>NC_143063.1:11222500-12472500 GCF_052426305.1 Pelodiscus sinensis | reverse complement strand
ATCCTTTCACCTGCTGGATGACTTACTGTGTGCTAGTAAAGTGAATCCTTCTTTCTTTCTCTTCATTGCATTACCACATAAAACTGATGTCAGGCTGCTTAAATCAGAGTTCTGCACTGCTAGCACCTGATGCTGCATTATATTTATTCATATCTTACATAAATTAGGATATCAGAAGATTTATTTTTTGAACCTTGGGATAGCCCTAAGGTAATTAGTACAAAGGTTTCTATCTTCACATAAAGAACCTCCTTTAATCCACAATTAGGATCCTGTACAATCTGTTTGGTTGTGGGAAGAGATTTTTTAAAAAAGAGGGAGGGAGAAGTTTGATTTTTAATAGTAAAACAGAAATTCAACATCCCAATTTGAGAGTCAGGATTAGAATTTAGAAATCCCTGGCTCTTAAACATATGTGCATACCATGCTTCTTTCTTGGGCTCTCAGACCAGACTTTAAAACCTGAATCTAGACACAAGTCACTTATTCAGGCAATCACAGTGTGGTATCCTCTGTTAGTGGATACAGGGGGCCATGGCTTTAATTATTTAATCACTTGGCCTCTGTGACGGACCGGGCCGTGTCTGGGCACAGCTGAGGGCATCCGCTCAGGGCGAATTGCTCAACTTCGGGGCTCCTTACAGTCCCCAGACTGGTGACCTCTCCAAACAGGCCACAAACCAGTCCCACAGAGCGCTCCAGCAGCCTGCCTGAAGCCTCCCAAGCAAAACCCCTCCGACACCCCAGCAATATCCGTGCCTCAGATGGCCCCGGGCCTCATACACAGGTGGGAGGTCCTAGCACCCAATCCCACCTACCCCGAACAAGTTCTGTCCGGTTCCAAGAAACCAGCCACAGATCCCTGGTCAATTTACCCTTTGGACCTTACCCACAAATCACGCTGGGCCAATCCTTTAGCATCTAACAACTAAAGGTTTATTATCACAAGAAAGAAAAGCATGAGAGTAAGGTTGCTAAAGAATCATACATTACATGCATCGAAACTCCCAGTCCTCGATGCAGGCTCTAGCAGAGATGTTACAGCTGCTGGTTTAAAAGTTCTTGTTGCACATCCTAGCATCAGGATGGGTTCACAGGTCTTCTGGGCTCTTTGATCCTTGCAATGCTGCCTCTGGGATGAAGTGCTGAGCTCAGAACAAAATGGAGGCCCCCACATGGCCTCTTTATACATCCTTCCTGGCCTCTCCTTGGCCGCAGCTGGTCACCTGGCCGTCAGCCTCTCTCTGCTGCAGCTCTTAGGCCTCCGCCCTCATGCTTTAGGTGTGTCCTTGGCCCATCAAGTGCCATTGTCCCATAGGGCCTCACTAATTAGCACGTCCATAGGTCAGGCTCTGCCCAATGCTCAACCACATTCAGAGAAATATTCAGTTTCCACACAGATTACAGATTCCTACCTACTCACACAGACATTATACACTCACATAAATAGCGTACACAGGATCAGCAGACAGTAAGCTTCTATTCAATACCTCACATGGCCCCCTTCTATACCATTCTTGGGGCCAACACCCCCACCTATGGGTGCATCAGTGATCTGGCTGCTTCCCTCAAGATCCAGTAACGTGACAGCCTCATTTATGTTAGGGATGTAAAATCCTGTTTAATTAGCTAACCAGTTAAATGTGAAGTTTAACTGGTTAACTGATTAAATGAGAGAGGGCAGGGGGCCACTCCACCCATTATGGCTAGGCTGGAGTGGCACCTATGCTGTGGGCAGAGGCTGCTCCAGCCCAGGTGCTGCCAGCTTCATTCAGGGCTGCTGGCTCTCAGCACATGCAGGGCCAGAAGTGCAGCCCTGGAGTTTGGGGGTGGCTTCCAGCTCCCAGTCAGTGCAGGCTGGGAGTTGGCAGCCTTGCATGGGGCCTGGGATTTGGGGGTTGCTGGCTCCCAACCCGCATGGTGAAGATGCTCATGGGTAACCAGTTACCCGTTCAGATCCCTAATTTATGTCATGGGTATGTGGTTCTACTTTGGATAGAAATTATTTGAATTGCATTCAGCACACCAGGGAACATATCTTCTGTTTAAATAAGTACATTCTTAAAATAGCTGGTATTTCATAGACATACATATGTGCACACTGAGTACATTATTAATAAATCAGCAGATCTACCTGGCATTTGCTCAGGAATTTAAGTGAAGTCATGGGTTTCTGAGTTTGTGTAGAAAATAAAAGGAAAGTGTACATGCTTTAGTTAAATTATTGTTGTCAGGGCTGTTCCCCACTCTGGCACTCAGAATGCAGATGGTGGGGGTTCACAAGAGACCTTAAAAATACCTTGCCTCTATAGGCTCAGCTTACAAAACTCCCCAGAGTCACAGATTCACTGGCCTTGGGAGATGGGCTGCCACCATCAAGTGAAATAAAACCTTGAAAACCAGGAAGAAACACTTCAACGTCTTCCCATGGGGTAGCCATAAAAACATAAGAACCACAAGAGAGCTTGAAAAAAAGAAAAAAATAACCCACAGGAAACAAACTTCAATCTCAATAGCTGACCTGTCAGTCTAGGCAGGCACACACACAGACCTCCAGTTACTTTTTAGGACACAAGAATCAAATCATCACCTTAAAAAAGGTGATTTTATTAACAAAACCAAAAGATGTACTTGACAAAGCATACTTGGTTGTTAGGTGTTACAGACCACCTGAGAAAAGAGCAGATTAAAACACAAAGAAACACTGTCTCTTTGGGCTACAGTTTAACTATGGTGAATGGGGGAGGGAAGGCACAGATAAGTTTTACCAAACAACAAAACAAAGAAAAATACCCTGATTGTGATGAAATATACATTTCTTTATCTACTTATGATCCATACTGATCAATACTCCAAGGCCCAGTCCATTCCCATGTCCAATATTCCTGGTAGCCATGATAATACTACTTCATCTTGCTTCCTCCAGCTCCTAACTTAGAACTCACACAAAGAGAAGAAACAAAAAACAGGACTATGTAGCACTTTAAAGACTAACAAGATGGTTTATTAGATGATGAGCTTTCATGGGCCAGACCCACTTCCTCAGATCAAATACTGGAAGAAAATTGTCACAACCATATATACCAAAGGATACAATTTAAAAAATGAACACATATGAAAAGGACAAATCACATTTCAGAACAGAAGGGGGATGGGAGGGAGGTAAATGTCTGTGAGCTAATGATATTAGAGGTGATAATTGGGGAAGCTGTCTTTGTAATGGGTAAGATAATTAGAGTCTTTATTCAAACTTAGGTGTAAAGTGTCAAATTTAAGCATGAATGACAGTTCAGAGGATTCTCTTTCAAGTGTAGTCTTAAAAGGCCTTTGAAGCAGGATGCAGGTAATCAAGTCGTTGAAACAATGCCCTTTCTGGTTGAAATGGCAAGAAACTGTTTTTTCTTTGTGATCCTGTCTAATATCTGTTTTGTGGGCATTGATCCTTTGGCGAAGTGTCTGAGACGTTTGTCTAATGTACATAGCAGATGGACACTTTCGGCACATGATAGCATAAATTATATTTCTGGATGCACAGGAATATGTGTTCTTGATCTTATAACTCACTTGGTTAGGTCCAATAATGGTATCAGCAGAGTGAATATGTGGACAAAGCTGGCAACAGGGTTTGTTGCAAGGGAAGGTACCAGGGTTAGTATTAGTGTGGTATGTCCTGTGGTTGTTGGTAAAAATCATCTTGAGGTTAGGTGGTTGTCTATAGGAGATTATGGGTCTGTCTCCCAGAGCTTCTTGGAGTTTAGTATCCTGTTCCAGTATAGGCTGTAGTTTATTGATAATGAGTTGGACAGGTTTAAGTTGGGGGCTGTAGGTGATGACACGTGGTGTTCTATTGTTGGTTTTCTTGGGTCTGTCTTGAAGTAGATGGTTTCTAGGTATTCGTCTGGCTCTTTCAATTTACTTTTTTATTTCTCTGGGTGGGTAGTTGGGGTTTATAAATGCTTGGTAGAGATTCTGAAGTTTCTGGTGTCTGTCAGTGGGATTAGAGCAGATGCAGTTTTATCGAAGGGCTTGGCTATAGATGATGGATCGTAGGGTGTGTTCTGGATGGGAGCTGGAAGCACGTAGGTAACTGTATGAGTCAGTGGGTTTTCTGTAGAGAGTGGTGTCTAATTTTCCATTGCTGATTTGTACTGTAGTGTCCAGGAAATGGATCTCTCGTGTAGAATGCTCCAGGCTGAGGTTGATGGTGGGGTGTAAGTTGTTAAAATCTCTGTGGAATGTCTCCAGTGTTTCTTGGCCATGCGTCCAGATCATAAAGATGTCATTGATGTAGCGTAAGTAGAGAAGGGGTAAAAGGGGATGGGAGTTGAGGAAATGTGAAGAGGCAGGTATATTACCTCAATTCAAATTTCAGCACTGTATCCCATTGGTTCTCCTGGCTCCTTGCATCCCCCTTAGCTACCTGAGTTTAACCTTTTAGTCACCGAGTACTGGCCAACACTTCTTCTATCCATCACAATTGTATTTTTCAAAAGTGAAGGAAAAGAGAAGTTTGTATTAATAAAAGAAGGAAAGTGATTCAAACAATATATAGAACTTGTTGGTAAACAGTATTTGCAGTGTATCTGTCTTTTGCTAGAATAAAAAATAGCTGTGAGTGCAAGAGTGAGGGCAGAGGGCTAGGAGGGTTGTAGGGCTCAGGGCAATGGGTGTAGGGTGCTAGAGTGAAGGCAGGGCTTGGGACACTGCGGGCACTTACCTGCTCAGTTGCAGAGCTCTGTCTCCAGCTTGTCAGTCTCTTGGGGTACATCTAGACTGGCGTTTTTTCCGGGATACCAGAGGAAAAACTCCAATGCGTCCAGAGAACATATTTGCTCTTCTGCTTCTGCTTCTGCTTCTGCTTCTGCTTTTTTTTGGTGGAAGAGCAAACACACTCTTTTGGGGAGCCCTGTACACCTCGGTCTATGAGGAATAAGGGCTCCTCCGAAAGAGGAGGCTTTTCCACCATTTGGCCCGGCCTAGACAATTTGCATAGCTTTTTCCGACAAAGGACTGTAATCTCGACCTAGCCTTACTGGTGCAACTGCACCCAGTGGTCCCTCTGCAATGTAGTTCTCCCTTGCGCTTACTGCCCCGGTGGACACTCTGGCTACGTCTAGACTGGCATGATTTTCGGCAAATGCTTTTAACAGAAAAGTTTTCCGTTAAAAGCATTTTCGGAAAAGAGCGTCGAGATTGGCACGGACGCTTTTCCGCAAAAGCAGTTTTTCCGGAAAAGTGTCCGTGCCAATCTAGACGTGGTTTTCACAAAAAAAGCCCCAATCGCCATTTTTGCGATCGGGGCTTTTTTGCACAAAACAAATCTGAGCAGTCTACACTGGCCCTTTTGCGCAAAAGCTTTGCGCAAAAGGGACTTTTGCCCAAACGGGAGCAGCATAGCATTTCTGCAAGAAGCAATGATTTCAGACAATAGGAAGTCAGTGTTCTTTCAGAAATTCAAGTGGCCAGTGTAGCCAGCTGGCAAGTTTTTCTGCAAAAGCAGTTGCTTTTGCGGAAAAACTTGCCAGTCTAGACTCAGCCTCTGAGTATTGTGTTCCATGTTCTGGAAAACAGTCCCATTCCCAGTACTTCACCTTTTCCTGTCACAACCAAACCCTGACCTTGCTTTAAGGAAGTGGAGTTGTTTTTACTTCAAATTAACTGACTTAGATTAGCCATCCCCACCAGAAATCCCAGTGGAGAAAAGGCACAGATTTTTTTAATCTTGATATAGCAGATTGAAACCAATGCTACACTGTGGGGTGAGAGAGGGAGGGCATTGACTTTGGTTAACTACACTGAGGTAAAACATATCTGTGCCTTGTCCCCAGTAGGGTTTTACATGGAGTTAAATAACAGATACACCTGTCTGAAATAAAGACAGAGTCTCAGACAGAGGGGGTGCATCTAGACTGGCAAGATTTTGCGCAGAAGCAGCCAGCTGTCTACACTGGCCGCTTGAATTTGCGCAAGAGCACTGATGTTCTAATATAAGAATTCAGTGCTTCTTGCGCAAATATTTTGATGCTCCCACTCAGGGATAAGCCCTCTTGCGCAAGAAGGGCCAGTGTAGACAGGCATGTTAATTTTTTGCGCAAGAAAGCCCGATGGCTAAAATTGGATAAGCTAAAATGGGATAAGCCCTCTTGCGCAAGAGGGCCAGTGTAGACAGGCACCTTAATTTTTTGCTCAAGAAAGCCCGATGGCTAAAATGGCCATCGGAGCTTTCTTGCGCAAAAGTGTGTCTATCCTGGACATGGATGCTTTTGCACAAAAACACTTTTTGTGCAAAAGCATCCATGCCAGTCTAGATGCTCTTTTGCGGAAATACTTTTAACAGAAAAACTTTTCCGTTAAAAGTATTTCCGCAAAATCATGCCAGTCTAGATGCAGCCAGAGGGTTAGATACAGAATTTATTTACACTGGCTGAATTTTTCAGAGCAACCTCAGGGATCGGGGGACAGTTCCAAAATCTCAGCCGCTCTGTGTGAAGCAAGGTAACAAAGGAATAGACAGATAATTCCACAGCTAGTGCATAACTCCAACCTAACTAAGACTTAGGGTTGCACTAGAAACATTTGCCAATATAGCAGTCTCACTTTGGTGGGTGATTTATTCTGACATTTCTGTACTGACAGTAGCCCTAGCATAACGATTATTTTGACAAAGTTTTTTTGCTGGTATAGCTTATTTTGTTCAGGGAACTGGTATATACTATACTGGTGATGCCACTATACAGTACTGGCAAACCCTTTCTAGTGTAGACCAGGTTGAAGAAGGACTGTGGGTATAAGCAGGAAGCTGACAGGTAGCATACTCTGTGTGAGCTCACCTATCCCTTTCTTGCTACAGCATTCTGGCCATGTGGGAGAGAAACACTCTCTCTGTAATCTCCTCTGAGTTAAGTCTAGCTGCCTCTTAGTGAGATCTTGGAGCAGAGTTGGGAAACCTAAGCCCTGGGAGCTGGATGCTACCCCCAGTTTGCCTGGATCCAGCCCTGGAGGTTCAGGGATTCCCCCCCCCCCCTCAAATTGGCGAACCCATGCTGGTGCTCCAGCCCACCGCTGCCTCCCTGCAGAGCTGGAACACATAAAAACTACTATCCTGACTCCTTTCCTTGGACTTGTGTCACCAGCAAAATAACTTGTTGGTGACACCTGGTGCAGCTGTATGCGGATGGTTTAACTGAAACTATCCAAACAAAGCACATAGCATCATTATACATGATTTCCTGGCTGATTGCAGCTCCTCTGTTTTCAGCAGATTTATTTGTCCCACTACTGAACCCTGCTATTAATACTGGGAAATTGTGCTAATGCAGACAAAGTAGCAGAGTGACCCCTGCATGTTGCAGGGAGTCAAATATTTCCTCCCCATGTCTTTGAACTGCAAGGCTGTGTCTAGACTGGCAAGTTTTTCCACAAAAGCAGGTGCTTTTGCGGAAAAACTTGCCAGCTGTCTACACTGGCCGCTTGAATTTCCGCAAGAACACTGACGATCTCATGTAAGAAATCAGGGCTTCTTGTGGAAATACTATGCTGCTCGCATTCGGGCAAAAGTCCTTTTGCGCAAAAGTCCTTTTGCGCAAATGCTCAGTGTAGACAGCTCAGATTTGTTTTGCACAAAAAAGTCCCGATCGCGAAAATGGTGATTGGAGCTTTTTTGCGCAAAAGTGCGTCTAGATTGGCCACGGATACTTTTGTGCAAAAGTGCTTTTGCGGAAAAGCATCCGTGCCAATCTAGACGCTCTTTTCCGCAAATGCTTTTAACGGAAAACTTTTCCGTTAAAAACATTTGCGGAAAATCATGCCAGTCTAGACGTAGCCCAATAGTAATGGATCTCTAATAGATTCCGTCCTGGGATAATTTGCATTGAATAATTTGGTTCAAATGGATTGCATTCATAGCGTACAGTTAGTTAAAGCTTATCACTTTCCACCCACTTTCAAATACAAGCTTCCTAACCCAAAATAACTTACAATACAGTAAAAAAAATAGAGAAAGGGTATCTGAGCACAAAAGTTTGAGGAGACTTAGAGTGAGTCACCACCCAGGCAGAGCCCATGTTCATAATCTGTTTGATGGCAAGAGCTTGACTCTCTGCATGCTGTTCTATGCTAGATTCCACAGGCAGCCTGGACGGTGTCGACATGCTCAAAGTGCACTGCAGTGAGCCGCACCTGATTATTCAGCTTAAATTCTGCGTGCGAGAAAACTGCCGCAAATTCCTTCGGAGCTACCGGGCTGGGTTGTTCCGCGAGTCTCTCCAGAACCATCTCCGAGTCACCCTGTCAGTGACAGCTGTATCTGTTGAAGTGGAGCTGAAAACTGGCAGTGAGCAGTTGGATCACATGCTGAATGAGGAGGAGCGCTGTTTGGACTATATCTACAAAGAAAAGGTATATTGGAAGGAAGGATGCTCCAGTACCTAGGGCCCTAGTTTGGGACATAGAAGATCTGGGTTCAAGTCCCTGTTTTGCCATGTACTTCTTGTGTGATCTCGGACCAGTCACTTATACCAAATATATATAGATACTGGCAGACTTACCCAGCATTGCCCGTTTCCTTCAGGGCAGGGCCTTGGGAAGGTGCTATTCTTCCCAACAGGTTCCCCCAGCTGCCATGAGCCTTTTTTCTCCTCCTTCACCCCAGTGCTGCAGCCAAGGGCCAGGAGGGAGGGAAAGGGTTTGGGGCAAGGGTCTGATAGCAGTTAAGATGGCAGAGTCCCAGCCATGCTGGCCACTCTCTTGGTGGTGTGGCTGCCCCCACTGGACACTCTGTAGTATAGCTCCCCTCTGCGGGCTTCCTGCTCTCAGTGGCCACTCTCATATCTATCGTGTCCCTCCAAACAGCAGCCCCTCCTTTACCTTTAAAAGTAAGGTGCTTTTGAAAATGCCACTAGGCACTTGAATACCTTTAAAAATCTAGCTGTTAGCCTCTCTTGTGCCTCTGTTTCCCATCTGTACAATGGGGATAATAGCATTGCCCAACCACACAAGACATGAAACAAGGTGGTTTGGGTCCTGAAGAAAATGAAAGAACAGAAGAAGAGCGCTGCAGAACACAAAAGCTTGTCTCACCAAAAGAATTTGGTCTAATAAAAGATATTACCTCACCCTCCTGATGCACATTAACATAGCTTCATTGACTTCAGTGGAGCCTGGGTGCTCCTAGAATACAAGTAACGATCAGTAATAAGTTTCCCTCCACTGTGTGATCATTTATTGAACCTGTGTGTGGGGAAAAAACAGTATAGGGAAAGTTTGGGGAAAAGAGCCTTTTAAAAAATGAAAGCGGCAGGATGCATCTGACGAAGTGGGTCTTTGCCTACGAAAGCTTATGCTCCAACACTTCAGTTAGTCTATAAGGTGCCACAGGACTCCTCGCTGCTTTTGCAGATTCAGACTAACATGGATACCCCTCTGATACTTAAAAAATGAAGATTACTTAGTACAAATTCATAGATTGTAAACCCATAACAGAACATTAGATCACCTAGTCTGTTCTCCAGTATATCAGAGAGATAAATTTCACCTGGTTACAACTGTATTGAGCCCAGTAACTTGTATGGCAAGGCATATCTTTCAGAAAAGAATCCAATCTTGATTTGACAGCTTAATGAGAAGGAGAATCCACCGCTAAATGACTGGCACTATTTGCTTACAGCCTGACCGCCTGAGGGACGAGGAAATTGCAGAGCTGGAGGAATCTTTCAGAAGCCTGACTTGTCAACAGAAGAGCAACAACACAAATGAGTACAACTCTTTAAACTCCTCATCTCTGCATTACTGTTCTGGAGGGAGCACTCTGCCAGCAGGAGCCACCTTCATCTTTCAGGAACAACAATTTGGTGAGTGGTCACAAGTGAGCCATCAGACACTTAAAGCCCTGGGTCTTCCACTCTTTAAACTTCACAAAGGAAAAAGGGCTTGTTCTGGATGAGTCAAAAACAGAATTTCTCAAATTATGAGCATAGGAACATAGGAGTTGCTATATGGCCGCACCTGGTTTCTGACTGTGGCCAGCACTAGGAAGTGTCCACGTTATAGTCAGGGGGCATGATTGCAGCATGCATAGCCACACACAGCTAGCTTTGATTGAGCTAACTTTATAAAAACAGCATTATGGTCACATCACCATAGGCAACAGCATGGGCTAGCCACGTGAGGACAGGCCAACTCAGACATATGGGGCAGCTGGCTTGCACCACCTCATCCACACTGCTCTTGTTTTTTCAGCTCACTCACGCAGCAGTCACACCTCCTGATTGCTGGGTAGACATACACTCAGAGGTAGGTGCAAGGAACTCTACTGTAGGCAGTTATGGTATGTAACTTACCCTGAGGGAAAGTGCTTCCCATCCCATTAATGAGATGCAGGCTTGTAGCCATCGGCTATGTCTACACTGGCACGTTCTCATGCAAAAACTCTTTTGCGGAAGAGTTCTTCTGCAAAAACTCTTCCAGAAGAGAGCATCTACACTGGCATGTGCTTTTGCACAAGAGCATCCATGCCATTGTAGACGCTCTCTTGCACAAGAAAGCTCTGATGGCCATTTTAACCATAGGGCTTTCTTGTGCAAGAAAGTCATGTTGCCTCTCTACACTGGCCTCTTGCGCAAGAACAGTTGCACAAAAGGGCTTATTCCTGAGCGGGAACATCAGAGTTCTGGCACAAGAAGCCCTGATTTCATACATTAGAACATCAGTTTACTTGCGCAAGAACATGCGGCCAGTGTAGACAGGCAGCAAGTTTTTGCGCAAGAGCGGTTGCTTTTGTGCAAGATCACACCAGTGTAGACATAGCCATAGAGTTTAAGGCCAGAAGAGACATTAGGTCATCTGCTCTGACCTCCCGTGTCCCACATGCCAATGCCCAGCACCTGCACACTACAGCCAATTACTGCAATGAGACCAAAGTATCACAGCCCACAGGAGACTAGACTGTTACCTGCTACAGGCGGAGAATAGGTGGAACACAGGTGCACCAGGGCCCAAGGCCTCCATAGTAAGAGGGAAATGATTAAGGGAAAATCCTGGTAAATGACCTGCACACACACAAAGGTCATGGCCCAGCTAACTCAGAGAAAATTCCTTCCCAGTCCCTCATAAAGTGATCAGTTGGATGCACAGGAACCAGCCAGCCAAGCACTTGAGAGAGAGAGTGCTCAGTGATGTGTTGGACCATTGGTGCCCGCTAAGGATTTGAAATATCAACTAACTGACTAATCAAATAGTTGATGTATTTTGCATCAACTATTTGAATAGTCGATAGGGTGCCTCTGCCTTTGAAGTGTAGCAAGAGCCCTAGCCTGTTAGACAAACCTATGTCTAAAGTTAGGGCCCCTGAAATTGAAGGTCTAATGGCCCTGATTGAGCAGATAGCTACCCGAGTTTCCCTTCACATCCCTGCCAGTGTACCCCAGCTGTGAGTTGCTGCACTCCAGCTGCTTCTCGTGAGCAGACAGATTTTTAAATGGTCATAAACTCCAAAATGGGTTTGTGGGGTACACAGTAGAGTCCACCTGGGTCATTGCTGAGTATGAGTTAGGCCCATCTAAGGATTTTATATGTAAAGAGCATGGTAGGATCTGCCCTCATTGTTTCAGGGTTAACAGAAGAAGCTGAGAGTATTTAAAAATGGAACAGAGAAAAAGCTCAGAAAGAAGAGTCTGGGGCTTTTAAAAGGGTGAGGACGGGCTGTGTGAGGTAAAGGGGGACAGCCAAGAGAAAAGCAAAGCCCATCAAACAAATGAATAGTTATGTCCCCATTTGACAACTTAGCAACATGTGCAGCCCCAACTGGTCTCACAGGGCATTCAAAACATATGGCTAGTTCATCCACCAAGCTGGATAGGTCTTTATTAAGTATGAACTCACTTCGATACATGGGTCACTATCCTCTAATCTTGATAGCAGGTGCTAGCTGCTCAAAACCAGAAAATAGCACATTTTAACAGTCACAAATAAGTTTCTGCTAATTGCCGCTTGGAATGAATGGACACTGAATGTTCGTTAGTATAAATTGTGAACTCAAACCCTTCCCTCCTCAGCAGGTTTTCTAAAACATGCATCACACAGTCACTACCTCTACATCTAAGTTACCTAGGATGCGATCTCTCATAGTCACAGACTGGACGAGCGGAGAAGAGATTCTCAGTGGTAATGACTCCTCTACTGATAGTGAAACACCATTTAAAATTCACATTCAAGGATGAAAAAGAAGCACATACAAATTATATGAGGTCTGCTGACACAGTAAAAACTCTGTTGTCCAGCTCTCGATTAACCAGAAAGTTCAATTAACTGGCATTTCTGGCATTTCCCAATACAAATCTTCAATCTAGTAACCAGGCCTAGCATACTACTCAATACCAAGGTTCCCTCTACACTGCAGAGTTTTTCTGGAAAAATGGCTGCTTTTTTGGAAAAACGACACTTATATCCACACTGCAATTGCGTTCTTTTGAGAGAAAGTCAAAAGAATGCAGTGGTTATTCCGACATTGGTAAACCTCTTTCTATGAGGAAGAAACCTTCTCCAAGCTCTTTTGGAAAAAGGCGTGTGTGAACAGAGAAGAGGGTTTTTTATTTTTCGAAAGAAGAGGCCTCCAGGAAAAAACACAGGTGCCCTAATAGCCACTCCATCCATAGTAATCACAACTTAAATGCGAGATAGTGTCCATTCGGCGTGGATTGCTTTTTCAATGTGCTTTTGCTGTGTGGATGCTCTCTTTCAAAAGAAGTTTTTTTGGAAGATCTCTTCCGGAAAAGCTTCTTCCAAAAGATGTAGGCTAAGCTGCGTGGTGGTGTGTACCACCAGTTGCTTAATCAGTTCTGCTTAGCCAGAGGCTCAGGACTCTTCACATGGAACTGCCTGGCTGGGCAGGGCTGATTAAGCAGCTGCAGGGCTATGTTGCCACACAGTTTAGAGGGAACCTTGCTCAGCAAGTTATGCAAATGCATATTCTGTACTCTACTTTTATGCAGAAGAGGCAAAAAAGCAAACTGAAATCAGGGATTTATTCCAAAAAGCAGCTTTCAGGGGGTGCCATCGGGTCATCACAGATTCAGCCCAATCTACTGCATGAAGTTAGGGCCCCTGAAAATGAAGGACTAATGGCACTGATTGGGCAGATAACCACCCAAGTTTCCTCTCACATGTCTGCCAGTGGGCCGCAACTGAGAGCTTCTGCTGTTAATAATTGATATTGAGAATGGTGACCCTGAGACACTGAAAGATCCTAAAGTGCCTTCTGAATCACCAAAGAAAGATTCAACGATGTTCAGTGTAGTGTTAGTGTTCAGTGTGTCTTCAGTCATCTGGGTGTGCACCCGCGCTGTCCAGAGTGATATGTAGTGTCACATGAGAACCTACTGCATAGCAAATTTTGTCTATGAACACCTAAAAGAGCCACTCTGCAGTGCAGCATTACTACTGGATTGGGGAGTTCCTGTTCACTGTGTTATATTTTACTCATTTAATTGTATTCCAATTATTTGAAAACTGGCATTCCATTGGTAAAGTATAACTTTTGGTTAACTAGAATGTTGGATTAACAAGCATTGCCCTTACCTCCAACATGCTGGATAACAGAGCTTTTACTATAATGCCACAAACAGCAGCATCCCTTTATATTTTCTATTACCACAAAGCATACACATGAAAGGCTGCTAAGAAATGCTCAGAGCGATTACACAAATCCCCACAATCACAGCTACTGCATGGTTGATTAGTATGAATATAAGACTCTTATGAACACATTTCTATTGCACTGATTTCAAAATCTGAAATTTATAACTGGAACCAGCTGGCATTTTGTCCTGGAGGGGCTGGTGAAGTTGGTCACAGTGTCAGCATGCAAATCAATTCAGTTATCCCAGCTTCCCTTTCTCTGTATATGCTGATCTGGATGCAGTTTCTCTTTCCTAATGCCCTTATCATGGAAAATGTATCTCTTTAAATTCAACCCTGGCACAAGCCCCTCAAGCACCAAGGAGCGAGTTAATGAAAACTGTAGCTAACAAGGAGTGGGTACAACTCCATGATAGTGTTTAATACACTACACACATCAAGGGCTGTGTCTAGACTGGCATGATTTTCCGCAAATGCTTTTAATGGAAAAGTTTTTCCGTTAAAAGCATTTGCGGAAAAGAGCATCTAGATTGGCACGGATGCTTTTGCGCAAAAGCACTTTTTGCGAAAAAGTGTCCGTACCAATCTAGACGCAGTTTTGCGTAAGAAAGCCCCAATCGCTATTTTCGTCATCGGGGCTTTTTTGTGCAAAACAGTTTTTACCTGTCTACACTGGCCCTCTTGCGCAAAAGTATTTACGCCAGAGGGCTTTTTCCCGAGTGGGAGCATCACAGTATTTCCGCAAGAACACTGACAATCTTACATTAGATCGTCAGTGTTCTTGCGCAAATTCAAGTGGCCAGTGTCGACAGCTGGCAAGTTTTTCCGCAAAAGTGGCTGCTTTTGCGCAAAATCTTGCCAGTCTAGATGCAGCCAAGATCTTTTCCTTGGGGATCTTTAGCATACTTATGCCTATGCACAATAAAATATTATGTAGACCATAACATGCCCCTGTGTTGCTTCAGTGCAGTGATGAACCGGGACTCCAATGTGCTAAGCACTTTGTACTATCTTTAAGTCAACAGAACACTCACCCCAGATGACCATCAAAAGTTTGCCAAGCTTGTGTCGAAGAAATGGAAGCAGGTGGGGAGGTCTTTGCAGAAGAGCTGCCGTGCCCTTCGTGATCCTGTTATTGACAACTTGGCCCACGAATATGACCGAGAGGGATTGTATGAGCAAGCGTACCAGCTCCTTCTCAGGTTTATCCAGTCAGAGGGCAAGAGAGCTACATTACAGAGGCTGATTGCAGCCCTGGCAGAAAACAGTCTCATATCCATAGCAGAAGACCTCTTGGGCCTCCACCATAGTGAGAACAACACATCATAGACAAGGAAGGGAGAAGCCAGGAATTTGCTTGTTTCAGACGGTTTCCAAGGCTGTTGTCAATGTCCCAGGAATGTAAAGCTCAGTCAACCACCATGATATCTACTCCACTGAGAATGCTAAAGAAAAGCCACAGTGCTGTTACCAAGTCAGCATGTGTACTGAATTACTGCAGGATTGACACACTTCATTGTACACCATTGCCAGGAGACAATCAATGCTGTTATAGGCTGGGGAGCATGGCTTCCCATTGGCTCCCAGTAAGTATCCTTCTGAGGAGACATGTTGCAATGCACCTAACAGTGCTACATCCCAAGCCTAAAGATCATGCCAACATGGTGTATGTCAAAGAGCAACTGCGGGCCTAGAGAGTCTTTTGGAAAGCATTCTACCATTGCTTAGAAATAATTATGCTAATTGAATATAGTACAAACTTGGAGGGGTCCCCCCCTTCATTTTTTACAAATAAGGACATTTCATGACAACAGTAACTCCCCACCCAGCCTACTGAAAGCTTATCTGCTCTTTCCTTTCTCACCCTACCAGAAGCCATACTCCTTACTCTGATAAAGTCTCCAAGCAAGCCATGAGGTCCATTTATCACATCACTGGCTCTCTTTAAAACCTGTCCTAGGTTTGGTCAGAGATGTCCAATACCGCTGCCTCTGAGACATCACAAACCAGGAGGGTCAGGCGTTGCATGGTGTCTTTCTTTGGCACACTGTGATTCTGTGACACCCAAAACTCAGCTGTGCCTGGGGTGCCAGTTTCACACACTCTGGATTTCAAGGGGAAAGTTTGTGAAAGTACACAAAAATAGATAGGGTCAACTTCTCCTCTCAGATTCCAAGATCCCACTGGTTTCAGTAGGTACAGTAACTCCTCACTGAAGGTTGTTTCATTGTTATGTTGTTTATCCATTAGAGTACATGCACGTTTAAAGTTGTGCAATGCTCCTTTATAACATCTTTTTCGAGAAAAGCAGCTCGTCTTTTGGGGACTTGGAACCAGGGTGGGCCAGAATTCCCCCCCCCCCTTTACCTGTCCCTTAAGTTCCCTGTAAAGTACTGTTCAGCTGCCCTCCTTTTGTCTTGGTGCTGCTCTGGGGAGGCTCCTGCTTGCTGTGGGGGGTGAAAAGGGAGATAGATGCTAATGTAAGGGTGTCCCGCTGCCCTGATTGCACCCCCCCCCCACCCATGTCATACCCCATCTCCACAAAGCAAGTTGCAAACAGCTACAGATTCCCAAGTCTAAACCCTGATCTACAGTACAGCACTTAAAAGGGCAGTGTTCTTAAAGGATGTATTATTTTGAGACAACTGGCATTGTTTCGAAATAACAATGCAAGTGTCTACACAGCCATTCCGTTATTTTGAAATAAGTTTGAAATAACAGATGGCTTATTCTGAAATCTGTAAACCTCATTCTACGAGGAATAACACCTGTTCTGAAATAGCTATTTCGAAATAAAGCATGTGTAGATGCTCCACTGCTGCTATTTCAAAATAGCAAGAACAGTTGCGCAAGAGGGCTTATTGCTGAGCGGGAGCATCATAGTTCTTGCACAAGAAGCCCTGATTTCATCCATGAGAACGTCAGTGTTCTTGCGCAAGAACTCCTTGCCAGTGTAGACAGGCAGCAAGTTTTTGCACAAAAGCGGCCGCTTTTGCGCAAGATCGCGCCAATATAGACACTGCCACTGAGTCTGACCATCGCAAGTGGAGACAGTTTACTTTGGATCCCCAAAGTCAGGAGTATTCACACACAAGGTTTATTAATATCAAAGAGGATATGGCAAGTATAAAGGGTGTCAAAGGGTATGTCTACACTGCAAAGCTATTTCTGGATACCACAGTATCCCAAAATAACTATCCCTTGTTTTCACAGCAAGCCCATTATTTCAAGCTTGCTATTCCAAAATCTCTGTAAACCTCATTCTACGAGGAGTAACGGACTTTTCTAAATAGTGTTTTATTTTGAAATTTGGTGCTGTGTAGACAATACCAAATGACAAAATAAGCTATTTCAAAATAGCATCAAAATAGGATACACAATTTGCATAGCTCAAATTGTGTATCTTATTTTGCGTTACAGGGCAGTGTAGATGCACCCAAAAGGAGCAGAACTGGAACCTCATTTTGGACCCATCTCCAATAAGACACAACATTCCTGCTGGCCCCTGACAGAACTGACTTTACAGCAAGCCATTTGATGAAGCGCATTTTAATTAGCACAAACTGAAAACATCTTTTTTTAAATCTGTTTTGTTATTGCTTTTTACAGTAAATGGTTCTTAGAATACAAGATGATATGCATGCTGTCCTGTCAATTGTTAACTAACATTTCTAAACTATCACTTTGTAGTCTTCCCTAACTGAATGCACAATCTTCTTCTACTCAGATTAGTAGAAGGGGAAACACAGCCCATACTCCACTGTCAAAAATGTACTGTTCTATACCTCAAGAGTCTACCTTTCCTCAGATTTTTTAAATTGCTTTTGCCATTTTACATCTGTGGATGGAGCATGAATTAATTTACCAACCCTGTGATTTTTATGCCTTTGCTAGTCATGTGTGTTCCCTCTTACTCACAAAATTCCTTTCAAAAGAGTTAGAGCTCTTGGCAGAGCATATAGAATAACATCACTTTTACTAGCATTCACAGGTGTCTTCTTTCAGAGAGATGAAGTAAGAGGGTTTTCCAGTGGCATTACGTAATGATGCTCTCAAGTGAATGCATAGTGGGTTAGGATCACTGGGAGTGGCTACGTTTCCTAGCATCTTTTCACTGATAATTTAGTCTAGAATTGGCAGCTGTCCTCTAGCGATGGTGAATTCTGTCTTCAAACCAACGTCCACTTAAGCTTCTATCCCACAGTAGTTCCTTCTGACTAGATGATTTTAGCACCATCTGGCACTTTGAGCCAAATTCAGATCTAGTGCCAGCAGATGCAACTCTCATGGAAGTCTCTGGGACAAACTCAGCATTTAGGCATTCAGTAGCAGTCCAGTTCTGATCTCACCTCTATTTTATACCAGTGTGACTTCTCTGAAGTCTGTGGAATTAGTCCTGATTTACTCTAATGTACAGAAAGAGCATGTCTTACACAATAAAGGGGAAGAAGGTGACCTGTCAGAAAGAAAATAAATGAACAGAAATGCATAGAATATATGAATGGGACTAGTTTACCTTCTGTACGGTATGAATGAAACCAGAGGAAGAGGGTCAAGTTTCAAGAGGGGCCTAGCTTGGTGAGGTGCCAGAAACTCAGCAATATAAACTAGGGTCAGGTTGCTACTACACTAGATCTTTAGCAAGAAGAGTAAAATTCATAGAGGGATAAGGGATCTTTCGGAAAAGGCTTTATTTTCTGCAAGATCAGCGTCTAGACTGGCGCTTTTTTCCAGCAAAGCTCCGTGCTAAAAAAAAGTGGCAGCCATTTTTATGCTAATGAAACAGGGGAGATTTAAATTCCCGCTTCATTAGCAATTGTGATACGTCTAATTTACATCCCTTTTACGAAAAAGGGATGTAGTCTAGACATAGCCTACCAGTCTCCCATGTTACTTATTGCTAATGAAACACACATCTTCCTGCAAATTGTTTTTCCAGGTGAACTTCCTTCTCCTTTGCTGTGTTAGCTACATGCATTTTTTTACACACTTGAGTACCACATAGGTGCAAGTAGGATGTTCATTCACCACTTAATACCAGTAATCTAATGCCCCCTCTATGGTGCACGCCTGTGGTTTTCAAAATACAGGTCACAACCCAGGACTGGATCATGGAATGTCCGGTCTTGTTACTGCAAGACGGAAGGTGACCAGTGGGGGTGCTAACACAGGCTACCTGCCTCTCTTGGCACTATAGACTGTTCTGTGCCCCAGAAGTGGCCGGTAGCAGGCCTGGGTCCTAGATAGGGGAGCAGGGCAGAGTGCTATGTTTGCCCCTGCCCCAAACACTAACTCTGCACTCCCACTGGTTGGGAACCTGCTGCTGGCTGCTTCTGGGGCGCAGCCTGGTCTGTGGTGCTAGGAAAGGCTGCCCCTCTGACCAGGAGCCGTTCAAGGTAAACTCCTCCTGCCCCAGCCCTGACCCTTCCCTTAAACCAGAGTGCCCTCTTACACCCCAAAGCTCTGATCCTCAGCCCCACCCAGAGCCCACACTCTAGTCAAATGATGTTGGGTCATGGGCATCAACAATTTTCTTCACCTGGAGAAAAAAGGTTTGAAAACTGCTGGTATACACTGTGGTTTGCATCACTGTTGAATTTTGACCTAAATCTTGACACTGGTCCTATATTATAATGGGAAACTGAAGCCATGCCTATGGTTTTCTCCAAGGTCAAACATGCTATTATTTTGAATGCCACAGAATATTAAGCACAAATGAAGGCATTAATAAGCCTAAAACAAAGTTAACAGATTAAATATTAAGCAAATACAGAGATGAGGCTGAAGTAAATTCCCAGGAAAGACTCCAATAGGGCTTTTTTGTGATACAGATTGTTTCTGTAATATTATTAGTCTCTCAAATTGTAATGCATATTTTTCAGCCTGGCAGAGAGAAAAAGAGATTGATTCAAACCATCCTTTAATGGCTTCTTTTGGCATAGCTGAGCTAAAGAGTTTACACAACTAAAAGGATGAAGTTTAAAATGGCCACTTTGACATAAAAACTTAACTAGATTTATATGCACCATAGTTGTAACCGTGTTGGTTCCAGGATATTAGACAGACGAGAATGGTGAGGTAATCTGATATTGCTTCACCCCCTTGTGTAACTAGATTTATGATGTAAGTAAGTCCAACTGTGTTTAAAAGTGCACTGAAAGAGAATTATCAAACTGGAGTGACAAAGTGGAGGAGCTATTCTTTGTTGGACCAACTGCTGCTGGTGAAAGAGAAAAGCTTTCAAACTTAGAGATCTGAAGAAGAGCTCTATGTAAGCTCAAAAGATTGTCTCTAATATCATGGGTCCAAACCAAGACTGGCAAGATTGGGTTTTATAACCAAGGAGTCATAGAACCCTGTGTAAATAATGCAGACCTCAGAAGAAAACATGGTTGACAACCAGGACATACCTTGTACCCTTACTAAGAGGGCAGTTTAGAGTTCAGGGCTTACTCAAGCAATCAAAATCAGGTTGCTTAGATTCTTAACCTCCCAAGTAGAGGGCCTCTTAGAAATCTGTAAATCTTTATCTCTTATCGACAGAGATGATTTGGCAACCTGTGAATGTCAACAGTACTTTGTTTCCAAATCTTTCCAGTGACATATTGCCTTACACCGGGGTGGGCAATAATTTTTGCCTGGAGATCACTTCAAAAATTTGTGAAGTAGCCCCATACCACCCCGGAAGGGGTGGGGTCTAAACAGGAAGGAGTAGAGCTACCCACCCTCGCTTTGCCCCCCCTTCCCACTAGGTACCCATGACCTGGAAGAGGCTTGACACTCTCCCCCACCACCAGGCCAATCAGGATCTGGGGGCAGGGAAGCACACGAAGCCTCCTCCTGCCCTGCGAGGAGCATGTGGCACTTTGGGCTCCTTGCAGGACCGGGGCAGGGCGAAGGAAGCTTCACACAGCTCCCCTGTCCCCAGGTCCTGATTGGCCTGGGAACAAGGGAGCACACAAAGCCTCCTCCGCTCTTCCCCTGCCCCCTGCCCAGCGAGCAGTGTGCAGTGCTTCAAAGTGCCATGTGCTCCTGGCAGGGCGGGAGGAGGCTTTGCACGCTCCCCTGCCCCCAGACCCTAATTGGCCTAGGGGCAGAGGAGCAGCAAGGCCTCCGCGGGCCAGATCCACCCACTTGGCAGGCCGGATCCGGCCCCCGGCGGCCCTTTTGCCCACCCCTGCCTTAGACATTACGGCTACGTCTACACTGGCCCCTTTTCCTGAAGGGGCATGTTAATTTCAGCGATCGTAATAGGGAAATCCGCGGGGGATTTAAATATCCCCCGCGGCATTTAAATAAAAATGTCCGCCGCTTTTTTCCGGCTTTTAGAAAAGCTTTTTTCCGGCTTTGAAGTAGGAATAAGATCCTCCGGAAAAGGGCGCTTTTTCCGGAGGATCGGGGCCAGTGTAGACGCTCTTTTCCGGCTTTTCTAAAAGCCGGAAAAAAGCGGCAGACATTTTTATTTAAATGCCGCGGGGGATATTTAAATCCCCCGCGGATTTCCCTATTACGATCGCTGAAATTAACATGCCCCTTCCGGAAAAGGGGCCAGTGTAGACGTAGCCTTCCTGTACCACTTATCTCAGAGCTGCTTCCCCCATCAGCATTTAAGCAACAGTATTGGAAGGGTCACTTTGAGATTCCATGGGCCTACTTGCTTGGATCATCTGTCGCTCTCCAACTTCAAAAGGGCCCAAAATCATTTGAGACTCAATCCTCCACATGCACCCCCCCCCCCATACCACTTAAAATTTGAAAGCAAAAAATAGATACCATGAACAATGAAAAATGTTGCAATTCTCTCACACTGCTTGTTTAGTGTGATTGGTAATTCTCTTATAAAAAGGTGTCTTTGAAGGGATTTTAATGTTCTGTGCCTGACCCACTGAAACATTAGAAAGATACTGGAAAGGGAATGAGCAGGGTTTCTTTACCATGAGCCAGGCCCTCAGAGGTTATGACATCAGTGAAACTACTGCTTTATACCAGCTAAGGATCTGGCTTTGAGTCTTTTGTTTAAAAATGGACCAAAATGTTGGGAAAGTTCAGATCTGGATCCAAACTTTGTAAGTTTTCCCTACTTCTACTGAGGGCTAAATCAGCTCTGAATTCCCCGGAAGTTCAACTCCAGATTGAGATTAACAGTTTGCAGCTCCAGTCCAGTTTTGCTCAGGAATTTCAGTGCAGCACCATGTGTACCCAACTTCCAGCATTTAACCTTAATAGTATTTATCTATTGTATCCAATAGTATTTTGTTCTATTTTTTCTGACTTCTTCTCTAAATAAACATGTATTTTTGGTAAATATCGATTGCGTATATCAGTTAATATTTTTACAATGGTTTTAGAAAGAGAGAAATTACTGTGGCTTTCTTTGGCTCAGCTTTCATTTCTTATTTAATAAAACTTATTAAAAAGAGAAATATAATCAAATATGGATGTCACTGTGGTAAAAAGAAATGAGTGCTCTTCAGGAAGCTCTGAATGTATTTACTATCGTCATAATCTTTGGCACCATATCCACCTGAAAGATCCTGAGATAATTAGATTGTAGGCTCTTTGGGCCCATTACTTTTTGTTCTGTGTTTGCACAGCCCATAGCACAATTGGGTCCTGGTTTGTGACTGAGACTCCAAGGCCCTTTGGGGTAATACAAATAATAATATTAAGGAGAATCCTGCTATTCACAAACAGGGATGTGCAAAGTCCATGTGGTTTGGATTCTAGCGACAGCTGTGATATTTGGTTTGCAAGGTTCTCCCCTCTACTCTCAGTTAAATGCTCCGGTTTCATATCACAACCAGGCTTCTCTGCCAAGTTCCAAAGAGGTTTCACCAATAACTCTGATGGGACTGTCAGCAAATATGTCAGGGTATGTCTACACTACCCTCCTAGTTCGAACTAGGAGGGTAATGTAGGCATACCGCACTTGCAAATGAAGCCCGGGATTTGAATTTCCCGGGCTTCATTTGCATAAGCGGGGCTCTGCCATTTTTAAATCCCTGCTCGTTCGAACCCTGTGCCGCGCGGCTACACGCGGCACGAACTAGGTAGTTTGAACTAGGCTTCCTAGTTCAAACTACCGTTACTCCTCATTCCACTAGTTCGAACTAGCGGGGTAGTGTAGACATACCCTTAGAGATAGAGGCTTGTTACAAAACTTGAAGACAAGCAAAGTTCCCCTAGTTTCAATGCCTTGCTCATCAACTTACTACAGCATCCTGCCGTCCTGCGACCTGGACTCCATGACCTCTTGAGCTCCCTTCCAGTTCTAGTGTTCTGGGATTCTATGATCTGAGTACTTTACAGACATTATTGAACTTATCCTCCTAACATTCCCGAGAGGTAGAGAATGATTACCTCAGTTTTACAGATGAGAAACTGAGGCATGAGGGTATTAATTGGTTTTCCCAAGGTCACTTGGGAAGTCTTTGGCAGAACCAGGAATTGAACTTAGGAGTGAAATTCTGTCCCAACTCAAGTCAATGGGAGTTTTACCTTTGACTTAAGTGGAATCGGGATTTTACTACCGTTCTACTAAGTCTCAGTTCAATATCTTAGTGACCAGATCATCTTTCTTTCACTTATCACACTGTTCTAATTCTAACCCCATGGAGCAATGTATTGGGCTAGGGTCTCGCCGTTCAGGGCTCACTGCCCTAGTGATGGACAAGGGTTCTTTTGACACAAAAGCCAAATCTGATCATGAGCAGTTCTGGTTCTCCTTTGACAGGGTAGGATTTTGCTCATTTAAAAGTTTCATGTGCCAGAATGAACAATCTGTTCAACCTTGTTGAGTGACCCTTAAGGGACAAGTAGGTTGTATCCTGGTCATATAGTAGTTGCAGAACCATATATAGTCATATGGACCAGGTCATACAGTAGGTTGCAGAACCAGCGCCAGCTCAAAGAATGCCCTTTAAAGCATGACGCAAGTGATGGGGAACAGCAAATCATACATATGCTCACACTACAAAAATATGACACTGTCTACCTCAGAAACAGTAAAAGAGACAGCAGGAGAACATAGACACATGGGAGACGAAAACAAGGTACAAGGGAACAATGAAAAGGTAGCATTGTTAGCAGAGAGGGGTCCACCGTTCCTCTTTTACCATCCAGTCCCCCACTGGGGCTACGTCTATACTGCAAGGTTTTTGCGCAAAAACGGCCGTTTTTGTGCAAAAACCTGCAGAGCGTCCACACCGCAAATGTGCTTTTGCGCAAGTAAATCAGCAGTTAAAATGGCAGAACAGAGGGCCTCTTCCGGTGTAGATAAACCTCCTTTTATGAGGCATAACTCCTTTTTGCACTACAGCTCTGGCGCAAAAAGGCAAGTGTGGCTGCTCCAGAAGGGTTTTTGCTCAAGAATTGGCCTCCAGGGGGAAAAAATGGTGGCCACTTGGCCACCTCGGCCAACTCAGTCAGAACTCTATAGTTCCTGTCTGCTGGCTGTCTTGTGGCTAGAAGTTTGCCCAGAGCAGGTGCCTTCACCACATAGCTCTGTTTTAGCCACAAATGACCTCCCTTAACCCTTCCAGAGACCAGCCACAGAGATCACAGGACCCCCCGAGGGGAACCAAGTGGCGTGCCCCCACCTGGAGCAGGCCAGAAATCATCACTCTTCTGGAGTTGTGGGGCAAGGAAGAGTCCCTGCAGGACCTTAGGGCCAAATGCCTCAATGTGGAGATCTACTCCCACATGGCCTTATCCCTGGGGCTGTGTCTACATTGGCACCCTTTTCCGTAAAAGGGATGCTAATGAGACCAGTTGTAATTGCAAGCCGCGGGGGATTTAAATATCCCCCACGGCATTTGCATGAACATGGCTGCCGCTTTTTTCCGGCTCGGGTTTTGCCGGAGAAAAGCGCCAGTCTAGACGGGATCTTGCGGAAAATAAACCCTTTTCCAGAAGATCCCTTATTCCATAGGAATAAAAGGGTTTATTTTCTGCAAGATCCCGTCTAGACTAGCGCAATTCTGAAGTGTCTCATTAGCATCCCTTTTCAGGAAAAGGGTGCCAATGTAGACACAGCCTGGCAGAGTGAGGTCACCCTGCCCGGACCATGGAGCAAGTCCAGGCTAAGGTGAAGGAGCTCTGTCAGAAGTACGTTAAGGCCAGGGAGCAGAGGGGGCTCTCAGGGGCAGGACTCCACCTGCCCCTACTACAAAGAGCTTCACTACATCCTTGGGAGGGGGAACCCTCTTCCTCCTCCATTGTGGTGGACTCTGGGCTGAAGCAGCCAGTAGTCCAGCACCCAGAGTCTGTCCCCGAGCCAGAGGATAAGGAGGGGCAGGTCCAGTCCCTGACAGAGGAAGAGGAGAATGATGATCAGGACAGCGTGACCGTCATCCTGTCCCTGGAGCCAGTTCCTGAAGCATGGACGGCTCCCAGGCCTCCAAGGAGACTTGGGAGGGATCTTCAGGTACATTGAGACACACACACATACAGAGGGCTGGGGAGGTGGCCTCACAGTGTCGTGTGGGCTGCTAGGCCAGCATATGCTGCTGCAGCCTGGGCCCATGCAATCACATTCAGTGGGCGGGTGCAGCACGTGGCCACAGCAGCCAGTCCCTCAATGTGGGAACCTCATGCGTGGCCACACGAGTCCTGCCTCCAGGGGAGAGGAGGTGCGGCCAGCTGTAAGCAGGCTAGCCACAAGGGCACAGGCACGACTCCCACACACACACACACACACGTGCCAGAGCGCTGCACACAGCCATAGGCGTGCACACGGGGTTGCTGGGTGTGCCCAGGCACACCCTAATGTCGCAGGCTGGCTAGCCCAAGCCATTTTTGCGTCCTGGGCCCCACCGAGCCCAGCCGCTCAGCATGGTGCCCCTGAGGCGCCCAGGAACGCCCTCGCTGAGCCCGGCAGCGCCGCGTGGCACCCCTGAGGTGCCCAGGAGCACCCCCGCCCAGCCTGATAGCACCGCGGCCCTGCAGCACTGCGCGGTGCCCCAGGGATGTCCCCACCTGGCCCTGCAGCACCATACGGCGCCCTGGGGGTGCCCCTTCCCAGCCCTGCATCTTGGGCTGGCTCTGACTCCAGACCTGCAAGTTGTAAGGCAGAAGCTGAAGGTGGGGGGGGGGGGGAATAAGAGGAAGGGGTGGGAGAGGAAGGGGCTTTGCGGTGGAGGAGGGTGGAGGAGGAAGAAAGGGGAAGGGGTGGAAGGGGCTTGTCCAGAGGGGGAGGGGGAAGGCACCGAAGAGACAGGGTAGAGGAGACACAAATGCTGGGGGGAAGTGGAGACACTGAGGAGAAGGGCAGGAGGGGTGGTGTCAGTGGGAAGGGGGACAGGGTGCTGCTGGAAGAGGAGAGGGTCTGGGCATTGGGGATTGGAGGGGGAGGTGCTGGGAGAAGGCTTGACAGAAGGGGTGGGCATGAGGAAGGTGGGGTTGGAGCAAGTCATATGTGAGGGCACAGGGGCGTGAGGGGATGGGCATCAGGCGGGAGCATGTGTGGACAGAGATGATGTTGCACTGCACCTCCTTTAGCAACATCCTGTCCCGCACAGGGGAACACCCGCCTGGTGCCGCTGCCCCCTCCTATGGCCCTTGCCCATCCATATGCCCACCCTGCTATGCCTCTGCTCCCTACCTTCCCCATAGCCATCCCCCCTTCCCAAGTGATACCTATGGCCCCTCCTCCTGCCCCCCCGCCAAACCTGACCCAGCTGTAGGTGCCCCTCCTGCCCAACCCTTTCAGGTCCCCAGACCCACCCAGTTCCGAACACGCCCCCACACCCGAGGTGGCAGAGCAGGCCACCACACTAACCCTCCCAATTGTGAACCCCCCTCCCAGTTCAGACAACCACCCTCCCTCTGCCCCCCTTCTGTTTATGTTGAATAAAACCAGACTCATTTTGTTTTCAAACCAAAGGGTGTTTATTAGGCGGTCAGGGAAGGGGAAAGGGGAGGGGATGCGAGGTGGACGGGAGAGAGCGGAAAGGCAGAAGCCCCTGTTGGGGAGGCCCTGGGGCTAATTTCTGGGGGTTCTGAGAGAACCTCTCTCTCAGGGACTCCCGGATGTGCACCCCAACTGATGGGCCTGGCAGGTGGCAGCAGTCTGGGGCTGCTGAAACACTTGGCCCTCGTGGCCAGCCTCTGCCACCCACCCCGGGAGGAAGGCCTCCCCCTTGAACACCACAGTATTGTGGCGCACACAGCATGTTGCCACCACCTCGGGGATATTGCACTCCCCAGCGGCCAGGCGGGTGAGGAGACAGTGGACCCATCCCTTGAGATGCCCGAAGGTGCACGCCACCTGCACACGGGCTCAGCTGAGGTGGGCATTGAAAAGGTCCTTGCTGGGATCCAGGTGGCTGGTGTAGGGCTTCATTAGCCAGGGCATGAGTGGGTATGCCACATCCCCCATTATTCATACTGACATATTGTTCTCACCCACTGCAAAGTCCTGGTGGGGGGGGGGGGGGAAAGGTGCCCACTCCAGCTTGGTGCACAGGCTGGAATTCCAGAAAACTCAGGCATCATGCACCCTGCCCGACCACCCCACATAAATGTCAGTAGAGTGGCCCTGGTGGTCCACCAGGGCCTGCATGACTACTGAGAAGTAGCCCTTGTGGTTGCTGAAGTGGGTCAGTTATTGTTCTGGGGCCCAGATGGGGATGTGTGTGCCATCAATGGCTCCCCCGCAAATCTGCCCAAGGTTGCATCCCGGTCTTGGAGCTGAACGACTCTGCGCAGCAGCAGGGAGTCGATGGCCCTGATGACCTGCAGAAGGAGACAAAGGAAGACACAGAGAATGAGAGAGGAGTTGCATGAGCCCTTGGGAGGTGCCTATTGACCTCCCAAGAGCCACCCACGATGATCCTGTGCCCCTTCCCTGGCTGCAAGGCTGTGTGAGGGTGGGACTGCACAAGACCCCGGGGCCAGGCCTTTACCCCCATCCCCAGTCCACCCCTACAGTCCCTAGCCCCCCTTTTCCTGAGACTCCCCCTTATCCAGCACCCTCCCTCACCCAGGTTAGAGACTGCAGCACATGAGCTCCTTACCTGCATGAGGATGGCCCCAGCGGTTGACTTCCCCACCCCAAACTGGTTGGCCACCAAGCGGTAGCTCTCTGGGGTGGCCAGCTTCCAGAGAGTGATTGTGACACGCTTCTGGATGGGGATGGCAGGCCACAGGTGGGTGTCATGTCGCTGGAGGGCCGGTGGCGAGCCAAGCACAGAACTCAAGGAAGGTGGCCTTGCGCATTCTAAAGTTGTGCAGCTACTGCTGGTCGTCCCTCCACTCCATGACCAGTTGGTCCCACCACTACGATCTGGTCTCCAGCCTCCAGAACCTCTTGGGTACGGTGGTGTGCGGCAGCCAGACTGGAGCAGCCATAGGCATGCAGAGGGAAATGAGGAGGAGTTCAGTGTCCATGTTCAGCTGGGATCAAGTGCTGCAGAAACTGCAGCACAGCTGTTTGGGGCCATCGCGTGCCCAGGGGCAGCTCAGGCTCCATGGCAAACAGCAAAAGGCAAAAAGGTGTGTTGTCCCCAAAAAAGCAAAGGGCACACACAGCAGGCACCGCTGAAGCTTTGCTTTGCCAAAGAGGCTAGCAAGCAGGCAGCAGAAATGGAGAAGTGGCTGTCCAGGGGGGTCCCTTTAAGTGCGTGTCTCTGGAGGGCTCCAGCAACAGCACTCAAGAGCAACTGATGACCTCTAGCCTGGCTAGAACCGGTCTGGTGGCTTTTATAGGTGGGAGAGGATCCAATAGTTTCTCTTGTGCAAAAGTGCATTGCAAAAGCGACATGCTTTGAAGTGTGGACATGCTCTTGTGCAAGAAGTTTTTGCACAAAAACTCGTGCACAAAAGGCTTCTTGTGCAAGAAGTCTGCAGTGTAGATATAGCCTGAAACAGCAGAAGCTACCCACTGCAGAGAGGTAATGCTTAGGAGGGTCCTTGTTCATCTTCATCCCGTGGAAGGATGCAAAGAGACAGGAAAACCCCCAAATTCTCAGGGGGGGCATGCTCCTGCATCTACTCTGGGTGGCTAAGGCTGAGGGAGAGCATTGTAAAGGTGGGGGCAGGCTGGGGAGCTGCTGCTCCACAGGGCAGTGCTCCTTTTCCACAGATAGCTGGCTTCAGGCTAGCAGTGCAGTACAGTATCCAGCCAGGTATCTGACTCCACTGCAGACTCCCAGCTCCACCTCCCCTGGGCAAAATGAAAAGTGGGCACTTCCCCTCTCTGACTTTTAGTGGCTTGGTCCTGCTCCCACTGAGAGCAGTGGGAAGTTCTCCATTGATTTCTATGGGAAAAGAATAAGGCCATTAATACTTAAGCCCAGGAGGTGGGGGGCTTGCGTTGGGTGCACTCCTTGTTCATAAGCCCCAAGGAACCGCACGGTAGTTGAAGTTGCACAGCTGTATCTCGCCATTACATTAGATAGTGTCCACACCTTTGTGAAGGAATGTTTTAGTTGAAGTTATTATTAATATTTTTTAACAGATTGCTTTTTTGGACAATAGGAAACATTTTGAAAAAAATCCCGCTATTATTCAAAATTTCCCATTTTGCCAAAAATGAAAAAATAATATTACTAATGAATGCTTATCAGATTCCTTAACTCTTCCTTAGCACTGTTCAACAGTAAAACTCAAAGCACTCCATCCAGGGAGTCAGCATTATTATTCCCATTTTTTAGATGGGGGAAACCAAGACACAATGAGGCAATGGGTGAATATTTTTGTTTTAAACACATTTGAATGAAATAAAAAAGTAAAATGATTTTTCATGTTTTTGGAACCCTTGTATTTAGTTCCCCCACATTTTTCACACTGGAGAAACAAAAACCAAACCTCTTTTTTTTCTTTTTCATTGGAATCCAGTTGAATCTAAATGAAAATTTTAACTTACAATTTCTATACAAAAATATTTGGAGAAAAAACTAAGAGACTGTGAAGATGTTGAGCAACATGAACATGGCTTTATCTTCTTCAAACATTTAATAGACTATACTTGCTATTTTTTTTTACCAGACTCAGGAAAGTATCATCTTGTTTCAGTTGAGTACAGAGGGAACAATTAACTGGGAATAAGAAATCACTGTTCTGGAACCATGTTTTAATCCCCAGCAATTTTCATTTTCTGCCCCTTTTATATGAGGTGTTAACTTTATTGTTCTAAGAAACTTACGTGGAATGCCTTCCAGATCTGACATGGCCGTGGGATCTAGCATTATACAGACAGCCAAGCAGCCAACCACTATTCAGTACTAGCAAACATCTGCACTAAGAGTGCTTTATAATTTCCCAAAGCCTGAGTGCTGGGACATCTGCTTATATCACATGACAAGCACTGGGAGAAACTAAGTTACTTACCCTAATGCAGCTGCCCCTTTCACCACTGCAGTGCTTGGAAAGAAGAAACGTTCTGTGTTTTCACAAGCCACATTAACACACGCAGGCGCATGGAGGAACTTCGATGTCTTCCATAACAAAAATGCTCCCAGATACAGGAGGCTCTGCATTGCTATGCTCAGCAAGGATTTCCTTGGTTTTAGTTAGAGGCTGAGGAATGTTTCCACTAACTGTTTCCAGATGTGCCTACTTGGCAACCCACTGATGAAGCATTACGGAGGGGACATAGGATCTCCACTATCAAACTGGATGTAAGTATATAGCTTTTATGTTTGATTGGGGGGGATGTGTTATGACCTGGAGACGCTCTTATAGTCATGCTTTTGTTTTAGTCAGTCCACAGATTTTTGTCCGGCAGTAGTTTATAAAAGAAGCTAGGCAGATCATTTTATCATGATTTAATGTGCAGCACAGCTAGTTAAAATGAACTGGTTTTGGCCAACTTTGCATTGAGTAGTGTTTTACTCCATAGTAACATCTTTTTTGCATGTTTTTAGATTTTGTTTTTTATGCAAGACATCAGGGCTTCTTTATGGGGAGTAAAAGCTGCAAGAAAAGCTGTTACATTTCAGATGTAATCATATACAAATATGGGCACATTATGCTTACAAGACCTTCTTTTTTGGGTTGCACTCATAATTTGTATGCAGTCCTCTTTACCAGAGTTTCAGTGGTGTAATCTTTGGAGTTAAATCCACGTGTACATAATTTTGCAAACTGTTACACAATTTTACATATATTTCATTAGAATTTAACAGTGTCACATATAACCAACGCAACAGGTTTTTTTTGTCAGACTGTGATACAATGTAAGTAGTAGTATCTCATTTCATTAATATCCCATTCAAATTGATGGGCATATTTCCAGAATAAAGTTCTATTCAATATATATTTAGGGACTTAGTAAAATTTGCATCACAAATGGTAATAGCATTGTAAATCATTATGGAAGACACTAACTTTAAATTGATTTTAGTTGCTGTCCTTCAATGGCACAACATGAAAAGCGGCTAGATTTACCATTTCACGGGGGACTGGGGAAAGAGAGAGAAGGAAAGACAGGGGGTGACACAGTTATTGGGGAAGAAGCTTAGGGTCAGTAGATGTTGAGTACCAGGAAAAAACACACTAAAGGCTGCAGTGTTTTTCTGGGGCTTGGGGGGAATGTAGGTAAAAGTTTCTAAAACCTGGAAGCTAAAGACAGGCTTCTGTTCCATAGTAAACTGCTATAACATCCCCAAAGTGCTGAGCATGATGCACCTCTGGTCTTCAGTGGGAGCTGCTGAATGCTAAGCAGGTCTGGCTCTCAGGAGCTTAAGTATAGATTTACACACTCACCTCTAACACTAACATTTTTTTCAAAATCTTGGCCCTATGTTGCAAATCATCTGGACTTCTCTTACCTTTCAGGTTAGCAAAACAAGCCCCCAAACCCTATAACGGAACAGTCACTTTTAACAAAAGCTGGAGCTGGTGGTTACTCTCATACCATACACCAACAGCTGACTTGGGACTGCTCCCAGCGGGGTGATTCACTGCTCAACAGAAATTCTTTTCTTATGTTCAGCTAAACAAAGCTTACAGAACATTTTCCAAGTTTGTTTGTGGATTAAAAAACTTCTAGGCATCTTACTGAGAGTGATTATATACTGAGTTAATGTACTGGCTGCTGTTAGTATATAGCTACCTGCCTGTCATCATTTCACAAGTATGAAGACTGCATACTTGGAACGTCTCTGTTAGCATGCCCCTTTCCCATGGGGCTCACCGTGATGCCCCAAAAGGGGTAGTGGGAAGGTAGGGTCATGGCCCCTGTCTGCACCAACCCATGTACTGGACTAGAACGTGTTGCCCTGAGCCTACTTCCTCACTCTGCCATCAAGGACACTGGGCACCTCATAGGTTGCAGAGACAGGTGAGAAGAGTCAATCTCCCCCCTCCCCCCATCTGGCACTAATGTACAAAGTGGCCACACTATGGGTAGAAAGACTGTGCAATCCCAGACCACTTGGGGGAGATGGAGTCCCAGAGACAATCTCTCCTGAACCTTCCCATGTGCTATGGCAGCCTCTCAGTACATGGCTAAATACTGAAAGAGCCACAACAAACCAAAGCTTGTGAACCGTGTATGTCAGGGACACAAAAACAGGGTCTCATGCTGTAACCCTCACTCTTAAAAGGCCTAGCCATGTGCGCCCAATCCCTTGCCTCAGTGTGCACCCCTGAATCTTGATGACTTCAAGTAGAGTCCCATGCATGTAGCAAATGCAGGGCTCTAGTATTGCGCCCAACAGTGGCAACTGAATTTTGTTTTGTCTCCCATTTAATTTTGGGTTTCTCTCTCTATATATGTTGCAGCTTTGTGTGACTGTTTGTGAGTCTGTTTGTTCAAGAACTCCTCCTTGAACTAGGACTACCAAATTCGGTAGGCAGCTTCCTCTTAACATAACTTAAAGCCAGATCAGGGTTCGGTTGTGCCAGGAAAACAGGATGTGCCTGGAGTTTGATTGTTTTCCATAACATGGAAAGGGAGGGGGCAGAGAGAGGAGAGACACAATATTCATAGTCAACACTGGGGGGCAGTGAGCACAGGGGACAGCTATAGTTCAGAGTGACCACGGGGCAGTCTCACCACCATGGGAGTGGCCAGCTGGAGATGGGGCTCACCATGTTGCCTGCTATCAGCCCAGGTAGGTGGCCTCCTAGCCCAAACCCTCTTCCTCCCCTGGCCCTCAGCCCCAGACAGGCCAGCCCCACTGCTGTGCCCCCCACCCCAGAGCATCACTGGACCATCCACTGTGGCCATATGTCTAGGCAACCTGAGCAGCCTCCTCTTCCCCCCTTCTCCCTCGGCCAGGCTTGGGGAATTCCAGCAGGAGGCCTACATGACCTTCCCTGCTTTCAGGTTGGGCATATTTTCAAAGTTTGTTTGTGGATTTATAAATGTATAAAGATGATTATTTAATAAGTTAGGTTACTGGTTGTTTTTGTTACTTCCTTTCCCAGGGCTTTATACTGCATTATACTATATTTGCATGACTTCCCAAGATCACAAAACTTTGTAACCTTATAACCTTTGTAACCTTATAACTTCATATTAGACCTCCTCTCAAGATAACTCTTTTTCATGCATATAGAGAAATCCTCATGGCACCAGACCACCACCATTTGTATTATACCTTTTGATGATGTTTGTGACTTTGCCTGAAGAAACTCAGTCAAGATTGGGAGTTGGCATGTGCAAGTCAAGCTAGGAAATGCAACAGATGTTCTTTTTAAAAAGCGTACTGCATTTTTCAAATGCACTCCATACACGCGGGGCCAACAGAATTGCCAGGTTCCTGGGCAAGGTGTGCAGGGGAAAGAAGGGGGGAGCTGTGCTTCTAGGAGGGGTAGGTGGAAGAGGTGATCTCAGAGCGACCCAGAGCACAGCTGCCCAGCTGCCCACCTTCACCAGCCATCAGAGCTGCCCAGAGCATGGCATTCCACTGGCAACTTAAAGGACTTGGGGCTGCAGGGGCTGCCACTGCTGCATTACTCGTGGCCAGGAGCCCCAGACCCTTTCGAATGGCCGGATCCCAGGATCCTTTTGTCCCAACCCTGTCAGCAAGCCTGCCAGATGCTGGGCAATGATTTGAATTAGAGAACAGCAGTTTAGTTTGCAGAAAATACCATTTTGCCATTTAAAATTTGCTCCTGCCAAAGAAACGTCAACTACTCATTCCAAAATTAACATTGTCCTGACACCTGACCTCAGAGCTGCTCTGCGGGGCCAAACATGGACGTCATCTCAAACAGTGGAAAGGCCTCATCCAGATGACAAAACTGCATTTATGAAACAATGTGTAATTTTAAAACAATTGCAACAGGCTTAGGCTGGAGGGCTACCAGAGAGTGAGATAAGGGAAATATGTTAGCTCTAGATTATATAGGTCCCTGTTCCAGAGTAGACTAACAAGATCTGATCCAGAACTACAGGAACCTGCTAGAACCAATCAATCATAGCTAATTAAAACACCTGGAACCAATTAGGAGGCTTCCAGAGTCAGGCTAATCAGATCATCTGGAGGCCAATTAAAAACCAGTTGGGACAGGTTTAAAAATGCTTCCCTTCTGTTAGCTCAGTGTGAGAAAGGAGCTGATGAGAGAAAGTACAGGCAGGTACTACCAAGAGGAAGAACGTGTGGTAGGGAAGGCGCTTGGGAAGGCTGTGGGGAAGTGGCCCAGGGATTTGTAGCTGTCATGAACTCATAGCAGAGACGTTACAGACAGCTGTTAGCACAGGGTCCCTGAGCTGGAACCCGGTCTGTGTCTAGACTGGCCAGTTTTTCCGGAAAATCAGCCGCTTTTCTGGAAAAACTTGCCAGCTGCCTACACTGGCCGCTTGAATTTCCGCAAAAGCACTGACTTCCTACTGTAAGAAATCAGTGCTTTTTGTGGAAATACTATGCTGCTCTCATTCGGGAAAAAGTCCCTTTTGCGCAAAACTTTTGCACAAAAGGGCCAGTGTAGACAGCTGAGATTTGTTTTGCGCAAAAAAGCTCTGATCGCGAAAATGGCGATCGGGGCTTTTTTGCGCAAAAGCGTGTCTAGATTGGCCACGGATGCTTTTCCGCAAAAAGTGCTTTTGTGGAAAAACGTCCATGCCAATCTAGATGCTCTTTTCCGAAAATGCTTTTAATGGAAAGCTTTTCCATTAAAAGCATTTCTGGAAAATCATGCAGGCCTGGGTTTCCCCTGGCCCCCTCTACCTTCTTGCTGTCTGGGGCTTCTCACCACCCTGTTCTACTGGGACAGATATTCTGGTCTCCCCCAGACAAGGCATGGAGCTGAGACTACCCCCAAGAGCAATGCGGACACTGAATCACTTTAGCTTTGAGGAGGATGGAGTTTTGGACACACCATTGAGGAAATCAGCCCCCAAATGGGATTAAACCCCCAAATAAATCCATCTTTCATTGTTAGAATTTCACACAGCGAAAGCCCATTCAGGCAAGCCCCCTTTAACACTGAAAGGAGGATGTGCACACTGCTCCCCCAGGTAACAATTCTTTACACTGGGCTTGATAGTAAAGAAAAGTGATTGTATTAAGTACAAGCAGTAGGATTCATGTGGCTGCAAGTGAAAATGGATAGAGCGAAGTAAATTACAAATTTAAAATAAAAGAAAAAGCATAGCTAGTTCTTATATGCTAAAACTTATCCTAAAGCTGTTCTTATTTTGGCTAAATCTTCAGGGAAGATCTTTTTCTCCCTGAGATCTCTGGCTATTACCTTGGAGCTACGTCTACACTGCAGGCTTCTTGCGCAAGAACTGTTTTGTGTAAGAGTTCTTGTGCAAAAGTTCTTGCACAAGAGCATGTCCACACTGGTCAGCTAACAGGAGAGTTTGGAGAGGGAGTTCTCCAGGTAAAAGAGGAGTAAAAATGGGACCCTTGTGGTAAGTGGCTGTCTGGAGTGTGTGTGTGTGTGTTTGTGTGGGGGGAGTTATTTGCAGTGTGCTGAGCTTGTGTTTGTCTGGATTGTTTGTTTGGTTGGTTGCTTTGTCTGTTTGAAGGAGCTTCTAAAAGGTTTGAAATCTAGAAGCCTCTGTTAATTGGCTGAGCCTCAATCAGGGGGAGGGGCTACCAGAGCTATATAAGCCTGTGACTCAGCGACCAGGAACAGCTAACAGGAGAGTTTGGAGAGGGAGTTTAGAGGGCACTAGTGACTTCTGACCTTCTTTAAAACATAACTCTTAAAATAATCTATACTCCAGAGGTTTAAAAAGAATCCCAGTTTATACTTAAACTTATTCATTAGAAAAATGGAGACAGAAGCCCAGCAGCAGAGTGGGGGCTATCCTGTTTATTGCGTCGGGTGTAACATGTATGATTACCTGCCCTGTAGGCGGGTGGCGTATGTGTGCACCCGTTGCAAGGAGCTCCTGACCCTCAGAGACCGAGTTCGAGCTTTGGAGGCCAGGGTGGCTGAACTGGAGGAGCTAAGGAAGGTAGAGAGCTATGTTGATGAGACTTTCTGGGACACAGTAGTACTGTCCCACCTCCAGTCTGAGAGCCCCAGAGATCTTAAGGAGGATGAAAGTCTCAAGGGAACAGAGCATTTAATGGGAGCAGAGGGAAACCATCCCATAGTTGGGACCCTCCTCCCAGAGGATGTTGCGGTATCCTCTCACACTGAGGATACCTCTGAGGGGGAGGGAATGCCAGTTAGGAAGAGGCAGGTGTTAGTAGTGGGTGATTCGATCGTTAGAAAGATAGATAGCTGGGTTTGTGATGACTGGGAGAACCGTATGGTCACTTGCCTGCCTGGTGCGAAGGTTGGGGATCTCTCGAGGCATCTAGACAGACTTATGTGTAGTGCTGGGGAGGAGCCGGTGGTCGTGGTACATGTAGGTACCAATGATGTAGGGAAGGGTAGGAGAGATGTCCTGGAGGCCAAATTTAGGCTGCTAGGAAAGAGACTGAAATCCAGGACCTCTATGGTGGCGATCTCGGAAATGCTTCCAGTTCCACGTGCAGGGCCAGGTAGGCAGGCAGAGCTTCAGAGTCTCAATGCGTGAATGAGACAATGGTGTAGGGAAGAGGGGTTTAGATTTATTAGGAACTGGGGACACTTTTGGGAGAGGGGGAGCCCATACAGGAAGGATGGGCTCCACCTAAACAAGGGTGGAACCAGACTGCTGGCACTAAACATTAAAAAGGCCGTAGAGCAGTTTTTAAACTAAGAGATGGGGGAAAGCCGATTGGTGGGGAGATGCACGTAAATTGGAGAGAGACTTATCTTAGAGGAGAATCCGTTGATAGAGATTCTCTAAGCTGTAGTCGGAAAGAGAGGAGGGGAGAGGGCAAACCATGGGCCAGAGCAGACAAACAACCGCATACAAAGGAATCCAATGCATCAGGGAAGGGCAGACAAATAAGCAGTGGCAAATTTTTAAAGTGCTTGTACACAAATGCAAGGAGTCTGACTAATAAGATGGGTGAACTAGAGTACCTCGTATTAAATGAGGAGATAGACATAATAGGCATCATTGAAACCTGGTGGAATGAGGAAAATCTGTGGGACACAATCATACCGGGATATAAAATATATAGAAAGGATAGAGCAGGCCGGGTGGGTGGTGGAGTGGCACTGTATGTGAAAGATAATGTAGAATCAAATGAAATAAAAATATTAAGTGAATCAACATGTTCCATAGAATCGCTATGGATAGTAATTCCATGCTCCAATAATAAGAAATTAGCAGTAGGGATATATTACCGACCACCTGACCAGGACAGCGATACTGACATAGAAATGCTGAGGGAGAGTAGAGAGGCTACCAAAATAAAGAACTCTCTAATAATGGGGGATTTTAATTACCCCCATATTGACTGGATACATGTCACCTCAGGAAGAGAAGCGGAGATAAAATTTCTCAATGGCTTAAATGACTGCTTCTTGGAGCAGCTAGTGCAGGAACCCACAAGGGGAGAGGCAATTCTCGATTTAGTCCTGAGTGGAGTGCAGGATCAGGTCCAGGATATAACCATTACAGGACCGCTTGGAATAGTGACCATAATATAATAACATTCAACATTCCTGTGGTGGGAAGAACACCTCAGCAGTCCAGCACCCTGGCATTTAATTTCAAAAAGGGGAATTACACAAACATGAGGAGGTTTGTTAAACAGAAATTAAAAGGCACAGTGACTAGAGCCAAATCCCTGAAAGCTGCATGGAAACTTTTTAAAGACACCATAATAGAGGCCCAACTTAAATGTATACCTCCAAATTAAAAAAACATAGCAAGAGACCTAAAAAAGAGTCACCGTGGCTTAACCACCATGTAAAAGAAGCATTGAGGGACAAAAAGGTATCTTTTAAGAAGTGGAAGTCCAATCCTAGTGAGATAAATAGAAAGGACCATAAACACTGTCAAATCAAGTGTAAACATGTAACAAGAAAAACAAAAAAAGATTTTGAGGAACAGCTAGCCAAAAACTCAAAAAGAAATAACAAAATGTTTTTTAAATACATTAGAAGCAGGAAGTCTGCTAAAAAACCTGTGGGTCCCCTAGATGTTCGAGCTATAAAAGGAGCAATCAAGGACGATAAAGCCATTGTGGAGAAACTAAATAATTTCTTTGCTTCAGTCTTCATGGCTGAGGACGTTGAGGAGATTCCTGAATCTGCACCGTCCTTTTTGGGTGATGAATCTGAGGAACTGTCCCGGATTGAAGTGTCATTAGAGGAGGTTTTGGAACAATTAGAAAAACTTAATGTTAACAAATCTCCGGGACCGGATGGCATTCATCCAAGGGTTCTAAAAGAACTTAAATGGGAAATTGCTGAGCTATTATCTGTGATTTGTAACCTATCCTTTAAATGGGCTTCCGTACCTAATGACTGGAAGGTAGCCAACGTGACACCAATATTTAAAAAGGGCTCTAGAGGTGATCCTGGCAATTACAGACCGGTACGTCTAACTTCAGTACCGGGCAAATTAGTCGAAACAATAGTAAAGAATAAAATTGTGAAGCATGTAGAAGAACATAATTTGTTGGACAAAAGTCAACATGGTTTCTGTAAAGGGAAATCCTGTCTTACTAATGTTAGAGTTCTTTGTAGCGGTTCCTGAAGGGGTTAACAAACATGTGGACAAGGGGGATCCAGTAGATATAGTATACTTGGATTTTCAGAAAGCCTTTGACAAGGTCCCTCACCAAAGGCTCTTGTGTAAATTACATGGCCATGGGATAAGAGGGAAGGTCCTTTCTTGGATTGAGAACTGGTTAAAAGACAGGAAACAAAGGGTAGGAATAAATGGTAAATTTTCAAAATGCAAAGGGGTAACTAGTGGTGTACCCCAAGGGTCAGTCCTGGGACCAATCCTGTTCAACTTATTCATAAATGATCTGGAGAAAGGGGTAAGCAGTGAGGTAGTAAAGTTTGCGGATGATACCAAACTGTTTAGGATAGTCAAGACAGAAGCAGACTGTGAGGGACTCCAAGAAGAGCTCACCAAACTGAGTGATTGGGCAACAAAACGGCAAATTAAATTTAATGTGGATAAGTGTAAAGTAATGCACATCGGGAAAAATAACCCCAACTATACATACAGTATGATGGGGGCTAATTTGACTACGACAAATCAGGAAAGAGATCTTGGAATTATCATGGACAGTTCTCTGAAAACTTCCACACAGAGTGCAGTGGCGGTCAAAAAGGCAAATAGGATGCTAGGAATTATTAGGAAAGGGATAGAAAATAAGACCCAGAATATCTTACTGCCCCTGTATAAAACTATGGTACGCCCACATCTTGAATACTGTGTACAGATGTGGTCTCCTCACCTCAAAAAAGATATTTTGGTCTTGGAAAGGGTTCAGAAAAGGGCAACTAAAATGATTAGGGGTTTGGAACAGGTCCCAGATGAGGAGAGGTTAAAGCGACTGGGACTTTTCAGTTTAGAAAAGAGGAGACTCAGCGGGAATATGATAAATGTCTATAAAATCATGAGTGGTGTGGAGAGGGCTGATAAAGAAAAGTTATTTATTAGTTCCCATAATAGAAGAACTAGAGGACACCAAATGAAATTAATGGGTAGCAGGTTTAAAACTAATAAAAGAAAGTTCTTCTTCACACAGCGTGTAGTCAACCTGTGGAACACCTTGCCAGAGGAGGCTGTGAAGGCTAGGACTATAATAGAGTTTAAAGAGAAGCTAGATATTTTCATGGAGGTTAGGTCCATAAAAGGCTATTAGCCAGGGGATAAAATGGTGTCCTTGGCCTCTGTTTGTCAGAGGCTGGAGAGGGATGGCAGGAGACAAATCGCTTGATCATTGTCTTCGGTCCACCCTCTCTGGGGTACCTGGTGCTGGCCACTGTCGGCAGACAGGATACTGGGCTAGATGGACCTTTGGTCTGACCCAGTACGGCCGTTCTTATGTTCTTATGGTCAAAGTGCATCACAAAAGCAATGTGCTTTTGTGCAAGAGTGCGTCCATTCTGGCGGGATGCTCTTGCACAAATACCTCCCCTGGAAACACTTTGGACAGGGCAAAAGGGCACCAGGACCTTCCAAGGGCAGGGGCTGGAGCTCCTCTGATACACGTGTTTAAAGGGATCTCCCTGGACAGCTGTTTCTCTGCTGCTGCGTGCTTCGGGATCTCTGGTAGGGACTGAAAGCAGTAGCAGTGCCTGTTGTGGTTTCCCTCTGCCTCATTGGACACCACAGCCTGTGCCCTAGTACCTTTGTGGACTTTCGCCTTCTGCTTGTTGTGCCATGAAGGCAGGGGTGGCCCTGTGCCTGCTCTGGCCCCACACGGTTATTTTGGAGAGCCTGCAGCTGCTGCTCCATGCTGCCTCACTACTCCTACACGAGCTCAATGCCGAGCTCACTCTGGAGTCCCTCTCCCTGGATGCGGTGGCTTCGCTGTGGCATCCCCACCCCACCGTGTAGAAGCGATACTGGAGACTCGACACCAGTCCTGACTGGTGGGACTGGCTGGTCCTGGAGCAGTGGGACGACCAGCAGTGGCTCCAGAACTTCCGCATGTGGAAGGAGACATTCCTGGAGCTGTGTGCCTGGCTCATCCCTGCGCTCCTCAGATGCAACACCCAGCTGCGGCCCACCATCCCTGTGAACAAGAGGGTCGCCATCGCCCCATGGAAGCTGGCCACCCCAGACAGCTATTGCTCGGTGGCATACCAGTTCAGGGTGGGCAGGTCCGAAGTGGGTGCTGTCTTGATGCAGGTAAGGTCCTCGGGGGAGCTGCACTCCCTGCCCGGGGGAAGGGAAGACTCCAGGCTGGGAGGGGGACAGGAGGAGTGGGGGGAAGCCCAGTCATCCATGGGATTGTACTATCCCTCCTTCACATAGGCTTGCTGGTATGGGAGGTCTCTGGGAAGAGGGGCCCTGGCGTGTTTGGGGGGAGAGGGCAGCACAGGGGGGCAGGCACTCCCCATGGGCTCATGCACCTGCCCTGCCTCATTCTGTGCATTCTCTGTGTGGCAACCCGGTGTGCCCTTCTGCAGGTTGTCAGAGCCATCAATGACATCCTGCTCAAGAGGATCATCTGCCTATGGGATGTGGATGCAACTGTGACTGGCTTCACTGCCCTGAGGTTCCCCAACCGCAGGGGAGCCATGGATGGGACCCACATCCCCATCAAGGCACTGGAGCATTGAGCAGCCCACTTCATCAACCACAAGGGGTACTTTTCCATGGTCCTCCAGGACCTGGTGGACTACCGTGGCCGCTTCATGGACATCTATGTGGGGTGGTCGGGCAGGGCACATGATGCCCATATCCTCAGAAACTCCAGCCTCTAACACTTTCTTCCCACAATGGGAATTGACAGTTGGGGACACGGTGCATCTGTGCATCGTGGGGGACATGGCCTACCCCTCATGCCCTGCCTGATGTGGCCGTACAATGGACACATGGACACCGTCCGGGAAACATTCAACCAGCTCTGAGCCTGCAACCAGGGGGTATGGCTACACTACAAAGTTAGTTCGAACTAACAGGCGTTAGTTCGAACTAACTTTCCTAGGCGCTACACTAGCGCTCCGTTAGTTCGAAGTTAATTCGAACTAACGGAGCGCTTAGTTCGAACTAGGTAAACCTCATTTTACGAGGATTAAGCCTAGTTCGAACTAGCTAGTTCGAATTAAGGGCTGTGTAGACCCTTAATTCAAACTAGTGGGAGGCTAGCCCTCCCCAGGTTTCCCTGGTGGCCACTCTGGCCAACACCAGGGAAACTCTATTGCCCCCCTCCCGGCCCCGGAGCCCTTAAAGGGCCACGGGCTGGCTACACAGTTTGTGCCAGTTGCAAGGCTGCAAGCACCCGTGCCAGCAGACCCTGCACCTGCCACAACATGAGCCAGCCATCCGAGGGCTCCCAGCCCTCCACTGCTCCCCAGGACCAGCCTGGTGGCTCCCAGGAGCCTGCCCGGGGGCGCAAAAGGCGGGCGCCCGCCTGGTCAAGTGCGGAGATCGTGGACCTCATCGAGGTTTGGGGGGAAGCCTCCAATGTCCACGATCTCCGCACTAGCCACCGGAACGCGGCCGTCTACGGACGCATGGCTGCCAGCCTGGCCGCCAGGGGCCACCAGCGCAGCCGGGAGCAGGTGCGCTGCAAAATAAAGGACTTGCGGTCAGCCTCAGCCATCCAGGCTGGCAGGAAAGCCTCCCCCTTTCGCTCACATAAATTGTGGAGCACACAACATGCTACCACCATAGGAGGGATGTTGTGCTCGGACAGGTCCAGACAGGTGAGGAGGCATCGAAAGCGGGCTTTCAGTCGCCCGAAGGCCCCCTCCACCACGATGCGGGCCCTGGTCAGCCTGGCATTGAAAGCCTGGCGGGAGGGATTGAGGTGCCCCATGTAGGGCTTCATCAGCCTCGGCTGCAGTGGGTAGGCGGCATCCCCCACCAGGCACACGGGCATGTCCACGTCCCCGACCCTGATGTGGCGGTCGGGGAAGAAGGTCCCGTCCTGCAGCCGCTGACACACGGAGGAGTTGCGGTACACCCGTGCGTCGTGTGCTTTGCCGGACCAGCCCACATTAATGTCCGTGAACTGTCCCCGGTGGTCACACACGGCCTGCAGGATCACGGAGAAGTACCCCTTTCTGTTGATGTACCGGGACGCCTGGTGTTCCGGGGCACGGATGGGGATGTGCGTCCCATCGATGGCCCCCCCGCAGTTGGGAAAGCCGAGGGCGCCGAATCCCCGGATGACAGCGTCCGGGTCGGCGAGGCGGACCACCCTGCGGAGCAGCACCCGGTTGATGGCCTTGACCACCTGCGGAGAGACATAGCAAAGCGCCAATCAGTGGGGCGCCCGGGTGGCTGGGAGCGTTCGTGCCCTGGCAGTGCCCCGCGCCCCACTGCTGGTAGCCACCTCCCTGGCGGCATGTAGTATGGCTGGGACAGACCAACCCCTCTGGTGCGGGGCGCTTTCGCCTCCTCCCGCCCCCCCTTTGTCCCTGGGGCGGCCCATCCCCTCCTCGCAGCCCCCCTTTCCCCCCCTGGCTCGGTGGCCGACAAGTGCCATACCTGCATGAGCACCGCTCCGACGGTAGATCTCCCCACGCCGAACTGGTTCCTGACGGATCGGTAGCTGTCCGGCGTGGAGAGCTTCCAGAGGGCGATGGCCACCCGCTTCTGGAGGGGGATGGCGGGCCTCATGCGAGTGTCCCTTCTGCGCAGGGCAGGGGCGAGCCACTCGCAGAGCTCCAGGAAGGTGTCCCTCCTCATCCTGAAGTTCTGGGTCCACTGTCGGTCCTCCCAGCTAACTAAGTTAGTTCGAATTAGCGCTGTAGTGTAGACGTACCCAGGTGGAGTGCACCTTCAGACGGCTGAGGGCCAGATTCCGTTGTCTGCTCAGCCGTCTCGACATGGGCAAGCAGAACATCGCGGAGGTTGTGCCTGCAGGTTGCATGCTGCACAACATAGTGGAGCGGAAGGGGAAGGCCTTCCTCCCGGGATGGATGGCAGGCGAGGGCCGGGCGTTCGAGCAGCCCTGCACAGCCGCCATCCGGCAGGCACACCGGGAGGCCCTGAAGGAGATGTTCTACCAAGCCCTACACTAGGATCACTTCAGTCTGGCGTCCACATTTCCCTCCCATCCCCAACCCTTTCCTCCCCACCTTCCATCACCTCCCAATACACACTAAACAGCTTTTCGTTTAACCAAGAATAAACTGTATTTTTATTTACAATAGGGAAGAAGGCTGGGCAGTGGGAGGGGGCTCTGAACTGCGAGGGGGCAGGGGAGGAGGAAGGGGCTCTGAAGTAGGAGGGGGAGTTATTGCTGGGAGGAGCCTCTACGGGTGCGGAGGCTTCGGCGCCCTTCAGCCCTGGTTGGGAGGCAGCATGGGGAAGTTGGGCAGGAGGGGGCGTGGCAATGGCAGCAGGAAGGGTGGCAGGAGGGGGCATGAGCACGGCAGGGAGGACAGCAGGGTAGGGCAAGGCCATGCCATAGTGGATGGCATGGCCAATGTGCGACATGAGCGGTCGCACCACTGGAGGAACTGGCCCCACGTTGGCTGCCACCTCTCCATGTCAGCCCGCAGCTTGCTGCTGACCGCGTCCTCCATCCACTCCATGGCCTGGACATGATGCTGGAGGAGCTGGTTGCGCTGCCTGGCCTGCCAGACTGGTGCCTGGGTCGTTGGTGCCACCACCACAGAGCTGGAGGGTCCCTCACTCCTGGCAGGTCCTGCTGCAGACAATACAGAAAACGGCGAGGCAGTCAGTTAGCCCTGGCCACAGTACCCCTGAGCCCCGGGCCCTCCTCCATGAGCCTCACATTACACCACACCACAACAGTGGCTTGGGCCCAATCAGTCCCTTGTGTGTGTTCACGTAAGGACTAGCTCAAAATCCTGGGGGAGTGAAGTGATCCTCCGTGGATTGTAACTCCTGTCTGTGAGCATTTGCCATGGTGCTGTAGTCATGTTTGAGTGCACGCCCCCACATTGCATGGGAGAATGTGCGGCAGACGAGGTCTGGGTTCTCAGACTACTGTCATTGATTTCCTTGGAGATGCAACCAGGGTTACTGGGGAGTGAACTGTCCCTGCAGCAAGACTCAGTGACCCAGAGGCCCAGCTCCCCCAGGTCCCCCTCCCCCCAGCCCTCAGACAAGTAGTCCCCCCGCAGTGGGGGACTTCCCTCGGGGCAGCAGAGGGTCTGGGACCAGCCAAGGGGCTCCATGGGGGCCGCTCACAGGGCTGGCTCGCTGCACTTTTCCCAGGAGCAGCTGCTGTGTCACAAGGGCAGGCATAGCTGCGTGCTGTCTATGTGTGGCACCCTTCGGGATGTGTGGGGTGTGGCCTTCGCCCTTAGGGCTTGGCTGCTTCCAGCCGGCATCCCTCCCTCCTTCCCCCAGGCAGGACATGTGTGAGCAGCAGGGTCCCAGGCGTGCCCTGAAGCTGCCTGACATGTACATACGCCACACAGTCAGGCTGCACGTGTTGCGTACTGCTGCACGGTGTGCAGCTTGAACTGCCTGACTGATTCCCTCTCTCCCTGCTCAGGAACCCACCTCCCCCACCCTTGCAAGTGAGAACTGGAGGATCCATTGCTGGGCTTGGACGAGGCCCGGGAGACGTCCCCGCTGCTGGGCACTGGCTTGACGTGGAGGGTGATGGTGCGGTCCTCTCCGTCATCCTCAGAGCTGGTGATCAGGTTTCCCTCCTCCCCCCTGCCTGACCACCAGGATGTGCGGTCCAGTGTTGACCACCAGTGACAGCCCTTGGACTGCTGCCTCCCCCAGGATGGAATGCAGCCAGTCGCAGAGGTGGCAGGTGTCGGCTCCTGCCCCCTCGCCCTCAGTGGCCCTGACATAGCCCAACCACAGCTCTTTAACCTTGGCTCAGATCTGTTCCAGGGTCCAAGCCGGATGTCCCTTGTCGGCCAGCACCCGGGCCGTGTGGCCGAAGATGTCCTCATTGCGGTGATGGGACCAGGGGTTGCGGAGGGCTTCCTCTTCTGCCCACAGGTGCAGAAGGGCCTTGACCTCAGTCCCGGGCCAGCATGGGCACACCGCTTGGTGCCCCTCCCTGGCTGCTGGGAGCCCTGGGGTGGGATGGGGGTGCAAGCTCACGGGGTGGCTGGGTGGCAGACATGCCTGCAGAGCTGCAATGCAGAGCTGTGTGGTAGAGCTGCCCTCTGTTGTTGCTGCTGCTATGTGGCCTCTGTAGGCTGCGTGTCTTTAAAGGGTTGTCTGGCAGCCAGGAAGTAGCGAGCTGTCAATGCGTGTACAGAGCGTCGAAACAACCACCTGTGTTTTTCTTCCTGGGAGGCCAGTTCTTGTGCAAAAACTTCGCTTTCTGTCCACACTGCCCTCTTGCACAAGAACACTTGAGCAAGAAGGCTTCTTCTTCATACGGCACATCAGAGCTCTTGCGCAAGAAGCTCTCTCTTCCAATGCTGTACTGTAAATGTACTTGCACAAGAACGTGTGTGCAGTATTGATGCTCTGCAAGTTTTTGCTCAAGAAGGGTTGTTCTTGCGCAAGAAGCCTGCAGTGTTGACAGAGCCTGGGGCTGTGTCTACACTGGCATCCCTTCCGGAAAAGGGATGCTAATGTAGCACTTCGGAATAGGCAAATCCGCGGTGGATTTAAATATCCCCCACGGTATTTACATTAACATGGCTGCCGCTTTTTTCCGTCTTGGGGAAAAGCCGGAGAAAAGCGCCAGTCTAGACGTTATTCTCTGGAAAATAAAGCCTTTTCCGGAGGATTTCTTATTCCTACTTGAAAGTATCCAAAGCATCCTTGAGTTATGCATATTTGTATCCATAAGACAATTTCATAAAGCACGGGGGTGGATCCATCACAGAGTGTCTACTGGGTGACAACACATTTAAGTTAAACCAGTGCAACATTAATCTGTATAGACAACGCCTAATCAGAGAGTCAGCTCAAGGTACAGGACATAGCTATATTGATCCACTCCTCAGAAGATTGCTAAATAGTCGAGGAAGGAATGTTTGAGACATTCTCCTGTCTCACCAAGTATCAACCCCCTGTGGTTGTTGTCTCCTCAGGTTGTTCCCTCAACAAAGCCATAGTACTTTCATCAGACTGGAAATGCAAAGAGAGGGGAAAGGATGACTATGTTCATCCATGGGGATTATGGGAGGTCTGGTTACAAGGGAATACTCTCCTGGCTTTTTAACAAGCCCAAAGCTTGTCCCTAAAGGGGTGTTTGGGTGTGGCGTGATGGATATATAAAGGCTTGTGAAGTGCCTGTGGATGTCATCTGTGTTATAATGGCCTGAGTTATTGTAATCCGTCTGCAAAGTGGAGCAGCAGCAACCAGGAGGGTTCAATATCTGGAGGTTCCTTTCCATTTATCCCCACCCAATTACCTGGGAAATTCACACGGCGCCTCTGGGAGGCAATGCTTTCCCACTCGCAAGCACAGAGGCTGTCTAGACTGCACCCCTATTCTGTAAAAGGGATGCAGATTAGACACAGCGCAATTGCAAATGAAGCGTGGATTTAAATCTTCCCCGCTTCATTTCCATGAACATGGCTGTTGCTTTTTTCCGGCTCGGGGCTTTGCCTGCAAAAAGCGCCAGTCTAGTCGGGGATTTTTCGGAAAATAAAGCCTTTTCTGAAAGGTCCCTTATCCCTGATTTTAAGAGGAATAAGGGATCTTTCGGAAAAGGCTTTATTTTCCGAAAGATCATAGAATCATAGAACTGGAAGAGACCTCAGAAGGTCATCAAGTCCGGCCCCCTGCTCTAGGCAGGACCAATTCCAACTAAATCAACCCAGCCAGGGCTTTGTCAAGCCAAGACTTAAACACCTCTAGGGATGGAGACTCCACTACTTCCCTAGGTAACCCATTCCAGTGCTTCACCACCCTCCTAGTGAAATAGTTTTTCTTAATATCCAACCTGGACCTCTCCCACCACAACTTGAGACCATTGCTCCTTGTTCTGCCATCTGTCACTACTGAGAACAGCCTCTCTCCATCCTCTTTGGAACCTCCCTTCAGGTAGTTGAAGGCTGCCACCCCAGACAGCTATTGCTCTTCGCTTCTGGAGACAAAACAGACCCAAGTCCCTCAGCCTCTCCTCATAAGTCATATGCTCCAGCCCCCTAATCATTTTGGTTGCCCTCCGCTGGACCCTCTCCAATGTGTCCACATTCTTTTTGTAGTGGGGGGCCCAGAGCCGAATAAAGGGGAATAATCACTTCCCTGGATCTGCTGGCAATGCTCCTCTTAATGCAAGCTAATATGCCATTAGCCTTCTTGGCTACAAGGGCACACTGTTGACTCTCATCCAGCTTCTCATCCACTGTAACCCCCAGGTCCCTTTCTGCAGAACTACTACTTAACCGGTTGGTCCCCAGCTTGTAACTATGCTTGGGATTCTTCCGTCCCAAGTGCAGGACTCTGCACTTGTCCTTGTTGAACCTCATCAGATTTCTTGGGGCCCAATCCTCCAATTTGTCAAAGTCATTCTGGACCCTATCTCTGCCCTTAAGCGTATCTACCTCTCCCCCCAGCTTAGTGTCATCTGCAAACTTGTTGAGGGTGCAATCCATCCCCTCATCCAGATTATTAATAAAGATATTGAACAAAACCGGTCCTAGAACCGAACCTTGGGGCACTCCGCTAGAAACCGACCGCCATCCTGACATCGAGCCATTGATCGCTACCCACTGGGCCCGGCCTTCTAGCCATCTTTCTATCCATCTTACCGTCCATTTATCCAATCCACAATCCCTTAACTTGCTGGCAAGAATATTGTGGGAGATCGTATCAAAAGCCTTGCTCAAGTCAAGGTATATAAGGGTATGTCTACACTACCCTCCTAATTCGAACTAGGAGGGTAATGTAGGCATACTGCACTTGCAAATGAAGCCTGGGATTTGAATTTCCCGGGCTTCATTTGCATAAAGCCGGCCGGCGCCATTTTTAAATGCTGGCAGTTCGAACCCCGTGCCGCGCGGCTACATGCGGCACGGAGTAGCTCGTTCGGATTAGGCTTCCTAATCCGAACTAGCTGTACTCCTCATTCCACAAGGAGTACAGCTAGTTCGGATTAGGAAGCCTAATCCGAACAAGCTACTCCGTGCCGTGTGTAGCCGCGTGGCACAGGGTTTGAACTGCCGGCATTTAAAAATGGCGCCGGCTGGCTTTATGCAAATGAAGCCCGGGAAATTCAAATCCCGGGCTTCATTTGCAACTGCGGATGACTACATTACCCCCGCTAGTTCGAACTAGCAGGGTAGTGTAGACATACCCTAACATCCACTGACTTTCCCATGTCCACAGAGCCAGTTACCTCATCATAGAAGCTAATCAGATTGGTCAGGCACGACTTTCCCTTTGTGAGTCCAAGCTGACTATTTCTAATCACTTTTCTCTCTTGCAGGTGCCTCAAAATGGATTCCTTAAGGATCCCTTCCATGATTTTTCCAGGAACCGAGGTAAGACCGACCGACCTATAGTTCCCTGGATCGTCCTTCTTCCCTTTTTTGAAGATGGACACTACATTTGCCTTTTTCCAATCATCCAGGATTTCTTCCGATCGCCACGAATTTTCAAAGATAATAGCCAAAGGCTCCTCAATGACATTTGCCAACTCCCTCAGTACCCTTGGATGCACTAAGTCCGGACCCATGGATTTATGTACGTTTAGCTTTTCTAAATAGTTCCTAACCTGTTCTTTACCCACCACGGGCTGTCCATCTTCATCCCATCTTGTGTCACTTAGCGCAGAAGTCCAGGAGCCGACCTTGTCCGTGAACACAGAGGCAAAGAACGCATTGAGTACTTTAGCTTTCCCCACATCATCTGTCACTAGGTTACCTCCTTCATCCGTTAGGGGCCGTCTAGACTGGCACTTTTTTCCGGCAAAGCTCCGAGCCGGAAAAAAGCGGCAGCCATGTTTATGCAAATGAAGCGGGGGGGATTTAAACTCCGCTTCATTTGCAATTGCGATGTGTCTAATTTGCATCCCTTTTACGGAAAAGGGATGCAGTCTAGACACAGCCAGAGTGTAGAAAGGAAACTGTTAATAAAAGAGAGGGTAGTAACTTGCCATTTATTTGTGGTGTTTTCCCAAACAGAGTTCATAAACATAAACCACGAGGACCAGTCCCACCCGAAATGTGTTGGGCAGTGTCCTGTTCTTCTCAGATTCGTAAGTCCAGCAATGAAAATATTCCCTTCCCATGCCCAACCCTTCTCTGCACCCCACTCTCATTCCCTTCCCAGGCCCAACCCTTCTCTGCACCCCACTCTCATTCCCTTCCCAGGCCCAACCCTTCTCTGCACCCCACTCTCAGTATCATTATTCAGAGTCATCTGAAGAAGTGGGCTGTGCCCACGAAAGCTCATGATATCAGTTATATGTTTTGCTAGTCTATAAAGTGCTACTAGTCCAGTTTTTGTTTTTTTGCTGCTCTCCTTTCTTCCTTTGGTCAGATCCTGAACTCGACCATCTCATGATCACTGCTGCCCATTTTACCACCCACATCTACTTCCCCTACTAGTTCCTCCCTGTTTGTGAGCAGCAGGTCAAGCTGAGTCATCTGAAGAAGTAGGCTGTGCCCACAAAAACTCATGATGCCATCTATATGTTTTGTTAGTGCTACCAGACCAGTTTTTGTTTTTTAAGTTTATCCTGTACAGACTAACTCAGCTACCCCCTGAGGTTTCAGAAAAGCAGACTTTGACTCCCTCAGAAACTGATGGGCAGGATCCCCTGGGACACTAACATAAAGGGGAAAAGAATGCAGAAGAACTATTTGTATTTTAAAGAAGCATTACTGAAGGCACAGGACCAAACCATCCTGATTGCACAGCAAGAAAAACAAATATGGCAGGTGACCAGCTTGGTTTAGCAGAAAATCCTTGACAAGTTAAAACACAAAAAGGAAACTGACAAGAAGTGGAAACGTGGACAGATGACTAGGGAGGAGTATAAATATATAGCTCGAGTATGCAAGGGTATAATCAAGAAGGCCAAAATGCAATTGGAATTGCAACTAGCAAGGGATGTGAAGGATAACAAGAAAGGTTTCTACAGGCATGTTAACAAGACGAGAGTGGTCAGGAAGGGTGTGGGACCATTACTGGATGAGGGAAGTAACCTACTAACAGATTATGTGGGAAAAGCGGAAGTACTCAATGCTTTTTTGCCCGTCTTCACAGACATGGTCAGCTCCCAGACTAATGCACTAGGCAACGCAGTATGGGGAGGAGATGGTCAGCCCTCAGTAGAGAAAGAAGAGGTTAAGAAATATTTAGAAAAGTTGGACATACACAAATCCACAGACCAGATCTAATGCATCCACAGACCAAATCTCCCTCTAATGCGCTGAGGGAATGGGCTGATGTGATTGCAGCGCCATTGGCCATTATCTTTGAAAACTCGTGGAGATTGGGAGAGGTCCTGGATGATGGGAAAGGCAAATGCAGTGCCCATTTTTAAAAAAGGGAAGAAAGAGAATCCAGAGAATCTGCTTCACCTCAGTCTATGGAAAAGTCATGGAAGGGATCCTCAAGGAATCCACTTTGGAGCACTGGGAAGAGAGGAAAGTGATCAGAAATAGTCAACATGGGTCCATCTTGGGCAAGTCATGCCTGACCAAACTGATTGCTTTCTATCATGAGATAATGGGCTCTGTGGACATAGGGAAGGTGGTGGATGTGGTATACCTAGACTTTAGCAACATTTTTTATATGGTCTCCTCGTGTATTCTTACCAGCAAGTTAAGGAAGTATGGATTGAGTGAATGGACTGTAAGGTGAATAGAAAGTTGGCTATATTGTTGGGCTCATTGAGTATTGATTGCCAATGTCTGGTTGGTGTGATGTCTAGTTTGTGATCGGTAACAAGTGGAGTGCCCCAGGGGTAGGTTCTGGGACCAGTTTTGATCAACATCTTTATTAATGACCTGGATTAGAGGAGAGATTGTACCTTCAGCAAGTTCGCAGATGATATAAGCTAGGGGAAGAGATAGAGACGTTGGAGGGTAGGGAGAGGGTCCAGAGTGACCTAGACAGATTAGAGGATTAGGCCAAAAGAAATCTGATGAGGTTCAACAAGGACAAGTGCAGAGTCCTGCACCTGGGACAGATGAATCCCAAGCATTGATACAGGCTGGGGACCGACTGGCTAAGTAGTAGTTCTGCAGAAAAGGACCTAAGGACCTGGGAGTTACAGTGGATGAGAAGCTGGATATGAGTCAACAGTGTGCCCTTGTAGCCAAGAAGGCTAATGGCATATTAGGTTGCATTAGGAGAAGAATTGCCAGAGATCTAGAGAAGTGATTATTCCCCTTTATTCGGCTCTGGTGAGGACACATCTGGAGTATTGTGTCCAGTTCTGGGTCCCCAATACAGAAAGGATGTGGACACTTTGGAGAGGGTCCAGCAGACGGCAACAAAAATGATTAAGTGGCTGGGGTGCATGACTTGTTAGGAAAGACTGAGGGATTTGGGCTTATTTAGTCTACAGAAGAGAAGAGTGAGGTGGTATTGGATTGCAGCCTTCAGCTACGTGAAGGGAGGTTCCAAAGAGGATGGAGAGAGGCTGTTCTCAGTGGTGACAGATGAGAGGACAGGAAGCAATGATCTCAGGTTGCTGTAGGGGAGGTCTAAGAACATAAGAACATCAGAACGGCCATACTGGGTCAGACCAAAGGTCCATCTAGCCCAGTAGCCTGTCTGCCGACAGTGGCCAACACCAGGTGCCCCAGAGAGGGTGGACCGAAGACAATGATCAAGCGATTTGTCTCCTGCCATCCTTCTCTAGCCTCTGACAAACAGAAGCCAGGGACACCATTTCTATCCCCTGGCTAATAGCCTTTATGGACCTAACCTCCATGAAATTATCTAGCTTCTCTTTAAACTTTGTTATAGTCCTAGTCTTCACAACCACCTCTGGCAAGGAGTTCCACAGGTTGACAACGCGCTGTGTGAAGAAGAACTTTCTTTTATTAGTTTAAAACCTGCTACCCATTAACTTCATTTGGGGTACGTCTAAACTACATGCCTCCGTTGACGGAGGCATGTAGATTAGTGTATTCGAAAAAGGGAAATGAAGCCGTGATTAAAATAATCACGGGTTCATTTAAATTTAAATGGCTACCCCGCTCTGCCGACAAACAGCTGATCAGCTGTTTGTCGGCTGATTGGGGCAGTCTGGACGCGCCGCGGTCACAAGGAAACCTTTCTTGATCGGCGCAGGTATGCCTCGTGAAACCAGGTTTACCTGCGCCGATCAAGAAAGGCTTCCTTGTGACCGCGGCGCGTCCAGACTGCCCAGATCAGCTGACAAACAACTGATAGCTGTTTGTCGGCAGAGCGGGGCAGCCATTTAAATTTAAATGAACCCACGATTATTTTAATCGCGGCTTCATTTCCCTTTGTCGATCTGTCTAATCTACATGCCTCCGTCGACGGAGGCATGTAGTCTAGACACACCCTTGGTGTCCTCTAGTTCTTCTATTATGGGAACTAATACATAACTTTTCATTATTCACCCTCTCCACACCACTCATGATTTTATATACCTCTATCATATCCCCCCTAAGTCTCCTCTTTTCTAAACTGAAAAGTCCCAGTCGCTTTAACCTCTCTTCATATGGGACCTGTTCCAAACCCCTAATCATTTTAGTTGCCCTTTTCTGAAGCCTTTCTAAGGCCAAAATATCTTTTTTGAGGTGAGGAGACCACATCTGTACACGGTATTCAAGATGTGGGCGTACCATAGTTTTATACAGGGCCAGTAAGATATTCTGGGTCTTATTTTCTATCTCTTTTGTAATAATTCCTAACATCTTATCTGCCTTTTTGACCACCGCTGCACACTGTGCAGAAGTTTTCAGAGAACTATCCATGATAACGCCAAGATCTCTTTCCTGATTTGTCGTAGCCAAATTACCCCCATCATACTGTACGTATAGTTGGGGTTATTGTTTCCAGCGTTCATTACTTTACACTTATCCTCATTAAATTTCATTTGCCGTTTTGTTGTCCAATCACTCAGTTTGGTGAGATCTTTTTAAAGTTCTTCAGTCTGCTTCTGTCGTAGACAGTTTTGTATCATCCGCAAACTTTACCACCTCAATGCTTACCCCTTTCTCCAGATCATTTATGAATAAGTTGAACAGGATTGGTCCCAGGACTGACCCTTGGGGGACACCACTAGTTACCCCTTTCCATTTTGAAAATTTACCATTTATTCCTACCCTTTGTTTCCTGTCTTTTAACCAGTTCTCAATCCATGAAAGGACCTTCCCTCTTATCCCATGACAATGTAATTTACACAAGAGCCTTTGGTGAGGGACCTTGTCAAAGGCTTTTTGAAAATACAAGTATACTATATCTACTGGATCCCCCTTGTCTGCATGTTTGTTAACCCCTTCAAAGAACTCTAAGGGTATGTCTACACTAGCCCCCTAGTTCGAACTAGGGAGGCTCATGTAGGCATTCGAACTTGCAAATGGAGCCCGGGATTTAAATATCCCAGGCTTTATTTGCATGGTCTCATCCAGCCGCCATTTTTAAATGCCACTAGTCCAGACTAACTGCCCGCGGCTACACGTGGCAGTTAAACAGTAATTCGAACTAAGTCCTTAGTTTGAATTACCTGTTACTCCTCCTGGAATGAGGTGTAACAGGTAATTCAAACTAAGGACTTAGTTTGAATTACCGTTTAACTGCCGCGTGTAGCCGTGGGCAGTTAGTCTGGACTAGTGGCATTTAAAAATGTCGGCAGGACGGGAACATGCAAATAAAGCCCGGGATATTTAAACCCCAGGCTTCATTTACAAGTTTGAATGCCTACACTAGCCTCCCTAGTTCGAACTAGGTGGCTAGTGTAGACATACCCTAATAGATTAGTAAGACATGATATCCCTTTACAGAAACCATGTTGATTTTTGTCCAACAAATTATGTTCTTCTACGTGCCTGAAAATTTTATTCTTTATTATCATTTCGATTAATTTGCCCGGTACTGAAGTTAGATTTACTGGTCTGTAATTGCCAGGATCACCTCTAGAGCCCTTTTTAAATATTGGTGTCATGTTAGCTACCTTCCAGGTCTAGGTTTGATATTAGGAAAAACTGGTTGCAAACAGGTCTACCCAGGAAAACTCCAATTATAGGAAGATTGCCTGGATGATATCTGATCTGATAGACCACTTGTGAGTAAGGAATGTTCTACTGAGGCTGTCTGCCAGGCCATTCTGCAGGCCTGGGAGGTAGCAGGCCTCGAGGTGAATGGAATAGGCTAAGCAGAAGTCCCAAAGATGCAGGGCTTCCTGACAGAGAGGGAATGACCTCGCTCCTACCTGTATATGTAGAACATGGTGGTAGTGTTGACTCATCACCGTGATGCACTGTCCCTGCATTTAGGGGCAGAAGGCTTAGCAGGCTAGTCTCAAAGCTGTGAGTTCTTCGACACTGATATTGAGATTGGAATCTGATTGATCCCATAGGCCTTGAATTCTGAGGTTTCCCTACTCAAGGTTTGATGCTTCCGTCACTAGCATCATTGTAGGTGACGGGGATGGTGGCAGTGGGAGGTTTGAAAGGGACTCTTTTGCACACTACACAAGGGTCCAGCCGCCAGTACAGAGTGTTCAGGACATTGTTGACAATACTCAGCATCAGATCCAGTTTGTCCTGCTTGGGATGATAGGTCAAAGCATGTTAAGTTTGTAGTGCCCTGAGTCGTAGCCGTTCATGTCTGATCACATAAGAGCATGATGCCATGTGTCCCAGTAGGAAGAGACGTACTCTTGACATTGTGGTTGGGTACTGGATAAGAGATTTGATATTGAGGAGAAGACTCAGTGACCAGAATATATCTAGAGACAATTGCATGTGGCTTGTAGTTACTCCCTGGAGTGGCCCTTCAGCAGCCAGTCATCTAGGTACAGATAGACCTGGACTCCTCTTTTGCATAAGAAGGCTTTTACCATTGACATGCAGTTGGTGAAAACTTGTGGGGCTGTCAACTGTCTGAAAGAGAGGACTAGAACCTGATAATGGTTCTCCCCCTCTTGCCTGTCACTCCCTCTCTGCGCTCCTCTGTCTCCATGCACGCTCGTCCAGGCCCTACCCCCTGGGTGTGTATGTCACTGCCCCGCTCTCCTTCGCCTCCCGCTGTGACGCTCCGCTGACTTCTGCACCACTCAGCTGGGCCACTGCGTGGGAGCAAGCAGCACAAGCGGCCAATTGGGCCCCACACTCCCCATGCAGCACCCCCATGCTGCAAGGGGAGCGCGGACCCCAAACGGCCGCTTGCTCACATGTGGCGGCCTGGCTGAACACCACGGTGGGAGGCAACAGCGCTGCCCAGAGGGAACAGCCAGTGTTTCAGCATTACAGAGTCACAGACATTGGGCTACTATATATATGATATGGCTACCCTCAACAAAAAAATGGCAACAAAAATGATGAGAGCTTTGGAACAGGTCCCATATGAAGAAAGATGAAAAAGACTTGGAATTTTCAGCTCAGAAAAGAGGAGGCTAAGGAGGAGGCTATGATAGAGGTCTATAAAATCATGACTGGTGAGGAAAAAGCAAATAAGGAAAAGTGATTTACTTATTCCCACAATATAAGAATTAGGGGTCACCAAATGATATTAATAGGAAGCAGGAAACAAACAAACAAAAGGAAGTTTTTCTTCACTCAGTGCACAGTTAACCTGTGGAATTCCTTGCGAGAGGATGTGGTGAAGCCTAGGACTTTAACAGGATTCAAAAAAGAGCCAGATAGATTCATGTAGGTTAGGTCCATCAATGGCTATTAGCCAGGATGGGTAGGAATGGTTTCCCTAGCCTGTGTCTGGAAATGGATGACAGGAAAGGGATCATGTGAGGATTACCTGTTGTTTTCCCTCCCTCTGGGACATCTGGTATTGGCCACTGTCGGCAGACAGGATACTAGGCTAGATGGACCTTTGGTCAGACCCAGTACGGCCATTCTTATGTACCTTAGAGGGGCGCTCTGGTGCAAGGCTGACCAGCATTGGGTTTTTTGACTCCACTACCTTCTCTACTGGCAAGTTCACATTATGGGCCACACAGAAGAGGAGATCTTGATAGGTCTTATGGTCAATGGGTAGAGGGCCTATAACAGTGAAGATGACGCTGGTGGTGGTAAGGGGTCAGGCTGGAATTGAACTTGCTCCTGGGCTATGCCAACGCAGGTGTTTGGCAGGAGCTCTGAACCATGGTGGATTATTTATGGCACTGGAACTGCCCCAATTTCTGTGTTGTTCTGCAGTAGTCTGGCATCCATGGCTTCTGGAGGTCATGAGGTTTGTGATCCTCTTGGCGATCTAGAATGGTGATGGTTGAAACCACTGATCTAGAGTACCTGGAAGCCGTGCCCTGGGTCTGGTGATCCAGTATCCAGAAGGGTCATTGTGTGAGTAGGGGCCACTGTGGATGCCAAGGCACTTGCTTCTCTACAGGCTCACCTGACTTCTACTGGAGGAGATTGACTTGGAGCTGGAGGGTAGAGGACCATGGGAGTACTGAGGAGCGGGGGGCTTGCACTGGGAAGAAGGTGGTGCTGGAAAGAGTTGCCGGGATGAAGGTGATGACTATGCTGGCTAAGGTGTGAGCACAAATGATGCCATGTTGTCAGTACCAAGGTGCTGGCTGCCAGTTCACAGTGACAAGGCACTGGTCAAGGGATCATGGTGCCGTGCCCCAATCGGGGATCTAGGTCTGTCCCTCCGTTCTGGTGCTGGGGAAGGGAATTCAGCATCTCCACTGGACTCTGATTCTCAGGGAGACACTGTGTACCAGACTTGACTGTGTCTGTGTTGTCGCTGGCCCTTATGCACTGACACCTTCTTGTGCTGAGGGCTCATGAGAGAGGCGTGTCTTGTCCAGAGAGCACCCTCTATCCACCTTATGGCATCTTTGCAGCACTGGAGATGTAGAGCAGTGCTGAGAGGCTGATGTGCCTGTCAGTGCCTGAGGGCTCTGTGCTGAGAGTCTCTACACAAGAGTCCTTTCTCGGTGCTGTTTCCCAGAACACAGCCGGTGCGCTGTGAATCAAGCTTGCACCTGGTGCCTGACAGGCCACAGCTGCAGGTCTAAGAGCAGCTTCCAGGAAGAACTGTTTAAGCCTGAGTTCATTCTCTTTTCTTGTATGGGGCTTGAGCCCTTTGCAGAACTTACAACAGTCAGATTGGGGCTCTTTCCCCAAACGCCTCAGGCATGCAGTATGAGGATCACTGTTTGCACAGACGTCCTTGTTCTCGCCCATCCTCCCTGTTGAAGGAAAAGGTCTGGGTAGGAATCGTTGAATTGAGGAAGTAAATGAATGGTTGCGCAGGTGGTGTTGGACAGAGGGTTATTGTTTCTTCTGCAATGGGACTATGTTCTGGGCACAAGGATTGTTAGGAAGAGATGGGATCCACCTAAACAAGAGAGGAAAAAACATAATTGTGGGCAGGTTTGCACACCTAGTGAGGAGGGCTTTAAACTAGGTTCGCTGGGGGACATGACCCTGTGGTGAGGAAGTCAGATACCAGGAAGAAACACAAGAAAGAACGAGCAACATCCCTGATTTGGATGGAGAAGGTAGGGAGATCAACTGGTCATCTAAGGTGTTTGTACACAAATGTGAGAAGCCTGGGAAACAAACAGAAAGAATTAGAAGCCTTGGCCCAATCAAAGAAATATGATTTGATTACAATAATGGAGACTTGGTGCGATGACTCGCATGACTGGAGCGCTGTCATGGAAGGGTATAGACTGTTCAGGAAGAAAAGGCAGGGGAGAAAAGGAGGAGGAGTTGCACTATATGTAACAGAGCAGTATGATTGCTCAGAGCTCCAGTATATAGAGGGAGAAAAGACTATTGAGTCTATGGGTTAAGTTTAGAGGTGGAAGCAACAGGGGTGATGTTGTAGCTGGTGTCTGCTATAGACCACCAGATCAGGTGGATGAGGTAGATGAGGCTTTCTTTGGACAACTGAGAGAAGCTTCCAGATCACAGGCTCTGGCTCTCATGGGGGACTTTAATCACCCTGACATCTGTTGGGAGACCAATACTGCAGTACACAGACAATCCTGGAAGTTTTTGGAGAATGTTGGGGACAACTTCCTGGTACAAATGCTGAAAGAACCGACCAGGGGCCATGCACAGTTTGACCTGCTGCTCACAGACAGGGAGGAACTAGTAAGGGAAGAAGAGGTGGGTGACAACCTGGGAAGCAGTGATCATGAGATGGTAGATTTCAGGATCCTGACCAAAGGAAGAAAGGAGTGTAGCAAAATACACACCCTGGACTTCAGAAAAGCAGACATTGATTCTTTCAGAGAACTGATGAGCAGGATTCCCTGGGATGCTTACATGAAGGGGAAAGGAGTCTAGGAGAGCTGGCAGTATTTTAAAGAAGCCTTATTAAAGGCGCAGGGAGAAGCCATCACGATGCGCAGCAAGAAAAGCAAATATGGTAGATGACCAGATTGGCTTATTCAGGAAATTCTTGGTGAGCTTAAACACAAAAAGGAAACTTACAAAAAGTGGAAAATTGGACAGATGACTAGGGAGGAGTATAACTTCAATATATTGCTCGAGAATGCAGGGGAGTTATCAGGAACTGCAGCTAGCAAGGGATGTGAAGGGTAACAAGAAAGGTTTCTACAGGCATGTTAGCAATGAGAGGGTGATCAGAGAGGGTGTGGGGCCCTTACTGGATGAGGGAAGTACCCTAGTGACAGAAAAGCTGTCTTTGCCGCTGTCTTCACAGACAAGGTCACTAGGCAATGCAGTATGGGAAGGAGGTAGACAGCCCTTGGCAAGGAAAAAACAAGTTAAGAACTATTTAGAAAAGCTAAACAAACAAAAATCCCTGGTCCCAGATTTACAGCATCTGAGGGTACTGAGGGAGTTATCAAATGTCATTGTGGAGCCTTGCCCATTATCTTTGAAAACTCGTGGAGCTTGGGAGAGATCTTGGATGATTGGAAAAATGCAAATATAGTGCCCATCTTTAAAAAAGGGAAGAAGGACAATCCAGGGGACTACAGACCCGTCGGCCTTACCTCAATCTCCAGAAAAATCATGGAGGGGATCCTCAAGGAATCCATTTTGAAGCACTTGGAAAGGGGAAAGTGATCAGGAATAGTCAACATGGATTCATGATGGGCAGCTCATGCCTGACCGATGAGATTAGCTCTGTGGATATGGCAAAGTCAGTGGATGTGATATACCTTGACTTTAGCAAAGCTTTTGATACGGTCTCCCACAATATTCTTGCCAGCAAGTTAAGGAAATATGGATTGGATAAATGGACTGTAAGAAGGATAGAAAGCTGGCTAGACTACCAGGCCCAGCGGGTAGTGATCAACGGCTCGATGTCAGGTTGGCGGTCAGTTTCTAGCGGAGTGCCCCAAGGATCTGTTCTAGGACTGGTTTTGTTCAACATCTTTATTAATGACGTGGATGAGGGGATGGATTGCACCCTCAGCAAGTTTGCAGCTGACACTAAGCTAGGGAGAGAGGTAGATACGCAGGAGGGCAGGGTAGGGTCCAGAGTGACCTAGACAGATTAGAGGATTGGGCCAAAAGAAATCTGATGAGGTTCAACAAGGACAAGTGTAGAGTCCTGCACTTGGGACGGAAGAATCCCAAGCATTGATGCAGGCTGGGGACTGAATGGCTAAGTAGCAGTTCTGCAGAAAAGGACCTGGGGATTATAGTGGATAAGAAGCTGGATATGAGTCAATAGTGTGTCCTTGTATCCAAGAAGGCAAATGGCAGATGAGGGTGCATTAGGAGGAGCATTGCCAGCAGATCCAGAGTAGTGGTTGATTTAGTTGGGATTGGTCCTGCCTTGGGCAGGGGGCTGAACTTGATGACCTCCTGAGGTCTCTGCCAGCTCTATGATTCTAAATGATGCACGAAGCCACAGCATTGCAGAGGTGAGCCACCAGCAGGAAAGGTGAGAGAGCATTGGTCTTCCCCTAAGATGCAAGAGGGCTGGAGGATCTATGGTGTTCACAAGAACAGCAGTGAAATCAGTTTTCAGTACATGGGGCTATCAAAGCTCGCTAGAGAGACAAGGATTCATGCATGGTACAGTGAAGCCTTTGTTATCCAGCACTCTGCTAATCAGAAAACTTTGTTAACCGGCATTGCCCCCAGCCACAATACTGTCACATCTTTAGGCGCACAGCCCTGGCTTGGTTTACCATGAATGGCTTAACAATTTTTTATTTAAGAAGTACTAATCATCTTTAACTCAAAATAGTAATGAGACCAACTGCCTCACACTACAAAACTACCAAAATTAAAAACTTGAGTTTTATTATTATTGTCCATTGGTTTTTCCTAGGTTGATGGGACCCTCAGATAACCGGAATTTTTAGGTAACCGTGACACCCTAATCTCTGAGCATGCCAGATAACACAGGGTTTATTGTAGTTGGAGATTACTGTAGGACACAAATTCAACCCCAGTGAAATGGGATAGGAAAGGGAATCAGAGTGTTTGTACCAGGGGTATTTTAACTAGCTGAGAACAGTGAGAGAAGTGCACAAAGAATGATGAAGATATAAGAAATTGAAATAATAGAATCATAGAAAGGTAGGGCTGAAAGGGACCTTGAGAAGTCAAGTTCAACTTCTGGGCTGAGGTAGGACCATATAAAACTAGACCACCTCTGACAGGTATCTAATCGATCCTTAAAACCTCAGATAATGGGAATTCCACAGCCTCCTTCCAACATCTATTCTAAAGCTTATCTACCATCATAAGAAAGTTTCTTCTAATATTTACCCTAAATGTCCCTTGTTACAGATTTAAACCCGTTACTTCTTATCCTACTTTCATTGGTCATGGAGAACAACAGATCAGTCCTTTTTCTAACAATCCCTAATATATCTGAAGACTTATCAATAGGTCCCTACCAAATTCACAGCTATGCAAAACGCGTCACAGTCAGTAAAATCTGATTCCTCACATGAAATCTGGTCTTTAGGCAGGAGCTATGCCTTTAGAGCTTGATTCCTGACCAGTAGCTGCTGTTCTCACAGAAACTGTGCAGAGGTAAAGGTAACAATACTGCAACCTGAGTAACCCTCACACAACTCCTTATTGGGTCAAGATTCTATAATTACAACTCTGTGACATTTCAGATTTAAATAGCTGAAATAATGATATTTACCATTTTAAAAATCCTGTGAAATTGTCCAAAAGGGACTATGAATTTGGAAGGGCCCCACTTATCACGTCCCCTCTAAGTCATTCCTTTCCTCTTCAGTCAGGTTTTTTAAACCTTTTTCTCATCTCTGCTGGTGTTCACTTGATTCTCCAAAATGTCCATAGTGTGGCATCTTTTCCAAAGTATGGCATCACCCAGAAATGGACTCGGTACTCGAGCTGAGGCCTCACCACAGCAGACAATTACCTCCCAAGACTTACAGACAACACTTATTGCACCCTACCATGATGTTAGCTGGTTTTTCAACTCCATCATATTGCTGACTTGGATTCAGTTAGTGATCCAGATTCTTGTCAACAATACTTCCTCCTAGCCAGTTATTCTCCATTTTGCAGTTAGGCATTTGATTTGTTCTTCCTAAGGGAAGTACTTCGCATTTATCTTTATTTAATTTCATCCTGTTTAAATCAAATCAATTCTACAACTCGACCAAGAAGTTTTGAATTCTAATTCAGTTCCTCAAAGTGCCTGTGTAACCACGGGTTGGATTTGAACCTAGAATTTCTAGAGCTCAGTATAGGAGCCTCTACTCTCTGAGCTAAAAGCCAGCTGGCTCCTAGCCTATGCTGTAAAGGTCTCTTGTTCTTAACCTGTTGCTGTGGTCTAGGTGCAACTGCACTGGTCAGTGAACCACTCTAGGGCTATGTCTTCACTTGCCGCTTCTTGCGCAAGTAATATGCAAATGAGGCTAAGCGTGGAATATTGCCAAGCCTCATTTGCATACCTAATGAGCCACCATTTTTTTCAGAAGAGGCTCTTTGGATTGGCCATAAATCCTGCATCTTGCAGAGTCCAAAGAATGACTGCCAGTTGAAGGAGGTGTTCTTCCCGCTGTTGGCTATAAATGATCACGTCATCAAGGTAGGTGGCAGCGTACTCAATATGGGGTCTCAGCAGGCAGTCCATCATACAATGTAACGTCGCAGGAGCTCCATGGAGGTCGAAGGGTATCCGGACAAAGTGGAACAGTCTGGATGAGGGGGTAAAGGCCATCTTCTCCTGGGAATCTGGCTCCAGTGGGATTTGCCAATACCCTTTGGTCAAATTGAGCATTATGATATAGTTAGCCGTTCCCAAGCGGTCCAGACATTCTTCGGTTCGGAGTATCGGGTAGGCATTGAATTGGAGATGGAATTTACCTTCCAGAAATCGATGCAGAATCGTACTCTTCCATCAATTTCAGCACCAGCACGATGGAACTTCGCCACTCACTTTTCGATCGCTCAATTACCCCGAGTTCTAGCATTGCTCGGACTTCCCTTTCTACCACCTCTCTCATTTGTCGGGGAAGGGACCGGTTAATCTCTCAGATTACCTGGCCTGGCATGGTCTAAATTACATGAGATACCACCGTGGTAAAGGTCTTTCAAAATGCCTCCAGCAGTTGATGCGTTTGCTTTTGCTGAACCTCGGTCAGTGTATCTTCCAGCCATGGGGTTTCTTCTTCATTTAGGTCAGGCACCTGGGGCCCTAGAGCAGGTTCCAGTGGGCATGGGGTAATCAGTAGTGCCTCACACTCCTTTCACGGTTTTAGGAGGTTCATGTGATATATTTGCTTTTTTTTCCAGTCTGGTTTGTGCACTTCTTGCTGTGTGATCTCATAGGGCCCTTGCCATCGCACAAGGATTTTAGATTCCTCAAAGAGGAGGAGAATAAGCACTTGGTCCCCCAGCTCAAAAGTCCTTTCTTGGGCTCCCTGGTTATACTATCACCGCTGGGTCGCTAGAGCTGCCTGGAAGTTCTCACACGCTAACGTCCCTGTCCGGGCAAGTTGCTCCTGCAACCTCCCTTCAGGGACATGTACTGGAGGAGCCACTGAGGGGGTGCTTTCCCAGGTCTCCCTCATTAAGTCCAACACCTCCCGAGGATGACAACCATAGAGGAGCTCGAAAGGGGAGAACTGCGTTGATGACTATGGCACTTCCCGGACAGCTAACAACAAGGGAGGAAACAATTGGTCCCACTGCTGCAGTTCGGTTGGGGAAAATTTTCACAACATCCCCTTTAGAGTGCGATTAAATCACTCAACTAAGCCATCTGTCTGTGGGTGGTACACTGAAGGATGGAGATTGCAGATGCCCAGGAGTGCATAGACCTGCCGAAGCAAACAGGAGGTAAAATTTGTCCCTTGATCCGTGAGCAATTCTGGGGGAAGGCCCACCCTGGCAAAAACCTTTACTAATTCAGCGGCAATAGTGCGGGCCATTGTACTCCATGGCGGGATAGCCTCTGGGAAACGGGTTGCATAGTCTACCAGAACCAGAATGTATTTGAATCCTGCCTTGCTCCTCTGGCATGGGCCTACCAGGTGCAGCACAATGTGTTCAGATGGGGTACTGACTACTGGCATAGGTACCAGCGGGGCCCGTGGAACCCCGTGGTTAACACCTAACTGGCACTCTGGACATGACTGGAAGTAGTCCTTTACTTCCTGGTAAACACCTGGCCAGAAAAACCAGGACAGCACCCATTCCAGGGTCTTGTCTTGGCCCAGGTGTCTGGCAGCGGGGATGTTGTGTGTGAGTCCCAGGACGGCTTACCGGTGGCAACAAGGGACGACTAATTGGGACCCAACTTCTCAGATCTGTGGGTCTCGGTCCATCTGATACAAGTGGTCAGATACCATCTCAAAATGGAGCCACTGCTCGGCTGCCTGGGAATCAGTGACAGCCCCGTTGACGTGGGCCACTTGATCGTAGGCAAACCATAATGATGGGTCCTCTCGCTGGTCTTGGGGAAAGTCAACCAGGCAAGTAGGCCCCAAGTCCTCCCTAAAGGGGCCCTCAGGTTGGCTCGGACCCGCAGGTCCTTCCATTTCTTCTACTTCTTCTTCCCTACCTGCAGTGAGCCGTATGCCTGAGATGGCCGACAACCTCCGGCTGACCTGACTGTCTGTAGGGGCATACTGTGTGGCTGGGGACTGGAGACTGATTCTGTGGATAAGATCAGTAAACCTCGGCCAGTCTTGGCAAAGGATAATGACCAAGAGTGGGGCCCACTCCCACCACCATTTCCTCGGTTACGCTGTCTACACCTCCCCCACTGTATTTTGAGACCATTGCTCCTTGTTCTGCCATTCATCACTACTGTGAACAGCCTTTCTCCATCCTCTTTGAAACCTCCCTTCAGGAAGTTGAAGGCTGCCATCAAATCAGCCCTCATTCTTCTCTTCTGCAGACCAAACAAACCCAACTCCCTCAGTCTCTCCTCATAGGTCATGCGCTCCACCCCCTAATCATTTTGGTTGCCATCCGCTGGACCCTCTCCAATGCATCCACATCCTTTCTATACTGGGGGGCCCAGAACTGGACACAATACTCCTAATGTGGCCTCACCAGACCTGAATAAAGGGGAATAATCACTTCTCTGGATCTGCTGGCAATGCTCCTCCTAATACACCCTAATATGTCATTAACCCTCTTGGCTACAAGGGAACACTGTTGACTCATATCCAGCTTCTCATCCACTGTAACCCCCAGGTCCTTTTCTGCTGAACTGCTACTTAGCTATTCAGTCCTCAGCCTGTATCAATGCTTGGGATTCTTCCGTCCCAAGTGCAAGACTCTATACTTGTCCTTGGTGAACCTCATCAGATTTCTTTTGGCCCAATCCTCTAATCTGTCTAGGTCACTCTGGACCCTATCTCTGCCCTTCAGCGTATCTCCCTCTCCCCCTAGCTTAGTGTCATCTGCAAACTTGCTGAGGGTGCAATCCATCCCCTCATCCACCTCATTAATAAAGATGTTGAACAAAACCAGTCCTAGAACAGATCCTTGGGGCACTCCTCTAGAAACTGACCGCCAACCTGACATCGTTGGGCCCGACAGTCTAGCCAGCCTTTTATCCATCTTACAGTCCATTTATCCAGTTCATATTCCCTTAACTTGCTGACAAGAATATTGTGGGAGACCATATCAAAAGCTTTGCTAAAGTCAAGGGCTGTGTCTAGACTGGCAAGTTTTTCCACAGAAGCAGCTGCTTTTGCGGAAAAACTTGCCAGCTGTCTACACTGGCCACTTGAATTTCCGCAAGAACACTGACGATCTCATGTAAGAAATCAGTGCTTCTTGTGGAAATACTATGCTGCTCCAGTTCGGGCAAAAGCTTTTGCGCAAAAGGGCCAGTGTAGACAGCTCAGATTTGTTTTGCGCAAAAAAGCCCCGATCGTGAACATGGCGATCGGGGCTTTTTTTGTGCAAAAGCGCATCTAGATTGGCATTAGAAGTGCCAAGAAGCACGTATAGAAGTGCTTTTGCGGAAAAGCGTCCATGTCAATCTAGACGCTCTTTTCCGCAAATGCTTTTAATGGAAAACTTTTCCGTTAAAAGCATTTGCGGAAATTCATGCCAGTCTAGACGTAGCCAAGGTGTATCACATCCACTGACTTGCCCTTTGTGAGTCCATGTTGACTATTCCTGATCACTTTCCCCTCTTCCAAGTGCTTCAATCCTCTCCATGATTCTTCCAGGGACTGAGGTACGGTTGACTGGTCTGTAGTTCCCTGGATTGTCCTTCTTCCCTTTTTTAAAGATGGGCACTACCTTTGCCTTTTTCCAATGATCCAGGATCTCTCCCGATCTCCATGAGTTTTCAAAGATAATGGCCAAAGGGCCTGCAATGACATTTGCCAACTCTCTCAGTACCCTCGGATGCATGAAATCTGGGCCCATGGATTTGTGTATGTTTAGCTTTTCTAAATAGTTCCTAACCTCTTCTTTCCCCACCGAGGCCTGTCGATCTTCATCCCATCTTGCGTCACTTAGTGCATTAGTCCGGGAGCCCACCTTGTCCGTGAGTACAGAGGCAAAGAAAGCATTGAGTACCTCAGCTTTCCCCACATCATTTGTCATTAGGTTACCTCCTTCATCAAGTAAGGGCCCCACACCCTCTCTGATCACCCTCTGATTGCTAACGTGCCTGTAGAAACCTTTCTTGTTATCCTTCACATCCCTTGCTAGCTGCAATTCCAATTGTGCTTTTGCCTTTCTGATAACTCCCTTGCATTCTCGAGCAATATATTTATACTCTTCCCTCATCATTAGTCCAAGTTTCCACTTCTTGTAAACTTCCTTTTTGTGTTTAAGCTCACCAAGGATGTCCCCGGTAAGCCAATCTGGTCACCTACCATATTTGTTTTTCTTGCGGCGCATTGGGATGGTTTCTTCCTGTGCCTTTAATAAGGCTTCTTTAAAATACTGCCAGCTCTCCTGGACTCCTTTCCCCTTCATGTTAGCATCCCAGGGAATCCTGCCCATCAGTTCTTTTTGACCTCAGAAATGGCTGAACTTCTGAAATCACCTGTACAGTCTCTCTATTGCCATCTATGCCTTTTGTCAACAAGCTTTTGGCCTTCTTGCTGTTCCTGGTGAAAAACCAATTTCTCAAGCTGTTGTGAAACCTTCCAGACCCAGGGTCCTGCCTTGAGTTTGGACTTTTAGGGGGAAATCTGGGTCCCCAATGAGAGCTTTGTCATTAATTTCAGGGTAGCTAAGATTTCACCCCTGCTTTTCACGTCCCTGCTTGCGAGCCCTGAGACACCATCAAGAAATTCTACACCAGATCCACTAATTCTTTTCCAATGCCAAGCGAGGGGCAACAAGGATATATCCCTTGCCCTGCCTTTCCCCCAGCAGTTGTAGGTCCAACAGCCTGTCCAATGGGATCCCCAACCAATTATTTCAAGATTTCACATTTGAGGTGGGGAGGTACAGGAAATCTGATTGGGTGGACCTTGGCAATGAACCCTGAGGCTTTTTCACCTACCATAGAGGGCTGGAAGGGTCTGTTTTTGCTGGCCACCCCTTCCACTTGTAAAGCAACTTGAATGATACAAAACAATCCCTATCCTACGGCTTGAACCTACCAGCTTCAGCCAGGAGTGAGAAGTAGAACTCAAACATGAAAACCTGCTCTTCCCATATGACAGCATGTTGTATTATTCACTGAGTTATCTCACGGCTATACTTTTGCTGCAGGTCTGTCCACCAAGGGGTAGGACTTTGTTACTTGCTTTGATAACACTGCTGTTTTTCCTAATTCTGAGTGGTTATGAATACTCAAACATAAAGGGGTCTGCAGGACTCATCCTCAATTTGTTGGCCAAGTTCAGTAACAGAACCTAGAGAGCTTTTCTCACACTGCCAAATTCAAAAGAGAACTGACTCCTGGCTAATAGCCAAGACCAGGGTAAGTACTGCAAAACTATATTTGAAATAGGATCATGGTTAGCAATTCCTTTTAAATTAAAAGTCTATATTTGGCATTAAACTATTTTATTTGAGCATTATATTGCTGTATTTCAGGGTCCTGTCCTTCACTAAATGAAAACAAAGACGAAGAATTGGGCCATCAAACTGTGCATGAAATAATCCAGGATTTTTTTTCCTGGCTCCTTCACAAGGATTCTGTTGCCAGATTCGACCACGTTGGCAGGATAATTCCTGTAAGTCATGGAAATTGCAAGCTTCGTGACACACACACATTTGATTCTAAGTCCTAGCCAATAACATTAAATGCAGTAAAGAACCAGATTTTTATCCAAGCCTTTTATTAGCATCTGGAATCTGAGAGCTGATGTCAGATCAGACATTACACAAAAGTTCTCTCAAATGGGAAAGGAGACAGGATTTTATGAAAAAAAAAACTGATGGCTTTTATCTTGATCTGAGACATGTAATCACTTGCCAACCTATCTTGCATTTTCTCATATAGGGACCAATCCAGGAAAGCACCGTACAGCCATAACTCAGTATAAAGCTTTAGAGCTCAACCCCCTTTGGCAGTTTTTAAATGGGTAGCAATGCCTACATACCTTCAAATATCTGGGCCTTCAAGCCTTGAGAGTCAGCACCAGCACCTTAAATGGACCCTGGAAATCCAGAGGCAACCTGTGAAGACTCCAAAACACTAGAGCAGTGATCATCAATCAGTAGATCTGGATCTACCGGTAGATCCTGGAGTCTCTGACTGGTGATTCTGTTTGTACTGGCCAGAAGGCTATCACGTGTTGGCACATCTACTACCCCTCTCTCTGGCTTTTCCTGCCCTCTGCCTTGGATCTGACCTGGGAGCCTCCTGCTTCCTCTGCAGGGTGTGGGGAGACAGAAAAGGGGGCACTGATGTCAGGATGTCCCCCTCCCTCTACCCATATACCTCATCTCCACAGAGAGGGGAGATATGACAGGGCTCGGGATGAAGGGAGTTGGCTGGCACGTGTTCCTATATCTGAACATGCTCAGCATACTTAAAGGGGCAATGCGAATCTGTCACGCACACACAGCGTACACACTAACCTCCCAACCCAACACACACTTGAGTTGCTGTTGTTACTTCTTTCACTTCTTTCCTAGTGTGGTATTTCAGGTTTTTGACTGGTCTGTGCCGTTCACAATTTTTATTTCCCACTTAGGCTTAAATTTAATTCTTTAAGTAGTGAGTTCTAAAACGCCGAACCTGCCATGCAGGAGTAATTAATCCCTACAGTTATTTTAAAAAATATATAGCAAGGTGTTTGGTTTCTACTTGTGATACCCTTCTGCACAGTACCTCCATATTGGTGAACATAACAAAATACAGTCCCTCTAATTTTTTCCATCTCTGGGTGCATCTACACTGCACCATTATTCCAGAAAAACAATAATAGCATCCACAGAGCAACTGCGTTAATTTGAAAGAAAATCGAAATAGTGGAGGGCTTTTTCCAACATTGGTAAACCTGCCTGCTCTTATATCCTCTCTTGCTCCTGCACCCTCCCCCTGGCCAGACACCCTGCTCCTGCACCCTTCTCACCCAGACCTTACACCCTCACCCCCTTCTGCACTCTCCCAGATCCTACACCCCATTCCTATCTCACTCACTGGCAGCCCTGTCCTGAACCCCTCATTTCCCCTCCCCCCATCCCAGAGCCTAAAACCCACTAACTCCAGAGCCCCAGAAGAGTAAATCTGGCCTATGGGAAGCCCTGAATCTCAGTCTTCCCTGTCTCTTCCCTTCGCTCCCTGGGGCTGCAGGCTGGATTGAGGTGTCTCAGTTGGGGGCCACATCAGTGAGGGTTGCGGGTTTTTGGAGGAGTTTTTTTTGCTTCTCACTTGTGTGATACCCAAATGATTTTTCTGTGGGTCAGTGGCCCCGACACAAAAAAGGTTCCCCACCCCTGCCATAAAGAAAGAAAACATTGAAATCTTTTGTTGGACATAAATTAATATTTTATTTAAAATTAAGTTTGATAAACTAACATGAGAAAGTTAAAGCACTTACTCTGTTTAATAATTGAAATTAAACCAGTCTTCCTAGCTGCAGCACTAGCAAAATGGCTTGGGAGTAATTAACAACTGGTGGTCCACGAAATTGAATCAGGTGGTCCACAGGCCAAAAATTTAAGAATCACTGAGATAGAGGAATCCCACAGGCATATAATTCTTAAGCAGAAAGTCAGACAAAGATGACAATTCATAATGGAACTTTTTGGCCTTAAATGTATATATATATATATATGTATATAAATTATTGTAAATATAGGGTTTGTAATCAGATATAATTGTGTGTGTATATACATATCAACTATAATGATCTTTTAAACAAATCCCATTGGTGCTGATAGTTTTCAGGTTCTGATCACCATCTCTCTTTGTTAATGTAGGGCTTAAATAAACAGATACACCACTCCCTGGTTGCTTCTAAGGATATTTGGAACAACTCTTGCTGTCAGTTTACTTCTGTTCCATCTATCTAGCTACTGTGGGATACAATGTGGCTACGTGTACTTTGGAGAAAAAGAATCTGGGTCTGTTCCAGTTATAGACAGGCAACCCATTATTTCTCTGTGCTATATTTAGGTTCTCTGTCCTTGTAACTCTTAGCTTTCTTTTTGCGGTGTAGCTACTAATCTAACTGAATAGAAGATCTCTGGGAGAAGCGTAAATTAGCAATCACATCTTATTGTAAGAGAAAAGCTGATCTTGCTTGTGAAATAAAACGCTCTTCTCCAGTCCCTGTCTTTGTTCAACACTGCATGATTAGCAATAGATATAAATAGGGACTCTTGTCTCTACCTCTGATGCACCAGATATTGATCATTTGTCTAATCCACATTGGCAAATTTCCCTTCTCTAAAATGATGTTGTACCAATCAAACGTTATTATATTGACAGAAATAACTATATTAAAATCTCAGACATGTTTAACAGTATATAAGTACTAATGGAAACAAAGGGACAAATGTGCATGTTCAGAGGTGCACCTACTGCACCCCATTTTGATGAGCAATTATGGCTGTGTGCATGCAGATGTCAAGGTCTGCACACTCGTGTATGTGCATGCACGCAGCCATGGAACTGGTCCTGCCTAGAGCAGGGGGCTGGACTTGATGACCTTCTGAGGTCTCTTCCAGTTCTATGATTCTAGGATTCTATGACACAGCCCCACGCTGCAGTGGGATATTTCTGTTCTTATTGGGCATGTTCAGAAATTTCACTCTACTTTTGTGTGCAGCAATTTGAAAGTCTGGCCTTCACCTGCCAGATTTATACAGGCAGTCCCCGGGTTACGTACAAGATAGGGACTGTAGGTTTGTTCTTAAGTTGAATTTGTATGTAAGTCGGAACTGGTACATATTGTAGGGGAAACTCTAGCCAAACATTTCTCCAGAGCTCAGTTTTATTCTCCCACACCTCACTTCCCTCAGTCCTTTATTCTCAAGCTGAGGTGTCTGCTGAGAAAAGCCGCTCTGCGTCTCCCTGGTCTGCTGGGGGGAAGCAGCTAATGTGGGGTTGCCTCACCCCATTTGTAAGTAGGGATCCGATGTAAGTCGGACCCATGTAACCCAGGGACTGCCTGTATTTGTTTTTGAATGACATGGAGAGGACTAAAGAACTAAGGAAGCCCCACAATATTATCAAGGTTTTTTTTTTCTTTTTAAATACGAGATAAGGTTTTGCTTATAGTGTTACACTATATTCTTCTAGGACACAATGATGGGATATTTTATATTTTTGCAGAGGAGGTGGAACAACAACTATATTATAGAGAGGTTTTAAGAACAGTTGGATTTCCTACTGGTAATATGAACAGCAACATGTTCTAAAGGTCAGAGCAGATGACTATAATCCAGGCCCTCCTGAGTTCAACGCCTTGCTTAGCTATTGGTTTGCAGTTTAGTTCTTAGTAAAGTACTTCATGAGTCTCAGCATTGCCATAAGTAAAACAAGAAAGTTAATATCTTCCTCCTGTGTGTCTGATGGGTGTTAATTTTTACCAGAGTGCTTTGAAGACATTAAGTACTCTGCACTGATGTATGGTGTGTTTATTTGCAGATGGCCATGTGTTCTGAGCAGCTCACCAAACTCAGCTTTTAACATTCCTTGCAAGAAGTGCAGAGACAATGAGAGTTCGGCTCAAAAGGGATGTGATCTGCACCCTTTTTTTGGTGGTTGTGCTTTGCTCTTTATTCTATTCCCAGTTAGAGCATACACCCTTAACAGGAAGCAGGAAACAAACACACAAGAAACCTGCACCAACACCGAGGATCTTCCCAGGCCATCAAGCCCCTAAGTGGCACCCTGAAGCAGAGGTGACGTTTGACCATTCCCAAATCATTTCTATTGCTAAAGATGTGGAGGTGACAAGTAAACAGGCCCAAACAACCCCTTTGCCACCACTGACTCATTCTGTCTTTGATTTCAAACGCTACCTTCTAAATAAGGATAATCGGAATTTCAATCTTCTCATTAATCAGCCCAAGAAATGCAGGAAAACACCTGAAGGTCCCTTCTTGCTTATAGCCATAAAATCAGTAGTTGAGGACTTTGACAGACGCGAGATCGTCCGTAGGACTTGGGGTAGGGAGGGTTTGGTGAATGGGGTGCAGGTTCAAAGAGTTTTCCTCCTGGGAATACCAAAGAATAAGACAGCATTGGCAACATGGGAGATCCTTGTCCACCAGGAGAGTGTGATGTATCAGGACATTTTACTCTGGGACTTTCTGGACACCTTCTTCAACCTGACCTTGAAAGAGATCCACTTTCTAAACTGGGCTGATGAATTTTGTTCCAGTGTGAAATTCATTTTTAAAGGGGATGCTGATGTTTTTGTCAATGTGGAGAACATCATTGACTTTCTTGAGATATATGACCCTGCAAAAGACCTCTTTGTTGGGGACATTATCTACAATGCTCATCCAATCCGCATGAAAAAGAGTAAATACTACATCCCAGAAACAATGTATGGGCTAGGCACGTACCCAGTCTATGCAGGGGGAGGAGGCTTCTTACTGTCCAACAGCACCATGAGAAAGCTCTTTCAGGCTTGCCAAGAGGTAGAGCTCTTCCCAATTGATGATGTCTTTCTGGGCATGTGCTTGCAGAGAATCAATCTCAAACCTGTTTTGCATGAAGGATTCAAGACATTTGGCATTGTGAAACCCTCTGCTGCCCCACACCTGCAGACATTTGATCCCTGCTTTTACAAAGATCTCATGGTAGTCCACAGTCTAAAAGTAGCTGAAATCTGGCTAATGTGGAACCTCCTTCATAATCCAGAGCTCTCCTGTACCCAAAAGAAAAAGGTGAAGAGGCCTTTCCAATGGAACAGGAAAAGCAATGTCAAGCAGCAGCCAAAAGCAGGTTAAACACGGCAGAAGCAGATGATGAACCAAGCTCGGAGGAACCCAACATGCTGCTTTCGCACATCTTGTTTAAAAGATTTGGAGAGAAGGTCATACTATTGGAGACATTTGCCAGAATTCCACATCTGCACACGCTATTTGTAGTAGGACATTTTCCTTAATCTGATTCCAAGCAATTCACAAAAGTAGGTTTAATTTATTATTATTTATTAGTATGTCAGTAATGCTCAAAGACCTCCCCCCGCACCTAGGATTATTGTGCTGTACCAAACACATAGTAAAATACAGCCCCCAAAAGCTTATCATTTGAGATTTAATGTAAGTGAATGTGACATATAAGGAGCAGGGTAGGGTGGGAGATGAGGGCAAGAGTTGTGAAGATAAAAATAATTTGCTATATAGGTCTGGGATTTCTGAGAGCCATCAAGAATTGGGCAATAGCTAAAATAAAGAAAATCGGCTCTCCCCAGCTGATGCACAAACCAAACCACTGTTGCTGGCTGCTTGGAGGTATCAGTGGAGGTGGGTTTTGATGAAGAAGAGGGCAGTAATAGTATGGGGGCTACATGCAGAATGGGAGGGAGGAAACAAAATTGGAAGTTGAAGATGTCATTGTCGGCAGACCAAGGACGGATAGGGAAAAGGCAATTACAGATAAATACGAAATGTTAGGGCTGTGAAGAGCACTGAAGGGGAGAAGTGCCCGCATGTACCTTCCCTCCCTTGTGACGCACAACAAGGGTATCTAAAACGGCCCGGGTGAAAACCTCTCACTTCTTTACTGCCAAGCCTTATATAGAATACGGAAGTAGAGGGGAGGAAGACAAGTTGTGGAGCGCCTATAGGGGGACACATCTCCAAAAACTATTGTTACTAGCAATGTTAAATATTGGCTAATTGAATAGTCAACTAATCTTATGAATTCTTATCAGTTACTCGACTATTCTATACTCCCCAGGCATGGAGCTGGCAGCCAGTGTGCTCCGGCCCCACTCCCAAGGAACCCCTTGCCTTTGTATCAGAGGCAGAAGTGTGGGGTACCAGGTAGGAGCTGATCCGCAAGAGGAGCCAGTTTAAAAAACAGGTCCCCTTGTGGCTTGGCTGCCTGTCACCCAGTGCTGCTGCCTCTGATACAGTGTGTATATGTATCACTGGGAGATGGGTCGGAAATGGGAGGGAGTGTGGGCAGAGAGAAAGGAGGGTCAGGGCAAAACTGAGAGGCAAGGTCAAATCAGGATCTTAGATGATTATATACAAATGCGAGAAATATGGGAAATAAGCAGGAAGAAATGAAAGTACCAATAAATAAGTACAATTATGACATTGTTGGCATCACAGAAACTTGGTGGGATAATACACATGATTGGAATGTTTGTATAGAAGGGTACACCTTGCTCAGGAACGACAGACAGGGAAAAAAGGGAGGAGGTGTTGCCCTATACATTAAAAATGAACACACTTGGAGTGAGGTAGAAGTGGGCATAGGAGACGGAAATGTTGAGAGTCTCTGGGTTAGGCTAAAAGGGATTAAAAACAAAGGTGATGTCATGCTAGGAGTCTACTACAGGCCCCCTATCCAGGTGGAAGAAGTGGATGAGGCTCTTTTTAAACAACAAAATCATCCAAAGCCCAAGATTTGGTGATGGGGGACTTCAACTATCCAGATATAGGTTGGGAAAATAACACTGCGGGGCACAGACTATCCAATAAGTTCTTGGACTGCATTGGAGACAACTTTTTATTTCAGAAGGTTGAAAAAGCTACCAGGGAGAAAGCTGTTCTAGATTTGATCCTAACAAATAGGGAGGAACTGGTTGAGAACTTGAAAGTGGAAGGCAGGTTGGGTGAAAGTGATCATGAAATCATAGAGTTCACAATTCTAAGGAAGGATAGAAGGGAGAACAGCAAAATAGAGACAATGGATTTCAGGAAGGCGGATTTTGGTTAGCTCAGAGAGCTGATAGGTAAGGTCCAATGGGAATGGAGACTGAGAGGAAAGACAACTGAGGAGAGTTGGCAGTTTTTCAAAGGGACATTGTTAAGGGCCCAAAAGCAAGCTATTCCGCTGTGTCGGAAAGATAGAAAATATGGCAAAAGATCGCCTTGGCTTAACCACGAGATCTTGAATGATCTAAAAATAAAAAAGGAGCCATATAAAAAATGGAAAGTAGGACAAATTACAAAGGTTGAATATGGGCAAACAGCACAGGAATGCAGGGGCAAGATTAGAAAGGCAAAGGCACAGAATGAGCTCAAACTAGCTACGGGAATAAAGGGAAACAAGAAGACATGTATTTTATAAATACATTAGAAGCAAGAGGAAGACCAAGGAGAGGGTAGGCCCACTGCTCAGTGAAGAGGGAGAAACAGCAACAGGAAACTTGGAAATGGCAGAGATGCTCAATTACTTCTTTGTTTTGGTCTTTACCGAGAAGTCTGTAGGAATGCCTAACAGTGAATGCTAGTGGAAAGGGGGTAATTTTAGAAGGTAAAATAAAAAAAGAACAAGTTAAAAATCACCTAGAAAAGTTAGATGCCTACAAGTCACCAGGGCCTGATGAAATGCATCCTAGAATACTCAAGGAGCTGATAGAGGAGGTATCTGAGCCTCTAGCTATCATCTTTGGAAAATCAAGGGAGACAGGGGAGATTCCAGAGGACTGGAAAAGGGCAAATATAGTGCCCATCTATAAAAAGAGAAATAAGAACCCAGGAAACTACAGATCAGTTAGTTTAACTTCTGTGCCAGGAAAGATAATGGAGCAAGTAATTAAGGAAGTCATCTGTAAACACTTGGAAAGTGGCAAGGTGATAGGGAACAGCCAGCATGGATTTGTAAAGAACAAATCATGTCAAACCAATCTGATAGCTTTTTTTAATAGGATAACAAGTCTTGTGGATAAGGGAGAAGTGGTGGATGTGGTATACCTAGACTTTAGTAAGGCGTTTGATACAGTCTCGCATGATAGTCTTATCAATAAACTAGGTAAATACAACTTAGATGGGGCTACTATAAGGTGGGTGCATAACTGGCTGGATAACCGTACTCAGAGAGTAGTTATTAATGGTTCACAATCCTGCTGGAAAGGCATAACAAGTGGGGTTCCGCAGGGATCTGTTTTGGGACCGGCTCTGTTCAATATCTTCATCAACAATTTAGATATTGGTATAGAAAGCACGCTTATTAAGTTTGCAGATGATACCAAGCTGGGAGGGACTTCGACTAATCTGGAGGATAGGGTCATAATTCAAAATGACCTGGACAAATTGGAGAAATGGTCTGAAATAAATAGGATGAAGTTTAATAAAGACAAATGCAAAGTGTTCCACATAGGAAGGAACAATCAGTTTCATACATACAGAATGGGAAGCGATGGTCTGGGAAGGAGTACAGCAGAAAGGGATCTAGGGGTTTTAGTGGACCACAAGTTAAATATGAGTCAGCAGTGTGATGCTGTTGCAAAGAAAGCAAACATGATTCGGGGATGTATTAACAGGTGTGTTGTGAGCAAGACACGAGAAGTCATTCTTCCGCTCTACTCTGTGCTGGTTAGGCCTCAATTGGAGTATTGTGTCCAGTTCTGGGCACCGCATTTCAAGAAAGATGTGGAAAAACTGGAGAGGGTCCAGAGAAGAGCAACGAGAATGATTAAAGATCTAGAGAACATGACCAATGAGGGAAGGCTGAAGGAATTGGGTTTGTTTAGTTTAGAAAAGAGAAGACTGAGGGGGGACATGATAGCAGTTTTCAGATATCTAAAAGGGTGTCATAAGGAGGAGGGAGAAAACTTGTTCATCTTGGCCTCTGAGGACAGAGCAAGAAGCAATGGGCTTAAACTGCAGCAAGGGAGGTTTAGGTTGGACATTAGGAAAAAGTTCCTAACTGTCAGGATAGTCAAACACTGGAATAAATTGCCCAGGGAGGTTAAGGAATCCCCATCTCTGGAGATATTTCAGAGTAGGTTAGATAAATGTCTATCAGGGATGGTCTAGACCCGTGGTCACCAACCAGTAGATCGCCATCTACCAGTAGATCTCGGAGGCTCTAAGAGTAGCTCTTGAGCCCTCTTTGAACTGCGCGCCTGCGCAGTACATTTACATTAGATTTCCTCATTTGAGGAGCAGCTACTCACCGAGCAACAGCACAGGTGAGTAGCTGCGAGGAATGGTGGGAATTTTTTTTAAAGTAGCAGTATAAGGATTGGGGCTAACAAGTGATGGAGAGGAAGAGAATAGAGAGGGCGGGGCTTCCAGGAAGGGGCGGGGCAGTAGATCTTGGCTTGGTCTGTCATTTAAAAAGTGATCTTGGGTGTAAAAAGGTTGGAGACCACTGGTCTAGACAGTATTTGGTCCTGGACTCGATGACCTCTCGAAGTCCCTTCCAGTCCTAGTATTCTATGTGAGCTCCTGGACCCAGGACTGAGCCAGGCTGTCTGTCTGCCTGGCTCCTAATACACTTTAAATGCAGAGGTGCAGCAGGAGTAGGTCCTGGACCCAGTGCGAGCCAAGACTAAGCCGGGCTGCTGGCCAGCCTCCTAAAAAATTACTGGGGGGGGAGAGGATGTATGTATTCTAAAGCATTAATCTATAAGCTTTTGCTTATTGGTTAATTGACTACACTATTACATCTCTAATTGTTACTGCACAAGGTGAGTAACTTCCTCCTCTTCTTTGAGTAATGTTCCTATGGGTGCTCCACTGTAGGGGATCCAAGTACTACTCACCTCTGGAAGCTGGGGCTTCAGAGAGGAGTCAGTTAATACATAGAGTACTGTGGGGTCAAAGATGGCATGGAGACTGAATCTTTGGCGATCACAATGTTCTGTGAGCATGTGGGCAGAGGCCCAAGTAGCTGCTCTACAGGTTACTGAAATAGGAATATCTGTAAGGAATGTGACCAACGTAGAAACTGATTTTGTGGAGTGCAGATGGACTTTGGATGGAAGCATATTATGCCCTTGATAACAATGGTTAATGCAACCAGAGATCCATTTGGATAGTCTTTGAGCCAGTATCACAGAGCTTTGGAAGCTTTCTGTGGCTAAAAGGAAGACCGCAAATTATTTTATATATAATTACACTGCATCCTAAGAGGATGCACTGTAATGAATGTCAGAAAATAAGCTCTGTTAAGATACTGTCAATAAATATTTCTCTGTAGTGCGGTAACATTATCCTGCATATATATATATATGTTTTTTTAATAAAGTGGTGCATGCTCTTGCTTTATTTCATAACATGTACTTACATGTTATGAAATAAAGCAAGAGCATGCACCACTTTATTACAAAAACACTCAGCAACTGTATGTAACACAAAACAGTAACAGAGAGTCACATTTTATTTGTCTTTCAATATACAAGCTCATTATGTGTTCCGTTTAATTTACAGCCGGGCTATGTAAAGCAACATGAAAATTAGAGAGGAAATAAAGAAATAGATGGAAGTGTAGAATTTTTTCAGCAAGCATGATCACAAGAAACAAACACAGATTGAACAGGAATATAACAGGAGTAACACCTAAGAATAATGAAGGTATACAGTAAATTTCTCCTTAGATTCTCAATGTGTTTTTTTGTTTGTTTTAGTAAAACACTCTAGAATGTCACAGTATACACGGAGACTAAATGGCAAAGAATATCATACGCACATACTCACACAAAACACCATGTCACATTTATCCCCTGCTACTGGCCCAGGATCCAAAACACTAGTTAACACACTATTTCCTATCTCCCATTCACTGATAAACTATACAGGATTACACTGTACATGGCGTTAAAATTACAAAAATGTCATATTTACAAAATCTGTACACACATTGTAAAACTCACAAAATCATTGTCTATGTATCACAAGTTGCTACACCAAAATATTAAAAATGGGACAAAATTATACATATATCTTTTCTATTCTTAAAAAGGGTTAATATTTCAAAGCACACACACCATTTTCCCCAATAAGACTGTAAGAGACCTAGAAACCAAAAGCATCCACTTCAGATAAAATGCAGTGAGGAGCATTTCCTGACTAGAGAAAAGCCTGTTTCCTGGAGGTGGGTTGGGGTGTGCAGTTAGATTACATGTACAGAAATGGTGAAACTAGATTGGGTATATCTTTGGCTAAAACTTTGGCATTAAATAAAAGTTATACTTCAGAAGTCACGGGGAAAAGTTTCTTGGTGCTGGAGGAATTGAAGAATTTTTTTTCCCTACATATTCACTACAAGTTTTCTTTCCTTTTCTATGGGAAACAGGGAATAAGTAGGAGGTTGGAATCAACATATTACAATACATTTGCAGATGAGGCAACTGAATTTTCCTTTATGGGATGTATTTTTTTCATTTTTTAAGTATGAAGAAAAATGTTATCAAAGAAAAGCATCTTTCAGTTATACAAATCATCTCTTCAAGACTTTTTTTTTAAACTGCGTACAGTTATTAAACAAGGCCTGGCAGAAAAAAAAATTGCTTCAGCATGTCAAGTAAATATTAGTGCAGGAAGGTGAACTATTCAATCCACCACATAAATAAGCTTAATGCACAGCTTACATTAAATAACCATTACACCCCGTACACAGATGCTCTTCAGTGAAGATCATGTTTATCAAGTAATTAAAGTGTATGTAGTGCAAATGTTACACAATCAAGTATTATGCACATGCTATTTGCTTGTTCTGAAGTTACACAAAGATGTGGTGCCTGAAATCATGTACATATATACACCCTTACCACACTTGGTACAATGTCCTAATCCACAGAAATATCAATGTGTTTAGATTTGTGCGTGTGTGTGTATGTATGCATAAATAAAAGGTATGTATATATATAGTTGGTGTCTTAAAATAGGACTACCATATCAATTCAGTTTGACCAACACAAAAACAAACTACTATCGATACCTGCTTCCAGATACTCCAAGGCTCAAAAAGTTTGTGCTTCATTCTTGCAGTCATTAATGCCTCTTCCGCCAGTTCAGGAAGGAAAGAGTCTCTTCAGATCTGTGCTGCACAGACGGCCAATTGAGAGGAGTAAAATGAAGACACAGATACCTAGCCATTTTCCTCCATCACTAGCTCCATGCCTCATGATGAAGGGTTGTGAGAGTTTCTCCTCGATGGGAGGAATTGTATTTTGAAAAAATCATACCATGCTTTCCATATAAGTGGCAGCAAATCAAGGCACACTGTATGAGTTTTGTAGCATTTAGATTAGCTGACTTTGAAGGTGATGCTTCACTGTGAAAGATCCGATGTTCTCAACTGGCTGCAGGGCCTTGCTGGGCCATACAATGTAACAGATGCTATGTGATTATTCTGCATCACCTGCAAAAAGAGAACAAGCAAAAAAATAAAAACACCACAGGCAAAAGGGAACTTGGGAAGTTGTCAGATACAGTTGCAGTATTTCTGTGCCTGAGTAGAGAGAGAATATACACTTGAACCTCCTTAATCCAGTCATCTGAGATCTGAGAACACCTATGGTTTGGACCCCTGCATAGCTGGAGCACCAGTGCAGGGGGAGGATGAAGTGGCTCTGCACATAATCATTTCCGCTGTTCTTCCCCTCTGGCCAGAGGAATGCCTTGTCAGGAGGCTTTTACTCCACTGTTCCCATTGACTGCGAATTCCAGACAATGGGGGGGAGGGTGCAGCCATGTGTCCTACTGGGAATGGGGCACCATGTGAGCACCCACCACCATCCTCCTTATGCACCCTCCCCTTCCTCCCAGAATCTGCACCCCCATGCCATTAACAGTTTAAATACAGTGCATTAAAGATTTATCTTATGACACACTATACATATTCAGTATTTTAGAATGGTTTATACATACAAAAGCCCTTCATTATGGCAAATATTCATGGTCCAGAAAATTCTATAATCTGCAAAGTCTATTTATCAAAATTGCCAGATTGAAGAAGTTCAAGTGTATATTAAAAATTAAGCAACTGATAAAATGGAATTAAAACACTGAAAGATCTTTGCCAGCTCTGAAAAATTACTGCTTAATTTCCAGGCTTCATTTAGTCACATTTGCTGTTTAATATGGGCACTCACCACCACCCGAAAATATTTATTGAGAACTAAACATATGTCCCAATTGCATCTGTTATGGGTGAAAAGACAGATACACCAGCCTTAAACACTAGAGATGGATTAAACCTGGGGAAAGATGGTAAATGTCCCATTTGTATTCCCAATATCAACAACTGCTCTTGAATGCTGGCTCTCATAGGCATACAGGAAAGACAAAAAGCTGCATTAAAATCCAGAAGCCAGCTCCACACCATTTTCTCTAATCCAAACAAATCTGAAACTTTTTTCCTAACCTCAAAGATCATTCGCTGCAGCCCAAAACAAAACGTTGATCCAAATGGGTTAGTATTGTTCGGAGAGGAAGACCTTAAAAAAAAAAAAGAAAAGAAAAAAGTATTATGGGTGTATAAGAGGTTAGAATTTCTCAATGTGAAACAATAGCCATCCATGATTATGTGGTAAGTTTGCCACATTTCTCTTGGGCCAAGATTATTTATATTGGGAGGCATTATATTCATCGGCATTATGCTGCTTTTGGATTTCAAGTGTTCTCGAGTGGTACAGAAATATTGGGGGAAGGAGGAGAGAAGGATGTACTGGGACAAAATAAGTGGTTATTAGTGACTGCAGAGGACAGCTTTCATTCACCCAAGGCTGGAAAGGAAAAACTAAATATAAATCATAGAATCATAGGATTGGAAGAGACCATGGGCAGTTTGTGCAGTTAAGGATGGGGGACGCAGGTCCTCATCCCCAGCCCCTAATAAGGCCCTGCCCCCACCATTGTGCCCAGTGTGCTCCCGCCCACCATAAGGAGGGGAAGAGATGGGAGGGCATGCACATGCACCTCAGCCTGCCTGGCACCCAGAGCATCAGGGAGGGAGACGCGCTGGAGGACCAGGGAGGGAGGAGGCTGCATGGATCTAGCCTTATTGGGCCTCCCACCTCCCCGGTCACTGGAGCACCAGAAAAGGAGGGGTCCACGTGGTTGCAGCCTCCCTGGCCTCCGGAGCGCCATCGAGGAAGGAGGCCGTGTGGCCCAAGCCTGCCAGAGCCCCAGAGCACTGGAAAGGGTGGGCACTGAGGGACAGCCACACTCCATCCCCAGAACGCCTACACAGGCATTCTAGGGGCAGAACTTGGGTGGGACCATGCCTTGTAGCTTGCCTCCACCCCCAGGCTACTAAACACCCACTGAAGAGACCTCAGGAGGTCATCGAGTGCCACCCCCTGTTGAAAACATTACCAACACCAAGTAAATCATCCCTAATAGGGCTTTAACAATCCAGGACTTACAATCCTATAGGGATGGAGATTCTACTCCCTCCCTAAGGGAACCCATTCCAGTGCTTCACCACCCTCCTAGTGAAACAGTTCTTCCTAACAGCCAATCTTGACCTTCCCCACTGCAACTTGAGACCATTGCTCCGTGTTCTGCCATCTGCCATTACTGTGAACAGCCTCTCTCCAGCCTCTTCAGAACCTCCCATCAGGAAGTTGAAGGCTGCTATCAAATCCCCCCTCACTCTTCTCTTTTTCAGACTAAACAAGCCCAAATCCCTCAGTCTCTTCTTGTAAGTCATGTGCTCCAGCCCCCAATTATTTTGGTTGCCCTCCGCTGGACCCTCTCCAGTGTGTCCACATCCTTACTATAGTGGGGAGCCCAGAACTGGACACAATACTCCAGATGTGGCCTCACCAGTGCCGAATAAAGGGGAATAATCACCCCTCTAGATCTGTTGGCAATGCTCCTCCGAATGCACCCTAATATGCCATTAGCTGTCTTGGCTACAAGGACACACTGTTGACTCATATCCAGCTTCTCATCCACTGTAATTCCCAGATCCTTTTCTGCTGAACTGCTGCATAGCATGTTGGTCCCCAGCCTGTAACAGTGCTTGGGATTCTTCTGTCCAAAGTGCAGGACTCCTGGTTGAACCTCATCAGATTTCTTTTGGCCAAATCCTTTAATCTGTCTAGGTCACTCTGGACCTTATCCCTGACCTCCAGCATATCTACCTCTCCCCCTAGCTTAGTGTCATCTGCGAACTTGCTGAGGGTGCAATCCAGCCCCTCATCCAGGTCATTAATAAAGATGTTGAGCAAAACTGGCCCTAAAACCGACCCTTGGGGCACACCGCTTGATACCAGCCGACAACCAGACATTGAGCCGCTGATCACTACCCATGAAGCTCAACAATCTAGCCAGCTTTCTATGCACCTTACAGTCCCCATTTATCCAATCCATACTTCCTTAACTTGCTGGCAAGAATAGCGTGGGAATACTATTGTCAAGAATACTACTGTCTAGTCAACAATGTTAGTCTGAAAGGCCAATTAATATAGTTCTCTGAAAGGAGACCCAGATTTAATTGAGGTGGGGGAGGGTCTACTAGAGGTCTGTAAACAGAGGAAGCTGGCCACTGAAAATTTTGCATTTTTTTTATTTGACTTCATATTAAATAAACATTTAAAGTCATGCACCTTGTTAATTATCTCTTGTTTAAGTATTTTTTCTTCCATATCAGTTTAAAAATATATAAAAGATATTTTAATGACTTGAGTGCCACACATCTGAACAAGCACACATGACCTCAATATTGTTGCAGAGGACAACAATTATTCCACTCACGGATGGAAAATCTTAAAGGGAACACTGGTTAGTACTGTTTTCCGGGTTGGTTTTCTGTCAGATATAGTCTATTAGTAAGTTCTGACTTCTTCTGCAATTGGTGAATTTCCTTAACTGAATGTGACATATACAGTAATTCCTCATTTAACACGATAAATGCGTTTCTGAAAATGTTTGTGCTAAGTCAAAACGTACTATGCAGGGTCAATTTTCCCATTAAAAATAATGGAAAAGGTGAGGGCTGCGTTTCTGGTGGTGGTGGTGAAGTCAATTTTTTGTTGGTGCTGGGTCATCAACGTCAACATTAGATAGCTAGCAACACAAGTTACTGTAGTTTGTTAAAAAACAAAGATACACACGTACGTGAGCGGAGAGCTTTGACCACGTGTATTCATCCACTCATGCACATTACCACTGTTTTTACCAACTTATATCACCGTGTGAAGTAGTCTGCCACTTAATTATTTTCATGTTATTTTGGGGACAGTTGTATTATTCGAAAAACGTTCTCTAAAAAAATTGTGCTATTGCGAAAATGTGTTAAGTGGGCACGTGTTAAATGAGTAATTACTGTACCTTCAAAATTAAGCATGGTTGAACCACTGTAAACAATCCACATTACAAATGAAAGAGCTTGATTCAATAGAGCATTACTTTAGTTTTAATCGTGGTGTGGCTCTAGTGATTTTACACAAATAAACTGGAATAATGCGGTGAAGAATCAAGCCAACAATATTTTAATAGTAACTAATATAAGATGGGTGAAAACAAGGCCAAAGTTAAGCATTTCTGAAATTTATGAAAGATTTTCATCATGTTCATCCATGACTATCAGCAGGGCTCGCTGAACTGCGGAGAGCCCCGCTCGCCAACCGCACTGTCCGGCGATCTGCGCATGCGCAGATCACATGAACCCGGCTCTTCTGGGTTGCAATCTAATGCATTGTCATACTCGACTGCATTATTTGTCAAGCCCTGACTATCAGACTCATATTGCTCTCACTCTTGTACTTGACAAAATTACTCACATTTTGTAAATGATTTCAGGGCTAGAAATCATAGCCTCACATAGCCATGCTGACTAGTGGCCTGTCTTTTACCCACAGAAGTGGCACAATACAACCAAAAGCAGTGCAGATTTCATACTGCTCCAAATTTGCCTGGAGGAGCTACCTCCAGAAAGGGAGAGAAAGGAAGCTTTGACTTCAAGTCCACTCAGTCCTTTGATAACAGCATGCTAACAAGGGTTTTAATTATATGACAATTTGCATTGTTGACACTTGCCCATTGGAACTGGACTCAGATCACTCATGTATCACATAGGCCATCACATCACCATCAGATGGTAATGTATCCTACATTGATCTGAACCAGTGACCTGTGATGAAAGGTTCCATATTCCATTATTAATTCTCAGGTCAGCCCAATCTCCCAAAACTCATTTTACACTGGAAAGACAGGACTGTAACTGAATTAATTAAATGAAATGGGGAAAGTGCCTACAAAAAGAGTAGGTTCCTTAATTTAAAAAGACAACCCCAAATATTTCAATAAATATGTGAAGTCTTTCTGCCTTTTACTGAAATGCGTATACACTTGAACCTCTTTAATCCAGCTATCCTAGGAAACTGGGTATACCTGATTAAAGATTTTGCCAGGCCAGGGTGGGTGCTGCAGGATCTGGGCATGAGGGGATGGGCATGGGTGCTTACCTGGTGCCCTACTCCTGGAGGCGCAAATAGCTCCAAGACCCTGCTGCTCATAGGCACCGCAACCCCGCTGATCCCACTGTGGTGGGAAAAGGCGCAGGGAAAGCGCGTTGCTGTGCTGCCGTTTTCCCAGCTGGCCCTGACGGAAAAAAGGCTCCCATCTCGATGTGGATTTACAATTGAAGGCATGCATGCGTGCTAAATTGCAAGCTTCAGCAAGCTAAATCTGCAAGCCTTGCAGAATAGGTTGCTGCTCTTAACGTTATTTGGGCACACCCACAACACAAACCCATAATTACACCCCCACTTAGGTTCTATAGATACATTCTCCTTTGTGTAATGGAGGATGGATTTTGGCAGATAAAAGAATTGCTGGAATTCCATTGTTGCATATCCCCAAATGATAACAAACTTCCCTACCCAGAGGAAGCAGAACTGATGCTTCAGCAGCGAAGAGATGGCATAAACTCTGATAATTACGACCAGACCTATCCTGGTGGTAATCACCTTGTAGGAGAAAGAAAGAGCCTAAAGCATAGGCCTGGTGTAAGGTCTGAGGCGTGAACCAAAGTAAGCAAGAGTTATACTATGAGTAACATGAACTTGGTACTAGAACTGCTAGCACTGCTAAAAGCACATGAAATATGTAAATACATCCCATCAAGAGTACAAGGACACTCCAACGTAGCACATGATAAAAATAGTTTAAATAGTGATATTATGTCTGAAACAACAGGAGTGAAAGCATAACAACAAATGGTGAATAGGAATGCTTTGGAGGAAAGTACTAGGGGAGGTACATTTTTGTCTATAAATGTAGGGGTAACTCAACTTAACTTTGTACCTATGACAATGAACCCATACCGTTGTCATAAGTACAAATACATAGAGGCTCAGGGGCTGTCTGGCTACTGACAATTATTAATGTACTATGGCAACCTGAGAGCAGGCAGCTGCCAAGGCCTCATGGAGGGCAGATATGCAGGGAGCTGGGTAGGTGGTTTTATGTTCCCGGAGTAGGCTGTTAAAGACTGTGGCCCAGCTGAAGCCTGTCTGTCATCAGCCTGAAGAGAAAGGCTAATTGGAACACCCGCAGCCACTTAAGATGGATGCTCGCACTATAAAAACACTCCCTCGGGCAAGGCTAAGCGGGAAGGAGAAAAGAGATGGACTAGAGGAGAAGTGAGCAGCCCAGCGCAAGAGAACACACTTGAAACAGCTGACATCAAGGTTTGCTCCACAGCATCAGGGAGGAGGTACCGCAGGAAGGGTTGGGGAAGTGGCCCAGGGAGGGGCTGCTGCTCAGGGGGCAAGAGACAAGCTACACAGCCTGCTCGGGGTTGCCCCCACCCATAGGGCCCTGGGCCGGAACCCGGAGCAAGTGGGTGGGACCGGGTTCTCCCCAACCCTCCCCTCCAGCTGGAAGGGCCAGTAGGGTGTGGAAATAAGAGCACACTGGACTGGCCAATAATGAAAAAGGCTCTGGTAGTGGGGTACTCTCACTTTTGTGGCAGCATTAGGGACATCGTGAGCCTCTGAGGCACACAAAGACCTGCCAGGAAGCACAGGACCCACAGGGCTTAGCCCAGACTTTGCCACAGTACTTAATGTTAAGTATCAATGTAATGTTTGACAATAAACCTAACTCAGGTGCCTTCGTATCTTATCTGAGTCTGTGGTCTTTGGGGGCTCTCTTGAGCTATTATGCAAGCTATCTGTGCAGAAATGGCATGATATACTAAGGGAGAATTCAAAAATGCACACAATCAAACATTTATCATTAGTGACGGAGAAGATGACCTGTCAGGACGCCACACCATTGAATCCTGAATTTACTATGCTGTAATTTACTATACTGATCCACTACACATCTGTTATCAGCTCATTTCCTGCCAGGAATAAAAAGACAGACACAATCTTTACCTGTGAAGTACCACTGGCTTTTCCACAGGATGTCCCAGAAGATCCTGAATACTGTCCCACTGTAATTAATCACATTAAAAGGGTGTCAGAATAAAAAAGTCACATGAAAGGTTCTCTTTATACACAGGAGGTTCATGTGCATTTTGGTTGTAGTGCTGGTGCAAACCACAAGGCAGCACAGAATGCCATGAACTATGAAGATTATGTTTAGAGAGTGTTTTGTGACTGAAGCGGCTGTGGCTAGACTTCATCCCTTTTCCGTAAAAGGGATGCAAATTAGACACATCGCAATTGCAAATGAAGCGGGGATTTAAATCCCCCCTGCTTCATTTGCATAAACATGGCTGCCGCTTTTTTCCGGCTCGGAGCTTTGCCGGAAAAAAGCGCCAGTCTAGACGCGGATCTTTCGGAAAATAAAGCCTTTTCCGAAAGATCCCTTATTCCTTATTTTAAGAGGAATAAGGGATCTTTCGGAAAAGGCTTTATTTTCCGAAAGATCCGCGTCTAGACTGGCGCTTTTTTCCGGCAAAGCTCCGAGCCGGAAAAAAGCGGCAGCCATGTTTATGCAAATGAAACGGGGGGATTTAAATCCCCGCTTCATTTGCAATTGCGATGTGACTAGTTTGCATCCCTTTTACAGAAAAGGGATGCAGTCTAGACACAGCAAAGCCAGCTTTACTCATAAAAACCTGCAACTAGGAGACTGCTTCAAATTTAAAACTAGTTTCCATTTTAGATGGCAAGTTGAATTTAATTGAAGAAAATAATGAAATACTATTTTGATCACTATGGATTTCATGGCAGAAATACAAAGTGCTGTGTCCAATATTTTAAGGAACTCTTTCAAAGAATAAGGCATCTGAAATTTCCCACAAGAAGGCACTCTCTTGAAACTTTGCTGAGATCAAGTTAGCATCACTGTCTATCCTTACTCACAAAACCATTGGTTGGCTCAGCATGCAAGATTTGACTGCACTATATTTCTGACTGTGTTAAGAATAAAAAGCTTGAATGACAATTTCACTGAAAAAAATCCAAATCTGTTAAAAATTGAAATTAAATTTTGATGGAAGAGTAATTTGAATTCTCTTATTTTAAAAGCCATGTTTCTCTACTGTTGTTAATTCTGTGCATCATCTACCAACAATTTCGCTGGACTGGTTACATGGTCCAGATGCCTGATCAACGCCTCCCAAAACAGATTCTGGGAGGAGTGTTAGGGGCCAGAGGAAGCAATTTAAGGACATGTTGAAGGCAAACATGAAAAAGTGTGGCATTAGTGTTGACATTTGGGAGAACATTGCCCAGGACTGTCCCTAGTGGAGAATGGTACTCCACAATCTGAAAGGTGACGCCGCAGCGCAGACAAGGAGAGGAGAAGGAAAAAAGAGCAACAAAAAACTGCTCCCCTCCAAAAGCCACCAACATGTGCCCCTTTTGCGATAAGACCTGCAGCTCCAGAATTGGGCTGGTCAGCCATCAACAGATCCACAAATAGGAGGGTGACAGGAAGATGTCCTACTCATTATTGAGTGACCGCCAAAAGAAAGACATTAATTCTGTGACACGTGGTAAGAGTTCCACATACTCAGCAGCCAAGCTATTTATTTTGGCAACTGTCCTTGTTGGTTTTATGAAGACTCACCTTGCTGTACGTTGTGCATGTTTCAGTCAGTGAATCCGCACTATCTGTGGAAGGTAAACAGAAAAGGCTCTTAAAACAACACAATATAAAAAAACCAAAAAAAAGCCCACTGACTAAACATAAATCCATCAGATTAAACAATAGCACTGGAGACGTAGATTTGCCTATTCGCTATTTTAAAAAGTAAGTCTTAAAGCTTAAATGGCTTCTAAGAGAAAGGAAATATAGATGCAAGAAAAACAAAACACTACTTATTTCTCTGAACCTTGGATTGACTGTACAGCATCAGGTAACATGCATAGCAGTAGCAACTCTTGTGGATAAGCTACTTTGCAGCCAGGCGTGGCTGTAAAAAAGTAGTGGTCGCCGCTATGGTTATCCATGTCTCCACAGATATCTGGAGACTGCAGCTCTTGTTGGCTACTGATCTCCATTAATGGCCGGTGGGAATGGTGGGAAGCAGCATGGACTGCGATACTGCTTCCCGCTGCTCCCATTGGCCGTGAACGGCAATCCACAGGCAGTTGCAATCACCCGATATTTGCCACCAGGATGGGCAGATCTCAAACCCTAAAACTCCCGACGCAACCTCCCTACCTTCAGGGGCCCTCTTATCCTTTCTACATTCCAATGGCGCAGATAAACATAGAGGTGAGGATTAATCCTGGTGAACCAGACCTGGCCTGCAGGACGGTATTTACCCACCCCTAGATTAAGCACTGTGTACATTTAAGAAGCCAAGTTTGACAAACCCTCAGATTTGACCCAATTAGTCCCAAATCAATATGGTTTTAAGTTCTCCCTCTTTCCCTTGCTTTTATCCCAACTCAGATTCTTGCTGCTGCGACTTCCATCAAAGCACCATGTGTTATTCAGACGAATGCTCTCCATGTTGTCAAAAGGTACAATGACAAAGGGATCTCTGGCAGCAATTTAGCAAGCATCCTACATCTTTTCTAGGATATTAAAGCCTCGGTTAAAAAAAGTACATACACGCATGCTTAACTGTTATGCAGGAGGTAGACAAGACTATCATAAAGGAAATTTTGGCCTTAAAACTTATGTCTCTTTAAACATGCAAGTATCCCCACATTTTAAAGAGATTAATCACATGCTTGAAAGTTAGGCACACATTTAAAGACCTTGCTGAACCAGGGCCTATAGGCAACAAGAAACTTAGGGTGCAAAGTCCTAAAATCTCTCCTGAGCCCTGAGATTTCAGATGATAGTTATATCAAGACATATGCCACATATTGTAGGGCCATAGTTATTCTTATAACAAATTCAAATTTAAATTAAATATAAACAAACAGGCCTTATGAGTTGTGACGGGAAAGGAGTTTTATGAGTGACTGTCAAGATAACACTTAAATTCAACAACAGAGGTAGATTGGAATGACCAGATCAGATTCACATTGCCTTACAACTTTTGGACCTTAACGGACAACATTATTTATGTTAACAAAAGCATGCAGCAGCAATCCTCTAGAAAAGTAGCAATGCCGTATATTAGTTACGCCACTGAAGGCCTACTCAGGATCAAAAAGTTAGCTTAAAATGAAGCTGGAGTGGCTAGAGAACTTAAATCTTTAAATACTTTCCTTACTACACATATTATAGAACTGTTCAAAGATCTCTCTTCCCTACTACTGTCAGCACTTCTATTATCTTCTGTTGTTCAAGGCTTTCTTTTACAAACCCATGGAGCAGGACAATGGATTACTGACCTCGCTTAATGGCTAATGGAATCTTGAAATCACAACGATGGTATCTAGAATATTGAAATTTGAAAACTGTTACAAAACACAGGAAACAACAGAAACTAAGTAGCACAGATTGACCAAGAAATGCTTTTAGTGAGCAGTTTACTTTGACTACCAGCACACCAACACCATCCCATAGTTAAGACATGGTGTGCAAATAGTTGTACACAAAACATTACTGCACTGTAACAGTCCCATGTGGATGAGGTAGGCATGAACTTAAAAAGTCCAAAGTTTGCACTGCTGTAGTCAAGATAACTACAAAAATTAGAAGTCTGAGAAATAAACTCAAACCACTAACTGAACCAGCTATCTCAGCAAAAGCCTACCCACAGCTGAAATTGTAAAAAATTCCTTTTGCTACTACAGCTTATTTCATTCAGCTAGATGGTATGAGCTCTACTGGCAAAATAATTCTGTTGATATAAATCATGTGTTCTCAGGAGGGCTAGACAAAGCTTATGAAATCATATACTGATATGGAAAATATGAAGTCAGAGGCTTTTATCAGATGGGGAAAATAAACAATCGGAAGTTTTAAGAAACAGTTTGCAAATCATTCTCTTTTGTAATGCACAGGGAGGAAATGAAAAATTCTAGTAAAAAACTGCAAAACAAAACATCAATTTATACATTTTTGCCCGTAGTCATCACCAGTTCTTCAAAGTAGGAAAAAATGGGAATACTTTTGGAAGAATGCGATGTTTCTGGTTAGATTATGTGACCTTACAGTTCTCAGTCCTTACATGAACAGCCACTAAAATATCTACAGGTTCTTTATAGACTGTTGCAACATACACTACATTCCAGTATATTTGCTTTTATAGTTAACAGCTAGAACTTCCCAAATGCGGTTTCGTTTCTACTTGTCAAATATACAAATTCTACCTTGTACAAGCACTGCTTATAATGAGTGAACTAATAACTAACTATTTGGAATTAAATTTAAAAATGTGCTAATGTTCACGATTATCCTAAGAATTATGCACACTTTATCTGTGCTGTGATGATTTTTTTGAAACTTTATGTGGAATGTGATTTAGAAGTAGTGCTTGCTGTCCTCTTTCTAATGTACACTTATTAATGCACAAGCATGAGATAATTAAGACAGCTTAAAAGTTTCGTACAAGTTGCCACATGAATCAAACCTGCTCAACAGAAACTACAGGAACTACAGAAGGTTGACAAAGGATTTACTACGGACAGATTTTGCATTTTCACAAACTACTATACTCACATGTTAAAGTTGTAATGACCAGGATAATTAGTATGCAGGACAAATTTCTTCACCTTGTGAGTATTTGCATCAAAAAGAATATCCTGTTGAAAACAAAGGAGACAGACATGAGCAAACAGTTTGATGAGAGAATGTCGTTTTTTTCTCAATATGCAGTAAGGAGTGTCTAGCTATATATTAACAGTAAAAAAACAAAATAAAAAAGCCTTTACAACATAAGAGTGACATTTTCAACTATAATTATATGGCTAGAGTGATGCTGTAATTGCTAATGCTAGCAGCCTGTCTGAACAAGTCTATTTTATCTGCCTATTCTAGTTCACTTTACACTGAAGCAAGATGGAAAGCCAACATTCTTATGACACAAATTACATAAGGTACTAAACTGCAGATGAACGTAAGAGGAAAAAATTGTTGCCATCTCCTCAGAAATCAACTACAACAAAAAGTGAGGCACAGGAATGGAAAAATAGTATCTGGTCAGTGTAGGTAAGGTTAGATTTCAGAAACAAGGGCCTCAGTTCTTACATGGGGGTAGGCAATAATTTTTGATGGGGGGGGCACCACTCCTAGAATTTGGAAAGTGATTGAGGGCCACACTCTTCCATGCTATTAATGGAGGAAGTATAGGGATAGAATAGCAAATAACCCATTGATATGTAGGTAAGATTCCGAGCCACGATCTCTGGTTAAGCTTTTCCACATAGGAAAACAGACAATGGGCCCTAGGAAAAATACAGAAAAACAGCCTCGCCCATGTATCACAAATGGAAGGAGCCAAAGTAGCATAACATTAGGTGGGAAGCCATAACTGAACACCCTTATCATGAGTTTCACACACACAAAGAATGCCAAAGCCCTGAAAGGGGGCCTCATAGTCTGCCATCCTGTATGGGAAAGAAAAACAGTTGCCTTCCAAAGGCCAAGCACAGATTTAGGGAAAGGCCTAGCATGTCACTATGAGACGACGCCCTCCCTCCCTAACAATCCAGGCTCCCAGATACACCAGAATGATGCTATAACAACTGCTTTGCTGTATACCTGATACTGTCTTTTTGCTTTATATCCCTAGATAACACCTATGAACCATACCCTGCACTTGTCAGGAAAGCCCTGTCACCACTCCTATGGATTCCAAATGGAAGGTAGCATATGCATTGCAAGGCAATGCTTGGGAGAAGGGGGGGAAGGAATACTTGTGTTTTAGCAAATGTGTAAACCTGAGCTATGGGTGGAGCTACTATGTAATCTCTAAGGGTATGTCTACACTACAAAGTTAATTCGAACTAACAAACGTTAGTTCAAATTATCTTTGATAGGCGCTACAGAGGCAAACCGCTAGTTCGAACTTAATTCGAACTAGCGGGTGCTTAATTCGAACTAGGTAAACCTCATTCTACGAGGACTAACGCCTAGTTCAAATTAAGTAGTTCGAATTAAGAGCTGTGTAGCCACTTAATTCGAACTAGTGGGAGGCTAGCCCTCCCCAGCTTTCCCTGGTGGCCACTCTGGCCAACACCAGGGAAACTCTTCTGCCCCCCTCCTGGCCCCAGAGCCCTTAAAGGGGCATGGTCTGGCTACAGTGCCCGTGCCAGGTACAAGCCTGCCAGCACCCAGCCAGCAGACCCTGCACCTGGCACGGCACGAGCCAGCCACTCGCTGCCACCCAGCCCTCCGCCTCTTCCCAGGACCAGGCTGGTGGCTCCCAGGAGCCTGCCCGGGGCCGCAAGAGGCGGGCGCCCGCCTGGTCTACTGCAGACACCGTGGACCTCATCCACGACCTCCGTACTAGGCACAGGAAAGTGGCCGTCTAGGGTAGGATAGCTTCCAGCCTGGCCACCCAGGAGCAGGTTTGCATGAAAATCAAGGTGGTCCACTGAGACCCCCGACCCTGAGCCCTGAGTTTAGAACGGCCGTACTGGGTCAGACCAAAGGTCCATCTAGCCAAGTAACCTGTCTGCCGACAGCGGCCAACACCAGCTATCCCAGAGGGGATGGACCGAAGACAATGACCAAGCCATTTGTCTCGTGCCATCCATCTCCAGCCTTCCAAAACAAAGGCAAGGGACGCTCCATGAACCCAGCCTCCATGAATTTATCTAACTTCTCTTTAAACTCTGTTCTAGTTGTAGCCTTCACAGCCTCCTGCAGCAAGGAGTTCCACAGGTTGACTATTTGCTTTGTGAAGAAGAATTTTCTGTTATTAGTTTGAGGCCTGCTACCCATTCATTTCCTTTGGTGTCCTCTGGTCCTACTATTATGGGAACTAATGAAGAACTTTTCTTTATGCACCCACTCCACACCACTCGTGCTTTTATAGACCCCTATCATATGCCCCCTCAGTCTCCTCTTTTCTATGCTGAAAAGTCCCAGTCTCTTCAACCTCTCTTCATATGGGACCTGTTCCAAACCCCTGATCATTTTAGTTGCCCTCCCCTCTCCCACCCTCTCTCTTCCCCTCTCCCACCTCCTTTTCCCAGTCTCCCCGAGTTTTGTTAAATAAAGAGAGTTTCTATTTTTGAACACACGTCCTTTATTTTGTACATCAGGAAGGGGGACTAGGAAGGGATAAGTGGAAGAAGGTGAGGGAGGAATGGGGTACGAGCCCCCGATGGGGAGGACTGGGGTGGCTCTGCGGGCTCCTCTCCTGCAGCCCCCCGACTGACCCCCCCCGGATGGCAGCCTGCGGCAAGTGCAGCTGGGCTGATGGTCGAGTGCTGTGATGTGCCGAGTGTGGGCATTCAGGGCACTCCAAGCAGGACTGCTTTGCTGTCCCTCATCGAGTTAGACGAGCAAGTGGGGAACCCCTGAGAACAGTCTGTCTGGGGTGGAGGTCGGGACCCTTTAAGCACAGCCCTCAGCTAGCCTGAGACAGCAGCTCCACGCTCTAAGTCCTAATCTGATGCCCTGCCGGCACTGCTTCCAGCCATCCTTAACCTCGGTTCAGGGTCCACTCAATGTGGACATGCTAGTTCGAATTAGCAAAACGCTAATTCGAATTAGTTTTTAGGTCTAGATGCACTAGTTCGAATTAGCTTAGTTCGAATTAACTAATTCGAATTAAGTTAGTTCGAATTAGTGCTGTAGTGTAGACATACCCTTAGACTATTGACTTACCGTGTTCATATGTCCTGCTGCCAGAACCTATCCAGGGGCTCAGGAACTCCCACCCCGTCGCTTCTCTCCGCCCGCTGGCTCCCTATATAATCTACTGTAATAAAGTGTTTAGCAGTGTTCGCTGAGCCCAAGTGGCAAGGTGACACTCAGCCAGCACTGTGTGTAATAAACCCTCCTGCTTGAATCTATACGGTGTCTACATTTTTCGTTTCCAACAGAAGGTGCAGGGTATAGGATGGAAATTGGGTGCAGAAGGGAGCTTAGGGTAATACACGGAGTTTGGGTGAAGGAGGCAGTTGTGACCTGGGGCACTGGATTGAGGTGCAGGGGGTTGAATTGTGATCTAGGACAGGGAATTGGGGTGCAGGAGGGAGTGCAGGGAGTTGGGTTGTGAGCTAGGGCAGGAGGGTACTATGATTTGGGGCAAGGGATTGTGGTGCAGGATCTGGGAGGAAGTATGTGGGCAGGAGTGGGGAGCAGAGGTTTGGGGGGGGGGGTGGTCCTGGGATGCCAGATGCAGGCTCTGGCCAGGAGACTTACCACCCAGCAAGCCCATTTCTGAATCAGCCTCCCTGCCTGCCCTGCCCCTGCACAGGCTGCAGCCATGTGCTCTGTGAATAACTACGAGCCCTTTGTGGTTCGTGGCTACCTGGTATTGAAACAGGAAGCTCCCATTGGCTGGGTTCTGGCCAGAATCCAGCCAATGGGATTGTGCTGGGGGCAGGAGCAGCTCTTAAAGCTTTCTCCCTCCCCTCTGGGTTAATTTTTTAAAGTGAAATTGCTCCTCAGCCATGTTTCTGAGCGGTGTGCGGGAGGGGCGAAGCAAGTGGGGAGCTCTCTGCAGTGTCCGCGGGCCAGATCCGGCAGTTTGGCGGGCTGGATCCGGACTGCAGGCCATATTTTGCCCAGGCCTGTCCTACACATTAGGGGTAGCACCTGATCAGAGTGTTGGGAGGGATGCCAAAGCAAAACATTCAAAAACCGCTCCATGGATTATGGGAAAATGGTAAAATATTGTTGTTCAAATCTGACTTAACTCGAGCATTTGCAATCCCATTTTCATATTCAAAGATTCTTGAGGAAGCTACTGAGAGTTCTGCACAGTGTTAGTACTCGTATCAAATGCCAGTTTGAGATACTTAGTCATTCTGAAGGATACACTGGATGGCCAATTCAAATTGAAAATAGATTATTTATGGAAGTCTCCAACTTACCACTCCAAGCGTGAAATAATTAAAAAAGTAGTCATTGCACTTTGATGGAACCTGCTTATGTGGGGAGGGTGAATGAATTTTCATCTGCAAAGAAATTCACATATAGATTTATCAGTGCTTACCATAACTAAATTATTATCAATACTTTAATTTTCTGTAAAAACAGGTTTCACACTAGTGTCCATACATTTTCCTTATGATTCAAATTCTAAATTATCTTTGTACAAATTATTGTATGTTTTAATACTGTGAGAGAGCTATACAATCTGAACTAGGTACTAACCAAACTACTGAGGGATTTCATTTCAATTAGGAGATACGGGAATTTTATGAGAATATTTATGTAGTAGTCAGCTCCCCACATCTTCAACAGGAGGAGCTGGAATTTTCTAGCACTGAAATAAGATTATACTAGAGACTCTACTAACTAGTGGCATTATACAGCTAGCAAATAAAAAAGATTACTCAAAACTGAAGGAATCCACTTTTAAAAACTCTGTTCTCATAATGTTAACACACCATATATCCCTGCACCCAGAAGTCAGACATGGACAAAAATAAAAAAAAATTGCCTCCTTTTAGCAGTAAAATGACAAGAGTAGATATCAAAGTCCTCCAGGTATTTGTGGAAAACTCACTTTATTGCCTAATATAGGTATATATGCCTCCACCTACACATTTAGTGAAATAAAGAACGAGGCAGGAGTAATTCAGAGTTTAACAGTGAAAATTAATGTGTTAAATAAATATAAATTATAACCAGTTTTAAAAATGTAAAGTCTCATGATTACTGCAGGACTTCCAGCTGCGGATCTGCATATACATAGTGCGCATGTGTTTTCATGTTGAAATATGTAAAAAACATGCCCACAAATTATCTTATATGAATATAAAAAGAAAAAATAAACTAGATGCCCATATAGTTGGTAGGACTTGTCCATATTCAAAATTGCATCAATTTAAATTGGTTTTAATTTAAAAGTTAATGTAGGGCAAGACATGTAGACACCTGTAGTTCAGGTTTATATATCAATTTAAATTGACTCTTTACCAAATTGAACTAAACCCATGTAAACTGATTAAATCTGAGTAAACGAGGGTCCACATTGTGTTTATCACTTGTTTAAAATCAGTTCAAAATACCCATGGAACATTTAAACTGTAGGAGCTCTGAATATTGATATGGCCCTAAAATTAGGAAAGCCTTTTCCTACCTTGTCTTCTGACTTGTAGAAGACTTTGTGTGGAGACCCCAAAGTGCTCAGAACATCTTGGCACGAATCACCAAAGTACACATAGCGCTCAAATACCCGCATCTTGGCATCAGCTAATACACCTGGGCCACAGCCTAAAGAATGGGGAACAACAGCCTAATGTTCATAACTTCTAGATCCCAGTACTACACAATGAATGAATAATCACAAATTCCAGCACTTAGCTACTGAAGAGACAGAATGTAAAGAAATGCCTGTAAGACAATGCTGTTGTACTGAATTCAGCTCTTAGTTTGGATGGCAGTTTACACACAAAAAGATCACATCTGGGTAATGTGATTGTTAACTGTCATAGACCCATATCTCAATGGCTTAATTCAGCAGTGCTATTCCTGGGGAAGCAGATTAACATGATCTCTTCCCCTATTGCTTCATTTTACAAAATGCAGTTTACTTATTTGCACTGCCAATCTCAAATTTAATGAACTGGCATCAAGTACAAATGCCGGCAGTTACTGTAATTAAGCGAATATACCCCGCGTTTTTTTCTATTTCAGCAGAAAAAAATCTTGTATACCCCGCGCATGAATATAACCCGCAGGGTATACAAGACTTTTCTGTGCCGGGGGTATATTTGCTAATTTACGGTGTGGTAGCGGGGGTGGAATTAGCCAGCCACTCACCATCCCGGTTCCTGCGCAGCCACCAGCCTCTGGGCGGGGGAGTGCTTATCCCCCTGGTTTCTCTGCAGCCACAGGAAGGGGTGGGGGAGCAGGAACCACCAGCCTCCGGGCGAGGGAGCGCTCACACACATCCACCCACCCCGTTCCTGTGCAGCCGCAGGAACCACCAGCCTCTGGTAAGTTAAAAAAAACTGCTGGTGAGTAAAAAAACCCCTATATACTCTGCACCCAAATATACCCCATGGGGGTGGTGGTGCGGGGTTTGTAAAAACGAGTATGACCCGTGGTTTATATTCGCTAAATTACGGTAGTTATGTCCATAAGAGGCAGCTTGGAGCGGTAGCAGCCTCTTTCCGTGGAGGGTCCTAGTCCCCCGTAGACAGAGGCTGTGCAAGTCAGGGACAGAGGCTGCTCCGTGGCAGCATCCCCTGCCTGTTGCTGCCTGTCAGAGAGGCAGCAGCACTGTGGAGGGGGAGGAAGCAAGCAGCTCTGTGGAACCAGCATGAGAGGATAGCTTACTTAACAGCCGGCTCCCCATGTGTATCAGCTCCCACTTGTCAGCACAAGGAGGAGGGGAAAGCAGTTCATATGAGCCAGTACGCGTGAGAAGCTGGCTTGAAAGCTAGATTCATGCATCAGCTCCTGCCTGCTCCTCTCCAAGCTGCTGCTGTCTCTTGCAGGGGTCGGAGAAGGAGGGAGGCAAGCGGCTCCATGGATCCGGTGCTTAAAAGCTGGCTTTCCACGGCATCAGTTTGTGCTCCCCACTTGCTGCAGAGACAGCAACGGTGGGAGGGGAATGCGTGTAGTTGATCAGATTAACTGATAAACCCAGGCTTATCAATCATGTACTTGACAACCTGTTGACATCCCTAGTTGAAATGTATGAACAAGTCACTGTATACATACTGTCCCACAGCTCTACTTCGCTGCATAGGTATTACAATTCAGGGTATATTTTGCAAACTCAGTAGCTTTAACCCTAAACAACCTCCCGCAAACAAAAATCAGATTAACAAATCAGGAAATGAACATTTCTTTATATATTAGATTACACTGAAGTGCAATATATCAGAATTAGTTTTAACTCAAATGGTTGCTGGAAAAGTATGGGTAATTCACAAGATAAGGTTAATTGTACCACACTGCCAGTATCTCCAGCCTGAATCCCAGTTCTAGTCTTTCACTGCCAAAGGTTGCTTAACTAAGACAATCATTGTGTGAAAGGGAGCAGAACCAACACAAAACCAGGCAAATATTATGTCTATATCTGACTAGGTCTTCACAGGTCTCATGGGGAACTAAAACTACAGCGTGGTCAGCTAATATGGCTTCAGAAGTATGAGGATGCAACCAGTTTTTCAATTGTGTTAATACCACACACACACACACACACACACACACACACACACACACACACACACACACACACACACACACACTTTTTGCCAATTTTGACATGCCCTCTATGTCTAGTTAGTGTTTGGGCAGTGATATAAGCAGTGGTTCTCAAACGTTTGTAATGGTGACTCCTTTCACATAGCAAGCCTCTGAGTGCAACTCTCCTCTAATTTATATACACTTTTTTATACATTTAACACCATTCTAAATGCTAAAGGCAAAACAGGGTTTGGTAAGGAGACTGACAACTCATAACTCCTCATGTAATAAGTTTGTGATCCTCTGAGGGATCTCAACCACCAGTATGAGAATCCCTGGATATAAGTCAAGGATACACATGCCTCGTCTCAGAGAAAAATCTTAAATGTAATGCTGAGAGGGTAATTAATATTTGTATTTATAATTTTCAGAAGGGGTTTTCAATTGATGGAGAATTCTATTTCTCTTACCATAATTGAGAAATTTTTTCTGAGAAACAACAGGTCAGCTGATGTTTCTTCCTGGTCTATGATATCTCATAAGTATTACAAAGTGATGGACATGCAATCAAGCCAAGCCTGATTTCTTCAGGAAGAGTTACTATACATTAACTCAATCACAGAGAAACTCTAATTCTAGAAGGATGGGGAATGAATTAACTGAAGGAACTGAGTTCAGCTAGGAAAGGATGATACATGGCAAGTTTTTCTTTTAGCAAGTTCTAGAAATCTGACAGCTAATATAACATTTTCATAAAGAATGTATTTGTTGCTAACATATTTCCTTTAAATTTCAGGTATGTATGTTATCTAGACACAACACTCTACCTTAAAAAGTATCCAATTTTTCAAAACCATTTATATTATCTGGATAATATAGCTAACTCCTTCCCTACTACACCAGGATATATGATCCCTGTCCTAGGCAGCTCTCCATTATCTTCCTCTGTAAAGACAGAAGCAAAGTAACTTTAACAAATTAGCTACATTTTTAATTCATTGTTTCTTACTCCTCATTTGTAAAGTTTTCCCTCCCCTCTCCATTTTTTATCTTGTGTGTCCTAGTAATATATGAGAATCTTCTCAACATGATCACATCTGAAAAAATAACCCCGTGAAAAAAATATTTGCCACTCAAAAGAAAAATGTGAAAAACACTCAAAAGATTTTTGACAATATTTTAAAGTCCTATATAGGGCATTTCTTAACTGGCAATAAACCTTTCCTCTTGTTCTGTAAGTCCAGCCATCAAAAGAACACAGGATAAATACCTAATCAACTCACGCCACTTGGAATGCTGCCTCCAAAGAAAGAGTAAGTTTAGAATTATTTGAATGTAGAGTGAAGTGGCATAATACGTTGCTTGGCATTACAAGGTACAGGTCACACACCTACCTGACATTTCCTTGTTTCTGAAAGGGTTTTCTTATAACAGACAGCAACTGTTCATTTTTCTGGGCATATACACAGAAAAAACCCAAATTTCACTGCCACAAGAAACTCCATGAATTTGGATTGAAAGATGTTTCCACAGCCACCTGTGATTTCTCCAGGAATGTGGATATGCAGCAATAGCAGGATATTATTTCAGAGAGTTTGCAGAGTTTAAGATGTGCACAACATTTTGAAACCCACCAATGAAAATACAATAGGTTAGCTAACACATATTTCATTCAAATTTGTCCTTCCTTTCTTGACTAAAAGTGAGGACAACACGTCATCCATTCTCATTAATACCTGCAGTGAGTAAGCGGAGCCGTAAACCTGAGGGTCCAGTTCCATCTCTCAGAACATCAATGTTCTCTGCATACACATTACCAAGGAAACAGCTGAGGGGCATGAGGGGAGCCCTGAAACAGTTAGATCAGATATAACAAAAACAAACACAGGAAATGCTTAATCTTAGAACTTTCCACTAGCTCTTCAATGACAGAAGCGCTGCTAGTACAATACATTAAAAGTAAAGCATATTACCGTTGACATGGATGAGCCTAACTTGACTAGAACGAAAGGCCTGAAGTAATTTTGAGATAGTCAACTTTCATATTATACCAGAACATGCTGTTTCAGAAAAATTTTTGAAACAAATGTATTTCTTGTGAAAATAAGGGCCATATCATGCTTATACATGCTTAATTCACAGCTGCCACTACAAGTAGACAGACAGTTGTGTGCAATGTGGAGGCTTCTATACATAATACTGCCAGCATCTCTCACTCTCCAGCGCAAGTATTCCTACTGTTCCAGTCTTGGACCATTCTTGAATACAGATGGCCAAGTCTACTGACTTCTGCAATGGTTTGTTGATGAGTTAGCATTTAAAGTCTTTTTTAAGATCACAAAATGTGTGTCTCAATTCATTGAATTTAATTTTCCTGTTGTCATCTGTTACCACTTCTAAATGGCTAAGTATCTACATTATTTTAAAGGGGGATCATCAGTCTCAATGCTAGACAATTAAAAAAAATGTTGAATAAGATTAAGCTGCGCCATCTGTTCCTCAGTTCACTGGCCAATTTTCCTTTTAAAATCTTTTTCACTTATAATCACCTAATTAATTGTAACAGTAGCAGGAGAGGAATTTAGGGAAGGGCAAAGTATGTTTAAGAGAGTATATGTTGTTCCCTTAAAGTTAATTTTCCCCAATAATGTGATGTTTTTCTGTGTCTGAGAGAATACATGACTTCCCAGTGAGCTGAGTCTTTTAAGCATACACACATATATTAAAACCCAGGATGCCACATTTGGGTATAGGAATTTTTTTCCAAAGCACTTGATTCTAATTAGACTACAATGTCCATATAAACACAGTCCATTATAATTTATCACCTAATCTTGCTCATTAATCAATCAATGCATTAATATTCTCCTAGCATAAACAAAAATACTTTCTTTAACAAAACAGACACATTTTATTAAGCGAATGTTTGAAAGCAAGTTTGAATTACAAGTTTAGCAGTTATGGAGTGAATAGGGAAGCTGGGGACAAGTTTGGGTTGGGGGAAGGGTGGGTACATAATGAGCAGAGCCAGTAATGTGCTGCCCGAGCCCGGTGTGTTTATTCAATGCCCTGTTGTCATGTTGCATCATGAACTTGGTGGGAGTGACCCACGCATATATGCTGGTATCAGTGTTGCACATCAGTACCTAAGGGAACAATTTACAGAAATCCCTTTGTTTCCCATCTTGTCTAAAAAGAAGGTGGTCAGGGGCGACTAGAATAAAGCAAATGTAGTGCTCATCTTTGAAAAAGGGAAGAAGGAGAATCCAGGGAACTACAGACGAGTCAGCCTCACCTCAGTCCCTGGAAAAATCATGGAGGGGATCCTCAAGGAATCCATTTTGAAGCACTTGGAAGAGGAAAGTGATCAGGAACAGTCAGCATGGATTCACGAAGGGCAAGTCATGCCTGACCAACCTGATTGCCTTCTGTGAGGAGATAACTGGCTCTGAGGATATGGGGAAGGCAACGGACATGATAGACCTTGACTTTGGCAAAGCTTTTGATACCGTCTCTCACAATATTCTTGCCAGCAAGTTAAAGAAGCACGGATTAGATAAATGGACTGTAAGGTGGATAGAAAGCTGGCTAGATTGTTGGGTTCAATGTTTGGTTGGAAGTCGATAACAAGTGGAGTACCCCAAGGTTCTGTTCAGGGGCCAGTTTTGTTCAACATCTTTATTAATGATCTGGACGACAGGAGGGATTCCTCCCTCAGCAAGTTTTCCAATGACATGAAGCTAGAGGAAAAAGTAGATATGCTGGAGGATAGGGATAGAGTCCAGAATAAGAACAAGTTACTCACCCTATGTAGTAACGCTGGTTCTTCGAGATGTGCCCCGTGGGTGCTCCACTCTAGGTGTCGGGTCCGTCCCGGCACCGCTGGTCAGAAGCTTTCAGAGCCGTCTTCGGCCGGTCTGCGCATGCCCCCTGCAGCGCGCGGCTTTCGCGCCTTTGATCACAAGCGCAGATCGGCCCCCCCCCCCCCCCCCGCCAGTTCCTCTCACCGCTCGGTCCCTGAAAGATAAATCAAAGGGAGAGACCCGGAACGGGGAGGAGGGCGGGTCGTGGAGCACCCACGGGGCACATCTCGAAGAACCAGCGTTACTACACAGGGTGAGTAACTTGTTCTTCTTCTTCGAGTGGCCCCGTGGGTGCTCCACTCTAGGTGACTGTATAGCAGTAACCAGGACACCAGCGCTCCGGGTCAATCAATTATTGCCTGTAGAAGACAGTACTGCGGAAGCCACCGCGTGGTCTGACGCCCATCGTTGTACTATGGCATAATGTCTCATGAAGGAAGTACTTGAAGCCCAAGTAGCGGCTCTACAGATATCTGCCAGGGGAACTCCCCTGGAAAAAGCCGTAGAGGTTGCTACTGCCCTAGTTGAATGTGCCCGTGGATTGGAGGGCAACGGTCTGTTACGAATAGCGTGACACCGGGTTATGCAGAGGGAGATAAGCCTAGCTATGCGTTGAGTTGAAAGCGGCTGTCCCTTGGATCGCTGCGCTGTTGATACCAAAAGCTTATCTGTTTGGCGCCATTGTCTGGTTCTATCTATGTAGAAGGCTAGGGCACGTCTGACATCCAGTGTATGAAGCATGGCCTCCTTATTTGAGGCATGTGGTTTTGGATAAAAAGAAGGAAGTACAATCGGTTCGTTGATGTGGAACGATGAGGAGATCTTAGGGGTGAACGCTGGGTGCAACCGTAGCGTCACTGATTCTTTTGAAAACAATGTGAACGGGGGGGTCGACATCATCGCTCCCAACTCACTAACTCTGCGCGCTGATGTAATTGCAAGCAGGAAAGCAGTCTTCATAGTCAGCATGTGTAATGCTACGGATGCAAGTGGTTCAAATGGGGGAAACATAAGTGTTTCAAGAACCAAGTCCAAATTCCACGACGGTGGAGGAGGTCTCCGAGGTGGACTCAAATTATTTAGACCCTTGAGGAATCGCTTGGTGGTTGGATGTGAAAACAATGAGAACCCTTGTATTGGGGAATGGAACGCACTGATGGCCGATAGATGAACACGGAGGGATGCCAGGGAGAGTTTTGAATCCCGCAAGTGCAGCATGTAATCGAGGACCTGGTGTAATGGAGCGGACAGGGGTTGGACGTTGTTTTGAAGGCACCAAGCCGAGTATCTGCGCCATTTAGCGAGGTAAGTACGTCTTGTTGAATTCTTTCTACTATGAATTCGAATGGACTTGACCTGCTGTGAGCAAAGGTTCTCATCCTGGTCGAGCCAGTCAGGAGCCACGCTGTCAGGTGTTGCGTCTCCAGCTTGGGATGTAGCAGAGAACCCCGTTCTTGGGAGAGAAGGTTCTGGTGTAAAGGCAGAGGCCACGGAGGCCGCAGAGACATCCTGTGCAAGAACGGATACCAAGCTTGCCTGGGCCAGGCAGGTGCTATCAAAATCACCGTTGCTGCCTCCGTTCTGATCTTTTCCAGTGTTCTGGGAATGAGAACTATTGGAGGGAACGCGTACAGTAGTGATTTCTTCCAGCTGGTTAGAAGTGCATTGCCTAGCGATCCCTTGCCGATCCCTGCTCTGGAACAGAACAGGCGACACTTCTTGTTGGAGGCCGTCGCGAACAGATCTACCAGGGGTGTGCCCCATCTGTTGAAGACTTCCTGAATCACATCTTGCCTCATCTCCCACTCATGGTCGACGGGGAAGCGCCTGCTTAGGGAGTTGGCAATGACATTGGCTATGCCAGGTAAGTAGGATGCTGCTATGATGATATTGTTCCTTATGCACCAGTTCCAGCACCATACCGCTTCTGTGCATAGGGAACGTGACCTCGCTCCGCCTTTTCTGTTTAGGTAGTACATCGCTGCCATATTGTCCGTAAACACTTTGACTGTTTTGCCCTTCAGGTGAGTATGGAAGTGTTTGCATGCCAGGAATATTGCACGCAACTCCAGTCTGTTGATATGTAGACGCCTCTCGGCGGGAGACCAGTGACCTTGTATGCGTTTGTCGCCCATGTGCGCACCCCATCCGATGAGGGAGGCGTCCGACGTCAGCTGTATCGATGGGATTGGTCTGTGGAAAGGCATTCCCACGAGAATGTTTGATGCCTTGGTCCACCAGCGGAGAGACATGTGAACATGGAGCGGAGGAGAAACTTGCTTGTGAATGTCGTGTCTTCCCGGCACATACACCGTTGACAGCCAGTGTTGCAGGTTTCTGAGGTGGAGGCGTGCATTGGGAACGACAAACGTGGCCGCAGCCATGTGGCCCAGGAGACGCAGACAGGTATGTACTGAGACTACTGGGCCCTTGCCTAGTAAAGTGACCAGGTCCTTTATCGCCTGGAATCTGTCCTTCGGTAAATAGGCTCTTGCCGTCTTTGAGTCAAGAACTGCCCCTATGAACTGTATATTCTGCGTTGGAGTGGGGGTCGATTTCTGCATGTTCACAATTAGTCCTAGAGAGTCGAACACTCGTCTGACCGTTGTGACCATGAGGGATGTTTCTTCCTGTGATGCGCCCTTTTATCATACAGTTGTCCAGATAAGGGAATATGATGACTCGCATTCGCCGGAGGTGCGCCGCAACGACTGCGAGGGTCTTTGAGAATACCCACGGGGCCGAAGCGAGACCGAATGGGAGGAAACGATATTGGAAATGCTCGTCCTTTATGATGAAGCGCAGGAATCGTCTGTGTGCGGGATGTATCGTTATATGAAAGTACGCATCCTGTAGGTCGAGGGCCGCGAACCAATCGTTGTTGTCCAGAGCTGGGATGATTGTCGTGAGCGTCGTCATTTTGAATCGCTGTTTTCTGAGGTAGTGATTCAACTGGCGTAGATCCAGAATGGGTCTCCATCCCCCCGTTTTCTTTTGTGTTAGGAAATAACGTGAATAGAACCCTTTTCCCTTGAAGTCCTCTGGGACCTTCTCTATCGCCCCGATAGATAGTAGGCGATAGGCCTCTTGTTGCAGGAGGTCCTCGTGAGAAGGGTCCCTGAAAAGGGACGGGGATGGTGGGGTGGTAGGAAGGAGGGATGTGAATGGGATGGTGAGACCGGATCTTATTACCTCCAACACCCATTTGTCTGATGTTACAGCAGCCCACTGATGATAATAGGGTTGCAGTCTGTGATGAAAAATGGGCTTGGCATCTCTGGCAACGATTGGAGTGTTCAGCATGCCCTCGACATGGGAGTCAAACCTGCTGTTTGGGCGCCCCGGCATTGTTCACTCTAGTCGGCTGAGGACGTCTGCGCTGCGGTTTCTGCCTAGGGTGACCTTTATCGTAAGGACAGTTTTGTTGTCTCCGGAATTGATAGTCATACCGTTTTTGGAACGGAAAATATTGTCTGCGGCGGAAAGGTGGGGCGTACATTCCGAGAGTATGTAAGGTTGTTCGCGAGTCCTTCCCTGTATGGAGTACCTCATCCGTTTTTTCCGCGAAGAGCTTAATCCTATCGAATGGAAGGTCTTCCACCTTGGATTGTAACTCTAGGTACTGCGGCCGTTGCTAGCCATGAGGCCCTTCGCATGGATACTGCCGTAGCAACTGTTCTCGCCGCTGTGTCAGCCATGTCACTGGCAATTTGCAGACCTGCTCTGGCACACGCATATTTCTCTTGAATTATCTCGCGGAGGAAACCCTATCGGCCTCGGAGATTCGTTGTGCAATTTCCGTCAATCTTGCAATGTTATCGAAGCTATGGTTGGACAAGAGAGCCGCATAATTAGTGATACGCAGGAGCAGTGTGGATGAAGAATACACCTTCTGTCCAAAGGTGTCTAGCTTTTTTGCATCCTTGTCAGCTGCTGAATTTCTGACCTGTGGGTTCTTTGCTCTCTGCAAGGCTGCGTCCACCACCAGTGAATTTGGCTGGGGGTGAGTGAACAGGAACTCTGCCCCTTTGGCTGCTATGAAGTATCTTTTCTCCTCCCTTTTACACGATGGGGTAACTGAGGCCGGCGTGTTCCAGATCTCTGAAGCCGACTCTAGAATTGCCTCGTCTAGCGGTAAGGCCGTTCTGGATTGATGCCTAGGGTGTAAGTTCTTCCACAACTTATGTTGTTTCGCTTGCACATCTGTTAGTTGGACTTCCTGTGACTGTGCCACCCTCTTGAATAGGTCTTGGAATTCACAGGCATTATCCGGTGGTGAAGGATCCCCCACGAAAACTGCATCATCTGGGGAGGGTGATTGAACATCCCCAGGGGAAGCTGCAGGCGTGTGCTCGCCTGTATCCGAAATTTGACCCTCCTCCGGGTCAGAGGGGACTGATGTTGAGGGTGCCGTGGGAAGGGGCGGTTTCGGTGAATGAGGTCTTTGATATTCAGGGGCATGCGGTGAAGCCTGTCTATGATACGGCTGGTGGCAACAGCAAGAGTGGGAATGGGAGTGTGATCTGCCCTTCCTTATAGGGGCATGATAACTCCTGTGAGTATGATAATCATAATCAGGAGATGATCTCCTTGATGTATATCTGCTGTTGTGCCTGCTCCGATATGATCTGGGAGGCGAGCAAGTCGGCGAGCGAGATCTGTGCGGAGAGCCCCGTCTATAAGAGTAATTCGAGCAGGAGCGTCTATGATCGCTATTATACGCTGAAGAATAAGCCCCCATGTCTGAGTGACATGCAGGAGGGGAAGGCTCCGGTGAGAAGTATAGTGAAGGTGACCTGGAATGGTACCTAGATGCTGATTTCCTTGCTGTGTTAGTAGGAACAGCTGCCAGGGACTGCTGGGCAGCTGTCAGGTCTCCTGCTGTGTTGCCATGGTGATGCTCAGCACAGGCTGGCTGGGAATGCCTTGAAGGAAGAGATTGCAATCTCGGAGCCGAGGGATGGGAGGACTGAGCAGCTCTCGGCTGGGAGTTAATGATTTCCCTAGGCAGGGAGTGAGAGCTTTCGCACGGCACTGAGCTGTCAAACGGCATCGGGTTAATGCTTTCCCCTGGCACGGAGCGGGGGAGCTCCGGGGGAATTCCTCTCCTGCGGTGCCATCTGCCCTGTCGGCACCACGCGGTGAGCCGTGGTCTCCCGGTGCCTCTGTGTGTTTTCTGGAGCGGCCAGTGCTCGCTCCTGGGGGGGGGGTCGGGGATGCCTTTCTCAGCGGTCCCGACCCCGTTGCCGCTTCTGACTCGTCCCGCTGCTGCGGGGACAGTTCCCTGTCAGGCGGTTTCGTTGGTGGCATTAGCGGCATGGCCAGCTTATCCCCCGAAGGGGTTCTGGTATGTACATGCTCCCTATGAGTAGGGGCAGCCGCTTCAGAAGCCGAAGCTGTGCGCGGCTTTGCTTGTTCTGTCACAGACCGGGGAAGCGTTGTAGATGCCGGTCTCGCCTCCGACTTCTCCTGGCTCACCCGCGGCAGGGGGACAGCGGGGAGCGAGCGGGTGGGAGACGTCTTTTTCTTTTTTGTTTTAGGCACCCCTGGGGATAGCGCCCTTCTCTTTGGGGCAACTGTTTGCTCCTGAGTAGTTTGTGGCGGCTGAAGAGCCTTATCGCAAAGGAGGAGCTTGAGCCGGAGATCCCTGTCCCTGTGCGCTCGCGGGGTTAACTTGAGGCAATGGACGCATTTTGGGGGTACATGGGACTCCCCCAAACAACTGACACATACTGTGTGTCCATCTGAGGCTGGCATAGCCTCTTTGCACTGGGAGCACCTTTCGAATCATGGTGTCCCAGGCATGATTCAGTTACCTAGGCAAACTGCCGCACTGACAGAAATTGCCTAGAAAAACGTCTTTCTTTCTTTTTTTTACTAACTAACTAATTAACAAGTAACGAACTATCTAATAAAAAAAAGCTAACTATCTAATAAAAACTAACTAATTTACAATGTCTTTCTGACAGGATTTGCTCTGAGGAGATCATGGAGCTCCGCCAGCAATCTGGGGCGGCTGAGAGGAACTGGCGGGGGGGGCCGGTCTGTGCTTGTGATCAAAGGCGCGAAAGCCGCGCGCTGCAGGGGGCATGCGCAGACCAGCCGAAGACGGCTCTGAAAGCTTCCGACCAGCGGCGCCGGGACGGACCCGACACCTAGAGTGGAGCACCCACGGGGCCACTCGAAGAAGAACTAGGACAAATAAGGAGGATTGGGCCAAAAGAAATCTGATGAGGTTCAAGAAGAAGTGCAGAATCCTGCACTTGGGACGGAAGACTCCCAAGCACTGCTGCAGGCTAGGAACCAACTGGTTAAGTAGCAATTTGGCAAAAAAGGATCCAGGGATTACAGTGGATGAGAAGCTGGATATGAGTCAACAATGTGCCCTTGTATCCAAGAAGGCTAATGGCATACTGGGATGCATTAGTAGGAGCACTGCCAGCAGATCCAGGGAAATTATTATTCCCATTTATTTGGCATTGGTGAGGCCACATCTGGGGTACTGCATCCAATTCTAGAGCCCCCATTACAGAAAGGATGTGGACGCACTGGAGAGAGCCCTGCGGAGGGCAACTATAATTATTAGGGGGCTGGAGCACATGACATATGAGTAGTGGCTGAGTGATTTGGGCCTGTTTAGTTGTGTAAGCCAGCTGCTTGGGTCCTGGATCCCTGATCTGTGCTCAGGCCTGGAACTAAATGTCCAGCGGCTCCCTTTAAACCCTGGGGCCATAAGTACAGGGTGGGCAGCAACACAAGTGCAGTCCCACAGTTAGTAAGGCCCAGACTTTGGGGCAGGGCAGCAAAGCAAACACAGTCCCACAGGTAGTAAGGCCCTGGTTCAGGGTAGGGCAGCAAAACTAGGGTTGCCAGGTGTCTGGTTTTGAAACGGACAGTCCAGTATTTGAGCTTTCTGTTTGGGGAACAAACAGAAAATATAAACGAGAAAATATAAATGTCTGGTATTTTCTAAATAAGATGCAATGTAGACTGTGATGTAACGTCAAGTGTGTTCGGTATTTTTGTTGAAACCATCTGGCAACCATAAGCAAAACACACACAGTCCCACAGTTTGTAAGGCCCAAGCTGTGGTTCAAGGCGGGGCAGTAACACAAACGCAGTCCCACAGGCAAGAGAGGGGAGGGGAAGACTGCCACCTGTTATGTGGGATGGCAGGGGGGATGTGGGCCCTGCCTACTCCACCGATTTCCAGCGCAGGGCCTTAGCAGCAGAAGCCCTGACTGCCATTGGGGTTAGTGAGGAGCTGGCCTGCAACACTCTGACACTCTCTAAAGTGCTATAAGATCAGCCTGACAGTCATCGGCGTCCCTTGGACCACTTCCTGACTCCCTTTCAGTATCTACCTGGCCCCACATGAGCTGCTGGTTCTCAGGGTTATCGTAGTCTGCACCCTCGGGCAGGGTAAAGAAGGTCTCCTCTTAGAAGTGGGGGCCCGGCAGTCCGGGCTGGTCCTCAGCCTCTGCAAGGTCCTCAGGGCCCTCCTGGCTTGGGAGCTCAGGGCAGGCTTCTGCTTCCTCCAGTGGCTGGGGCCTTACTGAACTCCTAGGCTGGACTTTTATCCTACCTGCCCCACCCCTGGGCTCCCAGGGAATTAAAGGGGCAGGACTGGGCTTGGCTCACCCACGCTTAGAGGGAGGTTCCTCTCCCTCAGGGCTGTGAGCGGCCACCACTGCTCACTACAAGTCTTCAGAAAAGAAGAGTGAGGGGAGATTTGATAGCAGTCTTTAACTATCTGAAGAGGGGTTCCAAAGAGGATGGAGAGAAGCTGTTCTCAGTGGTGACAGATAACAAAACGAGGAGCAATGGTCTCAAGTTCCAGTAGGGGAGGTCTAGATTGGATATTAGAAAAAAAATATTTCACTAGGAGGGTGGTAAAAGACTGGAATGGATTACCTAGGAAAGTGGTGGAATCTCAGTTCCTAGATGTTTTTATGTCTTGGCTTGAACAAGCTCTGGCTGGATTTAGTTGGGATTGGTTCTGCTTTTAACAGGGGGTTGGACTCTATGACCACCTGAGGTCTCTGCCAACCCTGTGACTGTATGATTCTAAGCCCCCAGGGGAAAAATACTTTCAAAGTTCTGAACCTTGAAGTAATTGTAACAGTACAGTATCGCTTAATATGGGGCAATAAAATGCTATGTCAAAATTAAATGCAACATTTCTTTTAGACAGGGAAAAAGACATGAGGATTCGTTGTCCTAGTCATAAAGGATTTATGCAAGTAACTCCCATTCATACTTAGGGGAATTAGACACCCCCATCCACTGAGAATCAATGAGATGAAAACAAACCATATATAACAAATTATTCATACGCTAAATAAGCACAGAGATTGCTATTTTATTATTTGTATTGCAGTCGAGTTTAAGAGCTCTAATCAGAAATTAAGGCCCCATTGTGATAGACTCTATACAAACACATAGCAAAAATATAGTTCCTTGTGTACACACAAACTGTGTAAGAATAATGGCTTTTTTAAATATAGCTTGTCTCCTCACTCTTGGGATGTATATTGTCACTGTTGGAGAAAATTTTTCTTCAATTTCCCTTGCTTCTTCTATACTATCCCACCTACCTCCTGAGCTTAATTTTGATCTCACTTGATTTAAGGGTTCTTTACACTTCAAGGGTGTGAACTGTAGTTGACTTGCTGCACTCTGATCTACCACCTATGGATGCTGCTGGCATGAACTAAAAAAGTAGCCAATTCATGTTAACATACTCCTATTTTAAAGAAGAGTAACATCAACTAGGAACCTTTTAGTCCATGCCATAGTGTACACATTGCCTTACCTTAGTGCAGTGGTTCTCAAACTTTTGGGTGCGCGGCCCATCCTGCTCAACACAGACCATCAGCCAATCACCCATGATGACAAAATGGGTGTAGGGCGCAAGAGTGGGCTGAGGATGGGGAGTCTGGGTGGGAGGTGCAAGAATAGGGTGGGGCTGCAGAATCTGAGTAGGAGGGAGCATGCTGGAGCTGAGAGGGAGGGTTTGGGTTGCAGGGAGGGTGCAGGAAAGGGGTGGGGGTGTAGGGTCTCAGTGGGAGAGGGTGCATGAGGACAATGGGGATGCAGGGTCTGGACATGAGAAGGGATGGGGGGGTGCTTACATTGCTCTGTGCCTCCTGCTGTTCCCACGCACTGCCCTGTTATTCCCATTGGTCATGATTCCGGCCAATGGGAGCAGCGGAGAAAACTTCCAAGAGAGCAGTTTCCTGTGGTGCCATTTCACCCAGCTGGGAAAAAGGGGACCAGCACCACATGCAGCTGCTTCCTGCCTCCGCAAGCCAAATCCAACCTTCAAGGCTCCCCTCCCCTGCAGTGAGCGCCTCCTAGCAGCGGGAAGATGGTGCTGGCACTCCAGCCTCAGAGGGGGAGGAGGCTGCAGAACTGCAGTATCAAAGCAGGCTCCCTCCTGAAGGGAGCGGGTGTGGCAAGCCCTGAGCTCACAGCTCTACAGACCACACTTTCAGAACCACTGTCTTAGTGCAACTAATCTAAATGGATTTTACACTAGGGACGGCAACGTGTGGATGACTACACGATTAACGGATAAGCCCAGGCTTATTGGTTAATCTTGTCGACAACATGCACTCTTCCCCTTGCTGTCTCTGCATCAGAGGCAGCAAGGGGGAGGGAGTGGGAGCCAGTGCCTGTGAGGAGCTGGCTTAAAAGCTGACTCCCCATGATCTTAGAATCTGCTTGCCTCTCATCCCTACACAGACTGGCTTTGTGGACCCACATGTCTCTCCCCACCTTGCTGTCTCCTACAGAGGTGAGGGGTGAGGCAGGCAGGAGCTGGTGCTGGGGGATCTGTGGTGCCAACTGCCCCCTCCGGCACTGCTGCCTGTATCAGAGGCAGCAGTGTGGGTGCGGGTAGGGAGGGATGCCATGAACAGACACTGCTCCACAGCAGCAGCCCCTGTCCATGGGGGGGCCCAAGCACTCCGCAGACAGGCTGCTCTAGCATCCCACAGAGACGGCTCTGTCCACAGCAAACCTGGGCCCGCCCTGGACAGAGGCTGCTCTGCAGCAGCACCCCTGTTGGCGGGCGGTCCACCCTGTCAGCTGCTGCCACTCTGTGCTGCTGCCTCTGTATTAGAGGCAGCAGCAAAGGGTGGCAGGCGGAGCCAGTCTGTATTGGAAGCCAGTTTTTAAACCGGTTCCTTTCACGGATCAACTCCCGCCTGCCACCCTATGCTGCTGCCTCTGATAGAGGGGCAGCAGCATTACCAATTTCATGTGGTAATGACTATTCAATTACACACTAGCATCCCTATTCTACACCAGATTCATACCATAAATCAGATCAGAATTTAATCTGGTTTCATCCAAAAGTACATGCTCAATATCTAGACATATCTGAACACAAAATCCAAAAAAGGAACAAACGGAACTGGACACTGAATTTCTTATGCATTTAGCATTCACTTAAGCATTCACTTAAGTCTAAACAATAAATACAAGTGAAGGAGAAAAAAATTAGATATTGGTTAACTATCCTTGACAATTCAGCTACACATACTTGGTATCCTGCAGGCTGTTTCCATTGTAGATGTACATACGTTTCACAGTTGCACCATGGGGAATTTGCAGAGAAGCTAAGCCATGAGCAAAGTTAGGCTGTGGATATACGAAAATGTTTTGACTATTGTATACTGTAAAACTACCACATAAATTACTCCAAAAATGCACATCTCTATTAAAAATCATATACTAGACAATTGTGTAAGTAAACAGTCACTGTACTTCGCTAGTTAAAATTAATCTTACTATTTGTACACCACAAGTATAGAGAAAAAACACTAGAAAAATATTAATTTGCACTATGCTGCTCATTGATTCCTATGGTGGGATGGAAAAGCTCAATTCTTTTATCAACCCATACTAAGATGGCTGTAGTTTTTCAGTCTCCTAACATTAGGCACACATATACCCAAGACACTCTAGTCTAGTCCAATGTGAAAGTATTTGTTCTGGCCTGCTACACCATTTATAGTCTTGGAAAATTGTAGAATATGAAGCCTTTAACATATGGCTGTCACTTTGTTTAAAAAACAACACGCTTGCTTTCTAAAACCTCTTCATAGCTCCCAAAAAATTAATGTTAGTATTTTTGTTGGTTAGGAGAGTACTTTTTCCCTGGGGGTTTAAAATCATATAATCATGGGGTTGGAAGAGACCTCAGGAGGTCATAGAGTCTGTGGAAGCCAAGGGATTTGTATGTAGCCATTTTGACCTTTTGGTTAGCCTAACTCATGCTAACTCTGAGACCTAACAACACAGAGTACTGAGAGAGACACTGTTTTTGCCTCTTGTCTCTCTTGTGCTTGAGATAAGGATAGAATGCTGACTCTAGTGAAGACCTTGAGATAAGGTGGCATCTGAAGAGAATTGTTATGGAAAAGGGAATAATTGTTTATTGTTATTATATATAAACAGTCAGTATATATATTGGCTTCTAATTGTTTTGTATTTGACGATCTGCCTAGCAGCAGCTTCTTCCCTTGCAATATTGCTCGAATAAACTGTCTCTGACTACTTGTTGCTCACAAATGCAGAGTGAAGGCCTGTTTTCTTCTACAAGTCCAACCCCCTGTTAAAAGCAGAACCAAGACATGCATCTGATGACGTGGGTCTTTGCCCACAAAAGCTTCTGCTCCAATAAATCCATTAGTCCAGAGGTTCCCAAACTTTTCGGCATCACGCCCCCTTTTTGACTTTTGAGAAACCCTCACGCCCCCCAGGGCCGAAAAACAAAAATAGCAGCGAACCTTGGGGGGGAGATTGACAGGGGAGGGGGAGCGGGAGCTGGGTTGCCTCGGCCCCCCCCCCGGAATATCTTCATGCCCCCCCAGTTTTGGAACCCATGTGTTAGTCTATATGGTGCCACAGAACTTCTTGTTGTTTAGATGTGTTAAAATTAGCCTTAATTGTGTTTTCCAGTTAGTTAGTCAAAGTTGGTACTTAAATAACATGCATGAGTCTGCAATGGTTAACATCTTTCCTACGGGCTCTTTAAAAAATAGGCACAACATTGGCTATTCTCCAGTTTCCTGTATAATACTTGATATTTTAAAATCTTGCACTAAGCAGTTCAGGCAACCAATTTTTACAATCTTTCAGAACTCTTGGGTGAATACTATCTGATCCTGCTGATATATTGCAATTTGGTGTATCAATTTGTTTCAGTATTTTTGACACCTTATTCACTTAATTATCTAGAAAGGATACCTTTTGCCTGGGTATCACCCTATTCTATTCTCCTATTTATTGAAGACTCATACAAAAGTCATTAAGCTTCTTTGCAATGCCCATAACCTGTAAATGCTCTCTCTACACACAGCTAGTCTAGTGATTTAAAAATGAGCTTATATGATGAGAACATATGCCACTATATTGGCTAAACTAACCCTCCCACTCCTTTTTAGTTTTTGCCATGCAATCCAGCACTGTGAAATATGTGTTGCTTTTAGGTTATGCCAATGAATCATACTTATGCCTCCTTTTACATTGCCACAATAGATCTGATCTTTTTCCAGTAAAGTCAGAGACATTTACCAGTTTCAATGGGTATAAGATTAGACCCATTTATGCATTTAGTAACCTATCAAAATGTTTAGTGAATAATGAAACTTACATTGCATAACACAATTATTTTGATTTCTAGACTATCTCATCTAGCAATTGTATTCTGCACTCTGTCCTAATTAATTGCACAGACATTTTGGAGGAATTAAAACAAAATGTATAGCTCATTTGAGATTTACTAAAGCAAAAACAAGACTTACTTCAGTGGAAACACTTCAGATATTAATTGGGTGTTCACATTAAATAGCAATCTTTAGAGATTCTGCTCAATAATGGAAATACTACTCCCTATTAGTTTGGAAAGCAAATCCTCCATCTACAACCTTCTGCTAAAAATCAAACATGATCTTTGGCTCTGAAATGATAACGCTCAAGGTTGAGAAAATGGGTCAGAGCATAGTTTAAGATTTAAATTTCACCCAGATAAAGGGTCTGATTTGCTTGCAAGCAAGAAAGACTATTGGTGATATTTTGAAAAGGTAACAAAGACAAACAAGCAGAATATTATTAACTAAGAATGATTTCTAACCTCATATTTTGGAGTTTCAGCCCATGAATCCAATTGAAAAGAAAAAGACAATCCTCTGAAATTGAGGTGAAAGAGTTGTTCAGCTGAGTTGTAAACTGGAAAAAGAAAATGAAATTATAGGAACAGTATTTTTTCTACTTCAGCTCTAGCAGCACATTGTATCACTTCCATCTGATGTTTCTGCATGTTCCTGATGCAACAAAATATCTGAGAAGAATAAAATACCATGACATAATATGGAATTTTAAGGTCACACATAACAGCATTATGACCTGTAAACTGCACGCACCACAACCACCTTGAATATACCGTATGTCACAAATCTTGCTGCTAACTCCAGGTCAGCAGGTGACAAGTACCCAGGCACACTCCTTACAACAAACATGATGGCAGGAGGGTCAGCTGTGGAGCCTGTGAATGGGCATGGTAAGGAACAGGCTCCCTGTGTGATTTTGCTCTCTGTCACAAGAGGAGGAAGGTTCCTGTGGTTACAGGGCACATGCCAGTGAGAGGCAACATGTCTCTCGCGTCTTCCCCTGGCCTTGCAAATAATTTAGACTAGTCCTCCACAATCCCCAGCACAGAAAGAGAAGTTACTCACCTTGTGAAGTAATGGTAGTTCTTTGAGTTGTGTCCCCCATGGGTGCTCCACTGTAGGTGTCAAGTCATCCTAGCACTGCAGGTCAGAGATTTTTGAGCAATAAGTCAGCAGGGCTGTACACTCACCCATAGGTGCCTCAAGGTTTTTGCACCTTAACAGTGTGCATGCACAGATGTGCCACTTTCTGTTCCTTCTCTATTGCAGAGCAAAGTGAGTTCTCCGAAGTAGAAGGGACAAGGGATGGGTAGTGGAGCACCCACAGAGACACACATCTCGAAGTACCATCATTACTGCATGTAGGAGAAAGAAAGAGCCTGAAACATGGGCCCGGTACTTGAAACAAAGTAAGCAAGAGTTATATTATGAGTAATAGACAGATCATGTCAAAAGCAGATGTTTGCCTGAAAGTCAGCATCTCTTGGTATTAGAATTGCTAGCACTGATAAAAGCACAGGAAGTATGTAAATACATACCACCAGAACTGTACAAGGACTCCCAAATGAGTACCTGTGTGACGGTGCAGGCAGGCCCCACACTGGACGGCAGGGGGTAGCCCAGGCCCAGCTGGCTGAGAAAGCCCCTCCCCTCCAGCCCTGTTGGGCATGTTCCCTGCAGAGCCTGGGTATAAAAGCAGAGAGAGCCCTCCAGCCAGGGAGGCAACAGGATGAAGGAGTAGCCCAGGCTGTGCCAGTGTTTCTGCAGCAGCTGAGACCGGAGTCGCCGCCTGTGCCCGACCTGGAGGCACAGCCAGCAGCCGCCAACCCCAGGGAGGCAGGAGCGCGCCCGCAACCCCGACGGCAGCCCCGGCAAGTACTGACACGGAGGCAAATAGGCCACAGGGAAACCAGGGCGTGGTAGGAAGCAGCCCAGGGCAAAGCACTAAAAGCGCGGCTCGGTGTGTATCGGCTGGATTCCCCGCCGAGCAGGCAGGAGCCATAGGCCCTGCCTCAAGGGCCCTAGGCTGGGACCCGATGGAGAGGGAGGGCCCGGGTCCCCCTACCACCCATTTTCCTTACCCTGGATAATCAACCCCTGGTCCCAGAGAGGCTTTTCTGGGCGGCTAGGCCTCCAAAGCCGTATTTCCCTGATAGAGGGGTATGGGCTTTATATTGGGATTGTTAGTGCCGTATTTACCATGATAGAGGGGCACAGACTTTATATTGTTAATACCCTGGATGCCCTGACCTAGGGTCCCAAAAGGGGCAACAAGACCTTAAAAGAGGGGGTGCCACCCATGCCAGGGGCGTACCTCGCGACAACCTGAGAGAACAGTTTCAAACAACAAGAGTGAAAGCATAACAACAGGCAGTGAATGCTTTGGAGGAAAGTACAAAGGGAGGTACCCAATGTGTCATTAATGCATACGATGATACGGAAGGGGTGTATCATAGATTGTTTATCTCTGTTAATAAATGTTAGGGTACCTCGACATAACTCTTTGTCCAGCCTAGGGGGCAATAGTGAAATCCATACTATGGATTAAGCTGCATTCACTGTCATGGGTACAAATGCATAAGGGCTCAGAGGTCATCTGGCTAGTGACGACTATTAATGTATTTTGTTCGACAATAAACTTGACTCCCGTGAAGTCTATTATGCTAGCTACCTGTGCAGAGCTGGCATGATATACTGAGAGAGCATATGAAAACACACGCAGCCGAACATTTATCATCACTGTCGGGATGCCACACCAGTAAATCCTGAATTTACTGAATTGCTGTCCTGAACTACTACACTGCACATGGTAATTCCTCTTTCTTCTTTGAGTGTTGTCCCTGTGGGTGCTCCACTATAGGTGACTATGTAGCAGTGTCCATTCCAGAGGGTGGGATTCGGAGTGGCTGAGTGGTAGCAGAGGTTAGGACTGTGGAGGCAGCTGTGGTGTGCACATTAGGACCTGAGACAAAGCCATAATGTCTTGCAAAGGTATGTTGTGAGGACCACGTGGCTGCTCAACAGATGTCCTGTAGGGGCACACTGTGTAAGAAAGCAGTGGAGGCAGTTACCGCCCATGTAGTGTGAGCTCTTCAACCACCAGGAAGTGGTATCTGACAGATGTAGCATGTCTGTATACTGTTGGATATCCATTTGGATAAGTGCTGCACTGAGCTTGACATGCCTTTTGGGCATTGTGTTATGGAAATAAAAAGTTGTGGGGATTTGTGGAAGAGTTTGGTTCTATCTATATAGAATGCCAAAGCACACCTAACTTCTAGAATATGGAATATCTCTTGTTGATCATTATGAAGATTAGGGTAAAATACTGGCAATATAGTAGGTCCATTAATGTGGCATGCCGTAGAAACTTTAGGGAGAAAGACGGGATGTAGTTGTATGGTCATTTTATTTTTGGTGAATATAATATAGAGGTTATCTGCCATAAGGGCACCAATCTTGTGAATGTGATGGCCACGAGGAATGCAAGCTTCATCGACAGGTGCAGGAGTGAGCACGTGGCTAGAGGTTTGAATGGTAGGTCAGTTTGAACAGTAGGGTCTTGAGAACAAGATTAAGGCTCCAGAATGGGTTGAGTGGTCTGGTAAGGAGGAATATATTTTGGATGCCTTTGAGGAACCTTTGAGTGATTGGATGGGTGAAGAGGGAAACTCCATCAATTTGTATGTGGAGCTTCAAGAGGGCAGCTAGATCAACTCTCAGTGGATAAGCTGGGGTTCTTCAGCTTCAGGAGGTAATCTAGAATGAGTGGAAGAGATGCCTCGAATGGATTAGATTGTCTCTGGGTGCACAAAGTGGAGAAGCATCTCTATTTCTGCAGGCAAGTATTACATGCATTGGGAGGGCTGCTATTGGGGAGAATGTGTTTCATGGGGTTGGAGCTCAGGATGTTAAAATGCGGTTAATTTACTAGTCCACAGGCACTTCCACATTCCTCTTTTGAAATGTACAACAGCCCCTACTGGGGTCTTGTACATTTCAAAGGAGGAACATGGAACTTCACATAGAGCCCGGGCCAGCCTCCGGGCTGCACGCAGCATGTCTGCTTTGAAATGCACATTTCAAAGCTATGGAGCCTGGGGTAGGCGGGGCGGGAGGGGGGTCCTCCGCTGACCCTGGGCTCCATGCTATGCTGTATGCTGCTTGCAGCCCGGGGAAGTGCGGTGCGCAACCCGAGATCAGCTGGGGACTCCCCAGCTGATCCCAGGTTCTGGGGAAATGCCGCAAGAAGCCTGGAGTGCACTGAGAGTCCCCAGCTGACCCCGGGCTCCACGGCAGCTGCCCCTTTGAAATGCGCAGAGGGGGCATTTTAAAGGGGAAGCCTGCCTTACAGCTGATCTCCGGATCAGCTGTGCAGAGGCCACCTTGGGGTTTCAAAGTCTGCCACTTTGAAGTACCTCTTCCCCCACCCCCCATTTGCTGCGTCTATCTCAGGCTATGTCTAGACTGCAAGCCTCTTTCAAAAGAGGCTTTTTCAAAAGATACTTTCAAAAAAGCCTCTTTCGAAAAAGAGCGTCTAGACTACAACCAGTAGTTTCAAAAAAGCAAGCAGCTTTTTCAAAAAAGAACACCAGGGCAGTCTGGATGCTCTCTTTCAAAAGCCCTGTTTGCATTCAATAATGCCTTTTTTCAAAAGAGCACTTTTGAAGAACGGCACTCTTCCTCGTAAAATGAGGGTTACTGAGGTCGAAAAAACCGCCGCATTCTTCTGATTTAATTTTGAAAGAACGCGGCTGCAGTCTAGATACAGGGAAAGTTTTTTTGAAAAGAGGTCACTTTTTTTGAAAAAACCCTGCAGTCTAGACACAACCTCATAGAGGCAGCAAGGCTGGGCATATTGACTAGTTGACTAGTCAAAAGACTATCCAATAAGCAAATGCTTATCAGATAGTTGACTAGTCTTCTACACCCCTAATGGGAGCCTGAGGCCTCAGCATCGTGGAACTATTGAGGATCCATGTCTGAAGGAAAAACTTGTCTGGGTTGGTGTGGAGGATCGAGCCTCTGTTCTGGGACAGGAGATCTGGATGAGATGGGAGAGGGAGTTCAGGGTGCTGTAGCGAATCAAGAAAAAGGGGAACTACGCCTGTCTGGGCCAAGTGGGGGCTACAAGGGTGAATCAAGCCCGGTCCAGGAGGAGCATTGCCAGCAGATCCAGAGAAGTGATTATTCCCCTTTATTTGGCCCTGGTGAGGCCACATCTGGAATACTGTGTACAGTTCTGGGCTCCCCATTACAGAAAGGATGTGGATGCATTGGAGAGGGTCCTGCAGAGGGCGACCAAAATGATTAGAGGGTTGGAGCGCATGACCTATCAGGCAAGACTGAGGGATTTAGGTTTGTTTAGTCTGCAGAAGAGTGAGGGGGGATTTGATAGCAGCCTTCAACTTCCTGAAGGGAGGATGGAGAGAGGTTGTTCTCAGTAGTGACGGATGGCAGAACAAGGAGTAATGGTCTAAAATTACAGTGGGAGAGGTCTAGGTTGGATATTAGGAAAAACTATTTCACTAGGAGGGACGTGAAGCACTGGAATGGGTTACCTAGGGAGGTGGTAGAATCTCCATCCTTATAGGTGTTTAAGTCTCAGCTTGACAAAGCCCTGGCTGGGTTAACTTAGTTGGGATTGGTCCTGATTTGGGCAGGGGGCTGGACTTGATGACCTCCTGAGGTCTCTTCCAGCCCTATGACTCTAAGCTTCAGGAGAACCTTGGGAATCAAGGGTAGAGGAGGAAGGCATATATCAGGAAAACATCCCTGAGGAAGTCCTGAACTAGTGCCGCAGAAGAGCAAAATAAAGGACATTTGCAGCTCCTGCAAGAGGCAAAGAGGTCTATCTTTGGATGATCTCATTTGTGAAATATGTATGCCATGATCTCTGGCTAGACTTCCCATTTACAGTCATCATAAAAACAGTGGCTGAGCTTATTGGCTTATGTTGTGTATGTCAGGGAGGTATGAAGCTATGCAGAAAACATTGTGTCAGATGCACCAGTTCCAAAGATGGACAACCTCTGTGTATAGGAAGCATGAACAGGCTCCACCTTGCCTGTTGATATAAAACATGCATGTCAAGTTGTCTGTTACAATTTGAATGCTTTTGTGGTAAAAATATTTGCAGGCCCTCTTGAGAACTCTGAGCTTGAGGAGGTTATATGTAGATGGGACTCTGGCAGCGACTACCTGCCTTCTGCTATGCGGTGGCCAAGATGGGCTTCTCAGCCCATGAGGGAGGCATCTGTGGTGATGACTAATGCTGGTGGTGCTTGGTGGAAAGGTAAACCTGAGAGAAGGTTTGTGGACACGGTCCACCAATGAAGGGATGAAAGTACCTTGGGAGGAATAGAAATTTGTTTGTGTAAGGAACGTGTAATAGGGGTACAGACTAAAGCAAGCCATCCTTGAAGGCAGCACCTATGCAATCTGGCAAGTCTGAACACGTAAGTGGCTTGCCACCTGTAGAGAGTCAGCATGGCCTCCCACTGACCTGGAAGGGGAACCTCTCCCTAAAACCCCTTGGTGGGCAGAACCAGAGCAGCCCAGCCCCACCCACAGGAAGCAGAAGGACGGGCCTGGGACTATAAAAGCCAAGACTGAGAGCTCAGTTAGAGCCTAGCGGGCGAGCAAGCCAGATGCTCTCTCCGGGCTACCCAGAAGGAAAGCACAGCTGCCCCACCCTAGGAGGGATGACTGGGTGTAGCCAGACAGGAACCCCCCTTGTAACATCCATTTTTGCTTGTCTGCAGCATACAGGGCACACAGAGCAGAAGGCCCAGGCTGTGTGACCGTGAATGGCTGTAAACAGAGATACGCCAATTGCTGACCAAGAGGCTGCCAAGGAGTGTCCTTGACTTAACCTATATTGATACGAACACACAGCCGTCCGCGGGGGAAGGAATCTCTCGCCCAGTAAAAAAATGTCTAGTACTCACAATTTAGTTCTCTCTCTTGCAAGTGTAAATTAACTTGAAACTTGCTTGTAAGAACTGGCGCCACAAAACGGACCAGTAGAATTTGGCCTCTTAGATAAAAAAGAGGATACGGGCTCCCAGGGGTATAAAGATGGGTCCAGCAGCGCATTTTCTCTGAGTGTCAATCTACCATCTATCTGCTGGTCAGGTTAGGTGTTTGATCTCCCGAGGTTCAATGGGGACGCCCACCTCATATTCGTCTTTCCTAGGAATTGAGAGACCGGCCCTGGCCTGACACGCTGGAGTCAAGAGGCACAGAAAGGGGTAAAAATTGTACCTGGATGTGGTCCTTTGCTTAAGTATATATATACATAGTGTTAGAGCTCTTTAAAGATTAAGCTGTCACTTGGTACCATTATTTCTATTTTCTATCTTTACCTTTTTCCTGTAACCATTTTTAAGATCTATATATATATTTGCTAGCATTTAAGAAATAGAGCAATAGCCATTGTAACCATATGCTTTTATAAGTCTTTTAATAAACCTGTAACTGTGTAAGCTTTAACCTGACTCCTTCAGTTGTTGTAACAGAACCAGGCACAATTTAAAAGAACTTCAGCCGGTCATAAAGGACAGGTATAGGAAGAGCTTGGGCATTTGGATTTGTGTCACTCTCAGGTGACAGGTCCGCTGGGGCGTCTGTTGGCCACCCTCTGCAACGGGACCCCGGTCCTAGCAGTAAAGACACGGACGTTAAACCTTTTCTCGGAAACACACACACACACACACACACACACACACACACACACACACACACACACACACACACACACACTCTCTCTCTCTCTCTCTCTCTCTCTCTCTCTCTCTCTCTCTCTCTCTCTCTCTCTCTCTCTCTCTCTCTCTCTCTCTCTCCCTCCCTCCCTCCCTCCCTCCCTCCCCCCTGACCGTCGGCTGACACTGGGTTGGACTCCTGGGACTGATGCCTGACCCTGGAGATGGGTCACGGTCACCCCAATCACCGCCAGGCTCCGAAGATGGGCTGAGACAGCCAGAGCCTATACCACGCTTCAGAGACTGGGCTGCGCTGCTAAGACCATTGAGTGACCCAAACCCAGAGCCCATGGACACCCTGCCAGCGCAACTGTCCCCATCTGACTCTGAGGAGAAGCAGCTGAGCCAGGTAGGCTCCCAGTGGAACTGGGAAGCGGCCCAGCAAAAGCAGACCCCAGGCTGGCTGACAAAATGAAGATTGGTTGGGTAGCATGTTTCGGCCTGAAGCCCATCTTTCCCACAGACCTGGTTGGCATGTCATGGTCAGTGTCCTGCTGACCCAGCAGCAGCCCGTGCTGCCACTGCTAGAGCTCTGGGCTGGGATATAGTGAAGCGGGTGGGCCTGCGTCCCCCTTGCCACTTCTCACCTCGTGTGGGAGGTTCCCCCTGTGGGGACAAACCCACCTGCACTTGTCGGATCTCCACCAGAAAGGAGACCCAACTCCTAACTGGCTAGTAAATAGACTGGAGCTTTAAACTGGTTACCTGTTCGTACTGTTTGGTGCTCTTTCCTGACCAAGGGCTGGGCCTACAGACTATGGATACCATCTGCTGAGAGCCTGGAGCCTTTACCTGTATGGACTATTATCAGTCTGCTGCCCCATCCGGACCAAGGGTTGGGCCTTATAAACTATTGGCCACATAGACATTCAGAGCTAGGCCCATGCCTGTTTGCCTGCTGCCCCGCCCTGACCAAGGGCTGGGTATCATAAACTGCATCTCAGTCTGCAGAGAGGCTTGAGTCCCTGAACTAATGAAACTGTTTGATTGCCTAAACTGATTAGCTGTTGCACCGCCCTGATCTTTGTGAACTGCTGCTCAGCCTGCAGTCAGGGCCTAGCCTTCCCTGTTAAACTGTTCTTAGATTTCTTGGTTACTCAGCCCTGGGCAAGGGTAACTTCATGGACTGTGGCTTAGCCAGTAGCCTGAGTCTTTGAACTGTTTGGACCTCCCCCCAGGCAAGGGCCAAGACACCAAAATTACTATTTAGCTGGGCCAGTGTCGTGAGTCTTGCTGACCCGGACCATTACACCACCATATATCCTAGTATACAGAGACAGGTATCTGAGGACTGATGGTGACTGCAGTCTCTTAGTTTGATGAAACAATGTTTCGGCAAGAAGGCACAGGCCTTGGCAGAGTCTATAAAAGCTCCGATAAATTCCAACCTCTAAGTAGTTCAAGGACAGACTTTGGCTCATTGATAAGAAGTCTAGCCTCTGAAAGAGAGTCTTGATCAGGGGGAGTACTGGATTGCTTCTTGGAGGTCTTAGAGGGTTTAGGCTTTTCGTTGGGAGCCTCAAGGTCTTTGTTCAGAGATGGCTGGAGAGACCTGTAGAGGAATATCTTCTGAAGCCTAAATTCCTAAATTCCCCTGTCTGGCCCCCGGGGTGAGGCTAGAGTAGTGCTGGCACTTGGCAGAAACATGGGTGTCCAAGGCACCATATACATGAGGAATGTCTGCCAGAGACCAGAACAGCATTGCAATGTGCGTTGTACTTTTTCAAACCTAAGGATCCCAGCAAAATGGTGGTTAAATATCAGCTCTAGTCTCTTAAAGAACTTTTTAACAGAGAGGGATTAGCCAACTTGGAGAAAAAATACTGGGGAATCAGTAAGGTTTTTGGTTTTTGTGGTGGTGGTTTTTTGTTTTGACAAAAACTCCAACCAACCAACTGTTGAAGAAACTAACTACTAACTAGAGGAATTAATCACTAGTTGTTTTCTCAAACCAGGTGAGACGCTTGTAGGCAGCGACGGCAGAGAACGAACAGAGTGTGGCACAACCACGCATGCGAGCAATTAAGGCACGACCACCTCCAGGTACCTATGGCGTGTGTGCAGCCCTGCTGAGTACTTCTCAAAAATCGCCAACCTGCGGTGCATGGACGACTCAACACCTACAGTGGAGCACCCACAGGGAGAGGACCCAAAGAAGAATTCATGCCTTTTGGGATCTGCTGCCCTTGAGAGCTCCACAGATCTCAGAAGCAGGGGTTAGATTCCATTGTACACAAATGCGAGAAGCCTGGGAAACAAACAGGAAGAATTAGAAGCCCTGGATCAGTCAAAGAACTATGATTTGATTGGAATAACGGAGACCCAGTGGGATGACTCACATGACTGGAGCACTGTCATGGAACAGTATAAACTGTTCAGGAAGAACAGGCAGAGGAGAAAAGGAGGAGGAGTTCCACTGTATGTAAGAGAGCAGTATGATTGCTCAGAGTTCCAGTATATAAAGGGAGAAAAGCCTGTTGAGAGTCTATGGGTTAAATTTAGAGGTGGAAGCAACAGGAGTGATGTTGTGGTTGGTGTGTCCTATACACCACCAGATCAGGTGGATGAGGAAGAGGAGGCTTTCTTCAGACAACTGAGAGACGCTTCCAGATAACAGGCTCTGGCTCTCATGGGGGACTTTAATCACCCTGACATCTGTTGGGAGACCAATACAGCAGTACACAGACAATCCAGGAAGTTTTTGGAAAATGTTGGGGATAACTTCTTGGTACAAGTGCTGAAGAAACTGACAGGAGCCCTTCACAGCTTGACCTGCTGCACACAAACAGGGAGGAACTAGATGGGGAAGTAGAGATGGGTGACAACCTGAGAAGCAGTGAACATGAGATAGTAGATTTCAGGATCCTGACAAAAGGAAGAAAGAGTAGCAAAATACACACCCTGGACTACAGAAAAGCAGACTTTAACTCCCTCAGGGAACTGACGGGCAGGATTCCCTGGGATGCTAACATGAACGGGAAAGGAGTCCAGGAGAGCCGGTAATATTTTAAAGAAGCCTTATTAAAGGCACAGGAAGAAACTATCCTGATGCGCAATAAGAAAAGCAAATATGGTAGGCAACAACATTGGCTTATTCGGGAAATTCTTGGTGAAGCTTAAACACAAAAAGGAAGCTTACAAGAAGTGGAAACTTGGACAGATGACTAGGGAGGAGTATAAATTAAATATATTGCTTGAGAATGCAGAGGAATTATCAGGAAGGCGAAAGTGCAACTGGAACTGCAGCTAGCAAGGGATGTGAAAGGTAACAAGAAAGGTTTCTACAGGCATGTTAGCAGTAAGAGGGTGATCAGAGAAGGTGTGGGGTGGAGTGATTAGAGAGGGAGTGGGGGAGGTAACCTAGTGACAGATGATGTGGGAAAAGCTGAAGTACTCAATGCTTTCTTTGCCTCTGTCTTCACAGACAAGGTTAGCTCCCGGACTAATGCACTAGGCAACGCAGTATGGGAAGGAGGTGGGCAGCCCTTGGTGGCAATAGAACAGGTTAAGAACTATCTGGAAAAGCTAGATATATACAAATCCATGGGTCCAGATTTAATGCATCCGATGGTACTGAGGGAGTTGGCAAATGTCATTGCAGAGCCTTTGGCCATTATCTTTGAAAACTCATGGAGATCGGGAGAGATCCTGGATGACTGGAAAAAAGCAAATGTAGTGCCAATCTTTAAAAAAGGGAAGGACAATCCAGGGAACTACACATCAGTCAGCATTACCTCGTTCCCCGGAAAAATCATGGAGGGGATACTCAAGGACTCCATTTTGAAACACTTGGAAGAGTGGAAAGTAATCAGGAATAGTCAACATGGATTCACCAACAGCAAGTCATGTCTGACCAATCTGATTAGCTTCTCTGATGAGGTAACTGGCTCTGTGGATATAGGAAAGTCTGTGGATGTGATATACCTTGACTTTAGCAAAGCTTTTGATACGGTCTCCCACAATATTCTTGCCAGCAAGTTAAGGAAGTATGGACTGTACAATGGACAAAAAACTGTCGGGCCCAACTGGCAGTAATTAATGGCTCGATATCAGATTGGCGGTCGGTTTCTAGCCGAATGCCCCAAGGATTGGTTTTGCTAAACATTGTTGGCTGTGTCTAGACTGCACCCCTTTTGTGGAAAAGGGATGCAGATTAGACACAGCGCAATTGCAAATGAAGCGTGGATTTAAATCTCCTCCGCTTCATTTGCATGAACATGGCTGCCGCTTTTTTCCGGCTCGGGGCTTTGCCGGCAAAAAGTGCCAGTCTAGACGGGGATCTTTCGGAAAATAAAACCTTTTCCAAAAGATCCCTTATTCCTGATTTTAAGAGGAATAAGGGATCTTTCGGAAAAGGCTTTATTTTCCAAAAGATCCCTGTCTAGACTGGCGCTTTTTGCCGGCAAAGCCCCGAGCCGGAAAAAAGCGGCAGCCATGTTCATGCAAATGAAGCCGGGGAGATTTAAATCCCCGCTTCATTTGCAATTGCGCTGTGTCTAATCTGCATCCCTTTTCCGCAAAAGGGGTGCAGTGTAGACACAGCCGTTATGAATGGCCTGGATAAGGGGATGGATTGCCTCCTCAGCAAGTTTGCAGATGACACTAAGCTAGGGGGAGAGGTAGATACGCTGGTGGTCAAGGATAGGGTCCAGAGTGACCAATACAGATTAGAGGATTGGGCCAAAGAAATCAGATGAGGTTCAACAAGGACAAGTGTAGAGTCCTGCACTTGGGATGGAAGAATCCCAAGCACTGTTACAGGCTGGGAACCGACTAGCTAAGTAGCAGTTCAGCAGAAAACGACCTAGGGATTACAGTGGATGAGAAGCTGGATATGAGTCAACAGTGTGTCCTTGTAGCCAAGAAGACTAATGGCATATTAGGTTGCATTAGGAGGAGCATTGCCAGCAGATGTACAGAAGTGATTATTCCCCTTTATTCGGCTCCGGTGAGGCCACATTTGGAGTATTGCGTCGAGTTCTGGGGCCCCCCCACTATAGAAGGGATGTGGATGCATTGGAGCAAGTCCAGCAGAGGGCAACCAAAATGATTAGGGGGCTAGAGCACATGACCTATGAGGAGAAGCCGAGGGATTTAGGTTTCTTTAGTCTGCAGAAGAGAAGAATGAGGGGGGATTTGATAGCAGCCTTCAACTTCCTGAAGGGAGGTTCCAAAGAGGATGGAGAGAGACTGTTCTCAGTAGGGACGGATGGCAGAACAAAGAGCAATGGGCTCAAGTTACAGTGGGGGAGGTTTAGGTTGGATATTAGGAAAAACTTTTTCACTAGGAGGGTGGTGAAGTAGGGGAATGGGTTACCTAGAGAGATGGTGGAATCTCCATCCCTAGAGGTTTTTAAGTCTTGGCTTGACAAAGCCCTGGCTGGGTTGATTTAGTTGGGATTGATCCTGCTTTGGGAAGGTGGCTGGACTTGATAACCTTCTGAGGTCTCTTCCAGCTCTATGATTCTATGACCCTGCCCACCAAAACCTACTCTCATTATATATATTGCAGAGAGGACTAACACCCTAGGATCTGTCCTTATGGCTCCTCCTATCACTATCCTCCTTGGTGGCCCCTCAGACACACACACAGTGTTCCCAGAGAATCTTCCCCAAATTATCCAAAGTGACTATCCTAGGGTTTCCTCAAAATCCTCAAATCCCTGCTCTCAAATGCTCCAAATACCCTCTATAATATATTCACCAGGAAGTAAGGGAATGTAATCTTTACAGCCCTGGTGGCAGAGTTGATTCTGCTTCCAGGATCTCTCTCGTTCCATGGGGCTCCCCTTGGAAGGTTCCCCCTTTCCCAATCACCGTGGCCCCAAAGGCCATGCCCTTCCCTGTGCTTCTCCCACCCCCACTGATGCTCAAGCTCACATATACTTCCCAATCTACAACCATGCAATGCCAGAAAGTCCTGATTTCTAAAGCTGGTAGGGACAGGATCTTGCTCATTTTGCTGAACTGCTCATGGCACTAGTGAACTGGGCCTCTGCCAGGCAGGGAAATGGGTCCTGGGGTATGCATGGTCAGGTACTGTTTCAACCAGAACAGGAGTTGGGGGGGATACAGGTGCCATCGAGGAAAGAGGAAACTGGGGAGAGGCGGTGGTTGCTAGATATGTTGGCTCCCACATTTTTTTTCAGTCTTCTTATACTAAACTAACTTGCTGTTGTGTTGCTACAACTGTTTTCAGTTGCATGTTTCTCTGGCTTACACCATGCCAGACACCGTAGCAGCTTCAGGACTTGCTCCATAAAAAGTGAACATTTTTCTAAAGATAAAAATGTTGAGAAGTGGTATTTATAGCCCACTCTGCCAAAGACAATTTAGAGGAAACATTGAATCACAGTAAATAAATTATACATGAAGTGTCTCAAAATGGAAATGCTTTCACAGGGCACTGAAATACGAAGTTATATATAGAGAAAAATAACTAAAGTAATGGCTATCGAAGATGCTGTGCATCTTAACACACTGTTAACAATGAAATTAAATTTCAAATACTATTTTTTAATAATAGGAACTCAGCCCGTCAGCACCCCCCTCCCCACCCACAAAAAACCCCCTCCTTTCCATCCCTCCTTCTTTACAGGAAACACAACTATAGCTCTCTACAAATAACACTGTGCAAAGATGGCTATTAAATACACAATATTGTTCCAGGGATATATGTACATAAATTCTAGAGTCTCAGGGTCTTCACAATGAAGGCCTGCCACTGCTTCCTCTCAAGAGTTCTAGTTCAAGCATCCCTTCCTCCCACTTCTGTAAAGTGCTTTAAGATCTACTAATAAAAAGTACTACATATGAGCTAGTTATTATTATAGACCACAGCTGTGGCTGTATGGCACATGGAGAGAGGTAATCCATCAACTGTGGCCTAGTCTATACTACAAATTTAGGTCAAAATTATTTGCATTAGGACTTTATAAACAATGAGTCCACACTACCAAGCCTATTCACTGACTTGAAGGGCTGTTGAAGTCAATTTCAGTACTGCTGCTTGTCGAGAGGATTAATGGTAAATTTAACTTTGCGTGGTTGACTTTAGGTAGTGCAGATGCAGTGCTGTTAAAGTCAACCTTCTGGGACCCTGGGAGGTGTCCCATAGTGCCCTACTGTGACTGCTCTGTCCAGTACTTTCAACTCTGTTGCTCTCCAACAGAGAGCATTTTCCTGTTTGGCCAGCATGGCGAGCAGAAAAGGCAGCACACCTCAGCACACCACGAATACTCAGGATCACAATTGAGCTCCAGTATGGAGCATGTAGGAGATCCTGGACCTGATTGTTGTGTGAAGAGGAATTTGTTCAGGCAGAGCTACAAAGCAGCAAAAGAAATGCTAGTATCTATGCCAAGATTGCACAGGACATACTGGAAAAACGATACAACAGGGACACACAGCAGTGCCACATGAAAATAAAGGAGCTTAGGCAGGCGTACCAGAAGACAGAGGCGGCACACGGATAGCTTGGGTCAGCATCACAAACATGCCACTTCTATAAGGGTACGTCTAGACTACATGCCTCTGGCGACAGAGGCATGTAGATTAGACTACCCGGCATAGGAAAATGAAGTGGCGATTTAAATAATCGCCACTTCATTTAAATTTACATGGCTGCCGCGCTGAGCCGATCATACCTGGGAGGTCGACAAATGCCTTTGATGTCGACCGCGGAGCGTCCAGACTACCGCGCTGAGCCGACAAACAGCTGATCGGCTCGGCGCGGCAGCCATGTAAATTTAAATGAAGCATTTTCCTATGCCGGGTAGTCTAATCTACATGCCTCTGTCGCCAGAGGCATGTAGTCTAGATATACCCTATGCGACTGCATGAGATTGGGGGAGGGGGGCACCCAACCAGTGTTCCACAGAAGTCAGAGGATACCTTCCAAGAGACTCTTCACGTAGCCCTGGGCAACAGCAGGGAGGAAATTGTTGATGAAGAGGAGGAGGAGAGTGGTCAGCAGGTGAACGGAGAGTCCCATCTCACTGACAGCCAGGACCTTTTTATAACTTTGGAGCCAATCCCCTTCTCACATGATGTCTTGCAGCTGGGTCCTAACAGTGGGGAGGGCGCTTCCAATGAGTTTACATTTTTAATTAAGCTACAAGTGGGTTAATGTAATCAGGTGTGACCTGAGGCAGCCTTTCTGCCACACAGAATGGGCTTCTCCAAAACAGTTAATGTGTCTGGAGACACAACAGGAATCTTCCCTGCATATCTCCATAAAGGTGTCATAGAGGAACTCTTTCATCCTTCTCACAAGGTTTCTTCCTTATTCCATCCTCCATGATCAGACATCTTTCCATGCCAAGCCAGCAGTAAGTGATCTAGCATCATTAAAGGACAAGCATTACAGGTTCCTGGCCACATTCAGTCAGCATCGACCACCGCACTGATAAACTCTATCCTTTGGATCAGCACTAACGCGGACTTTTCTGTGTTTACCAACAGGCTATGGCAGTGACGTAGCTGAAAAAGGTCCTGCGGACCTTGAAGCTAAAGTTGCCCTTTATGTGCCAATCATTCAGGGAAAGGTAGATCTGTACCCCGATGCTGTTGATAGGCTGCTGCCGCTGCCACCACCACCATATATGTGGTGAACACACAAGGAGCCGTGGCAAGGCTGAACGGGAGAACAGCAAATTGGTAGTGGATGGCATTTGCCATAAATCACAGAAAACATCTGTACCTCTCGAATACTGCACTATGGAAATACCCGTCCTTGAGATTAAGGGCAGCATACCAATCTCCCAGATCCAGGAAGGGGATAATGAAGGCTAGTTGCGGAGGGCCAGGATGATCGGAGCCTGCTGCCCTTGGCTTTAGGGATAAAAAAATAGCAGGAATAAATCCCCTGGCTCCTGTAGCAGTGCAGAACCTCCTTCACTACCCCCATTTGCAGCAAATCTTCGACTTCCTGCATGAGCAGTTTTTCATGAGAAGGGTCCTTGAAGAGGGAGAGGAGGCGGAGGGGTAGAGGTGAGTTGGCGTGTATAGCCCTGCCGCAATGTACCCAGGACAAAATGGTCCATAATTATAGATCACTAAGCAGGGAGGTAAGGGCACAAGCAGTGGGAGAACATGGGGAAATAATCTGGTAGTCTGAAAGGTATGCTGTCCTCAGTGGGATGTGGCCTTAAGTCAGGTGGAGCCTGACTGGGACGAAGATTAAGGCTGCTTGGTCTGTCTCCTCCTGAAACCCTTATATTTGCTCTACCCCGTGTCCTGTCAGGATCAGAAAGGAGCAAAAGATGCATGAAGCTTAAATTTCTTGCATGCAGGCCCCAGGATATATAACCCCAGTGGGCAGAGGGTGGCGCGGAAATCTTTTAACCCATACAACTTACTGTCTGTCTGCTCCACAAACAGGAGCTGCGCCATTGAAGGGAAGGATCCTGTTTGGACTGTTGTACCTCAGCAGAGAGACCTGACAAGAACAACCAGGTTGCTCCCACAGGGATACTCCCGATGCTATCATGTGAGATGCAGCATCTGCTGTCTCTGAACCAGCTAGCACCACCACCCTAGCTGCTATGGCACCTTCTTCCACAAAAGCCCAAAACTCATTCATCAAGTCCTCTGGGAAAGAAGGCCTGAACTTTGTTGTAGTCTGCCACACGTTGACATAGCAGGCTCTGAGGGCCTGGCGATTTGTTACCCAGAGCTGGAGGATGGAGGATGAATCAATTTTATGACCAAATAAATCAAGTCACTTTGAGTCTTTATTTTTCGGGGTTGCCCCCAGCTGACCTTGCCATTCATGGTGGTTGACTGCCTCCACCAGGGAATTTGGGGCAGGGTGGGAGTAAAGTTACTCACACCCTTTGCAGGGACAAAGTACTTTGGTTCAGCATGCTTCAAGATGGGGGAGGGGGGAATAGAGGAAGGGGTCTGCCACAGGGCATTAGTGATCTTAGCTACCCTGTTGTGGGGAGATACGGCCACCCTGGCTTGGGCCACCTGTCCCAATATGCCAAAAAGGATCTCTTCATGTTCTTCCAGCTCCTCCGTCTAAAGCTTCAGGTTGGGCCACCAATGCTCCCTCCAAGTTGCACAGCTTCACAGGTGTTTAACCAGCCCCACCTAGTCAGAGGCTCAGGGCTCCATGCAGGAGCTGACTGACTGGGCAGGGATGATTAATCACCTATGAAGCTGGGCTGCTGCACAGCTTAGAGGGAACACTGGTGGCAAGCCTCTTAAACTCCTGAAAAGCTGTGACAGTGTATCTGCCCTGCACTGGCCCTTTAAGGGCAAAACCCAGCCCTGAGCAAGGGCTGAGAGTGAAGCCCCAGATTAGGTTGTTTATTGCTAATTAGGGCCCAGCTGAGAGCTATAGAAAGAAGGGCTCCTGGTGGTAGAGAGGATTTATTCTTGCTGTGTCTGGAGAGCAGAAGGAACATGGCTGCCTGGGAAGCAGGAGGCTTCCTGGAGGTAGAGCAGTGCTAGGGAAGGAAGGCAGAGCTGAGAAGCTATGGCCTGACCTCCCTCCCAGGCTGCAGGGCCTGAGGCAAGGCCTGAGAGTATTAGAGCTGCAGGGGGGCAGCCAGGATATAAAAAGGCAGCAGGTCCACACACCTTTGCCAATGATGAGTGGCCATTACAGACTGCAGTTTGCCCGAAGCAGGGAATAGCTGAAGACTGGCAGTGGGTCACTGAGGCAAGGAGGGTAGAGGGGAATGGGGTGATCCCAGAGTGCAGAGACTGATAAACACGCCCCCGGGAGGGGGCAAAGAGTCACTGGAGTGGGCACTGCTGGAGGGCAGTGTCCTGAAGAGGATGCCATGGGTCTGGATTTGACACTGGGAGACACCAGTCAGAAAGAGGTGTTCAGTGAGTAGATATGAGCTAATTCCCAGTGCTACTGGCAGCAGGTGCCATGACGGTGAGTCCACCCCATGACATAAGCCCATACATCATCCTGGGTAACAACCAGAGGGGGCTCCACGATTGCTGCATTAGGTCAGGAGGAAAAGGAGAAAGCCGCACAGAGGGAGGAGGGGGGGCTCTTCAGGGAGCGGAGAGGTGGAATGCTGGGCCTCTCTCTCTTGTTCCACCTTCAGGGTGGCAGCCCTCAAAACATCCAGTGCTCGAAAGTGTTTGGCAGAGGTGGCAGATGATGCCATCGATGCACTGGCTACAGAGTATAGTACCTGAGATGACACAGGAAACCTCCACTGTACCATTGGGATGGCCATCCCTGCAGCCACCTAGGAACCCATCTGCGATATCAAGGGTGTCAGGAAAGTTCCTGAGCTGGTGGCACTGATCCAAGGCCAAGCGGATGGAGTGCACGGTGCTGGAAGACCAGGAGCGAGGAACTGGTTTTGGGAAGGATGCCAAAGCCCAAGACAGGGATGAGCAGCATGAAAGGCCCACTGGAGAACATCAACTGCTGGGTAACCTGCGGTGCAGATGTTGGTAGCTGGCAGATTTGTAGGGAGAGTGGTTGTGGGGAGCAGTGTCAATTGCCCAAATAGTGGGGCTGTGATATACAGTGGGACCACCAATCCCTGAATTCTTCACAGACAAGCAGCAAGAATTCTGGTTCTTAGGAGTAGTACTGGCATAAGGAACAGTTCCAGGATGCCACCAACTTGTCCTGCGAATGGCACTGAAACCTTGATTGAGTATCACGTGCCAGGGGCTGTGTATCTCTGGAGATCTGGGCCTAACTCCCAGAGAGACTTCTCTCATGTCCTCGGAGGCCCTGGAAACTTCAAGGGACTGTATCAGGCTGTAGGCTCTGCATCCCTCCTGGTGTAGAGGTGAGGCCTTAGGCACCTCTCTCTCACTCTCTTGAGGGAGCAGTGTCTCTGTGGAGATGCAGGCAGTGCTATGGTAGGCTTCCCTTTATGGCACGGTCCCACAATTACAGGTATGGATAGCACTGGCATCGACATGTCATCCTGGGTTGCTTGCACGGCCTCTGGCATTGGCAGCACATGGGGTTGTTTGACACCGCTATGGGAGGGAGGGGGGAGCAAGAAGAGGAGCATTGTTCTGAAGGGGCCTTACAGGTAAGCTGGGTCACAAAAGGAGAGTTAAGCAGTGGTTAGCATTTTGGTCTTATCTTTCCTGGGCCACAGAGATCTGTCCCTGCCCTGCTTAGGTTTGTGTGATGCTGGAAAATGGTGCCAGGGGGCTGAGGGTACCAGCAGAGCGCCAAACACTGACACACTGGTACTCAGTGCAGAGTCCGACTGGTTAAGCGCCAGAGAGCTCCATTAGGAGAGCTTCTAGATGAATGTCCTTTTTGGTGTGAGACAAATTATTTGCAAATGTGGCACTTATCACTAATGCGTACGTCTACTAAGCACTGTGAACACTCCAAAACTAGGAAGCCTGGGACAACCAAAACTGAAATAATTCATCCCATAACTGGGGACTGGAGCTTGTTTCGGAACAGGCTTGGGCTGACTGCAACTGTGACATGACTTGAAGCCCAGGATCAGGGGCATATCCCAACCGGAGACTAAATCCCTACAGAATTTAACCCTAACTGACTTACTGAACAGTAAACTAACAATAGAAACTATTTACAGGAAAATTAGAGTCCGACAAACTGGAAAAAGGAGTAACAGCTAATGCTAAGGCGAGAAAGTGCCAAGCTTTGTCACTGGCAGAAAGAAGGAATTGGTGGTGAAGGGAGGCTGGAGGCACCCTACATAGCATGGCATGTGTGCACCACTCCCGGGGGCGTCTGAGGCAGATACTGCTAAGGGAAAATCTTCCAGCACCAGTGTATGTGATGAGCACCCACACCTACACTGAATGGACAAGCAGCAGCACTCAAAAAACAAACCTATTCCAAAAGAAGCCCAGCTCCTCAGTTATGGGATAATATTTCACTGTTATGGCTGCACTCAGTTTTGACTGGCCCCAAGCGGATAATTCAAATTTAATTACCCTTTGTCTTGGGAGTTACAGTAATCATGTTTCTTTTCATCACCTATCAAACACACTAGGTAACATACACCTGTTCCATTTGGATTTCCCTTTTCTTCAGTGATTCTATATAATAGAAAGTTGGGTAAACTTATAAAAAAAATAGCAAGTGCCTACAGCAAACAAATTATTGAGAATACATAGGGGCAATCTTATGATGTTGAACTCATTTGTTAGGCCCATTATCTGTTTATGGTCTGTATTTTATTTCTCTCATTACTTCTGTGCACTGAGGCTACGTCTACATTGGCATGATTTTGCGCAAATACTTTTAACGCAAGAGTTTTTGCGTTAGAGGATTTGCGCAAGAGAGCATCTATATTGGTCCGGGACTCATCGTAAGAATGATGCGCTTTTGCGTAAAAGCGCATCTACATTGGCAGGACGCTTTTGTGCAAAAGCAGAAGCCTGGAACCATTTTGAAGAGGGCAAAAGGGCACCAGCCCTTTCCGGGGGCGATGGCGGGAGCTCCTTTGAGACACATGCTTAAAGGGATCTCTCCGGACAGCCGTTTCTCTCCTGCTGCGTGCTTTAGGACCTCTTGCAGGGACAGACAGCCGTAGCAGTTCTATTTGTGGTTGCCCTCTGCCTTATTGGACACTATTGCCTTGTGCCTTTAAAGCCTTTGGCTGATTTTTTTTTTCTCAGCTTGTTTCTTGTACCTTGTGCCTGCTCTGGCCCCTTCCGGCCATTTTGGAGTGCCTGCAGCTGCTGCTCCAGGCTGCTGCACTTCTCCTCCAGGACCTCGAGGCGCAGGTCGCTCTGGACTCTCTCACCAGGGAGGCCATGGCATCCCTGTGCCATCCCCAGCTCACCATGGAGAGGTCCTTGTAGAGACTGGACACCAGTACCGACTGGTGGGACTGGCTGGTCCTTGGGCAATGGGACGACCAGCAATGGCTCCGGAACTTCTGCATGTGAAAGCAGACGTTCCTGGAGCTGTGCGCCTGGCTTGCCCTTGCGCCCCAGAGAACCACCCACCCGACTGTGGGAACCCATCCCAGTCGAGAAGAGGGTCACCATCGTACTATGAAAGCTGGCCACCCCGGACAGCTACCGATCAGTGGCACACCAGTTTGGGAGGGGCAGATCAACCGTCGGTGTCGCCATGATGGAGGTAAGTCCCAGGAGGAGTGTGTGTGTGTGTGTAGGGGGGAGGGGAGTGCTGCACTCCATGCCCAGGGGCAGGCAAGACTCCAGGCTGGGTCACCCAGGGGTTTGGGCCATCCATCCCTTGCACGAGCCTGCAGCTGGTGGGGGGAGGGGGAGCGTGGGGCGAGGGGGCCCTGGGGCGTGTGTGTGTGTGAGGACAGAGGGCATCACAGGGGGGCCCCCCCAAGGGAGCATGCACTCACCCTGCCTTATGTGATGTGTTCCCCTGTGTTTCTCTGCACCCTTCTGCTGGTTGTCTGTGCCATCAGTGATGTCCTGCTCCAGAGAGTCATCTGCCTGCACGATGTGGAAGCTACGGTGGCCGGCTTCACTACCCTTGGGTTCCCCAACTGCGGGGGATCCCTGGATGCAATCCACATCACCATCCATGCCCCAGAGCATCAAGCGGCCCATTTCATAAACAGAAAGGGGTGCTTCGCCATCGTACTCCAGGCCCTTGTGGACCACCATGGCAGTTTCCTGGACATTTATGTGGGCTGGTCCGGCAGGGCACACGACGCCTGCATTCTACGAAACTCCGGCCTGTTTGAGAGGCTGGAGGCGGGCACTTACTTCCCCCAGAGGGGATTTACTGTCGAGGATGTGCCAACGCCCACGTGTATTGTGGGGGATGCGGCCTACCCCCTGCTGCCCTGGCTAATGCGGCCCTACACGGGGCAGCCGGACCACAACCGGGCCTGGTTCAATGACCGCCTCAACCGGGCCCGCAACCAAGTAGAGTGCACCTTTGGGGGTCTGAAAGCCCGGTTCCATTGTTTGCTCACCCGTCTGGAGATGGGTGAGCGGAATGTCCCGGAGGTAGTGGCCGCGTGCTGCATGCTCCATAATCTCGTGGAGCGGAGGGGGGAGGCCTTCCTCCCAGCATGGATGGCAGGCGAGGGCTAGGCCTTTGAACAGCCCTGCACAGCTGCCATCCACCAGGCGCACCAGGATGGGGTGCGCATCCGGGAGGCCCTGACGGAGATGTTCTCCCAGGCCCCATAGTAGGGTCGCCTCTGTCTCCCTTGACATCTCCCTACCCTCCCCAAACCTTCCCCCTCCCCTCCCCTCCTCTCCCAATAAACAACCCACACAGTTATTTTTGGAACACAATGTTTGAACTTTTTATTTACAATGGAGAGGGAGGAGATGGAGGGGGGGAGGCTCTTAACTGGGAGTGGGGAGCTACTGCTAGGAGGGGTGGCCCCTGCGATTGCTTCTGCGGGGGCAGACCTGCACATGGGGGTCAGGCCGTGTTGGGGCAGGCAGCACAGAGAGGTGGGCAGGAGGGGCAGGAGCGGGCATTGCGGGAGGAGGAGGAGCAGGAGGGGGCATGGGCATTGCTATGGGAGGGATGGCAGGTGCATGGGGCAATGCCATGCCATAAGGAATGGCACGGCCAATGTGCGCGGTGAGGGTGGAGATGGCATCTGCCATGCGCACACACTGGGCCTGGAAGGGACCCCAGGCCTGCTAGCACCACTGCAGGTCCCCCTCCTCCTAGCGCGTGATGGCTGCCTCCACCCGTTCGACGGACAGCACGTGCCGCCGAAGCAGCTGGTCCAGCTGCCGGTCCTGCCGGCTTGGTGCTTGGGCGGCTGGGAGTGTTGCTGCTGCCGCAGGGCTAGAGGGTCCCCCGCTCCTGCTTGGTCCCGCTGCAGGGAACAGAAGAAAGGATGGGTCAGTCAGGCAGCCCGGCCACTGTCCCCACACCTCATGCCCTCCCCCCCGAACCCAGGTGACACCACAGTAGTGTGGCTTGGGCCCACTCGGTTACCCCCTTTCCCCTCTGTTGTATGTTTGCATACAGGACTGCCCCTGGAGTAGGGTCCTCCTCCATGTATTATAACCACCGGCCTGTGTCCTGGCCCCTTGGGGCGTTGTTGTGTTAACCTGTGGAACTCCCTTCCAGTGGAGGCTGTGAGGCTTTGCGCTAATCAATGGTGTTTGACAGGGAGCAAGATGAATCCCCACACAGTGCCTTGGAGCACATATGGCAGAGGTGGTCTGGGCCCTCAGATCCCCATCATGTGGGCTGTCTCCTGGACGGAACCAGAACCAGGAGAGTGACTGGGGAGTGTACCATCCTTGCAGCAAAACTGAGGTGGCCCTAGGGCCGGCCCGAGCACTTCCCCCCTCCCCCTAGCCCTCACACATGGTAGCCCAGAGACATGTGTGGCTGCAGTGGGGACTGCCCCCGGGGGTCTAGCCAAGGCACTGGGAGCAGGCGAGGGGCTCGATGGGGGCCACGCTCACAGGGCTGTGACGCTGCAGTTTTCCCAGGAGCAGCTGGCTGTGCCTCACAGACAGGCATGGAACAGTGTGCCGTTCTGTGTGCTGCACCCTTGTGGAGGTGTAGGCTCTGGCCTGAGCCTCTGGGGCCCTGGCTGATTCCAGCCGGCATCCACCCTTCCCCCCTGGTCCTGCTGGATGTGCGAGAGCAGCACGGTCCCAGGCATGCCCTGGAGCTGCCTGCCGCAGCCACGTGCCGCTCGGTCACCAGACTGCACGTGGTTGCACGTGCTGCATACTGCTAATGCTACACAGCGTGCAGCTCACGCGGCCTGAGTGACACGCTCACGCGGCCTGAGTGACATGCTCTCCCCTTCCCCCCTCCGGGCGCCTAACTCCCCCCCACCCTTGAGTGCAACGTGCAACACTCACCTGTGGATCCTTTTCCAGCCTCCGAGGATGCACGGGAGACATTGGGGCTGCCAGAGAGGGTCTCCGCCTGGAGGGTTCCGCTGCTCTCCTGGTCCGCCTCGTCCTCTGACTCACTGGGCAGCTGTGCTTCCTCCTCCACCTCACTGGGCTTGGTGACGGGGGGAGCCTGTAGGTGTCCACTGGAACCGAGGGTCCGTGGGGTGGTGGTGCCTGGCCCAGGATGGCGTGGAGCCATTGGTAGTAGGGGCAGGTGTCAGCTCCTGCCCCCTGGCCCGGACATAGCCCAGGCGCAGCTCTTTTACCTTAGCCCGGACCTGTTCCAGGGTCCGGGCTGGATGACCCTGGTCAGAGAGTGCCTGGACCATGCGGCGGAATATGTCCGCTTTGTGCCGATAGGACCATGGGTCATGGATTGCCTCTTCCTCGACCCAGAAGTCCAGGAGGGTGTTGAGCTCCCCTGCAGACCAGGGTGCGCCTGCCCCTTGGTGCCGCCTGCCCTGGGGTGCGGGTTGTTCCCCCCCTGGAGTGGCCATCCTGGGTGGTCTGGTGGCTGTTGCAGGGAGCAGAGCCGTGTGGCAGAGCTCTGGGCAGAGGTGGCAAAGCTGCTTCTGCCTTGTGGCCTCTGCAGGCTGCGTCTGCCTTTAAGGGGGCTTGGGTTACCAGGAAGTCCAGAGCTGCCTGCAGGTACGAAGCATCCAAGTGGCCACAAGGGCTTTTTTCTGTTTAGACTGCTTTTGTGCAAAATGTCTTGGCTGCCTGTCTACACTGGCCTCTTGCGCAAAATGGCTTCTTCCTGAGCAGGAGTATTTGTGCAAGAAGCACTGATTTCATACGTTAGAATGTCAATGTTCTTGAGCAAGAACTCGCAGCCAGTGTAGACAGGCAGGAAGTTTTTGCACAAAAGCGGTCGCTTTTACACAAAATCTTGCCAATGTAGACACAGCCTGATTGTGTTTGTGTTAATAAATCAGAATGCCACACCTTGCATCAGTGTGATTCATGACAGGAGTGGTACAGATCCTGCTAAGACCATGATTATGTGGGCTGTGCAGGTTGCTGAGCAGGTCTGGCTACTATAGAAACAATCAGTGTTCTCACCCTGGGTCTGGGATGCATCTCACTCCCCACCCACTTTTCTGCATTTATCCATAGTCCAGTTATGCAGTCTCTGTGATTTAGAGCATCTCTACACAAACACTTCCTGGTGGCAAGCTCAGCTATATATATATATCTACCTCACTCCAGCAAAATACTTGAGTAGACCTACTGATGCATGACAAAGTTTCTGAGGGCACAGAAACAAACATTTTCTTGCTGCTTTTAGTGAGTACCATCAGAGATCACATGGCCAATCAGTATATAGCAGGGGTGGGCAAACACCCAATCAGGACCTGGGGGTAGAGGAGTGTGCAAAGTTTCCTCTGCCCTGGCCCTGCCCCTGCCCTGTGAGGAACTTAGAAATGCCACATGCTCTTGGCAGAGCGGGAGAAGACTCTGTGCGCTCCCCTGCCCCCAGACCCTGATTGACCTGGGGGTGGGGGAGGTCTCCTTCCAGCCAGTGGCATGGGCATCTAGGGGAAGGGGGGGGAACAAAGGTGTCCCCCCATCCCCAGACCAATCATAGTCTGGGGGTGGGGAACCCGGAAGTCTCTCAGCCCTGCCCCTTTTGGTATGGCCCAGGGCCACTTTAGAAATTTTTGAAATGGCCCCTGGCAAAAAATTATTGCCCACCCATGGTGTACAGTATGCTACAGCTCTACATCTTAACTTGTTGCACAATTTGTGTAGACACGGCTTGCGAAAATTCTCTCTCCATCTAAACTAGACAAGACTAAGGGAAAGACCTCAGTTTCCTTGTTATTGTGGTTTAAAGTGAGCCTATTAATGTTAGCTGAACGTACTATTATCGGGCCACACAATATTTTGCATTATTTCAGTTAACTAAGCCAGCCACCATTCAAATTTAAATAATATTTTGTAAAATATGTGACTACCCTCTGAAAAAACAGAACTCATTTCATTTAAGAACAGTCTGCTTCTAATATAAAAACACAGGGGATATTGTTTAGAACAGTCTGTTATTCTTAATGTCAACCAGAAGATTAATTTCATTTGACTGAAGCCAGTAGTGAAGTCTACTTTTGATGATCTCAGAAATACTGTAGCCTACCTCCTGGATGTGTTGCTCCAAATGATTGATCAATCTGTTCTATGGTTGGAGCAATTGCCTGAGAGTTAAAATGGACACCGCTGAAAAAAAAAAAAGAAAGCCACTGAATCATTATTAAGGAGCAGGCTATTGGTTAGAATTCATTAGTTAAACTCATTGATACACAAAATTAAGAATGCACAGACAACTCATTTTTCAAAGGAAAATTATATTTATCTCACATAGCAATCCAATATCAGAGAAAACACCTTGGCTACATCTAGACTAGCATGATTTTCCACAAATGCTTTTAACGGAAAAGTTTTCCGTTAAAAGCATTTGCGGAAAAGAACGTCTAGATTGGCATGGATGCTTTTCCGCAAAAGCACTTTTTGCAGAAAAGCGTCCATGCCAATCTAGACGTGCTTTTGTGCAAAAAAGCCCCGATCGCCATTTTCGCGATCGGAGCTTTTTTGTGCAAAACAAATCTGAGCTGTCTACACCGGCCCTTTTGCGCAAAAGGACTTTTGCCCCAACGGGAGCAGCATAGTATTTCCACAAGAAGCACTGATTTCTTACATGAGATCATCAGTGTTCTTGCGGAAATTCAAGCGGCCAGTGTAGACAGCTGGCAAGTTTTTCCGCAAAAGCACCTGCTTTTGCGGAAAAACTTGCCAGTCTAGCCACAGCCCTTATGTTTTTATGAGGTAAGCAGAATTAAAAATACTGTGCAGTCATTCTGTTGCTTCGGTCATCCAAGCTCACTGCATATGCCAGAGGCTCCTTACAAAAGATTCTCGAGCCACCCTCCCATTTCCTTCTATTTTAGAAGGCTCCCTGCAACCCCATACCCTCTCCCTCATGTCAGATGATGTACATGCCTTCCCCTCTCTACATCTCAGTTTTACTTTGAACCCTTTCCCTCTCCCCATTTCTATTATTTTCTTTTCTTTCTTTCTCAGGGTGTCAACATTTGTAAACAGCATGGGAAGATGGGCAGAGCTAAGATGAGGGATTCTATTCAAATTTTGCTGTAATTTTGGGATTGATTGGATGTGATACTTGAAAAATGTAAATGACCTGTAGCATTTTAGAGACTAAAAAAAAGCATTTTTATGTTAATCTCTAAGGGCACATCTACACAGCAGAGCTAAAGCAAAATTAAGTACACAATTTGAGCTACGTCAAATGCATTCCTTAAATCGAAATAGCTTATTTTGGCTTTTGGCACTGTCTACACAGCAGGAAGTCTGAGAAATATGACTCTTTCCTTACTCCTCATAAAACGAGGATTACAGAAGTTAGAGTAAGAAGTCCTCCAGCTCGACATTATTTTGACATTATGTCGAAGTAACTGCTTGTAGCGTAGACGCAGATTATGTTATTTTAGAATAACATCAGTTATTCCAAAATAACACTGTTGTGTAGTCGTAACCTCAGGTGCTACAGGACCACTCGTTTTTTAAGTTTTTTTAAGTTACAGAACAACATGGCTACCCCTCTGAGACTATGTTCAAAAATTAGTGGTACATCTAAATAGAAATGTCATCAAGTAGAGTTTTTGGCCTCACAAGCGTAATCAAAAACTATGTAACTTTTTGGGGGGAGGGGGGCAGGAAGGGGGAAAAGGGGGGTAAAGGAAGGGAAATAATACATAAAGCCAAATTCTGCTGTTAGTTACTTCTTCCTAACTCTACTAACATCAGTGGAGTTACTCTGGGTTTTTCCTATGAAAGCTCATTATACTATATATTTTTCATAGAATAATAGGGTTGGTTGAGATTGTTACAAGAAAGAAAAAAGAATGGCATTACTGAAAGTTTATATAACAAAGGGTACGTCTACACTAGCCCCCTAGTTCAATCTAGGGAGGCTAATGAGGGCGACCAAAATTGCAAATGAAGCACGGGATTTAAATATCCCGCGCTTCATTAGCACGCTCCAGGCCAGTCGCCATTTTAGAAATTGACTAGCCCGAAGTAACTGCCCGCATCTACACGTGGCAGTGAAACAGGATTCCGAATTAAAGCCCTAAATCGAATTAGCTGGTATTCCTCCTGGAATGAGATTTACCAGCTAATTCGATTTAGGGCTTTAATTCAGAATCCCGTTTCACTGCCGCGTGTAGACGCAGGCAGTTACTTCGGGCTAGTCAATTTCTAAAATGGCAACCAGCCGGGAACATGCTAATGAAGCATGGGATATTTAAAAGATGTACTCTTGATTTAATCAAAGAACTTCTGCTTTCAACTTGCATAAACCATTCCAATACTTTCACAAGGATCAATTTTTCATAACAACTCACCCTTGATAATTACGGGTTGTAGGCTCTGTTGTATGTAGTGGTGACATGCTGTTCAGTTTATTTTACCTAATTAACATTTCCTGCAATCACATTTACACTTGCAAAACAATCAGTAACTAGAACAGACAAGATCAAAAAATTATGGCAACTGGAAAAAAGCCAGATTCCAGAAAAATGGGAGTCTTTGAAAGTCATTAACCCAAGCCCTGTATACCATCCACTTAGTACATATCTAAATGACCCACATAACATAAGCCTTTGTGAAACATGAAACCTCAGTTGTACTACATAAGCCTTCCTCTCTCTCCCTGATCTGATGTTATCATCTATCCCTAGATTTTAAGGGTTCTGGAGGATCAGATTGAAAGTTAATTCTATTTGTAAAGGTCTATGCTTAAATTTGGCGCTACATATACATATTTAATGACACCAGACATTTAGAGCAGAAACACGTGATTGGTAATCTACACAGGAAATAGGCATAGGAATTTTTTTTTTACTATTAGAATATCATGCATGCATCATGCCTAGTAATCTTAAACATTTAGGAGCTTCAGGGGGTAGCCGAGTTAGTCTGTTACAGAAAAAAACAACAAGCAAATGGTCTGGTAGCACTTTATAGACTAACAAAACATGTAGATGGTATCATGAGCTTTCGTGGGCACAGCCCACTTCTTCAGATGTGGTCCAGTCATCTGAAGAAGTGGTCTGTGCCCACGAAAGCTCATGATACCATCGACATGTTTTGTTAGTCTATAAAGTGCTACCAGACCATTTGCTTGCTGTTTTTTTCTTAAACATTTAGACTCTTATTCAAAACATACCCAGAATTCATTTCTGTTGAGGACATGTTCTATAACTTTATATACTATGAAAATATTGTTTATAATTTTACTTCAAATAATTAACTTCTGATGAAAAATTATTCAATTATTTTCCTGAAGAAAAGTTAATGAGATAAAAAAAATTCAGTGAAGTCCAATAATTACCACCTCTTTTTCACTCCAGTCGTAACTAATAAGTTGTGTGTGATCCTATGGTACATAGCAATCTTCAAATCACTTACCAATATTTTAACTTCACTTTAGTCAAGTCATAAACTTCAATCACCTGAAAGACAGCAAATAGGAAAAAGATTGTAGTTTCACAGGAGTTTGAAGTAGGGATGTTAGAAATTGTTTATTTTAATAATTGTGTAACTGCAACAAATTCTTAGTGGTTACTCAGTACTTCCCCTTGGGGCAGGGCCAGCAGCCAGGACGCTCCTGGCACCTGGCCCCACTGCCACCCTGCACTGCTGATTCTCTATCAGAGAGGTTTAAAAAAGTGGCTCCCTGAGCAGAAAGGCTCCTGCCTGCCGTCCCATGCTGCTGCCTCTGATAAAGAGGCAGCAGCGCGGAGTGGCAGGCAGCTCCCCTAAGTGCTCTTCATTTAAAATTCAGACGGGCAGGCTGGGACTGAGCCAGCCGGATGGTCCGGGTTTGAAATGCAGAGCACTCAGGGTGGAGGAGGGATGTTGCGGTTAATCAAGTAGTTGTTAACACCCCTAGTTTGAAATAGAATATTTATGGCCGACTACTGACCAAAGTTATTACTATCAAGTTCTCCTTCTGAAATGGAAACCTATTTGGTTTTAATAGCACCAAGAGAGATTAGAGAGAAAGGCGAGAGAGGTAATACAGGCAGTCCCCAGGTTACGTACAAGATAGGGACTGTAGGTTTGTTCTTAAGTTGAATCTGTATGTAAGTCGGAACTGGCATCCAGATTCAGCCGCTGCTGAAACTGATCAGTTTCAACAGCGGCTGAATCTGGACGCCAGTTCCGACTTACATACAGATTCAACTTAAGAACCCCAGGTGTCCCCAAGTCAGCTGCTGCTGAAACTGATCAGCAGCTGATTCCAGGAAGCCCGGGGCAGAGCAGCTCTGCCTCGGGCTTCCTGTAGTCAGCCGCTGGTCAGTTTCAGCAGCGGCTGACTTGGGGACACCTGGGGCAGGGCAGCTCGGATGCTGCTGGGTTGGTCCAGTAGCGCGGCCGCTCCTCGGCGCTACTGGACCATCCCAGCAGCACCCCAGCTGCTCTGCCCCAGGCGTCCTGATTCAGCCGCTGCTGAAACTCATCAGCAGCGGCTGAATCAGGACTTCTGGGGCAGAGCAGCACCCCGCTGCCGGGTTGGTCCAGTAGCGCCAAGGAGCGGTGCTGCGGGACCAACCGGCAGCGCCCCACCTGCTCTACCACAGGCCCTGGGCTTTGCTCCACGTCTCCCTGGTCTGCTGGGGGGGGGGGGGGCACTAGCTGCATCCCCCCCCCCCCCAGTAGACCAGGGAGACACGGAGCAAAGCTGCGGAGGACCCGGGCCGGACCGCGGCGCTTCCAGATCAGCGCCGCGGGTCCGGTCCGGGTCCTCCGCGGCTTTGCTCAGCGTCTCCCTGGTCTGCTGGTTCCCCCAGCAGACCAGGGAGATGGGGAGCAGCTTTTCTCGCCCCGGAGGAGGCGGGCGGCGGGACCAGGTGTCCTGCCGCTCCAGTCCTCTGGGGCGAGAAAATCCCCGTTCGTAACTGCGGATCCGACATAAGTCGGATCCGCGTAACTCGGGGACTGCCTGTATATACATTTTTTTTGGACCAATATCTTTGTTTGTGAAATAGGCAAGCTTTTGAGCTACACAGAGCTCTTCTTTAGGTCGTGAAGTTAGTCCAATAAAAGATACCGTATTTACTCGAGTATAAGCCGAGTTTTTCAGCAAATTTTTTGTGCTGAAAAATGCCCCCCTCGGCTTATACGCGAGTCAGCGTCTCGAGAACTGAGGAAAGTGAGTACGCTGGTCAGGTTCTAAGGCATCCAGGTTGTCGTATCTGTCAGGAGGTGTTATTGTTATGGACTGCGCTGTAAATTCATCATCAAAGTATCTCATGTCAATTTCTGAGGTCTGAAAGCTCTATGTATGTGCGATGAACAGCGCACATACATAGGCTTGTTGGCTGCACAGTGACTGCCAGTGATTGGCTTGTCACTGTGCTGTGGGCAGGGGGCGGGTCCGGAGGCAGAAGCGCGGCTCGGCGCAGGCTGAAGAGAAGAGATAAGGTAAGGGACCTGAATGAAAAGGATAAAATCCTTATGGAAAGCAGGATCTGCCCAGGGATTGTGGAAATATTTTATCCTCTGTGTCGGGGGAATGGTATATGTGGAGAGGGAGTTGCCATCTGCAAGTTTCCCTCAGCTAAATACACGAAAACAGCTAGGAAGCCGGGACACCTGAGGAAAAGAGCTATGGGTTGTGGCTGCTTAAAATGTATGTCAAGGCAACATTTAAAAAAAAAAAAGCTAAAATATTATTCATACAGTACATCTATGCCTGTGTTCTTGCTAAATCATACCTGTGTTCTGGCTACAATGCCTGTGTTCTGGCTACAATATCTGTGTAATGGCCACATACTGTGTTACTGGCTGCAATATACCCCACTTATGACGCTGAGCTGTATACTCCTTACACAATATGTGGAATACAGGGGATGGAGTGGGTGGATTCTATAAGGAGTGGGGCTTATGAGAAGTAAGAGGGGTCAAAAAGGAGGGACGGGGCCTGGCGCCCCCCCATCCTAAAAATTCTTTTTTTTATCCTGTTAGAAATGGATCCCAATATCGGTACTTCTAATCCTGGACCAAAACAAAAACGCAGGTCATACGAAGCTGGTTTAAAACTTAAGGTTGTGTCAAGAGCAGAAGAAAGCAATAACAGTATTGCAAGTAGGGAATTTAGTGTTGACGAAAAACAAGTAAGGGAGTGGCGGAAAATGAAAGCTGACTTGGAAAAGATTCCAAAGGCAAAAAAAGCTCGACGTGGTTTAACGACTTCATATGGGGCTCTAGAGACTGAATTGCATAAATGGGTTATGGAGTGTCGTCAAAATGGTTACTGTGTAACACGCATGGGAATTCGCTTACGTGCCCTTCAAATGGCTAAAGATGACAAATTTAAAGCACCAGGCACTGAAAATTTTGTTGCATCAGCAGGATGGTGTACCCGCTTCATGAATAGGTTTGCCCTATGTTTGCGGCAAAGAACGAAGATTTCACAGAAGCTGCCAAAAGACCTTGATGAAAAAGTGATGTCATTCCATTCATTCATCATAAAACAAAGAAGGATCCATAACTATGACCTGGGAGATATTGGGAATATGGATGAAACGCCTATGACCTTTGATCTTCCAAGCAACAGAACTGTGGCAAGTTTGGGAGACAAAACTATTTTACTAAGAACCACAGGAAATGAAAAAAACCATTTCACAGTCGTTCTGTCATGTTTGGCTAATGGAACTAAGCTGCGGCCTGTCATTATTTTTAAAAGAAAGACCTTGCCTAAAAAGGTCAAATTCCCACCACGAATTATAGTGCGTGCACATATTAAAGGCTGGATGGATGAAGACAGAACAAAAAAATGGCTGGAAGAAATTTGGAACGGACGACCAGGAGCAACCTTAAAGAAAAAACCATCATTGCTAGTTTGGGATATGTTCAGAGCCCACACATCTGATGACATAAAAAAATTGGCAAAGTCTTCTCAAGTTACTTTGGCAGTTATTCCAGGTGGGCTTACATCTGTATTGCAGCCCCTAGATGTGTGTTTAAATAAACCTTTCAAAGACCGTGTGCGAAAGATGTGGCATGAATGGATGTCATCTGGTCAAGCTCGACTAACAAAAGTTGGAAATCTGAGGAAGCCAGACATAGAATTGATAGCACAGTGGGTTCGTGATGCATGGGAAGAGATTCCAGAGGACCTGGTGCAACGCGCCTTCAAGAAATGTGGCATTAGTAATGCTATGGATGGCAGTGAAGACAGCGCTTTGTATGAGAACGACAGCAGTGATGGTGATGACTGTGAACTCAGTGATGATGACAATGTCTATGCTGATAACCTCACACCAGCTGAAACTCTGTTTGGACATACAGATGATGAGGAGGAGAACTCCAGTTTTGAAGGATTTTAGCTCTTGTGTGTTAGCTTGGTTGCTGATTGAGCTAAGGTTGTTGTACTTTTAAAGTTACGGTATTTTTGATACCATATTGTTTTTGTTGACCCCCTTTTCCACTTACAGAGCTAGGTTATTGTTTTTCTTTGAAATAAATATTCATGTAATTTTACTGGTATCTATCTTCATTTTTTACATTTACCAGTAGCTGCCTCATTTCCTACCCTAGGCTTATACTTGAGTCAATATTTTTTCCCAGTTCTTTGTGGTAAAATTAGGTGCCTCGGCTTATATTCGGGTCGGCTTATACTCGAGTATATACGGTACCTCACCTGCCTCATCTCTCTAATATTTTGGGCAAAAAATAGTTATAACACTGCAAACAAATCAAGACAGATCAGTGAGTTCTAAAATAAGCACTAAATAAAACCTCCTCCTGAAACTGACTCTGGAAGGGTGGATTTTGCATTTGCACAGAACCTGTTGACTTGAATGGATCATTTTGGCAGATTGGGGGGCTAAACAAGTATCTACAGAGAAGCTTATATTAAGTAGTCTCTGAAGAAGATGACACTAAATGGTTGCCAAATAGAAGTGGTCTCCTAATTGAAGTTCAACAGATAAGTCTTCAGTACATATGAAGAATCTTTGAGTTGGACTCTTTGGACTGCCTAAAAATGGTAATTCCTTGTACAGCTTTCACTGTATTCAAACTTCTCTCATTTTTTCATTCAGTTATTTGTGGCAGACATAAAATTTTTAATTCTCAATGTAAATATGCAAAATTCCTATCCAAAAGTTCTAGGTGCAATAACAGATTTTTAAAATAGCAATCCTTAAAAAGAATAACAGGGTCATGGAGGATAAAGAGGAATCCTCAGGAAATCTCCCATCATATCTAGCACTGAGTATTTTGGAGAGAGTATTTTAAAAACTCTAATATGCTACATATTACCTGAACACACATGGTTCTGAATGCTATGAATCAAGAAGGAAGTCTTGTTTTAATAATTTAATATTTAATAATAATATTATAAAGTACATTTAAAAGTACATGCAACAACCTATATAAGTACTTAAGGTTTATTAGTATGCTGTTGCCTCGTAAGAAAATTAAAGTTTCCCCAAGCAAAAGTGACCAAAAAAAAATACTTTAGATAGTAAGAAGTTGATTACGAAACCAATTTTTATTTAGCAAACAAATGAACAAAACCCAATGAACAATATTTTTCTCTTGCCCATTAAAGCAAATTTCTATATAGATATAGTTGTTCTAGTTCTGCTTTTTAAACTCCTGGATACTTTGTATCATTAGAATTTGTTTAACTCTTCCAGATTTTCTCTAATATATGCCTCACTAAGAATGAAGATCATTAAACAGGGTTATTGTGAGTCAGTACCAGGGATGGCAAAGTGTAACTGTGCACACGGTTACATGCAGGCTCCCAGTATACATGGGGAGCCAGCTTACAAAGTGGTACCCTGTGGCTCCTAAGTAGCCACATGCCTCCCACCCCACAGGCTGCTCCCTCTGATACAGAGGCAACAGTGCAGGGGAGCAGACAGAAGCCAGTGTGCGTGGGGAACTGGCTTAAAATAAGGCTTTTAAGTCAGGTCCCCACGCATACCAGATCCTACCTTCCCCCAGCCTGCGCGGAAAGCCGGCTTAGAAGTTGGTTTCCCCTGCACACTGGCTCCCAAGGAGCCACCTACCTCTCACGCCGATGCCTCTGACAGAGGCAACAACATGGGGGCAGGCAGGAGCCTATATGCGTGGGAGCCCTTTTTAGAACTAGCTCCCCCCATGCACAAGCTCACAGTGAGTCGACTGCTGCCCTGCTTGTAATTGTATGACCGCTGATAATTTCAGTAATTAAATGGTTACTTAAATGCATTTTAACATCACTAGGCAGTTCTAATCTCCTATATCTGTTTTTCAAATTCCATTTTCTCAAATTCTTCACTTTTATTTTCCCCCTCACTTTCAGAAACAGCCGTGTGCAAAGTATCTAGTTTAGCCCCCAAGAATGGAGAAAACATAGATGCTTCTAAAGAGTGCTGGAATCAAAGGCTTCTATCTGCCTAAAACAATTAATGAAGAACATAAAAAAAGATGACTCAATGAACAGTCTTCAGTCTTTAATGAGGCTAATGAAGAGCATAGGGATAATGGTAACTTAACAAATGGGACTAAAGATATGGAGGTAGATATTACCATATCCGAGGTAAAAGCCAAACTTGAACAGCTTAATGGGAGTAAATTGGGGGGCCCAGATAATCTTCATCCAAGAATATTAAAGGAACTGGCACGTGAACTTGCAAGTCCATTAGCAAAATTTTTTAATAAATCTCTAAACTCAGGGGTTGTACCATTTGACTGGAGAATTGCTAATATAGTTCCGATTTTTAAGAAAGGGAAAAAAAGCGACCCGGATAACTATAGGCCTGTTAGTTTGACATCTGTAGTATGTAAGATCCTGGAAAAAATTTTGAAGGAGAAAGTAGTTAGAGACATTGAGGCTAATGGCAATTGGGACAAATTACAACATGGTTTTACAAAAGGTAGATCGTGCCAAACCAACCTGATCTCCTTTTTTGAGAAAGTAACAGATTTTTTAGATAAAGGAAATGCAGTGGATCTAATCTATCTCAACTTTAGTAAGGCATTTGATACAGTACCACATGGAGAATTATTGGTTAAATTGGAAAAGATAGGGATTAATATGAAAGTTGAGAGGTGGATAAGCAACTGGTTAAAGGGGAGACTACAGCGGGTCATACTGAAAGGTGAACTGTCAGGTTGGAGGAAGGTTACTAGCGGAGTTCCTCAGGGATCAGTTTTGGGGCCAATTTTATTTAATCTTTTTATTGCTGATCTTGGCACCAAAAGTGGAAGTGTCCTAATAAAATTTGCGGATGACACAAAGTTGGGAGCTATTGCCAATTCAGAAAAGGATCGGGATATCATACAGGAAGATATGGATGATCTTGTAAATTGGAGTGATAGCAGTAGGATGAAATTTAATAGTGAGAAGTGTAAGGTTATGCATTTAGGGATTAATAACAAGAATTTTAGTTATAAGCTGGGGACACATCAGTTGGAAGTAACGGAGGAGGAGAAGGACCTCGGAGTCCTGGTTGATTATAGAATGACTATGAGCCGCCATTGTGACATGGCCATGAAAAAGGCTAATACGATCTTGGGATGTATTAGGCGAGGTATTTCCAGTAGGGATAAGGAGGTGTTAGTGCCATTATACAAGTCATTGGTGAGACCCCATTTGGAATACTGTGTGCAGTTCTGGTCTCCCATGTTTAAGAAGGATGAATTCAAACTGGAACAGGTACAAAGAAGGGCCACTAGGATGATCCGAGGAATGGAAAACCTGTCTTATGAAAGGAGACTCAAGGAGCTTGGCTTGTTTACCTTAAGCAAAAGAAGGCTGAGGGGGGACATGATTGCACTTCTTAAATATATTAGAGGGATAAATACCAGGGAGGGAGAGGAATTATTTAAGCTTAATATCAATGTGGACACAAGAACAAATGGATATAAGCTGGCTAGTAGGAAGTTTAGACTTGAGATTAGATGAAGGTTTCTAACCATTAGAGGAGTGAAGTTCTGGAACGGCCTTCCAAGGGAAGTAGTGGGGGCAATAGATCTATCTGATTTCAAGATTAAACTAGATGGGTTTATGAAGGGGATGGTTTGATGAGATAACATGATCTTGGTAACTAATTGACCATTCATTATCAGTGGGAATAGGTCAATGGAGGGATGATAGGAGTTACTATAGATAACTTTCTGGGTGTCTGGCTGATGAGTCTTGCCCACATGCTCAGGGTTTAGCTGATCGCCATATTTGGGGTCGGGAAGGAATTTTCCTCCAGGGTAGATTGGCAGAGGTCCTGGAGGTTTTCTGCCTTCCTCTGTAGCATGGGGTACAGATCACAGCTAGAGGATTCTCTGCATCTTGGGGTCTTCAAAGTATTTGAAAGCTTCAATATCTGAGATATAGGTGAGAGGATTATTCTAAGAGGGGTGGGTGAGATTCTGTGGCCTGCACTGTGCAGGGGGTCAGACTAGATGATCATAATGGTCCCTTCTGACCTTAAAGTCTATGAGTCTATGAGAACACAGACACAGAATAGTCAACCAAGAGAACAGTAAATGAGATTCAGTTCAGCAAGTGGCACTGGCAGCAATAAAAAAAACCCCAACAACAATAAAAGTGCCAGCCTATCATAAGTAGGCTTGACAAAATTCGATTTTTTAATTATTTCAATGGATGACACTGATGTTTATTTTAATCACTTATGATTTTTATTCCTTCCCGACCCCAAATATGGCGATCAGCTAAACCCTGAGCATGTGGGCAAGACTCATCAGCCAGACACCCAGAAATTTTGTTCAATTTTCAAAGTTGAGCAAAATTATGGGTTTTAGGGTTTTTCTACTACTAGGAGGGCTGTGGCCCCTGCTCGCTACGCTCTCCAACCCTCCTCTCTCTGGGGGTAGGTGTCTGGATGGGGGGAGGGTGCAGGAGTGGGCTGGGGGCAGGGTGTCTGGCCAGGGGAGGATGCAGGAGCAGGCTGGGGTTAGGTGTCTGGCTGATGGGAGGGGGCAGGAGCAGGCTGCGGGTGTGGAGTACTGGTGGAAGGGGGTGTGTGAATAAGGCTGGGTTGTGGGGAGGCCACGTAGCTCATGGCTCCTGCCTCCCGGGAGCACTATTAGTAAGGGGTTGGAGGTGTCAAGGGAATGTGAGAGAGGGTTGAGGGTGCAGGGTCTCAGCTGAGGGCGTGTGTAAGAGGGCTGACGGTGCGAGGAGGGAGGTGGCTGGTGGCTGAGGGGCTCCGAGACACAGAGTGATGTGATGATGCCACTTTGTCATCCTGCAGATAAAAATTTTTATATAGAGAGATTTATTGATGTAAGTTTTCACAAATTATGGGAAGAGTAAATTATTTAAAGACAGAAACTGACTCAATAAGTTAAAGCTCTGTCACATTAAAACACAAATTACTATAATCACATCAAAATATACTAAGTAATAGTCCTGAAGCACCTCAGAGACTAACAAAAAATGTAGATGGTATCATTAGCTTTCATGGGCACAACCCGCTTCTTCAAATGAAGGGGTCCAGTTTGTAAATAAATATCAGAGGGTGTGTCTATACGACATCCCTTTTCTCGAAAAACAGATGTAAATTAGACATTTTGAAACTGCAAATGAAGCCGGGATTTAAATTTCCCGGGCTTCATTTCCATAATGGCAGCCACGGTTTTTTTCAACACAGGGCTATTTGATAGAAAAAAGGCAGTTTAGACGGGCATCTTTCAAAAATAAAACCTTTTTTCGAAAGATCCTGTACTCAAAAAGTGAGGTTTACTGGATGTTTCGAAAAATGGTTTTATTTTTGAAAGCTCAGTTTCTTTATGAAATTACACTACTGAAAAGAGTTTTTACAGTTAGGCAATAGCCCACATTGGGAAACCCAGCCCATTCTGTTAGAGGAGAAATATCTGACCACATCCCATTTCAGTTTCATTGAATCTTAATTGAAAATTAGTCTAAAACTTAATTTTAAATATTTAAGGTACAGCTCTAACCATCATGAATACATAATAGCACTGAACTACAAAGAGATCTTAAATTTACTTAAAATTATAATTCAACTTAATTGCAACTCACAAATATTTAGTCCACTAGGATATCTTATATTTCAGTTGATTAATTTTCTCCCTTCGGCCCTCTGTAGTGGCTTTAAAGTGATTTTTGTGCTCACAGAAAGTCTAAATGGAAAGGTTGCAGTTCTCTACAGACAGAACAGATACAGCCGTGAGTAGAAAAAGCAAGGTTCCAGGCATCACCTTTCAAGTCAGAGCCAACAATGCAGCTTACTAATCCTGTTCATACAGTACTTCTCTTTTCTATAGGTGATACCATGTAGCATGCCAATCTGTTGCCAAACAGATAATGGCTTTATATTACAGTGGTTCCCAACCTTTTTTATGCTGCAGACTGGCAAACCCACTCACAAATCTTTGGTGGACCCGCAACATTTTACGTGCCTATTCATTATGCAAATAATTAATTTGCAAATAGAAGTTCCCAGCTGCCTAGCCCCAACCCAGCCCCTTGCTCCCAAATGCCTAGTACCCTTTGACTCCCACTCCTATGCCCCATACCCTGTGACCCTTTAACCTCTGACTCCTACAGCCCATGCCAACACCCTCTTGCCCATAACCCCACCACGCCCTCATCCAACACCCATTTGCACCACCTCACCCCTGCACTCACCAGAGCAAGGCTGCCCCCTCTAGAGAGCATGGTCAATACTGCCATGTGGGCAGGGAGAGCAGCCCTCCTCCTTCATGCCCTCCCTTTCCCCAAGCACGTCTTGTGCTCCCATGGATAGAGCGGGGGAGCACGGAGCCCCAATCAGCCACCATTACGGAGGGGAAGCGCCTCCTGCTCTGCCTCATCCTGCCACCGCCAGCAAAAGCAGCTGCACAGTCAGGGGAGAAGGGTAAGTGTAGTCCTGGGGAGGTTCCTCCTGCCGCCGCTTGCAAAAGTGGCCACGCGGGCGGGGGACTGACCATTGGCGGCATGCGCGCCTTCCTCCTCCTTTGCACCCTCTCCCTCCCAAGTGCAGTGGAGAGGAGAGAGAAAAGGCGCCTCCTGCTGCCACCACGGCTGCTGGAGGTGAGTTGCCAGGAACAGCCCGCTTGAGCTCTGCCAGCTGCTGTGGCCTGGCAGCCAGTGGTTTGCAGCCCGGCGGTTGAGAGCCACTGTTTTATTATACCAAAAAAGTGCAACAAAAACAGCATGTAGAGGGGTGTCACTAAGATGCTTTGACAGACTACTGAACAGCTAACACTGTTCAGAGTTTGGGCCAGAACTTAACTGGTGAATCAGTAGTCAAAGACTCACTATCCCACAACTAAGCAGACAAGTGATCCAGTTACCTAGAAAGAGCGCAGGTGTTGTAAATGATAAAGCTTTTTTATTTTATAGTAACCTAATCAAATCTCTGTGGAGTTCCACACCAGAACCTTTCCTCTTGCTTGGAGTAACTATGTCACCTGAATACCAGCATTGTCTCAGCTTCTGATGAAAATGGAAAGCACTCAGATGCACTTCGCTGAGTACAGTGTCACTTAATGGATACTGCAGGGAACACTGCTGAGCTGATGATCAGTCTTTGATACAAATGACAATTCAATGTAAGCTGAACTCCATACAGAAGTACCTATTTATTTGCATTTGGCCTTCTCGGAGGCCACATGAGTACAGGTGCAGAGAGTACAGTAGTAATGTAGGGGCTACATTAGTATACCATGAACTTAATTCAACTGAAATCAAGAATGGGGGGAGGTGGGGAGGGAGTTACAATGGTTATATGGATAAAACAGAAGCAAAGAACAAAAGGGCACATGGGGGAGGGAAACCACTACCACACATCTACCAATACTTCGATATCGCAGGATCTGATCTCAGCCATTTGTAGTATATGACCCAATTTGGGGTAGCATGGTCAAGAAAGGTCACATATGGACCACTGGCAGTCTTGAAAATGTTCAGTGTGTTTCAAAATAGTCTATATTTATAAATTGTCTGACCACTGAAACACAGAGATATAGTCTTCTATTGTAAGATTTTGCTAAAATGACATATAAACACTATGTGAAAGTAATAGGATTTCTTAATTTAAGGGTAAGAATAGGCTAAAATCTATTTTGGTTACCCCTCCCCCTCTTCGTTTTTTTTACCTTAAGTCTCTGATTGAAAGCATCAAACAGCAGTTTGATTCCGTCCTGAGTCAAGTTAAGGATGAGGTCATGGCTAAGAGGAGACTGTAAAACAAAAACAGAAGTTGGCTTAATGAAGAATCCTTTAGATGAAAAGCTGAGTGTCACCACATATATAAAAAGCAAAGAAAAGTATTTTCCCCAAATAGCTGGATCAACTGGCACCAGGCAAGCCAATATTTTGTTCTATATATATATGCCTAAACCAAACTGTATTTGACAAACCCCTTTCAGTTTCTCTATTTAATGAAACAGAAGTGTCTTTGTTAAGTTCACACCTTACATGAACTCACAACCTAGCAATACTATAGTTTTCTTGAGCTTTTAAGATGGAAAAAGGACAACTGAAACTGACATTTCAGTTTTAGAGTGAAAAATACATCATATAGGAGACATTTCAGAGGGGTAGTCATGTTAATCCGTAACTGAAAAAAATTAAAAACAACAAATAGTCCTGGAGTACCAAAGGGTACGCCTACACTACAACGTTAATTCGAACTAACTTAGACTAGACTAAAAAACTAGTTCGAATTAGCGTTTTGCTAATTCGAACTAGCATGTCCACATTAAGTGGACCCTGAACCAGGCTTAAGGATGGCCGGAAGCAGTGCCGGCAGGGCATCAAAGGAGGATTTAGAGCGTGGAGATGCTGTCTCAGACTAGCCGAGGGCTGCGCTTAAAGGGTCCCGACCCCCATCCCGGACAGACAGTTCTCGGGGTGCCCTGCTTGCAAAGCAGTCCTGGCTTGGAGTGCCCAGACTACCCACACTGGGCACATCACAGCACTCGACCATCAGACCGGCTGCACTTGCCGCAGGCTGCCATCTGGGGAGAGGGGGCAATCGGGGGGCTGCAGGAGAGGTTCCACCCCAAAAGCCCGCAGAGCCAGCCCAGTCCTCCCCATCAGGGGCGCGTACCCCATTCCTCCCTCACCTCCTTCCACTTACCCTTCCCTAGCCCCTCTTCTTGATGTACAAAATAAAGGACAAATGTGTTCAAAAATGGAATCTGTCTTTATTGAACAAAACTGGGGGAGACTGGGAAAAGGAGGTGGAAGAGGAGAAGAGAGGCTGGGAGAGGGGAGGGCAACTACAATGATCAGGGGTTGGGAACAGATCCCATATGAAGAGAGGCTAAAGAGACTGGGACTTCCCAGCTTAGAAAAGAGGAGACGGAGGGGGAACAGGATAGAGGTCTCTAAAAGCAAGAGTTGGGTGGAGAGGGTGCATACAGAAAAGTTCTTCATTAGTTCCCATAAAGAAGGACTAGAGGACACCAAAGGAAAGGAATGGGTAGCAGGCTTCAAACTAGTAACAGAAAGTTGTTCTTCACAAAGCAAAGAGTCAACCTGTGGAACTTCTTGCTGCAGGAGGCTGTGAAGGCTACAACTAGAACAGAGTTTAAAGGGAAGTGAGACCAAGTCATGGAGGTTGGGTCCATGGAGTGGTATTAGCCGGGGGTAGGAGTGGTGTCCCTGCCCAAGATTTGTGGAAGGCTGGAGAGGGATGGCACGAGACAAATGGCTTGGTCACTGTCTTCGGTCCATCCCCTCCAGGGTCCCTAGGGTTGGCCGCTGTCGGCAGACAGGCTACTGGGCTAGATGGACCTTTGGTCTGACCCAGGATGGCCATTGTAAACTCAGGGCTCAGGGTCAGGGGTCTCAGTGGACCATCTTGATTTTCATGCACACCTGCTCCTGGGTGGCCAGGCTGGCAGCTCTCCTGCCCTAGACGGCCACTTTCCTGTGCCTAGTGCGGAGATCGTGGACGAGGTCCACGATGTCCGCACTAGCCCAGGCGGGTGCCCGCCTCTTGCGGTCCCAGGCAAGCTCCTGGGAGCCGCCAGCCTGGTCCCGGGAAGAGGGGGAGGGCTGGGGGGCATCGGGTGTGTGGCTCGATTCGTGCCAGGTGCAGGGTCTGCTGGCTGGGTGCTGGCAGGCTTGCACCTGGCACGGGCACCGTAGCCAGCCCGTGCCCCTTTAAGGGGTCCGGGGCCAGGAGGGGGGCAGACGAGTTTCCCTGGTGTTGGCCAGAGTGGCCACCAGGGAAACTTGGGGAGGGCTAGCCTCCCACTAGTTCAAATTAAGGGGCTACACAGCCCTTAATTCAAACTAGTAAGTTCGAACTAGGCTTAATCCTCGTGGAATGAGGATTACCTAGTTCGAATTAAGCGCTCCGTTAGTTCGAATTTAATTCGAACTAACGGAGCGCTAGTGTAGCGCCTATGAAAGTTAGTTCGAACTAACGTCCATTAGTTCGAACTAACTTTGTAGTGTAGACATACCCTTAGAGACTAACAAAAAATGTAGATGGTATCATGAGCTTTCAAGGGAACAATCTACTTCTTCAGATGACTCAAGTGAAGAAGTGGATTGTGCCTACCAAAGCTCATGATAACATCTACATTTTTGTTAGTCTCTAAGGTGCTGCAGGACCATTCATTGTTTATCATATAGGAGAGTTTATTGTACTCAGCACTGTTGGGCCAGTTTTATGAAGCGAAAACTTAAGAGGCTCTCCTGGGTAATGATCACATATTATAAAGTGGCACGTGTTTCAAATATCTAGGTAGTTCAGATCCTTATACGGTAAATTCAGGTTTCCTTAGTTACTGTGAGTCACAACAACTAGAGGCCTAAACAAAAGCCCACTGAATGAACAGACATTGGACTGGGTTAAATTAGTTTTGGCTCAGACTCTCCATCTGTTTCTATTTTCAGTGGCATATTGTGGTAGCACAGCGGTCTAGCAACCTACGGCTCAGTATGGAACCATACGTGTCTCTTTTGTCATTCTCCAAATACACACAACTTTTAAAATTAAAATGAAAAATTAATTCAAAATTTAAAAAACTCATAATTACTCATGGAAAGATTTTTTATGTTGTTTATTTCACTTTTAACTGTTCATTTTAACAACCATCCATCATTTCAACTCAATGGGGGAATATTCTCTTTATTTGATTGGTCAAGAAATCTTTCCATCATCATACGTGATGGTGAACTCTGTAATCCCCAACATTAAAAATGGTGAAGAGAAAAAGAGATGATGAGTACCAACATTTTCAAAAGGAGTGGGCAGACTTGTAAGCATTTGTGGATAGGTCTGGATATCCACATTGCCTCATTTGTAGTGAGAGACTACTCTCAAAAAATTGCAAAGAACAAAAACAAAAAACCCCAACAAATTCCTTGACAAAACATGCAGCATTTGCTACAAATATCCAGAGGGTGATGCACAAAAAAAAAAAAGCCTGTGAGGAACTGCAGGAAAAAGGGAACATTGAACTACATGCAGTCCCTGACTTACGAACAGGTTATGTTCCGAACACTTGGTCATACCTCGATTTGGTTGTAAGTCGGAAATATCCTTAAACACGCTGTTTGAAAAACTTGACGTACAATGGTTCTGAACTCAAAAATATTATAATGGGGTTAATGGGAGGTTGGTTGTAAGTACAGATGGTTGTAAGTCGGTGTGTTCGTAAGTTGGGGAGTGGCTATGACAAATCAGGAAAGCGATCTTGGAGTTATCGTGGACAGTTCTCTGAAAACTTCCACACAGTATGCAGCGGCAGTCAAAAAGGCAAATAGGATGCTAGGAATTATTAAGAAAGGGATAGAAAATAAGACACAGAATATCTTACTGCCCCTGTATAAAACTATGGTACACCTACATCTTGAATACTGTGTACAGATGTGGTCTCCTCACCTCAAAAAAGATATTTTGGCCTTGGAAAGGGTTCAGAAAAGGGCAACTAAAATGATTAGGGGTTTGGAACGGGTCCCATATAAGGAGAGGTTAAAGCGACTGGGACATTTTAGTTTAGAAAAGAGGAGACTGAGGGGGGATATGATAGAGGTATATAAAATCATGAGTGGTGTGGAGAGGGCCGATAAAGAAAAGTTATTTATTAGTTCCCTAAATAGAAGAACTAGAGGACACCAAATGAAATTAATGGGTAGTAGGTTTAAAACTAATAAAAGAAAGTTCTTCTTCACACAGCGTGTAGTCAACCTGTGGAACTCCTTGCCAGAGGAGGCTGTGAAGGTTAGGACTATAAGGGTATGTCTACACTACCCCGCTAGTACGCTCTAGCGGGGTAACGTATGCATACCGAACGTGCAAATGAAACCCGGGATTTGAATTTCCCGGGGGTTTATTTGCATAAGTCGGCCGGCGCCATTTTTAAATACCGGCTTGTTCAAACCCCGTGCCGCGCGGCTACACGCGGCACGGGCTAGATAGTTCGGACTAGCAAGCCATTCCGAACTATCTGTACACCTCGTTCCACCTCGGCCAGGGCTTTATAAAGCAGTGAGTCAGCAACCAGTGAGCTTTGCGAACTGGAGCAGCAAATGGTGAGTTTTGAGAGGGAGTTTGGAAGGGGAGTGGGAAGGGGCCAGGGTACACTTGCCAGTCTTTATAACTATTGACTCAGCCATCTAATTTCTGCAGTCTTTATAGTTTAGTTAAATCAGGAAGTTTTAATTAAAACCTTTTAACTAGAAACCCTATCAATAACCTAGGTAGCTGTAGGAGAGAATGCAGGCAGAAGTCCAACAGCAGAATGGGGGCTATCCTGTTTACTGCACTCAGTGTAGCATGTATGATTACCTGCCCTATGGGTGGGTGATATGTGTGTGCATTCAGTGGAAGGAGTTCTTAGCCTTCAGAGACCGTGTACGGGTTTGGAGGCCAGGGTGACTGAACTGGAGGAGCTAAAGGAGGCAGAGAGGTGCGTAGATTAGGCTTTCCAGGACACTGTAGAATTGTCCCGCCTCTGGTCAGACAGCCCCTGTGCTGGTAAGGAGTATGAAAGGCTCAGGGAAGGAGAGCAGTCAATGGGAGCAGAGGAAAACCTTCCCATAGTTGGGACCCTCCTTCCAGATGTTGGGGTAGCCTCTTGCACTGAGGTTACCTCTCCAGGGGAGGGAACACCAGTCAGTAGGAAAGGGCAGTGATTAGTAAGGGGAGATTCGATCATTAGAAGTGTAGATAGTGGGTTTGCGATGACCGAGAGAACCGTATGGTGACTTGCCTGCCTGGTGCGAAGGTTGCAGATCTCTCAAGGCATCTAGATAGACTTATGTGTAGTGCTGAGGAGGAACCAGTGGTACATGTAGATACCAATGACCTAGGGAAGGGTAGCAGAGATGTCCTGGAGGCCAAATTTAGGCTGCTAGGAAAGAGACTGAAATCCAGGTGGAACTTTCAAAAATGCTTCCAGTTCCACATGCAGTGCCAGGTAGGCAGGCAGAGCTTCAGAGTCTCAATGTGTGGATGAGACGATGGTGTAGGAAGGAGGGCTTTAGCTTGATAAGGAACCGGGGAAACTTTTGGGATGAGGGGAGCCTATACAGGAAGGATGGGCTCCACCTAAACCGAAGAGGATCCAGATTGCTGGCACTTAACATTAAAAAGGTCGCAGAGCAGTTTTAAAACTAAGAGATGGGGGAAAGCCAATTGGTGCAGAGGAGCATGTAGATCGGACAGAGACATCTCTTAGAGGAGAGTCTATTGATAGAGATTTTCTAGGTTTTAGTCAGGAGGGGAGGATGGAAGAGGAAAAAGTATGGGCCAGATCAGATGAAAAACATTCACATAAAAAAGAATCTGACACATCAGAAAAGGGCAGACAAATAAACAGCGACAAGTTTTTAAAGTGCTTGTACACAAATGCTAGAAGTCTAAAAAATAAGATGGATGAACTAGAGTGCCTCGTGTTAAAGGAGGATACTGATATAATAGGCATCACAGAAACCTAGTGGAGTGAGGACAATCAATGGGACACAATCATTCCGGGGCACAACAGAACAGGACAGAACAGGTTGTGTGGGTGGGGGAGTGGCACTATATGTGAAGGAAAATATAGAATCAAATGAAGTAAAAATCTTAAATGAATCCACATGTTCCATAGAACCGCTATGGATAGTAATTCCCTGCTCTAATAAGAATATAACAATAGGGATCTATTATCGACCACTTGACCAGGACAGTAATAGTGAGCATGAAAGGCTAAGGGAGATTAGGGAGGCTATCAAAATAAAGAACTCAATAATAGTGGGGGATTTAAACTATCCCCATATTGACTGCATACATGTCACCTCAGGACTAGATGCAGAGACAAAAATTTCTTGATGCCTTAAACAATTGCTTCTTGGAGCAGCTGGTTCTAGAACCCACAATGGGAGAGGCAATTCATGATTTAGTCCCGAGTAGCACGCAGGATCTGGTCCAAGAGGTAACTATAACAGGAACGCTTGGAAATAGTGACCATAATATAACAACATTTAACATTCCTGTGATGGGGAGAACACCTCAGCAGCCCAACACTGTGGCATTTTATTTCAAAAATGAGGAAGTTAGTTAAACAGAAATTAAAAGGTACAGTCACTAAAGTAAAAGTCCTGAAAGCTGTATGGACACTTTTCAAAGACACCATAATAGAGGCCCAACTTAAATGTATACCCCAAATTAAAAAACATAGTAGAAGAACTAAAGAGCCACCATGGCTTAACAATCATGTAAAAGAAGCACTGAGAGATAAAAAGACATCTTCTAAAAAGTGGCAGTCAAATCCTAGTGAGGTAAATAGAAAGGAGCATAAACACTGCCAAATGAAGTGTAAAAATGTAATAAGAAAAGCCAAAAAGGAGTTTGAAGAACAGCGAGCCAAAAACTCAAAAGGTAATAAAATGTTTTTTAAGTACATCAGGAACAGGAAGCCTGCTAAACAACCAGTGGGGCCCCTGAACGATCGATACACAAAAGGAGAACATAAAGATGATAAAGTCATTGTGGAGAACCTAAATGAATTCTCTGCTTCAGTCTTCACGGCTGAGGATGTTAGGGAGATTCGCAAACCTGACCCGTCCTTTGTAGGAGACAAATCTGAGGACTTCTTACATACTGCAGTGTCATTAGAGGAGGTTTTGGAATTAATTGATAAACTTAACAGTAACACGTCATCGGGACCAGATGGCATTCACCCAAGTGTTCTAAAAGAACTCAAATGTGAAATTGAAGAACTATTAACTATGGTTTGTAACCTATCCTTTAAATCAGCTTCTGTATCCAATGACTGGAAGATAGCTAATGTAAGGCCAATATTTAAAAAAAGGGCTCTAGAGGCAATTCCAGCAATTATAGACCAGTAAGTCTAACGTCAGTAGCAGGCAAGTTAGATGAAACAATAGTAAAGAATAAAACTGTCAGACACAAAGAAGAACATAATTTGTTGGGCAAAAGTCAAAATGGTTTCTATAAAGGGAAATCATGTCTTGCTAATCTTTTAGAGTTCTCTGAAGGGGTCAACAAACATGGTTTTTTTTTCACTTCGCCTTTCCCCTCCCCCTCTCCTTCATGGAGTGTGGGCTATGAATAGCAGGTGGAAACTGTTGGCTTCTAATTAAAGTTTGAATTCTAGAAGCCTCTGCTGATTGGCTGAGCCTTGGTAGGGGGAGGGACTTTCAGGCAGTCTAGGGCTTTGTAAAGCAGTGAGCAAGCGACCAAGGAGCTTGTGAACAGATGAGTGCTAACAGGGAGTTTAGAGAGGGAGTTTGGAAGGAGAGAGGGAATCTCGAGAGGTGTGCTGCTTACCAGGAGCTAGAATTCAGGATGTGACTGAGAGGCTTACCAAACTGATCAAGCATTCGGATCGCTACTCCTTGTTGCTTCTTCACGTGGGAACTAGCGATACGGCCAAGAATGACCTTGAGTGGGTCACTGCGGATTATGTAGTGCTGGGAAGAAGGAACCAAGAATTTGGAGCACAAGTGGTGTTCTTGTACATCCTCCCTGTTGAAGGGAAAAGACTGGGCAGGGATTGCTGAATTAAGGAAGTAAATGCATGGTTGTGCAGGTGGTGTCGCAGAGAGGGCTTTGGTTTCTTCAACCATGGGACTCTGTTCCGGACACAAGGATTGTTAGGAAGAGATGGGATCCACCTAAACAAGAGAGGAAGGAGCATCTTCACGGGCAGGCTTTGCAAACCTAGTGAGGAGGGCTTTAAACTAGGTTCGTTGGGGGACGGTGACCCTAAGGGGAGTGGGAAAGTCAGATACCAGGAAGAAATGCAAAGAGGAACGAGCAAGAAAGGAGGACCACTCATTCGAATGGAGAAGATAGGGCGATCAACTGGTTATCTGAGGTGTTTGTACACTAATGCGAGAAGCCTGGGCAACAAAGAGGAAGAACTGGAGGCCCTGGCCCAGTCCAAGAAATATGATTTAATTGGGATAACAGAAACTTGGTGGGATGACTCGCATGACTGGAGCACTGTCATGGAAGGGTATAGACAGTTCAGGAAGAACAGGCAGGGGAGAAAAGGAGGAGGAGTTGCACTGTATGTAAGAGAGCACTATGATATAGAGGGAGAGTCTATGGGTTTAGAGGAGCAAACACAATAGCAGTGACGTTGTGGTTGGTGTCTACTACAGGCCACCGAATCAGGTGGATGAGGTAGATGAGGCTTTCTTAGGACAACTGAGAGAAGCTTCCAGATTGCAGGTCTTGGTTCTTGTGGGGGACTTTAATCACCCTGACATCTGTTGGGAAACCAATACAGCAGTACACAGGCAATCCAGGACGTTTTTGGAGAATGTTCGGGATAACTTCTTGGTACAAGTGCCGAAGGATCCGACCAGGGGCCGTGTGCAGCTTGACCATCTGCTTACGAACAGAGAGGAACTAATAGGGGAAGTAGAGGTGGGTGACAACCTGGGAAGCAGTGATCACGAGATAGTAGATTTCAGGATCCTGACCAAAGGAAGAAAAGAGAGTAGTAAAATACACACCTTGAACTTCAGAAAAGCAGATTTTGACTCTCTCAGAGACCTGATGGGCAGAATCCCCTGGGATGCTAACATGCAGAATCCAATGGTATGAAAAGAAATCTGGAAACTGTGGATTTTTCTTCAGCAAAGAAATTAGCCCCTTCTCTTTTCCAACCATGGAGGAAGCACCATCAGTTGTTACCAAAGTAAGCTTCTTCAAATCAATTCATTTTCCTAGTCCTTCAGAAAATACCATCAATGGCAGAATAAACATTTTCTCCCCTAGTCTGACCCATCAAAGGTAGCAGAGTAAGCATTTCTTCAACATACTTTTTGCCATTGAAAAAACGAACCCAGATTATGAGCTGAGATACATCTGAAGGATCAGTAGATTCATCCACTGCCAGACTGAAATACTCAGTGCTTTCAATGTATTTTAACAATTTAGAAAACACATCACCTGAAAAGCTTTCAATTCGTCTTACTACAGTTGAATCAGACACTTGCAGTTTTGATATTTGTTTAACTATACCCTCTTTGTTTTTCAATTCTGCAAAAAGTGATTCGCTGCAGTCAAAGAAGCCCTGCTTTATCAATTCACCTTTGGTAAAAGGTCTTTTTGATTTAGCTATGTGCCAAGCCATTTTGAAGGAGGTTTCTGTAATGGCATCACTGTCTTTAACTTGCGAATGGAACATATCTTGTTGAGTATGGAAATCTTTTAGTAAGGAACGTATCTTAGTTTTTCTTAAATTACTGTCAGGTGTATAGAAGTCTTTGAACTCAGGGTGATAAGTTTCATGGTGCCGTTGCAGGTTTGTTTTCTTTAACGCGGCGACATTCTTTTGACAAAGACGACACAACAGATAATCACCTAATCCCTCTCCTGTCACCCATCTGCAGACAAACAGAGACTAGGAACACCATTCCTACCCATTCTGGATAACAGCCATTGATGGACCAAGCCTCCATTAATCTATCTAGCTCTTTTTCAAACCTTGTTAAAGTCCAAATGTTTACCATATCCTCTGGCAAAGAGTTCCACAGGTTGACTGTGCACTGTGGGTTCAGCCACGGAAGGTGAGTGAGAAGTTCTGGAGGTGGCAGAAAAACCAGGACTAATAAATGCTGGGGGGAAGAGTTGTGAGAGAGAAAGAGGATTTTTAATTCAAACCAACCAGCAGCCGGTTAGAATTCAAGGGTTGGGTTGGGGCACCCAAGGACACAGGAGAAGTGGCCACGTGCCTTGCTACCCAGCTCTCCCACTGCCTCTTGCCACTTCTGGCAGCTCCTGCACATGTGCCGATGTGGCTTGGCTCGGGGAGGCACTGCCACTGTGGCAGACATGGCAGGCGTGCTCTACCACCGCCTCTTGCTGCCTCCCTGCTAGTCAGCAGCTCCTGCACATGCAGCCGGGTTCAAAGTCACGCAGCTCAGTGCTGTCACTGGAGCCCCAGTGATGAGGCAGGCAGCCCAGGAAGTGGCTCAAGGCACCGTGGGCCGCATGCAAATGGGCTACATGTTGAGTAGCCTTGGTCTAGATGGTACTGGGTCCTGCCATAAGGGCAGAGGACCGGACTCGATGACCTTTCGAGGTCCCTTCCAGTGCTAGTGTTCTATGATCACCCGTGCCCAGTCAATTAGCTCTGTGCTTGGAGCCCTTGAGCCTCTGACTGGGCGGGGCTGATTAATCACCTGTGAACCTGTGCTGCCACACAGCTTAGAAGGACCACTAGGGGACAGTACTAGGAAAAAAGTAGACTAACATGAATAGACTGTTATGGCAAAATGTATAACTATATCCAAAGCAAATCTATGATTTTAATTCAGATTCAATAATTTCAGTAAGCCGACTAGATGTGCCTTCAGATGAGAGGAATTAGTACTATTTTTGTCTACTATATATTTGAGAGAGTTTGTCTGTACATCTCTTTGTTCAAGAACTCCTCCTAAATGGCAAGAGCTAGGTCCACCAAATTTGGTATTCAGCTACCTGTGAATGAGTAACTGGGTAACGGTTAACTGGCACCTGGGAGCAACCTTCCACTCCTTGTGGGGATGCTCCACCCCCACCAGGCCCATGTGGGGCCAGCTAAGCAGGTGGCAGCCCTATGTGGGGCTGCTGGGGCTGGAGCAGGCGGCAACTGGGATATGGGGAAGTAGTGGCAGCCACACACAGGGGCAGATCGGGGGTGGGGAGGAGGGTGCTAGGGGGTGGTATGAGCCACACAGGCTGGGGGCGGCTCCAGCTGGACTGGAGCAGTCCCCCCAACAGCCCTAGTAACAAATTAGTTGTGTCAGGAAAATTAGATGTCCCTGAAATAGAGAGGTGTTGTTCTCACCTTGCCTCATGCTGAAGGGAGAGAGGGCAGGAGTAGTCCTCTTTCCCCAGAGCAGCCTACATACTGAACCCCTTATCCCCAGCCTCACACGAGTGCAATGATTTAAATGAAGAATGTTCATTTTATTTTCCAAAACAAAACAAAAAAAATTAACTGAGTTAAACAAAATCAAATGTGGAAAATAAATGCAGTTTATTCCATGACTATTTGGTAGTTAAGATTAAATGTGGTTTGGAATATTACATGTACTATATAATTTTCCCTATGATCTGTTTTAACTGCTACTATAACAATGTACACAAATTCTCTATTCAGAAATGCCACCTAGGATTTGTTTTCCTTTACAGAGGGTACATTTTGGGGTCTGTAATCAATTGGCAATGCCCCTTTTAACTACGAGAAGGGAAACAGAAATAATTTATCGTGAGAGGGAGAAATACAAACTAGGGAATGCCATCGGAAACTCAAACAACAGTCATTCTTACTCTCCATTTCATTACATCCACTCTTACAGAAAACCAAGTTAAGCTCTATTCAAGCAATAAAGTAGCTGAAAGTAAATGTGCAAACATACAATGCTGTCTAAAATTAGAAGGTACTACATGTCATATATCAAGAGAAAGGCTCTAATGCTGGTACTGATGGTTCTTTTGATTCCTTAGAAAATTAATTTAGAGACTTTGCACACACAGTTAAGAGCATCTATTGCAGGGGTGGGCAATAATTTTTGATGGGGGGGCCACTCCAGGATTTTGGAAAGTGGTCAAGGGCTGGACTCTTCCATGATATTAATGGAAGGGGGTGGAGGGTGGAGGTTGGGTACAGAAGGGAGTTTGGGGTACAGGACTGGGGTGCAGGAGGGAGTCTGAGTGAAGGAGGCAGTTATGACCTGGGGCAAAGGAAGAGGGTGCAGGAGTTTGGGTTGTGACCTAGGGCAGAAAGGAACTGTGATTTGGACAGAGGATTGGAGTGTAGGAGGGAGTATGGGTTCAGGAGGGGGGCAGAGGGTTTGGATTATGTGGGTTAGAGGGCAGTAGTGGGGGAGGGGGAATGGGCGAAAAGGTTGTGGTTCCAGAGTTAGGCTCTGACCAGGTGAATTACCTGGATGATTCCCAGCCAGTAGCCCAGCACATTTCTCCCTGCCTGTCAGTCTCCCTGCCTGCCCCACCTGTAGTCATGCATGTTTGCGAATTAGAGCCTGAGGCGCGGAGGCAGTAGGGACCTAAGTGACTAGTTGAGCAGTCAACTACCCAAAAAGCCTAGGCCATGTCACTACTAGATTCCCCCCTGCGGGAGCTGGTGCTGAAAATATGTGAAAGGCTCTGCATTTTACTCATTTTAGTAACTCATATCCAGGAAATGAAACAAATTGAGTTATGAGATTCTAGGCTGGATGTTTATAAATTTAATTCAGCATTAATGTGAAAGTTGAAAACATTATTAAGGAGAGAAAACCAACACCTGAAAGCAAGCTTGATAATTACCACAGCCTGCAGCTCCTAGTCCCTTCTAGAAGATTTTGTGGCCAGGAGAAAGAGATTTGAGGGACACAAATTAAATTAATGTATTTTTTAGTACTTAAAGTGAAATTTCAATATGACAGAAAATCCCAGGAGGTGGCTGGGATTAACCATTCCCAAGCATAGGGGATTAGTACACAATACCACTCCAAATAAATCTATGTGAAATGGAAGGCATTACTACACTCTGACCATATAGGATGGAAGGGAGAGATCTATAAACTCATGGTTTCCAGCTCCCATTGACAGTTTAGAAATAAAGATATCAAATATCCACAGATCAAAATTCACCAGCAATAAAATCCCAAAAGTAAGCTTTGTCCTCAATTCACACGTATAGAGACAGGTTAATAAAGCTTTCCTGCTGCATTTCAGTCTTCCCATGCATGTTAAAATCAGAGCCTTAACATCAGCTGGATGAATTTGAGAAGTCTTTTTATATAAGTTTTTAAAGAAATAACACACTCTTGGGCCATGTCTACATTAGAAAAGTATTCTGAAATTACTAGATTTGACTTAACTCCCGATTTAACAAATTCGAACTAGCGTATCAACACTACAGGGAAGCGTCAAAATTAGTCCGAGGCAAACCCCATTAATGTGGACACACTACTTTGGATTTAAAGAGCCCCTAGAAGCACCGGGGAGTAAATAGCTCGAATTACTCTGGGGAGCATCCACACTACCATTATTTCAAAATAATTATTTAAAAATTAGTGTTCCTCCTGGTGAAAAGTAGGAGTACAGATTTCTAACTCCGCAGACTATTATTTCAAAATAATGGGCTTGGTAGTGCACAAGTTCTGCTTATAAATTTGACATTCGGAGGGTTATTTTGAAATAAAGTCCTAGAATGCAGACCAGGGCTTGGAGTGTCAGCATAGTAATCTAGATTCTCAAATATATTTTAAGATGTTATATTATATTGTTTAAATGTATGTTTTGGAAACATACGTCCTGGGAAAATGAGTTACCTAAATTTAAACATTGAAAGTATATAAACATAACTCTTTTTGACCAGACAATATAAGAGACACTTCATTAAGGCCCTGAAACCAAGTAACTGCTCCAGCAGATCCCTGAACCCAGGAAGCTCCAATGAAATTAATGAGGATCTGCTCCAGGACAAGGTTAGACCCACATGCAATCTACTGCAGAACTGGAGCTTAATTTATATAAATGCTTAGTACTGAGTGATTATAATCTAAACACAAATGTGTTTAGCATCACTTCCAATGCTCCCTAAAAAGCAGGATACTAAAGACATTTCTACAATTATGATCATTTGAGGAGTGAAGATAAGCAAAAGGTCTTGGAAGAAAGATCCCAGTCTCAGTATAATCTTTCTAAATGCATACAGCTCACCCCACAGTATGTTATATTTTCTAGCACCGGGCATTAATCCTTCTATTATACCACATCATACAGTGAAACAAGAATTACATTATTCTTTGAAATAAACCCTGAAGATATTTTGCAGTGCACTATGCTGATAGAGGTTGAGAAAATGTGCAATTTTGTTTTTTTATCCTTATGTCAAAGGCTCTCTTGCTCTATTTAGGCTGTTGATACAAACTCAATTTGTAAAAGATTTAATTAAGGACAATGTGAAAAAGTCTTCTAATCTACTACTTCCTAAAAACAACAGGACAAATTAGAAGCTTACTGTAGCTCAGTACAGGCAGCTCATATATATTTTCAGGATATTCATTATCTCCCTTTCCCATGCTCCCCAAAAAACTAGAGAAGTTCAAAAAAGTATTTTATCACACCTAGTTAACAGGTTTCGCCTGCAGCACACTAATGCAGTGGTTCCCAATTGCTGGTCTGCGGACAGGTGCCAAGACACGGCACACTGCCAGGCTGTGCCCTGGCTGGCTGGGGGTGCACCCTGGGCATGTGGCTGGCGGCTGCCGAGCTGAAGCTGGCTGTTCATAGTGGCTCTGGGGGCCAGGACTGGGGTATATATTTTGGCGGACTGGTAACATTTTATTTGCATATTTATTATTTGCATAACAAATATGCAAATATACAAATAAAATGTTACCAGTCTGCCAAAAGTTTGTGAATGGGTTTGTCGGTCCACAATATAAAAAAGGTTGGGAACCACTGCACTAAAGCATGCAAAGAAGGAGGAACATCAAAAGCATACGAACACTGCATAATGTTTAAATCATGCTAAAGCATGATTAAGACATCTAGGTGGTTTAAATTATTGCATCTGCTCTTGCAACCAGAACTGCAGATTCACAGAAGGACAGAAACAGGATTTCAAAGGGGCCCTTCCTCCCTCCCTCAGTTCAGACATGAATGGAGAAAATGAGAAGCAACCTGCCATTATAAAATATTACAACACTTGACCAAAAAAATGCAAAAAAACTGCAAGATCACTGCCCACTTAAAGAGCAGAGCTTCACAAGTCCTTTCCTATATAATAAAACTAAATCCAGTTTCAAAATGGAAGTTATTTGTTTAAACTATTTTATATCCAGAGTCATAATTACTCAATATAGCAACCTCAGCAATAAACTCTCCGTTCTCAACACATTTCCCACCCTACTAAAACATATCAACATTAAAAAAAAGAATGATGGTGCCTGAAAATTCCAAACTATAGCAATATCATGCCTAAGAACCTTAATCCTAGGAGCTAACAAAATATTTTGATTTCCCTCCTCAAAGAGTTAGTTGAAAACCACACATACTATTTAACTAGCCACTTTTAAAATCTATGAACTTCAGCGTGAGTGATATTAGGCAACAGCCATAACATGTAACTGAACAATACACAGCATGTAGCATTACTCAATATTGACACACATCTTACTGCTCAGTTATCACAAAAATATTACTTTAATAGCCTGGCATGGTCATTCTCTACTCACCTGCTCACTGTAGAGAACCTGGACATTTTTGATAATACGACAGTGTTTCTGAAGAATTGCTACCGCTTGAGCCAATGGCATTCCTGTAAATAAATACATAACATAATACTTTCATATGTCCACACAGACAATAAACTGTGCCAACAAGTTAAAAGTGAGGTAAAACTGGCTCATCACCTAAAATAAGTTGCAACAAAAGGATCTGCAAACAACAACAAAAGCCTACTTCATTTGTATATCCTTTGGAATATATGGTTGTGACTATTTTCTTCCACTATTTGATCTGAGGAAGTGGGTCTGGCCCACGAAAGCTCATCACCTAATAAACCATCTTGTTAAGTCTTTAAAGTGCTACATAGTCCTGTATTTTGTTTCAGCTACACCAGACTAACACGGCTACATTTCTCTCACTATACTTCATTTGTGACATCAGAACTATCTCTGGAACAGAAAGGTCTGTGCTTATCCCTCAAGCACTACACTATGCACATACACACTTTTCTTACATGCAGTCAGTAGTTTTTTAATTGCGTCACCTACATTGGTGGATTTAATTGTCCAATAATGTGTCAAAGGGCCAATCCAAAGCCCATTATATACCATTTCTAGCAGATGTACCCAGCATTGCTCAGGTCTTTAACTTAAGTTTTTTTGTTTTATTTTGTTTAAATAAATGAAAAATGTACATGCTTTATTCAATGGCTGTATTTTTCAAAAATGAAGGAAAATGAAGGCTAGAGAGTTCAGGGTGAAAAGGAACAGAGAGTGGGTGGTGTGGGGCAGAGGGTTGGGAAGTGTAGGGGAGCTCAGGGCAGAGGGAAGGATACAGAAGTCAAGACACCCCCCTATCCACCACAGGTTCTCATTTTCGGTCACGGTCCACATGGTTAGAACACTGTGAACATTCAGATGTAAACATCTGAAATTATTAAATTGACCAATTTGAAAAACCTCTGGCCGTGAAATTGCCCAGAATGTATGGTGAATTTGGTAGGGCCCTACTATTTATACATCACACACTCATGTGACAGAGTTCTGTTTACATCAGGAATTATAACTACAAATTTCCTGTGGGTGTTGTGTGTACATAATCTCAATGTTGAGGTGGCATTAGTAGATTTGTTTACATTTTTTAATGGGAAGGTTAAAGAGAATTTTATTTCTCTGTGTTTGTTTTTGTAAAGGAAATAAAAACAATGAATGCTCATACACTGAAATAAATCTGTGCAGCGTAGTATCTATTTTGAAGTATTTTATTGAACTTTAGATAATACACAAACAAACACAAAAGCTGTACAGGGCTGGACCAGCAGTGAGCTAGCTATAGAAACATATTATTAGTATAGCAAGAGTACTGATATCTGAAAAGGGGAGCTCCATCTAGGGGAGTCTTAAGTCAGAATACTTAAGACATAAATAATTGGAAGGCGACAGCACAATTCAAATCACTGCACACTGAAATATATACAAAAGCTTATTTCTGTATTCTTATGTATACAATACACGAACCACCCTGAACTGTGTGCAAATGCATAAATACTCCTACATTTATTTCAGTAATTATATGGATACACAAATATTGGGTTAATCATATCAGTCATACAATCAGTTTACTGAATAAACTGCTAATTTTCAGATGTAGAAATTTGAGCCTTACAAACTGAAAGCTAATTTTATGTCCAATATTTGAGTTTTTCATGAAATATTCTTACACATACATTAATATTCTCAGCATTAAATAAAAGTTTACATTACTTCACCTTTTTAAAATAACCACCACAAACAAGAGACCTAAAATGTCTTGAGAAATCTTTAGTCATTTTAGAAATCTTTAGTCATCTTTAGTCATTTTAGAAGCATTACAGAAACCTCTGGCCATTATTACTCTTTAGAAACAAAGCACAGAAAAATGTGATGGCAAGGTAAATGTGAAGCACTTACCCAAGTTGAATTCCCATTGTTCATTCCCAAGAGATCGCTCGGGAACCACTTCCAGATCTAGCATTGGCGTATTGGACCAGTAGTCACACAGTGAAACACAGTGTTACTGCAGCTGGACCTGTGCTGGAGCAAGACAAAACCACCTAATGTACAATCCTCATCAGACTCTAATCTGAACACTAAACAACATGCAATTATTCCATTCCCGCCTCCAAATTCTGATGGAGAAATAATGGCTCATGATTGGTTTTGTGTCTTCTTATGTGATCTTTTTTTATTCCCTCCCTTGTTATCACCAGACCCCCAAGCAAGCCTACCTAGCACCTGGTCTAGGGATGTTAACTATTGGTTATTTTACTAGTCAATAGGCACTTTCGCATTCCTCCTTTGAAATGTACAAGAGACCCCTCACGCTCTTGTACATTTCAAAGGCAGAATTTGGAACTCCATGTGCAGCCTGGGGCCAGTGGGAAGTGACTTTGGGCTGCCCGCAGTGTGCCAGCTTTGAAATGTATGAGAGTCCCCAGCAAAGGCTCTTGTGCATTTCAAAGCAGAAGCACAGCATGGAGCCTGGGATTAGCTGGGGACTTCCCAGCTGTTCCTAGGCTCTGCCAGCATTTCAGCAGAACCCGGGATCAGCTGGGGACTCCCCAGCCAACCCCAGGCTCCGTGTGGCACTACCCTTTGAATGCCACCTCAGCGTTGCTGCCCCTTTGAACCGGGGATCAGTTATACCACACTGCCCTTTGAATGCTGCCCCTGCATTTCAAAGTGGCAGCACTGCACAGCTGATCCCAGGATCAGCTGTGCAGCGTTGCTTTGAAGTACCTTCTTTTCTTCCCCCCTTTGATGCTTCTATCTGACAGAGCAAGGGGGAATCAACTAGTCGACTAACTATCTAATAAGCATTTGCTTATCAGATAGTCAACTAGTCCTTAACATCCTTAACCTGGTCCACACTTCAGGGCTGTGAAAAAAATTATGTCTTTGCGATGTGGTTAGGTCAACCCACCTCCCATGCAGATGCAGCTAGGTTGGAAGAAATATTCTGTCTACCCAGTTACTGCCTCTCAGGACAAGTCTACATTACAAAATTAAGTTGTCCTAAATTATAGCAATTTACAGCCACTGCAGTAATTGAATCAGTTTTACACATCCACACTATGCTTGTCAGTGGTAAACGTCTTTGCCAGAGACGCTTGCACCAATTTAACTGCCAGCATGGAGCATCATGAGGTGGTTTCTGACAGGAAGCAATACCCTCAATAAGCAACAGTTTCTACACTGACCTAACTACATGAACTTAAGGACTACACTTCTCGTAGGGCTGTAGTTATTAAGTCAGTGCAGTATGTGAGTTATATTGGAAGAAGACACATTTTAGTATAGAGAATTAGTTCAAACAAATCTGCCTTACACTGACCTAGCTCTGTAGCGTAGAACATGTCTCCTAGAGACAGATTACCTGTATCCACTGAAAAACTCCTTCCATTGACAGGAAGCATCTGCACTGCAGCTATTTGGGGAACACAACGGCACTGTAGGGTACACATACCAGGTAAGCTGTTAACTAGCAGTCTGAGTAGGGGGTATTCCAGCCTGGCCAGGCCCACAGCCCTATGAGCCTGGCCAGGCTGAAGCAGCCCCCTGCCTACAGCGCATTCTGGTGAGGCCCAGCCAGAGCAGCCCCTCCCTACAGCGTGGCAGGCTCAACCCAGGCTGGCCAAAGCAGTCCACAGGGCAGCGGACTTGGCTGCATGGGAGCAACGCCCCGCAGCGCAGCATGGCAGACGAGGGTGGAGCAGCCTTCCTGTGACCAGTCGGGCCTCTCGCCCATAGGATCCCAGTTAACTGGTTAAGTTTAGGCTGTGTCTACACTGGCAAGATTCTGCGCAAAATCTTGCCGCCTGTCTACACTGGCTGCAAGTATTTGCGCAAGAACACTGTCTTTGTAATGTACAAAATCAGTGGTTCTTGCGCAAATACTCTGACGCTCCCGCTCAGGGATAGGCCAGTGTAGACAGCAAAGTTAATTTCTTGCACAAGAAAGCCCAATGGCTAAAATGGCCATCGGAGCTTTCTTGCGCAAGAGAGCATCTACACTGGCACAGATGCTTTTGCGCAAAGGCACATGCCAGTGTAGACACTCTCTTGTGCAAATACTTTTAACGGGAAAACTTTTCTGTTAAAAGTATTTGCGCAACATCATGCCGGTGCAGACGCAGCCCTAATGTTAAACCAGTTAACTTTTAAAACAAGATTTTACATTCCTAACATATACCCAGGGACTGAAAACTTTCGGGGAGAGGGCTGTGGGACAGTGTTTTTATTTCACTGGAGCGCTCTGCGTAGCTATGAAGTGACAGGTACTACAATGCTATTCATAAGGCACTGAAAGAGGAAAGCTGCGGGAAGAGCGATGGGGAAAGCTGGGCTGTCTCATCCCGTTGGGTTTTGCTGTAAGGACGAAAGGAAACCCAGGTCGGTGGCTTGGTCGCGCGCTGTCACCAAACCCCAGGGCTAGCGGAGGGCCAGGCTCCAGGTCTCCCCCCTTTTAAGGGGGCTCTGCTAATTCTCCTGTGCGCCCCCCCCCCCAGCCCGCTTCCCGACACCAGACAGCCCCCCCACATCGTCACGGGCCGCCCCTCCCACCCTGGAAACGCCCGGGGCGAGGGTCTGACTGCGCCTGCGTGACGCCAGGGCCCGGCCGTTGGCCACAGGCGCGCGGGCCGCGCACCCCCCGCCCGCTGGACCCTCCGAGCGGACCAAGAGGCCCCTCCCTCGCGGAGAGCGACTCAGCCGCCCCTCGCCCGCCGCTCCCGCCCCAGGAAAGGGGACCAGGTGTACGCGGGGGGGGGGCACCCCGCCTCCCCGCCGTGGTGTGTCCCCCGCCTCCTCCCCCGTTCCGAAGGGCCGCCACTCACCTCACTTGCGGCTGCTGAAAAAGCGTTTTGCAACGGCCGTCAGGCAAGACCGCCCCAGATGGGCGGGGCGGGGCGTCTGAGGACAGGCGTGGGCGGGGCAGCTCGCGCGTGCGCCGGGGCTGGGGCGGGGAGCGTTCGAGTTCCAAATCTGTCGCGAGCGCCCTGTGGTCAGTCCCCGCGCCGAGGCGCCCCCTAGGGGCCTTGCGCCCGAGCCGGGGGAGGTGGGACAGAAAGAGGCATGGCTAGGGGGCAGCTACAGAAAGGGGCTTGATCCCCGCAGGGGGGCGCCACAGCCCCTCCTCCTAGGGGACGGCTGGGCCAAGGAGGGCGCTGAGGGCAGCACCCCATGGTAGCATTGTTAGCCTGCTCCACACTTGGGCTCAGCCTCCCAAAATCCTGAGCTAGGTTCAAAAGTGAGGTGATTTCGGGTTTAAAAATGCCTGGGTCCTGGGATTTTGGGGTGCACTTCGATCACAACTGAAACATGGGTAGTTTTAAGATGAAAAGCTGAGATGTGTGTGCTAAAATAGCTGTGTAGCGTTCAGAACCTAAGTTACATAGCACAAAATAACTAGCACAATCTGAGGTGAGAACACACCTTTTTCTTAGTGTGGATAAATGCTAAATTGATTTAAGATTACATGGTTAGCTTAGAGAAACCTGTGCCACTGAGTGAAAAAAAGTGGGGTTGTATGATGCTAGCCAACTAGTGATAGGATTTTACAATTTCAGTTAACATAGGGAAAGGTGAATTGTACCTTGATAGAGCTGGGCGAAGAGGTGAGTGTGTTCTGAGCACTCCTATCAGCTCATTTTAACATGCACAAATAAACCTTAGTAATAGAGAAGTTTTGCAGGCTGTGTGCAGGTTGAAGTCCCATGAAAAGAAGAATAGCATGGTATCATTCCAGCAGATTGATCTCCACCCTTCACAAGCTCTTTCTGAAACAGCAGAATCTAGAATGAACAAATAAACAAGATTTCATTCTGTCTTCTCAGAATCAGTGCAAGGTGAAAACAGAACAGTTCACAGCCTTGTGTATTTCTGTAGCTGCACTATCAAATGTGTTAATAAAAATCAAGTGGACTTCATAAGCATATGTTTAAATAAATAATAGAAAAATGTAGTGAAGGGACTAATCCTGCATTAATGGGAAGAGGGATTAATTAACCTAATGATTTAGGACTTTTCTATCTCTTAATTTTCATGATTTCATGACATCATAAACCATTCCACAAAGTAACATGCATTTCACCATTCCAAACTTAATTGTATATAGCTTCTCAGGACAAAATACCCTGGATATTGTCCTTGCTGATCTTATGTTTCAGAACAGAATTTCAGATGCCCTTAGCCAAGACACTTTAAAATGCTCTTTGACATGCATATAGGAAAGACATGGTTTTTCTGAGAAAGTTTTATAAGAACATAAGAACGGCCGTACTGGGTCAGACCAAAGGTCCTTCTAGCCCAGTATCCTGTCTACCGACAGTGGCCAGCACCAGGTGCCCCAGAGAGGGTGGACCGAAGACAATGATCAAGCTATTTGTCTCCTGCCATCCCTCTCCAGCCTCTGACAAACAGAGGCCAAGGACACCATTTTATCCCCTGGCTAATAGCCTTTTATGGACCTAACCTCCATGAAATTATCTAGCTTCTCTTTAAACTCTATTATAGTCCTAGCCTTCACAGCCTCCTCTGGCAAGGAGTTCCACAGGTTGACTACACGCTGTGTGAAGAAGAACTTTCTTTTATTCGTTTTAAACCTCCTACCCATTCATTTCATTTGGTGACCTCTAGTTCTTCTATTTAGGGAACTAATAAATAACTTTTCTTTATCGGCCCTCTCCACACCACTCATGATTTTATAGACCTCTATCATATCTTTTTCTAAACTGAAAAGTCCCAGTCGCTTTAACCTCTCCTCATATGGGACCCGTTCCAAACCCCTAATCATTTTAGTTGCCCTTTTCTGAACCCTTTCCAAGGCCAAAATATCTTTTTTGAGATGAGGAGACCACATCTGTACACAGTATTCCAGATGTGGGCGTACCATAGTTTTATACAGAGGCAGTAAGATATTCTGGGTTTTATTTTCTATCCCTTTCCTAATAATTCCTAGCATCCTATTTGCCTTTTTGACCGCCGCTGCACACTGTGTGGAAGTTTTCAGAGAACTCTCCACGATAACTCCAAGATCCCTTTCCTGATTTGTCGTAGCCAAATTAGCCCCCATCATACTGTACGTATAGTTGGGGTTATTTTTCCCAATGTGCATTACTTTACACTTATCCACATTAAATTTCATTTGCCATTTTGCTGCCCAATCACTGAGTTTGGTGAGATCATCTTGGAGTCCCTCACAGTCTGCTTCTGTCTTGACTATCCTAAACAGTTTTGTATCATCTGCAAACTTTACTACCTCACTGCTTACCCCTTTCTCCAGATCATTTATGAATATGTTGAAAGGGATTGGTCCCAGGACTGACCCTTGGGGGACACCACTAGTTACCCCTCTCCAATCTGAAAATTTACCATTTATTCCTACCCTTGTTTCCTGTCTTTTAACCAGTTCTCAATCCAAGAAAGGACCTTTCCTCTTATCCCATGGCCATGTTTTTATGTTTTAATCCTCCCAGCAGTACTTAAAGTGAAAGGAGCTAAGAAGCAGTTTTGAGTTTAAAAATAAAAATAAATAAATTGAAATAAATTGTAGATATTGTATGAATTAAATCTCTGAACAGTTCTGAGAATTTACCTTTCAGAGTTTTAGTCTAAAAATCAAAACTTTTCTAAAAAGTGTTAAAAGCAGCTGACTCCTTGTCCTCCTCATTCCTAACTCATGCCCATTTCCCTTCTCTCCCACAAACCCTGGACATGCGCTCTGGGTTCCTTCTCCCTCTGTATATTCTTCTCCCACTAGTAGCTCTTCCCTGTGGATTACTCTGTCCCTGGCAGTCTCCTGTTTCCCCTCCCTCTTCCTGTATTAATAACCTCTGGATTTACCCAATTCTAACTACTTTTCTCTCACAGTGATGTATCCAAATAGATGTAGAATTGCTAGAAACAAGGAAAAGTCAGTATAGTGATAACCCCAGGCTACGTCTAGACTGGCATGATTTTCTGCAAATGCTCTTAATGGAAAAGGTTTTCCGTTAAAAGTATTTGCAGAAAAGAGCATCTAGACTGGCACAGAGTTATCGTTATAACGATGCGCTTTTGCACAAAAGCAGAAGCCCAGAACCATTTTGAAGAGGGCAAATGGGCACCAGCCCTTTCCGGGGCGTGGGCTGGAGCTCCGTTCAGACACGTGCTTAAAGGGGTCTCGCTGGACAGCCGTTTGTCTCCTGCTCCGTGCATTAGGACCTCTGGCTGGGACTGACAGCCCTAGCAGTTTTGGTGGTTGCCCTCTGCCTTTTCAACACCACCTTTTTGCCACCTAGTGCTTTTTCTTCTTTTGTCTGCCATGGAGCCAGGGGTGGCCATGTGCCTGCTCTGGCCACTGCCAGCCATTTTGGAGTGCCTGCAGCTGCTGCTCCAGGCTGCTGCCCTCCTGTTCCAGGACCAGGAGGCGCAGATCGCTTTGGACTCCATCACCAGGGAGGCCATGGCATCCCTACCCCACCGTTGAGAGGCCACTGTGGAGACTGGACACCAGTACTGACTGGTGGAACCGGCTGGTCCTTGGGCAATGGGGCGACCAGCAATGGCTCTGGAACTTCCGCATGCGAAAGAGGACGTTCCTGGAGCTGTGTGCCTGGCTTACCACTGCGCCCCAGAGAGCTGCCGCCCGGAGGCGGGCACCCATCCCCATCGACAAGAGGGTCGCCATCGCACTATGGAAGCTGGCCACCCCGGACAGCTACCGATTGGTGACACAGCAGTTCGGGGTGGGAAGATCCACTGTCGGTGTCGTCGTGATGCAGATAAAGTCCCAGGGCAGTGGGGAGTGGGGTGCGGGAGGGTGCTACACTCCATGCCCAGGGGCAGCCAAGACTCAAGGCTGGGTCACTCAGGGGTTTGGGCCGTCCCTCCATTGCACAGGCCTGCTGGTGGGGGGAGGGGGCCCTGGTGTGGGTGTGGGTGTGTGCGTGTGCGCGAGGACAGAGGGAATCACGGGGGGTGGGCAAGGGAGCGCACACTCACCCCTGCCTTATGTGATGTGGTTCCCTGTGTTTCTCTGCACCCTTCTGCAGGTTGTCCTACCGAGAATCATCTGCCTGCTTGACGTGGACACTTCGCTGGCTGGCTTCGCTGCCCTTGGGTTCCCCAACTGCGGGGGAGCCCTGTATGCAACCCACATCCCCGTCCGGGCCCCGGAGCATCGAGCAGCCCATTTCACGAACAGGAAGGGGTACTGCTCGATTGTTCTCCAGGCCCTCGTGGACCACCGGGGCTGCTTCCTGGATGACTATGCGGGCTGGTCCGGCAGGGCACATGACGCCTGCATCCTCTGCAACTCTGGACTGTTTCGCAGGCTGGAGGCGGGCACCTACTTCCCCCAGCGGGAGTTGACTGTCGGGGATGTGCCTATGCCCATCTGCGTCATCGGGAATGGGGCCTACCCCTTGCTGCCCTGGCTAATGCGGCCCTACACAGGCCGGCCGGACCAGAACCGGGCCCAGTTCAACGACTGCCTCAACCGGGCCCACAATCAAGTGGAGCTGGCCTTCGGCCGCTTGAAAGCCCGCTGATCCGTTGTTTGCTCACCCGTCTCGAGATGGGTGAGCGGAATGCAACGGAGGTACTGGCCGCGTGCTGCATGCTCCACAACACTGTGGAGTGGAGTGGGGAGGCATTCCCTCCCGCCTGGCTCCTGGCTGCACCCCTCACCCCCCCCCGCCCTTGTGATTACAAAATGCAAGTCACCGGTGGATCCTTCCCCAGCCTCTGAGGATGCACGGGAGATGTTGTGGCTGCCGGAGGGCACCTGCAGGGTAGCAGTGCTGACCTCATCCTCCAACGCACTGCTGTCATCTCCTTCCCCCGCCTCGGTGGTCCAGGTGATGGGGGGGAGGGGCGCGTGGTGCTGTCGACAGGGACGTCTGGGGCTTGCGGGGCTGGCTCGCCCAGGATGGCGTGGAGCCGGTCATAGTGGGGACAGGTGTCTGTTCCTGCCCCCTCACCTTCACTGGCCCGCACGTAACCCAGGCGCAGCTCCTTCACTTTAGCCTGGACTTGCTCGAGGGTCTGGGCTGGATGGCCTGCTTGGGAGAGCGCCTGGGCCATGCGGGGAAGATGTCGGTGTTCCGGCACTGGGAGCGGGTCTCATGGAGGGCCTCCTCCTGCCACAGGTCGAGCAGGCTGTCCAGCTCCCCCAAGGACCAGGATGGGGCCCTTCATTTGCGGCCCCTGGGGGCCTCCTGTGCTGGGGATTGCAGTGGCTGGTGCCCCCCTGGAGCTGCCATCCTGCTGCAGGGTGGCTGCTGAGGACGGCAGGGGCCAGGTGGCAGACCTCAGCCCTGAGGTCCGAATAAGGGTCCTGCCTGGTGACAGCAGCTTGCGTCTGCTTTAAGGAGGCTCACGTTACCAGGAAGTCCGGGAAGCTGATCATGACTACGGAGCCTCAGAGCGCCCATAGGGCTTTTTTCCATGTAGCCTGCTTTTGCTCAAAACATCTTAGCTGCCTGTCTACACTGGCCCTTTTGCGCAAAAGCATTTCTGGAAAAGGGCTTTTGCCCGAATGGGAACGTCAAAGCATTTACGCAAGAAGCACTGATTTCGGACAGTAGATCATCAGTGCTTTTGCACAAAATCAAGCAGTCAGTGTAGACAGCTGGCAAGTTTTGCGCAAAAGCAAGTGCTTTTGCAGAAAAACTTGCCAGTCTAGACGCAGACTGAGTGTCTTAGTCAAGAGTTTCTTGACAAAACATACTAATGCCCAAAGGCTAGAAGTTATTAATATTGAACCCATACTAGCTCTTCCATTTGCTTCCACAGTTCTACACTACCACCAAAACTTCATTACTTTGTAAAATACTCTGAGAAGCTTTTGTATGAAAGGGTTTTTAGAAAACAAATGCTCTATATTTTTAAAGAATAGTAGGAACAATGAAATTCCTCTTTCTCCTACTGGTGTATCAAAGTAACTACTAAAAGAGAGTCTGCTGATGAAATCATAGTCTAGATGAGGGGTTTTCAACTCTGGGTTGTGGCTTCTAAGCTGCTTGCGGGCTGTGAGACATTTTGTTTACCTACACCTCCCATTGGCTGCAGATCGCTGTTCCCACAACAATTCATTAGATTAAATGTAATAGTTTGACACTTTTTTACCAATGGCCACACAAGGTTCAAAACATTTGTAAGTGACCCACTGAGCCAACCATACATTGCCTATAAAATAATAATGCCATAATACTTAAGCAAAGATTGAGTGGAAAAGAGTAGATGATGACCAATTGTGGAATAGAAAATTGAAATAACTTTGCCCAAATATTATATAAAGACTTCTAACTGAGCCTGTAGACTTGGCTATAGCAAACATCATTTATAGTCAAAACTAGCATGAATTACAAGGCCTCTCTTGCTCTTTTCTTCATGCTGTCATCTGCATTGCACCTGCCTCTTTGGTTCCGGCTAGTATGCCTAGCTCTTTAGATATACAGAAACAAATTCCCAGGACTTTTTATCTTTAGATAGGAATTGCTGTAAGCCATATTGTGTGTGAATCCATACACATACACCAATTCTTGACATAGGCAAGATTTCATAAAATCGTAGAACTGGAAGAGACCTCAGGAGGTCAAGTCCAGCCCCTTACCCAAAGCAGGACCAACCCCAACTAAATCATCCCAGCCAGAGATTTGTCAACCTGGGACATAAAAACCTCTAGGGATGGAGATTCTACCACCTCCCTAGGTAACCCCTCCCTAGTGAAATAGTTTTTCCTAATATCCAACCTAGACCTCCTCCATTGGCAACTTGAGATAACTGCTCCTCATTCGGCCATCTGTCACTACTGAGAACAGCCCGTCTCCATCTTCTTTGGAACCCCCGTCAGGTATTTAAAAGCTGCTATCAAATCCCCCCTCACTCTTCTCTTCTATAGACATTATATCAAAGAACAATGCAAATGACCAAGATTTATTATTATATTGACTTATGATCAACATTTCTCCATTGTTTAGAATCTAACATACATATCACACCTCCCAAGGCTGCACATATCTTTTTTAAGCATTTTATAGATTGTGGTTTCTTCTCCTTGATTAGACTTGTAGCCATTTTAGTTTTTATATTTAGGGAAAGTAACAATAAACCTTGGCTGATCTGTGGGTCTTTAGACACTATATCTCACATGATATGAACTATTTTCTTACTGTCTTTATAGGTGGAACCTATTCTGAAATAAACAGAAGTGGATACTTTTTCTATTTTTTTGGAGGGAGGGAAGGAATCATTAGTTATTAAATGTTTCAAGGCATAGCTATTCCATATATCCGTTACAGTGTGTCATAATGCATAGACAAAGTCTTTCTACTTTTGCATAGTGCTAATTAAATACCTTGTTAATGAGTAGAAATCATATTCTAACATCTACTTCCACATGACACCTCCAAACTAGAGTTGTCAAAGCAATAGTGATTACTATTCTGTGATTTTTTTCCCTGTGACCAAAGCTTAATATAGTGGTCCCAGAATCATGTGAATATAAATTAATTGCAGCTTACGTTTAAAAAGTGTCTAGCAAAGCTTGAAAGGATGATCCAAGTGCATCATATAGGGTACGTCTAGACTACATGCCTCTGTCGCCAGAGGCATGTAGATTAGGCTACCAGACATAGTAAAATGAAGCGGTGATTTAAATACTCGCCGCTTCATTTAAATTTACATGGCTGCCGCGCTGAGCCGACAAACAGCTGATCAGCTGTTTGTCGGCTCAACGCGATAGTCTGGACGCGCGGGTGTCGACATCAAAGGTATTTGTCGACCACCCGGGTAAGCCTCCTGGAATGAGGTCCAGACTATCACGCTGAGCCGACAAACAGCTGATCAGCTGTTTGTCGGCTCAGCGCGGTAGCCATGTAAATTTAAATGAAGCGGCAATTATTTAAATCGCCGCTTCATTTTACTATGTCTGGTAGCCTAATCTACATGCCTCTGGCGACAGAGGCATGTAGTCTAGACGTACCCAAAGATGCAGAAAAAAAGATCACAATTTTATTTTTTAACAACCTTGTGATTTTTAAGATGTGATTTTCTAAGGCCTGACTTCTTCTTTTTGAACACATAGGCTAGCAATACTACTGAATACTACACGTTGAAAACAGACTCCAGAATAGTACCCACTGCAGCACAATGCAACACTAAGAAGGGGCAGTGTCTCTGGAGTATAAAGAGTGCTCATTGTACAGTAGTGATTCTTGTCCAGCCCCCTGTAGCCTCCACGTCACAGTGCCTTAGTAACTCTGGCAAATGGGGTGTTGTAAATCAGTGTGGACAGAGTGTATCTTTTCTATTTCTGCAAAGCTGGACGCCTGCCTCATTATATATCATGAGCTTTCGTGGGCACAACCCACTTTTTCAGATGGAGTTATTAAAGGTCCAGTTTCTAAATAAATAGTGTATGGGGGGGCTAGGTTAAGGAAAAAGAAAAGAAGAAAAAAGGGGAAAGAAATAGTTAATTAGTGTCCATGCTACATGAAGCTGATAAGAACAATTAGTACCTTCTCTAAGTACCCATTGTTTTGTTTTTTGTGTCACGGAATGTAGTGGGCCATCCTGCCAATGTCTTTATTCATACCTCTGGATATGTCTGCACTACAAAGTTAATTCGAACTAACAGACGTTAGTTTGAATTAACTTTGATAGGCGCTACACACGCAAACCGCTAGTTCGAACTTAATTCGAACTAGCGGAGCGCTTAATTCGAACTAGGTAATCCTCATTCCACGAGGATTAAGCCTAGTTCGAACTTACTAGTTCGAATTAAGGGCTGTGTAGCCCCTTAATTCGAACTAGTGGGAGGCTAGCCCTCCCCAGCTTTCCCTGGTGGCAACTCTGGACAACAACAGGGAAACTCGTCTGCCCCCCTCCCGGCCCCGGACCCCTTAAAGGGGCACGGGCTGGCTACGGTGCCCGTGCCAGGTGCAAGCCTGCCAGCACCCAGCCAGCAGACCGTGCACCTGGCACGGATCGAGCCACCCACCCGATGCCCCCCAGCCCTCCCCCTCTTCCCGGGACCAGGCTGGTGGCTCCCAGGAGCTTGCCCGGGACCGCAAAAGGCGGGCACCCGCCTGGGCTAGTGCGGACATCGTGGACCTCGTCCACGATCTCCGCACTAGGCACAGGAAAGTGGCCGTCTAGGGCAGGAGAGCTGCCAGCCTGGCCACCCAGGAGCAGGTGTGCATGAAAATCAAGGTGGTCCACTGAGGGGGGAAATCTCGCTCCCCTGGGGTACAGAGCCCCCAGAAGGGTCCGAGGCCAGAGGTCAAATCAGTGAGGCAGGAGAGAAACCTAGAAGAGAAAACTTTATGATGCATGCATGCAGGCTGTCACACCAAAAGTGAAGCAGCAGCCCTGACAGACAGATTCAGGTATCCTATATACAGAATGCTTAGACAGTTCAGTTGCTGATTGTTCTTCTTTAACATATCAAAGTCTCAGCAGAAGCACTCTGAGACTTCTGTTCACCCCAGGAGTGCTAGAAGTAAGTTTTTACAGTACACAAAGCCACATGAGAACTTGAGTGGAGGAGTCTACAAGGCAAACTGTGACAAAGATAAGGGTTACATGACAAATTGTGACAGACTAGGAGTATCCATGAACTTGAGATAGGAGGCATTGTAAGGGTCTTGATTAGAGTTAATTTGATTTCTCTCTGTTACAGGGAGAGAGGCCTGGAAAACTTTTAACCCTTACAGCAGTTTTCTTTCAGAGAGTTTTGATTTCTGCACAGTCCCCCCTTTGACACAATTGGAGTTATTTGATTTTCCCCACAATTCCCCCCTTTAATACTCCTATTGGAGTATTACTCAAAGTTTATTCTGGACATTCTTAGGTATTCTTTCTTTGCTAGGATGAAGTCTCATCTTAGAGGGAGGTTTTCTTTATCTGCTGGGTAAATGACCCACTGCCCATTCAACCCCAGATCTTTACTAGTGCCAATTTTGCTTTCAAAACACAATGGAAACATAGTTCCTGATGGATGTAATGATTGAGTAAGGGGAATCCCTGAGGCAATCAGATTTTTATGCCAAATCTGCCTGTTCCCCCCCATGACTATGTACTTCTGGCACAGCGTTATCATTCTGGGCATCTACCCACTCCCGCTCTCCTGTAGAGTACTGACTACCAGTAGATCTGAATTTTAGGGGTCTGGTCCACAGGGAGGCAGGAGTTGGGATAAACTGTAATGGTAAAAGGCCTTCAGAGCCTTTTATAAGCTGTTCACATATCCAACAGTCACTTGTATTGGTGAGGGACACAAGCTTTTGCAGGGCTTCCCAATAAGGGTGGGGAAAGTTATATACTAAGGCTATTCTGACTACTAAAAGAAGGAAAACAATCCCCATCCTATTATAGTATCTTAAATTTCTAAAGTAGAAAGGATAATAATAATAATAATAATAATAATAATAATATAGTAATTATCTAGCAACTAGCAAAGCAGTCTTTTAACTAAACTTAATCAGTTAGTATTGTTTGGCTTGCCTCTGCAGGCACTCTTCGAGATTTCGTAGTCTCTTAGTTCACTCAATACTGGAATGGATTTCCCTTTGTGAGAGCTACAGGGCGCCAGGCTCACCTGTAGGTCTTTGCTGGTACAGTCCTACCTCTCAGGTTGTACCTCGAAGCTCCTGGTGGAGGCCGGTTTGGTAACAGTCTGGTTTGAGAGTCTGTCGCCTCGGTCTGCTGAACCTCGTCCTCGGGTGATTCCTCCAGGGAGGGGTCCTGGGTGACGGGGTCAATCAGCTCTGTTGGATCTGCAGTTCGGCGTACATGACTTGCATGGATCCACGAGCGGCGCTCCTTCACTTTTACTGCTGTGTGGGTGATGAACAGCACTTGGAACGGTCCTTTCCACCGGGCTGTCAGGGAATTCTTTCTGCGATGTTCCTTCACGAACACGTAGTCGCCTGGTTGGATGTTGTGTACATCAGTAGGTACTGGGAGGGCTTCCTTTACCTGCAGGTGCAAGCTCTCCTAACCGTCATTTTATGTCTAGGTTTCTTCTTTCTGTGTGGCTTCTAGCCTGTGGGCCTCCTGCAACATTAAACTGCTTACAAATTACACATGAATTAGATATTCTTGACAGCTTCTAGGTGCACGCCTGGGGCGTACCATTGTTTTGGGATTTGTGAGGCCACCCCCCTTTTTCTCATGTGTGTCATTTGATGAGACACCTGAGCAAGCTGCCGTGTGAGAGATTTTTGGGGCGACTGGGCAGCCATCAGGTGCACCCATTATCCCAGCTGGAGATAAGGAGCAGCCTGCTTTCTCCCAAAGGTTTTTCTCTGCAGGTTGAGCAGCTTGCTGTAGTTCTATCAGGTCCTGCAAAGAAACAGGGAGGGAAAGAGAGACCAGAATCTGAAAGGGAGCCAGAGGTCCATGTTCTACTGCATGTCTGGCGGCTGCATCAGCATTCCCATTACCCAGAGAAACAGGATCAGTGGCACCTGTGTGGGCCGGGCAATGGGTAATAGAGAGGGATGTGGGTAGCTGAATAGCATCAAGGAGTTGGGAGATAAGGGGACCATGAGAGATAGCAGAGCCAGAAGAGGCAAGGAAACCTCGTTGTTTCCAAATTTGTCCTGTGGCATGACAGACAGAGAAAGCATACTTTGAGTCAGTATAAATGGCAGCAGACTGTCCGGACGCTAAAAGGCAAGCACGAATTAAAGCGATGAGCTCAGCAGCCTGAGCTGATTTTGATTCCTGGAAGAGAAAAGGTCTCTAAAACATCATTATCTGAGTCCACTGCATATCCAGCCTTTAGTTTACCAACTGAATTTCTTTTATATGAGCCATCAGTATACAATACAAGATTTGCATTTTCCAGCAGTTGAGCAGACAAATCTTGGGGAGGCTTTACACAGTGCTCAAACAATTCTTCACAGTTATGGGTATGTGCTTTACCAGTAGAGGGTAAAGGAGAAAAAGTAGCTGGGTTAAGTACATTACATCTTTGAATTACCACATTTGGGGAAGAGAGGATAGCATTCTCATACAGGGTTTGTCTCTGAACAGATAGGTGCTGGGTGCAGTGTTGCTGTAAGAGAGCAGAGACAGCATTAGGGACCTGTAAGATAATGCTGTGGCCTAATGTGACAGGTTGGGCCTTTTAAGTAATTCAGCAGTAGCTGCAACTGCCCTTAGACAAAGTGGGAACCCACGGGCTACTGAGTCCGGTGTTGCAGAAAAATAAGCTACTGGACGAGGTGTGGGTCCAAGGGGTTGACAGAGAGCTCCAGCTGCAATTCCATCCTGTTCATGACAAAACAGAGTAAAGGTCTTGCTATAATTAGATAAGCCCACTGTGCAGAAGAGTTTTAAGGGAAAGGAAGCAAAATGCAGGACAATGTAGCACTTTAAAGACTAACAAGATGGTTTATTAGATGATGAGCTTTCGTGGGCCAGACCCACTTCCTCAGATCAAATAGTGGAAGAAAGTAGTCACAACCATATATACCAAAGGATACAATTTTAAAAAATGAACAAATATGAAAAGGACAAATCACATTGCAGAACAGAAGGGGGATGCGGGGGGGTGGGAAGGGGGAGGAAGGAAAAGGAAGGAAGGGAAAGGAAAGCAGATTCACATTCTGGGGACCAGGTCACTGGGTCAGGAGCTAAGTCTAAGAGTAGAATAGTAAGGGGTCTGGTGAGTTCAGAAAAGTTAGGAATCCATTGTCTGCAATATCTTGCAGTACCCAGAAATTTGTGTACCTGACTTTGGTGAAAGGGTGAGGAATGGAAAAAACATGTGAGATTCGCTCAGGTGTTAACTGGCGGCCATCTCCTGAAAGTAAATGTCCTTAAGTACTGAACTCTTTGTTTTACAAACTGCAATTTGGCTTTGGAAGCCTTGTGACCCTTATTAGCAAGACACTTTAACACATATGAGGTATCAGTTTTACATCTTTCCTTAGTTTTACTAGCAATTAGCACATCATCAACATACTGAACCAACACAGAATTGCAGGGAAGAGAGATAGAATTAAGGTCAGCTTTTTAAAAACTGAGAAAACAGAGTAGGGCTTTTACAATAACTTTACAAAAACATGTCCAGGTTAATTGATGACCCTGAAAGGAAAAGGCAAAGAGAAATTGGGAATTCTTATGCACTGGAATAGAAAAGAAGGCAGAACATAAATCTATTACAGAAAACCAGGTTAGGTACTACTGGAAATCTAGGGATTACAAACTTATTAGTGGCTCTTAGGTCTTCTACAAATCTATAGATTTGCTTTTTCACAGGTAGTATAGGTGTATCACATGGTGAAGTTGTATAAACAAGTATCCCTTTTTCAAGGAGGGAAGAGATTACAGGCTTAATGCCCTCTTGTGCCTCCCTAGCCAATGGATACTGGGGTACCCTTGGGAAAGGCTTGTTGTGTCTGTATGTTATTTGCACTGGTGTTGCAGAGGCTAGCAACCCCACTTCATTCACATGGGCTGTCCACAATGTCTCTGGGACATCTGAGAGGTGTATGTCCTGAGGTCTCATCAGATTCCTCTGAGAGTAGTAATGCCATCAATTTTGGGGTCTGATGGGGGGGGGAAGGTCAACAAATATCCCTTCCTCTCTACAGAGAAGGTTTGCACCCAATTTACACAACAAGTCAGGTTCCATAAGGTTTACAAGAGAAAAGGGAGATAACAGGAAAGAATGTTCAGCTGACAAGGGTCCAAAGCGGGGTGGGGGTGCAGATGGCACATCTGGGGAATCAAGCTGTTTCTTTAGAGTAGCCAATTCTTGCTGCAGCTTTTCAATAGAATCTTTTTTGCTAGCCATAATGCTCTGATTATTTTTTTTTACTGCCACATCCTCCCAGAGGCACCAATATTCCATCTGGTTAGGATGTTTTTCCTCAAGGAAAACTCTAAGATAAGTAAGCTTTTGTAAGTCAAAGCTCTAGTTGCCATTTATTCTGGGAATTCCCCTGAGTATAGCCATTCTAAATGCTCAATAATTCCTTAAGTCTCCTTAGTTTCAAACCTGCAGGCAATACCTAGCTGACTGATCATCTGAGACAAGGGAGTCCCAGGCGGTGAGAAACCTTTCCCCTCAGTCGGAGACAGACTTGAGGGAGCAATCTTATCCATGTTAGCACTGTCTTGTCCAAGGACAGCGCAGGAGCCCAACAGTACTACCCTCTCCAAGGATAGTACAGGCGTCCAGCAACACTACCCTCTCCAAGGATAGTGTGGGAGTCCACACAAACTGTCAGCTTCACTCACACTCCTTATGTGCTGGGGGAAACTGCCCTTGCTTTCAGCAGCTGTGCAGTGACACTGACAGCACTGGTGTGGCTGCAGTCCCACTCCGGACTTCACTCACTCAAAACCATGCGCTTGGACTCGCCACCAATCAGTCAGCAACAACAACAACAACAACAAAATCCAACCCCTATTTGGCTATACCCAGTGTTTTCGTTTTAAATTTCCCTCAAGCCTCTTAACAAAAAATTTTAAGTAAAAGATGACTCTTACCGCCAGCCGGTCCAGCTGGTGATGAGAACAGGGAGGTGGACTGGGGGATTTTAAATGGATCCCTTACCCTCCAGATGCGCGCTGTAGTCCGTTCCCATTCCCCGTCATCAGCCTTTCCAACTGGAGTTCCAAGCCATCCCACTTCTGACACCAAATTGAGGGGGGAAATCTCGCTCCCCTGGGGTACAGAGCCCCCAGAAGGGTCCAAGGCCGGAGGTCAAATCAGTGAGGCAGGAGAGAAACCTAGAAGAGAAAACTTTATGATGCATGCATGCAGGCTGTCACACCAAAAGTGAAGCAGCAGCCCTGACAGACAGATTCAGGTATCCTATATACAGAATGCTTAGACAGTTCAGTTGCTGATTGTTCTTCTTTAACATATCAAAGTCTCAGCAGAAGCACTCTGAGACTTCTGTTCACCCCAGGAGTGCTAGAAGTAAGTTTTTACAGTACACAAAGCCACATGAGAACTTGAGTGGAGGAGTCTACAAGGCAAACTGTGACAAAGATAAGGGTTACATGACAAATTGTGACAGACTAGGAGTATCCATGAACTTGAGATAGGAGGCATTGTAAGGGTCTTGATTAGAGTTAATTTGATTTCTCTCTGTTACAGGGAGAGAGGCCTGGAAAACTTTTAACCCTTACAGCAGTTTTCTTTCAGAGAGTTTTGATTTCTGCACAGTCCCCCCTTTGACACAATTGGAGTTATTTGATTTTCCCCACACACTGAGACCCCCGACCCTGAGCCCTGAGCTTAGAATGGCCGTACTGGGTCAGACCAAAGGTCCATCTAGCCCAGTAGCCTGTCTGTCAACAGCGGCCAACACTAGGGACCCTGAAGGGGATGGACCAAAGACAATGACCAAGCCATTTGTTTCGTGCCATCCATCTCCAGCCTTCCACAAACACAGGCCAGGGACACCATTTCTACCCCCTGGCTAATACCACTCCATGGATCCAACCTCCATGAATTTATCTAACTTCTCTTTAAACTCTGTTATAGTTCTAGCCTTCACAGCCTCCTGCAGCAAGAAGTTCCACAGGTTGACTATTTGCTTTGTGAAGAAGAACTTTCTGTTATTAGTTTGAAGCCTGCTACCCATTCATTTCATTTGGTGTCCGCTAGTCCTTTTATTATGGGAACTAATGAAAAACTTTTCTTTATGCACCCTCTCCACACCACTTATGCTTTTATAGACCTCTATCATATCCCCCCTCAGTCTTCTCTTTTCTAAGCTGAAAAGTCCCAGTCTCTTCAGCCTCTCTTCATATGGGACCTGTTCCAAACCCCTGATCATTTTAGTTGCCCTCCCCTCTCCCACCCTCTCTCTTTCCCTCTCCCACCTCCTTTTTCCCAGTCTCCCCGAGTTTTGTTCAGTAAAGAGAGTTTCTATTTTTGAACACACGTGTCCTTTATTTTGTACATCAGGAAGGGGGGCTAGGGAGAGGTAAGTGGAAGGAGGTGAGGGAGGAATGGGGTACGAGCCCCTGAAGGGGAGGACTGGGCTGGCTCTGCGGGCTCCTCGGGGTGGAAGCCCCTTGATTGACCCCCCCTCCGGATGGCAGCCTGTGGCAAGTGCAGCCGGGCTGATGGCCGAGTGCTGTGATGTGCCGAGTGTAGGCACTCAGGGCACTCCAAGCCAGGACTGCTTTGCAAGCGGGGAACCCCTGAGAACTGTCTGTCTGGAGTGGGGGTCGGGTCCCTTTAAGCACAGCCCTTGGCTAGCCTGAGGAAGCAGCTCCACGCTCTAAGTCCTCCTTTGATGCCCTGCTGGCACTGCTTCCGGCCATCCTTACCCTCGGTTCAGGGTCCACTCAGTGTGGACATGCTAGTTCGAATTAGCAAAACACTAATTCGAACTAGTTTTTAAGTCTAGATGCGCTAATTTGAATTAGCTTAGTTAGTTAATAAGTTAGTTCGAATTAGTGCTGTAGTGTAGACATACCCCCAGTGACAGGAATCAAACTTGTAAATGAAGTTAAGTTCTAAGGCTTCCCTGTTGAGTTGGCTTGTGAAATTGGCCTGAAACAATACAGTGACTTTGAGATCCATTAATTAGTGTGTGGGCAAGTTAAAATGTTCCCCAACGGGTTTCCGTGTGTTGCCTTTTCAGATATCTGATTTGTGACCATTAATCCTGTCTTGTAGAGACTGTCTAGTTTGGCCAATATACATGGCAGAGGGGCATTGCTGGCACTTGATGTCATAGATCACATTAGTACATGTGCAGTTGTATGAGCCTCTGATGGGTGGTTTATGTGGTTAGGTCCTGTGGTGATGTCACTTGTAAAGATGTGTGGACAGAGTTGGCACTGGGGCTGATTGCAGGGGTGGGATCCTGGATGAGTATGAAGGAGATATGCTGCATGGTTACTGGAAAGAATTTGTTTGAGGTTAGGGGGTTGTCTGTAGGTGAGGATTGGCCTGTCCCACAAGGCCTGTTAGAGTGAGGGTTATTTTCCAGGATAGGTTGTAGATTGTTGATAATGCGTTGGAAGGATTTAAGTTGTGGGCTGTAGGGCTATGTCTATACTCATGGCTTCTTGTGCCAGAAATATGCAAATGAGGCTTAGCGTGGAATATTGCAAAGCCTCATTTGCATACCTAATGAGCTGCCATTTTTGCTGAAGAGGCTCTTGCGCCATAATGAGCTGTCTTCATTGCCCCTTCTTGCACAAGACCCTCTTGCGCAATGCCATTATGATGGCGCGTTGGGGTCCCCCGTCTCCTGCACCCCAGAAATGGCACGAACAGACTCTGCCAGCCAGTAGAATAGAGGTGGTTTATTGCTTCTCCCAGATACAGCACAGCACAGATGTCATCAGGTTACAGGGCAGGCCTAGGATGCCTCAGCCCCCCTTGATATGGGGCAGGGGTCCCATGCTCCAAGACAGAAACTAACTCCCTCTCCTCCAGCCCTGCCCCCCAGCCAGGGCAGCATTCACCTTCCTTTATTCCTCTCCATGGGGGGTAACTGGTCGGACCGGTTGAGAGATCCCTTTGCATAATGACCCATCCCTGTCCTTCTGGGCTGTGGTACTGGCAGCAGCCAGTGGGGTTACCACAGACCCATAGAAACCAGCAAGTTCCCCCCCACTACGTCACAGCCACTATGCTGATTATTTTTCAGGAATAACGGCGTTGTGCAAGAGGGTTTTTCTTGCCCAAGAAGGGGCAGCGTAGTCAGCTCCTTCTGCCGCAAGAGCCTCTTCTGCAAAAATGGCAGGTCATTACATATGCAAATGAGACTCGGTGATATTCCACGCTTAGCCTCATTTGCATATTTCTTACACAAAAAGCCGCAAGTGTAGACATAGCCTGTGTGATGACAAGTGGTGGACAAGTGGACTTGGATTTCTAAAGCTCCTGAATTTCTCTCCCATGCAGTGGAGTTGGCACATATAAACAAGTTACTGAGCAGCCAGAGAGCACTGTGCTTTATGCAGCCAATTAATTTGCTAACAGTTAAAAGAAAAAGATGTGGATCAGTGAACCTTCCTTGGTTCTTTTGGCATTTGTAAGTGGAAAAGGTGAATTTTCAGCCAGCCATTCATTTCTTAAGCCAGCTGTTCTAATAGAGTCAAAGACCCATAGCTCAGAGATCTTGGTTATTATTTTTATTCCTTAGTATTATAATAGCGCCTCTCAGCCCTAGTCACGGAGCAGGAATCCTATGTGCTAGGTGCTGTACATAGTGCCTCTGAGTGTGTTTGTGGCTACTCACATGGGACTAGGTGCTCAAAAGATCTTGGCACTCAGGTTTTCAAGAATTCATCTGTCAGTCAGGCGCCTAAGTATGGGCCTGCGATGGGCTCACCCTCTTGTGAGCACCCCTTTGTGGCCAAGGGCATGTCTGCAACTTCTGTGCCTGGCTTTCCTCTGGGAGTGGAGGTGTCCCATATGGCTTTCTGGTCCATTGTCTGGGACCAGGCTTCTTATCCCCATGTAGTTGATGGGGGTGAGGGGGCGTGTCCCAGGCCTGCCTACTCCTCTGGGTCCCAGCCCAGGGACCCTGTAAGTAGCATTTGCCTGCTAACTGTCTCTGCTGCCACCTTGCTCCACTTCCCCGCTCTCTTACATACAGTCACTCATCCAGCCTTCTCTCTCAGTGCCCCCGTCCCAAGTTCTGTAAAGTGTTGTATTCTATTCTGGCTAGTCTTCAGCTGCTGGACCTGGGCCTCAACCAGGTCCAAAGACCAGCTCACACTCAGCACTGTCTACGGTGCTGCTGTCGTCCTAATCAGTCCCTAGACCTGGCTGGCTCCCATGAGGAACTGCCCGGCTCTGGTCCAGCAGTTTCTTTTATATCAGCCTGCTGGGCCCTGATTAGCTGCCACAGAAGCTGCCCCTCTAGCCTGCTTGAAAGACCTATTTTCTGCTCTTCCTGGGGCAGGGTGTGGCAAGGCTGCCAGCCTCTAGGAGGAGGTGTCAGGCCCAATCCACTCCGTCACAGGGTCATATTTTGAAATGTTCAGCATCCTGAATGCTCCGCAGCATACTGAGCTCTTTTTGGAACTCTACAGGTGAATCAAACACCTGGGTTTGGGGGTCAATAACAACATCTGGACTCAAAACATTAACACTTGTTGTAAAGTCTGAGGTTGATCAGCCTGTTGATCAGCTATTTGACTCCCAGTTGTGACTCACCTTGCACAGCTGGACAGGTGTTCCAGTTCTTATTTTGCCACTGGCTTCCTTAAAGAACTCCAGACACGTTACATGTAGCCAGCTTCAAAGGGAACTGACATACTGTAATCATGGTGGGTTGTAGGGAGACAGACATGTGAATTTGGTGTCTTTCACCTAGTCCTGATGCTGCTTCCAGATCTCAGCTGGTTTCTGTTTGAGCTATCTTGAAGTCTGTAGCTACAGATGCTACTGCTAAATTGTGGACAAGGAGGTGATCCTCAGTCCAGTTGTCCCCTACAAAGGGAACTGTTGGGTGACAAGGAGAGTCTGACAAGCCTTGAGAGGTAAACAGGTGTCTGTTTCTCTTAGATTTCAACAGCACCTTCCCCCCGCTCCTCCCACTAGCATGGGGGCACCTAGCCCTGTTCTTCTTATGGTAGCAGTCAAAGGAACTGATAATATCTCTCATGGACAGGCACCAGCTGCAGCCCACTGGCTATCTTATATCATGTCCTGCAGCTGAAACTATGAAGCTTGGGACACAAGGCACTCTCCTGGAGGCACTCCTCAGAGTGAGCCTTGACATGGCAGAGAATTTCTAAACTCCCTGGCTATGTTTACACTGGCGCGTTCTCACACAAAAACTCTTTTGCGGAAGAATTCTTCTGCAAAAACTCTTCCAGAAGAGAGCATCTACACTGGCATCTGCTTTTGCGCAAGAGCATCCGTGCCAGTGTAGATGCTTTCTTGCGCAAGAAAGCTCTGATGGCCATTTTAACCATAGAGCTTTCTTGCTCAAGAAATTCATGTTGCCTGTCTACACTGGCCTTTTCTGGAATAGCTCTTGCGCAAGAGGGCTTATTCCTGAGCGGGAGCGTCAGAGTTCTCATGCAAGAAGCCCTGATTTTATATATTAGAACCGTGGTCACCGACTGATCGATCGCAATCGACTGGTCGATCATGAGGCCTCAACCAGTCGATTGCAAGGCATCCTGTCCGCCCCGCCCCCATTTCCCTCCCACCCCTGAGAAGCCCCACTACCTACTTCCAGTGAATATGGAGGTAGTGTCGGCTTCCCGGGGATGGACAGAAGTCCCGCAGCTTAGTGCCACTTCCGGCGATTCCGGAAGTAGCACTAGCTGCTCTGCCAGGTGCACTGCGGGAGGGAGCATCGGCTCTCTGCATCGCACAGGAGGGGTGAGTCAGCCCCGGGGGAGGTGCGTGTGCAGGGCCGGGGGGGGTCAGCCTCCGGGGCAGGCATGTGCTGGTTTCCCTCTGGGGGTGGGGGAATCCTGGGAGGAGGCAGATACAGGGGACTCTCTGCCTCCACTGGCACCTCAGCCCCCACTCCTCAGCCACAGAACTCTGTCCCCACTCCCCTGTCTCCAGCCACAGAACTCTGTCCCCACTCCCCTGTCTCCAGCCACAGAACTCTGTCCCCACTCCTCAAACTCTGTCTCCACTTCCCTGTCCCCACTCCCCAAATTCTGTCCCCACTTCCTTGTCCCCAGCCACAGAATTCTGTTCCCACTCCCATGTTCCCAGCTACAAAACTCTGTCCCTATTCCTGTCCCCACTGGCACCTGTCCCCAGCTGCAGAAACCTGCCCCACTGGCACTCTGTCCCCTGCTGCAGAACCCTGTCCTCCCAGCACCCTGTTCCCTCTCCCCTGCCCCCAGCCGCAGAACTCTGTCCCCACAAAATGTATAATTATAAATGCTTCATTGTAGATTTAAATAGAATGAATAAAAACCAGACCATTTATTTCATAACTATAAACACGTGATTTTAATTTTATACATCGCATAATTTAAAAATAAACTGTTTATCAGAGTGTGAGAGTAAGGGCTGGGGATAGCAAATGATGGACAGGAGGAGAATAGAGAGGGCGGGGCTTCAAGAAAGGGGCGGAGCTTCAAGAAGGCGGAGGGGCAGTAGATCTTCGCCTGTTCAAAGATTTAAAAAGTGATCTTGGGTGTAAAAAGGTTGGAGACCACTGCATTAGAATGTCAGTTTACTTGCGCAAGAACACACGGCCAGTGTAGACAGGCAGCAAGTTTTTGTGCAAGAGCAGCTGCTTTTGCTCGAGATCGCACCAGTGTAGACACAGCCCTAGGCAAGATGAGCCCCCATCAGGAGGGCAGAGATTCAAAGAGGAGTAGGGGAGTATGGAGAGAGGGGCAGCATGCCTCTCCCACATAATTTGCACCAGCTAAGGCACAGCTGGGGGTGATAGGAAAATTAGCTACTGAAGGAAAAAAACTTTGCTGAAAACCACTCACCTCTGCATCTGTTGCCTAACTTACCAGGTTCTCCCTCACTCCAGCCAGGCCAATAAATGAAGTCCTGGTTCCACTCTGGTTTAGCTCCAGATCTCAAATCCAAGGCTGTCGTATTTGTGTTTGTCTTCCTCTGCCTGTCACCAGCAAAACCTGCCTAATAACAAAACAATATCTTTTCAAGCTCATGATTTAAGCAAGCCCACAGCTGGCTGTGAATAGGGGCTGCTGCCAGAGCAGCCTCTGTTCATTGTGGCTAGGGCTGGCAGTGAACAGAGGCTGCTTCACAGCAGCCCCTGTCTGCGAGCGTCCCAGCTCTCCACTGAGACTCCCCTGCAGACAGGGGCCACTGGACCCAGTGTGAGCCGGGACTTAGAAAGCCTAGCTCAGTCCCAGCTTGCACCAGGTCCAGGAGCTATTCCCACTCGGCCTCTGCAGTTTAAATGCAGTAGGAGCTGGGCTGCAGTAGTAAGAATGGGGGTAGCTCCTTCTGAGCGCCTCCCTTTATCAACTAATCTCATAGCTGATACTAATTGTACTGACTACACAATTACCCACCTCTTAACATCCTTAGTTTGGAGTCCATGCATGTGGAGCATTATATCATCCGTCACTGCACCATCAATCTTGAGAGCAAGTTGTCTAGGGTGGGAAAGCAAATAAGTTTACCTTTTTCTACACTGGAGCATGAAAATTCAAGTTTTCTTTTTGTGGCTGCAATTTTTGTTGTGAGCAGAGAAAACAATAATCTCTTTGCCTTGAAGGTTCAGGTTTAGGTCATTCATTTTAGTAAATATATCTGTAAACTATGCACGATGTTGTAGCCAGATAACGTCATGCAGTCGATAAGACAAATTACATGTGGATCTCAAAAAAACCCTGTTATTTCAGCTCTTAACTCAAACACTCTGATGAATCCTTTGCCCAACCAGCGTGCAGCTGTTGCAACAGCTGAAGTATGGAGGCTTCCCATAGCTTCACAAATTATAGAAAAAAGTCTAGCTTAAAGAGGCCTAGCTTTTATAAAATGTACTATGCTAACAACTTCATCCATCACATCAGTCAGTGTTTGAGGCATTATCTTCCTTGTAAGTTGCTGGCTGCGAGTAACACAGTGTGAGCTAGAACACTGGATTTTTCTGCTTCATGCGGACTATGAAGCCCTTCACCAAACCAGTCATGCTTTTGGCCCTGTCCATGCACATGTCTGTACATTTCTGCCATGAGATTTCATTTTTCTTGAAAAATTATCCAAAATGTTAAAAAATTCCTCACCAGTTGTAAAGGTAGGCACTGGCTTACATACCACCAAATAAGTGTGTACACCTGGCTGGCCAAGTACATACTTAATGGTGTGCCTTGGGAGCCTCCAGTAATAATCTGGATCTAATGCCAAAACAACAATTATAAATAATGTACATCTAATTGATTACATTAGAATTAACACAGCTTTACTTTTGAAAGAAAAAATTAGAGGACTTGAGGCCCAAGTATCAACCCTGCATTCCATCAGAGAGGATGAAGACTTCCGCGATAGAAGGCAGCATTTAATCTTGCAGGCACAGCCGGCTGAAGAGCCAGTAAGGGCAGTGCAGGACAAGGAAGAAAACTAGCAGCATGTAACCTCTAGTGGTATGTCTACACTTGCAGCTTGTTTCAGAATAGGGCTGCAAATGTAGGCATTCAGAATTGCAAATCAAGACCAGGTTTTAAATATCCTCCTGCAATGAGGTTTAACAGGTAGTTCAAAATAGGGTTTCATTTCAAACACCTGTTTCACTGCCGCGAGTAGACGCTGCAGTTATTCCAGGCTTGTAAATTTCAAAAATGGCGCCCAGCCAGGAAGATGCAAATCAAGCACAGGATATTTAAATCCCGGGCTTGGTTTGCAATTCCGAATGCCTCCATTTGCAGCCCTATTCCGAAATAGGCTGAAAGTGTAGATATACCCTAAGAGAAGAAGGCCAACTCAGATATCCCCCATTCCTGAAGAGGTAAGTAACCACTTTCAGGCTCTCTGCACAGGCATTACGGTGGAGAATGCATTGGCCGGGACCTCTCAGGGAAGAAATCAGAAGGATACACCATTTACCAGAAGGCATGCGATGCCGAGTCCTAGGGATGGGGGTTCCATGAGCACCATCCCCAAAAGAAGAAGTTGGGTGGTGGTGATTGGGGACTCCCTCCTAAGAAGGACTGAGTCATCCATCTGCCGTCCAGACCTGCAATCTCGAGAAGTGTGCTTCTTACCAGGAGCTCAAATTCAGGATGTGACAGAGTCTTCCAAAAGTGATCAAACCTTCGGATCACTACCCCTTCCTGCTTCTCCATGTGGGAACTAACAATACGGCCAAGAATGACCTTGAGCAGGTCACTGCAGATTATGTAGTGCTGGGAAGAAGGATCAAGGAATTTGAAGTGCAAGTGGTGTTCTCGTCCATCCTCCCTGTTGAAGCCTGTTGGAGCCTGCATCGAGGACTGGGAGATTCGGTGCATGTAACGTACTGTACTTTAATAACTTTACTCTCATGCTTTTCTTTATTGTAATAATAAACCTTTAGATATATATTCTAAAGGATTGGCCCAGCGTGATTTGTGGGTAAGATCCAGAGGGTAAATTGACCAGGGATCTGTGGCTGGTTTCTTGGAACCGGACAGAACTTGTTCGGGGTAGGTGGGATTGGGTGCTAGGACCCCCCACCTGTGTATGAGGCCTGGGGCCATCTGGGGCAAGGATATTGCTGGGGTGTCGGAGGCGTTTTGCTCGTGAGGCTTCAGGCAGGCTGCTGAAGCGCTCTGTGGGACTGGTTTGTGGCCTGTTTGGAGAGGTCACCAATCTGGGGGCTGCAAGGAGCCCCGGATTTGAGCAATTCGCCCTGAGCGGACGCCCTCAGCTGTGCCCAGACACGGCCCGGTCCGTCACAGTGGCGTAGTCGGCAGGATGCACAGATCTTGGTCAATTGAGCTTTGGGATCAGGACCCCACGCTGTCTAAATTGGATTTTTAGTACTGAGAGTTTGGTTGGGTAAAGGGCAGCTGAAATGAGTCAGTGCCAGTATGAAAGCCTAAATAGAGAGGCTCTGAAGGATTTGTGCTCGGGGAGAGGCATTGCCTTTAGGAAAAGGGCCTCTAAACTAGATCTGGTAGTGTTGTTACTAACCAGAGATGTGGCTGAAAGGGAGCAGAAGCGAGCCAAGGAAGCTGCTGAAAGAAGGCAGAAGGCTGATGAAGAAATGGCTCAGAGAAAGCAGGAGCTGGATCGGGAACTTGAGATGAGAAAAGCAGAACTTGAGGAGAAAAAGGCAGAATATGCTGAGAGACAGTGGAGGGAAGAGGTAGAGCATGCAAAGAAGATGGCCTTAGCCAAGGAGGAACATGCTAGACTTGACCTCCAGCTTAAGAGACTAAAAGAACAAGAGAGACTGTATTCTCCTGAAGGTTCGATGTGTAACTCTGTGGGTATGCGGTGTGCTTATGGTATGGCAGACGTATTTTGCCCAGCTGATGTGTGAATGCAAACCTTTTGTGTTACCTGTAGCTAACAGGGAGGTTTGGGTAGGGGGTGCATGTGGGTATGGAAAGTTTCCTGGAGCTGGTCAGTCTCCCTGTAACCAAGGGGAAAGTGTCTTTACATGTGTGCCTGTGGCAGATAGCTGTGTGTCTGTGCAGGAGGGCAGTGAGCCTGTGGGTGAGGGCCCATCTGATGCCTCAGAGGTGAGGCTGGAATCAGAACCAGGGCAGGAAGAGCCCAGAAATCAGGAAAGTGTTTCTCTGGGGCAGTCTGGAGGGGCTGGCCAGAGCGGAGTTTTGGTTGAGGTGTTGTTGGCTAGTGAGGTTTGTGAAATTGAACCTGCATAAGCTGAAAGTAATTTGTGTAAAGAAGCACAGTGTGTGCAAGCTGGCAATATGGCTGGTGGAAGTAGCTATGGGGAAGTGAAGGAAGCTGTCCCAGTGGCTAGCTGTATGCCTGAAATTAGCCAGGGGTGTTGGGATGAGGGAGAAACTGTCTCTGGTTGTCTGTCTGTGTGTGGGGAAGAGTTTCTTCCTTTGTCTGAGGAAGGTGCCCCACAGCCTGTGTTGGCTGAGAGCAGGGCTGTTGTCCCAGAGTTGGGTCTGGGTACAAAGAAGGCCCAGAAAGGAGGTGTCTCTATGTTTGTGTCTGCTGGGGAGGAGGATGCTGTAACTTGGGTAGATCCAGGCAGTGTCTTGCCAGAACCCCAGAGACCAGACAGTGGGGACCCCGATGTTGTGCTTGATGCTGCTGTGTTGCTGGAAGAGGGGGCAGTGACTCTGTGGGACCAGGGAGACCCCTTAGCCCGGGCACAAGGAGAGAATGAAGGATTGTTAACTCTGGAGCCTAATGATGATGTGGAAGTTTACAGCCATCTAGAGAGCTGCAAAGGGGGAGAAGGTGCCTCTGACCCTGTATCTTGTAAGTCTGTCTGTGTGCCTGAGAGGGGATTGTTTGTGAATACACCAGAGGGGCTGGAGATAACTCAGGGTATGTCTACATTACAATGTTAGTTCTAACTAACGGATGTTAGTTCGAACTAACATTCATAGGCACTACACTAGTGCTCCGCTAGTTCAAATTTAAATCGAACTAGCGGAGCGCTTAGTTCGAACTAGGAAAACCTCATTTTATGAGGATTAAGCCTAGTTCGAACTAGCTAGTTCGAATTAAGGGGTGTGTAGCCCCTTAATTCGAACTAGTGGGAGGCTAGCCCTCCCCAGCTTTCCCTGGTGGTCACTCTGGCCAACACCAGGGAAACTCTATTGCCCCCCTCCCGGCCCCGGACCCCTTAAAGGGGTACGGGCTGGCTACGGTGCCCGTGCCAGGTGCAAGCCTGCCAGCACCCAGCCAGCAGACCCTGCACCTGGCACGGCACAGAGCCACCCACCCGATGTCCCCTAGCCCACCCCCTCTTCCCGGGACCAGGCTGGCGGCTCCTGGGAGCTTGCCCGGGACCGCAAGAGGCGGGCAACTTCCTGGGCTAGTGCGGACATCGTGGACCTTGTCCACGATCTCCGCACTAGGCACAGGAAAGTGGCCGTCTAGGGCAGGAGAGCTGCCAGCCTGGCCACCCAGGAGCAGGTGTGCATGAAAATCAAGGGGGTCCACTGAGACCCCTGACCCTGAGCCCTGAGCTTACAATGGTCGTCCTGGGTCAGACCAAAGGTCCATCTAGCCCAGTAGACTGTCTGCCGACAGCGGCCAACCCTAGGGACCCTGGAGGGGATGGACCGAAGACAGTGACCAAGCCATTTGTCTCGTGCCATCCCTCTCCAGCCTTCCACAAATCTTGGGCAGGGACACCACTCCTACCCCCTGGCTAATACCACTCCATGGACCCAGCCTCCATGACTTGATCTCACTTCCCTTTCAACTCTGTTCTAGTTGTAGCCTTCACAGCCTCCTGCAGCAAGGAGTTCCACAGGTTAACTATTTGCTTTGTCAAGAACAACTGTCTCTTACTAGTTTCAAGCCTGCTACCCATTCCTTTCCTTTGGTGTCCTCTAGTCCTTCTTTATGGGAACTCAGGAAGAACTTTTCGGAATGCACCCTCTCCACCCAACCCCTGCTTTTAGAGACCTCTATCCTGTCCCCCCTCCGTCTCCTCTTTTCTAAGCTGAACAGTCCCAGTCTCTGTAGCCTCTCTTCATCTGGGACCTGTTCCCAACCCCTGACCATGTTAGTTGCCCTCCCCTCTCCCAGACTTTCTCTTCCCCTCTCCCACCTCCTTTTCCCAGTCTCCCCCACTTTTGTTCAATAAAGACAGAGTCAATGTTGGAAGAAACGTTATCTTTATTTTGTACATCAATAAGTAGGGGGGCTAGGGAAGGGTAAGTGGAAGGAGGTGAGGGGGAATGGGGTACGAGCCCCCGATGGGGAGGACTGGGCTGGCTCTGCGGGCTTCTGGGGGTGGAAGCTCTCCTGCAGTCCCCCAATTGCCCCCTCTCCCCAGATGGCAGCCTGCGGCAAGTGCAGCCGGGCTGATGGCCGAGTGGTGTGATGTGCCCAGTGTGGGCACTCCGGGCACTCCAAGTCAGGACTGGTTTTCAAGCGGGGCACCCCTGAGAACTGTCTGTCCGGGGTGGGGGTCGGGTCCCTTTAAGCGCAGCCCTCGGCTAGCATGAGACAGCATCTCCACGCTCTAAGTCCTCCTCTGATGCCCTGCCGGCACTGCTTCTGGCCATCCTTAAGCCCTGTTCAGGGTCCACTCAATGTGGACATGCTAGTTCAAATTAGCAAAACGCTAATTCGAACTAGTTTTTAATTCTAAGTTAGTTCGAATTAGCGCTGTAGTGTAGACGTACCCTCAGGGAGTAAGGAAGTTGCAGGAGGAGTTGGTTGTGGCTCAGCAGGGCAAGGCTGCTGCAGAGCCAGGGAAGGGTAAACTGTTGCTTAAGGAAGCTCATAGGGAAGAGAGTCCTGGCAATGCGTGTAGTGAGCAGTTTGCAGTAACAGGGAAAGGTGACGATGCCTGGCTTGGAGGAGGCATTCAGGGGAAAGCTCTGCCTGTAAAAGGCAGCAGCTTGATGTGTGAGGCACTTGTTGCGGTGCCTGACGGACAGAACTTGTCTGTTAACAGTGACTCCACTGACTTGGGTTTAGGGAAACCCAGTGTGGATGGTGTTGGAGAAGTCTCAGAGGGACTGAGGGTTGTTCCAGATAAGGCAGGGACAGCCAGAGAATTGGAGCAGGCTGATAACCCACGAGGAGTCCTGTGGCACCTTATAGACTAACTGAAGTGTAGGAGCATAAGCTTTCGTGGGCAAAGACCCACTTCGTCAGATGCATGACATGCATCTGACGAAGTGGGTCTTTGCCCACGAAAGCTTATGCTCCTACACTTCAGTTAGTCTATAGGTGCCACAGGACTCCTCGTCGCTTTTGCAGATTCAGACTAACACGGCTACCCCTCTGATACTGATAACCCAGTGACTGTGTGTGACCAGCTTGCTGGGAAGTCAGTGTGTGTGGGACAGGATTGTTCCCAGGTGAGTAAGGAGAGTGGAAAGTTAGTGTCTCAGATTCAGGAGGAGAACTGTGTAGCTAAGTATGCAGAGCAGAACAGCTGTGTGGTCACTCTCCCTAGGATGCAGGAGATGGCAGTTATGCTCCCATCTCTGGACACGGTGGACACTCATAATCAATCAGGGTATGTCTACACTACCCTCCTAGTTCGAACTAGGAGGGTAATGTAGGCATACCGCACTTGCAAATGAAGCCCGGATTTGAATTTCCCGGGCTTCATTTGCATAAGCGGGGAGCCGCCATTTTTAAATCCCCGCTGCTTCAAATCCCGTGCAGCGCGGCTACACGGGGCTCGAACTAGGTAGTTCGGACTAGGTTCCTATTCCGAACTACCGTTACTCCTCGTGAAATGAGGTGTACCGGTAGTTCGGAATAGGCACCCTAGTCCGAACTACCTAGTTCGAGCCCCGTGTAGCCGCGCTGCACGGGGTTCGAAGCAGCGGGGATTTAAAAATGGCGGCTCCCCGCTTATGCAAATGAAGCCCGGGAAATTCAAATCCCGGGCTTCATTTGCAAGTGCGGTATGCATACATTACCCCGCTAGTTCGAACTAGCGGGGTAGTGTAGACATACCCTCAGGGAGTTTAATATCTGGTTCCATGTGCAAACAGAGGTTGGAGGTGAACAGAGGAGAGACTTGGGAGTCTACAGCTTACTGCTGTTACCCCACTGAGTGGGGGAAGGGAGAAAATTCCAGGGCCATTGTGAGCCAGGGAGTCACGCCCAGCCAGCCCTTTGTCTTGTTCAGGCCAGAGGTTTCAGGCCTGGAGCCCACAGGGCAGGGAGGAGGGGTAGAACTTGCTTTGACAAAGAAGATTTGCAGGTTAAACCTAAAGGGACAAAAATTCAATGATGTGGAGCCAAAGAAAGGACAGGATGGGAAATGTCAATTTACACCTGGTATAGGATTGTTCTTGTTACTAATGTTAATTCTTGTAACCAATGTATTATTGTGGCAGAGAATGGTAAAGGTGTACAATGCGCATGATCTTATGGAAACACTTTGTAACTTGTCAGGAAATGTGCCCGGTGACAGACTGTACATAAAAGAACATTGTGATATTAATATTTCATGGTTAACACTTGTAACTGGTCTTGGAACTTTTTACAGGACAAAAGGGATTCCAGCCAGAAGGTCCTGTGTAAGAAGGGAAACTGAGGCACGCCACCATTTTGTTGGGGGAGGCCTGTGATGCCCTCAGTGATGTTACTGGCATCACTTCCTGCATCAATTTTGCATTGGGGGTGTCACATTACTGAATTGGAGGGAAGCAGCCAGATCGCTGCTGCACCCCTACGTGGGGGTGTTGGCCCCAGAAATTGGTATAAAAGGGAGCCATGTGGGGTAGTGAATGGGAGCTTATTGTTTGTTGATCTTATGTACGCTATTTATGTGAGTATATAATGTCTGTGTGTGTAGGTAGGAATCTGTAATCTGTGTGGAAGCTGAATATTTCTCTGAATGTGGTTAAGCATGGCTATGGACAGGCTGAGTAGCGAAGCCCTGTGGAACAATGGCTCTCAATGGGCTATGGACACACCCAAAGAATGGGGTTTGTCACCTAAGGGCAGCCAGCAGGGAACATAGAGATTGGCCTCTGACCAGGTGACTGGCTGCATACAAGAAAAGGCCAGGAAGGAGGTATAAAGAGGCCATGCGGTCGATGCCATTTTGTTCTCAGCTCAGCACTTCATCCCAGAGGCAGCATTGTAGGGATCGAAGAGCCTGGAAGACCTGTGAACCCATCCTGATCTTAGGATGTGCAATAAGAACTTTTAAACCAGCAGCTGCAACATCTCTGCTAGAGCCTGCATCGAGGACTGGGAGAGTCGGTGCATGTAACGTACTGTACTTTAACAACCTTACTCTCATGCTTTTCTTTATTGTAATAATAAACCTTTAGATATAGAGTCTAAAGGATTGGCCCAGCGTGATTTGTGGGTAAGATCCAGAGGGTAAATTGACCAGGGATCTGTGGCTGGTTTCTTGGAACCGGACAGAGCTTGTTCGGGGTAGGTGGGATTGGGTGCTAGGACCCCCCTACCTGTGTATGAGGCCTGGGGCCATCTGGGGCACGGATATTGCTGAGGTGTCGGAGGGGTTTTGCTCGTGAGGCTTCAGGCAGGCTGCTGAAGCGCTCTGTGGGACTGGTTTCTGGCCTGTTTGGAGAGGTCACCAGTCTGGGGGCTGTAAGGAGCCCCGGATTTGAGCAATTCGCCCTGAGCGGACGCCCTCAGCTGTGCCCAGACATGGCCCGGTCCGTCACAGCCGTTCAACCCACAGGCCAGAAGACGCCAAGCCCCTCCCCGGCCCTGCGGCGCGTCCACAAGAGCCGAGGATCCGCTCCTGGCCCAGAGACTTGCAGCTGTCGTGGACTTTTGCTTGTTCCCCAACATTTGTCCTGCCCGACACCCCAGGACATGGCTTGTGAGTCACCATCAGACCCACCCATCTCCGGGCCCTTCCCACCGGCCTCTGCCCATCTGGGTGGGTCTCTCTCGTCGTCCGTCTGCCTTCCCACAAAGACCAGCGTGGGACCACTCTCCTGGGGGGCACTAGGACTGCGCGTGTTCTGGGGTCCGCGGTGGGGGAGCGGTTGGGGTTGCGCGTTCTGGGGTCTGCGGTGGGGGAGGGGTTGGGGTTGCGTGTTCTGGGGTCCGTGGTGGGGGAGGGGTTGGGGTTGCGCGTTCTGGGGTCCGCGGTGGGGGAGGGGTTGGGGTTGCGCGTTCAGGGGTCTGCGGTGGGGGAGGGGTTGGGGTTGCACGTTCTGGGGTCCGTGGTGGGGGAGGGGTTGGGGCTGCCCAGCATTCTGGGACTGGGGTGGGAAGCTGAGGCTGCCCAGCTGCTCTGGGGCTTGCGGGGATGCCAGGGCACCAGGCAGCCTGAGGGCTGGTGTGGGAGGGTAGAAATCTGGGGCTGGGCAGCCACCAGTGTGGGGAGGAGAGGGCAGGGCAGGGCAGGGGCAGCAGCCTGGGAGGTTGGGGGGCCGAAGCCTTAGGAAGAAGGGGCGGGGCTGAGGTTTGCCTTCCCTCGTCAGCCGTTCGCCCGCTGCCCATGCCTCCCACTGCTCTCTGCCAGTCGGGTAGAGGCCCTGGAGAGAGGGGACGTGCCCAGGCACAGAAGTGCTGTGGTCAGGTGCCCCGGCCACAAGAGACTCCTCTGACCCTCCAAGAAACCCCACAGAGCCCTCTGCCAACTGGGGCGGGTTTCACCCCTCCCCCATCTCAGAAGGCCACGTGGGGAATTCTTGGAGGGGTCTTGGACCCTCTTGTGGTTTTATCCCCGTGGATCTGCCTCGGGAATGGATTTCACCGATTGGTGACGGGTGCGGGGCAGGGACCCATCTAGAAGTGGGTCAGGGGACCCCTCTGAGGACTCCTCTCCCGCCCTCCACCAGTCACTGTGGCCCCTGCCCGTAGGACCAGTGAGGGAGGGGACTGCACCACATGGGGGAAGTGCCTCAGGCCAGCTCAGAAGGGAAATGTGCACCAGTCAGAGCAGCCAGTGCCCGACAGCCTAGGCCAGAAGCCTCCATCTCTGGAGCTGAGCAGCCGGCCGGCACCATCGCCCTGGACGCCCCAGCGCAACAGCGCGAGGAAGAGCCCGTCTCGCTCCCTGGACGTCTTTCCAGAACTCAGCGCCTGGCCCTTCGGGCTGCCCCTCTGACTGGTGCACGTTTCCCTTCCGAGCTAGCGTGGGGGAGGGGGTGACCCTCACTAGTAGGGAGGAGACGGTGGAGAGACTCCTTGGAGGGGTCACAGGACCCTCTTGTGGGCAGGGCCCCAGACGGTAGCACTTCCCCCATGTGGTGCAGTCCCCTCCCTCGCTGGTCCTACGGGCAGGGGCCACAGTGACTGGTGGAGGGGCGAGAGCAGTCCTCAGAGGGGTCTTGTGACCCACTTCCCAATGGGACACTCTGCCCCCCGTCGGAGGGACAACTCCCAGCCTGGCTGCGTTACACCAGTCACTGGGGACAGACCCGCAGTCATGGCGCGCTCCGCTTAGACAGGGCTGACTCCCACGCACGACGCCGCAAAGGGGTTAGGGTGGGAGCCAGTTAGGATCCGGCCCATCGGTCAAACCCACTCTCAGGGCGGCGCTACGGGGCCACGTTCCCTCTCAGGTGCAGAATGACCTTTGTTAGGTGCAGCAGGGGGCACAGGGCAGGGGCAGTGGTACTTGTTCTGGCTGGGGGCAGCCTCGGGGGCGCGGCCGGGGATGGAGGATATGCGGCGCGGGGGAATTATCTGAACTCCTGGACTAATAAATGTATCTCTGCTGTAGACCCTGCATTGCTGTGAATTCCTCTGTCGCGACAAAGATTGTGTTTGATGTTTGTTTGTCTTGTGGGGTTTGTCTTATTGCTGGCCTTGTGCTGTATTGTGTTAAAACACAAATCCCGCGTTAGGCACAAACGGATTAATAGGCATTGCTGACTGTATCTGCAGAAGCTATTGTCTCAGCAGGGCAGAGGCCCAGCAATGCCAGGCACAGCAGCTCCTGCGCGACGTGGGGACGCTTCTGCCCCAGGGAGGGGGGGGGGCAGCTCTCTGCCTGGGCACCCGCCCGGCCTGTCTCCTCAGGAACCTCAGCAGCTGTATCCTGCCACAAGCCGTGAGCAGCCGTGAGCGTGGGCAATGCAGCCTCTGGCCATAGGACAGGCAGCTCCCTTCTGCAGCCCCTGGACAGCTCCCTCCTGGCCTGAGCCACACAGAACCCAGGCGTCCTGGGCCAGACAGCTGACCGTGTGTGTGGGGGGGTGACATCTCCCAGCTCATGATCCCCCAGCACTTCACAGACGTTCCTGAAGCCTCCCACCCTGGGCCGTGGGGACTGGAGAGCACCCAGCTCCCCCCAGGAACACCCAGTTCCCTTGCACTCTCCAGACCTCAGCTGGCCGCTGCCAGTCCCTCTCTCTAGCCCGTTTCTGGGCAGACTGCAGTCCCTCCTGGCCACTCCTCCCTGGCAAAGGGTGCGGACCTGCTACCTCTGCAACCCTGCCTTCAGGCCTTACGGCCTGGGGCTTCCCCGGCCCAAGCCCTCCCAGCCTGCCATGTCTGCTGTCGTACCTCGGTGTTTTGTACCTCGGTACCTTCGGTGGTCTGGACTGTCAGTGTCAGCGTCGTCTGGTCAGGGTCGTCCTGGCGCGCTCCTGACAGGACCTCTACTCCGTCGGTGATGATAAACTCTCGGCTGCGTGCGTAACAGTCGGTACTCCCTTTATCTAGCGTGTTAGACCCTGTGCACTGGGGTCAACACAGGAGATCTCTGAGAGGCCCCGGAAACAACAGATGCAGGCAAGGTTTGAAATCAGTCGAGCGGGTTTATTGTCAGATGCGAAGCTCTACCAGTTGGTAACAGAGATCAGTACAATGTGACACCACTGGGCACTATGGCCCACGTTGACACGGTACCAACACCGGGCAGGCCTATTGTCATATAACAGATATTAACAGCACTTAGTCAAAGTTAAGTTACTGTGCACTCTGTAAGTTTAGGCAATGACACCTGCCGTTCAGGCACCTAGTGCGCCCCCCCCCCAAGGTCGGCCGGAGAGCACCCTCTGCGGTGTCCTTTTATAGACAGGTACAAACAACTTACATCATTTCTTTACGTACCAGGTTACCACCCTTTGTTGCCTAGTTACCACCCCTCACTGTATGGAAGGGGGGCTCACTTACTATCCTTCATGCTGTCAATTTTGACCCGGTCCTGAACCTTGGTCGGTCTGTGCATTAGTTTTTAGGGAGTTTTTGTACCAAGACATTTCTTATTCAGATGTTCCATTACTCCCCTTTGGCTCTCAGTCTGTACCCAGTGCTTCCCTGTGTTTTTCCATGCTCAACCTAACTTACACAATCACACAAGGTATGTCTACACTACAAAGTTAATTCGAACTAACAGACGTTAGTTCGAATTAACTTTGATAGGCGCTACAGAAGCAAACCGCTAGTTAGAACTTAATTCGAACTAGTGGAGCACTTAATTCGAACTAGGTAAACCTCATTCCACAAGGACTAACACCTAGTTCGAATTAAGGGCTGTGTAGCCACTTAATTCGAACTAGTGGGAGCCTAGCCCTCCCTAGCTTGCCCTGGTGGCCACTCTGGGCACCACCAGGGAAACTAGTCTACCCCCCACCCAGCCAGCAGTCCCTGCACCTGGCACGGCATGAACCAGCCACCCGCTGCCACCCTGCCCTCTGCCTCTTCCCGGGACCAGGCTGGCGGATCCCGGGAGCCTGCCCAGGTCCACAAGAGGCGGGCGCCCACCAGGTCTTGTGCGGAGATCGTGGATCTCATGCACGACCTCCGCACTAGGCACAGGAAAGTGGCTGTCTAGGGCAGGATAGCTGCCAGCCTGGCCACCCAGGAGCAGGTTTGCATGAAAATCAGCGTGGTCCAGTGAGACCCCCGACCCTGAGCCCTGAGCTTAGAACATAAGAATGGCCATACTGGGTCAGACCAAAGGTCCATCTAGCCCAATAGCCTATCTGCCGACAGCGGCCAACACTAGGGACCCTGGAGGGGATGAACTGAAACAATGACCAAGCCATTTGTCTCGTGCCATCAATCTCCAGCCTTCCACAAACAGAGGCCAGGGACACCATTTCTACCCCCTGGCTAATAGCACTCCATGGACCCAACCTCCATGACTTTATCTCACTTCTCTTTAAACTCTGTTATAGTTTTAGCCTTCACCACCTCATGCAGCAAGGAGTTCCACAGGTTGACTATTTGCTTTGTGAAGAACAACTTTCTGTTATTAGTTTGAAGCCTGCTACCCATTCTTTTCATTTGGTTTCCTCTAGTCCTTCTATTATGGGAACTAATGAAGAACTTTTCTTTATGCACCCTCTCCACACCATTCATGCTTTTATAGACTATCATATCCCCCCTCCATCTCCTCTTTTCTAAGCTGAGAAGTCCCAGTCTCTTTAGCCTCTCTTCATATGGGACCTGTTCCAACCCCCTGATCATTGTAGTTGCCCTCCCCTCTCCCACCCTCTCTCTTTCCCTCTCCCACCTCCTTTTCCCAGTCTCCCCAAGTTTTGTTCAATAAAGAGAGTTTCTATTTTTGAACACACGTGTCCTTTATTTTGTACATCAGAAAGGAGGACTAGGGAAGGGTAAGTGGAAGGAGGTGAGGGAGGAATGGGGTATGAGCCCCCGATGGGGAGGACTGGGGTGGCTCTGCGGGCTCCTCGGGGTGGAAGCTCTCCTGCAGCCCCCCGATTGCCTCCCCAGATGGCAGCCTGCAGCAAGTGCAGCCGGGCTGATGGCCGCGTCCTGTGATATGCCGAGTCTGGGCATTCAGGGCACTCCAAGCCAGGACTGCTTTGCTGTCCCTCATCAAGTTAGACAAGCGAGCATGGAACCCCTGAGAACTGTCTGTCCGGGGTGGGGGTTGGGTCCCTTTAAGCACAGCCGTTGGCTAGCCTGAGACAGCAGCTCCATGCTCTAAGTCCTAATCTGATGCCCTGCTGGCACTGCTTCCGTCCAGCCTTAACCCCGGTTCAGGGTCCACTCAATGTGGACATGCTAGTTCGAATTAGCAAAACGCTAATTTGAACTAGTTTTTAGGTCTAGATGCACTAGTTCGAATTAGCTTAGTTCGAATTAACTAATTCGAATTAAGTTAGTTCGAATTAGAGCTGTAGTGTAGACATACCCACGGTTATCAATAGGGCTTCTTTCTTTGCTCCTGTGTTACTGAACCAAAGTCTTGCTCACTAGATTGCAGGCCTGTTGCTGTTTCCATGTTGCAGGCCTTAGGCCTGCTGACTCTATATTACTGACCCTCAGCTTACTACAACTGCCTCTCACAGCCCCGCCCACCACAGCTGCCTCTCGCAGATCCACAGACAGACCTTCCAGGACACAGGAATCAAATCCTCACCTTACAAGAAGTGATTTTTGTTACAAAACAGGAGAGAAACGTGATAAAGAGTACTTGTTTCCTTGATGTTACAGAGCAACTGAGGAAACCGAATTAAAACAGAAAAAACCCTCTGGCACAATGCTCATTTTTTTGGGAAGAATGGCTCTTGCTCAAGAGGGGGGTTTTCACATCTACACAGCTCCTTTTTGTGTAAAAGCCTCTCGTGCAAAAACTGTTGCTAATTAATTATGCAAATGAAGCGTGGCGATAGTCTACTCTGCGCTTCATTTGCACAAGCTTTTGCGGAAAAAGGTTGCGGTATGGACGTAGCCAAAGAGAGCAGGCAGGGAACCTAAATCCAATTCACATTTCAACCGTCTGTCTCGATTGGTTCTCCTGGCCCCCTGGCTGACACCTTTGCTAGGTACCTGAATTAACCCTTTAATCAGCGGGTGCTGGTCAGCACTCCTCCTGTTCATGACACCTTCCCATGGGCCCGTCTCCATGTCATAGAGCTCAGCAGTTTGGCATTGGCCCCTTTCCTCTGGTGCAGCCAGGTGAGGGGAGAGTGGTCGGTTACACTGTCAGAGCCGCCCAAATAGCTATGTAAGGGCCCACACCCGGGCCAGGCAGTGCTTCTCTACGGCTGCACAGTGCAGCTCCCGGGGCAGCATCGTCCTGACGAAGTTCACAGCGGGGCGCCTCTCCCCGTACAGTCAGTTTGCAACAGCACCACCCCGCCCGGTGTCTGAGGCGTCAGTGAACAGCAGGAAGGGTTCGCTGACGTCCGCATCCACCTGCACCGGGCCAGGGATGAGTAGCCCCGGTCAGCACAGAGAGCCCTTCCGCACTGCTCGGTCCAGACCACGTGCTTGGGCCCTTCCTACATGGCTCTGTCCGGGGAGCTGCCAGGCTCTACAGCGCTACTGTCACGCGGCCGGGGAGAAGGCCCCGTTCAGGGTGGGGAGGTTAAATATCCGATATTTGAATAGTCGATTAACCTCGTGAATTCTTACCAGTTACTCGATTATTCTACAGTCCCGGGGGTGGGGAGCAGCAGCCAGTGCGCTCTGGCCCCCCTCCCGAGGAGCCCCCTGCCACTCTGCGCTGATGCCTCTGAATCACGGGGTACCAGGTGGGAACTGGTCTTCAAGGAGAGCCAGTTTACACCAGCATCATCCGGGACCACGCTGTTGGCCCGCGCTGCTGGCCCTGATCTAGAGGCAGCCGTGCAGGGTGGCAGCAGCTCCTGTCCGGGAGAGCGGTCTGAGCTCCTGGACCCCACATAAGCCAGAACTCAGCCAGGCTCTCTGCCCGCCCACCTCCTAAGGTGTTTGTTCTGCTGCTGCTGCTTCCTTTCCTGCTCCTTCTGCTGCTGCCGCTACCTCTTCTGTTGCAGCTTCTTCTCCTGTCTCGATTTTTTTCTGCTTCTTCTACTGTTTCTTCGTCTGCTGCTTTAAACTGCTGCTGCTTTTTCTTCTGCTGTTTCTGCTTCTTCTGCTACTGCTGCTCCTATTTGGTTTTCTGTTTCTCCTTCTGCTTCAAACTGCTGATTCTTTTGCTGCCTCCTTTCTTCTGCTGCTTCTTCTACTGCCGTGGTCTCCAATCTTTTGAATCACAAGATCACTTTTTCAGTTTAAGTGCAATGTAAGATCTACCTCAAACCCAAATGCTCTTGCCCCGCTTCCTTCTGCTCCTTCTTTGAGGCCCTGGCCCTGTTCTACCCCCTTCTTCCAGGCCCCCCCCTGCTCACTCCATGCCCTTTCCTTGCCCATCCTCTCTTTCATCAGCGTTAGGTGGGAGAAGCGATGAAGCTGCTGAGGGGTCCCCTAACAATACTAACCCCTTTGTTCGACTCCTGTGACAGCCAGTGACTGTCTAGGAAGGAGTACGGCAGAAAGGGATCTAGGGGTTATAGTGGACAATATGCTGAATATGAGTCAGCAGTGTGATGCTGTTGCAAGAAAAGCAAACATGATTCTGGGATGTGTTGTGAGGAAGACACGAGAAGTCATTCTTCCGCTCTACTCTGCGCTGGTTAGCCCCCGGTTGGAGTATTGTGTCCAGTTCTGGGCATCACATTTCAAGAAAGATGTGGAGAAATTGGAGAGGGTCTTGAGAAGAGCAACAAGAATAATTAAAGGTCTAGAGAACATGACCTATGAGGGAAGGCTGAAAGAATTGGGTTTGTTTAGTTTAGAAAAGAGAAGATTGTGGGGTGGGGACAGGATAGCCGTTTTCAGGTATCTAAAAGAGTGTTATAAGGAGGAGAGAGAAAACTTGTTCATCTTTGCCCCTGAGGATAGGACAAGAAGCAATGGGCTTAAACTGCAGCAAGGCAGCTTTTAGTTGGACATTAGGAAAAAGTTCCTAGCTATCAGAGTGGTTAAACACTGGAATAAATTGCCCAGGGAGATTGTGGAATCCCCATCTCTGGGAATATTTAAGAGTAGGTTAGATAAATGTCTATAGACAGTATTTGGTCCTGCCACGAGGGCAGGGGACTGGACTCAATGACCTCTCGAGGTCCCTCCCAGTCCTAGTATTCTATGATTCTATCATCGGGTGGCGCGTTTTTATTCATCAAAAGGCCAATTAAGGTGAATCGAACATATGACCAATTTATGAAGGGTAAATTTACAAAATAGGGGATTCAGCGGATATTAAAAAATGGTTAACGACAACCAATAAACAGTACAAGCGACGAGGAGTCCCGTGGCACCTTATAGACTAACTGAAGTGTAGGAGCATAAGCTTTCGTGGTCAAAGACTCACTTCGTCAGATGCAAACAGTACAGTAATCAATTCCCAAAAATCACAAGGAAAAGGAAAATTTCAGCTGAGTCCAATTGGCATGGTCCGTGTAATAACCAAAGTTTATAGCAGCCTTCTTGAAAGTTCCCAGAATGTCGCTCAGGAGCTCAAATCTCGCAGCTCACCGAGAGCTTTGAGAGGAGCCCTGAGAAGAGCCCTCGGAGTCCTCTTCCCTGCCGATGGTAAGTAGTTCTCAGGGTGGCTGGCGATGGTCTTCAGTGGAGTCTCCCGTAAGGCTGCAGTTGTCTTGATCCGGAGTCTGATGTCCTCTGAGGAAAACCCCGCGCACCCTGCCTCTGGGACGGACATCCCCAAACTGTCCAGCTATCGGCCTTTTATCCCGTCTCAGGCAGGAAATCCCTGTGAGGGAAACCCCTCAGAGTCTGCCCCTGTTAGGGAGACCCTGTGTGTGAACTTCTGAGGTAAAGCCAGGTCAGACTAGACAGTGTGTGTTTGTGAGAATGACAGAGAGACACACACTGAGAGTGAGAGATTTGTGCATTGCCGAGCTCCCTCCATCCCCTGCTCTCTGTGTGGAGATAGGGCATAAGAGTAGAGGGAGGGAGGAACACCCTGACATCAGAGCCCCCCCCCTTCTCCTTCCCACACCCTGCACAGCAAGCAGGATACCAAGGGGGCAGCTTCAATGCAGAAGGCAGGAGCAGCATGAAAATGGGTAGAGGAGCAACTGAAGCGTTAGCCCTTGAGAGCTTCCTGGACAAACCAGCCAGGATCATCGGCTAGAGGCTCTGAGATCTGTCATTAGACCCCGATCCACTGCTCGGTGAGCACTGCTCGACTATTTCTGCTGCTGCCGCTTCTTCTGTTGCTGCTCCTTCTCCTGCCCCTGCTTGTTTTCATGTTTCTTCTTCTGTTTGTGCTGCTGCTTCTTTGGCTACTTTTTCTTCTGTTGTTTCTTTTGCTGATTCTTCTTCTGCTTTTGCTCCTTCTTCCTCTGTGGCTGCTACTTACTCTGCTGTTGCCTCTTCTGCTGCTGCTTTTCTTCTTCTTCTGGGCTGTGTCTACACTGCACCCCTTTTCCGGAAAGGGATGCAGATGAGACAAGTCGGAATTGCAAATGCAGCGGGGATTTAAATTTTCCCCGCTCCATTTGCATGAACATGGCTGCCGCTTTTTTCCGGCTCGGGGCTTTGCCGGAAAAAAGCGCCAGTCTAGACAGGGATCTTTTGGGGAAAAAAGCCTTTTCCGAAAGGTCCCTTATTCCTCTTAAAATCAGGACACAGCCCTGCTGCTGCTGCTAATTCCTCTTTCTTCGGCTGCTGCTTCTTCAGCTTCTCCTATTCCTGCCTCTGCTTCTCCTGTTCCTGCTGCTCTTTTCTTCTTCTGCTGCTGCTGCCTCTTTTCTTCTCTGTTTCTTCTACTGCTTCTGCAGCTGCTGCTGCTTCTCTGGCTGCTGCTGCTCCTTCTTTTTCTGTGGATACTTCTGCTGTTGCTGCTATTGTGCTGCTACTTCTTCTCCATCTGGTGTTTGTTTCCCGTTGCTACTCTTTCTGCTGCTGCTACTTCTTTTTCTGTTCCTTCTTCTGCTGCTCCTTCTGCTGCTGTTGTTGCTTCTTCTGCAGTGCTGCTGCTTCTGCTGCTTCATCTGCTTCTATGGTTCCTTCTGGTGCTGCTCCTATTTGTTTTTCTGCTTCTCCTTCTTTTGTTTGTGCTTCTGCTTCTTCTGTGGCTGCTGCTGTTTTCTTTCTTCTGCTGCTGCTGTTTCTACTTCTCTCAGGTATGTCTACACTTACCCCCTAGTTCGGAGTTGGGAGGCAAATGAAGCATACCGAAGTTGCTAATGAAGTGTGGGATTTAAATATCCCGTGCTTGATTAGCATATTTGCAGCCGGTCGCCATTTTAAAATGCCAGTCGCCCGATTTAACTCACCGTGTGTAGACACAGTAGTCCGATTTAAAACCCTTCCCTCGATTTAACTGTTACTTCTCATTGCAAGAGGAGTAACAGTTAAATCTCGCGCTTCATTAGCAACTTGGGTATGCTTCATTTGCCTCCCCCATCCGAACTATGGGACAAGAGTAGACACACCCCCACTCAATAAGGAGCAGCCAGAGATCATGACGCAGGGATGATCCCCAAAGCCTTATTCTGCCCCTCTAGTGGAGCTGGCAGGAAGTGGGGGGGGGGGGGGAGTGGTGACCCACAGAAATTAGGAGCCTGCTGGAAGTCTCCAGAGAGCTGTCACCTCTGCACCTGGGAAGGGAAGGGGGAGGGGCTCGCTCCTCAGGAAGCAGGGGAAGCCTTGTGCCCGGTAGGGAGCTGGCTCCATCACTGTAGCCGGCTGGGCCCTTACCCCGCTCTGCCCTGTCAGGAGGAGGGGAAGGGAACTTGGGGGCTGAGGTGGTAACAGAGCATCTCCCTCCCTCCCATTTAACACTCCATTGGCATCCACAGCAAAGTGTGGGACACTTCCGGCCCACGCCGCCTCCTCAGCACCTGCCCTGCTATCGACAGGCACATTTGCCTTCCCTCTGCCTCCTGACTGTTCCAGTGCGAGAGGAAACCGCAACATCCTCTGGGAGGAGGGTCCCAACTACGGGATGGTTTCCCTCTGCTCCCATTGAATGCTCCGTTCCCTTGAGACTTTCATCCTCCTGAAGAGCACTGGGGCTCTCAGACTGGAGGTGGGACAGTACTACTGTGTCCCGGAAAGTCTCATCAGCATAGCTCTCTGCCTCCCTTAGCTCCTCCAGTTCAGCCACCCTGGCCTCCAAAGCACGAACTCGGTCTCTGAGGGTCAGGAGCTCTTTGCAACGGGTGCACACATACGCCACCCGCCCACAGGGCAGGTAATTATACGTGTTACACTCGACGCAATAAACAGGATAGCCCCCACTCTGCTGCTGGGCTTCTGTCTCCATTTTTCTAATGAATAAGTTTAAGTATAAACTGGGATTCTTTTTAAACCTCTGGAATATAGATTATTATACAAGTTACGTTTTAAAGAAGGTCAGAAGTCACTAGTGCCCTCTAACCTTCCCCTCTAAACTCCCTGTTAGCTGTTCCTGTTCGCAAGCTCCCTGGGCGCTGAGTCACAGGCTTATATAGCTCCGGTAGCCCCTCCCCCTGACTGAGGCTCAGCCAATTAACAGAGGCTTCTAGATTTCAAACCTTTTAGAAGCTCCTTCAAACAGACAGACAGACAGACAGACAAACACAAGCTCAGCACACAGCAAACAACTCCCCCCCCCCCCCCAAACACACACTCCAGACAGCCACTTACCACAAGGGTCCCACTTTTACTCCTCTTTTACCTGGAGAACTCCCTCTCCAAACTCCCTGTTAGCTGTTCCTGGTCGCAAGCGGAACAGGACTTCACTTGACTGCGTACTGAAATGTTTCTGTGTTTGTCAAGTAGCTTGCTAATGTTTTCAGTGCCAAAATCATCCCTGATTTCATGTGGGGGAAGAGAGGCAAAGAAAAAAGCTGCCCATTCATTTAGTTCATTCTCTGGAAACCTCTTACTCAGAGGCTCACACAGCAGGGAGATGAAACGTAGAATAGGTTCACAGCTGAACTGGTCATCGGTTGTGGTTGATTTGATTTGATTTTTCACACTGGTTCTCCAAGATCCTGCCCTCTCATCCTGTGGCTCTGGGCCCTTGCTAACTGCACAGCCTCACACGTTGTCAAAGAACCTTTCTGGGAGCATTTAGTCAGTTCTGTTAATTCACGTGAGACCTCATTTAATACAGCTGCAGTGACGTGGCAATTAGTGTCATGGAACTTAGTCAGGCAGCACTTTGCTATTGGGTCATTATTTTTTGAGATTTCCTGTTCCAAATAGTTAAGAAGGGGCTCCTAATTACACAGCAAAGCACTTCCAGCAAAATGTCTAGGTGGCCACCTCACTTCAGTTAGAGGTTTCAATGATACAGTCTCATTTTCTGTGACATTTGCTATTTCCTCCAATTGTCCTCTTCGGACTGAGGATCTGCAAAAGATTCTATAAACGGTCTTCAAAAGGGTCTCTATTGTCTTCAGCACTGGCACTTGGTTCCACACATCAGCTAAACCCAGGTCTTCTCCATGGGCCAGGCAGTGTTGTGCTGTTAAATGTGGGATGCTTTGCTTGAGTTGTCTGGCAACACCATTGTTTTTCCCCCAGCACGACTGAAGCACCATCTGAAGTGCACATCACTGTTTTCATCAGATCCCGCTTATTCATGGTGTCAAAGGCTTTGAGAGCAGCTGTAACAGCTTGTGCATTCCAAGCAGATAACTGAATCATTCCACCAAACACAGTCTTCTGCCCTGCACATGCTGCAGCTCTGAACTTGAAGTCAATGAAAAGCAAGTTGGTGACAGAAATACCTGTGCTCTCATCAGTAATAAATGTATGGTAGGAAGACAGGCAAATAGCTGACTTGATTTCTGCACAGACAACACTGATGATTGACTCCAAAACCACAAAAGCAGAGTTTTTCTATGCCAGCTTGTACATACTGGTGCTTTCCCATGTGCTCATTTATATTTTGCGCATTTCTATTCTGGAGCTGTTCTTTTGTACGGGAAGCAGAAAGTTATCTGTGAGAATTTTTATTTTTATTTTTATTTTTTCTGGCTTTAAATGTTTTCTGTCCTTCAGTTCCAGCCTCTTCTGTTTCTTATTTGTGTTTCTAAGAGCATCCTTCACAACTCACATCCCAGGGGAGGAGAATTCCTGCTCCTAAGAATATGTGCAGCAGATTCACGGCTTTTGCTTGATGAATCGTCTTCATGTTGTCCAAGGGCTTCCCCCGTCCCACTTGTGGCCTGCGGAGAAGTGGCTGCATATTCTAGTCTGAGTCCAAATTTAGCAGGTCAAGCCCACATCAGCACTGTACTGGAATATGTCCCCGCTCTGTACACAGATCTTGCCTTGAGATTGTTGAGATTCTGCTTCAACTCTTTCATTCAGCCATTCTCCTTTGACCGTGGGGCAGCATTTCTTCTTAGGGTTTGCTCCTGTGCTGGTTGATGCTCTTTGCCTTCATTAACACATGGCTGATAACAGGTTCAGAAGGGCTGGGGGGTCATGTAATATCACGTATTCTGCTCTTAATTAAAAATCCTGTAGTCCATGAGATATGTACAGCTTGTATTAAAAAGAGTCTGCCCGAGAGTGCTGCTGTGATAACTAACTCTGTTGCAGGCAATGATTAGAGTCATTTAACACTAGGACAGGAAGTGACTCAGGGGATCAAGTCCCTCCCCTGCACTCACGGCAGGACCAGGCACTGTCTAGATCATCCCTGGCAGGCGTCTGTCCAACCTGCTCTTCAGTATCTCCAGTGATGGAGACTCCACAACCTCCCTCAGCAATTTATTCCAGTGTTTAACCATCCTGACAGTTAGGAAGTTTTTCCTTATGTCCAATCTAAACCTCCCCTGCTGGAATTTAAGTTCATTGCTTCTTGTCCTATCCTCAGAGGCCCAGGAGAACAGTCTTTCTACCTGCTCCTCCTGGTAACACCCTTTTAGATACTTGAAAACCGCTATCATGTCCCCTCTCAGTCTATTCTTTTTTAAAGTAAACAAGACCAATTCTCACTTATTATGCCCTTCCAGTATGACAAGTGAACCATTAGTAATTACTTTCTGAGAACAGTTATCCAGCCAGTTTTGCACCCACTTACGTTGTATTTCATCTTTTTGGTAGTTGCCCCATCTAGGTTGTATTTCCCTAGTTTATTGATAAGCAGGTCATGCGATACCGTATCAAATGCCCACCTCCTTCCCATACTGCATTGCCTAGTGCAGTAGTCTGGGAGCTGAATTTGTTTGTGAACACAGAGGCAAAATAAGCATTGAGTACTTCAGCTTTCTCCACATAATCTGTCACTAGCTTACCCCACCAAACCCAGCACCACCAGCAGCTTCCTTGCAACCGGTAGGATGGCGAGTGCAGGCTAGGTCTACACTACAGAGTTTTTGCTCAAAAACGGCCGTCCACATCTCAAGTGCTTTTTTGCGCAAGTAAAACCAAAGAACAGAGGGGTTTTCCCGGTGTAGGTATTCCTCAGTCTACGAGGAATAATTCCTTTTTCAAAACAGTTTTTCGCAAAAAGGTGTATGTGGACGGGCAAAAGGGGTTTTTTTTGCACAAGAAAAGGGAAGAGGAAAAAGCACAGGTGCCCTGGTGGCCATTCTAGCCATAGTAATCACTGCTCACTTCAAGAAAGCATCCAGGCAGTCTGGACGCTCTCTTTCGCAAAAGTGCATCCCTTTTTTGATGCGCTTTTGCAGTGTGGATGCTCTCTTGTTTAAGAAGTTTTTGCAGATGAAAAGCTTCTTGTGCAAGAATCCTGTAGTCTACACTTAGCTTTAAGAGAAAATGTAGGATGAACTTCAGCCACTTCTATAACAGCATTTCTGTAGAAAATCCCCTTTTTATAAACAAACAAACAGACCTCAGACAAAGCCTCTCCTATCATATGAACAGCGACCTTCTCATTAGCACTTTAAGCCAACTTTAGGGTCATCGGCTCCCACAGTCCCAGGCTGTAAGGCCAGAAGGGACAGCCCTGCTCCCCGAGTTTCACCTCCTTCACAACAGAGGCCTGAGATATTCCTCACAACAGTTCCTGTGTCACTCCCGGCCCCATGTCTCTTCACCTTTGCCTGGGTTCTATGGACAAGCTCTGGCTCTTACAGGAGCGGATGGTTTCAAGAGACCGCTCTTGTGTGTGAATCCTGGGCAGACTATTCCCCTGCCTTTCCGGAAGGACAGAAAAACCGTTTGGCTCCTTTTTTTTATTCTAGGCTGCATTTCTTCTTGCGAAGACTCACCTCAAGGGAGCACAGACACAGCCAGGTGCTCAGGGTGGTGGTCCAACCTGCAGCAGCCGAGGCATGCTCCGGCCTCAGCCAGCAGGAGCAGGCCTTGCCAGAGGAGCCCAAGAAAACCAGAGGCTCTTGAAAGCTCCTATCGGGCATTAGAAGACTCTGTCGGTAGCCAGTGTGGCAGCTCCATGGCAGAAGCTGATGAGGAGACAACAGCTTCCTCACCCACAAGCTAGTTTTACTAGCTAGGAGCTTACAAATTAGAAAGGGAAAGAAGCTGCAGTATTAGATACGCCAGAGCACAACACATCTTCAGGGAAAGGGAACAGAGCCAAGAGCCCAGACACTGCTGCATGCAGAGAGAAAGGAAATGGAGTGGAGAGCCCAGAAGCCCAACAGAACACGTCTACGCACACTGTGGGCTAGCAAACACCTACGCTGAACAGTGGAGTGTCTGACTGGGACATGCTTGGGAATCTCTTCTTTTCTGTTCTCAATAAACCTACTGTGACTAGCACGTCTCATGCCCTGTTCTCATCCTGCTAGTGTTCCCTCCTTCCAGGCCATTGGACAAGATAGTTTCCAGCGAGGGAGCTTAAAGAGGTCATGGACTATAGGCATTGGGTAGGTGTTTGAGGATATATTAAGAATCTTTAAGATTCATAAACTGTCAGTCTGGAATGTAACCCTTTGCTTTCCAGAACTAGAGCGATTATTCCCACAAACCCAAAATGAAAAAATCAGACCGGGGAGCCTGAGAAACATGCTTCAGTCAGCACCAGCCAGTGACCTATTGGCAGCAAGGGCAAATGAGAAGGAAGCAGAGGGATCCACTCCACCAAGAATATCAAAGCGTAATGTCTATGAAAAGTTATAAGGAGCTGAGATTAGAAACTGACAACATCTCAGTAGTAGGCTGGAATTCTGGTTTCAGTCACCCCTGTGTAAATCCGCCTCCCCCACCACACGGATACTCCTCACGTCAGTGTTTTTAAGATCAGATTCTGATCAGTCACACCACAGTAAATCCTTGGTTATACAGGAGACGTGACCCTGGATTCACAAGGGTGTCAATGAGCAGGCTTTGAACCTAAAAATCCACATGCTCTGTCAGCACCAATTATATAGCCCCATCCATGCATAAGTTCTTATATAGCCAAGTCCTCTGATCTGAGAGCGCCAGAGAAGGTCCGCCACACTGAGCAGGTGTAGTGCCATTGTGCTGGATGGGGAGAAGATGTGGTAAAATCATTCCAACGGCGGCGTTTGTCCCCACTTGCTATGTATTGGTGTTCCATGGGCAAGGATAGAGGTGGTGGATGCTGAGCACCAGAGATCTGCCACATTGGACAGGGGGTGCAGCTACTCTGGGGTCTCTGGGTACAAATAACTGATAGCAAAATCAATACCACTCTCCAGAAAACCCACTGACTGCTACACTTACCTACACGCCTCCACCTTCCATCCAGCACACACCATTCCATCCATTGTCTATAGTCAAGCCCTTAGATACAATCACATCTGCTCCAACCCCACCGACAGACCAAAAACTTTAAGATCTCTACCAAGCATTTGTAAAACTCAATTACCCACCGGTGGAATAGAAACAAATTGAAAGGGCCAGACAAACTTGCAGAAACCATCTACTTCAAGATAGGCCCAAGAAAAGCTAGTTAAACTCCAAGACATCAGCCACCTACAACCTATACTGGAACAGGATACTACACTCCGAGAGGTCCTGGGTGACAGACCTATACTCTCCAATAGACAACCACCTAACCTCAGGAAGATACTTAGTAACAACCACAAGGCACAGCACATCAATACTAACTCTGGAACTTTCCCTTGTGACAAACCCCATTGCCGACTTTGTCCACATATCTACTCTGGTGACACCATCACTGGACCTAACTATGTCAGTTATACGATCAAGGACTCATATTCCTGTTCATCCAGCAATGTGACTTATGCCATCGTGTGTCAGCAGTGTCCCTCTGCAATGTATATTGACAGACTGCTCAGTCACTTTGCCAAAGAATCAATGCCCACAAATCTGACATCTTCCAAGAGAAAATCCTATTCGTCTACATTTCAGTCTACCTGGGCATTCCCTTAGAGACCTGACAACATGCATCTTACTTCAGAAAGACTTTAACACTAGATTACAGAGAGAAACTTCAGAACTTTCATTCATGCTGAAATTTGACAGGTTACAAATGGGCCTTAATAAAGATGTTAGTTACCTACACATTACAAAGACAGCTTCCCCAACTATTGATAGTCCTAGTAATTGCTGATTAGCCACTCACTGACTTAAAATAAGCTATTTCCTCCTTCCCTCTCTCCCTCCCCACCTTTTGTTCTACAATCTGATTTGTTAGTTTATAATGTGCTCACCCTCTTCATTGTATTCCGTTGTTATATATGGTCACGCAATTCTCTTTCACAATAGGATTTGGAGAAGTGGGTCTGGCCTAGGAAAGCTCACCACCTAACAACTATCTTGTTAGTCTTTAAAGTGCAATTAAATTTTTCCTTTTGCTTTACCATGCTACCACAGTGCATTTGCTAGACCTGTGCCTTAGGGAAAAGAATTGACCCATAGTGATTCAAAAGTGACTTTGATTCCATTTCGCTTCCTGTACAAGTCAGTCACACTTTGTTTGGCTCCAGTAACCCTATGTCAAATATTTACTAGGCTCTCATCAGAATCAACATTACAGCTGGGCAAACCTCTCCATGCAAACCCTGTTTTTCACTTGCTTACAAGTTGTATGAAACATCCTGGGTTCAGCCAGGCATAGGAACAAGCCTCTATTGCCGTCTGCCTCTTGTCTACACTTTTGCAGCTTCCTCAACAACGGCTGGCCTGAGTCCCATGCTGGCCACTGTTACACCTTGGTTCGGTGATGTGATGGGAGCCTCAAGGGTTAAAGCTGACTACCCAGTGAAAACTACTGGATGATGGTGAAACAAATGATATTTATTAAGTGGTCAAAACCAGCAATTAACAAGTAGGTGTTTAAACTAGCAATTGCTTAGTACTTTTACAGCGTAGAAAAGTTTGGGCACAATTATACCCAACTGATTACAATTCTTTGATTACAATTCACTTATATCAAATCACTATCCCTAATTTGCCTAAGACGACGTAGCAAACAAATGAAAAATACAAAAAACAAAGCCAAAATAATGATAATAAAAGAACCGTCCAAAGCCAGCCCCTCTATGGTTATTTTAGGACAGCTGGTGGAGTTAGTTATAAATCTACTTTTACAACTTAACAACTTCTATTTCTAACACTTATACTTAACCTAAATACAACACTACTATACAACACAAAATTATACAATTTACACAGCGTGGTTAACAGAACTTAGATACACTTTACAGAATTACACAGTGAAATTAACACAACTTGACTATTAATTAAACCAATAACTAATACATTTAAAGCAATACTTACAAATCCAGAAACGATAACGACACAAAGACACACTAGAACTCGGAGCATGCTCAGGACTCGTGCACCCCTATATTTGATTCGAAGGGTGGGGAGGCAGCCTCAGGGTGATCAATCCTTTAGCCAGGCAAAAAAAAGACACGTGCCCTCAATACACGGAACCTCCGTCGAACAAAGGGATTGAGGGTCTTTTATACAAAAATTCGGTGTCTGATGCCATGCTAGGGTCTGCATTTGGCAGGGCCTGATAGGCTAGTGATGAGGTAGCATGACAATACTGCCCTATAGAAATTTTCGTGATGTATGCGTGATCCCCTCATGGACAGGACCAGATGGGGCATAGTTAGTGTTAGACAATTATGTTTTATTACCCTATGTTTACTTTTTCCCTTGCCCCTAAGACTGGTCAAGCTACGGTCAAATGAGGCTTATCTGTAAGCACTATCTAGTCATGCTCACCTCCCTATTTTTTTGGCGCCTGTGAGTCCCAGAATGCCTATAAGATCAAATTCCATTCACAAAACTGCATTGTGCTGCCCATGGTCCTCTGAGTATCTGGGTTTTGTATGAGGGGCCTTGTGTGGCAGGATGGGCTATACGCGAAGGCTATGGACAGAAAAAGCCTGCTTTACAACAGCCACAATCTCCTGTCCCTCAGGATACTGATGCCCCCTCTATGGCCTCCTTGAGACCCCATCATTGATATTCCCATCTAGATGTAGAGGCTGAAGGAGATGGACAATTACAGGGCTCTCCACTAATCTCCCCTTTCCAGACTCCAGCATATAGTACGCTCAAGGCTCCAGCTGACTTCTCAATTGTACACAGATCTACATCCAATGTATACCCATCCCCAGACAGAACCTGAAAAGGCCAGGTGCCAGGAGAGCTATTTCAGAGTTATCACCTATGTGTTTCAAACCTCTGACTTCCTCTGCATCCCTTTGTACCTCTAGCAGTAACCATAATCGCAGCACAGTTCTGCAAGAGCCTCTCTCGCTATCTTCTGTTTCTTTTTGTGACCTCTGTAGTTTATTACAGAATGTTAGTCTAATGCGTACAGGATCACTTTATGATATAAAACATAGTTACATGTTTCCAACAGAGTATATGCTCAGTGCTGTATAATATCCAAAAAATAAACTGAAAGCTCTTTAACTAGGGGATTCTCTACAAAATAGATATCCCTGTGGATCATTGGCTTTTAAATTTAAAACAGTTTTGATGCTGTAATGCAAGCCCCAAACACTAGGTAGAGCAGCTAGCACAGAAATATTCTGTTCAAAATAGCAGGTTGAAATGAACATGTTGCACTGTGGTGGAAGGAGAACAGCAAAAGATTTTTAGCATTTTAAGATTTTCCATGAATCTGTTAGTTTTGATTTATTCTACTTTACTATTTCTACATTAGCACTCAACAAAAGAGGGAGAAAAGTAAAGAAGTAAATTGTACTTCCCCGTGATTTCAAAGTAACAAATTTCAAAAATTAACATTTGTTTTCAAACTTCAAGAGGAGGAAAACGTCAATGAAAATAGCACTTTTGAATCAGATGAGAATAAATAAAATGTATTTATTCTCCATCTCAGATTGTTTAATTTGCAGATTACAGTGCAAATTACTAAATTTCTAATTATGCTACACAACTAAAAACATTAGCATTAAGTGTGGCTGCTTCATATACCCTGTTTCTTGTTCCTTACATTAGTCTCATCTTTTCTGTCCTAGGACTCATGAATTAGAAAAAAAAAATCAGCTGGTGAAAAACCCTCAGAGATTATCATCTGCAAAAGAAATTAATAGAAATTCTTCCAAAAGACCTAGAAATTATCTTGGATGAATCAGTCTCCCAATCCAATTTCATAGAGGAGGAATATGATCTCTTGGATAAAACAGAGGAGGACCCCAAGAGGAAACACTGTTGATTCTGATGCAGGAAGTTTTATTTCCAGTGAGTGAACAAGGCATCCAAATAGATGATGACAGCATGGAATGTCAGTTTGCAAGCAACTGCATTAAAAAAATTGCCTCAGAGAAAGAAATACTAAAGCTCTTCAGGGATTTATGGAAAATCCTGGCTAATGTGGAAAAAGAACTGTGTCGAATGAGAGGTCAGGGAAGATATCCCTGCTGAGAAATATAAATCTCAGCTGAAAGATAAGATTTTGCAATTACACAGACAGAATAAATGTGATCTTAGTAATGGTTTGACTAGACTCAAATGCTGTACAACATCTACTTGCATTAGAGAAACACTATTTTCTGAAATGGATCAAATTTCAGCTGGATCACACTGATAGAAGGAATTGTTCTGAACCTACAGGCTGAATACAAAGAGAAATGCAAGTCTCTCAGATTAGTTCTGCCACTTCTTTACACGTTGAGCATTCCATGTGAAAGTTGGGGAAGTCTCAGGAGGCTGTGCACCCCATGGTTAAAGGCTGCAATACCCTAAAAAGTGGAAGGCAACTCACCCACCTCTCAGGCATCGCAATTGACCTCATGCTAAAAGAGCTTCCTGTTCACCTGATGAACGGACATGTCTGCAACCTCCCACTGCAATGGGTGACCGACATTCTGAACTCTGGGCCAAGCTGAGGGGAAGGACCAAAATGCTGGTTGTGATGATGCTGGGAGTGCAGAGCACTGGGAAATCCACCTTCTTGAACGCCACATTCCAGCGGCAGTTTGCAGTAAGTAGCGGCTGAGGTACGCAGGGAGCCTTCATGTTGCTCCTTCAAGCTAGAGCAATCTTAGAAAAGGAACAGGGCTGTGATTTCATCCTGGTGATGGACACAAAGTATGAAAGCCCCTGAACAGGCCAAGGTGGAAGAGAGTTATCAACATGACAACGAGTTGGCTATCCTGGTGACTGGACTGAACAACAGAACCATTGTTAACATGGTCATGGAGAATGCCACTGAAATGAAAGATTTTGAAAGCTGTGCTCCATGGATTTCTCAGAAAGCAAAGAGCGGGGCATAAATCCCACTGCTAATTTGCGCATCAGAACGTTAGTGATCTTTCTGCATGTGAACAAAACACGAGACACAGGAAACGCCTCCAGGAGCTACTGGATTAAGTGATCAAAACTGCAGCAAAGATGAAAAATCTAAATGAGAAAATAAACTTTTCTGATATCATGGAGGATGATCTGGAAAAAACACAGTTGGTACAAGTGTTGCCGGACTGTAATTAAGAATCTCTCTCTCCTGATGAATAGAAGCTAACAATGTGAAATGCAACAGAGACTACTGTGTGGAGAACAGAAAATTCTGGAGCTCTTACAATTTTCCCTGTACTATTCTACCAGATTCAGATTTGCTGCCCCACTTTCCAAATATTGTTGTATCAGAAGTGCAAAGAGCCTGAAGAAAAAACTGGAAAGTTGCTCACTCATTTAAGAAATGTAAGGAAGCCACTCACATTAAAGAGGGTCGCCACCGCAATATAGCCAATATTCAAGATGACAACATGGAAGTAATTGGAAGGACAGTGGACATGTTTTTCGAAGAAGGCTGGAGACAAGAAAGTAAACTGGAAAACCATGAATTGGATATGCAATTTGAAAAAATTTGGAAAGAAAATTTCAGAATTGGTGCCCCTTTTTTATAGAACCATGAAATTCATGAAAAAATTGAGTTCTATCTGCAAAAAGACTTGGATAACAAAGGAAGTTCAGTCAGAAGATACGAGCAGCAAAAAGCCTGAGGAATTCTAGAATTAACTCTGTCAACATGAGAACCAAACATTTAGACTTTTGATTGACCAACCAGTGAAACATTGGTTTACAAAAAAAACAAAAACGGTTACAGAAAACAGAAAAAACTGCTGAAACGCTGATGGCCAAATGCAATAGTTACATTGAAGAGGGTCTATTTCAAGGTAGACTGATGAACATTTTGCAGGAAATTGTTACATATGTTCAATGAGAAACTTCAATAGGAGGAATTGAAAACACTTCAGACTCCAGTTTGCTCTGAAGTTGATCTGAAGCTTCACATTTTGCGGGAAGCTGCTCACACATTTCCGAAGATGCATGATGATTTTCCCCAAAGAAAATGATCCTCAGCAATGGCTGGAACAACTGATACTTCAATATTTCTCTATATTTAAGAGCCATTATTTGAAAAAAGATGCCCAACAACACAGAGCCAAGGACTTCAGCGATCAGTGTCTCCAGTTTGCCTTAATGGATTATGTTAGCAAAAAACTCGGGCTAGAAATAGTGAATGACTCAGCAGTGGACAGTCTATTGAATGTGCCAGCTAGACTTTTTCTTCAGTTCACTGTGCAGAAGAAGCTGTTTGAACATGAGAACTTCAACTATGTGAAGTTTGTCAAAGCTTGAATACAAAGGCACAGATTAGATTAGTACCAACAGGCTGAGGATTTGGAAGATCCTGAGGAAGAAGTCAAAGCACATGCTTTGGAGAGGATACAGGAAACATTTGCTATGAAATAAACACACAGATATACTCCTAAATGAGATACCGATATGATGGGATGAAGTCACTGGATGGGCAAAAATGAACCATTTTCATCTACTCTTTGCCCCTTTTAACCTATAGAAGAGGGGCCCACAGTGCTTCACGTGGGCATTCTTGGGTGTGGAGATTGCACTTGAATAAATAGGGAATGAAATATGCAGCCACTACAGTTCTGCAGCCAAAGTCTCAAAAACTGCCCTTCCGTACAGGATCAGGGATTTGGTTTTAATTGCTATTTTTAATGTGCTAAGCAGGTGCTAGTATGATCGGATGAAGTCACTGGATTTCAAAACAGATTTGAAAAACCCAACTTCACACACATGTAATTTCATCTATTAACACCATTCAGAACATCAGAATAAAAATCTATTTTGTGATACGAGAGAATTTGAGGTTTCTGGAGTGCTAAACCCAGTCGCATTTCACCAGAGCAGTGGTGACAGCCAATAACCATCTAATTCACTCCAAGAACAGGGCAGCTCAACTCATTCAAGTATCAATACCCTCACCCAGACAACTAGTATCTCAGGGTAGCGTACACAATAGCCCAACAAAGTGCACTTTATTAGAAGAGCTGGGACAGTCTCATTCCGGATAGAAGATTAGCTGCATTTCTGGCCCAGTTATAATTGGGACAGTGCACCATGATCAGAAGTTAGCAAATCCCATGCCATTAATGGTGCACTTGTAATGCTCCCTCTCCCCTTCCTCTGTCCTGACTCCACCCTTCACCTGCAGTCTGTCTCCTCACCTCTGCTCCATTTGGCTCATGCCATTATCTCCTTTCCCTCATTCCCCTGTTCCTGACGACAAAGCTCTTCAGCGTGACTGGTGGAACTTGCCATCTAGACAGTAACTTGTAGCAGCTCAGGGTTCCAGTGCAGAAAGAAACCTACTGAAAAGAACCAGGATTCTAAAAGAAGGTGCTGCTGGCACAGAGCAGAGAGCAGTACCTCATTCTCTCCCCCATATCCATCAGGAAATGGTTGGTCTTGGTGGCTAAAGACTAGGACAGGTGTGTTCTGTTCCTGGTTCTGAGATGAGCATGTGGGATAGTGGATCAGACGTGCTGGGAAGAAGATTTCTGGGTTCAATTTCCAGCTCTGCCACTGAACTGCTGTGTTAGTTGGGTAATTTCTCTTAACCTCCGTATGCTTCAGTTTGTCGTGTAAAAGAGGGGATCGAGAATCTGACCCACCTCTCAGCAGATTATGCTGCCTAATTCAAGAATGTTCATAACGTGCTCAGAAATACTCTGATTGGAAGACGTTTAGAAAGGGTAAGTTGTTAGGATTATTATTAATTTGGTAAGAAGTGTGTTGGGGCAGGGCAGAAACATTGGTTCCTACAAACATGAAGGGTACGTCCAGGGGCCAGAGGTAGCCCACCTAACACTTCAATCCGGCCTGTGGACTGCATCTGGCTGCTTTCTATTTATATCCTGCTGCCTCTGCCCCCGAGTTTCCAGGCAGTGGCTCAGGCAGCAGGATCCTTTTTAAAAGGCTTGTGGCTCACGGCTATAGTGCTAAACCAGCAGGAGTCAGAGCTGCGATGCCTTTAAATAGCCACAGAAATCGTGGGCAGCTGCCAGGCACTGCAGTAGCAGTAAGGCCATGAGCCCTTTGCTGTGTTTTCATTCAAAGCCTCTGGCCCCAGACAACTCTGGGGAGAGACAAGTCTCCAGCCCTGCCCATTCTGCGCAAAGCCCCAGCCCTTCATGAGGTGGAGCCAGCCATGACCCCATCCCAAAATTTGTAAAGTGCCCCCCTGCAAAAATTACTGGTCCCCCCAATAGACCACCACCCTATTGTGAACAGCCTCATCTCTACACTGCGGTCTAGTGTTAAAGGGCCAGCCGGCTCTGCATGATAGAAATCCTCTTCTTTCTTAGGGTACAGCCGCACTGCAAGCTTATTTTGGGAAAAGCTATTCCAGGAGATCTAGAAAGAGAGCTTCAAACAGTTCTGAAGTGGCCTGACACAGGGCAGACTCATCACCATGATGCCTCCAGTCTTGGGAATTAGCTTGCTTGGCTCTCCGGACACTTCCCTCTAGCTGGGGTCTCCGCATGTTTCTCTTTTTTCCTGGCATCCTCCCCAGGACACTGCCCTCCAGCAGGGCCCACTCCAGTGTCTGAGCCCCCTTCCAGAGGTTCGTGTTTATCCTGCTTGCACTTCAGGGTCCTCCCTTCTCAGGGCATCCCAATCCCTTCACGCAGGTCCCCTGCACGCACCTTGCCTCAGTGACCCACTGCCAGTCTGCATCTAGCCCTGAGGGGCAAACTACAGTCTGGAATGGCCACTCATCGCTGGCAAAGCAGTGTGGACCTGCTGCCCCTGCCTAGCATGGCTGCCTCACTACCTCACAAGTAGCCTAAGGCCTTGCTTCAGGCTCTACAGCCTGGGGCCTTGCTTGGCCACCGCTTCCCCAGATCTGCCCTACCTCCAGGAAGCCACCTGCTTCCCTGGCAGTCAGGCCCCTACTACTCTCTCTCACACCACCACTCAGTTCTCCCTCTGCCACCTGGAGTCCTCCTTTATATGGCCACCAGCTGGGCCCTGGTTAGCTAGAACTGCCTCAGCTGGGGCTTTGCTCACAGCCCTTGCTCAAGGCTGGGGTTTTGCCCTTAAAGGGCAAGTGCACGGCAAATGCCCCGTCACAGGCCCACAGCAAAAAATTATTATCCACCCCGTATTAATGCATCCCAGAATCATGTTTGCTTTTTTGGCAGCAGTGTCACATAGTTGACTCATGTTTAACTTGTGGTTCACTATGACCCCTAGATCCCTTTCAGCAGTGCTCCTTCCTAGATCCCTTTCAGCAGTACTCCTTCCTAGACAGTCACTTCCCGTTCTGTATGGCTATGTCTACACTGCACTGGTTTTGCGCAAGAAATATGAAAATGAGGCTAAGCGTGGAATATTGCTGAGCTTCATTTGCATGCTTAATGAGCGGCCACTTTTTGTGCAAGAGGCTTTTCTACAAGAAGGAGCTATCTACACTGCTCCTTCCTGTGCAAAAAAACCCTCTTGTGCAGAGCCATTATCCTGCTTATTTTCAGAAAAAAAGTCTCTGTGCAAGAGGGGTTTTTTTGCACAAGAAGGAGCCGTGTAGACAGCACTTTCTTGTGGAAAAGAGCTTTCTGCAAAATGGCGGCTCATTGGGTATGCAAATGAGGCACGGTGATAGTCATCCCTGCGCCTCATTTGCATATCTTATTGCGTCACAGTGCTCAGTGTAGACATAGCCTATATGTGAAATGGATTGTTCCTTCTTAAGTGTAGCATTTCCCAATTGTCCTTATTAAACTTCATCCTAGTTACCTCAGACCATTTTGAATTATGACCCTATCCTCCAAAGCAGTTGAGACCCCTCTCAGCTTAGTATCATCTGCAAACTTAATAAGCGTACGTTCTATGCCGATATCTAAATTGTTGATGAAGCTATTGAACAGAGCCAGTCCCAAGAACAGACCCTGTGGAATCCCACTTGTTCTGCCCTTCGGGCGTCATTGTGAACCATTAATAACTATTCTCTGAGAACAGTTATCCAGCCAGTTAGGCACCCACCTTATAGAAGCCCCATCTAAGTTATATTTGCCTAGTTTACTGATAAGAAGATCATGCAAGACCACATCAAATGCCTTACAAAATTCTAGATATACCATGTCCACCACTTCTCCCTTATCCATCAAATTCCTGCAGTCTAGAAGTAGCTTCAGTGCCCGCTGGACACCCACTGCCCTGTGCCAGGCATCACACACTCTGGGGGCCAAAGACACGTCCGAGGGGTGGGCAGCATTTGGGAGCCAGCAGGAAGAGGGAAATGAGGACACACTTGTCATGCAGTTTGCCCTCTGATCCAGTTGGTAGCTGTGCTGCAGACAGGAACGTAACCTCAGCCACAGCCCTGGCACAGGGGGCCCCACGCTGACCTCACGTGTTGTTGAGCTATGGGGTGCCGACCAGCGCTATGCTGGAGAGCCCCTTCGCATCACACTGCACCCAGCATCCATCCTGGTCCCGGTGGCTCTGTCCGGCTGTGGAGCGGTGGAGCTTAGATCAGGCTCAGCATCCTTGTGCTGGCCAGGCCCGGCTCCATGTGGCCTGTTGGCAGCTGCCTTCCTGAGTAACATCCTGTTCCTGCTTTAGCTGGCGGAGCTGCAGCTGGGCTTTGCCTGGGCTAGGGCCTGACAGGTGCAAACCAAGCTCCAGAGGCGACTCGGGCGGCTCCGTCCCTCCCAGCAGGGGAAAGTTTCAGGTTGGGCTTCGCTGGCTCCTCCCCGGAGCCTGAATGGAACCTTCTGGCCAGACAGAGCCTGGGGGCCGGGCAGCGCCCGAGAGCGACAGCCGCTCTCTGGGGGGGCGTGCGCTGGGCGGTGCGCTTGGAACCCGGCGCTGGCTGGCGCTGGGGGTGAGCCAGCGGGTGGGTGAGCCACTGGCACCCAGCCGAGCACCATGTGTTGGGCTGGACGGGGCGCGTCGGTCTCTGCTAAATGCCCCCCCCACATTCACGCAGGCTGTAAACTGCGCAGGATCAGCATCCTCCCAACCTCCCCTCTCCGCCCCATGGCCGGCGGGTCCAGCAGCCTTCCTGCTTGTGGGGATTTGGCCCCACCCCATGGCCACCCAGCTGGGATCTGGCCCCCTGTCTCCAGTTGAGCCCCGGGTGCTTGGCACTGCCTGATTGCTGCTCCTCATTCCAGGGTGTGGGGGGAGCTGCAAAGTGCCCCAGTCACCTTTGTACTGCATTGCCGCTGACACACGTCTCCAGCAAGTACCAGATCCCCCCACGAACTGACAGAGCAGCTGGGTCTTGCTTAGTGGAGGTTGGTCAGAAAGGGCTTAGGCCCTGCAATGGGGTTCACTCCCCAGGGCAGCGCCACCTGCTGGTTGCCCCAGGAATTAGTTTGCAGAGCTCACATGCCCTCTTCTGAGGGTGCCTTGTCTGTCAGGAGATCCCCGCCCCCACTCTACAGGTGCTGCAGGGTCTTCTTTATGACTCAGCCATGCCACAAACTGGGTGCCCCCTTTCGAGGGGAGGGGCACATATCTCACAATACTGCAAGACCCAGAACCCACCATTCTGGGTCCCACCCCAGGGCTATCAGATTTTGCTGCCTCGTCCTAACTCCCTCCACCATTATTAAGGGCAAAGCAGTAAACACAATAACAGTAGCTCAGCTGCAGAGAGGTGGACTGTAGGAGCGGCTCAGCAAGTTACCCCTGGGTGTCTGGTTCAACTCCTGCTCGAAGGAGAGTGTCTTTTTCCTCCCCTGCTCAGGCAGAGCGAGAGAAGAAAGGCAGCTTTTGTCTGCGTGAGGCTGCTCCCCGAAAAGCAGAGCGCCCTGAGCCCACCGCAGCCAGCTCCTCAACAGTCACAGTCCCCACCCCTGGGAATTTCTGTTGTCCCTCAGTGGGACCCACCGTGCATGGAGGGGAGGGGGCAGGGCTAGGCCAAGGGAAGGTTCTGCCTCCTGCCTTCCTTCCCAGTAGCTTTCCAGTACAAGCCAGCTGTGGGTGTCCGTGCTGCCCCGGGCCTGGCTGTGGGATGGGAGAAGAGTTACCTGGGCGGGGGGGCTGGTCTCTGGATGGAGGCCTGAGTGTATTGTGATGTCATGTGTGACAGCAACAAAGACTGTGGCTGCAGCGTTCTTGTCCTGCCTCCAGTCCAACTGGCTGGCAACGGCCGGCGCCCAAGGATCCGAGAGACGAGAACTGAGCCTCTGTCAAGAACCTCAGGCAGCCGCTGTCCCCGCGGGCGCTAGAGAGAGGATGAGTCTGTACAGAAGGTAATTCCCGGAGCCTTTCCCAGCCCACCTCAGAGATTGGTGCCTCCTCGGCCTAGGGACGGGTGGGGGCTGGGGCTGCAACAGGCGCTTCCCAACACTCCGTTTTGATTTGACTCATTCTCAACTGGGCCCCTGTCTGTAGCCAGAGTCCCAACGTTCTGAGCACAAAGCTGTGGGGTTTAAGAGCAGGCCCCGCTAAAAGGCATAGAAAATAGATGGTGACCAGTGTTTCTGCTAAGACAGTCCTGGGCAAAATACGGCCTGTGCACTGGATCTGGCCCACGGAGGCAGCAGGGAGCCCCAGCCAGGCTCCCCAGTTAGCCACGCGAACCAGGCAGAAACACGGAGGGGAGGGGGGATGTTTTAGGAGCTTCCCCGCCCTCAGCATATTCCCATTTGCCAGTTTCTGGCAGAAACTAGCCAATGCAAACTGCTTGTTGGAATATCATGCAGCTAATAACAACCACCCCCCTCCTGGCTCAGTTATTCATGCAACAGTGGCCAGGTAGGCAGGCTAGTCTCTTGGCCACAGCCTGCTTCTGGCACCACAGCCCTTTCCTGCCCCAACTCTCTGCCCCTTCCTCTCAACATACCCAAACTCCCTGTCCCACTTTGCATCCATCCCCCCTCCCAAATCAGGCACCCCAATCTCCTGCTCCAGATCACACTCCCCTCCTACCCAGGTCACATCCCAAAGCCCTGCACTCCAGTCCCCTGCCCTAGGTCACAATTTTTTGGGAACCTAACTTCTGATTCAATGATAGCGTGTCAAACTTCTCATTGAATGGTCACTGGTTCTTTCCCCCATGCTAATGAGGTCCAGATTTTGAAATGCTTGACAGGAATTACATGGATTTTCATCTGATAATCCGTCCTTCCGGTGCTTCAAACCTGCTACTTAACAAGCTTTTATTTCTTTTATTGGGTTTGATGGGAACAAAGAGTTACTCACTTTGACCTTGGCCCCTCGCTGGCTGTGGGGTTTGAGGTCAATATTGAGGTCATGGGCACTTGTTCGGATGTGTGGCACCCACAGGTTACTAACAAATATCTAAGATATATTTAAAATATTACGGAAGAAAGAATACTACTGCAAGGGAAAATTGACAAGGTGCCTGAATTTAAATGTTTGTTGAATATGAAATCAAAACCAAAGAAAATAAATATTGCAAAATTTTCAGTAGCCATTTGGTATCTTAGAAGTTTCTCTTCCTTTGAGACATAACTCAAAATTAACCTTTTTCGTGACATACCAAACAAATTCTGTTATCATTCGTATTAACACGTGAAAAGAACTAGGTGTTACAGTTTATGCTTGAAATTAAAGATTATGTCTCTTGACTTTACACATGTGAAAAAAAACGTGAGCATCTTTCTATGGGCAAAAAGTGCATCAAGAGTCTGTTGTTGTTGTGACTTGTGAAACATAAAATTAAAGTTTTGGTTTTGACACACAAAATTCCTTCTTTTCTTTGCTCTATTTAGAAGACCACTAATCACAGCTTCTAGCTGATGATGGGAAGTTAGTTGCTGCTAGTCATCATGACAAAACTTTTCTTTTCTGCTGTTCCAATTCTTCCAGTGTTCCTACACAGCGTCAGGGTTTCCATCTCCCTCAGGGTATGTCTACACTACAGCGTTATTTCGAATTAACTTAATTCAATTAGTTAATGCGAATTAAGGTAATTCGAAATAACGCATCTAGACACAAAAACTAACTCGAATTAGCATTTTTCTAATTCGAAATAGCACGTCCACATTGAGTGGACCCTGAATCGAAGGTAAGGCTGGCTGGAACCAGTGCCAGCAGGGCATCAGAGTCGGACTTAGTGTGTGGGGCTGCTGCCTCAGGTTAGTCGAGGGCTGTGCTTAAAAGGACCCGACCCCCCATCTTCGACAGACAGTTCTCAGGTTTCTCTGCTTGCTGGTCTACCTTGCTGAGGGACAGCAAAGCATTTGTGTCTCCGAATGCTCTGCCTGCCCTCACCCGGGACACCACGGCACTCTGCAACATGGAACCAGACCTGCCCCCGAGGACTCTGCTGTGTCTCGCGGACACGTTGACAGCTGCCTGGCTGCACTGTCTGCAGGCTGCTATCCGGGAAGACCATCGAGGGGCTGTCAGGATCCAGGGGGCCCTGCGGGAGAGCTTCCACCCTGAGGAGTGCTAACAGTCTCCCAGGTCTGCCCCACCGGGGGCTTGTGCATATTCCCCCCTCTCGTCCTTCCACTTACCCTTCCCTATCCCACCCTTCCTGATGTCAAATAAAAGACACGTATTTTCAAAAATAACAACTCTCTTTATTGAACACAACTGGGGAGGGGGAATGAAACTGTGGGGAGACGGGGGAAAGGAGGTGGGAGAGGACAGGAGAGAGGGTAGGAGAGGGGAGGGAGAAAACTGGGAGGAGGGAACTGGAAGGGGGAAGCAAGGGGAAGAAGGGGGAGGGGAAGCTCAGGGATCAGGGGTGGGGGTCTCACTGGGCCAACCGCCTCCCAGCATGGCAAGGAGGGGGCCTCGGCATCCCCGGGGTGATGGGTAGGAGGGTGCAGAGGTTGAGGTGGGGGGTGTGGATATTGAGGAGGAGGGTGTAGAGGTTCAGGAGGAACAGGTGGGAGGGGGGCAGAAGTGGGAGAAGGGACAGTAGTTGGGGGGCAGCAGGCGCAGGACTGGCACGGGGCACCATGCTCTGCAGCAGGACCTGCAGGTGACAGTTCCTCGCTCGGTTCTCTGCAAGCTGCTCCTGGTGGAGCTTCAGGTCCTTCAGCATCCAGGCCTGGACGGTGCGGTGCAGGGCTCGCAGGGCCCCCAGGTGCTGGTCCCAGTACTCCTGCCGTGTGGTGGTGGCCCAGAGCAGGCTGCAGGTGCGGGAGCATGTCCCGGGCAGAGTGGTATGAGCAGCTGGTGCAGCTGTAGAGAAAGAAAAGAAGTGGTCAGTTCTCCCTGGGGACACAGTGGATGATGTGACCGTGCCCTGCACCGTCAGAGCCGCTGTGCTTGCACAGAGGCCATGGTCAGGATGTCTGGCTCTCCCCGGGACTGGGAGCTGCCCCAAGACGGCACCCAGGCCCCTGTGCCGTGTATAGTATGGCCGGGGTGGGGGGGAGATGTCCCCTGCTTCTGTGCAGAGGGGGCGTGTGAAGGGAGAGCGTCCTGCTGGGTCCCACCCCGGGGTTGGGAGCGTGTCAGGTCTCTTCACACACGCATGTGCCTATTGGGCCATGGCCCCTGGGTGTCATGCAGCTGGAGCCACCTGCCCAAGGGTGGCATGGCACGTGCTTGCACCTGCACAGGTGGCTGTGTGATCCCTGGGAGGCATGGCCCACATGCGCCGTCCCTGGTCTCCCCCCCGCCTGCCGTCCCCCCCCGGGCAGGGGACAGTGCTAGCACTTACGTGGTATGGCCTCCCTGGACGACCCTGCCGACTGCGGTGCCGGAACAGCTGGTGGTGGCCCCTCCGGTGTGCCCGGGTCAGGGCCCTCCAGCCCCGGCTCGCTGCCTCCTGGGCTGGCGTGGACTGCCCCGCCCCCCACGAGTTGGTCGAGGGTGGGGAAATAGGGGCAGGTGGCAGCCCCTGCTGCGGCGCCGCCCCTGGTGGCCCTAGCGTACGCCTGCTGCAGCTCTTTGACTTTCAGGCGCACCTGCTCCTGGGTGCGCCTGTGTCCCTTTCGGGCCAGGGTGGCCGCTATGTGGCCATAGATGGCCGCGTTCCTCTGCCTAGTGCAGAGATCATGGACGTTGGGGGCCTGCCCCAAACCTCAATGAGGTCCATGACCTCTGCACTAGTCCAGGAGGGCGCACACCGTCTACGGCCTCTGGCTGGCCCCTGGGTGCTGGGGTACTGGGCCTAGTAGAGCTGGCTGGCACTGGCTGCCTGGCTCATCCTGGGGCCACTGGGTCAGGGGCAGAGACTGCTGGCAGGCCTGGCTCCGGTAAGTGCCATCTGGCAAGAGTCTACCTCTTTAAGGGCCCCAGGGCCGGGGGAGAGGAGAGGAGTTTTCCTGGTTTGGCCCAGAGTGGCCACCAGGGGGAACTGGGAAGGGCTGGAGGCCCTGTAATTCAAAATAAGTGTCTACACAGCACTTATTTTGAGTTAGCTATTTCGAATTAGGCATTATTCCCCATAGAACGAGGTTTACCAAGTTCGAATTAAGCAGTTTGTATGTATAGATGCTATGAAAGTTAATTCGAACTAACGGCCATTAGTTCAAATTAACTTTGTAGTGTAGACATATCCTCACTGGCAGAGTGAACATTGATCCTCGTTAGCATACCCAGGTGATCTTTCTATCTGGTTCATAATTTAGTTTCAATATTGCCCATGTATGTACCAGTTGTGACACTACACTGCATTGTCCTGCATTCTGTCACATGAAAGTCACCATTTCCTGCAAATTTGTCATCATCTTTGCTTCGTGTTTATCTGGAATTATGTATTTGGAGCCTTGTACTGGTTCGCAACAAATTGCTCCTCCTCCTCCCTGGTCTTTGGGCTGATGATGACACCTGACTGAGGTCTGACATGTTTCTGTATTTGACAACTAGCTTGCTAATATTTTCAGTGCCAGATTCACCCCTGATTTGATGTGGGGGAAGTGAGGCAAAGTGAAAAGCTGCCCATTCATTTAGTTCATTCTCTGGAAACCTCTTACTCAGAGGCTCACACAGCAGGGAGATGAAACGTAGAATAGGTTCACTGCTGAACCAGTCATCAGTTGTGATTGATTCGGTTCGATTTTTCACACTGTTTCTCCAAGATCCTGCCCTCTCATCCTGCATCTCTGGGCCCTTGCTAACTGCACAGCCTCATTTGTTGTTAAAGAGCCCTTCTGCCAGCATTTGGTCAGTTCTGCTAATTCACGAGACATCATTTAATACAGCTGCAGTGACGTGGCAATTAGTATCAGAGAACTTAGTCAGGCTGCTGGGTCATTATTTTCTGAGATTTCCTGTCCAAATATTTACATAATTACTCAGCAAAGCACTTCCAGCAAAATGTCTAGATGGCCACCTTTCTTCAGTTAAGAGGTTTCAATGATACGGTCTCATTTTCTGTGACATTTGCTATTTCCTCCAATTGTCCTCTTCGGACTGAGGATCTGCAAAAGTCTCTATAAACGGTCTTCAAAAGTGTCTCTCTTATCTTCAGTTTTGGTACTTGGTTCCATGCCTCTGCCAAACCAGCTCTTCTCGATGGGCCAGGCAGTGTTGTGCTGTTAAAAGTAGGATGCACTGCTTGAGTTGTGTGGCAACACGATTGTTTTTCCCTAGCAGGACTGCTGCACCATCTGAAGTGAACATCACCGTTTTCATCAGATCCCGCTTATTCAAGGTGTCAAAGGCTTTGAGAGCAGCTGTGTGACAGACCGGGCCTTGTCTGGGCACAACTGAGGGCGTCCGCTCAGGGCGAATTCCTCAAATCCGGGGCTCCTTACAGCCCCCAGACTGGTGACCTCTCCAAACAGGCCACAAACCAGTCCCACAGAGCACTTCAGCTGCCTGCCTGAAGCCTCACGAGCAAAACCCCTACACCCTAGCAATATCCGTGCCCCAGATGGACCCGGGCCTCATACACAGGTGGGGGAGGGGGGTCCTAGCACCCAATCCCACCTATCCCGAACAAGTTCTGTCCGGTTCCAAGAAACCAGCCACAGATCCCTGGTCAATTTACCCTCTGGAACTTACCCGCAAATCACGCTGGGCCAATCCTTTAGAATCTAAAACTAAAGGTTTATTATCACAAGAAAGAAAAGCATGAGAGTAAGGTTGTTAAAGAATATTACGTTACATGCACCGAATCTCCCAGTCTTTGGTGCAGGCTCTAGCAGAGATGTTACAGCTGCTGGTTTAAAAGTTCTTATTGCACATCCCAGCATCAGGATGGGTTCACAGGTCTTCCAGGCTCTTCCATCCCTGCAATGCTGCCTCTGGGATGAAGTGCTGAGCTGAGAACAAAATGGCATCGACCACATGGCCTCTTTATACCTCCTTCCTGGCCTCTTCTTGTATGCAGCAGGTCACCTGGTCAGAGGCCAATCTCTATGTTTCCTGCTGGCTGCTCTCAGGTGACAGCCCCCATTCTTTGGGTGTGTCTTTGGCCCATCAAGTGCCATTGTCCCACAGGGCCTGGCTAATCAGCCTGTCCATAGCAATGCTTAACCACATTCAGAGAAATATTCAGCTTCCACACAGATTACAGATTCCTACCTACACACACAGACATTATACACTCACATAAATAGCGTACATAAGATCAGCAAACAATAAGCTCCCATTCAATACCTCACATGGCTCCCTTTTATACCAATTTCTGGGGCCAACACCCCCACCTATGGGTGCAGCAGCGATCTGGCTGCTCCCCTCAAATTTGATAACGTAACAAGCTGTAGCAGCTTGTGCATTCCAGGCAGATAATTGAATCGTTCCACCAAACACAGTCTTCTGCCCTGCACATGCTGCATCTCCGAACTTGAAGTAAATGACAAGCAACTTGGTGATAGAAATAGCTGTGCTTTCATCAGTAATAAGTGTATGGGAGGGAGACAGGCGAATAGCTGACATGATTTTTGCATGGACAATGCTGTTGATTGAGTCCAAAACCTCAAAACTTCTGTGCCAGCTTGTACATGCTGGTGCTTTCGCATGTGCTCATTTATATTTTGCGCATTTCTATTCTGGAGCTGTTCATTTGTACTGGAAGCAAAAAGTTGTTCTGGCTTTAAATGTTTCTTTTCTTCAGTTTCAGTGTCGTCTGCTTCTCAATCCTGGTTTCTAAGAGCATCCTTCACAAGTCAAAATCCAGGGGATGAGAATTTCTGCTCCTAAGAATATGTGCAGCTGATTCATGAGTTTTGCTTGACAAACACTCTTCATGTTGTCCAATGGCGCCCCCCTTCCCATTTGTGGCCTGTAGAGAAATCTCTGGATATTCTAGCCTGAATACAATTTTAGCAGGTCAAGCCCACATCAGCACTGTACTGGAATATGTCCCCGCTCTGTACACAGATCTGGCCTTGAGATTGTTGAGATTCTGCTTCAACTCTTTCATTCAGCCATTCTCCTTTGACCGTGGGGCAGCATTTCTTCTTAGGGTTTGCTCCTGTGCTGGTTGATGCTCATAGACTTTAAGGTCAGAAGGGACCATTATGATCATCTTGTCCGACCCCCTGCACAGTGCAGGCCACAGAATCTCACCCACCCCTCCCAGAATAATCCTCTCACCTATATCTCAGTTATTGAAGACTTCAAATAATTTGAAGGCCCCAAGATGCAGAGAATCCTCCAGCTGTGATCTGTGCCCCATGTTACAGAGGAAGGAGAAAAACCTCCAGGGCCTCTGCCAATCTATCCTGGAGGAAAATTCCTCTTTGCCTTTTTTTACACATGGCTGTTAAACGGTGCAGAAGGGCTGGGATCATGTAATATTATGTATCCTGCTCTTAATCAAAAATCATGAAGCCCATGAGATATATACAGCTTGTATTAAAAAGGAGTCTGTCTGAGAGAATTGTGAGAGTGCTGCTGTGATAACTAACTCTGTTGCAGGCAATGATTAGAGTCATTGAACACTAGAACTGTCAGGAGATCAAGTCCCTCCCCTGCACTCACGGCAGCACCAACCACTGTCTAGATCATCCCTGACAGGCGTCTGTCCAACCTACTCTTCAGTATCTCCAGTGATGGAGACTCCACAACCTCCCTCAGCAATTTATTCTAGTGTTTAACCACCCAGACAGTTAGGAAGTTTTTCCTAATGTCCAACCTAAACCTCCCCTGCTAGAATTTAAGTCCATTGCTTCTTGTCCTATCCTCAGAGGCCCAGGAGAACAGTCTTTCTACCTGCTCCTCCTGGTAACACCCTTTTAGATACTTGAAAACTGCTCTCATGTCCCCTCTCAGTCAACTCTTTTCTAAACAAAACAAGACCAATTCTTTCAGTCTTCCCACGTGAATCACATTTTCTAGACATTTGGGCTGTGTCTAGACTACATCTCTTTTCTCAAAGGGGTGTAAATTTAAATCCCGCCTTCATTTGCAGTTCCAAAGTGTCTAATTTACATCCCTTTTTAGAGGGATCACTCTCTTACTCCTAACATGCCTGGAGAAACCTTTCTTGTTACCCTTCACATCCCTTGCTAGCTACAAATCCAGTTGTGATTTTGAGTTCCTGATGGCTCCCTGCATTCTCGAGCCTATTATTCCTGAGCAACCTTGTTGTATCATGCAAGCAAGGTAGTAACACACTTCCACAGGCCTTTATTTAACAAAGGTGAAACCTCTTTCCAAAGCTGCTGCTGCTCCCCTCTGTAGCTCTCACTCAGGCTTGGCCCATCTCCTCCCCCCTCCTTCCTGTTTCCTGGGCTTCCAGATTCCCAACAGCCAGTGCTCCCAGTTCTAATAATTACAAGCAGCATCTGAAACACCACATTCCCTCCTCTCTTAAGAAGCTCTCCCAATTATAAAAGAAACATTGTTGTTCTAACCACAGCAACAAATATGGAACAAGCCACTATACTGTTTACATTGAAAACACTGTAAATACGACATAACAGTCTCTAGTCCAGACAGGTGGTTGTCTATGTCTGACAGACCATCTCTCAAACCCCGGGTCCAGTGCAGTGTCTTCTTGTGTTGGTGCTATGGTGAAGTCATACAATGCGGGCTGTGTGTTGGCATCGTCTCCTCTAGGTGCAAGAGAAGAAGCATTCCATACCCGCCCATCAGAAAGTCGATAGGCGTAAGGTCCTTTCTTCTCTATGATTTTAAGAGGAGATGTGAATTTATGGTCCCCTTTGCGTGAAATTCCAGGTTTTCTTACTCTAACAATGGAACCACGCTCAAACTTCCGTTCCTTAGCACCCCGTCGTTTGTCTGTGAAAGCCTTATACTTTGCTTGCTTCTGTTCAACTGTTTTTCTCATAGCATCCTCATTTGGTGCATCCGGCCTTGCCTTTAATAATTCTGCAATGTTCAATTTAGTATTCATCTGTTTTCCATGCAGTAACTCTGCAGGTGATCTACGCGTTGTGGCACGTCGTGTGGCCCTGTAAGCTTGCAAGAAATCAGTAGTGAAGGTTATCCACGAGCGCCCTTCCAGTTTAGCTGTTTGCAAACTCTCTTTCAAACTTCTGTTAAACCTTTTGATTTCCTCATTGGCTTGAGGGCAATACAGGGATGATCTTCTATGTAAAATGTTTCTCTCTGCTAGAAAAGTTTCAAATTCCATGGAAGTAAATTGACTACCGTTATCTGAAACCAGTTCTTTGGGGTTACCTTCCCTGCTAAAAACTGTAGAGAGGAACTTAATTACTGTAGCAGAAGAAACTTGCGATGTAAACGCTACCTCAGGCCATTTACTGAAATAGTCTATTAAAGTGATGGCATAATGACAGTCAATGAGAGCAGTTTCAAAGGGTCATACGATGTCAATCGCAACTTTTTCCCATGCAGAATCAGGAAGAGGAACAGGCTGCAATGGTGGGGTACATGTCACTGCTGTCTTTTCATGCATTTGGCAAGTGACAGAGGATTTTATGATTGCTTCAGTTTGGGAGTCCATCCCTGGGCACCAATACAGATCTCCTAGTCGGTGTTTTGTTCTGACAATACCTTGATGAGTATCGTGTGCCAGGTGTATGAGTTTTGGCTGTAATTCTTCTGGCACAAGTAGCCAATGTGTACCTCGTAGCACACAGCCGTCAAGCAAAGAAATTTCATCCCGAATTCTAAAATAAGGCAGCAAAACTGGGTCAAGGCTTTTAGGGTTACTGGGCCATTTCTTTGTCAGAAATTCCTGTAGCTTTTGTTGAATTGGACATGCTGAACAAGCAGCTTGGAATTGCTCTCTTGTAACTGCAGTAAGAGTGCTTGTAATAAGCGCAACTGCTTCATCCTCATCCTCCGGTGGACCATGTGGTAAAGACAAAGGCAGGCAAGAAAGGCAATAAGCTCCCACATTTTGGTTTCCAGGCTTATATTCCAGTTCATAATTGAAAGAGAGTAGTCTTGCCAACCCTGCTCTTCCCAGTCCTTTTGTGGTTAGCAATGTTGTCAAAGGGCTGTGGTCTGTGCACAACTTGAACGTGTGGCCCCACAAGTAAGTTCTCCATTTTTCAGTAGCCCAGACACAGGCAAGTGCTTCCTTTTCAACTGAGAATATTTTCTCTCAGCATCACTCAGTGTCCTTGAAGCAAATGCAACAGTCCTCTGTGTTGTCCTCATGAAGTTGTGTGAGGACAGCCCCAAGTCCATAATCAGAAGCATCAGTAGTCACAATTGTGGGCAACGCAGGTCTGAATAGTGCAAGTACTGGACTATGTACAATCAAGTTGTCCACACCAAGGTTGAACTTCTCCGTAGTAATTCTTGTAAGGGTTCAATGACAGAAGCATAATTGGGAATGAATTTTGCATACCAGGAGGTTGCACCCAAGAAGGAACGTAAGGTTTGCAAATCAGTTGGAGGAGGAACATTGAAATTGCTAGGATATGATCTGGATCAGGTTTTAGTCCAGCCGGTGAAATTGTATGCCCCAGAAAGGAGAGTTCTGTTTGTCTAAATTTGCATTTAGACATATTGAGCTTGAGGCCTGCTGTGCTGATGCAATTTAGTACAGATTGCAGATTATTGTCATGCTCCTCAGAAGTATTGCCAAACACGATACTATCATCCAGATAGCACTGAACTCCATGTTGATTCTTCCCTGACTGAAAATAGTAAGCACCGTACCTTCTGTCGTACAGGCATCACACTCTGTCGCATTTTAACTTTATGCACAAACCCGTAAGCACAGCCAAGTTTCTCCCCAACCTGGTCTTGGGGCCCAGCTGAAACTGGTGTGTGTACTGCCAGAGTGCTTTGCTGAGAAAGATCCATTAACTACCCTGAGGTTTAAAGCAGCCAATAAATCTCTGCCAAGGATAGGAGTGCCTTTGTGGACAATGTAGAGCTCTGCATTTACACAGCAATCACCAAAAGTCACTGTTGTGACCGGCAGCTATGCACTGGAATTTGATTTTTCAAATAGCACACCAAGTGAAGTTTGGGTTCAGTATGAGGCACATCTTTAAAGTAATGCAAATAGATGGAAACAGGTAGCATAAATACTGCTGAACCAGCGTCCAACATAGCTGAATAGGATGTGATTTGTCTGAAGGTGCGACAGAAACATTTACAGTGCACCTTATCTGTTCTGGAATATGTGCAATAGTGACTTTGTCCACACTCAGCACAGTCACATCTGGTATTGTAACTACATGTACCTGTTGATTAGACTGGCTACTGTGGCAGACATTAGCGAAATGGTCACCCCCGTGGAGAGTGTCGAATTTTAGCATGAATGACAGTTCAGAGGATTCCCTTTCAGGTGCAGATTTGGGGGGCTGAACAAAGACTCCAACTACCTTACCCATTACAAAGATAGCTTCCCCAATTATCACCTCCAATACCATTAGCTCACAGACATTTACCTTCCCTCCTCCCCCCACATCCCCCTTCTGTTCTGAAATGTGATTTGTCCTTTTCATATGTGTTCATTTTTTAATTGTATCCTTTGGTATATATGGTTGTGACTATTTTCTTCCACTATTTGATCTGAGGAAGTGGGTCTGGCCCACGAAAGCTCATCACCTAATAAACCATCTTGTTAGTCTTTAAGGCGCTACATAGTCCTGTATTTTGTTTCAGCTACACCAGACTAACATGGCTACATCTATATCACTATTCCAATCATGTGTGTTATCCCACCAAGTCTCTGTGATACCGACTGTGTCACAGTTGTGTTTATTTACTAGTACTTCAAGTTCTTCCTGCCTATTCTCCTGTTCCTTGCATTTGTACACAGGCATCTAAGATACAGATTTGATTTTGTCCCCCGTTCTGCCCTTGTGCCTCCTTTATCTCTGCTAGTGCAGCCCATGCTCCCTCCCATTTCCGACCCATCTCCCAGGTCTCCATGTTCTTCCCTTACCTATGGGCTTTGGTCACCTGCCCCCGTCAAACCTAGTTTAAAGCCCTTCTCACTAGGCTAGCTAGTCTGTGCCCAAATACTCTCTTCCCCTGCCTCCAAAGGTGAACCCATCCCTGCTTAGCAGTCCTTCTTCTTGGAACAGCATCCTGTGGTCAAGGAAGCCAAAGTCCTCCTGGCAACACCATCTTCACCCCTCCAGATGCACCTGCCTCTGCCTGGGCCCCGACCTTTGACAGGAAGGAATGAAGAGAACACCACCGGCTCTCCAAACTCCTCCACCCGGGCTCCCAGAGCCCTGTAGTCACTCTTGGTCCACTCAGGGTCACACCTTGCAGGATCATTAGTGCCCACATGGATGAGTAGCATGGGGTAGTGTTGCAAGAGGTTGTGGATTGCAACTGCTTGAAACACTAAGGAGAGGGGATCACCACATAGCAGTGTAAAGGGTTTGTTTATTCAGTTAAAACTGGGGCGGGAGGGGAATCTCACTCACACACTCAACCTCACTGGCAGTCCCCGGCAGGATGATAAGGCGAGCAGAAGGCAGTTCATGTTGTTTGATCTTCCCAAGTTGGCTCCCAAGCAGGTCCACTGGCCAGGCGATCCGAGCGCAGGGCGTTCTGAGAGGCTCCACTTGGTGGTCAACCCACTGTGTGTCTGTCCCTCTCTCCTTTTAGGATCAGCCACATGCAGCTTCTGTGTCTCTGGGCCTCTCGGGCCCTGTGCACTGTTGTTTACTCCTGCTGTTTACCTCAGAGTTTTCCCGCCTCTGTGTCCACCTTAGACATTCTTGTGCACTCACTCAGGGAAGGGAGAGGGGGTTAACAGATAACACTTTAACAGTTTAGGGAACCGAATGACATCATTAACGGGTGAGAAAGAGAACAACGTCCATTTTAACTCTCCCCTTGCTCCTCCTTTGCCTCCAACAGTAGTGGTCAGAGGGCCGGATTGTCCTAGACAATGCCTCTGTAATGTCTCAGATACGGGCCCCTGGCAGGCAGCATACCTCCCAAGATGACTTGTCAGGGTGACAGATGGGTGCCTCCGGCCCCTCAGAAAGGAGTCTCCAACCACTGAGGAAGATTTCACAAAGCAAAATTGATTCCAAAATGATCAGTCTCTGTGGCCCAGTGAGAGTCAGAACTGCTTAAGAAAAAGCTGCATACATCTGGTTTCACTGAATAATTACTATTAGCTGTGGTAGCTTCTAAAAGATAGTGAACTACCTGGATTTCATCCACAGTAGCCCAGTCAATCACAGCTAGAATCCAAACTCATTCCAGTTAGATAGGCAAGTTTCTTCTGGCTCTTTGCCGACTTCCCCAAACAAGGAATACAATTCATGGACAGTTTACAGAGTAGTAATGTTAAACCAGTCAACCCACGTGGTCCTGTCCCAGGAGCAGCTGGACAGCCACCATGCGATTCTGGCCCCACTACCAGCCCTGGGGACAGCAGAGAGCTGCCTGGATCAGCCCGTATCCCCCTACCAAACCCGCCACCAGCAGCAGCTTCCCTGCCACCGGTAGGATGGTGAGTGCTGCCTAGATCTACACTGCAGAGTTTTTGGTCAAAAACGTCCGTCCACATCTCAAGCACATTTTTGCGCAAGTAAAACCAAAGAACAGAGGGGTTTTCCCGGTGTAGGTATTCCTCAGTCTACGAGGAATAATTCCTTTTCACAAAAAAGTTTTTTGCAAAAAGGTGTGTGAGGACAGGCTAGAGGGGTATTTTGTGCAAGAAAAGGGAAGAGGAAAAAGCACGGGTGCCCTGGTAGCCATTCTATCCATAGTAATCACTGCTTACTTACAAGAGAACATCCAGGCAGTTTGGACGCTCTCGTTTCCAAAAGCACATTGCTTTTTCAATACTCTTTTTCGGTGTGTCCACACTACGAGTGGTAATGTGGAGTAATGGTAGTTCGAATTAGGAGCTTTAATTCAAACTACCTAGCCCGTGCCGCGTGTAGCCGCGGGCAGGTAGTTCGAACTACCGGGCATTTAGAAATGGCGGCGCCCGGGAACATGTAAATCAAGCCTGGGATATTTAATTCACGGGCTTCATTTGCAAGTTCGAATGACTACATTAGCCACCCTGGTTCGAACTAGGGTGGCTAGTGTAGACATACTCCAAAAGAGTAGTGAAAAAGCAATGCTCTCTTGTGTAAGAAGTTTTTGCAGACAATCTCTTCCACAAAAAGCTTCTTACGCAAGAAGCCTGTAGTCTAGACAAAGCTTAAGAGTAAATGTAGGATGAACTTCAGCCACTTCTATAACAGCATTTCTGTAGAAAATCCCCTTTTTATACACAAACAAACAAACAAACAAACAAGCAAACAGATAGACAGACCTTAGACAAAGCCCCTCCTATCGTATGAACAGCAACCTTCTCACCAGCACTTCAAGACAACTTTAGGGTCATCAACTCCTAGAGTCCCAGGCTGTAAGGCCGGAAGGCACAGCCCTGCTCCCCGAGTTTCACCTCCTGCACAACACAGGCCCTAGAAATTCCCCACAAGAATCCCTGTGTCACTGCCGGCCCCATGTGTCTTCACCTTTGGCTGGGTTCTATGGACGAGTTCTGGCTCTTACAGGAGCAGATGGGTTCAGGAGACCGCTCTTATGTGTGACTCCTGGGCAGAATATTTCCCTGCCTTTCCGGAAGGACAAAAAAAACCCACTGGCTCCTTCTTTTTCTTCCAGGCTGCGTTGCCTCTTGCGAAGACTCACCTCAAGGGAGCACAGACACAGCCAGGTGCTCAGGGTGGTGGTCCAACCTGCAGCAGCCGAGGCATGCTCCGGCCTCAGCCAGGAGGAGCAGGCCTTGCCAGAGGAGCCCAAGAAAACCAGAGGCTCCTGGAAGCTCCTATCTGGCCTGAAAAAACTCTGTGTCTGTGGCCAGTGTGGCAGCTCCCTGGCAGAGGCTGAGGAGGAGACAACAGCTTCCTCGCCCACAAGATGGACACACTTCTCCCTGAAGAAGACCAGGAAGACGAAGAACTCAGTGGAGGACCAGGAAGAGCGAGAGGAGGACAAGCTGCAGGAGAGCCCAGACAACAGCCAGGAAGATCTCACAGGTGAGTCTACAACCCGCCCGGTGACTGGGGAGCATGTGAGGGACACTCCCACCAGTCACTCTACAAGCCTGGAGCGTTACGGCTTCTCATGGGGCAGCCATGGGCTCCTCAGACGCTGGAATCCAGCGAGTGCCTGATGCTCTGGCAGAGAGGGGCTGGCCCCCTTGCACACCCTCCCTCCCAGCTGTCTCCTGCACCCTCTCGCCTGGTCAGACCTCACCCAAACTCCCAGCCCGCTCCAGCACTCTACCTCCCACGCCCGCCTGCACCACTGTCCTTATCCCATGCCCTGGCAGCCACCTCCCACTCCCTGAACCCCTCATTTTGGCCTCACTCAAAGCCTAGGGAGCACAAAATCTACTATCCCCGGTCAAAAGAGTTAATCTGCCCCATGGGAAGCCTTGACTCTTGCTCCTCTCTTCTCTCCCCTGCTCCCCTTGGGGCTGGAGCGGCAGAGGAGTGAAGTGTTGCAGTGGTGGCCACAGCAGTGGGGGATGTTTTATTGCTTTTGTTGTTTGGAGGTTTTTTCCCTCTCACTTTTTTCTGGTCCCCGACTGATTTTTCTGGGGATCAATGGCCCCCAACCCAGAGAAGATTCCCCACCCCTGCCATAAATAAAGAGAATATTGAAGCCACTTGTTTTGGGCATAAATTAATATTGTAGTTATATAAATTGATGTTTGGTGAACTAACATGATAAAGTTAAAGCTCCTGATTTGGTTAATTATGTTGATTTTCATTAATAAAGTCTCCTTTCTTACCGGTTATACACCCCCCAACCCTCCCCCCCATATTATAGCTCCAGTTGTTTAATATGAATAATTGAGTATTTAAGGTTTTTAGAGCGAAGCGAAGGCATTTTGTTCCCCTGGGGGGGTGGCTGGTGATCCAGGGAAAGTTGTGCGTTGAGGGGGATGGGTCCAGGGTCAAAACCTTTGAGAACCAATTGCCCTGGGGGGAGTGCGGGACACCTGGTAAAATCGCTCAAATTCAAGCGAGTTCAAGGAAATTAATGAAAATGATGCGGGTTCTTCCCCCTCCCCCCACCCCGTGTGCTGTAAAAACTGCCAGGCCCAGCGGGAGAAAGGGGATCGTGGGGGCCTGGCTAAGGGGGTCCCTCAGGTACAGGTGTAATCAGGGTTGACCAGTGAGGGTGACACGGGGGCCACCAGCCACGTGACCTTTCCCCAGCCTGTAAAAGGGACAGAACCGCCCTCTGCCCCAGGCCCCACCTCCTCCGTGACCTTGCCCTGCCCTTGCCCCACCGCTTTCTCCATCCGATGGGGCCTGGGGAACTAGTGGGGCAGGGTCCGGGGCTGGCAGCAGGGCCATGGCCCCCCACACTCACTGGCAGCGGCATCCCCAGCTCGGGCCCTTGGCCTCCCTGCCCAGGGTGCTTGGGGGACATGTGCTTCTCTTGCCACCCCATGCGGCACTTGTCAGGGGCTGCAGGTTGGATCGTGAGGGGCTCAGAGAGCAGAAAAGGGATTCGCACCCGCGCAGGGACACGACTTCCAGGGAACCTTGCATGGGAGCTGAGGGGCATCTCCAACCCCTGCACCAGCAGCAGCTGCTGGAGAGGAGGGAACAGCCAGGCTGCCTGCACCAGGGCACCAGACAGAGGAGAAGCCGCCCTGCCCTGCCCGGCTCTGGCTTCCTGGCTCCAAACTGCCAGGGGCAGGGAGAGAGGAGGGTGGGTCTGTCCCTGCGACTGCTCTGCACTTCCACTGACGTTCGGGGGCACCATCCCCAGGTCTGCCCAGGGGCTCAGGCGGCTTCTGCTGCACGGTGAGCACTGGGGATTCGGGATCCAGCCCTGCCAATCCCAGCTCCCGTTTGGCTTCAGCCCCTCAACCTCTGCTTTGAGCCCCGAGGGGTTCCCAGGCCTTGGGACTTCAGCCCGTGCTGGGGATCGAGGCTTCAGCCTCGGGGTGCTGGGTATTGAGTGTGGACACCAGCAACTGAGCTTATATAATGAACAAAACCATTACAAAGGAGCCAGAGGGTCACCCCATCCCACAGTCTCAGCAGCTCACAGCTGGGAACTGGGCTGGGCTGGGCCATCACTTCCTGGGGGCTCACAGGCGAAATGAGGCCTGTTCCCGTCACTGCCAGGAAGGGGGCGAGGGCTGGGAGAGCAGAACACGCCATGGGAGAGACGCTGCCCCTAGGTTAGAGGAAGCCCAGTGGGGAGAGCACCCAGCTCAGAGTCATGAGAGCGGCGCTCTCTGCTCGGCCCTGCAAGCACCTTGTGTGTGACCCTGGGCAAGTCACGTCAGGGCTCTGGGCCCAGTTCCCTTCCCTGTCGCCCAGGGATACCACATTCAAACCAGTGTTTCCTTCTGCTCCAGGGATGCAGACGGAGCTCTCCGAGACGACGAGGAACCAGGCAGACCAGAGCGAAGAGGAGGAACCAGCCCCCCAGCCCATCCCATTAGAAAGGAGCAGCTCCCACATGACTATGGTAAAAACTTAAAAAACAACAGAGTCCGGTAGCACGTTATAGACTCACAAACCATGTAGATGGGATCATGGGCTTTCGGGGCACAGCCCACTTGTTCAGATGACCAGCGTGTGGGAAGTCCAGAACCAAGAACAAATAAGGGACGGAGCGGAGGAAAAAAATTGAGGGGTAGGGGGGAAGAGGACACTGGGTAGATAAGTCTCAAAGGGATAGCCGAGCCAGTCTGTAACAGGAAACACTTACAAATGAGGCTTGTGGCTGAGCCAGTGGAAAGCCTCCCCTGCGGGGCGTGTGACTATCTCCCCAGCCGGTGTCTCTCAGAGGAGAATGACCTGCCCCCCTCCGGCCCAGGGACCGAAAGGAAACACTCACCCTTGTGACCAGCTCCCCTGAATAAAGCCTTGTAACACGGGGGATTTCTGGGGGCACCGCACCGAGGGGCCAGTCAGGGCACTTTGCTCAGAGACAGGGCTACTGAGAGCCCAGAACGGGGGTTCTCCACTGCAAGGATCCAAACCAGCCCCAAACGGCACTTCTGTTCCCCATCCTGGCTAGCAAGAAGCCCTGCAAGCAACCCCCTTAGACACTCCTGCCCTCTGGGCCACCACCCGCACCGCCCCTTCTGCAGCGTCGTATGTGCCAGGGCTCGTGGGGTGTATGGGGTGTTCAGGGAGGGGTAGCACCTCTGATGTACGGGCATGTCGTGTCCTTTTAGGGCAGCTCGTCCACCTTTGGTCCCCACTTGTCACTCAACTCTCACCTGTGGCTCCTAGTAGCTGTAGCATGTGCAGCGGCCACACCCCGGGCAACAGCTTCGACAGGCTGGCTAAACCAGGTTGAGAGTAGCCGTCGGGTCATCGACCTTCGGTGAGATAGGGACTTGTCTATCCCGAGCATGTGAAGACAGACTCCGGCGGATCGAGCGGATGAGACCTACTAGAGTAGGACCAACGGTCATGAAGGTGGTTTCTGCAAGCGATGTGGTACGCTAAGAGCACGGCAAGACATGAAAGATGCCCTGGTCAACCACTGCGCCCAGCCCATCTCCAACCGTCTCGACTTTAGTCCTGCCATTGGAGTAAGATGGAATCTGGGAAGAGAGAGTGAGGCTGACTATGCGCACCTCTCCCTCACTTTAATCCAATTCACGCGCAAGTCTTGACATCTCGACATCTCCTAAGTCCTGTGGCGACGGGCGAGCGACGAAGCAGCAGGTGTGGATACACTGGGAGCTGTAGCCGCGGACCTGCACACAGGCGGCTCAGGTCTAATGGTCGTCTTCTTGCTGGTGGAAGCAACAGCTGGATTCGGCGTCTACCTGAGTGACTGAGCAGCCCTCTTTAGGATTGCACTGCTCACCTCCGTAGTAAGAGGAAGGGGCTAGAAAAGGTGCCCTAAACATTGTTTGCTTCACAGAACCCTGGCCAGCTTACCGCGGCTGGAGGGGATCCCATCTCATGCGGTCGAACAATAAAATTTCGAACAAAATGCAAGGTGACACCACTCACTATTGGCACATGGAACGTACGCACGCTTCAGGACAACCCTTCAGCAGACCGCCCAGAAAGAAGAACAGCCCTGGTCGCCAGAGAGCTCACAAGATTTAACATCGATATTGCGGCACTGTGTGAAACTCGTCTAGCAAATGAAGGTCAGCTCATGGAAACAGGAGGTGGTTACACATTCTTCTGGCGTGGACGCAGCAGTGACGAACGTCGTGAATCTGGAGTTGGCTTTGCGGTTAAGAATCATCTTGTCCGCAAACTTGCCAGTCTTCCCAAGGGCGTGAATGACCGACTCATGACACTGCATCTTCCACTACCGAGAGGAAAGCAAGCCACACTGATCAGCGCTTACGCGCCCACAATGACGAATCCGGATGAAGTAAAGGACAAGTTTTATGAAGATCTCGATGCCCTACTCTCATCCGTGAAGCGCACTGACAGGCTGATTCTACTTGGCGATTTCAACGCGAGAGTAGGATCTGATCACACTGCCTGGGATGGCGTCATTGGAAAAAATGGAATCGGTAAATGTAACAGCAATGGCCTACTATTACTGAAGACATGTGCGGCTCATGATTTGATCATCACCAATACCATCTTCCGCCTGCCCACTCGCAAAAAGACGTCCTGGATGCACCCACGCTCTAAGCACTGGCATCTCATTGATTATGTCATTGTGCGGAGGAAAGACAGACAGGATGTAAGGGTGACCAAGGCCATGCCGAGTGCTGACTGTTGGACTGACCACAGACTTATCATCTCCAAATTAAGCTTTCGCATCAAGCCAAAGAGACGTCCGCAGGGAAACAAAGCTGTGATGAAAAAGATCAATGTCAGTAGACTGAGGAACCCCAACACAGCAACTTTACTAGCAGAAGATCTTGGCAACCAACTTTTAGAGCTGCAATTAGAGGAAAATGCTGAGAAGGACTGGGAACGCTTCCGGGATATTGTGCACTCTTCTGCACTAAAGGTTCTTGGACCCTCACACAGGAAACAGCAGGACTGGTTTGATGAAAACGATGAAGAGATCAAGGCCATACTTGCTGAAAAGCATCGCCTTCACCGTGCTCACCAGAATGACCCATCGTCAACAGCTAAGAAAAATGCCTTCAACAACATTCGCAGGATCGTACAGAACAAGCTTCGTAAGATGCAGGACTCCTGGTTGAGTGCCAAAGCAGATGAAATCCAGAAGTTTTCTGATAGAAACGATGCCAAACGGTTCTACGAAGCCCTTAGATCCTTGTATGGACCTCAGCCCTCAGGGAGTTCCCCTCTACTGGACTCAGATGGTGCAACTCTCATTACTGAGAAGGCTCTGATTTTACAGCGTTGGGCTGAGCACTTCCAATCCGTACTGAACCGCCCATCTTCCATCAATAACGAGGCGATTGATAGAATGCCCCAGGCGGATATCAACCACAGCCTGGATGTCTCACCATCAGAGACTGAAACCTTACAGGCCATCAGCCAGCTGTCCAGTGGCAAGGCCCCAGGATCTGATGCGATTCCAGCGGAAGTCTATAAGGGTGGTGGTGCAGTGCTTGTCAACAAACTCACTCAGCTGTTCCAGTCCTTCTGGAATCAAGGATCTATTCCTCAGGAACTGAAAGACGTGTCTATCGTACACCTCTACAAGAGGAAAGGAAATCGACAAGTTTGCGATAATCATAGAGGAATATCACTGCTTTCCATCGCAGGTAAGATCCTTGCACGAGTGTTGCTGAATCGTCTGATTAACCACCTGGAACAGGGTTTATTACCCGAGACACAGTGCAGCTTCCGCAAAGAGCGTGGCACGGTGGATATGATCTTCGCAGCCCGACAGCTTCAAGAGAAGTGTCAAGAGCAGAATCGTGAACTGTACACCACCTTCGTGGATCTCACCAAGGCTTTTGACACTGTCAGTCGCGAAGGTCTGTGGCGCATCATGTCGAAGTTTGGGTGCCCTGACAGATTCATCTTGATGGTACGTCAGTTCCACGACGGCATGACGGCTCGTGTTTTGGATGATGGAGAAGCTTCAGAGGCCTTTCCCGTCACAAACAGCGTCAAGCAAGGGTGTGTGCTGGCACCGACCCTGTTCAGCATAATGTTTTCAGCCATGCTGTCAGACGCCTTTCAGAACAGTTCCTTGGGAATCCGACTGAGATACAGGACCGATGGGAAATTGTTTAACCTGCGAAGACTCCAGGCTGTCACCAAGATAAAAGAGAGGGTATGTCTACACTACAGCGCTAGTTCGAACTAACTTAGTTCGAATTAGTTAATTCGAACTAAGCTAGTTCGAACTAACGCATCTAGAACTAAAAACTAGTTCGAACTAGCGTTTTGCTAGTTCGAACTAGTAAGTCCACATTGAGTGGACTCTGAACAGGGCTTAAGGATGGCCGGAAGCAGTGCCGGCAGGGCATAAAAGGAGGACTTAGAGCATGGAGATACTGTCTCAGGCTAGCCGAGGGCTGCGCTTAAAGGGTCCCGACCCCCACCCCGGACACACAGTTCTAAGGGGTGCCCCGCTTGCAAAGAAGTTCTGGCTTGGAGTGCTCGGAGTACCCACACTGGGCACATCACACCACTCGGCCATCAGCCCGGCTGCACTTGCCGCAGGCTGCCATCTGGGGAGAGGGAGTAATTGGGGGGCTGCAGGAGAGCTTCCACCCCCAGAAGCCCGCAGAGCCAGCCCAGTCCTCCCCATCGGGGGCTCGTACCCCATTCCTCCCTCACCTCCTTCCACTTACCCTTCCTTAGCCCCCCTTCTTATTGATGTACAAAATAAAGATAACGTTTCTTCCAACATTGACTCTGTCTTTATTGAAAAAAACTGGGGGAGACTGGGAAAAGGAGGTGGGAGAGGGGAAGAGAAAGGCTGGGAGAGGGGAGGGCAACTAACATGATCAGGGGTTGGGAACAGGTCCCAGATGAAGAGAGGCTACAGAGACTGGGACTGTTCAGCTTAGAAAAGAGGAGACGGAGGGGGGACAGGATAGAGGTCTCTAAAAGCAGGGGTTGGGTGGAGAGGGTGCATTCCGAAAAGTTCTTCCTGAGTTCCCATAAAGAAGGACTAGAGGACACCAAAGGAAAGGAATGGGTAGCAGGCTTGAAACTAGTAAGAGAAAGTTGTTGTTCTTGACAAAGCAAATAGTTAACCTGTGGAACTCCTTGCTGCAGGAGGCTGTGAAGGCTAGAACTAGAACAGAGTTTAAAGGGAAGTGAGATAAAGTGATGGAGGTTGGGTCCATGGAGTCCTATTAGCCAGAGGGTAGGAGTGGTGTCCCTGCCCAAAGTTTGTGGAAGGCTGGAGAGGGATGGCACGAGACAAATGGCTTGGTCATTGTCTTCGGTCCATCCCCTCCAGGGTCCCTAGGGTTGGCCGCTGTTGGCAGACAGGCTACTGGGCTAGATGGACCTTTGGTCTGACCCAGGACGGCCATTGTAAGCTCAGGGCTCAGTGTCGGGGGTCTCAGTGGACCCCCTTGATTTTCATGCACACCTGGTCCTGGGTGGCCAGGCTGGCAGCTCTCCTGCCCTAGACGGCCACTTTCCTGTGCCTAGTGCAGAGATCGTGGACGAGGTCCACGATGTCCGCACTAGCCCAGGAAGGTGCCCGCCTCTTGCGGTCCAGGGCAAGCTCCCGGGACCCGCCAACCTGGTCCCGGCAAGAGAGGGTGGGCTGGGGGGCATCGGGTGGGTGGCTCTGTGCCGTGCCAGGTGCAGGGTCTGCTAGCTGGGTGCTGGCAGGCTTGCACCTGGCACGGGCACCGTAGCCAGCCCGTGCCCCTTTAAGGGGTCCGGGGCAGGGAGGGGGGCATAGAGTTTTCCTGGTGTTGGCCAGAGTGGCCACCAGGGAAACCTGGGGAGGGCTAGCCTCCCACTAGTTCGAACTAAAGGGCTACACAGCCCTTAGTTCGAACTAGCTAGTTCGAACTAGGCGTTAGTCCTCGTAAAATGAGGTTTACCTAGTTCGAACTAAGCGCTCCGCTAGTTCGATTCAAATTCGAACTAGCGGAGCGCTAGTGTAGCACCTATTAAAGTTAGTTCGAACTAACGTCCGTTAGTTCGAACTAACTTTGTAGTGTAGACATACCCAGACTGTGTTACGAGATCTCCTTTTTGCTGATGACTGCGCCCTGAATGCTGGATCAGAGCAGGAAATGCAAGCCAGCATGGACAAATTTCAGCAGCATGCGACAACTTCGGCCTTCTCATCAACACAAAGAAAACCGAAGTGTTGCACCAGCCAGCTCCAAAAGCTCAGCATCAAGTGCCCACCATCACAGTGAAGGGACAAAAGCTGCAAGCAGTGGACCAATTTACATATCTTGGCAGCACCCTCTCCCGCTCAGTGACAATTGACATCGAGGTCAACTGCAGAGTCGCCAAGGCAAGCTCTGCGTTCGGCAGACTGTTGACCAAAGTGTGGGACCGCCGTGGAATAAGCCTTGCTACAAAGCTTAAAGTCTATCGAGCAGTAGTGTTAACTACCCTGATGTACGCCAGTGAGACTTGGACTGTATACAGGAGGCACGCTAGGCAACTGAACCACTTCCACACGATTTGCCTCCGCAGACTTCTGAGGATCCGGTGGCAGGATAAGGTGCCAGACACAGAAGTCCTTTCTAGAGCAGGTCTGCCGTCAGTTTACACCCTGCTGATGAAAGCTCAGACACGCTGGGCAGGCCATGTTGCAAGGATGCCAGATCATCGCATCCCTAAACAGCTTTTCTATGGTGAGCTGTTTCAAGGGAAGCGATCGCACGGGGGACAAAAGAAGCGATACAAAGATACGCTTAAAGCCTCTCTCAAGTCCCTGGATATTGACACCACCTCCTGGGAGACCCTGGCACAAGACCGATTAACATGGCACACGCTGATCTATCAAGGCTGTCAAACATCTGAAGCCAGAAGGACAACCATAGCACAAGAGAAGCGAGCACTCCGTAAAGCCAGAGTTGCAAAAGCTGCAACAGTGGTGCCCACACATGTCTGCCCGACCTGTGGTAGAACATTCCGTGCCCGTATCGGCCTTATCAGCCATTTGCGGACACACCATGAACAGTCCATAACCTGTTAGATGTCAAGGTCCTCTTCGAATACGATGGACGAACAACAACAACAACAACAACAACAATGTGCCAGGGCTCGTACTGCCAGGGCTCAGTGTCCTCTGGTCAGGGTTGTCCCGGGGCGCTCCTGACAGGTCCCCTTCTCCATTGGTGATGAAAAACTTTCGGCTGCGTGTGTGGGTGCCTGTTCTCCCGTCATCTAGACGTGAGTTCCCAAACTGCGGGGGCATGCCCTCCTAGGGGGGGTGAAGAAATTCCAGGGGGGGCACGAGGTGACCCAGCCCCCCATCAACCTCTGCCCCCATAAGTTTTTCTGCTATTGGGGGGACACATGAGGGTTTCTCAAAAATCAAAAAGAGGGCGTGATGCTGAAAAGTTTGGGAACTACTAATCTAGAGCGGTAGACCCCGTGCACTTGGGTCAACACAGGAGATCTCCAAGAGCCCCCAGAAACGACAGATGCAGGCAAGGTTTGCAATCAGACCAGCAGGTTTATTGTCAAATGCGACGCCCTCACAGTTAGTAGCCCTCACGTCACTTCTTTATGTACCAGGCTGCCACCCTTAAAGGTATTAGGTTGACAATTCCTTGGCCAAGACATTCTTTATGCTTTGGATCCCCTGTTCACAGGCCTCCGACCACACCACCCTTTCTGGCCTCTCCTGCTTTGTGAGGTCTGTGATCAGAGGTATGACGTCTCTGACCCCTCTCACAAATCTCCTGTAGTAGCTGGCCAGGCTCACAAATGACAGGACCTGCGTTTTCCTTTGGGGGATAGGCCAGTTCTTAATGGCCTCCACCCTCAGGGGTTCAGGGCGCACCAACTCACTGCCCACCCTGTGCCCTAGACAGTCACTTTGGCAGCCCCCATCCTGCATTTGGACACCTTGACAATCAGGTTGGCTTCCCCGAGCCGCCGCAGCACCGCCCCTGTGTGACTGAGGTGATCCTGCCAGGAATTACTAAAGATGGCCAGGTCATCAAAATAAGTGCTGGAATGGGCTCTGCAGGACCTCCGTGATCAGCCCCAGGAAGGTGGCCCTGGAATTCCGCATGCCAAAGGGCAGCACCTTGAACTCACACAGGCCCGACTCCACTATGCACGCAGATTTGTCCCATGCATCAGCATCTAGGGGACTCTGCCAGTACCCCTAGTCAGGACCAGAGTACTTATAAACACAGTCCCCTCCCCCCAGCGTGTCCAACAGATCCTCTATTCTGAGTGTGGGGAAGGGGTCAGGCTGCGTGACAGCATTCAGCTTCCTCTAGTCCATGCAGAGCCTCGTGGTCCTGCCTTTTTAGGCACCATCACAATAGGGGATGCCCATGGCCAGCATGCTCTCCACAGCCTCCTGAATCTGCCTCTGCATCTCCCCCTTGGCCCCATAGGCTCTGCTAGGCGCTGGGCGAGGCAGGGCCTAGTGAGGATGGAATGCGATGTCCTGTCAGCGAGCCCTGGCCTCCTTCACCTTTCGCTCCCCCTCAGCATCTGCCTCCTTCACCTTTCGCTCCACTTCGGCATCCGCCTCCCTCGCCTTCCTCGCCCCGGCTGAGAGGCTCCCATCTCTTCTCAGGCAGAGGGGACCAGGGAAGGGCTGAGAGATGGGAGAACCCTTGGCACCGGGTGAGGCTGCTCCACAAAAGGTCTCAGGTGGCTCCTCCGTGCTCACTAGGCCCTGCCAGGCCCCAGGGAGCGAGTGTCCCAGGGCAGCTGCCCAGTGGAAATGCTCAGTCCCAACAGGCTCTGTCCCTGTTCATTGCAGACCCTCGGGGAGCCGCCTGCCTCAGCCCAGCCCACAGCCCTGCTGCTGGAAGCCTTGAAGGCTCTGACGGTCCCCGCCCTGGAGAGCTTTCAGGCGGCAGAGGAGGCGCCGAGAGCCACCGTGTCCCAGCACAGCGCCCGCATGGAAAGAGTAAGAGACGCCCGGCGAGGGGCAGGGCGTGTGGAGACAGGGGCTGGGAGAACTGGCTCTGAGGAAACCGGCCCTGGGGCACAGGGTCAGGGTGCGGGGCAGGTCGGCTCAGCCCCTTTCTAGGAAGCTCTGAGCATCAGTCGCTCCCCTGCTCAATTAAGCCCCATCGCCCGCCGGGGAGGCAGGAATTCGACCCGCGAGACACCCGGGAACTGGAGCCCAGAGCGGCTCGTTGACTTCCCAAGGCTGCGCTGGGGGCAGCGGCAGGGTCAGCAAATGACCCCGGGAGAAGGCCTTGTCCAGGGCCCCTAGAACCAACCTGCCTCGTGGGGCGTGCGGCCGCGTTGCTGCAGTTGGCTCTGCTGGGAATTCTCAGCCAGGCAGAGCCCTGGGCCCTTCGCCAGGCAGGTCTCTTGGGGAAAAGACTCAGGGGTCACGTTCCCGACAGGCCTCTCAACGGGGCCTTTTCTCCCTCGGCCCCACGCCAGGGACGCTCCTGCCCTTCCCCCAGCGCCGTCTGCCGGGGGGCGGCCTGGCAGGAGACCGCTCTCGATCAATCCCCTCTCAGCTGTGTGGCTCCCTCCAGATTGGATACGTCGTGGGAAAGATTTTCAGCTGGCTGCGCGACGTCGGGGATCCCAGAGCCAGAGGAGCCGCGCTGGGGACCATCGCCCTGCTGGCTCGCACCCACCCCCGGGACGTGGTTCCCGCCTGTGTGGCCCACGCGCTGCCATGGGACAGGTAGGGAGAGGCTGTTACCACCTCAGTCCCTGATTTCCCTTCCCCCCTCCTGCCAGGGCAGAGCGCAGGAAGGGCCTGGCCGGAGACAGGGATGGATCCAGCTCCCTGCTGGGCACAGGGCTGCCCCGGCCTCCTAAGAGAAGATGCCCAGGCCCAGCTCCCGAGGGGACGGCTGCTAAGGGAAGGGAATAAATGCAGAGCTTGTGGAAGGAACTCTCCTGCCTCAGCTTCCCTGCCCCCCAGGGTCTCTTTTGAGAGCCCCTTTCCCTCCCCCTTCCCAGCCTCTCCCTGGGGAGGCAGGAGGGGGCCAAGCAGGGAGGCTCTGATTTTGGTTTCTGACCTTGCAGAGGTGCCAGGGAGCTGTGGAAGGCCGTGGGGGAAGAACCACAGCTCCCCCGGCAGGTGCTGCAGCAGCTGCTGGACGCGCTCCGGAAGAGCCACCGGGAGGAGAGGAGCCGCAGCGTGTCTCTGGCTGTAAGTGACACTGCAGCTGTCCCGCAGGGAACTCACCACTACAGGGAGGATGCTGCATCTGTGGGGGGGAAGGGGGCTTCAACCCCTCTTAGTGTCAGGCCACGGCCCCACTGCACACTGGGCACACAGCCGTGTCACGGGGAGAGCCCCCCTGCTCCCCTCCGGAGGGGGTGTCCGGCCTCTGAGGCCCCTCACTTCGTGGTCAACCCCGCATGCACCACGATGCTCCAAGTCAGCACTGCAGCTCCCTTCACACAGGGCAGTGCGGCCTAGCAGCTGGAGGCAATAACTCCTAGTGGGATTGGTGCGGAGGGGTAGGGGACCCAGGGCGCCCTCTCCACCGGGTCCCAGGCCAGCGCCCTGTCAGCATTGGAGGGGGCACCACTAGCTCTGGGGGAATCAAGTAGAAACTCGCCGAGCACCTGGGGTTCAACTCCCCGCCTGAGCTGCTTTCTGCCAACTCCTCTCTTGTTGTCTGCGCCGTCTCTTTCCTCCAAACTGGGGCATCTGCTGCGGTTCCCTGCTGACTGGCGATGGCGTCTGGGTGCCCCTGCGCTGCTCCTCAGGAGCCCCAGCAGCACCTCCGTCCCCGTCCGTCAGCCCTGACTGAGCTCGCCACCGGCCTTTCTAGCCACCTCCAGCTGGCGCCTGCCCAGCAGGCCTGTGGGGTAGGACTGTCTCAGCCAGGTAGCCAGGCTGCACCTCTGCAGCTCTAGTGCAGAGATGGGACACTCCGTGTCAGGGGCTGATCCCCACTCGGAGTGCAGAATTTGGAGGCCGGAAAGAAAAAGTTGTCTCTACAGGCTCTGCTTCCAGAACTCCCCAGGGTCAAAGATTTACTAAGTGACAGAGACACAGACAGAGCTGCTGACCTTCCAGGACACAAGAAGCAAATATTGACCTAAAAAAAGTGATTTTTTTTACCAAAGAAAAGCTACACTGGATAACACAGACTTGGTTGTGCGCTGTGACAAAGCAAGTAAGGAAAACAAATGAAAACACAGAGAAAATCTCTAGGAACAGTTTTCAGAGGGGAAGCAGAGATTCACACAGAGCAATTCAAACCGAAACGAAAAATAAAGAAAAATACCCCAGTTTTTCTGAAATAAGAACAGTTGGAGGGTGAGTTTGTAAGAAGCTCGAGTGTGTGAGAACGACCGATGTGCTTCTCGTTATTTGCAATTCACTTTGCTCTGCCCTTTCTCACCTGCAACCACTTAAATCCCACGGCGTGTACTTAATAAACTCACTTGTATTTACTAGCAAGCGTTGTGTGAACAATTGTGACCTGGGGAGCAATCAGTGTGTCCATCCTCCTTTCACTGTTAAAGGGGGCTCGCGGAAACATTTTATTTGGGGGTTGGGTTCCCAGAAGCTGTGCCTGAAACTGCACTCTCCTCAGACTCGCAGGGATTCAGTGTCTGTATTGCTCTTGGGTGGATGGGAGGGAGGGCTCCTGTGCCCTGGCTGGGCGAGACCAGGAGATTTGGCCCAGAGGACGGGGTGGTGAGAAACCCCATAGAGCCAAGAGGAAAGTGTCAGTGGCTTTGCCAGCACTCTGGGAAGCACCCAAGGAGTCCTCTGTCATAGAGTGATAAGGGATCTTTCGGAAAAGGCTTTATTTTCCACAAGATCAGCGTCTAGACTGGCGCTTTTTTCCGACAAAGCTCCTTGCGGCAAACAAAGCGGCAGCCATTTTTATGCTAATGAAACGGGGGAGAGTTAAATCCCCACTTCATTAGCAATTGCGAAACGTCTAATTTACATCCCTTTTACGAAAAAGGGATGTAGTCTAGACGTAGCCAAACTGTCTCCCTACTGAGGTCTACATGGTGGCAGAGGAGCCAGGGAAGCCAGACCAGAAGCCGGAGCATCCGAGAGAGTGACACAAGCAGCACGGCCGGGGTCCCTACAACTGGGTCACGAGGATCGGAACTGACCCGACAGAAGTTCCCATTGACCCAGGTCAAGTAGTTTGGGATCTTGGGGGGATTTCGTGGAAGAGCAAAGGAGCGATCCAACCTTCGGAAGGCCTGGGAGCAAGTGACAGGCACGAGCCAGACAGATGGTCAACCCCCGAGCCGGACCCAGAGATCCCGGTTTGAGATCAGCAAGGACCTTCCTCATGAGCATTAGCCCAGAAGGCACAAGCAGCCCAGTACGACGGGGGAGTGAAAACGAGGACCTGAAACCCGGGATGTGATGGAAAGCCAGTCGCCGGGAGCAACGTGGGGTCTGCACCGACACCGCTTCGACCTCCCGGCATCGCCCCGGCTCCCTGCTGCTTGTGGCGCTGGAGTTACGCAGGCGGCAGAGGGGCAGTGATGCCCCCCCGGTCACGTCTGGCAAGCTGACGGGCGGGGCTAGGCCATGACGACAGAGAACGGGAAATAACGTCACCCGGACTCTTCCGCCCTTTCCAGGAGGTTCCCATCTGCGTCCATTCTAGGAACAGGAAATGGTTCAGGGGCCATCACATCTCCCTTCCCCCCAGAGGATCTCACCCTCCTTCCTCATAAGCCGCAAGGAAATGGAAAATGGAAGCAGGATGACAGCCAAAGCCATGGGAGCGGATGGGCAGGTGGGGACAGCTCAGTGACATTTCTGTCTCCTGTCTCCAGGCAATGGACACGCTGTACGAGATCCTTTTCCTCTGGGGATACCGAGAAGCCATCCTGGAAATGTTTCCCCAGCTCCTCCTCGTCTGCGTCAGGCAGGTGCAGTACGTGCTGGACCTGTGCCTGCCAGGGACTTGGAGGGCCCAGAAGACATCCAGCCCGGAGGGATCCAGCCGCCTCAGCCCCTTGAGGTAACGGCGGAAAGGAAGGGGAAGAACAGATTTGTTCTGCTCAGCCCTTGTGGGACCTGCCTGGCCCTCTGCTGTGCGTGTCCCTACAGCCCAGGGGCAGTTCTGGGCAGGTCTGTGTGGAGGGAGCGGTGCTGGGCACCCGTGTGCGTGTGAGCCACACTTGCTCCTCTGCCTCCGACCACAGGCCAGGGGCCACGTCGGCACGTCCCCATGTGCTCCCGGCCGAGGGGCCAGGGCTTTTCTCCGTGCCTGTGGAGCCCGCTGGGCCTCTGTCCCACAAGACCCCACCCCAGGACAGCGTGGCCAGAGCACACACAGAGTGCACAAGACCAGCGGGGGGGCCGTGTCACAGGCAGGCAGGACGAGGAGGGGCCCGTGACGCTGATTCCACGGGGACAACCAGGGAACCACCTGGCTAGAAACTCGATGAGTCTTTGGCATGGCCAGGGCCCGTTGGGCAGGGCCGTGCCCTCACACGGTGCTGGGTCCATCCCGGGGGAGGCCGGCTGCTGCTGACCACGCCGGGTGTCCCAGGCCTTGTGCGGTTTGCTCTTCGTGGGGCTGGGGTCGAGTTCTGACACCTGGACTTTTTATTGCCTCTAGAACCTCCCTGGAGGCCGTGAAGACCCTTTTCTCCATGCCCAGATACTGGAAGGAATTTGCCAGTATCCAGTTGCAGCAGGGCTGGGACATGATGGCCTCCCGCCAGCGCTTCTCCCAAGGGGTGGGCTTGATCGCAAGGTAGAGTCTGGGCAATGGGAGCTCAGTGGGAGACCCTCCCCTGCCCCCGCCGGCCCTCTCAGCCCCGCCATGGGAGAGCGACGCTCTCTCCCCTTGGTAACTCCGGGCATTTTCTCTGTCCTGTTCCAGGGCCATGGTGGAGCACCAGACCCCACAGCTCCCTGCGGTGCTCAGAGAGGTCATCGCCGTCATGCAGAGTCAGGAGGAGCAGCCCCAGAGAAATATCGCCCTGACTTTCTGCACCGAGGTGAGATTCCGGAGCCGCCAGGCACATGTGGGCTTACGCAGAGCAGCTCAGTCCCGTCCCAGGCAGGCAGGCAGGCACCGGGGCCCATCGCCAGCAGCTCGGCAACGCCACAGCCAGCCGGCTCCTCTGCCCACGTGGATCCTAGTGGGGCCGGGCAGAGTGGTGGGGGGCAGGGTGAGATTGCTCCTGGCTGGATGTGCCTCCGTGGGACCATGTGACAAGAGAAGATGTTTCTCCAGCGCCCTGAGGCCGGGCCTCTCTCCTCGCCTTTGCCTGGGGTTTCATTTTCTTCTGCCACTGCTCGCTCCAGGACACGCTGCGATGCCCAGAGATTCCCCTTTCCCTTGGCTTCATTAGGGGCTTGTGCATTAGTCGCCCTTCTGGGAATGGACCATCTCAAACACCAGCCGCTGGCTCCTTACCCCCAGAGATTTTGTGTGGCAGGAAGTGACCAGCTGGCAAAGATGCTGGCGCACGAACAGACCGAGAGGCAGATTTCTGCTCCTGCAGCTGATGTTGATTTTCTCTTTCCAGTTTCTCCGGAGTCCTTCCATCCTCACCACAGTCACCAGATCGGAGCTCCAGGAACAGCTGATGGAATGGACCAAAGATCCCAATCCGGAGATACGGAGGCTCTGTCTGCAGGGCCTGGGCAGTATCATCTTCCAGCCAGAGAAGGTGAGGGGCAGGCTTGCCCAGGTGAGACGTTGCTGCACTGGGAGATAACAGACACATCACTGTTGCAACCCCTGTTCTATGCCGTTACTGAGCAAGCCAGGCGTGAGGTGTCCCTGCTCCCTGGTGCGGGCAGAGCATGGTCGGTGGAGGCAGTGGGGGAGGGGAAGGAGACTCAGGGCGTCGCTCAGGGCAATGGGGGAGAGTGTCGGCTGACAACAAGCCCAAGCTCGGCAAGGACAGACGAGTCGGGGGGTGGGGTCAGAGCTCGGGGGGCGGGGCCTGGAGCGGCTCCAGGCAGGCGACAGGGCGACTCTGCCCAAGGGCCAGGGGTGCAAGCACCTGCCAGAGCGGCAGGAGAACGACTTTCTCCCCCGCTGGGGGCTGGCCGATGGGGGGATGGTCCAGCCCCTGCCCAGGCTCTGTCCCAGGCCAGGCGTGAGCTGCCTTCTGCCTTCCTGCAGGGGCAGTTGTTACGGGCCCAGCTGCCAGGGACCATCGCCATGTTCTGCGCCAGGAACGCATGGACTGTCCTGGAGGCCCTGAAGGACGCGGCAGACGCCATCTACCTGCTCGCCGGGGAGGGGCTTGGCTCCATCTCCCAGGACATGGCAGTCAGCCTGCGCCCGCTCATTGACCACGTAAGGCCGGGACCCCGGAGAAGCACATTCCCCCTCCCCTGATGTCCTGGTATGACCCTGCCCAGCCCCTCCCCGCCCCCCAGGCCAGCCACACAGCACCCAAGGGGGCCCCTGCCAAGGGTGGGGAGTCTCCTACTCAGCCCCCTCCCTGGCAGAGCCCTTCTGGGAAATGGGGGCGCCAAGCTCCCAGCCCTGCTGCAGCCTCCCCTCCCACCCTCCTGTGCCCAGCCCCTCCCCGAGCCCCAAGGAGGCAGGCGGGAGCCTCAGGTCCCAGTGCCCCGGGAGGGGAGGCCAGAGCAGCCTCTGTGGCCAGGGACCTGGGCCTTCTCTCAGCCCCCTCAGGCCTTGCTGGGGAAGGAAGCAGGGAAGGGGCGATAGGAGGGGAGGTGAAGGGAGGGGAGGGATGGGGAAGAGGGACGGGGACGGAGGGACCCGGGAAGTGCAGCAGGAATGAGGTGAGGATGGAGATTCCTTGTAACTTGCCCCTTTCCACCCTTCACCCCCCCAATGCTCAGTGGCTCCCCTGCCTGGCACTGCACAGGGGTGGGCTGGGTCTCTCCAGGCCGGGCGGACGGGGGAGAAGAACATGGAGAGATTGGCCCCTCTCTGGACTCCAGGCGGCTGGGGGGCTGGGTGCAGGAAGCTCTCCACACACATTGCACCATGGACCTCTGGGTCTCAGCCCTGGCCAGCGCAGAGTGTCTGTGGGGCTGCCTGGTGGTTGCAGCTTCCGTGGGCCAGGGCGGGTCCCGGTCGGGGTGCTGGAGCTGTGTGCGATTTGCGGCCATCAGGCCCCTGACCCTGCAACACGGCCTGGCTCTCACGGGCTTCCCCGCCCCGTGTGTCCTTACCAGGAGAGGGGCAATGTCCGCTCAGCCGCCATCTCACTGCTGGGCACCATGCTGGGCGGGGTGAAGGGCCCGGACAGACCCCGCGTGCGGCAGGAACTCACCCGCTGCCTGCTCCCGCTGCTGCTCCACCTGGCAGACGAGGAGCAGAGAGTGATCCTGGTAAGTGCCCCCTCGGTATGTCCCGGAGAGCAAAGTGCCAGAGTCCCCCGGGCCCCACCCCTCTCCAGAGCCCCTGCCCAGCCAGGGCCATTGGGGACGTGCAGAGAGGCCTGAGGGGGCCCCTTGGCTCTGACTCTCTGGGATGCCGGAGCCCCGGCGCTGCCGTCTCTGCGAAGAAGGGCCAAGCTGTGGAGATCCCGTCTGGCTCTCGCCAGCCAATGCTCAGCTCCCACCCGAGCAGCGTCCCCTGCAGAAGAAGGGGCAGGAGGCTCCCCAGGCAGGGAGAGCAGGAGCCCAAGGGGCAGGGAGGAGGGGACGCGCCCCAGACGCTCCCTCTCTCAGCGAGGCCCCTCTCGCTCTCCCCTCGTGCTGCAGAGCTGCAAAGTGACGCTCTTCCGCTGCGCCGTGTTCCTCGGCTGGGCCCATCTCAAGAGTCTCTTCTGCAGCCTGGCCTGGGATGGCTCCTCGCGGCTCTTGCCCGGCGTCGGGAAGTGCCTGGTAGGTGAATTCTGTGGGCCCGGGGAGCGGTGACCGGGGAGCTCAGGGAGACCTTTCTACCCCCACCCCGAGTGCCCAGGGGGATTCTCCCCCGCTCGTCACGCAGGGAGCAGAGGCAGCCCCCCCAGAGGGGCTCGGCATTTCCTCAGTTGCTTTCCAATCCCACCCTTTCCACTGCCCCCATCTCCCGAACTTAGCGCTGCCCCTGCCTCCTGCCCGTGGGCTCCTGCCCCTCTGCCTGTGCCCAGCTTGGAAATGCTCTTCCCCAAGGGCCCGACTCCAGACATCTGGGCTCCTACTGGCTCTTGCCCTGGCTTCCCTCTGTGCTTCAGCGACCCTGGCCTGTCAGCTGTAGGTTGATCACTTTGTCTGGTCTGAGCATGTCTCCTGCTCTGCTCCTAGATGAAGAATTACAAGAGGAACTTCCCCAGGTTCCTGTTCCAGGCCTTAGAGTATCTGGAAAGCTCCCAGGCGTCCATCAGACATTCTGCAGCCCTCTTCATCGGTAAGCAAAGCAGCCCCCGGGAGCTGTTCCAGGGCTGTTAGAGTTAATAAAATCTGCACATGAACAAAAAGGGGTTTCAGGACAAGCATCAGCTAGCACCTCAGGCGCCTGCTGCAACTGCAGCTGTGAAACATGGATGGAACATAGACGAAATAGTTGAATAAAACATCAGTGCTATTGTGTTTGGGTGTGTGATTTCGTTCCTCCCGTCCCTGGCGTACTGCTGCTCGGTCTGCAGCTTGCCCAGGTAAGGAGTATCACGTGCTCTTTCCTAAATGACTAGAAGTCAAGTTGTCTAAAAGAATTGCACCCGGTGTGCCCTCTGAGACGGCGTGAAATGCTGCTCCGAGCTCTCAATGAACATTACGGGGGAGGGAGAGCTCAGTGCTTCGAGCATTGTCTTACTGAACCCAGGGTTATGAGTCAGGCTTTGAGGGGACCGTTTAGGAATCTGGGGCAAATCTGTCAGGGATGGTGCTTGGTCCTGCTGCGAGGGCAGGGGGCTGAACCTGATGGCGTCTCAAGGTCCTTTTGAATTCCAAAGTTCTCTGTTTTACTGCTCAGATTTGCACTCTTGTTTGAAGAAATATGGGAACGATTAAAAAATTCAATGGCGATTAATCGCAGGCTTAACCGTGTGCACCTCCCCTTTGAGTTCAATCTCCTTCCCCAATTGGCCTTTCAGTGATTCCTGGGGTCGGATGCTTTCTCCATTGTGTTTTGCATCACACTGAAGGACTATCTTGAATTTCCCAAGGGCTGTCTTACGGGAATGGCTGACTCTTTAGTAATTTGCAGGGATGACACTGAAACAGTGTGAGCTCCATTCTATTCCTTGTCTGTGTAGGAGAAACCATCCACCATTACTGTGACCTGTTGTCAAAAAGAGTGACTGCAGCTGGTGTTACCCGCCTGTGTGAAGGTAAGGAAATACCTCTGGGCGTTTGGGCATCTGTGGGAAGTATGAGGCCTGAACACAGATGTCACAGTGTCCCTCTGGGTCTGAGGACAGTGCTGAAGGGAGAAGAGTGGTCTTGCTGGTAGGACATAAGAATGGGAGTCGGGAGCTTTGAGCCACCAGGAGCAACTCTGTGCCTCACCTTCCCCATCCGTGAAATGGGGGTAAGAACAGAAAGGCACTCAAGGACAGCTGGCCAGAATGGAAAAGGACCCTCACTATGACGAGGCATTAGTAGGAGGAGAAGGATTCTTACCCTGTGTCAGAAAAGTTTGCATTGTCTCCTCCCCAAGGACCTTCACCCAGAGATTGATTCTTAGCTCCTACGGTATCCTGCCAGGCCCCCTGGGAACTCCTTTCCCTGCCACCTCTGGAGCACTGAAGGCGGCACAAATGCACAAAGGGTTCAGTAGAAGTGAGGAGCCTAAACCCTTTCTGCGGATCGGCGCCTGAATGGCAGAGTCACGGTTGTTGTCGTGTTCCCGGGGCAAAGGCCATTGGGAAGCAGAGGTTTCCCAGGCCTCAGTTACAGCAGCTCTGTGGGGTTTCCAACCTGTTTCCTCTTTGTTTCAGCTTTTCAGCAACAGCCTTTAAAATCGGACAGGGACACGTGGCTCATCCTGAACGAACATCGGCAATGGCTGCAGAAGCTTGCGAGCCGCGTGTTGGGTGCTTCTTACGACTTGGGAGCGGCACCGACACAGAAGGACTCTTCCTCCTGCCACGGTAGGTACCACAGACGGGAGCAGCTCTTTGGAGCAGGGAGGCAGGTTCCGTGGGGCGAGAGGGGCCGTGAGGGGTGGCAGGAGCGACGCGGCGTCCCGGAGTCACCGGGGGCCACTCGCATGGGGGCTGGAGCTGAGGGAAATTGTTCCTACCACGGCCCTGCCCCAAACGACCCCCTCCCCCGTCTTTGGGTTCCATGCGCGATGGCCCAGCCCCCCAGCCACAGCTTCTCCATGGTATCCCCTCCGTCAGCAGCGCATGGAGAGAGGGGGATTCTCCAGGACTCCCTTCGGCCATCGCCAGCCCCAGGGGAGCAGCGGCCGGGGGAGGGGCTGGGCTCTCTCAGGGATGCCGGCTCTCAGGGAAATGGCAAAGGGGGAGGGAAGGGGAACCTGCCCTGGTCCAGATTCTCCCCCTTGACAATTGTGTCCTTCTCATCTGTGCTCCTGCCCTGTCTCCTCTGACAGACACCGGCTGAGCCCACCGCTCCCCGGCCTGGCCGGAAGACCAAGCAGCTGGGACACCACAAGGATCCGGAAGGGGCAGAGCTGCACATGACGGGGAACCAGCCGCGACCGGGACCAGGAGCCGTTCAACCCACAGGCCAGAGGATGCCAAGCCCCTCCCCGGCCCTGCAGCGCGTCCACAAGAACCGAGGATCCGCTCCTGGCCCAGAGACTTGCAGCTGTCGTGGACTTTTGCTTGTTCCCCAACATTTGTCCTGCCCGACACCCCAGGACATGGCTTGTGAGTCACCATCAGAGCCACCCATCTCCGGGCCCTTCCCACCGGCCTCTGCCCATCTGGGTGGGTCACTCTCGTCGTCCATCTGCCTTCTCACAAAGACCAGCGTGGGACCACTCTCCTGGGGGGGCACTGGGACTGCGCGTGTTCTGGGGTGCGCGGTGGGGAGGGGTTGGGGTTGCGCGCGTTCTGGGGACCGCAGTGGGGGAGGGGTTGGGGTTGCGCGCGTTCTGGGGTCCGCGGTGGGGGAGGGGTTGGGGTTGCACGTTCTGGGGTCCGTGGTGGGGGAGGGGTTGGGGTTGCGCGTTCTGGGGTCCACCGTGGGGGAGAGGTTGGGGCTGCCCAGCATTCTGGGACTGGGGTGGGAAGCTGAGGCTGCCCGGCTGCTCTGGGGCTTGCGGGGATGCCAGGGCACCGGGCGGCCTGAGGGCTGGTGTGGGAGGGTAGAAATCTGGGGCTGGGCAGCCACCAGTGTGGGGAGGCGAGGGCAGGGCAGGGCAGGGCAGGGCAGGGGCAGCAGCCTGGTGGGCTTGGGGGGGCGGAGCCTTAGGAAGAAGGGGCGGGGCTGAGGTTTGCCTTCCCTCGTCAGCCGTTCGCCCGCTGCCCATGCCTCCCACTGCTCTCTGCCAGTCGGGTAGAGGCCCTGGAGAGAGGGGACGTGCCCAGGCACAGAAGTGCTGTGGTCAGGTGCCCCGGCCACAAGAGACTCCTCTGACCCTCCAAGAAACCCCACAGAGCCCTCTGCCAACTGGGGCGGGTTTCACCCCTCCCCCATCCCAGAAGGCCACGTGGGGAATTCTTGGAGGGGTCTTGGACCCTCTTGTGGTTTTATCCCCGTGGATCTGCCTCGGGAATGGATTTCACCAATTGGTGACGGGTGCGGGGCAGGGACCCATCTGGAAGTGGGTCAGGGGACCCCTCTGAGGACTCCTCTCCCGCCCTCCACCAGTCACTGTGGCCCCTGCCCATAGGACCCGCGAGGGAGGGGACTGCACCACATGGGGGAAGTGCCGTGGTCTGGTGCCCTGCCCGCAAGAGGGTCCTGTGACCCCTCCAAGGAGTCTCTCCACCGTCCCCTCCCTACCAGTGAGGGTCACCCCCTCCCCCCCGCCTCAGGCCAGCTCAGAAGGGAAACGTGCACCAGTCAGAGCAGCCAGTGCCCAACAGCCTAGGCCAGAAGCCTCCATCTCTGGAGCTGAGCAGCCGGCCGGCACCATCGCCCTGGACGCCCCAGCGCAAAAGTGCGAGGAAGAGCCCGTCTCGCTCCCTGGACGTCTTTCCAGAACTCAGCGCTTGGCCCTTCGGGCTGCCCCTCTGACTGGTGCACGTTTCCCTTCCGAGCTGGCATGGGGGAGGGGGTGACCCTCACTGGTAGGGAGGGGACGGTGGAGAGACTCCTTGGAGGGGTCACAGGACCCTCTTGCGGGGAGGGCCCCAGACCGTGGCACTTCCCCCATGTGGTGCAGTCCCCTCCCTCGCTGGTCCTACGGGCAGGGGCCACAGTGACTGGTGGAGGGGGGGAGAGGAGTCCTCAGAGGGGTCTTGTGACCCACTTCCCAATGGGACACTCTGCCCCCCGTCGGAGGGAGAACTCCCAGCCTGGCTGCGTTACACCAGTCGCTGGGGACAGACCCGCAGTCACAGCGCGCTCCGCTTAGACAGGGCTGACTCCCACGCACGACGCCGCAAAGGGGTTAGGGTGGGAGCCAGTTAGGATCCAGCCCATCGGTCAAACCCACTCTCAGGGCGGCGCTACGGGGCCACGTTCCCTCTCAGGTGCAGAATGACCTTTGTTAGGTGCGGCAGGGGGCCCAGGGCAGGGGCAGCGGTACTTGTTCTGGCTGGGGGCAGCCTCGGGGGCGCGGCCGGGGATGGAGGATATGCGGCGCGGGGGAATTATCTGAACTCCTGGACTAATAAATGTATCTCTGCTGTAGACTTCCTCTGTCACGACAAAGATTGTGTTTGATGTTTGTTTGTCTTGTGGGGTTTGTCTTATTGCTGGCCTTGTGCTGTATTGTGTTAAAACACAAATCCCGCGTTAGGCACAAACGGATTAATAGGCATTGCTGACTGTATCTGCAGAAGCTATTGTCTCAGCAGGGCAGAGGCCCAGCAATGCCAGGCACAGCAGCTCCTGCGCGACGTGGGGACGCTTCTGCCCCAGGGAGGTGGGTGGGGGGCAGCTCTCTGCCTGGGGACCCGCCCGGCCTGTCTCCTCAGGAACCTCTCAGCAGCTGTATCCTGCCACAAGCCGTGAGCAGCCGTGAGCGTGGGCATCGCAGCCTCTGGCCATAGGACAGGCAGCTCCCTCCTGCAGCCCCTGGACAGCTCCCTCCTGGCCTGAGCCACACAAGAACCCAGGCGACCTGGGCCAGACAGCTGACCATGCGTGTGGGGGATGGGTGGGTGGTGACATCTCCCAACTCATGATCCCCCAGCACTTCACAGACATTTCTGAGGCCTCCCACCCTGGGCCGTGGGGACTGGAGAGCACCCAGCTCCCCCCAGGAACACCCAGTTCCCTTGCACTCTCCAGACCTCAGCTGGCCGCTGCCAGTCTCTCTCTCTAGCCCGTTTCTGGGCAGACTGCAGTCCCTCCTGGCCACTCCTCCCTGGCAAAGGGTGCGGACCTGCTACCTCTGCAACCCTGTCTTCAGGCCTTACGGCCTGGGGCTTCCCCGGCCCAAGCCCTCCCAGCCTGCCATGTCTGCTGTCGTACCTCGGTGTTTTGTACCTCGGTACCTTCGGTGGTCTGGACTGTCAGTGTCAGCGTCGTCTGGTCAGGGTCATCCTGGCGCGCTCCTGACAGGACCTCTACTCCGTCGGTGATGATAAACTCTCGGCTGCGTGCGTAACAGTCGGTACTCCCTTTATCTAGAGTGTTAGACCCCGTGCACTTGGGTCAACACTGGAGATCTCTGAGAGGCCCCGGAAACGACAGATGCAGGCAAGGTTTGAAATCAGTCGAGCGGGTTTATTGTCAGATGCGAAGCTCTACCAGTTGGTAACAGAGATCAGTACAATGTGACACCACTGGGCACTATGGCCCGCGTTGACACGGTACCAACACCGGGCAGGCCTATTGCCATATAACAGATATTAACAGCACTTAGTCAAAGTTAAGTTACTGCGCACTCTGTAAGTTTAGGCAATGACACCTGCCGTTCAGGCGCCTAGTGCGCCCCCCCCCCAAGGTCGGCCGGAGAGCACCCTCTGCGGTGTCCTTTTATAGACAGGTACAAAGAACTTACATCATTTCTTTACGTACCAGGTTACCACCCTCTGTTGCCTAGTTACCACCCCTCACTGTATGGAAGGGGGGCTCACTTACTATCCTTCATGCTGTCAATTTTGACCCGGTCCTGAACCTAGGTCGGTCTGTGCATTAGTTTTTAGGGAGTTTTCGTACCAAGACATTTCTTATTCAGATGTTCCATTACTCCCCTTTGGCTCACAGTCTGTACCCAGTGCCTCCCTGTGTCCTTCCATGCTCGACCTAACTTACACAATCCCACAGTTATCAATAGGGCTTCTTTCTTGGCTCCTGTGTTACTGAACCAAAGTCTTGCTCACTAGATTGCAGGCCTGTTGCTGTTTCCATGTTGCAGGCCTTAGGCCTGCTGACTCCATATTACTGACCCTCAGCTTACTACATCTGCCTCTCACAGCCCCGCCCACCACGGCTGCCTCTCGCAGAGGCACAGACAGACCTTCCAGGACACAGGAATCAAATCCTCACCTTACAAGAAGTGATTTTTGTTACAAAACAGGAGAGAAACGTGATAAAGAGTACTTGTTTCCTTGATGTTACAGAGCAACTGAGGAAACCGAATTAAAACAGAAAAAACCCTCTGGCACAATGCTCATTTTTTCGGGAAGAATGGCTCTTGCGTGGGGGGGGGGGGGGCGGGGAGGGGGCGTTTCACATCTACACAGCTCCTTTTTGTGTAAAAGCCTCTCGTGCAAAAACTGTTGCTAATTAATTATGCAAATGAAGCGTGGCGATAGTCTACTCTGTGCTTCATTTGCACAAGCTTTTGCGGAGAAAGGTTGCGGTATGGACGTAGCCAAAGAGAGCAGGCAGGGAACCCAAATCAAATTCACATTTCAACCCTCTGTCTCGATTGGTTCTTCTGGCCCCCTGGCTGACACCTTTGCTAGGTACCTGAATTAACCCTTTAATCAGCGGGTGCTGGTCAGCACTCCTCCTGTTCATGACACCTTCCCATGGGCCCGCCTCCATGTCGTAGAGCTCAGCAGTTTGGCATTGGCCCCTTTCCTCTGGTGCAGCCAGGTGAGGGGAGAGTGGTAGGTTACACTGTCAGAGCCACCCAAATAGCTATCTAAGGGCTGGAGTCTTGTGTCCAGTTCTGGGCATCACATTTCAAGAAAGATGTGGAGAAATTGGAGAGGGTCTTGAGAAGAGCAACAAGAATAATTAAAGGTCTAGAGAACATGACCTATGAGGGAAGGCTGAAAGAATTGGGTTTGTTTAGTTTAGAAAAGAGAAGATTGGGGGGGACAGGATAGCCGTTTTCAGGTATCTAAAAGGGTGTCATAAGGAGGAGAGAGAAAACTTGTTCATCTTTGCCTCTGAGGATAGAACAAGAAGCAATGGGCTTAAACTGCAGCAAGGCAGCTTTTAGCTGGACATTAGGAAAAAGTTCCTAGCTATCAGAGTGGTTAAACACTGGAATAAATTGCCCAGGGAGGTTGGAATCCCCATCTCTGGGAATATTTAAGAGTAGGTTAGATAAATGTCTATCAGGGATGGTTTAGACAGTATTTGGACCTGCCATGAGGGCAGGGGACTGGACTCAATGACCTCTCGAAATCCCTCCCAGTCCTTGTATTCTATGATACTATCATCTGGTGGCGTGTTTTTATTCATCAAAGGGCCAATTAAGGTGAATTGAACATATGACCAATTTATGAAGGGTAAATTTACAAAATAGGGGATTCAGCGGATATTAAAAAATGGTTAACGACAATCAATAAACAGTACAAGCGACGAGGAGTCCTGTGACACCTTATAGACTAACTGAAGTGTAGGAGCATAAGCTTTTGTGGGCAAAGACCCACTTCGTCAGATGCAAACAGTACAGTAATCAATTCCCAAAAATCACAAGGAAAAGGAAAATTTCGGCTGAGTCCAATTGGCATGGTCAGTGTAATAACCAAAGTTTATAGCAGCCTTCTTGAAAGTTCCCAGACTGTCGCTCTGGAGCTCAAATCTCGCAGCTCACCGAGAGCTTTGAGAGGAGCCCTGAGAAGAGCCCTCGGAGTCCTCTTCCCTGCCGATGGTAAGTAGTTCTCAGGGTGGATGGCGATGGGCTTCAGTGGAGTCTCCCGTAAGGCTGCAGTTGTCTTGATCCAGAGTCTGATGTCCTGTGAGGAAAACCCCGCGCACCCTGCCTCTGGGACGGACATCCCCAAACTGTCCAGCTATCGGCCTTTTATCCCGTCTCAGGCGGGAAATCCCTGCGAGGGAAACCCCTCAGAGTCTGCCCCTGCTAGGGAGACCCTGTGTGTGAACTTCTGAGGTAAAGCCAGGTCAGACTGGACAGTGTGTGTTTGTGAGAATGACAGACACACACACAGAGTGACAGAGATTTGTGCATTGCCGAGCTCCCTCCATCCCCTGCTCTCTGTGTGGAGATAGGGCATAAGAGTAGAGGGAGGGAGGAACACCCTGACATCAGAGCCCCCCCTTGTCCTTCCCACACCCTGCACAGCAAGCAGGAGGATACCAAGGGGGCAGCTTCAATGCAGAAGGCAGGAGCAGCATGAAAATGGGGAGAGGAGCAACTGAAGCGTTAGCCCTTGAGAGCTTCCTGGACAAACCAGCCAGGATCATCGGCCAGAGGCTCTGAGATCTGTCATTAGACCCCGATCCACTGCTCGGTGACCACTGCTCTACTATTTCTGCTGCTGCCGCTTCTGCTGCTGCTTTTCTTCTTCTTCTGGGCTGTGTCTACACTGCACCCCTTTTCCGGAAAGGGATGCAGATGAGATAAGTCGGAATTGCAAATGCAGCGGGGATTTAAATTTTCCCTGCTCCATTTGCATGAACATGGCTGCCGCTTTTTTCCGGCTCGGGGCTTTGCCGGAAAAAAGCGCCAGTCTAGACAGGGATCTTTTGGGAAAAAAAGCCTTTTCCGAAAGGTCCCTTATTCCTCTTAAAATCAGGACACAGCCCTGCTGCTGCTGCTAATTCCTCTTTCTTCTGCTGCTGCTTCTTCAGCTTCTCCTATTCCTGCCTCTGCTTCTGCTGTTCCTGCTGCTCTTTTCTTCTTCTGCTGCTGCTGCCTCTTTTCTTCTCTGTTTCTTCTACTGCTTCTGCAGCTGCTGCTGCTTCTCTGGCTGCTGCTGCTCCTTCTTTTTCTGTGGATACTTCTGCTGTTGCTGCTATTGTGCTACTTCTTCTTCTCCATCTGGTGTTTGTTTCCTGTTGCTACTCTTTCTGCTGCTGCTACTTCTTTTTCTGTTCCTTCTTCTGCTGCTCCTTCTGCTGCTGCTGTTGCTTCTTCTGCAGTGCTGCTGTTTCTGCTGCTTCATCGGCTTCTATGGTTCCTTCTGTGGCTGCTCCTATTTGTTTTTCTGCTTCTCCTTCTTCTGTTTGTGCTTCTGCTTCTTCTGTGGCTGCTGCTGTTTTCTTTCTTCTGCTGCTGCTGTTTCTACTACTCTCAGGGTAAGTCTACATTTGCCCCCTAGTTCGGAGTAGGGAGGCAAATGAAGCATACCGAAGTTGCTAATGAAGTGTGGGATTTAAATATCCCGTGCTTGATTAGCATATTTGCAGCCGGTCGCCATTTTAAAATGCCAGTCGCCCGATTTAACTCACCGTGTGTAGACACTGTAGTCCGATTTAAAACCCTTCCCTCGATTTAACCGTTACTCCTCATTGCACGAGGAGTAACAGTTAAATCTCGCGCTTCATTAGCAACTTGGGTATGCTTCATTTGCCTCCCTCGTCGGAACTAGGGGACAAGTGTAGACACACCCCCACTCAATAAGGAGCAGCCAGAGATCATGACGCAGGGATGATTCCCAAAGCCTTATTCTGCCCCTCTAGTGGAGCTGGTGGGAAGTGGGGGGGGAGGGGTGACCCACAGTAATTAGGAGCCTGCTGGAAGTCTCCAGAGAGCTGTCACCTCTGCACCTGGGAAGGGAAGGGGGAGGGGCTGGCTCCTCAGGGGCTGGGCCTGGGCATCTTCTCTCAGGAAGCAGGGGAAGCCTTGTGCCCGGTAGGGAGCTGGCTCCATCACTGTAGCTGGCTGGGCCCTTACCCCGCTCTGCCCTGTCAGGAGGAGGGGAAGGGAACTTGGGGGCTGAGGTGGTAACAGAGCATCTCCCTCCCTCCCATTTAACACTCCATTGGCATCCACAGCAAAGTGTGGGACACTTCCGGCCCACGCAGCCTCCTCAGCACCTGCCCTGCTATCGACAGGCACATTTGCCTTCCCTCTGCCTCCTCTGCCTGTTCCAGTGCGAGAGGAAACCGCAACATCCCCTGGGAGGAGGGTCCCAACTACGGGATGGTTTCCCTCTGCTCCCATTGAATGCTCTGTTCCCTTGAGACTTTCATCCTCCTTAAGAGCACTGGGGCTCTCAGACTGGAGGTGGGACAGTACTACTGTGTCCCGGAAAGTCTCATCAGCATAGCTCTCTGCCTCCCTTAGCTCCTCCAGTTCAGACACCCTGGCCTCCAAAGCACGAACTCGGTCTCTGAGGGTCAGGAGCTCCTTGCAACGGGTGGACACATACGCCACCCGCCCACAGGGCAGGTAATTATACATGTTACACTCGACGCAATAAACAGGATCGCCCCCACTCTGCTGCTGGGCTTCTGTCTCCATTTTTTTAATGAATAAGTTTAAGTATAAACTGGGATTCTTTTTAAACCTCTGGAATATAGATTATAATACAGGTTACGTTTTAAGGAAGGTCAGAAGTCACTAGTGCCCTCTAACCTCCCCTCTAAACTCCCTGTTAGCTGTTCCTGTTCACAAGCTCCCTGGTTGCTGAGTCACAGGCTTATATAGCTCTGGTAGCCCCTCCCCCTGACTGAGGCTCAGCCAATTAACAGAGGCTTCTAGGTATCAAACCTTTTAGAAGCTCCTTCAAACAAACAAACAAACAAACCAAACAGACAAACACAACACAAGCTCAGCACACAGCAAATAACTCCCCCCCCCCCCACACACACAAACACACACTCCAGACAGCCACTTACCACAAGGGTCCCACTTTTACTCCTCTTTTACCTGGAGAACTCCCTCTCCAAACTCCCTGTTAGCTGTTCCTGGTCGCAAGCGGAACAGGACTTCACTTGACTGCGTACTGAAATGTTTCTGTGTTTGTCAAGTAGCTTGCTAATGTTTTCAGTGCCAAAATCATCCCTGATTTCATGTGGGAGAAGTGAGGCAAAGAAAAAAGCTGCCCGTTCATTTAGTTCATTCTCTGGAAACCTCTTACTCAGAGGCTCACACAGCAGGGAGATGAAACATAGAATAGGTTCACTGCTGAACTGGTCATCGGTTGTGGTTGATTTGATTTGATTGTTCACACTGTTTCTCCAAGATCCTGCCCTCTCATCCTGTGGCTCTGGGCCCTTGCTAACTGCACAGCCTCACGCGTTGTCAAAGAACCTTTCTGGGAGCATTTAGTCAGTTCTGCTAATTCATATGAGACCTCATTTAATACAGCTGCAGTGACGTGGCCATTAGTGTCATGGAAGTTAGTCAGGCAGCACTTTGCTATTGGGTCATTATTTTTTGAGATTTCCTGTTCCAAATAGTTAAGAAGGGGTTCCTAATTACACAGCAAAGCACTTCCAGCAAAATGTCTAGGTGGCCACATCACTTCAGTTGGAGGTTTCTATGATACAGTCTCATTTTCTGTGACATTTGCTATTTCCTCAAATTGTCCTCTTCGGACTGAGGATCTGCAAAAGATTCTATAAACCGTCTTCAAAAGGGTCTCTCCTGTCTTCAGCACTGGCACTTGGTTCCACACATCAGCTAAACCCAGGTCTTCTCCATGGGTCAGGCAGTGTTGTGCTGTTAAATGTGGGATGCTCTGCTTGAGTTGTCTGGCAACACCATTGTTTTTCCCCAGCACGACTGAAGCACCATCTGAAGTGAACATCGCTGTTTTCATCAGATCCCGCTTATTCAGGGTGTCAAAGGCTTTGAGAGCAGCTGTAACAGCTTGTGCATTCCAAGCAGATAACTGAATCGTTCCACCAAACACAGTCTTCTGCGCTGCACATGCTGCAGCTCTCAACTTGAAGTCAATGACAAGCAAGTTGGTGACAGAAATACCTGTGCTCTCATCAGTAATAAGTGTATGGTAGGAAGACAGGCTAATAGCTGACTTGATTTCTGCACAGACCACACTGATGATTGACTCCAAAACCGCAAAAGCAGAGTTTTTCTATGCCAGCTTGTACATACTGGTGCTTTCCCATGTGCTCATTTATATTTTGCGCATTTCTATTCTGGAGCTGTTCATTTGTACGGGAAGCAGAAAGTTATCTGTGAGAATTTTTATTTTTTCTGGCTTTAAATGTTTTCTGTCCTTCAGTTCCAGCCTCTTCTGTTTCTTTTTTGTGTTTCTAAGAGCATCCTTCACAACTCACATCCCAGGGGAGGAGAATTCCTGCTCCTAAGAATATGTGCAGCAGATTCAAGACTTTTGCTTGATGAATCCTCTTCATGTTGTCCAAGGGCTTCCCCCTTCCCACTTGTATCCTGCGGAGAAGTGGCTGCATAGTCTAGTCTGAGTCCAAATTTAGCAGGCTGCATATTCTAGTCTGAGTCCACATCAGCACTGTACTGGAATATGTCCCCCCTCTGTACACTGATCTGGCCTTGAGATTGTTGAAATTCTGCTTCAACTCTTTCATTCAGCAATTCTCCTTTGACCGTGGGGCAGCATTTCTTCTTAGGGTTTGCTCCTGTGTTGGTTGATGCTCTTTGTCTTCATTAACACATGACTGTTAAAAGGTGCAGAAGGGCTGGGGGTCATGTAATATCACGTATTCTGCTCTTAATTAAAAATCCTGTACTCCATGGGTCACACCTTGCAGTATCATTAGTGCCCACATGGATGAGTAGCATGGGGTAGTAGTCAGAGGGGTGGATATTCCTTGACAATGCCTCTGTAATGTCTCAGATACGGGCCCCTGGCAGGCCTCACCTCCCGAGATGACTTGTCAGGGTGACAGATGGGTGCCTCCATCCCCCTCAGAAAGGAGTCTCCAACCACTGAGGAAGATTTCACAAAGCAAAACTGATTCCAAAATGATCAGTCTCTGAGGCCCAGTGAGAGTCAGAACTCCTCAAGAAAAAGCTACAATACATCTGGTTTCACTGAATAATTGCTGTCTGCTGTCGTAGCTTCTAAAAGATGGTGAACTACCTGGATTTCATCCACTGTAGCCTAGTCCATCACAGCTAGAATCCAAACTAATTCCAGTTAGATAGGCAAGTTTCTTCTGGCTCTTTGTCATACACAGTTTACAGAGTAGTAATGTTAACCCAGTTAACCCATGTGGCCCTGACTCAGGAGCAGCTTGGCAGCCACCATGTGATCCTGGCCCCAACACCAGCCCTGGGGACAGCAGAGAGCTGCCCAGATCAGCACCCACTCCCCCACCAAACCCAGCACCACCAGCAGCTTCCTTGCCACCGGTAGGATGGCGAGTGCAGGCTAGGTCTACACTACAGAGTTTTTGCTCAAAAACGGCCGTCCACATCTCAAGTGCTTTTTTGCGCAAGTAAAACCAAAGAACAGAGGGGTTTTCCCGGTGAAGGTATTCCTCAGTCTACGAGGAATAATTCCTTTTTGAAAAACACTTTTTCACAAAAAGGTGTATGTGGACAGGCAAAAGGGGTTTTTTGCACAAGAAAAGAGAAGAGGAAAAAGCACAGGTGCCCTGGTGGCCATTCTAGCCATAGTAATCACTGCTCACTTCAAGAAAGCATCCAGGCAGTCTGGACGCTCTCTTTCGCAAAAGTGCATCCCTTTTTTGATGCGCTTTTGCAGTGTGGATGCTCTCTTGTTTAAGAAGTTTTTGCAGATGAAAAGCTTCTTGTGCAAGAAGGCTGTAGTCTACACTTAGCTTTAAGAGAAAATGTAGGATGAACTTCAGCCACTTCTATAACAGCATTTCTGTAGAAAATCCCCTTTTTATAAACAAACAAACAGACCTCAGACAAAGCCTCTCCTATCATATGAACAGCAACCTTCTCATTAGCACTTTAAGCCAACTTTAGGGTCATCGGCTCCCTCAGTCTCAGGCTGTAAAGCCAGAAGGGACAGCCCTGCTCCCCGAGTTTCACCTCCTTCACAACACAGGCCTGAGATATTCCTCACAACAGTTCCTGTGTCACTCCCGGCCCCATGTGTCTTCACCTTTGCCTGGGTTCTATGGACAAGCTCTGGCTCTTACAGGAGCTGATGGTTTCAAGAGACCGCTCTTGTGTGTGAATCCTGGGCAGACTATTCCCCTGCCTTTCCGGAAGGACAGAAAAACCCATTGGCTCCTTCTTTTTATTCTAGGCTGCATTTCTTCTTGCGAAGACTCACCTCAAGGGAGCACAGACACAGCCAGGTGCTCAGGGTGGTGGTCCAACCTGCAGCAGCCGAGGCATGCTCCGGCCTCAGCCAGCAGGAGCAGGCCTTGCCAGAGGAGCCCAAGAAAACCAGAGGCTCTTGAAAGCTCCTATCGGGCATTAGAAGACTCTGTCTGTAGCCAGTGTGGCAGCTCCATGGCAGAGGCTGATGAGGAGACAACAGCTTCCTCACCCACAAGCTAGTTTTACTAGCTAGGAGCTTACAAATTAGAAAGGGAAAGAAGCTGCAGTATTAGATACGCCAGAGCACAACACATCTTCAGAGAAAGGGAACAGAGCCAAGAGCCCAGACACTGCTGCATGCAGAGAGAAAGGAAATGGAGTGGAGAGCCCAGAAGCCCAACAGAACACATCTACGCACACTGTGGGCTAGCAAACACCTACGCTGAACAGTGGAGTGTCTGACTGGGACATGCTTGGGAATCTCTTCTTTTCTGGTCTCAATAAACCTACTGTGACTAACACGTCTCATGCCCTGTTCTCATCCTGCTAGTGTTCCCTCCTTCCAGGCCATTGGACAAGATAGTTTCCAGTGTGGGAGCTTAAAGAGGTCATGGACTATAGGCATTGGGTAGGTGTTTGAGGATATATTAAGGATCTTTAAGATTCATAAACTGTCAGTCTGGAATGTAACCCTTTGCTTTCCAGAACCAGAGCGATTATTCCCACAAGCCCAAAATGAAAAAATCAGACCAGGGAGCCTGAGAAACATGCTGCAGTCAGCACCAGCCAGTGACCTATTGGCAGCAAGGGCAAATGAGAAGGAAGCGGAGGGATCCACTCCACCAAGAATATCAAAGCGTAATGTCTATGAAAAGTTATAAGGAGCTGAGATTAGAAACTGACAAGATCTCAGTAATAGGCTGGAATTCTGGTTTCAGTCACCCCTGTGTAAATCCGCCTCCCCCGGCACACGGATACTCCTCACGTCAGTGTTTTTAAGATCAGATTCTGATCAGTCACACCACAGTAAATCCCTGGTTATACAGGAGACGTGACCCTGGATTCACAAGGGTGTCAATGAGCAGGCTTTGAACCTAAAAATCCACATGCTCTGTCAGCACCAATTATATAGCCCCATCCATGCATAAGTTCTTATATAGCCAAGTCCTCTGATCTGAGAGCGCCAGAGAGGGTCCGCCACTCTGAGCAGGTGTAGTGCCATTGTGCTGGATGGGGAGAAGATGTGGTAAAATCATTCCAACGGCGGCGTTTGTCCCCACTTGCTATGTATTGGTGCTCCATGGGCAAGGATAGAGGTGGTGGATGCTGAGCACCAGAGATCTGCCACATTGGACAGGGGGATGCAGCTACTCTGGGGTCTCTGGGTACAAATAACTGATAGCAAAATCAATACCACTCTCCAGAAAACCCACTGACTGCTACACTTACCTACACGCCTCCACCTTCCATCCAGCACACACCATTCCATCCATTGTCTATAGTCAAGCCCTTAGATACAATCACATCTGCTCCAACCCCACTGACAGACCAAAAACTTTAAGATCTCTACCAAGCATTCGTAAAACTCAATTACCCACCGGTGGAATAGAAAAATTGAAAGGGCCAGACATACTTTCAGAAACCATCTACTTCAAGATAGGCCCAAGAAAAGCTAGTTAAACTCCAACACATCAACCACCTACAACCTACACTGGAACAGGATACTACACTCCGAGAGGCCCTGGGTGACAGACCTATACTCTCTAATAGAAAACCCCCTAACCTTAGGAAGATACTTACTAACAACCACAAGGCACAGCACATCAATACTAACTCTGGAACTTTCCCTTGTGACAAACCCCATTGCCAACTTTGTCCACATATCTACTCTGGTGACACCATCACTGGACCTAACTATGTCAGTTATACGATCAAGGACTCATATTCCTGTTCATCCAGCAATGTGACTTATGCCATCATGTGTCAGCAGTGTCCCTCTGCAATGTATATTGACAGACTGCTCAGTCACTTTGCCAAAGAATCAATGCCCACAAATCTGACATGTTCCAAGAAAAAATCCTATTCGTCTACATTTCAGTCTACCTGGGCATTCCCTTAGAGACCTGAAAACATGCATCTTACTTCAGAAAGACTTTAACACTAGATTACAGAGAGAAACTTCAGAACCTTCCCTCTCCCCCGCCCCACCTTTTGTTCTACAATCTGATTTATTAGTTTATAATGTGCTCACCCTCTTCATTGTATTCCTTTGTTATATATGGTCACGCCAATTCTCTTTCAGAATAGGATTTGGAGAAGTGGGTCTGGCCCACGAAAGCTCACCACCTAATAACTATCTTGTTAGTCTTTAAAGTATTATATATTTTTCCTTTTGTTTTACCATGCTACCACAGTGCATTTGCTAGACCTGTGCCTTAGGGAAAAGAATTGACCCATAGTGATTCAAAAGTGACTTTGATTCCATTTCGCTTCCTGTACAAGTCAGTCACACTTTGTTTGGCTCCAGTAACCCTATGTCAAATATTTACTAGGCTCTCATCAGAATCAATATTACAACTGGGCAAACCTCTCCATGCAAACCCTGTTTTTCACTTGCTTACAAGTTGTATGAAACATCCCGGGTTCAGCCAGGCATAGGAACGAGCCTCTATTGCTGTCTGCCTCTTGTCTACACTTTTGCAGCTTCCTCAACAACGGCTGGTCTGAGTCCCATGCTGGCCACAATCTCCTGTCCCTCAGGATACTGATGCCCCCTCTATGGCCTCCTTGAGACCCCATCATTGAGATTCCCATCTAGATGTAGAGGCTGAAGAAGATGGACAATTACAGGGCTCTCCACTAATCTCCCCTTTCCAGACTCCAGCATATAGTACGCTCAAGGCTCCAGCTGACTTCTCAATTGTACACAGATCTACATCCAATGTATACCCATCCCCAGACAGAACCTGAAAAGGCCAGGTGCCAGGAGAGCTATTTCAGAGTCATCACCTGTGTGTTTCAAACCTCTGACTTCCTCTGCATCCCTTTGTACCTCTAGCAGTAACCATAATCGCAACACAGTTCTGCAAGAGCCTCTCTCGCTATCTTCTCTTTCTTTTTGTAATCTCTGTAGTTTATTACAGAATGTTAGTCTAATGCATACAGAATCATTTCATGATATAAAACAAAGTTACTTGTTTCCAACAGAGTATATGCTCAGTGCTGTATAATATCCAAAAATAAACTGAAAGCTCTTTAACTAGGGGATTCTCTACAAAATAGATATCCTGTGGATCATTGGCTTTCAAATTTAAAACAGTTTTGATGCTGTTATGCAAGCCTTAAACACTAGGTAGAGCAGCTAGCACAGAAATATTCTGTTCAAAATAGCAGGTTGAAATGAACATGTTGCACTGTGGTGGAAAGAGAACAGCAAAAGATTTTTAGCATTTTAAGTTTTTCCACGAATCTGTTAGTTTTGCTTTATTCTACTTTACTATTTTTAAATTAGTACTCAACAAAAGAGGGAGAAAAGTAAAGTAAATTGTATTTCCCCATGATTTCAAAGTAACAAATTTCAAAAATTAACATTTGTTTTCAAACTTCAAGAGGAGGAAAACTTCAATGAAAATGGCATTTTTCAATCAGCTGAGAATAAATACAATATATTTATTCTCTATCTCAGATTGTTTAATTTGCAGATTACTGTGCAAATTACTAAATTTCTAATTATGCTACACAACTAAAAACATTAGCGCTAAGTGTGGCTGCTTCATATACCCTGTTTCTTGTTCCTTACATTAGTGTAATCTTTTTTTGTCCTAGGACTCATGAATTAGAAAAAAAAAATCAGCTGGTGAAAAACCCTCAGAGATTAAGGGTTTCTGCAAAAGAAATGAATAGACATTCTTCCAAAAGACTTAGAAATTATCTTGGATGAATCAGTCTCCCAATCCATTTTCATAGAAGAGGAATATGATTTCTTGGATAAAACAGAGGACCCCCCCCAAGAGGAAACACTGTTGATTCTGATACAGGAAGTTTTAATTCCAGTGCGTGAACAAGGCATCCAAATAGATGATGACAGCATGGAATGTCAGATTGCAAGCAACTGCATTAAAGAAATTGCCTCAGAGAAAGAAATGCTAAAGCTCTTCAGGGATTTATGGAAAATCCTGGCTAATGTGGAAAAAGAACTGTGTCGAATGAGAGGTCAGGGAAGATATCCCTGCTGAGAAATATAAATCTCAGCTGAAAGATAAGATTTTGCAATTACACAGACAGAATAAATGTGATCTTATTAATGATTTGACTAGACTCAAAGATTGTACAACATCTACTTCCATTAGAGAAACACTATTTCCTGAAATGGATCAAATTTCAGCTGGCTCACACTGATAGAAGGAATTGTTCTGAACCTACAGGCTGAATACAAAGAGAAATGCAAGTCTCTCAGATTAGTTCTGCCACTTCTTTACAGGTTGAGCATTCCATGTGAAAGTTGGGGAAGTCCCAGGAGGCTGTGCACCCCATGGTTAAAGGCTGCAATACCCTAAAAAGTGGAAGGCAACTCACCCACCTCTCAGGCATCGCAATTGACCTCATGCTAAAAGAGCTTCCTGTTCACCTGATGAACGGACATGTCTGCAACCTCCCACTGCAATGGGTGACCGACATTCTGAACTCAGGGCCAAGCTGAGGGGAAGGACCAAAATGCTGGTTGTGATGATGCTGGGAGTGCAGAGCACTGGGAAATCCACCTTCCTGAATGCCACATTCCAGCGGCAGTTTGCAGTGAGTAGCGGCTGAGGTACGCAGGGAGCCTTCATGTTGCTCCTTCAAGCTAGAGCAATCTTAGAAAAGGAACAGGGCTGTGATTTCATCCTGGTGATGGACACAAAGTATGAAAGCCCCTGAACAGGCCAAGGTGGAAGAGAGTTATCAACATGACAACGAGTTGGCTATCCTGGTGACTGGACTGAACAACAGAACCATTGTTAACATGGTCATGGAGAATGCCACTGAAATGAAAGATTTTGAAAGCTGTGCTCCATGGATTTCTCAGAAAGCAAAGAGCGGGGCATAAATCCCACTGCTAATTTGCGCATCAGAACGTCAGTGATGTTTCCGCATGTGAACAAAACACGAGACACAGGAAACGCCTCCAGGAGCTACTGGATTAAGTGATCAAAACTGCAGCAAAGATGAAAAATCTAAATGAGAAAATAAACTTTTCTGATATCATGGAGGATGATCTGGAAAAAACACAGTTGGTACAAGTGTTGCCAGACTGCAATTAAGAATCTCTCTCTCCTGATGAATAGAAGCTAACAATCTGAAATGCAACAGAGACTACTGTGTGGACAACAGAAAATTCTGGAGCTCTTACAATTTTCCCTGTACTATTCTACCAGATTCAGATTTGCTGCCCCACTTTCCAAATATTGTTGTATCAGAAGTGCAAAGAGCCTGAAGAAAAAACTGGAAAGTTGCTCACTCATTTAAGAAATGTAAGGAAGCCACTCACGTTAAAGAGGGTCGCCACCGCAATATAGCCAATATTCAAAATGACAACATGAAAGTAATTGGAAGGACAGTGGACATGTTTTTCGAAGAAGGCTGGAGAAAAGAAAGTAAACTGGAAAACCATGAATTGGATATGCAATTTGAAAAAATTTGGAAAGAAAATTTCAGAATTGGTGCCCCTTTTTTATAGAACCATGGAATTCATGAAAAAATTGAGTTCTATCTGCAAAAAGACTTGGATAACAAAGGGAGTTCAGTCAGAAGATACGAGCAGCAAAAAGCTTGAGGAATTCTAGAATTAACTCTGTCAACATGAGAACCAAACATTTAGACTTTTGATTGACCAACCAGTGAAACATTGGTTTACAAAAAAAACCAAAAACGGTTACAGAAAACAGAAAAAACTGCGGAAACGCTGATGGCCAAATGTAATAGTTACATTGAAGAGGGTCTATTTCAAGGTAGACTGATGAACATTTTGCAGGAAATTGTTACATATGTTCAATGAGAAACTTCAATAGGAGGAATTGAAAACACTTCAGACTCCAGTTTGCTCTGAAGTTGATCTGAAGCTTCACATTTTGCGGGAAGCCGCTCACACATTTCTGAAGATGCATGATGATTTTCCCCAAAGAAAATGATCCTCAGCAATGGCTGGAACAACTGATACTTCAATATTTCTCTATATTTAAGAGCCATTATTTGAAAAAAGATGCCCAACAACACAGAGCCAAGGACTTCAGTGATCAGTGTCTCCAGCTTGCCTTAATGGATTATGTTAGCAAAAAACTCGGGCTAGAAATAGCGAATGACTCAGCAGTGGACAGTCTATTGAATGTGCCAGCTGGACTTTTTCTTCAGTTCACTGTGCAGAAGAAGCTGTTTGAACATGAGAACTTCAACTATGTGAAGTTTGTCAAAGCTTGAATACAAAGGCACAGATTAGATTAGTACCAACAGGCTGAGGATTTGGAAGATCCTGAGGAAGAAGTCAAAGCACATGCTTTGGAGAGGATACAGGAAACATTTGCTATGAAATAAACACACAGATATACTCCTAAATGAGATACCGATATGATGGGATGAAGTCACTGGATGGGCAAAAATGAACCATTTTCATCTACTCTTTGCCCCTTTTAACCTATAGAAGAGGGGCCCACAGTGCTTCACGTGGGCATTCTTGGGTGTGGAGATTGCACTTGAATAAATAGGGAATGAAATATGCAGCCACTACAGTTCTGCAGCCAAAGTCTCAAAAACTGCCCTTCCGTACAGGATCAGGGATTTGGTTTTAATTGCTATTTTTAATGTGCTAAGCAGGTGCTAGTATGATCGGATGAAGTCACTGGATTTCAAAACAGATTTGAAAAACCCAACTTCACACACACATGTAATTTCATCTATTAACACCATTCATAACATCAGAATAACAATCTATTTTGTGATACGAGAGAATTTGAGGTTTCTGGAGTGCTAAACCCAGTCGCATTTCACCAGAGCAGTGGTGACAGCCAATACCCATCTAATTCACTCCAAGAACAGGGCAGCTCAACTCATTCAAGTATCAATACCCTCACCCAGACAACTAGTATCTCAGGGTAGCGAACACAATAGCCCAACAAAATGCACTTTATTAGAAGAGCTGGGACAGTCTCATTCCGGATAGAAGATTAGCTGCATTTCTGGCCCAGTTATAATTGGGACAGTGCACCATGATCAGAAGTTAGCAAATCCCACGCCATTAATGGTGCACTTGTAATGCTCCCTCTCCCCTTCCTCTGCCCTGACTCCACCCTTCACCTACAGTCTGTCTCCTCACCTCTGCTCCATTTGGCTCATGCCATTATCTCCTTTCCCTCATTCCCCTGTTCCTGACGACAAAGCTCTTCAGCGTGACTGGTGGAACTTGCCATCTAGACAGTAACTTGTAGCAGCTCAGGGTTCCAGTGCAGAAAGAAACCTACTGAAAAGAACCAGGATTCTAAAAGAAGCTGAAAGAAGGTGCTGCTGGCACAGAGCAGAGAGCAGTACCTCATTCTCTCCCCCATATCCATCAGGAAATGGATGGTCTTGGTGGCTAAAGACTAGGACAGGTGGGTTCTGTTCCTGGTTCTGAGATGAGCATGTGGGATACTGGAACAGACGTGCTGGGAAGAAGATTTCTGGGTTCCATTTCCAGCTCTGCCACTGAACTGCTGTGTTAGTTGGGTAATTTCTCTTAACCTCCGTATGCTTCAGTTTGTCGTGTAAAAGAGGGGATCGAGAATCTGACCCACCTCTCAGCAGATTATGCTGCCTAATTCAAGAATGTTCATAACGTGCTCAGAAATACTCTGATTGGAAGACGTTTAGAAAGGGTAAGTTGTTAGGATTATTATTAATTTGGTAAGAAGTGTGTTGGGGCAGGGCAGAAACGTTGGTTCCTACAAACATGAAGGGTACGTCCAGGGGCCAGATGTAGCCCACCTAACACTTCAATCTGGCCTGTGGACTGCATCTGGCTGCTTTCTATTTATATCCTGCTGCCTCTGCCCCCGAGTTTCCAGGCAGTGGCTCAGGCAGCAGGATCCTTTTTAAAAGGCTTGTGGCTCACGGCTATAGTGCTAAACCAGCAGGAGTCAGAGCTGCGATGCCTTTAAATAGCCGCTGAAAACGTGGGCAGCTGCCAGGCACTGCAGTAGCAGTAAGGCCATGAGCCCTTTGCTGTGTTTTCATTCAAAGCCTCTGGCCCCAGACAACTCTGGGGAGAGACAAGTCTCCAGCCCTGCCCATTCTGCCCAAAGCCCCAGCCCTTCATGAGGTGGAGCCAGCCATGACCCCATCCCAAAATTTGTAAAGTGCCCCCCTGCAAAAATTACTGGTCCCCCCAATAGACCACCACCCTATTGTGAACAGCCTCATCTCTACAAGATGCCATATAAGAGTCACCAACGTCTGAAAGCTTGTTCCTAAATGAAAGTAAACCCTGCCTCTCCCCACTCACTAACACTGCGGTCTAGTGTTAAAGGGCCAGCCGGCTCTGCATGATAGAAATCCTCTTCTTTCTTAGGGTACAGCCGCACTGCAAGCTTATTTTGGGAAAAGCTATTCCAGAAGATCTAGAAAGAGAGCTTCAAACAGTTCTGAAGTGGCCTGACACAGGGCAGACTCATCACCATGATGCCTCCAGTCTTGGGAATTAGCTTGCTTGGCTCTCCGGACACTTCCCTCTAGCTGGGGGCTCCCCATGTTTCTCTTTGTTCCTGGCATCCTCCCCAGGACACTGCCCTCCAGCAGGGCCCACTCCAGTGTCTGAGCCCCCTTCCAGAGGTTGGTGTTTATCCTGCTTGCACTTCAGGGTTCTCCCTTCCCAGGGCACCCCAATCCCTTCACCCAGGTCCCCTGCACCCACCTTGCCTCAGTGACCCACTGCCAGTCTGCATCTAGCCCTGAGGGGCAAACTACAGTCTGGAATGGCCACTCAGCGCTGGCAAAGCAGTGTGGACCTGCTGCCCCTGCCTAGCATGGCTGCCTCACTGCCTCACAAGTAGCTTAAGGCCTTGCTTCAGGCTCTGCAGCCTGGGGCCTTGCTTGGCCACCGCTTCCCCAGATCTGCCCTACCTCCAGGAAACCACCTGCTTCCCTGGCAGTCAGGCCCCTACTACTCTCTCTCCACACCCCCACTCAGTTCTCCCTCTGCCACCTGGAGTCCTCCTTTATATGGCCACCAGCTGGGCCCTGGTTAGCTAGAACTGCCTCAGCTGGGGCTTTGCTCGCAGCCCTTGCTCAAGGCTGGGGTTTTGCCCTTAAAGGGCAAGTGCAGGGCAAATGCCCCTTCACAGGCCCACAGCAAAAAATTATTATCCAGCCCGTATTAATGCATCCCAGAATCATGTTTGCTTTTTTGGTAGCAGTGTCACATAGTTGACTCATGTTTAACTTGTGGTTCACTATGACCCCTAGATCCCTTTCAGCAGTACTCCTTCCTAGATCCCTTTCAGCAGTAGTCCTTCCTAGATCCCTTTCAGCAGTACTCCTTCCCAGACAGTCACTTCCCGTTCTGTATGGCTATGTCTACACTGCACTGGTTTTGCTCAAGAAATATGGAAATGAGGCTAAGCGTGGAATATTGCTGAGCTTCATTTGCATGCCTAATGAGCGGCCAATTTTGCGCAAGAGGCTTTTGTGCAAGAAGGAGCTGTCTAACACGGCTACCCCTCTGATTCCTGTGCAAAAAAACCCTCTTGTGCAGAGCCATTATACTGCTTATTTTCAGAAAAAACATCTCTGTGCAAGAGGGTTTTTTTTGCCCAAGAAGGAGCCGTGTAGACAGCACTTTCTTGTGGAAAAGACCTTTCTGCAAAATGGCGGCTCATTGGGTATGCAAATGAGGCGCGGTGATATACATCCCTGTGCCTCATTTGCATATCTTATTGCGCAACAATGCTCAGTGTAGACATAGCCTATGTGTGAAATGGATTGTTCCTTCTTAAGTGTAGCACTTCACAATTGTCCTTATTACACGTCATCCTATTTACCTCAGACCATTTTGAATTATGACCCTATCCTCCAAAGCAGTTGAGACCCCTCTCAGCTTAGTATCATCTGCAAACTTAATAAGCGTACGTTCTATGCCGATATCTAAATTGTTGATGAAGCTATTGAACAGAGCCAGTCCCAAGAACAGACCCTGTGGAATCCCACTTGTTCTGTCCTTCGGGCGTGATTGTGAACCATTAATAACTATTCTCTGGGAACGTTATCCAGCCAGTTAGGCACCCACCTTATAGAAGCCCCATCTAAGTTATATTTGCCTAGTTTACTGATAAGAAGATCATGCAAGACCACATCAAATGCCTTACAAAATTCTAGATATACCATGTCCACCACTCTCCCTTATCCACAAGAATTGTTATGCTATCCAAAAAGGTATCAAAATGGTTTGACATGATTTGTTCTTTACAAATCCATGCTAGCTGATACCTATTCTGCCAGATGTTTGCAGATGAATCCCCCAATTACTTTCTCCATTATCTTCCCTGGTATAGAAGTTAAATTGACTGCTCTGTAGTTTCCTGAATTGTTCTTATTTCCCTTTTTATGGATGGGCCCTGGATTTGCCTTTTCAAAGTCTTCTGGAATCTCTCCTGTCTTCCATATTTTTACCCACACTCCCTCCCACCCCTCAAACCCCTCCTGCACTCCAGTCCCTGGCACTCAGCTTCCCCACACAGGCAAACTCCCTTCCACACTCCTTGCTGCCCCCCACTCCTTCATGTGCCCCAAACCCAGCCTTGAGCCTCCCCACACCCAAGCTTGCTGCCGTGTGTCTGCCCACGCCCCAAATCCCTCCTGCACTTCAGACCCCTCCTGTATACCACCCCCTTTGCCCACGTGCGGCCAGGCTGTTTGGGTTTGTGTGATTAGACAGTTGCCAACCCTACCAGACACCCCCACTGTTAGCGCCCCCTCAGCTCTCCTCAGCCCACTGACTCCCCCAGATTCTCCTCTACCCAGCTGGTCCCTGCTACCAAGCTCCTCTCTCCCCTCATCTCTGGCCCCATCACAATGCGTCTAAACAGCATTTTTTAAATTTCTAAATAAGGTACAGGCAGTCCCCGAGTTACGCGGATACGAACGGGGATTTTCTCGCCCCGGAGGACTGGAGCGGCGGGACGCCTGGTCCCGCCGCCCACCTCCTCCAGGGCGAGAAAAGCTGATCCCCATCTCCCTGGTCTGCTGCGGGATCCAGCAGACCAGGGAGACGGGGACCAAAGCGGCGCAGGACCCGGGGCCGGACCCACGGCCGCTTCCAGATCAGCTGGAAGCGCCGCGGGTCCGGCCCCGGGTCCTGCGCTGCTTTGCTCAGCGTCTCTCTGGTCTGCTGGGGGGGACGCAGCTAGTGCCCCCCCTCAGCAGACCAGGGAGATGTGGAGCAAAGCCTGGGGCCTGTGGTAGAGCAGGTGGGGCGCTGCTGGTTGGTCCCACAGCACCGCTCCTTGGCACTACTGGACCAACCCGGCAGCACCCCAGCTACTCTGCCCCAGGAGTCCTGATTCAGCCGCTGCTGATCAGTTTCAGCAGTGGCTGAATCAGGACACCTGGGGCAGAGCAGCTGGGGTGCTGCTGGGTTGGTCCAGTAGCGCCGAGGAGCGGCTGCGCTACTGGACCAACCCAGCAGCACCCGAGCTGCTCTGCCCCAGGCGTCCCCAAGTTAGTCGCTGCTGAAATTGACCAGCGGCTGACTACAGGAAGCCCGAGGCAGAGTTGCTCTGCCCCGGGCTTCCTGGAATCAGCTGCTGATCAGTTTCAGCAGCAGCTGACTTGGGGACGCCTGGGGTTCTTAAGTTGAATCTGTATGTAAGTCAGAACTGGTGTCCAGCGGCTGATTCAGCGGCTGAATCTGGATGCCAGTTCCGACTTACATACAGATTCAACTTAAGAACAAACCTACAGTCCCTATCTTGTACGTAACCCGGGGACTGCCTGTATTTCAAAATAGCAGCCGGACGCGATTATGCAAATGTTGCGTGGGATATTTAAATCCCCACTACATTGCAATTTTGGGTGTCTACATTTGCATTCCTTTCTCAAAAGAGGAATGAAGTGAAGACATACCCCATGACTCCCAGCTCTGTGAGGACACCGGCTTCTATGTTTGCCTGTTAGCTGAGCTTAGTGGGATTGTCAGTTGTGCCCAAGATCTGATAGGGAATGTCCCCTGAGTTGCTGGAGTTGCTGAACTGTGGCTGTGTTGCAGGGTGTGGCTGTCCTGGGCTCCCTCAGGCTATGCCTAGACTGCAGGAATTTGTTGGAGAGACAATGCAAATGAAGTGCTCCTTACTCATGCTGTCATTCGTAGTGTAGACAGGGCCATTTTGAACAAAAAAATCCCTTTTGCACAAGATCCCATATGCCTCAAAAAAGGAGGTACAGTATTGGAGATCTTGCATAAAAGGGGTTTTGCGCTGAATGGCCCTGTCTACACAGCCTTTTTTTCAGCAAAGACTTCTTCCACAAAAAGGATCAGAAGAGACTCTGCAAATGACAGCGGGAGAAATGCTAATGAGCGCTTCACTTGCATTGCCTCTCCAACAAATTCCTGCAGTCTAGAAGTAGCTTCAGTGCCCGCTGGACACCCACCGCCCTGTGCCAGGCATCACACACTCTGGGGGCCAAAGACACGTCCGAGGGGTGGGCAGCATTTGGGAGCCAGCAGGAAGAGGGAAATGAGGACACACTTGTCATGCAGTTTGCCCTCTGATCCAGTTGGTAGCTGTGCTGCAGACAGGAACGTAACCTCAGCCACAGCCCTGGCACTGGGGGCCCCACACTGGCCTCACGTCTTGTTGAGCTGTGGGGTGCCGACCAGCTCTATGCTGGAGAGCCCCTTCGCATCACACTGCACCCAGCACCCGTCCTGGTCCCGGTGGCTCTGTCCGGCTGTGGAGCAGTGGAGCTTAGATCAGGCTCAGCATCCTTGTGCTGGCCAGGCCCGGCTCCATGTGGCCTGTTGGCAGCTGCCTTCCAGAGTAACATCCTGTTCCTGCTTTAGCTGGCGGAGCTGCAGCTGGGCTTTGCCTGGGCTAGGGCCTGACAGGTGCAAACCAAGCTCCAGAGGCGACTCGGGCGGCTCCGTCCCTCCCAGCAGGGGAAAGTTTCAGGTTGGGCTTCGCTGGCTCCGCCCCGGAGCCTGAATGGAACCTTCTGGCCAGACAGAGCCTGGGGGCCGGGCGGCGCCCGAGAGCGACAGCCGCTCTCTGGGGGGGGGGGGGGGGCGTGCGCTGGGCGGTGCGCTTGGAACCCGGCGCTGGCTGGCGCTGGGGGTGAGCCAGCGGGTGGGTGAGCCACTGGCACCCAGCCGAGCACCGTGTGTTGGGCTGGACGGGGCGCGTCGGTCTCTGCTAAATGCCCCCCCACATTCACGCAGGCTGTAAACTGCGCAGGATCAGCATCCTCCCAACCTCCCCTCTCCGCCCCATGGCCGGCGGGTCCAGCAGCCTTCCTGCTTGTGGGGATTTGGCCCCACCCCATGGCCACCCAGCTGGGATCTGGCCCCCTGTCTCCAGTTGAGCCCCGGGTGCTTGGCACTGCCTGATTGCTGCTCCTCATTCCAGGGTGTGGTGGGAGCTGCAAAGTGCCCCAGTCACCTTTGTACTGCATTGCCGCTGACACACGTCTCCAGCAAGTACCAGATCCCCCCACGAACTGACAGAGCAGCTGGGTCTTGCTTAGTGGAGGTTGGTCAGAAAGGGCTTAGGCCCTGCAATGGGGTTCACTCCCCAGGGCAGCGCCACCTGCTGGTTGCCCCAGGAATTAGTTTGCAGAGCTCAGATGCCCTCTTCTGAGGGTGCCTTGTCTGTCAGGAGATCCCCGCCCCCACTCTACAGGTGCTGCAGGGTCTTCTTTATGACTCAGCCATGCCACAAACTGGGTGCCCCCTTTCGAGGGGAGGGGCACATATCTCACAATACTGCAAGACCCAGAACCCACCATTCTGGGTCCCCCCCCAGGGCTATCAGATTTTGCTGCCTCGTCCTAACTCCCTCCACCATTATTAAGGGCAAAGCAGTAAACACAATAACAGTAGCTCAGCTGCAGAGAGGTGGACTGTAGGAGCGGCTCAGCAAGTTACCCCTGGGTGTCTGGTTCAACTCCTGCTCGAAGGAGAGTCTTTTTCCTCCCCTGCTCAGGCAGAGCGAGAGAAGAAAGGCAGCTTTTGTCTGCGTGAGGCTGCTCCCCGAAAAGCAGAGCGCCCTGAGCCCACCGCAGCCAGCTCCAAACAGTCACAGCCCCCACCCCTGGGAATTTCTGTTGTCCCTCAGTGGGACCCACCGTGCATGGAGGGGAGGGGGCAGGGCTAGGCCAAGGGAAGGTTCTGCCTCCTGCCTTCCTTCCCAGTAGCTTTCCAGTACAAGCCAGCTGTGGGTGTCCGCGCTGCCCCGGGCCTGGCTGTGGGATGGGAGAAGAGTTACCTGGGCGGGGGGGCTGGTCTCTGGATGGAGGCCTGAGTGTATTGTGATGTCATGTGTGACAGCAACAAAGACTGTGGCTGCAGCGTTCTTGTCCTGCCTCCAGTCCAACTGGCTGGCAACGGCCGGCGCCCAAGGATCCGAGAGACGAGAACTGAGCCTCTGTCAAGAACCTCAGGCAGCCGCTGTCCCCGCGGGCGCTAGAGAGAGGATGAGTCTGTACAGAAGGTAATTCCCGGAGCCTTTCCCAGCCCACCTCAGAGATTGGTGCCTCCTCGGCCTAGGGACGGGTGGGGGCTGGGGCTGCAACAGGCGCTTCCCAACACTCCGTTTTGATTTGACTCAGAGCATCTTCCCCTCTCCTCCTGCTTCAGCCTTTCCCGCGCTCCTGAGGCAGATGGGGATGATTTTCTCTCACTGCTGACTCGTGGGGGCGAATTTCCATGTTTCTTACCTAAAGGGAACATCACAAAACTTGAGTAGAATTTGGGTTTATGTCTCCATGACGCTTATTCCTCTTGGAGGTGCCCCTAATGCATCCCCGGCCCTCAGGGTGGGCAGAGAAATGTTTGGTCTCAAGTAATGATTGTCCAATATCCGTGTGTTCGGACAACATCCAGCTCAGAATGTGCAGACTTGAAAGAACAAAGTGCCATTTGAATTCTAGTGAAAATGATACCGCTCTACTGCCAGGGCCAGGCTCTCATGTGGGTAGTTCTCTCAGAAATGCAAAACTCCATACAAATTCCTCTCTACCCCCTCCAGACTATAAAATATCTCTGTAAATAACCAGTGAGGTTCCATTCTAGGAAACGGATTGAAATAAACTGCTACCTCATTTTGTCATGAGTCTTGGGTGTGATTTCTTTATCATTTTTTTGGTGACCTACGTTCTGATTTGATGTTCTAAGTAGTGTGTAAAGCTCTTCATTGAATGTTCTCTGGTTCTTTCCCCCATGCTAATAGGTTCCAGATTTTGAAATACTTGACAGGAATGAAATGTCTGTTCAGCTGATAATCCGTCCTTCCGGTGCTTCAAAGCTGCTACTTAACAAGCTTTTATTTCTCTTACTGGCTTTGATGGGAGCAGAGGGTTACTCATTCTCAACTGGGCCCCTGTCAGTAGCCAGAGTCCCAACGTTCTGAGCACAAAGCTCTGGGGTTTAAGAGCAGGCCCCGCTAAGAGGCATAGAAAATAGATGGTGACCAGTGTTTCTGCTAAGACAGTCCTGGGCAAAATACGGCCTGTGCACTGGATCTGGCCCACGGAGGCAGCAGGGAGCCCCAGCCAGGCTCCCCAGTTAGCCACGCGAACCAGGCAGAAACACGGAGGGGAGGGGGGATGTTTTAGGAGCCTCCCCGCCCTCAGCATATTCCCATTTGCCAGTTTCTGGCAGAAACTAGCCAATGCAAACTGCTTGTTGGAATATCATGCAGCTAATAATAACCACCCCCCCTCCCTTCCTCCTGGCTCAGTTATTCATGAAGCACATGGCCAGGTAGGCAGGCTAGTCTCTTGGCCACAGCCTGCTTCTGGCACCACAGCCCTTTCCTGCCCCAACTCTCTGCCCCTTCCTCTCAACATACCCAAACTCCCTGTCCCCCTTTGCATCCATCCCCCCTCCCAGATCAGGCACCCCAATCTCCTGCCCCAGATCACAATCCCCTCCTACCCAGGTCACATCCCAAAGCCCTGCACTCCAGTCCCCTGCCCTAGGTCACAATTTTTTGGTAACCTAACTTCTGATTCAATGATAGCGTGTCAAACTTCTCATTGAATGGTCACTGGTTCTTTTCCCCATGCTAATGAGGTCCAGATTTTGAAATGCTTGACAGGAATTACATGGATTTTCATCTGATAATCCGTCCTTCCGGTGCTTCAAACCTGCTACTTAACAAGCTTTTATTTCTTTTACTGGGTTTGATGGGAACAAAGAGTTACTCACTTTGACCTTGGCCCCTCGCTGGCTGTGGGGTTTCAGGTCAATATTGAGGTCATGGGCACTTGTTCGGATGAGTGGCACCCACAGGTTACTAACAAATATCTTAGGGTATGTCTACACTACCCCGCTAGTTCGAACTAGCGGGGTAATGTATGCATACCGCACTTGCTAATGAAGCCCGGGATTTGAATTTCCCGGGCTTCATTAGCATAAGCGGAGAGCCGCCATTTTTAAATCCCCGCTGCTTCGAACCCCGTGTAGCGCGGCTACATGGGGCTCGAACTAGGTAGTTCGGACTAGGGTCCTATTCCGAACTACCGTTACTCCTCGTGAAATGAGGTGTACCGGTAGTTCGGAATAGGCACCCTAGTCCGAACTACCTAGTTCGAGCCCCGTGTAGCCGCGCTACACGGGGTTCGAAGCAGCGGGGATTTAAAAATGGCGGCTCCCCGCTTATGCTAATGAAGCCCGGGAAATTCAAATCCCGGGCTTCATTAGCAAGTGCGGTATGCATACATTACCCCGCTAGTTCGAACTAGCGGGGTAGTGTAGACATACCCTTAGATATATTTAAAATATTATGGAAGAAAGAATACAACAGCAAGGGAAAATTGACAAGGTGCCTGAATTTAAATGTTTGTTGAATATGAAATCAAAACCAAAGAAAATAAATATTGCAAAATTTTCAGTAGCCATTTGGTATCTTAGAAGTTTCTCTTCCTTTGAGACATAACTCAAAATTAACCTTTTTCGTGACATACCAAACAAATTCTGTTATCATTCGTATTAACACGTGAAAAGAAATAGCTGTTACAGTTTATGCTTGAAATTAAAGATTATGTCTCTCGGCTTTACACATGTGAAAAAAAACGTGAGCATCTTTCTATGGGCAAAAAGTGCTTCGAGAGTCTGTTGTTGTTGTGACTTGTGAAACATAAAATTAAACTTTTGGTTTTGACACACAAAATTCCTTCTTTTCTTTGCTCTATTTAGAAGACCACTAATCACAGCTTCTAGCTGATGATGGGAAGTTAGTTGCTGCTAGTCATCATGACGAACCTTTTCTTTTCTGCCGTTCCAATTCTTCCAGTGTTCCTACACAGCGTCAGGGTTTCCATCTCCCTCAGGGTATGTCTACACTACAGCGTTATTTCAAATTTACTTAATTCAATTAGTTAATGAGAATTAAGGTAATTCGAAAGAACGCATCTAGACACAAAAACTAATTTGAATTAGCATTTTTCTAATTCGAAATAGCACGTCCACATTGAGTGGACCCTGAATCGAAGGTAAGGCTGGCTGGAAGCAGTGTCAGCAGGGCATCAGGGTCGGACTTAGTGTGTGGGGCTGCTGCCTCAGGTTAGCCCAGGGCTGTGCTTAAAAGGACCCGACACCCCATCTTGGACAGACAGTTCTCAGGTTTCTCTGCTTGCTGGTCTACCTCGCTGAGGGACAGCAAAGCATTTGTGTCTCCGAGTGCTCTGCCTGCCCTCACTCGGGACAGCACGGCACTCTGCAACATGGAACCAGACCTGCCCCCGGGGACTCTGCTGCGTCTCGCGGACACGTTGACAGCAGCCTGGCTGCACTGTCTGCAGGCTGCCATCCGGGAAGACCATCGAGGGGCTGTCAGGATCCAGGGGGCCCTGCGGGAGAGCGTCCACCCTGAGGAGCGCTGACAGTCTCCCCGGTCTGCCCCACTGTGGGCTTGTGCCCCATTCCCCCCTCTCGTCCTTCCACTTACCCTTCCCTATCCCGCCCTTCCTGATGTCAAATAAAAGACACGTATTTTCAAAAATAACAACTCTCTTTATTGAACACAACTGGGGAGGGGAAATGAAACTGTGGGGAGACGGGGGAAAGGAGGCGGGAGAGGACAGGAGAGAGGGTAGGAGAGGGGAGGGTGAAAACTGGGAGGAGGGAACTGGAAGGGGGAAGCAAGGGGAAGAAGGGGGAGGGGAAGCTCAGGGATCAGGGGTGGGGGTCTCACTGGGCCAACCGCCTCCCAGCATGGCAAGGGAGGGGGCCTTGGCATCCCCAGGTTGATGGGGAGGAGGGTGCAGAGGTTGAGGTGGGGGGTGTGGATATTGAGGAGGAGGGTGTAGAGGTTGAGGAGGAATTGGTGGGAGGGGGGCAGGAGTGGGAGAAGGGACAGTAGTTGGGGGGCAGCAGGCTCAGGACCGGCACGGGGCACCATGCTCTGCAGCAGGACCTGCAGGTGACAGTTCCTCGCTCGGTCCTCTGCAAGCTGCTCCCGGTGGAGCTTCAGGTCCTTCAGCATCCAGGCCTGGACGGTGCGGTGCAGGGCTCGCAGGGCCCCCAGGTGCTGGTCCCAGTACTCCTGCCGTGTGGTGGTGGCCCAGAGCAGGCTGCAGGTGTGGGAGCATGTCCCGGGCGGAGTGGTATGAGCAGCTGGTGCAGCTGTAGAGAAAGAAAAGAAGTGGTCAGTTCTCCCTGGGGACACAGTGGATGATGTGACCGTGCCCTGCACCGTCAGAGCCGCTGTGCTTGCACACAGGCCATGGTCAGGATGTCTGGCTCTCCCTGGGACTGGGAGCTGCCCCAAGACGGCACCCAGGCCCCTGTGCCGTGTATAGTGTGGCCGGGGTGGGGGGGAGATGTCCCCTGCTTCTGTGCAGAGGGGGCGTGTGAAGGGAGAGCGTCCTGCTGGGTCCCACCCCGGGGTTGGGAGCGTGTCAGGTCTCTTCACACACGCATGTGCCTATTGGGCCATGGCCCCTGGGTGTCATGCAGCTGGAGCCACCTGCCCAAGGGTGGCATGGCGCGTGCTTGCACATGCACAGGTGGCTGTGTGATCCCTGGGAGGCATGGCCCACATGCGCCGTCCCTGGTCTCCCCCCCGCCTGCCGTCCCCCCCGGGCAGGGGACAGTGCTAGCACTTACGTGGTATGGCCTCCCTGGACGACCCTGCCGACTGCGGTGCCGGAACAGCTGGTGGTGGCCCCTCCGGTGTGCCCGGGTCAGGGCCCTCCAGTCCCGGCTCGCTGCCTCCTGGGCTGGCGTGGACTGCCCCGCCCCCCACGAGCTGGTCGAGGCTGGGGAAATAGGGGCAGGTGGCAGCCCCTGCTGCGGCACCGCCCCTGGTGGCCCTAGCGTACCCTGGTGCAGCTCTTTGACTTTCAGGCGCACCTGCTCCTGGGTGCGCCTGTGTCCCTTTCGGGCCAGGGTGGCCGCTATGTGGCCATAGATGGCCGCGTTCCTCTGCCTAGTGCAGAGATCATGGACGTTGGGGGCCTGCCCCAAACCTCAATGAGGTCCATGACCTCTGCACTAGTCCAGGACGGCGCTCACCGTCTACGGCCCCTGGCTGGCCCGTGGGTGCTGGGGGACTGGGCCTGGGAGAGCTGGCTGGCACTGGCTGCCTGGCTCATCCTGGGGCCACTGGGTCAGGGGCAGAGACTGCTGGCAGGCCTGGCTCTGGTAAGTGCCATCTGGCAAGAGTCTACCTCTTTAAGGGCCCCGGGGCCGGGGGAGAGGAGAGGAGTTTTCCTGGTTTGGCCCAGAGTGGCCACCAGGGGGAACTGGGAAGGGCTGGAGGCCCTGTAATTCAAAATAAGTGTCTACACAGCACTTATTTTGAGTTAGCTATTTCAAATTAGGCATTATTCCCCATAGAATGAGGTTTACCAAGTTCGAATTAAGCAGTTTGTATGTATAGATGCTATGAAAGTTAATTCGAACTAACGGCCATTAGTTCGAATTAACTTTGTAGTGTAGACATATCCTCACTGGCAGAGTGAACATTGATCCTCGTTAGCATACCCAGGTGATCTTTCTATCTGGTTCATAATTTAGTTTCAATATTCTCCACAAGACTAAAGCCACATTCACAGTCAGCACTGGAAAACTGCTCTCATGTCCCCTCTCAGTCTACTCTTTTCTAAACAAAACAAGACCAGTTCTTTCAGTCTCCCCTCGTGAATCACATTTTCTAGACATTTGGGCTGTGTCTAGACTACATCCCTTTTCTCAAAGGGGTGTAAATTTAAATCCCGCCTTCATTTGCAGTTCCGAAGTGTCTAATTTACATCCCTTTTTAGAGGGATCACTCTCTTACTCCGAACATGCCTGGAGAAACCTTTCTTGTTACCCTTCACATCCCTTGCTAGCTACAAATCCAGTTGTGATTTTGAATTCCTGATTGCTCCCTGCATTCTCGAGCCTATTATTCCTGAGCAAGCTTGTTGTATCATGCAAGCAAGGTAGTAACACACTTCCACAGGCCTTTATTTAACAAAGGTGAAACCTCTTTCCAAAGCTGCTGCTGCTCCCCTCTGTAGCTCTCACTCAGGCTTGGCCCATCTCCTCCCCCCTCCTTCCTGTTTCCTGGGCTTCCAGATTCCCAACAGCCAGTGCTCCCAGTTCTAATAATTACAAGCAGCATCTGAAACACCACATTCCCTCCTCTCTTAAGAAGCTCTCCCAATTATAAAAGAAACATTGTTGTTCTAACCACAGCAACAAATATGGAACAAGCCACTATACTGTTTACATTGAAAACACTGTAAATACGACATAACAGTCTCTAGTCCAGACAGGTGGTTGTCTATGTCTGACAGACCATCTCTCAAACCCCGGGTCCAGTGCAATGTCTTCTTGTGTTGGTGCTATGGTGAAGTCATACAATGCGGGCTGTGTGTTGGCATCGTCTCCTCTAGGTGCAAGAGAAGAAGCATTCCATACCCGCCCATCAGAAAGTCGATAGGCGTAAGGTCCTTTCTTCTCTATGATTTTAAGAGGAGATGTGAATTTATGGTCCCCTTTGCGTAAAATTCCAGGTTTTCTTACTCTAACAATGGAACCACGCTCAAACTTCGGTTCCTTAGCACCCCGTCGTTTGTCTGTGAAAGCCTTATACTTTGCTTGCTTCTGTTCAACTGTTTTTCTCATAGCATCCTCATTTGGTGCATCAGGCCTTGCCTTTAATAATTCAGCAATGTTCAATTTAGTATTCATCTGTTTTCCATGCAGTAACTCTGCAGGTGATCTTTGCGTTGTGGCACGTTGTGTGGCCCTGTAAGCTTGCAAGAAATCAGTAGTGAAGGTTATCCACGAGCGCCCTTCCAGTTTAGCTGTTTGCAAACTCTTTCAAACTTCTGTTAAACCTTTTGATTTCCTCATTGGCTTGAGGGTAATACAGGGACGATCTTCTATGTAAAATGTTTCTCTCTGCTAGAAAAGTTTCAAATTCCATGGAAGTAAATTGACTACCGTTATCTGAAACCAGTTCTTTGGGGTTACCTTCCCTGCTAAAAACTGTAGAGAGGAACTTAATTACTGTAGCAGAAGAAACTTGCGATGTAAACGCTACCTCAGGCCATTTACTGAAATAGTCTATTAAAGTGATGGCATAATGACAGTCAATGAGAGCAGTTTCAAAGGGTCATACGATGTCAATCGCAACTTTTTCCCATGCAGAATCAGGAAGAGGAACAGGCTGCAATGGTGGGGTACATGTCACTGCTGTCTTATCATGCATTTGGCAAGTGACAGAGGATTTTAGGATTGCTTCAATTTGGGAGTCCATCCCTGGCCACCAATACAGATTTCGTAGTCGGTGTTTCATTCTGACAATACCTTGATGAGTATCGTGTGCCAGGTGTATGAGTTTTGGCTGTAATTCTTCTGGCACAAGTAGCCAGTGTGTACCTCGTAGCACACAGCCATCAAGCAAAGAAAGTTCATCCCGAATTCTAAAATAAGGCAGCAAAACTGGATCAAGGCATTTAGGGTTATTGGGCCATTTCTTTGTCAGAAATTCCTGTAGCTTTTGTTGAATTGGACATGCTGAACAAGCAGCTTGGAATTGCTCTCTTGTAACTGCAGTAAGAGTGCTTGTAATAAGCGCAACTGCTTCATCCTCATCCTCCGGTGGACCATCTGTAAAGACAAAGGCAGGCAAGAAAGGCAATAAGCTCCCACATTTTGGTTTCCAGGCTTATATTCCAGTTCATAATTGAAAGAGAGTAGTCTTGCCGACCCTGCTCTTCCCAGTCCTTTTGTGGTTAGCAATGTTGTCAAAGGGCTGTGGTCTGTGCACAACTTGAACGTGCGGCCCCACAAGTAAGTTCTCCATTTTTCAGTAGCCCAGACACAGGCAAGTGCTTCTTTTTCAACTGTAGAATATTTTCTCTCAGCATCACTCAGTGTCCTTGAAGCAAATGCAACAGTCCTCTGTGTTGTCCTCATGAAGTTGTGTGAGGACAGCCCCAAGTCCATAATCAGAAGCATCAGTAGTCACAATTGTGGGCAATGCAGGACTGAATAGTGCAAGTACTGGACTATGTACAATCAAGTTGTCCACAGCAAGGTTGAACTTCTCCGTAGTAATTCTTGTAAGGATTCAATGACAGAAGCATAATTGGGAATGAATTTTACATACCAGGAGGTTGCACCCAAGGAGGAACGTAAGGTTTGCAAATCAGTTGGAGGAGGAGCATTTGAAATTGCTAGGATATGATCTGGATCAGGTTTTAGTCCAGCCGGTGAAATTGTATGCCCCAGAAAGGAGAGTTCTGTTTGTCTAAATTTGCATTTAGACATATTGAGCTTGAGGCCTGCTGTGCTGATGCAGTTTAGTACAGATTGCAGATTATTGTCATGCTCCTCAGAAGTATTGCCAAACACGATACTATCATCCAGATAGCACTGAACTCCATGTTGATTCTTCAGAATCAATTACATCATTTTTTGGAAGGCCCTTGGGGCAGATGCAAGACCGTATGGAACCTGTTTAAAACGAAATAGTCCCTCATGTTTAATAAATGCTCTGTGGTCTCTGCTATCTTCATGCAACATAACCTGGTGGTACGCGCTCTGCAAATCAAAAGTAGAAAACATCTTTGCTCCAGGGAGTTCTGCAAATACTTCTTCAAGGTGAGGTATTCAATGTCAATCATAATAGCTTTATTTGGCTCCCTGAAGTCCACACAAAGGCGAATGCCTCCATCCTTCTTCTGTGTCACTACTATAGGTGAAATCCATTCCGAGGAGTCAATCCCTTCAATAACGTCTTTTTGAACAAGCTTTTTAAGTTCCTCTGAAACGGCTTCCCTGACTGAAAATGGTAAGCACCGTACCTTCTGTCGTACAGGCATCACACTCTGTCGCATTTTAACTTTATGCACAAACCCATAAGCACAGCCAAGTTTCTCCCCAACCTGGTCTTGGGGCCCAGCTGAAACTGGTGTGTGTACTGCCAGAGTGCTTTGCTGAGAAAGATCCATTAACTACCCTGAGGTTTAAAGCAGCCAATAAATCTCTGCCAAGGATAGGAGTGCCTTTGTGGACAATGTAGAGCTCTGCATTTACACAGTAATCACCAAAAGTCACTGTTTTGACTGGCAGCCATGCACTGGAATTTGATTTTTCAAATAGCACACCAAGTGAAGTTTGGGTTCAGTAAGAGGCACATCTTTAAAGTAATGCAAATAGATGGAATCAGGTAGCATAAATACTGCTGAACCAGTGTCCAACATAGCTGAATAGGATGTGATTTGCCTGAAGGTGCGACACAAACATTTACAGTGCACCTTATCTGTTCTGGAATATGTGCAATAGTGACTTTGTCCACACTCAGCACGGTAACATCTGGTATTGTAACTACATGCACCTGTTGATTGGACTGGCTACTGTGGCAGACCTTAGCAAAATGGTCACCCCCGCGGAGAGTGTCGAATTTTAGCATGAATGACAGTTCGGAGGATTCCCTTTCAAGTGCAGATTTGGGGGGCTGAACAAAGACTCCAACTACCTTACCCATTACAAAGATAGCTTCCCCAATTATCACCTCTAATATCATTAGCTCACAGACATTTACCTTTCTTCCCCCCCCCCCCACATCCTCCTTCTGTTCTGAAATGTGATTTGTCCTTTTGATATGTGTTCATTGTTTTAATTGTATCCTTTGGTATATATGGTTGTGACTATTTTCTTCCACTACTTGAGCTGCGGAAGTGGGTCTGGCCCACGAAAGCTCATCACCTAATAAACCATCTTGTTAGTCTTTAAAGTGCTGCATAGTCCTGTATTTTGTTTGAGCTACACCAGACTAACACGGCTACATCTCTATCACTATTCCAATCATGTGTGTTATCCCACCAAGTCTCTGTGATACCGACTGTGCCATAGTTGTGTTTATTTACTAGCACTTCAAGTTCTTCCTGCCTATTCCCCTGTTCCTTGCATTTGTACACAGGCATCTAAGATACAGATTTGATTTTGTCCCCAGTTCTGCCCTTGTGCCTCCTTTCTCTCTGCTATTGCAGCCCATGCTCCCTCCCATTTCCGACCCATCTCCCAGGTCTCCATGTTTTTCACTTACCTATGGGCTTTGGTCACCTGCCCCCGTCAAACCTAGTTTAAAGCCCTTCTCACTAGGCTAGCTAGTCTGTGCCCAAATACTCTCTTCCCCTTCCTCCAAAGGTGAACCCGTCCCTGCTTAGCAGTCCTTCTTCTTGGAACAGCATCCTGTGGTCAAGGAAGCCAAAGTCCTCCTGGCAACACCATCTTCACCCCTCCAGATGCACCTGCCTCTGCCTGGGCCCCGACGTTTGACAGGAAGGAATGAAGAGAACACCACCGGCTCTCCAAACTCCTCCACCCGGGCTCCCAGAGCCCTGTAGTCACTCTTGGTCCACTCAGGGTCACACCTTGCAGGATCATTAGTGCCCACATGGAGGAGTAGCATGGGGTAGTGTTGCAAGAGGTTGTGGATTGCAACTGCTTGAAACACTAAGGAGAGGGGATCACCACACAGCAGTGTAAAGGGTTTGTGTATTCAGTTAAAACTGGGGAGGGAGGGGAATCTCACTCACACACTCAACCTCACTGGCAGTCCCCGGAAGGATGATAAGGCGAGCAGAAGGCAGTTCATGTTGTTTGATCTTCCCAAGTTGGCTCCCAAGCAGGTCCACTGGCCAGGCGATCCGAGTGCAGGGCGTTCTGGGAGGCTCCGCTTGGTGGTCAACCCACTGTGTGTCTGTCCCTCTCTCCTTTTAGGATCAGCCACATGCAGCTTCTGTGTCTCTGCGCCTCTCGGGCCCTGTGCACTGTTGTTTACTCCTGCTGTTTACCTCAGAGTTTTCCCGCCTCTGTGTCCACCTTAGACATTCTTCTGCACTCACTCAGGGAAGGGAGAGGGGGTTAACAGATAACACTTTAACAGTTTAGGGAACCGAATGACATCATTAACGGGTGAGAAAGAGAACAACGTCCATTTTAACTCTCCCCTTGCTCCTCCTTTGCCTCCAACAGTAGTAGTCAGAGGGCCGGATTGTCCTAGACAATGCCTCTGTAATGTCTCAGATAGGGGCCCCTGGCAGGCCGCACCTCCCGAGATGACTTGTCAGGGTGACAGATGGGTGCCTCCGTCCCCCTCAGAAAGGAATCTCCAACCACTGAGGAATACAGTTCATACACAGTTTACAGAGTAGTAATGTTAACCCAGTTAACCCATGTGGCCCTGACCCAGGAGCAGCTGGACAGCCACCATGCGATTCTGGCCCCACTACCAGCCCTGGGGACAGCAGAGAGCTGCCTGGATCAGCCCGTATCCCCCTACCAAACCCGCCACCAGCAGCAGCTTCCCTGCCACTGGTAGGATGGTGAGTGCTGCCTAGATCTACACTGCAGAGTTTTTGGTCAAAAACGTCCGTCCTCATCTCAAGCACTTTTTTGCGCAAGTAAAACCAAAGAACAGAGGGGTTTTCCCGGTGAAGGTATTCCTCAGTCTACGAGGAATAATTCCTTTTCACAAAAAAGTTTTTTGCAAAAAGGTGTGTGAGGACAGGCTAGAGGGGTATTTTGTGCAAGAAAAGGGAAGAGGAAAAAGCACGGGTGCCCTGGTAGCCATTCTATCCATAGTAATCACTGCTTACTTACAAGAGAACATCCAGGCAGTTTGGGCGCTCTCGTTCCCAAAAGCGCATTGCTTTTTCAATACTCTTTTTCGGTGTGTCCACACTACGAGTAGTAATGTGGAGTAATGGTAGTTCGAATTAGGAGCTTTAATTCAAACTACCTAGCCCGTGCCGCGTGTAGCCGCGGGCAGGTAGTTTGAACTACTGGGCATTTAAAAATGGCGGCGCCTGGGAACATGTAAATCAAGCCTGGGATATTTAAATCCCGGGCTTCATTTGCAAGTTCGAATGACTACATTAGCCACCTGGTTCGAACTAGGGTGGCTAGTGTAGACATACTCCAAAAGAGTAGTGAAAAAGCAATGCTCTCTTGTGCAAGAAGTTTTTGCAGACAATCTCTTCCACAAAAAGCTTCTTACTCAAGAAGCCTGTCGTCTAGACAAAGCTTAAGAGTAAATGTAGGATGAACTTCAGCCACTTCTATAACAGCATTTCTGTAGAAAATCCCCTTTTTATAAACAAACAAACAAACGAACAAGCAAACAGATAGACAGACCTCAGACAAAGCCCCTCCTATCGTATGAACAGCAACCTTCTCACCAGCACTTCAAGACAACTTTAGGGTCATCAGCTCCTAGAGTCCCAGGCTGTAAGGCCGGAAGCCACAGCCCTGCTCCCCGAGTTTCACCTCCTGCACAACACAGGCCCTAGAAATTCCCCACAAGAATCCCTGTGTCACTGCCGGCCCCATGTGTCTTCACCTTTGGCTGGGTCCTATGGACGAGTTCTGGCTCTTACAGGAGCGGATGGGTTCAGGAGACGGCTCTTATGTGTGACTCCTGGGCAGACTATTTCCCTGCCTTTCCGGAAGGACAAAAAAAACCCCATTGGCTCCTTCTTTTTCTTCCAGGCTGCGTTGCCTCTTGCGAAGACTCACCTCAAGGGAGCACAGACACAGCCAGGTGCTCAGGGTGGTGGTCCAACCTGCAGCAGCCGAGGCATGCTCCGGCCTCAGCCAGCAGGAGCAGGCCTTACCAGAGGAGCCCAAGAAAACCAGAGGCTCCTGGAAGCTCCTATCTGGCCTGAAAAAACTCTGTGTCTGTGGCCAGTGTGGCAGCTCCCTGGCAGAGGCTGAGGAGGAGACAACAGCTTCCTCGCCCACAAGATGGACACACTTCTCCCTGAAGAAGACCAGGAAGACGAAGAACTCAGTGGAGGACCAGGAAGAGCGAGAGGAGGAGAAGCTGCAGGAGAGCCCAGACAACAGCCAGGAAGATCTCACAGGTGAGTCTACAACCCGCCCGGTGACTGGGGAGCATGTGAGGGACACTCCCACCAGTCACTCTACAAGCCTGGAGCGTTACGGCTTCTCATGGGGCAGCCATGGGCTTCTCAGACGCTGGAATCCAGCGAGTGCCTGATGCTCTGGCAGAGAGGGGCTGGCTCCCTTGCATACCCTCCCTCCCAGCTGTCTCCTGCACCCTCTCGCCTGGTCAGACCTCACCCAAACTCCCAGCCCGCTCCAGCACTCTACCTCCCACGCACACCCGCCTGCACCACTGTCCTTATCCCATGCTCTGGCAGCCACTCACTGAACCCCTCATTTTGGCCTCACCCAAAGCCTAGGGAGCACAAAATCTACTATCCCCGGTCAAAAGAGTTAATCTGCCCCATGGGAAGCCTTGACTCTTGCTCCTCTCTTCTCTCCCCTGCTCCCCTTGGGGCTGGAGCGGCAGAGGAGTGAAGTGATGCAGTGGTGGCCACAGGAGTGGGGGATGTTTTATTGCTTTTGTTGTTTGGAGGTTTTTCCCTCTCACTTTTTTCTGGTCCCCGACTGATTTTTCTGGGGATCAATGGCCGCCAACCCAGAAAAGTTTCCCCACCCCTGCCATAAATAAAGAGAATATTGAAGCCACTTGTTTTGGACATAAATTAATATTTTAGTTATATAAATTGATGTTTGGTGAACTAACATGATAAAGTTAAAGCTCCTGATTTGGTTAATTATTTTGATTTTCATTAATAAAGTCTCCTTTCTTACCGGTTATACACCTCCCAACCCTCCCCCCCATATTATAGCTCCAGTCGTTTAATATGAATAATTGAGTATTTAAGGTTTTTAGAGCGAAGCGAAGGCATTTTGTTCCCCTGGGGGGGTGGCTGGTGATCCAGGGAAAGTTGTGCGTTGAGGGGGATGGGTCCAGGGTCAAAACCTTTGAGAACCAATTGCCCTGTGGGGAGTGCGGGACACCTGGTAAAATCGCTCAAATTCAAACGAGTTGAAGGAAATTAATAACAATGATGCAGGTTCTTCCCCCTCCCCCCACCCCGTGTGCTGTAAAAACTGCCAGGCCCAGCGGGAGAAAGGGGGTTATGGGGGCCTGGCTAAGGGGGTCCCCTCAGGTACAGGCGTAATCAGGGTTGACCAGTGAGGGTGACACGGGGGCCACCAGCCACGTGACCTTCCCCCAGCCTGTAAAAGGGACAGAACCGCCCTCTGCCCCAGGCCCCACCTCCTCCGTGCCCTTGCCCTGCCCTTGCCCCACCGCTTTCTCCATCCGATGGGGCCTGGGAATTAGAGGGGCAGGGTCCGGGGCTGGCAGCAGGGCCATGGCCCCCCACACTCACTGGCAGCGGCATCCCCAGCTCGGGCCCTTGGCCTCCCTGCCCAGGGTGCTTGGGGGACATGTGCTTCTCTTGCCACCCCATGCGGCACTTGTCAGGGGCTGCAGGTTGGATCGTGAGGGGCTCAGAGAGCAGAAAAGGGATTCGCGCCCGCGCAGGGACGCGACTTCCAGGGAACCTTGCATGGGAGCTGAGGGGCAGCTCCAACCCCTGCACCAGCAGCAGCTGCTGGAGAGGAGGGAACAGCCAGGCTGCCTGCACCATGGCACCAGACAGAGGAGAAGTTGCCCTGCCCTGCCTGGCTCTGGCTTCCCAGCTCCAAACTGCCAGGGGCAGGGAGAGAGGAGGGTGGGTCTGTCCCTGCCACTGCCCTGCACTTCCACTGACGTTCGGGGCACCATCCCCAGGTCTGCCCAGGGGCTCAGGCGGCTTCTGCTGCACGGTGAGCACTGGGGATTCGGGATCCAGCCCTGCCAATCCCAGCTCCCGTTTGGCTTCAGCCCCTCAACCTCTGCTTTGAGCCCCGAGGGGTTCCCAGGCCTTGGGACTTCAGCCCGTGCTGGGGATCGAGGCTTCAGCCTCGGGGTGCTGGGTATTGAGTGTGGACACCAGCAACTGAGCTTAGATAATGAACAAAACCATTACAAAGGAGCCAGAGGGTCACCCCATCCCACAGTCTCAGCAGCTCACAGCTGGGAACTGGGCTGGGCTGGGCCATCACTTCCTGGGGGCTCACAGGCAAAATGAGGCCTGTTCCCGTCCCTGCCAGGAAGGGGGCGAGACCGGGGAGAGCAGAACACGCCATGGGAGAGACGCTGCCCCTAGGTCAGAGGAAGCCCAGTGGGGAGAGCACCCAGCTCAGAGTCATGAGAGCGGCGCTCTCTGCTCGGCCCTGCAAGCACCTTGTGTGTGACCCTGGGCAAGTCACGTCAGGGCTCTGGGCCCAGTTCCCTTCCCTGTCGCCCAGGGGTACCACATTCAAACCAGTGTTTCCTTCTGCTCCAGGGATGCAGACGGAGCTCTCCGAGACGACGAGGAGCCAGGCAGACCAGAGCGAAGAGGAGGAACCAGCCCCCCAGCCCATCCCATTAGAAAGGAGCAGCTCCCACACGACTATGGTAAAAACTTAAAAAACAACAAAGAGTCCGGTAGCACGTTATAGACTCACAAACCATGTAGATGGGATCATGGGCTTTCGGGGCACAGCCCACTTGTTCAGATGACCAGCATGTGGGAAGTCCAGAGCCAAGAACAAATAAGGGACGGAGCGGAGGAAAAAAATTGAGGGGTAGGGGGAAGAGGACACTGGGTAGATAAGTCTCAAAGGGATAGCCGAGCCAGTCTGTAACAGGAAACACTTACAAATGAGGCTTGTGGCTGAGCCAGTGGAAAGCGTCCCCTGCGGGGCGTGTGACTATCTCCCCAGCCGGTGTCTCTCAGAGGAGAATGACCTGCCCCCCTCCGGCCCAGGGACCGAAAAGAAACACTCACCCTTGTGACCAGCTCCCCTGAATAAAGCCTTGTAACACGGGGGATTTCTGGGGGCACCGCACCGAGGGGCCAGTCAGGGCACTTTGCTCAGAGACAGGGCTACTGAGAGCCCAGAACGGGGGGTTCTCCATTGCAAGGATCCAAACCAGCCCCAAACGGCACTTCTGTTCCCCACCCTGGCTAGCAAGAAGCCCTGCAAGCAACCCCCTTAGACACTCCTGCCCTCTGGGCCACCACCCGCACCGCCCCTTCTACAGCATCGTATCTGCCAGGGCTCGTACTGCCAGCGTTCAGTGTCGTCTGGTCAGGGTTGTCCCGGGGCGCTCCTGACAGGTCCCCTTCTCCGTTGGTGATGACAAACTTTCGGCTGCGTGTGTGGGTGCCTGTGCTCCCGTCATGTAGACGTGAGTTCCCAAACTGCGGGGGCATGCCCTCCTGGGGGGGGGGGGGTGAAGAAATTCCAGGGGGGACACAAAGCGACCCAGCCCCCCATCAACCTCTGCCCCCATAAGTTTTTCTGCTATTGGGGGGACGCATGAGGGTTTCTCAAAAATCAAAAAGAGGGCGTGATGCTAAAAGGTTTGGGAACCACTAATCTAGAGCGTTAGACCCCGTGCACTTGGGTCAACACAGGAGATCTCCACGAGCCCCCAGAAACGACAGATGCAGGCAAGGTTTGAAATCAGCCCAGCAGGTTTATTGTCAAATGCGACGCCCTCACAGTTAGTAGCCCTCACGTCACTTCTTTATGTACCAGGCTGCCACCCTTAAAGGTATTAGGTTGACACCTCCAGACGAACCTACTAGACACAACCAATTACCTTGTACCTGGTGGTTTGATCCAAACATCCCTATCCATAGCGCTGTCATCCCGACCCTGTGCTGAACCTGGGTCGGTAAGTCCCTTGTCTATGGGGAGTGTGCTGGGACCGAGCTGTTTCTGCAGGGAAATGTTCTGTTACCATCCTCCCGGAATGTTTGCGTGCATGGCCTGTGCCTCGGACCTCTGCAATATCGGCAGCCCTGTCCTTCCCAAGCTTCTGTCTGCAGGACCTGCTTTTTGCTCACTGCTTAGCTTTGCTTTATGTTAGCAAAGCATTGACGGTTGCTCAGGCCTTAGGCCTCACACTAGGCCTCCACGGTCAGGCCCTTTTGTTACGTCTTACAGGTGAGAGGTTATGAAAACAAATCCCATCAAATCCAAACAGGTTCCTCTGATCCTTAAGAGCCAGTCACCCGCCCAGGTCAATTGAAACCTCAGAGCTTACCGAAAAGAGCTTGCAGTGCCCATCCCATAGAATTGAAAATAGGAAGGTTTATTAATAAAAGAAAGAAAAAAAAGGTTGAGCCTAATATTGTTAAAGGACTCAAATTACATTCACCGAGTGCAAAGCTCTTTGTGCCGGCGTGGAGGAGATGAAATGAACGGCTGTCTTAGGGCAAGTTTCAGGAATACGTCCTCTCCTAGGCTGGATGTATTTCTGAAGCGCCCTCTGCCTTCCCCACCCGGCAGCGTGTGGCGCTACCACCGAACTAGCAGGAATCACAGGCAGGACAGGAAGTAGGGAGCGACTGAAGGAGCGAGTCTCCCTGCCGACGACTCTGGGGCCACTTCAGGCTTCAGTTTGTGGCCGAAATCCTTCATAGTGGATTTGCCAGAGTGAAGACAGGAATGAAGATAAAAATGGAGGAACCCTCAGAGCCCCTTTGTCCCCTTACGCATAAGGCGGGAATCCCATTGTTCTCCTGTGAAAGTCTGTCCCAAGATGGAGTCTGTCCCATGAGCAAGTCACCGCTCCAGGCCTGACTCAGTTCTTTTTAGGCAGCAGCCACGGCTTGCATGCTGAACATTCACAGCAAAGCTCATCAGCTGTGATTGGCACTACCTGAGGTCAGTGAAGTGCTGCTACTCACTTGACTAGCAACCCTGTCAAGGCTGTTCCCCACTCCGGCAGGATGAATGCAGAAGTTGGGGGCCTGCAATAGCACTCCAAAACCTTGCCTCTACAAGCTCTGGTACAAAAACTTCCCGCCCCAATTCTAATACCCAGATTTTGGGGAATCCACTGCTCACATCGAGTGCTTTGAACCCACAAACAGGGGCGGAAAAAGAAGCTTGAAAAAAGAAAAGAGCAAATCAAGCTGCAGTCTCTGGTGGCTGACCCCTCAGTCAGAGGCCTGCAGGTCCACAGAGACAGACCTTCCAGGTCACAAAAATCAACCAATACTGGTTAATTAGAAAACAGAACAAACTCTTACTGTGAAAACAAAGCTACAGTTGCAAGCATAGTAATTTGGCTAGCTGGAAAGATCCACCATTTGACACAGGTACTCAGGGAAAGTCCCTGGTCTGAAGACTTAGTTAGAAAAGTGGGAGGAAAAAGCACTAAGAAGCTCAGACATTATTTCCATATCCCCAAACAAGGAAAACAAGAAATCCTGACAGACTAGCTAAACTCTTCCCTGCTTACACATTGTAAGAAGTCGCTTTTTGGACAGCAGAGCGTTTCCTGTCTCCTTTGATACTTGGAAGAAACTGGTCAGTACCTGGAAGAAACTTGGAAGAAAATTCCTACCTGCGTTGTTATTGGCTGACCACCCCATACCGGGCTAGGAACAGGAGACATTAGTTCACGTCTTAGTCACCGGATGTTCCTGTCCTGATTATGACAGACCCTGTCACGGGGGTTGGTCAAGCCTCCAGCTGAGCTCTCCCAGTAGCCCACGTTTGAAATACAAGCGCAGCGCCCGGGTGGTAACTTCCAGCACCAACATCACACCTGCCTGTTAGCAGCAGAAGCAGAATGGGCCTGGCACTGGGGACTGGCCCGGAGCCCTCGGTCTGGGGTTCTCGTCGGCAGGGAGACTCACTCCTTCAGTCTCAGCTACTTCCTGCCCTGCGCGTGGTTCCTGCCAGTGGGGAGGCGGCGCCACACGCTGCCGGGTGGGGAAGGCAGAGGGGGTTTCCGGGTGGGCCCCGCTCTCAGTCCTTTCCGCGCACACATCGTGGGTGCTAGAGCCGCTGGACCCATTTGCTCAGGCCTGGGTGGGGGATGGAACATGGGGCATGTTCTCCAGTGGCCCCTCTGCTCACTCCACAAGCGCTGGAATGGGCTCTGCAGGGCTCTGCGGGTTTCTCAGCCAAAGCTCCCCTGGGTGCAGCGGCCGTGAGCTCTAGGGGCCTGTGATACCTAGGATCCAACAACATTCCTGGCTTGTGGACCCGGCTCCACTAAAGTTTGAGGCTGGGGCTCTCTCCTGCCCCTTCCCCACTGCCTCCGGGAGTTTTACTCATAGACTCATAGACTTTAAGGTCAGAAGGGACCATTATGATCATCTAGTCTGACCCCCTGCACAGTGCAGGCCACAGAATCTCACCCACCCCTCCCAGAATAATCCTCTCACCTATATCTCAGATATTGAAGCCTTCAAATACTTTGAAGACCCCAAGATGCAGAGAATCCTCCAGCTGTGATCTGTACCCCATGCTACAGAGGAAGGCGAAAAACCTCCAGGGCCTCTGCCAATCTATCCTGGAGGAAAATTCCTTCCCGACCCCAAATATGGCGACCAGCTAAACCCTGAGCATGTGGGCAAGACTCACCAGCCAGACACCCAGAAAGTTCTCTATAGTAACTCCTAAAAGAGCCCAGGTTCACCTCCTGTCACCAGGGACAAGGGGGCTAAAGGACCCTCCCACCCACCCTCACTCTGTGTGCGGCGGCAGCACGTCCCTGAGGCGCCTGGGTGGGAGGGGTGTCTCCTCAGGCTGCCACCACCTGAGCACCCCTGGGGCCAATGGGAGGTGCGGGGGCGAGCCCAGTGGGCAGCAGCTCACGGAAACCCTCTGGCCTAAGAGCTGCTGCTGGAGGGGGGGGTGGGTCACTATGACGGACTGGGCCGGGTCTGGCCACCACTGAGAGCGTCGGCTGAGGGCGAATTGCTCAGAACAAGAGCAAATTAGTCGAAACAATAGTTAAGAATAAAATTATGAGGCATGTAGAAGAACATAATTTGTTGGAGAAAAGTCAACGTGGCTTTCTGTAAAGGGAAATCCTGTCTTACTAATCTATTAGAGTTCTTTGAAGGGGTTAACAAACATGCAGACAAGGGGGATCCAGTAGATATAGTTTACTTAGATTTTCAGAAAGCCTTTGACAAGGTCCCTCACCAAAGGCTCTTGTATAAATTACAAGGCCATGGGATAAGAGGGAAGGTCCTTTCTTGGATTGAGAACTGGTTAAAAGACAGGAAACAAAGGGTAGGAATAAATGGTAAATTTTCAGAATGGAGAAGGGTAACTAGTGGTGTCCCCCAAGGGTCAATCCTGGGACCAATCCCTTTCAATTTATTCATAAATGATCTGGAGAAAGGGGTAAGCAGTGAGGTGGTAAAGTTTGTGGATGATACAAAAATACGCCCAACTATAGGTACAGTATGATGGGGGCTAATTTGGCTATGACAAATCAGGAAAGAGATCTTGGAGTTATCGTGGACAGTTCTCTGAAAACTTCCACAGAGTGTGCAGCGGTGGTCAAAAAGGCAAATAGGATGCTAGGAATTATTAAGAAAGGGATAGAAAATAAGACACAGAATATCTTACTGCCCCTGTATAAAACTGTGGCACGCCCACATCTTGAATACTGTGTACAGATGTGGTCTCCTCACCTCAAAAAAGATATTTTGGCCTTGGAAAGGGTTCAGAAAATGGCAACTAAAATGATTAGGGGTTTGGAACAGGTCCCATATGAGGAGAGGTTAAAGTGACTGGGACTTTTCAGTTTGGAAAAGAGGAGACTGAGGGAGGATATGAGAGAGGTCTATAAAATCCTGAGTGGTGTGGAGAGGGCCGATAAAGAAAAGTTATTTATTAGTTCCCATAATAGAAGAACTAGAGGACAGCAAATGAAATTAATGGGTAGCAGGTTTAAAACTAATAAAAGGAAGTTCTACACACAGCACGTAGTCAACCTGTTGAACTCCTTGCCAGAGGAGGCTGTGAAGGCTAGGAATATAACAGAGTTTAAAGAGAAGCTAGATAATTTCATGGAGGTTAGGTCCATAAAAGGCTATTAGCCAGGGGATAGAATTGGTGTCCCTGGCCTCTATTTGTCAGAGGCTGGAGAAAGATGGCATGAGACAAATCGCTTGATCATTATCTTCGGTCCACCCTCTCTGGGGCACCTGGTGTTGGCCACTGTTGGCAGACAGGACACTGGGCTAGATGGACCTTTGGTCTGACCCAGTACGGCCTGTGACGGACCGGGCCGTGTCTGGGCACAGCTGAGGGCGTCTGCTCAGGGCGAATTGCTCAAATCCGGGGCTCCTTACAGCCCCCAGACTGGTGACCTCTCCAAACAGGCCACAAACCAGTCCCACAGAGCGCTTCAGCAGCCTGCCTGAAGCCTCATGAGCAAAACCCCTCTGACACCCCAGCATTATCCGTGCCCCAGAGGGCCCCAGGCCTCATACAAAGGTGAGGGGTCCTAGCACCCAATCCCACCTACCCCGAACAAGTTCTGTCTGGTTCCAAGAAACCAGCCACAGATCCCTGGTCAATGCCCCCCAGCCCTCCCCATCTTCCCGGGACCAGACTGGCGGCTCCCGGGAGCTTGCCCGGGACCGCAAGAGGCGGGCACCCGCCTGGGCTAGTGCGGACATCGTGGACTCCTACCACAACCTACCCCCTGGTTAATAGCACACCATGGACCCAACCTTCATGACTTGATCTCACTTCCCTTTAAACTCTGTCCCAGTTCTAGCCTTCACAGCCTCCTGCAGCAAGGAGTTCCACAGGTTGACTCTTTGCTTTGTGAAGAACAACTTTCTGTTACTAGTTTGAAGCCTGCTACCCATTCCTTTCCTTTGGTGTCCTTTAGTCCTTCTTTATGGGAACTAATGAAGAACTTTTCTGTATGCACCCTCTCCACCCAAGTCCTGCTTTTAGAGACCTCTATCCTGTCTCTGCTCCGTCTCCTCTTTTCTAAGCTGAAAAGTCCCAGTCTCTTTAGCCTCTCTTCATATGGGACCTGTTCCCAACCCCTGATCATTTTAGTTGCCCTCCCCTCTCCCACCCCCTTTTCCCAGTCTCTCCCAGTTTTGTTCAATAAAGACAGATTCCATTTTTGAACATAATTGTCCTTTATTTTGTACATCATGAAGAAGGGCTAGGGAAGGGTAAGTGGAAGGAGGGGAGGGAGGAATGGGGTACGCGCCCCTGATGGAGAGGACTGGGCTGGCTCTGCGGCCTTCTGGGGGTGGAAGCTCTCCTGCAGTCCCCCAATTGCCCCCACTCTCCAGATGGCAGCCTGTGGCAAGTGCAGCCGGTCTGATGGCCGAGTGCTGTGATGTGCCCAGTTTGGGTACTCCGGGCAATCCAAGCCAGGACTGCTTTACAAGGGGGTCACCGATGAGAACTGTCAGTCCGGGGTGGGGGTCGGGACCCTTAAAGCACAGCCCTCGGCTAGCCTGAGACAGCATCTCCATGCTCTAAGTCCTCCTCTCATGCCCTGCCAGCACTGTCTACACTACAACGCTATTTTGAATTAGTTATTTAGTCTGGATTCGTTAGTTCGAATTAACGTAGTAGTGTAGATGTACCCAGAGAGCCTAATCCCTGGAGACTTGCTAATTAGCATAGTCACTGGCTGACCATTTCTGGCCCACTGTTCTTTCTCAGAGAATCTTCCAGCATCAACACAGGTTACATATTTATAAATCCACTTACAGATATCACACAAGTAGATGAATAACATAAACACAATCAGTAGAGCACAAGCTTTCATTTGACATCTCACATGGCCTCCTTGGTACAGACTTTGGGACAACCCCTCCCCCCTACACTTGGGTGCAACAGTGACCTGTCTGATCCTGTTAAAATCCAGTAACGTGACACTCCCAACACAAAACTGATGCAGGAAGTGATGCCAGTAACATCAGTGAGGGCATCACATGGGTCCCCCCGCCTTAGACAAGGCATCTGCCACAGTATTCTCCTTCCCGTTTATGTGGACTATGTCCGTGTCGTACTCCTGAAGGACCAGACTCCAGTGGAGCAACCTGGAGTTGGTGCCGTTGGCCTTCTGCAGGCAAGCCAGCGAGGCATGGCTGCTCAGCACAGTGAACCTCCTGTTGTCCAGATAGGGTTTGAGCTGCTTGACAGCCCACACGATGGCATAACACTCCTTCTCAATTGTAGCATAATGCTTCTCCCGGGGGCACAGCTTTTTGCTGAGGAAGGTCACGAGGTGCCTTTTGTCACCTACCCCATCCTGCATCAGCACCGCCCCCAGCCCGATGTTGGATGTTGAAATCCGGACTGGCCAGCACAGGTTCCTTGGCCAAGACATTCTTTATGCTTTGGAACCCCTGTTCACGGGCCTCCGACCACACCACCCGGTCTGGCCTCTCCAGCTTTGTGAGGTCTGTGATCGGAGCTATGAAGTCTCTGACCCCTCTCACAAACCTCCTGTAGTAGTTGGCCAGGCTCACAAATGACTGGACCTGCGTTTTCATTTGGGGGATAGGCCAGTTCTTAATGGCCTCCACCCTCAGGGGTTCAGGGCGCACCAACTCACTGCCCACCCTGTGCCCTAGACAGTCACTTCGGCAGCCCCCATCCTGCATTTGGACACCTTGACATTCGGGTTGGCTTCCCCGAGCCGCCGCAGCACCGCCCCTGTGTGACTGATTTGATCCCACCAGGAGTTACTAAAGATGGCCAGGTCATCAAAATAAGTGCTCGAATGGGCTCTGCAGGATCTCCGTGATCAGCCCCAGGAAGGTGGCCCTGGAATTCCGCATGCCAAAGGGCAGCACCTTGAACTCACACAGGCCCGACTCCACTATGAACGCAGATTTGTCCCATGCATCAGCATCTAGGGGACTCTGCCAGTACCCCCAAGTCAGGGCCAGAGTACTTATAAACACAGTCCCCTCCCCCCAGCGTGTCCAACAGATCCTCTATTCTGAGTGTGGGGAAGGGGTCAGGCTGCGTGACAGCATTCAGCTTCCTCTCGTCCATGCAGAGCCTCGTGGTCCTGTCCTTTTTAGGCACCATCACAATAGGGGATGCCCATGGCCAGCATGCTCTCCACAGCCTCCTGAATCTGCCTCTGCATCTCCCCCTTGGCCCCATAGGCTCTGCTAGGCGCTTGGCGAGGCAGGGCCTAGTGAGGATGGAATGCCATGTCCTGTCCGCGAGCCCTGGCCTCCTTCACCTTTCGCTCCCTCTCAGCATCTGCCTCCTTCACCTTTCGCTCCACTTCGGCATCCGCCTCCCTCGCCTTTCGACGCACGTCGGCAAGGGCCTTCCCATGTTCCAGCTCGATTCCTTCAATGCCTGCTGCTTTCTAATTTCATCTGCAACAGCATCCCTGGCACCGGGTGGGCACTGCTCCCTTCCCTGCTGGTCATTTCGTATTAGCAAAGACCTCAGTTCCGGCTTAAAAGCTTTCTCTCTGAATTCAGTGATTGTCTCCAATCACAAATCTTCTAGAGCCTTTCGGTCAAGACTCTCATGTAGTTGCTGACTCATTGCAGCTGCTCTTTAACCAATCAAACTCTCTACACCCAAAAATAAAATTTAGAACCGCTTGAGGTTCTGATCCAAAGCTTAATTGACCAAGATCTGAGGATCCTGCTGACTATACCACTGTGACGGACCGGGCCAGGTCTGTGCACTGCTAAGGGTGTTGGCTCAGGGTGAATTGCTCAACACAAGGATGCTTTACAGCCCCAGACCAGAGACCTTCCCAAACAGGTCACAAACCAGTCAGACCGCGCAAAACCCCTCAGACACCACAGTTCCCTCTGTGCCCCAATCAGCCCTGGGCCTAACACACAGGTGAGGGGATCTAGAACCCAATCCCACCTACCCCGAACGGGTCTTTCCGGTCCCAAAGAACCAGCCACAAATCCCCGGTTATTTAGGGGAGAAACCTGCCTAGGACAAGGGGCTCTATGGAGGGGGATGCAGGGAATGGAGGAAGTGGGGTGGCCCTTGGGGTCCCTGCCCCGGCTGAGAGGCTCCCATCTCTCTTCAGGCAGAGGGGACCAGGGAAGGGCTGAGAGATGGGAGAACCCTCGGCACCGGGTGAGGCTGCTCCACAAAAGGTCTCAGGTGGCTCCTCCGTGCTCACTAGGCCCTGCCAGCCCCCAGGGAGCGAGTGTCCCAGGGCAGCTGCCCAGTGGAAATGCTCAGTCCCAACAGGCTCTGTCCCTGTTCATTGCAGACCCTCGGGGAGCCGCCTGCCTCAGCCCAGCCCACAGCCCTGCTGCTGGAAGCCTTGAAGGCTCTGACGGCCCCCGGCCTGGAGAGTTTTCAGGCGGCAGAGGAGGTGCCGAGAGCCACCGTGTCCCAGCACAGCACCCGCATGGAGCGAGTAAGAGATGCCCGGCGAGGGGCAGGGCGTGTGGAGAGAGGGGCTGGGAGAACTGGCTCTGAGGAAACCGGCCCTGGGGCACAGGGTCAGGGTGCAGGGCAGGTCGGCTCAGCCCCTTTCTAGGAGGCTCTGAGCATCAGTCGCTCCCCTGCTCAATTAAGCCCCATCGCCCGCCGGGGAGGCAGGAATTTGACCAGCGAGACACCCGGGAACTGGAGCCCAGAGCGGCTTGTTGACTTCCCAAGGCTGCGCTGGAGGCAGCGGCAGGGTCAGCAAATGACCCCAGGAGAAGGCCTTGTCCAGGGCCCCTAGAACCAACCTGCCTCGTGGGGCGTGCGGCCGCGTTGCTGAAGTTGGCTCTGCTGGGAATTCTCAGCCAGGCAGAGCCCTGGGCCCTTGGGGAAAGGACTCAGGGGTCACGTTCCCGACAGGCCTCTCAACGGGGCCTTTTCTCCCTCCACCCCACGCCGGTGACACTCCTGCCCTTCCCCCAGCGCTGTCTGCCGGGGGGGCGGCCTGGCAGGAGGCCGCTCTCGATCAATCCCCCCTCAGCTGTGTGGCTCCCTCCAGATTGGATACGTCGTGGGAAAGATTTTCAGCTGGCTGCGCGACGTCGGGGATCCCAGAGCCAGAGGAGCCGCGCTGGGGACCATCGCCCTGCTGGCTCGCGCCCACCCCCGGGACGTGGTTCCCGCCTGCGTGGCCCACGCGCTGCCATGGGACAGGTAGGGAGAGGCTGTTACCACCTCAGTCCCTGATTTCCCTTCCCCCCTCCTGCCAGGGCAGAGCGCAGGAAGGGCCTGGCCGGAGACAGGGATGGATCCAGCTCCCTGCTGGGCACAGGGCTGCCCCGGCCTCCTAAGAGAAGATGCCCAGGCCCAGCTCCCGAGGGGACGGCTGCTAAGGGAAGGGAATAAATGCAGAGCTTGTGGAAGGAACTCTCCTGCCTCAGCTTCCCTGCCCCCCAGGGTCTCTTTTGAGAGCCCCTTTCCTGCCCCCTTCCCAGCCTCTCCCTGGGGAGGCAGGAGGGGGCCAAGCAGGGAGGCTCTGATTTTGGTTTCTCACCTTGCAGAGGTGCCAGGGAGCTGTGGAAGGCCGTGGGGGAAGAACCACAGCTCCCCCGGCAGGTGCTGCAGCAGCTGCTGGACGCGCTCCGGAAGAGCCACCGGGAGGAGAGGAGCCGCAGCGTGTCTCTGGCTGTAAGTGACACTGGAGCTGTCCCGCAGGGAACTCACCACTACAGGGAGGATGCTGCATCTGTGGGGGGGAAGGGGGCTTCAACCCCTCTTAGTGTCAGGCAACGGCCCCACTGCACACTGGGCACACAGCCGTGTCACGGGGAGAGCCCCCCTGCTCTCCTCCGGAGGGGGTGTCCGGCCTCTGAGGCCCCTCACTTCGTGGTCAACCCTGCATGCACCACGATGCTCCAAGTCAGCACTGCAGCTCCCTTCACACAGGGCAGTGCAGCCTAGCAGCCGGAGGCAATAACTCCTAGTGGGATTGGTGCAGAGAGGTAGGGGACCTAGGGCCCCCTCTCCACCGGGTCCCAGTCCAGCGCCCTGTCAGCATTGGAGGGGACACCACTAGCTCTGGGGGAATCAAGTAGGAACTCGCCGAGCACCTGGGGTTCAACTCCCCGCCTGAGCTGCTTTCTGCCAGCTCCTCTCTTGTCGTCTGCGCCGTCTCTTTCCTCCAAACTGGGGCATCTGCTGCAGTTCCCTGCTGACTGGCGATGGCGTCTGGGTGCCCCTGCGCTGCTCCTCAGGAGCCCCAGCAGCACCTCCGTCCCCGTCCGTCAGCCCTGACTGAGCTCGCCACCGGCCTTTCTAGCCACCTCCAGCTGGCGCCTGCCCAGCAGGCCTGTGGGGTAGGACTGTCTCAGCCAGGTAGCCAGGCTGCACCTCTGCAGCTCTAGTGCAGAGATGGGACACTCCGTGTCAGGGGCTGATCCCCACTCGGAGTGCAGAATTTGGAGGCCGGAAAGAAAAAGTTGTCTCTACAGGCTCTGCTTCCAGAACTCCCCAGGGTCAAAGATTTACTAACTGACAGAGACACAGACAGAGCTGCTGACCTTCCAGGACACAAGAAGCAAATATTGACCTGAAAAAAGTGATTTTTTTTACCAAAGAAAAGCTACACTGGATAACACAGACTTGGTTGCGCGCTGTGACAGAGCAAGTAAGGAAAACAAATGAAAACACTGAGAAAATCTCTAGGAACAGTTTTCAGAGGGGAAGCAGAGATTCACACAGAGCAATTCAAACCGAAACGAAAAATAAAGAAAAATACCCAAGTTTTTCTGAAATAAGAACAGTTGCAGGGTGAGTTTGTAAGAAGCTCGAGTGTGTGAGAATGAGCGATGTGTTTCTCGTTATTTGCAATTCACTTTGCTCTGCCCTTTCTCACCTGCAACCACTTAAATCCCACGGCGTGTACTTAATAAACTCACTTGTATTTACTAGCAAGCGTTGTGTGAACAATTGTGACCTGGGGAGCAATCAGTGTGTCCATCCTCCTTTCACTGTTAAAGGGGGCTCGCGGGAACAATTTATTTGGGGGTTGGCTTCCCAGAAGCTGTGCCTGAAACTGCACTCTCCTCAGACCCGCAGGGATTCAGTGTCTGTATTGCTCTTGGGTGGATGGGAGGGAGGGCTCCTGTGCCCTGGCTGGGCGAGACCAGGAGATCTGGCCCAGAGGACGGGGTGGTGAGAAACCCCATAGAGCCAAGAGGAAAGTGTCAGTGGCTTTGCCAGCACTCTGGGAAGCACCCAAGGAGTCCTCTGTCATAGAGGGATAAGGGATCTTTCGGAAAAGGCTTTATTTTCCACAAGATCAGCATCTAGACTGGCGCTTTTTTCCGACAAAGCTCCGTGTGGAAAAAAAGCGGCAGCCATTTTTATGCTAATGAAACGGGGGAGAGTTAAATCCGCACTTCATTAGCAATTGCGATACGTCTAATTTCCATCCCTTTTACGAAAAAGGGATGTAGTCTAGACGTAGCCAAACTGTCTCCCTACTGAGGACTACATGGTGGCAGAGGAGCCAGGGAAGCCAGACCCGAAGCCGGAGCATCCGAGAGAGTGACACAAGCAGCACGGCCGGGGTCCCTACAACTAGGTCACGAGGATCGGAACTGACCCGACAGAAGTTCCCATTGACCCAGGTCAAGTAGTTTGGGATCTTGGGGGGATTTCGTGGAAGAGCAAATGAGTGATCCAACCTTCGGAAGGCCTGGGAGCAAGTGACAGGCACGAGCCAGACAGATGGTCAACCCCAGAGCCGGACCCAGGGATCCCGGTTTCAGATCAGCAAGGACTTTCCTCATGAGCATTAGCCCAGAACGCACAAGCAGCCCAGTACGACGGGGGAGCGAAAACGAGGACCTGAAACCCAGGATGTGATGGAAAGTCAGTCGCCGGCAGCAACGTGGGGTCTGCACCGACACCGCTTCGACCTCCCGGCATCGCCCCAGCTCCCTGCTGCTTGTGGCGCTGGAGTTACTCAGGCGGCAGAGGGGCAGTGATGCCCCCCCGGTCACGTCTGGCAAGCTGAAGGGCGGGGCTAGGCCATGAAGACAGAGAACGGGAAATAACGTCACCCGGACTCTTCCGCCCTTTCCAGGAGGTTCCCATCTGCGTCCATTCTAGGAACAGGAGACGGTTCAGGGGCCATCACATCTCCCTTCCCCCCAGAGGATCTCACCCTCCTTCCTCATAAGCCGCAAGGAAATGGAAAATGGAACCAGGATGACAGCCAAAGCCATGGGAGCGGATGGGCAGGTGGGGACAGCTCAGTGACATTTCTGTCTCCTGTCTCCAGGCAATGGACACGCTGTACGAGATCTTTTTCCTCTGGGGATACCGAGAAGCCATCCTGGAAATGTTTCCCCAGCTCCTCCTCGTCTGCGTCAGGCAGGTGCAGTACGTGCTGGACCTGTGCCTGCCAGGGACTTGGAGGGCCCAGAAGACATCCAGCCCAGAGGGATCCAGCCGCCTCAGCCCCTTGAGGTAACGGCGGAAAGGAAGGGGAAGAACAGATTTGTTCTGCTCAGCCCCTGTGGGACCTGCCTGGCCCTCTGCTGTGCGTGTCCCTACAGCCCAGGGGCAGTTCTGGGCAGGTCTGTGTGGAGGGAGCGGTGCTGGGCGCCCGTGTGCGTGTGAGCCACACTTGCTCCTCTGACTCCGACCACAGACCAGGGGCCACGTCGGCACGTCCCCATGTGCTCCCGGCCGAGGGGTCAGGGCTTTTCTCCGTGCCTGTTGAGCCCGCTGGGCCTCTGTCCCACAAGACCCCACCCCAGGACAGCGTGGCCAGAGCACACACAGAGTGCACAAGACCAGCAGGGGGGCCGTGTCACAGGCAGGCAGGACGAGGAGGGGCCCGTGACGCTGATTCCACGGGAACAACCAGGGAACCACCTGGCTAGAAACTCGATGAGTCTGTGGCATGGCCAGGGCCCGTTGGGCAGGGCCGTGCCCTCACATGGTGCTGGGTCCATGCCGGGGGAGGCCAGCTGCTGCTGACCACGCCGGGTGTCCCAGGCCTTGTGCGGTTTGCTCTGCGTGGGGCTGGGGTCGAGTTCTGACACCCGGACTTTTTATTGCCTCTAGTACCTCCCTGGAGGCCGTGAAGACCCTTTTCTCCATGCCCAGATACTGGAAGGAATTTGCCAGTATCCAGTTGCAGCAGGGCTGGGACATGATGGCCTCCCGCCAGCGCTTCTCCCAAGGGGTGGGCTTGATCGCAAGGTAGAGTCTGGGCAATGGGAGCTCAGTGGGAGACCCTCCCCTGCCCCCGCCGGCACTCTCAGCCCCGCCATGGGAGAGTGACGCTCTCTCCCCTTGGTAACTCCGGGCATTTTCTTTGTCCTGTTCCAGGGCCATGGTGGAGCACCAGACCCCACAGATCCCTGCGGTGCTCAGAGAGGCCATTGACATCATGCAGAATCAGGAGGAGCAGCCCCAGAGAAATATCGCCCTGACTTTCTGCACCGAGGTGAGATTCCGGAGCCGCCAGGCACATGTGGGCTTGTGCAGAGCAGCTCAGTCCCGTCCCAGGCAGGCAGGCAGACACCGGGGCCCATCACCAGCAGCTCGGCAACGCCACAGCCAGCCGGCTCCTCTGCCCACGTGGATCCTAGTGGGGCCGGGCAGAGTGGTGGGGGGCAGGGTGAGATTGCTCCTGGCTGGATGTGCCTCCGTGGGACCATGTGACAAGAGAAGATGTTTCTCCAGCGCCGTGAGGCCGGGCCTCTCTCCTCGCCTTTGCCTGGGGTTTCATTTTCTTCTGCCACGGCTCGCTCCAGGACACGTTGCGATGCCCAGAGATTCCCCTTTCCCTGGGCTTCATTAGGGGCTTGTGCATTAGTCGCCCCTCTGGGAATGGACCATCTCAAACACCAGCCGCTGGCTCCTTACCCCCAGAGATTTTGTGTGGCAGGAAGTGACCAGCTGGCAAAGATGCTGGCGCACGAACAGACCGAGAGGCAGATTTCTGCTCCTGCAGCTGATGTTGATTTTCTCTTTCCAGTTTCTCCGGAGTCCTTCCATCCTCACCACAGTCACCAGATCGGAGCTCCAGGAACAGCTGATGGAATGGACCAAAGATCCCAATCCGGAGATACGGAGGCTCTGTCTGCAGGGCCTGGGCAGTACCATCTTCCAGCCAGAGAAGGTGAGGGGCAGGGCTTGCCCAGGTGAGACTTTGCTGCACTGGGAGATAACAGACACATCACTGTTGCAACCCCTGTTCTATGCCGTTACTGAGCAAGCCAGGCGTGAGGTGTCCCTGCTCCCTGGTGCGGGCAGAGCATGGTCGGTGGAGGCAGTGGGGGAGGGGAAGGAGACTCAGGGCGTCGCTCAGGACAATGGGGGGAGACTGTCGGCTGACAACAAGCCCAAGCTCGGCAAGGACAGACGAGTCGGGGGGCGGGGTCAGAGCTGGGGGGGCGGGGCCTGGAGCGGCTCCAGGCAGGCTACAGGGCGACTCTGCCCAAGGGCCAGGGGTGCAAAGCACCTGCCAGAGCGGCAGGAGAACGACTTTCTCCCCTGCTGGGGGCTGGCCGATGGGGGGATGGTCCAGCCCCTGCCCAGGCTCTGTCCCAGGCCAGGCGTGAGCTGCCTTCTGCCTTCCTGCAGGGGCAGTTGTTACGGGCCCAGCTGCCAGGGACCATCGCCATGTTCTGCGCCAGGAACGCATGGACTGTCCTGGAGGCCCTGAAGGACGCGGCAGACGCCATCTACCTGCTCGCCGGGGAGGGGCTTGGCTCCATCTCCCAGGACATGGCAGTCAGCCTGCGCCCGCTCATTGACCACGTAAGGCCGGGACCCCGGAGAAGCACATTCCCCCTCCCCTGATGTCCTGGTATGACCCTGCCCAGCCCCTCCCCGCCCCCCAGGCCAGCCACACAGCACCCAAGGGGGCCCCTGCCAAGGGTGGGGAGTCTCCTACTCAGCCCCCTCCCTGGCAGAGCCCTTCCGGGAAATGGGGGCGCCAAGCTCCCAGCCCTGCTGCAGCCTCCCCTCCCACCCTCCTGTGCCCAGCCCCTCCCCGAGCCCCAAGGAGGCAGGTGGGAGCCTCAGGTCCCAGTGCCCCGGGAGGGGAGGCCAGAGCAGCCTCTGTGGCCAGGGGCCTGGGCCTTCCCTCAGCCCCCTCAGGCCTTGCTGGGGAAGGAAGCAGGGAAGGGGCGATGGGAGGGGAGGGGAGGTGAGGGATGGGGAAGAGGGACGGGGACGGAGGGACCCGGGAAGTGCAGCAGGAATGAGGTGAGGATGGAGATTCCTCGTAACTTGCCCCTTTTTCCACCCTTTCCCCCCCCCCCCCCATGCTCAGTGGCTCTCCTGCCTGGCACTGCACAGGGGTGGGCTGGGTCTCTCCAGGCCGGGCGGACGGGGGAGAAGAACATGGAGAGATTGGCCCCTCTCTGGACTCCAGGCGGCTGGGGGGCTGGGTGCAGGAAGCTCTCCACACACATTGCACCATGGACCTCTGGGTCTCAGCCCTGGCCAGCGCACAGTGTCTGTGGGGCTGCCTGGTGGTTGCGGCTTCCGCGGGCCAGGGCGGGTCCCGGTCGGGGTGCTGGAGCCGTGTGCGATTTGCGGCTGTCAGGCCCCTGACCCTGGGACACGGCCTGGCCCTCACGGGCTTCCCCGCCCCGTGTGTCCTTACCAGGAGAGGGGCAATGTCCGCTCAGCCGCCATCTCACTGCTGGGCACCATGCTGGGCGGGGTGAAGGGCCCGGACAGACCCCGCGTGCGGCAGGAACTCACCCGCTGCCTGCTCCCGCTGCTGCTCCACCTGGCAGACGAGGAGCAGAGAGTGATCCTGGTAAGTGCCCCCTCGGTATATCCCGGAGAGCAACGCGCCAGAGTCCCCCTATCCCCACCCCTCTCCGGAGCCCCTGCCCAGCCAGGGCCATTGGGGACGTGCAGGGAGGCCTGAGGGGGGCCCCTTGGCTCTGACTCTATGGGGTCCCGGAGCCCCGGCGCTGCCGTCTCTGCGCAGAAGGGCCGAGCTGTGGAGATCCCGTCTGGCTCTCGCCAGCCAATGCTCAGCTCCCCCCCGAACAGCGTCCCCTGCAGAACAAGGGGCAGGAGGCTCCCCAGGCAGGGAGAGCAGGAGCCCATGGGGCAAGGAGGAGGGGACGCGCCCCAGACGCTCCCTCTCTCAGCGAGGCCCCTCTCGCTCTCCCCTCGTGCTGCAGAGCTGCAAAGCGACGCTCTTCCGCTGCGCCGTGTTCCTCGGCTGGGCCCATCTCAAGAGTCTCTTCTGCAGCCTGGCCTGGGATGGCTCCTCGCGGCTCTTGCCCGGCGTCGGGAAGTGCCTGGTAGGTGAATTCTGTGGGCCCGGGGAGCGGTGACCGGGGAGCTCAGGGAGACCTTTCTACCCCCACCCCGAGTGCCCAGGGGGATTCTCCCCCGCTCGTCACGCAGGGAGCAGAGGCAGCCCCCCCAGAGGGGCTCGGCATTTCCTCAGTTGTTTTCCAATCCCACCCTTTCCACTGCCCCCATCTCCCGAACTTAGCGCTGCCCCTGCCTCCTGCCCCTGGGCTCCTGCCCCTCTGCCTGTGCGCAGCTTGGAAATGCTCTTCCCCAAGGGCCCGACTCCAGACATCTGGGCTCCTACTGGCTCTTGCCTTGGCTACCCTCTGTGCTTCAGTGACCCTGGCCTGTCAGCTGTAGGTTGATCACTTTGTCTGGTCTGAGCATGTCTCCTGCTCTGCTCCTAGATGAAGAATTACAAGAGGAACTTCCCCAGGTTCCTGTTCCAGGCCTTAGAGTATCTGGAAAGCTCCCAGGCGTCCATCAGACATTCTGCAGCCCTGTTCATCGGTAAGCAAAGCAGCCCCCGGGAGCTGTTCCAGGGCTGTTAGAGTTAATAAAATCTGCACATGAACAAAAAGGGGTTTCAGGACAAGCATCAGCCAGCACCTCAGGAGCCTGCTGCAACTGCAGCTGTGAAACATGGTGTGACGGCGCGTTGGGGGTTCCCCGACTCCTGCACCCCGAAATGGCACAAACAGACTTCACCAGCCGGTGGAATAGAGGAAGTTTATTGCCTCTCCAGGATACAGCACAGCACAGATGTAGTCTGGTCCCAGAGCTGGGCTAGGATGCCTCAGGCCCCTTGAGATGGGGAAGACTGGGCCCCTAAACTCCAGCCCCTTCTCCTAGGCTCTCCTCCATCCTCTCCCACCGTAACTAACTCAATTCCCTTGCAGCCCTGCCCCCCCAGTCAGGGCCGCATTCCACCTTCCTTTGTTCCTCTCCATGGGGGGTGTCTGGCCACTGGTTCAACAGGTTTGGCCTTACCTCTGCCTAGCGAGGTTTTCCCTGCTGGGTCTTGCTCCAGACAGCAGGGGTCACCACAGCCCAGCAATTACCCCCACTACGTCACAGTTCTCCCCCCTCCGAGAGCGAACTGAGCAGGGTCACTCCGCTCGTGACCTAGGGAAGTTCGGGTCCTCTGCGTGGGAACCCGCCCTGGGCCATGGGTGCTCCCCTTGACTCGGGCCGGCCGTGGCAAGGCCCCACATGAGCTGGCTTCCCTCTGTCCACTCGCCGCCCCGCTCCAGGGCGACTGGCGCAGGCCTGTCCTCGGGGGTCACACCCACCCTTCCGCTGGCCTTGATCTCTGGCCAGGGTCTCTCGGGCCGGGGCCATGAGCCCAGCGAGCCTTCTCTGGACAGCCACGGCGGCTCCCATCCCCGATGCTCCATCCAGGGAGGTCTTCCCCTCCCATAACTCTCTCAGCCAGCCCAGAGGGTCTATCTGGGGTAGAGACCCCCAAGCCGCTTTCCTCCTGTCTTGGGCCTTCCCGCCCCTCTGGCAGGAGTCACAGGACCGGCAGTACCGCTGCACGGCTGTAAAGATTCCCGGCCAATAGAAGTGCTGGAGCAGCTTCAGCCGGGTGCTCCGGATCCCCCGGTGGCCCCCAACGGGGGAATCGTGGGCCAAATACAGCAGCTTGAGGCGATACTTTCGGGGGACGACCAGCTGCCGCTCTACCCTCCATGCCCTCGCCTTCCTGGGGGGGAGCCACTCACGGAACAGGAGCCCACGCTCCCGCAGGAATCTCTCCTGGCCACCTCTCCCCCGGGGCTGAGCTGCACGGAGGCCAGCCTGGTCCCTCAGCCTCTGCAAGGAGGGGTCTGCCTGCACCTCAGCCTGGAATTCAGCTGCTGAGGCAGGGATCGGGACCTGTCCCCCACCTCTGCCTAGGTCCGGAGTCCCAGCCTGGCTGGACCCCGTGTCCACTGGGATGGGACCCTGAGGATGCTGCCAGGAGTCCTTCCCTGGACCCACGTTGTCAGCCCCCCGCTGGCTCTGGCTCCAGGTAGTGACTAGAGCCCGCTGGGGTTCATGGGGCCACTCCTCTAGGTCATTCCCCATCAGCACCTCGGTGGGCAAGTGCGGGTGCACCCCCACTTCCTTGAGGCCTTCCTTCGCCCCCCATTTCAGATGCACCCGGGCTACAGGCACCTTAAACGGGGACCCGTCTATGCCCTTCAGGGTCAGCTGCGCGTGGGGTAGTATCCGCTCCGGGGCCACTATGTCGGATCGGGCCAGAGTCACCTCCGCCCCCGTGTCCCAGAAGCCCGTCACCTTCCTACCATCCACCTCCAGGGGTATGAGGCACTCGCTCCGCAGGGGCCGTCCTGCCCCCACCCGGTACACGGAGAAATCCGCCTCCTGAGAATCAGACCTCCCAGGGGAGGTGCACTGAGCATCCTTCCCCTCTCTCTGAGCTGAGGTTTGCCTGCCAGCCCCTGCCTCTGGGGCAGCCTGCCCTTCCTCCCGCCCCAGCCAGTTAACCCTGGAAAGTCCCCGGTCCCGGGACCTGGTGCACTGAGCCCTCTTGTGGCCTTTTTGCCCACAGCGCTGGCAAGTTAGGCTTTGGGCTGTCTCTGTCCAGGGCCTGGCTGGTTCTCTGGGGCACAGATGACCTGTTCCTTGGTCTCGCCCCGTAGTTGACTCCCTCCGTCGCTCAGCCGAGATCCGGTCTCTGCGCGGTTCCCTCTCTCTCCGGGACTCCCGTTCACACCCGGACCGGCTCTCCGTGAACTCATCCGCCAGTCTCCCGGCCTCCTGGGGGTTCTCTGGTCTCCGGTCCTTGAGCCACAGCCTCAGTTTGGGTGGGCACGCTTCATAGAACTGCTCCATCATGACCAGCTTGAGCAGCTCCTCTGCGGTCTGGGCTCCGACTCCAGACACCCACTTGCGGCAGTATTGCGCCAGGCGGGAGGCCAGGTCCACATAGGTCTCCCGTGGCCCTTTCTGTACCCCCCGGAACTTCTTCCTGTACATCTCGGGGGTCAGCCCGAACTTGTGCAGCAGGGCCTCCTTGACTCGGTTGTAATCCCCTGGCTGTAGGTCCTCCAGCTGGCTGAGCACTCCGGCCGCCTCCTGGTTCAGTGCGGGGATGAGCTCCTGCAGCCAGTCAGCTGGGGGGACCCGTTGCAGCCCACAGGCCCTCTCAAAGGCACTGAGGAACCCGTCTATGTCACCCATGTCCTTCAGTTGGGCCACCACGAGCCTCTCCAAGCGTCTGGCAGTCCTGGGACCCTGGGGCCCATCCGCACTTGGCGCAGCCAGTGCCCCGCCGGTTCTCCGCTCTGCCATGGCCAGCTCATGCTGCCGCTGCCTCTCTCGATCTTGGCGCTCCTTCTCTCGATCTTGGCGCTCCCTCTCTCGGTCCTGGCGGTCCTTCTCTCGGTCCTCTACTTCCAATTCCCTGATCCGCAGCTGGATCTCCAGGCGCCGCAGCTCCGCTGGGCTGGCCCCTGCCCTAGATGGGCTACGGCTTGCAGGCCTCCCGGGAGACGCTGTCTCATCTCTCCGTTGGGTTCCAGCGCTCCTCCCCCTCTCTGAGCCTGACACACTCTCAGGGGGGGTCTGGCTGCTTCCCCTGGGGACAAGATCCTGGCCCTATGGCTGGTCATTATCTTCCAGCTGGGCAATCAGCTGGGCCTTGGTTGCTTTCTGCACAGGCAAGCCCCTCTCTCTGCACAGCCCCACCAGCTCTGCCTTCAAGAGTTGGGCGTAGGCCATCTGCCCGCTGGTCCCCTTGGTGCAGACTCACCAGTCTAGTGCTGCAGCGCCCCACGATTCCCAGGAACCGCTTCGCTCTGTCTCCAGCACGCCTGGCTCCAGGGCTCTTGCTTCTGCTGCGCCTTGTCACTTGCCGCTGGGAGCTTCATCCACGGGGTGCAGTGCATCCCACTTCTGACACCAGTGTGACGGCGCGTTGGGGGTTCCCCGTCTCCTGCACCCCGAAATGGCACAAACAGACTTCACCAGCCGGTGGAATAGAGGAAGTTTATTGCCTCTCCAGGATACAGCACAGCACAGATGTAGTCTGGTCCCAGAGCTGGGCTAGGATGCCTCAGGCCCCTTGAGATGGGGAAGACTGGGCCCCTAAACTCCAGCCCCTTCTCCTAGGCTCTCCTCCATCCTCTCCCACCGTAACTAACTCAATTCCCTTGCAGCCCTGCCCCCCCAGTCAGGGCCGCATTCCACCTTCCTTTGTTCCTCTCCATGGGGGGTGTCTGGCCACTGGTTCAACAGGTTTGGCCTTACCTCTGCCTAGCGAGGTTTTCCCTGCTGGGTCTTGCTCCAGACAGCAGGGGTCACCACAGCCTAGCAATTACCCCCACTACGTCACACATGGATGGAACATAGACGAGTTAGTTGAATAAAATATCAGTGCTATTGTGTTTGGGTGTGTGATTTCGTTCCTCCCGTCCCTGGCGTACTGCTACTCGGTCTGCAGCTTGCCCAGGTAAGGAGTATCACGTGCTCTTTCCTAAATGACTAGAAGTCGAGTTGTCTAAAAGAATTGCACCCGGTGTGCCCCCTGAGACGGCGTGAAATGCTGCTCCGAGCTCTCAATGAACATTACGGGGGAGGGAGAGCTCAGTGCTTCGAGCATTGTCTTACTGAACCCAGGGTTATGAGTCAGTCTTTGAGGGGACCGTTTAGGAATCTGGGGCAAATCTGTCAGGGATGGTGCTTGGTCCTGCTGTGAGGGCAGGGGGCTGGACCTGATGGCGTCTCAAGGTCCCTTTGAATTCCAAAGTTCTCTGTTTTACTGCTCAGATTTGCACTCTTGTTTGACGAAATATGGGAACGATTAAAAAATTCAATGGCGATTAATCTCAGGCTTAACCGTGTGCACCTCCCCTTTGAGTTCAATCTCCTTCGCCAATCGGCCTTTCAGTGATTTCTGGGGTCGGATGCTTTCTCCATTGTGTTTTGCATCACACTGAAGGACTATCTTGAATTTCCCAAGGGCTGTCTTATGGGAATGGCTGACTCTTTAGTAATTTGCAGGGATGACACTGAAACAGTGTGAGCTCCATTCTATTCCTTGTCTGTGTAGGAGAAACCATCCACCATTACTGTGACCTGTTGTCAAAAAGAGTGACTGCAGCTGGTGTCACCCGCCTGTGTGAAGGTAAGGAAATACCTCTGGGCGTTTGGGCATCTGTGGGCAGGATGAGGCCTGAACACAGATGTCACAGTGTCCCTCTGGGTCTGAGGACAGTGCTGAAGGGAGAAGAGTGGTCTTGCTGGTAGGACATAAGAATGGGAGTCGGGAGCTTTGAGCCACCAGGAGCAACTCTGTGCCTCACCTTCCCCATCCGTGAAATGGGGGTAAGAACAGAAAGGCCCTCAAGGACAGCTGGCCAGAATGAAAAGGACCCTCACTATGACGAGGCATTAGTAGGAGGAGAAGGCAATTGGGAAGCAGAGGTTTCCCAGGCATCAGTTACAGCAGCTCTGTGGGGTTTCCAACCCGATTCCTCTTTGTTTCAGCTTTTCAGCAACAGCCTTTAAAATCAGACAGGGACACGTGGCTCATCCTGAATGAACATCGGCAATGGCTGCAGAAGCTTGCGAGCCGCGTGTTGGGTGCTTCTTACGACTTGGGAGCGGCACCGACACAGAAGGACTCTTCCTCGTGCCACGGTAGGTACCACAGACGGGAGCAGCTCTTTGGAGCAGGGAGGCAGGTTCCGTGGGGCGAGAGGGGCCGTGAGGGGTGGCAGGAGCGACGCGGCATCCTGGAGTCACTGGGGGCCTCTCGCCTGGGGGCTGGAGCTGAGGGAAATTGTTCCTACCACGGCCCTACCCCAAACGACCCCCCCCCCCCCGCCTTTGGTCTCCATGCGCGATGGCCCAGCCCCCCAGCCACAGCTTCTCCATGGGATCCCCTCCGTCAGCAGCGCACGGAGAGAGGGGGATTCTCCAGGACTCCCTTCGGCCATCGCCAGCCCCAGGGGAGCAGCAGCTGGGGGAGGGGCTGGGCTCTCTCAGGGATGCCGGCTCTCAGGGAAATGGTAAAGGGGGAGGAAGGGGAACCTGCCCTGGTCCAGATTCTCCCCCTTGACAATTGTGTCCTTCTCATCTGTGCTCCTGCCCTGTCTCCTCTGACAGACACCGGCTGAGCCCATCGCTCCCCGGCCTGGCCGGGAGACCAAGCAGCTGGGACACCACAAGGATCCGGAAGAGGCAGAGCTGCACGTGACGGGGAACCAGCCACGACCGGGACCAGGAGCCGTTCAACCCACAGGCCAGAGGACGCCAAGCCCCTCCCCGGCCCTGCGGTGCGTCCACAAGAACCGAGGATCCGCTCCTGGCCCAGAGACTTGCAGCTGTCGTAGACTTTTGCTTGTTCCCCAACATTTGTCCTGCCCGACACCCCAGGACATGGCTTGTGAGTCACCATCAGACCCACCCATCTCCGGGCCCTTCCCACCGGCCTCTGCCCATCTGGGTGGGTCTCTCTCGTCGTCCGTCTGCCTTCCCACAAACAGCAGCGTGGGACCACTCTCCTGGGGGGCACTGGGACTGCGCGTGTTCTGGGGTGCGCGGTGGGGAGGGGTTGGGGTTGCGCATTCTGGGGTGCGCGGTGGGGAGGGTTTGGGGTTGCGCGTTCTGGGGTCCGCGGTGGGGAGGGATTGGGGTTGCGCGTTCTGGGGTCCGCGGTGGGGGAGGGGTTGGGGTTGCACGAGTTCTGGGGTGCGCGGTGGGGGAGGGGCTGGGGTTGCGCATTCTGGGGTGCGTGGTGGGAGAGGGGTTGGGGCTGCCCAGCATTCTGGGACTGGGCTGGGAAGCTGAGGCTGCCCGGCTGCTCTGGGGCTTGCGGGGATGCCAGGGCACCGGGCAGCCTGAGGGCTGGTGTGGGAGGGTAGAAATCTGGGGCTGGGCAGCCACCAGTGTGGGGAGGAGAGGGCAGGGCAGGAGTGAGTAGCCTGGGAGGTTGGGGGGGCGGAGCCTTAGGAAGAAGGGGCGGGGCTGAGGTTTGCCTTCCCTCGTTAGCCATTCGCCCGCTGCCCATGCCTCCCACTGCTCTCTGCCAGTCGGGTAGAGGCCCTGGAGAGAGGGGACGTGCCCAGGCACAGAAGTGTTGTGGTCAGGTGCCCCGGCCACAAGAGACTCCTCTGACCCCCAAGAAACCCCACAGAGCCCTCTGCCAACTGGGGCGGGTTTCACCCCTCCCCCATCTCAGAAGGCCACGTGGGAATTCTTGGAGGGGTCTTGGACCCTCTTGTGGTTTTATCCCCGTGGATCTGCCTCGGGAATGGATTTCACCGATTGGTGACGGGTGCAGGGCAGGGACCCATCTGGAAGTGGGTCAGGGGACCCCTCTGAGGACTCCTCTCCCGCCCTCCACCAGTCACTGTGGCCCCTGCCCGTAGGACCCGCGAGGGAGGGGACTGCACCACATGGGGGAAGTGCCGCGGTCTGGGGCCCTGCGCGCAAGAGGGTCCTGTGACCCCTCCAAGGAGTCTCTCCACCGTCCCCTCCCTACCAGTGAGGGTCACCCCCTCCCCCGCCTCAGGCCAGCTCAGAAGGGAAACGTGCACCAGTCAGAGCAGCCAGTGCCCGACAGCCTAGGCCAGAAGCCTCCATCTCTGGAGCTGAGCAGCCGGCCGGCACCATCGCCCTGGACGCCCCAGCGCAACAGTGCGAGGAAGAGCCCGTCTCGCTCCCTGGACGTCTTTCCAGAACTCAGCGCCTGGCCCTTCGGGCTGCCCCTCTGACTGGTGCACGTTTCCCTTCTGAGCTGGCGTGGGGAGGAGGTGACCCTCACTGGTAGGAGGGGACGGTGGAGAGACTCCTTGGAGGGGTTACAGGACCCTCTTGTGGGCAGGGCCCCAGACCGTGGCACTTCCCCCATGTGGTGCAGTCCCCTCCCTCGCTGGTCCTACGGGCAGGGGCCACAGTGACTGGTGGAGGGCGGGAGAGGAGTCCTCAGAGGGGTCCCGTGACCCACTTCCCAATGGGACACTCTGCCCCCCGTCGGAGGGACAACTCCCAGCCTGGTTGCGTTACACCAGTCGCTGGGGACAGACCCGCAGTCACGGCGCGCTCCGCTTAGACAGGGCTGACTCCCACGCACGACGCCGCAAAGGGGTTAGGGTGGGAGCCAGTTAGGATCCGGCCCATCGGTCAAACCCACTCTCGGGGCGGCGCTACGGGGCCACGTTCCCTCTCAGGTGCAGAATGTCCTTTGTTAGGTGCAGCAGGGGGCACAGAGCAGGGGCAGTGGTTTTTGTTCTGGCTGGGGGCAGCCTCGGGGGCGCGGCCGGGGATGGAGGATATGCGGCGCGGGGGAATTATCTGAACTCCTGGACTAATAAATGTATCTCTGCTGTAGACCCTGCGTTGCTGTGAATCCCTCTGTCGCGACAAAGATTGTGTTTGATGTTTGTTTGTCTTGTGGGGTTTGTCTTATTGCTGCCTTGTGCTGTATTGTGTTAAACACAAATCCCGCGTTAGGCACAAACGGATTAATAGGCATTGCTGACTGTATCTGCAGAAGCTATTGTCTCAGCAGGGCAGAGGCCCAGCAATGCCAGGCACTGCAGCTCCTGCGCAACGTGGGGACGCTTCTGCCCCAGGGAGGTGGGGGGGGGGGGGCAGCTCTCTGCCTGGGGACCCGCCCGGCCTGTCTCCTCAGGAACCTCTCAGCAGCTGTATCCTGCAACAAGCCGTGAGCAGCCGTGAGCGTGGGCAACGCAGCCTCTGGCCATAGGACAGGCAGCTCCCTCCTGTAGCCCCTGGCCAACTCCCTCCCGGCCTGAGCCACACAAGAACCCAGGCGTCCTGGGCCAGACAGCTGACCATGTGTGTGTGGGGGGGTGACATCTCCCAGCTCATGATCCCCCGGCACTTCACAGACGTTCCTGAAGCCTCCCACCCTGGGCCGTGGGGACTGGAGAGCACCCAGCTCCCCCCAGGAACACCCAGTTCCCTTGCACTCTCCAGACCTCAGCTGGCCGCTGCCAGTCCCTCTCTCTAGCCCGTTTCTGGGCAGACTGCAGTCCCTCCTGGCCACTCCTCCCTGGCAAAGGGTGCGGACCTGCTACCTCTGCAACCCTGCCTTCAGGCCTTACGGCCTGGGGCTTCCCCCGCCCAAGCCCTCCCAGCCTGCCATGTCTGCTGTCCTACCTCGGTGTTTTGTACCTCGGTACCTTCAGTGGTCTGGACTGTCAGTGTCAGCGTCGTCTGGTCAGGGTCGTCCTGGCGCGTTCCTGACAGGACCTCTACTCCGTCGGTGATAATAAACTCACGGCTGCGTGCGTAACAATCGGTACTCCCTTTATCTAGTGTGTTAGACCCCGTGCACTTGGGTCAACACAAGAGATCTCTGAGAGGCCCCGGAAACGACAGATGCAGGCAAGGTTTGAAATCAGTCGAGCGGGTTTATTGTCAGATGCGAAGCTCTACCAGTTGGTAACAGAGATCAGTACAATGTGACACCACTGGGCACTATGGCCCGCGTTGACACGGTACCAACACCGGGCAGGCCTATTGCCATATAACAGATATTAACAGCACTTAGTCAAAGTTAAGTTACTGTGCACTCTGTAAGTTTAGGCAATGACACCTGCCGTTCAGGCACCTAGTGCGCCCCCCCCCCCCCAAGGTCGGCCAGAGAGCACCCTCTGCGGTGTCCTTTTATAGACAGGTACAAACAACTTACATCATTTCTTTACGTACCAGGTTAACACCCTCTGTTGCCTAGTTACCACCCCTCACTGTATGGAAGGGGGGCTCACTTACTATCCTTCATGCTGTCAATCTCGACCCGGTCCTGAACCTAGGTCCGTCTGTGCATTAGTTTTCAGGGAGTTTTTGTACCAAGACATTTCTTATTCAGATGTTCCATTACTCCCCTTTGGCTCTCAGTCTGTACCCAGTGCCTCCCTGTGTCCTTCCATGCTCGACCTAACTTACACAATCACACAGTTATCAATAGGGCTTCTTTCTTGGCTCCTGTGTTACTGAACCAAAGTCTTGCTCACTAGATTGCAGGCCTGTTGCTGTTTCCGTGTTGCAGGCCTTAGGCCTGCTGACTCCATATCACTGACCCTCAGCTTACTACATCTGCCTCTCACAGCCCCGCCCACCACGGCTGCCTCTCGCAGATCCACAGACAGACCTTCCAGGATACAGGAATCAAATCCTCACCTTACAAGAAGTGATTTTTGTTACAAAACAGGAGAGAAACGTGATAAAGAGTACTTGTTTCCTTGATGTTACAGAGCAAGGGTACGTCTACACTACAGCGCTAGTTCGAACTAACTTAGTTCGAATTAGTTAATTCGAACTAAGCTAATTCGAACTAACGCGTCTAGAACTAAAAACTAGTTCGAATTAGCGTTTTGCTAATTCGAACTAGCAAGTCCACATTGAGTGGACTCTGAACAGGGCTTAAGGATGGCCGGAAGCAGTGCCAGCAGGGCATCAGAGGAGTACTTAGAGCGTGGAGATGCTGTCTCAGGCTAGCTGAGGGCTGCGCTTAAAGTGTCCCGACCCCCACCCCGGACACACAGTTCTAAGGGGTGCCCCGCTTGAAAACCAGTCCTGGCTTGGAGTGCCCGGAGTGCCCACACTGGGCACATCACACCACTCGGCCATCAGCCCGGCTGCACTTGCCGCAGGCTGCCATCTGGGGAGAGGGGGCAATTGGGGGGCTGCAGGAGAGCTTCCACCCCCAGAAGCCCGCAGAGCCAGCCCAGTCCTCCCCATCGGGGGCTCGTACCCCATTCCTCCCTCACCTCCTTCCACTTAGCCTTCCCTAGCCCCTTTTCTTGATGTACAAAATAAAGGACAATTGTATTCAAAAAAGGAATCTGTCTTTATTGAACAAAACTGGGGGAGACTGGGAAAAGGAGGTGGGAGAGGGGAAGAGAAAGGCTGGGAGAGGGGAGGGCAACTAACATGATCAGGGGTTGGGAACAGGTCCCAGATGAAGAGAGGCTACAGAGACTGGGACTGTTCAGCTTAGAAAAGAGGAGACAGAGGGGGGACAGAATAGAGGTCTCTAAAAGCAGGGGTTGGGTGGAGAGGGTGCATTCAGAAAAGTTCTTCCTGAGTTCCCATAAAGAAGGACTAGAGGACACCAAAGGAAAGGAATGGGTAGCAGGCTTGAAACTAGTAAGAGAAAGTTGTTGTTCTTGACAAAGCAAATAGTTAACCTGCGGAACTCCTTGCTGCAGGAGGCTGTGAAGGCTGGAACTAGAACAGAGTTGAAAGGGAAGTGAGATCAAGTCATGGAGGTTGGGTCCATGGAGTAGTCTTAGCCAGGGGGTAGGAGTGGTGTCCCTGCCCAAAGTTTGTGGAAGGCTGGAGAGGGATGGCACGAGACAAATGGCTTGGTCACTGTCTTCGGTCCATCCCCTCCAGGGTCCCTAGGGTTGGCCGCTGTCGGCAGACAGGCTACTGGGCTAGATGGACCTTTGGTCTGACCCAGGACGGCCATTGTAAGCTCAGGGCTCAGGGTCGGGGGTCTCAGTGGACCCCCTTGATTTTCATGCACAGCTGCTCCTGGGTGGCCAGGCTGGCAGCTCTCCTGCCCTAGATGGCCACTTTCCTGTGCCTAGTGCGGAGATCGTGGACGAGGTCCACGATGTCCGCATTAGCCCAGGAAGGTGCCCGCCTCTTGCGGTCCAGGGCAAGCTCCCGGGAGCCGCCAGCCTGCTCCCGGGAAGAGGGGGTGGGCTGGGGGACATCGGGTGGGTGGCTCTGTGCCATGCCAGGTGCAGGGTCTGCTGGCTGGGTGCTGGCAGGCTTGCACCTGGCACGGGCACCGTAGCCAGCCCGTGCCCCTTTAAGGGGTCCGGGGCCGGGAGGGGGGCATAGAGTTTCCCTGGTGTTGGCCAGAGTGGCCACCAGGGAAACCTGGGGAGGGCTAGCCTCCCACTAGTTCGAATTAAGGGGCTATACACCCCTTAATTCGAACTAGCTAGTTCGAACTAGGCTTAATCCTCGTAAAATGAGGTTTACCTAGTTCGAACTAAGCGCTCCGCTAGTTCGATTCAAATTCGAACTAGCGGAGCGCTAGTGTAGCGGCTATGAATGTTAGTTCGAACTAACGTCCGTTAGTTCGAACTAACATTGTAGTGTAGACATACCCCGACTGAGGAAACCGAATTAAAACAGAAAAAACCCTCTGGCACAATGCTCATTTTTTCGGGAAGAATGGCTCTTGCGCAAGGGGGGGGGGTTCACATCTACACAGCTCCTTTTTGTGTAAAAGCCTCTCGTGCAAAAACTGTTGCTAATTAATTATGCAAATGAAGCGTGGTGATAGTCTACCCTGCGCTTCATTTGCACAAGCTTTTGCGGAAAAAGGTTGCGGTATGGACGTTGCCAAAGAGAGCAGGCAGGGAACCTAAATCCAATTCACATTTCAACCCTCTGTCTCGATTGGTTCTCCTGGCCCCCTGGCTGACACCTTTGCTAGGTACCTGAATTAACCCTTTAATCAGCGGGTGCTGGTCAGCACTCCTCCTGTTCATGACACCTTCCCATGGGCCCGCCTCCATGTCGTAGAGCTCAGCAGTTTGGCATTGGCCCCTTTCCTCTGGTGCAGCCAGGTGAGGGGAGAGTGGTCGGTTACACTGTCAGAGCCGCCCAAATAGCTATCTAAGGGCCCACACCCGGGCCAGGCAGTGCTTCTGTACGGCCGCACAGTGCAGCTCCCGGGGCAGCATCGTCCTGACGAAGTTCACAGCGGGGCGCCTCTCCCCGTACAGTCAGTTTGCAACAGCACCACCCCGCCCGGTGTCTGAGGCGTCAGTGAACAGCAGGAAGGGTTCCCTGACGTCCGCATCCACCTGCACCGGGCCAGGGATGAGTAGCCCCGGTCAGCACAGAGAGCCCTTCCGCACTGCTCGGTCCAGACCACGTGCTTGGGCCCTTCCTACATGGCTCTGTCCGGGGAGCTGCCAGGCTCTACAGCGCTACTGTCACGCGGCCGGGGAGAAGGCCCCGTTCAGGGTGGGGAGGTTAAATATCCGATATTTGACTAGTCGATTAACCTCGTGAATCCTTACCAGAGCGGTCTGAGCTCCTGGACCCCACATAAGCCAGAACTCAGCCAGGCTCTCTGCCCGCCCACCTCCTAAGGTGTTTGTTCTGCTGCTGCTGCTTCCTTTCCTGCTCCTTCTGCTGCTGCCGCTACCTCTTCTGTTGCAGCTTCTTCTCCTGTCTCGATTTTTTTCTGCTTCTTCTACTGTTTCTTCGTCTGCTGCTTTAAACTGCTGCTGCTTTTTCTTCTGCTGTTTCTGCTGCTTCTGCTACTGCTGCTCCTGTTTGTTTTTCTGTTTCTCCTTCTGCTTCAAACTGCTGATTCTTTTGCTGCTCCTGCCTCCTTTCTTCTGCTGCTTCTTCTACTGCCGTGGTCTCCAATCTTTTGAATCACAAGATCACTTTTTCAGTTTAAGTGCAATGTAAGATCTACCTGAAACCCAAATGCTCTTGCCCCGCTTCCTTCTGCTCCTTCTTTGAGGCCCTGGCCCTGTTCTACCCCCTTCTTCCAGGCCCCCCCCTGCTCACTCCATGCCCTTTCCTTGCCCATCCTCTCTTTCATCAGCGTTAGGTGGGAGAAGCGATGAAGCTGCTGAGGGGTCCCCTAACAATACTAACCCCTTTGTTCGACTCCTGTGACAGCCAGTGACTGTCTAGGAAGGAGTACGGCAGAAAGGGATCTAGGGGTTATAGTGGACAATATGCTGAATATGAGTCAGCAGTGTGATGCTGTTGCAAGAAAAGCAAACATGATTCTGGGATGTGTTGTGAGGAAGACACGAGAAGTCATTCTTCCGCTCTACTCTGCGCTGGTTAGCCCCCGGTTGGAGTATTGTGTCCAGTTCTGGGCATCACATTTCAAGAAAGATGTGGAGAAATTGGAGAGGGTCTTGAGAAGAGCAACAAGAATAATTAAAGGTCTAGAGAACATGACCTATGAGGGAAGGCTGAAAGAATTGGGTTTGTTTAGTTTAGAAAAGAGAAGATTGTGGGGGGGACAGGATAGCCGTTTTCAGGTATCTAAAAGGGTGTTATAAGGAGGAGAGAGAAAACTTGTTCATCTTTGCCTCTGAGGATAGGACAAGAAGCAATGGGCTTAAACTGCAGCAAGGCAGCTTTTAGTTGGACATTAGGAAAAAGTTCCTAGCTATCAGAGTGGTTAAACACTGGAATAAATTGCCCAGGGAGGTTGTGGAATCCCCATCTCTGGGAATATTTAAGAGTAGGTTAGATAAATGTCTATCAGGGATGGTTTAGACCAGTGGTCCCCAACCTTTTTAGGTTGTCGGGCGCCAGGGGGCGTGGCCGTTTGCCCGCCGGGCACCCGGGGGCGGGGTCCCCCCTTGCCGTGCACCCGGGGGCAGCCCCCCCCAGCCGCGTGCCCGGGGGCGGGGCCCCCTCCAAGTGACGCACGCCCGGGGCCGGCGCTCCCCCCCCCCCCGCCGAGGGCCGCGCGCCCGGGGCCAGCGCTCCCCCCCGCCGCGCGCCCGGGGCCGGGGCCGGCGCTCCCCCCGCCAAGCGCGCTCCCCCCGCAAGCGCCCGGGTTTAGACAGTATTTGGTCCTGCCATGAGGGCGGGGGACTGGACTCAATGACCTCTCGAAATCCCTCCCAGTCCTAGTATTCTATGATTCTATCATCTGGCGGCGTGTTTTTATTCATCAAAGGGCCAATTAAGGTGAATTGAACATATGACCAATTTATGATGGGTAAATTTACAAAATAGGGGATTCAGCGGATATTACAAAAGAGGAGATTCAGCGGACAACCAACAAACAGTACAGTAATCAATTCCCAAAAATCACAAGGAAACGGAAAATTTCGGCTGAGTCCAATTGGCATGGTCAGTGTAATAACCAAAGTTTATAGCAGCCTTCTTGAAAGTTCCCAGACTGTTGCTCAGGAGCTCAAATCTCGCAGCTCACCGAGAGCTTTGAGAGGAGCCCTGAGAAGAGCCCTCCGAGTCCTCTTCCCTGCCGATGGTAAGTAGTTCTCAGGGTGGCTGGCGATGGTCTTCAGTGGAGTCTCCCGTAAGGCTGCAGTTGTCTTGATCCGGAGTCTGATGTCCTCTGAGGAAAACCCCGCGCACCCTGCCTCTGGGACGGACATCCCCAACCTGTCCTGCTATCGGCCTTTTATCCCGTCTCAGGCGGGAAATCCCTGCGAGGGAAACCCTCGGAGTCTGCCCCTGCTAGGGAGACCCTGTGTGTGAACTTCTGAGGTAAAGCCAGGTCAGACTGGACAGTGTGTGTTTGTGAGAATGACAGACACACAAACACTGAGAGTGACAGAGATTTGTACATTGCCGAGCTCCCTCCATCCCCTGCTCTCTGTGTGGAGATAGGGCATAAGAGTAGAGGGAGGGAGGAACACCCTGACATCAGAGCCCCCCCCCTTCTCCTTCCCACACCCTGCACAGCAAGCAGGATACGAAGGGGGCAGCTTCAATGCAGAAGGCAGGAGCAGCATGAAAATGGGGAGAGGAGCAACTGAAGCGTTAGCCCTTGAGAGCTTCCTGGACAAACCAGCCAGGATCATCGGCCAGAGGCTCTGAGATCTGTCATTAGACCCCGATCCACTGCTCGGTGACCACTGCTCTACTATTTCTGCTGCTGCCGCTTCTTCTGTTGCTGCTCCTTCTCCTGCCCCTGCTTGTTTTCATGTTTCTTCTTCTGTTTGTGCTGCTGCTTCTTTGGCTACTTTTTCTTCTGTTGTTTCTTTTGCTGATTCTTCTTCTGCTTTTGCTCCTTCTTCCTCTGTGGCTGCTACTTACTCTGCTGTTGCCTCTTCTGCTGCTGCTTTTCTTCTTCTTCTGGGCTGTGTCTACACTGCACCCCTTTTCCGGAAAGGGATGCAGATGAGACAAGTCGGAATTGCAAATGCAGCGAGGATTTAAATTTTCCCCGCTCCATTTGCATGAACATGGCTGCCGCTTTTTTCCGGCTCGGGGCTTTGCCGGAAAAAAGCGAAAGTCTAGACAGGGATCTTTTGGGAAAAAAGCCTTTTCCGAAAGGTCCCTTATTCCTCTTAAAATCAGGACACAGCCCTGCTGCTGCTGCTAATTCCTCTTTCTTCGGCTGCTGCTTCTTCAGCTTCTCCTATTCCTGCCTCTGCTTCTGCTGTTCCTGCTGCTCTTTTCTTCTGCTGCTGCTGCTGCCTCTTTTCTTCTCTGTTTCTTCTACTGCTTCTGCAGCTGCTGCTGCTTCTCTGGCTGCTGCTGCTCCTTCTTTTTCTGTGGATACTTCTGCTGTTGCTGCTATTGTGCTGCTACTTCTTCTCCATCTGGTGTTTGTTTCCTGTTGCTACTCTTTCTGCTGCTGCTAATTCTTTTTCTGTTCCTTCTTCTGCTGCTCCTTCTGCTGCTGCTACTTCTTTTTCTGTTCCTTTTTCTGCTGCTCCTTCTGCTGCTGCTGTTGCTTCTTCTGCAGTGCTGCTGTTTCTGCTGCTTCATCTGCTTCTATGGTTCCTTCTGTGGCTGCTCCTATTTGTTTTTCTGCGTCTCCTTCTTCTGTTTGTGCTTCTGCTTCTTCTGTGGCTGCTGCTGTTTTCTTTCTTCTGCTGCTGCTGTTTCTACTTCTCTCAGGGGATGTCTACATTTGCCCCCTAGTTCGGAGTAGGGAGGCAAATGAAGCATACCGAAGTTGCTAATGAAGTGTGGGATTTAAATATCCCGTGCTTGATTAGCATATTTGCAGCCGGTCGCCATTTTAAAATGCCAGTCGCCCGATTTAACTCACCGTGAGTAGACACAGTAGTCCGATTTAAAACCCTTCCCTCGATTTCACTGTTACTCCTCATTGCACGAGGAGTAACAGTTAAATCTCGCGCTTCATTAGCAACTTGGGTATGCTTCATTTGCCTCCCTCGTCCGAACTAGGGGACAAGTGTAGACACACCCCCACTCAATAAGGAGCAGCCAGAGATCATGACGCAGGGATGATCCCCAAAGCCTTATTCTGCCCCTCTAATGGAGCAGGCAGGAAGTGGGGGGAGGGGTGACCCACAGAAATTAGGAGCCTGCTGGAAGTCTCCAGAGAGCTGTCACCTCTGCACCTGGGAAGGGAAGGGGGAGGGACTGGCTCCTCAGGGGCTGGGCCTGGGCATCTTCTCTCAGGAACCAGGGGAAGCCTTGTGCCCGGTAGGGAGCTGGCTCCATCACTGTAGCCGGCTGGGCCCTTACCCCGCTCTGCCCTGTCAGGAGGAGGGGAACGGAACTCGGGGGCTGAGGTGGTAACAGAGCATCTCCCTCCCTCCCATTTAACACTCCATTGGCATCCACAGCAAAGTGTGGGACACTTCCGGCCCACGCAGCCTCCTCAGCACCTGCCCTGCTATCGACAGGCACATTTGCCTTCCCTCTGCCTCCTAAGCCTGTTCCAGTGCGAGAGGAAACCGCAACATCCTCTGGGAGGAGGGTCCCAACTACGGGATGGTTTCCCTCTGCTCCCATTGAATGCTCTGTTCCCTTGAGACTTTCATCCTCCTTAAGAGCACTGGGGCTCTCAGACTGGAGGTGGGACAGTACTACTGTGTCCCGGAAAGTCTCATCAGCATAGCTCTCTGCCTCCCTTAGCTCCTCCAGTTCAGGCACCCTGGCCTCCAAAGCACGAACTCAGTCTCTGAGGGTCAGGAGCTCCTTGCAACGGGTGCACACATACGCCACCCGCCCACAGGGCAGGTAATTATACATGTTACACTCGACACAATAAACAGGATAGCCCCCACTCTGCTGCTGGGCTTCTGTCTCCATTTTTCTAATGAATAAATTTAAGTAGAAACTGGGATTCTTTTTAAACCTCTGGAATATAGATTATTATACAAGTTATGTTTTAAAGAAGGTCAGAAGTCACTAGTGCCCTCTAACCTCCCCTCTAAACTCCCTGTTAGCTGTTCCTGTTCGCAAGCTCCCTGGGCGCTGAGTCACAGGCTTATATAGCTCCGGTAGCCCCTCCCCCTGACTGAGGCTCAGCCAATTAACAGAGGCTTCTAGGTTTCAAACCATTTAGAAGCTCCTTCAAACAAACAAACAAACAAACCAAAGAGACCAACACAAGCTCAGCACACAGCAAATAACTCCCCCCCACACAAACACACACTCCAGACAGCCACTTACCACAAGGGTCCCTCTTTTACTCCTCTTTTACCTGGAGAACTCCCTCTCCAAACTCCCTGTTAGCTGTTCCTGGTCGCAAGCTGAACAGGACTTCACTTGACTGCGTACTGAAATGTTTCTGTGTTTGTCAAGTAGCTTGCTAATGTTTTCAGTGCCAAAATCATCCCTGATTTCATGTGGGGGAAGTGAGGCAAAGAAAAAAGCTGCCCATTCATTTAGTTCATTCTCTGGAAACCTCTTACTCAGAGGCTCACACAGCAGGGAGATGAAACGTAGAATAGGTTCACTGCTGAACTGGTCATCGGTTGTGGTTGATTTGATTTGATTTTTCACACTGTTTCTCCAAGATCCTGCCCTCTCAGCCTGCGGCTCTGGGCCCTTGCTAACTGCACAGCCTCACGCGTTGTCAAAGAACCTTTCTGGGAGCATTTAGTCAGTTCTGCTAATTCATGTGAGACCTCATTTAATACAGCTGCAGTGACGTGGCAATTAGTGTCATGGAACTTATTCAGGCAGCACTTTGCTATTGGGTCATTATTTTTTGAGATTTCCTGTTCCAAATAGTTAAGAAGGGGCTCCTAATTACACAGCAAAGCACTTCCAGCAAAATGTCTAGGTGGCCACCTCACTTCAGTTAGAGGTTTCAATGATACGGTCTCATTTTCTGTGACATTTGCTATTTCCTCCAATTGTCCTCTTCGGACTGAGGATCTGCAAAAGATTCTATAAACCGTCTTCAAAAGGGTCTCTCCTGTCTTCAGCACTGGCACTTGGTTCCACACATCAGCTAAACCCAGGTCTTCTCCATGGGCCAGGCAGTGTTGTGCTGTTAAATGTTAGATGCTCTGCTTGAGTTGTCTGGCAACACCATTGTTTTTCCCCCAGCACGACTGAAGCACCATCTGAAGTGAACATCGCTGTTTTCATCAGATCCCGCTTATTCAGGGTGTCAAAGGCTTTGAGAGCAGCTGTAACAGCTTGTGCATTCCAAGCAGATAACTGAATCGTTCCACCAAACACAGTCTTCTGCCCTGCACATGCTGCAGCTCTGAACTTGAAGTCAATGAAAAGCAAGTTGGTGACAGAAATACCTGTGCTCTCATCAGTAACAAGTGTATGGTAGGAAGACAGGCGAATAGCTGACTTGATTTCTGCACGGACAACACTGATGATTGACTCCAAAACCGCAAAAGCAGAGTTTTTCTATGCCAGCTTGTACATACTGGTGCTTTTGCTTGATGAATCCTCTTCACGTTGTCCAAGGGCTTCCCCCTTCCCACTTGTGGCCTGCAGAGAAATGGCTGCATATTCTAGTCTGAGTCCAAATTTAGCAGGTCAAGCCCACATCAGCACTGTACTGGAATATGTCCCCGCTCTGTACACAGATCTGGCCTTGAGATTGTTGAGATTCTGCTTCAACTCTTTCATTCACCCATTCTCCTTTGACCGTGGGGCAGCATTTCTTCTTAGGGTTTGCTCCTGTGTTGGTTGATGCTCTTAGCCTTCATTAACACATGACTGTTAAAAGGTGCAGAAGGGCTGGGGGTCATGTAATATCACATATTCTGCTCTTAATTAAAAATCCTGTAGTCCATGAGATATGTACAGCTTGTATTAAAAAGAGTCTGCCCGAGAGTGCTGCTGTGATAACTAACTCTGTTGCAGGCAATGATTAGAGTCATTGAACACTAGGACTGGAAGTGACTCAGGAGATCAAGTCCCTCCCCTGCACTCATGGCAGGACCAAGCACTGTCTAGATCATCCCTGGCAGGCGTCTGTCCAACCTGCTCTTCAGTATCTCCAGTGATGGAGACTCCACAACCTCCCTCAGCAATTTATTCCAGTGTTTAACCACCCAGACAGGTAGGAAGTTTTTCCTTATGTCCAATCTAAACCTCCCCTGCTGGAATTTAAGTCCATTGCTTCTTGTCCTATCCTCAGAGACCCAGGAGAACAGTCTTTCTACTTGCTCCTCCTGGTAACACCCTTTTAGATACTTGAAAACCGCTATCATGTCCCCTCTCAGTCTATTCTTTTCTAAAGTAAACAAGACCAATTCTTTCAGTCTTCCCACATGAATCATGTTTTCTAGACATTTGGTCTGTGTCTAGACTACATCCCTTTTCTCGAAAAAGGAATGTAAATGAACCACAGGAAATTTAAATCCCGCCTTCATTTGCAATTTCAAAGTGTCTAATTTACATCCCTTTTTTGAGAAAAAGGATGTAGTTTAGACACAGCCTTAGTCATTTTTGTTGCTCTTCTATGGACCTTCTTCAATTTCTCTGCATCTTTCTTGAAATGTGGTGCCCAGAATTAGACACAATACTCCAATTGAGGCCTGATCAGTGCCGTGCAGAGTAGAAGAATGACTTCTGGTCTCCTGCTCACAACACTCCTGTTAATGCATTCCAGAATCATGTTTGCTTTTCTTCCCCAACAGCATCACACTGTTTAGCTTCTGATCCAGTATGACCCCCTAGATCCCTTTCTGCAGTGCTCCTTCCTAGACAGTCGCTTCCCATTCTGTATGTATGAAACTGAGTGTTCCTTTCAAAGTGGAGCACTTTGCATTTGCCCTTATCAAACTTCATCCTGTTTACCTCAGACCAGTTCTCTAGTTTATCCAGATCATTCTGAATTCTGATTTTGTCATCCAAAGCACTTGCAACCCCTCCCAGCTTGGTATAATGTGCAAACATAATACGCGTACTCTCTATGCCATTATCTAAATTGATGATGAAGATATTGAACAGAATTGGTCCCAAAACAGACCCCTGAAGAACCCCACTTGTTATGCCCTTCCAGTATGACAAGTGAACTATTAGTAATTACTTTCTGAGAACAGTTATCCTGCCAGTTTTGCACCCACTTACGTTGTATTTCATCTTTTTGGTAGTTGCCCCATCTAGGTTGTATTTCCCTAGTTTATTGATAAGCAGGTCATGCGATACTGTATCAAATGCCCACCTCCTTCCCATAGTGCATTGCCTAGTGCAGTAGTCTGGGAGCTGAATTTGTTTGTGAAGACAGAGGCAAAATAAGCATTGAGTACTTCAGCTTTCTCCACATCATCTGTCACTAGTTTACCTCCCTCATTCAGTAAGGGCCCCACACCCTCTCTGATAACCCTCTTAATGCTAACATGCCCGGAGGAACCTTTCTTACCGGTCACATCCCTTGCTAGCTGCAAACCAGTTGTGCTTTTGAATTCCTGACTGCTCCCCTGCATTCTTGATCCTATCATTCCAGAGCAAGCTGTACCCTTCTCTATCAATATTCCAATCACGTGTATTATCCCACCAAGTCTCTGTGATACCGACTGTGTCATAGTTGTGTTTATTTACTAGCACTTCAAGTTCTTCCTGCCTATTCCCCGCCCTCCTTGCATTTGTACACAGGCATCTAAGATACAGATTTGATTTTGTCCCCAGTTCTGCTTTGTCCCTCCTTTACCTCTGCTATTGCAGCCCATGGTCCCTCCCATTTCTGACCCATCTCCCAGGTCTCCATGTTCTTCACTTGCCTATGAGCTTTGGTCACCTGCCACCGTCAAACCTAGTTTAAGGCCCTTTTCACTAGTTTAGCCAGTCTGTGCCCAAATACTCTCTTCCCCTTCCTCCAAAGGTGAACCCCATCCCTGCTTAGCAGTCCTTCTTCTTGGAACAGCATCCTGTGGTCAAGGAAGCCAAAGCCCTCCTGGCAACACCATCTTCGCAGCCAGGCATTCCCCTCCATGATGCACCTCTCTCTGCCTGGGCCCCGACCTTTAACAGGAAGGACTGAACAGAACACCACCAGCTCTCCAAACTCCTTCACCCATACTCCCAGAGCCCTGTAGTCGCTCCTGGTCCGCTCAAGGTCACACCTTGCAGTATCATTAGTGCCCACATGGATGAGTAGCATGGGGTAGTAGTCAGAGGGGTGGATATTCCTTGATAGTGCCTCTGTAATGTCTCAGATACGGGCCCCTGGCAGGCAGCATACCTCCCGCGATCACTTGTCAGGGTGACAGATGGGTGCCTTCGTCCCCCTCAGAAAGGAGTCTCCAACCACTGAGGAAGATTTCACAAAGCAAAACTGATTCCAAAATGATCAGTCTCTGAGGCCCAGTGAGAGTCAGAACTCCTCAAGAAAAAGCTACAATACATCTGGTTTCACTGAATAATTGCTGTCTGCTGCCATAGCTTCTAAAAGATGGTGAACTACCTGGATTTCATCCGCTGTAGCCCAGTCCATCACAGCTAGAATCCAAACTAATTCCAGTTAGATAGGCAAGTTTCTTCTGGCACTTTGTCATACACAGTTTACAGGGTAATAATGTTAACCCAGTTAACCCATGTGGCCCTGACTCAGGAGCAGCTTGGCAGCCACCATGTGATCCTGGCCCCAACATCAGCCCTGGGGACAGCAGAGAGCTGCCCAGATCAGCACCCACTCCCCCACCAAACCCAGCACCACCAGCAGCTTCCTTGGCACCGGTAGGATGGCGAGTGCAGGCTAGGTCTACACTACAGAGTTTTTGCTCAAAAACGTCTGTCCACATCTCAAGTGCTTTTTTGCGCAAGTAAAACCAAAGAACAGAGGGGTTTTCCTGGTGAAGGTATTCCTTAGTCTACGAGGAATAATTCCTTTTTGCAAAACAGTTTTTAGCAAAAAGGTATATGTGGACGGGCAAAAGGGTTTTTTTGCACAAGAAAAGGGAAGAGGAAAAAGCACAGGTGCCCTTGGGTTCCATTCTAGCCATAGTAATCACTGCTCACTTCAAGAAAGCATCCAGGCAGTCTGGACGCTCTCTTTCGCAAAAGTGCATCCCTTTTTTGATGCGCTTTTGCAGTGTGGATGCTCTCTTGTTTAAGAAGTTTTTGCAGATGAAAAGCTTCTTGTGCAAGAAGCCTGTAGTCTACACTTAGCTTTAAGAGAAAATGTAGGATGAACTTCAGCCACTTCTATAACAGCATTTCTGTAGAAAATCCCCTTTTTATAAACAAACAAACAGACCTCAGACAAAGCCTCTCCTATCATAAGAACAGCAACCTTCTCATTAGCACTTTAAGCCAACTTTAGGGTCATCGGCTCCCACAGTCCCAGGCTGTAAGGCGAGAAGGGACAGCCCTGCTCCCCGAGTTTCACCTCCTGCGCAACACAGGCCTGAGATATTCCTCACAACAGTTCCTGTGTCACTCCCGGCCCCATGTGTCTTCACCTTTGCCTGGGTTCTATGGACCAGCTCTGGCTCTTACAGGAGCGGATGGTTTCAAGAGACCGCTCTTGTGTGTGAATCCTGGGCAGACTATTCCCCTGCCTTTCCGGAAGGACAGAAAAACCCATTGGCTCCTTCTTTTTATTCGAGGCTGCATTTCTTCTTGCGAAGACTCACCTCAAGGGAGCACAGACACAGCCAGGTGCTCAGGGTAGTGGTCCAACCTGCAGCAGCCGAGGCATGCTCCGGCCTCAGCCAGGAGGAGCAGGCCTTGCCAGAGGAGCCCAAGAAAACCAGAGGCTCTTGAAAGCTCCTATCAGGCATAAGAAGACTCTGTCTGTAGCCAGTGTGGCAGCTCCATGGCAGAGGCTGATGAGGAGACAACAGCTTCCTCGCCCACAAGCTAGTTTTACTAGCTAGGAGCTTACAAATTAGAAAGGGAAAGAAGCTGCAGTATTAGATACGCCAGAGCACAACACATCTTCAGGGAAAGGGAACAGAGCCAAGAGCCCAGACACTGCTGCATGCAGAGAGAAAGGAAATGGAGTGGAGAGCCCAGAAGCCCAACAGAACACATCTACACACACTGTGGGCTAGCAAACACCTACGCTCAACAATGGAGTGTCTGACTGGGACATGCTTGGGAATCTCTTCTTTTCTGTTCTCAATAAACCTACTGTGACTAACACGTCTCATGCCCTGTTCTCATCCTGCTAGTGTTCCCGCCTTCCAGGCCATTGGACAAGATAGTTTCCAGCGCGGGAGCTTAAAGAGGTCATGGACTATAGGCATTGGGTAGGTGTTTGAGGATATATTAAGGATCTTTAAGATTCATAAACTGTCAGTCTGGAATGTAACCCTTTGCTTTCCAGAACCAGAGCGATTATTCCCACAAGCCCAAAATGAAAAAATCAGACCGGGGAGCCTGAGAAACATGCTGCAGTCAGCACCAGCCAGTGACCTATTGGCAGCAAGGGCAAATGAGAAGGAAGCGGAGGGATCCACTCCACCAAGAATATCAAAGCGTAATGTCTATGAAAAGTTATAAGGAGCTGAGATTAGAAACTGACAAGATCTCAGTAGTAGGCTGGAATTCTGGTTTCAGTCACCCCTGTGTAAATCCGCCTCCCCCGCCACACGGACACTCCTCATGTCAGTGTTTTTAAGATCAGATTCTGATCAGTCACACCACAGTAAATACTTGGTTATACAGGAGACGTGACCCTGGATTCACAAGGGTGTCAATGAGCAGGCTTTGAACCTAAAAATCCACATGCTCTGTCAGCACCAATTATATAGCCCCATCCATGCATAAGTTCTTATATAGCCAAGTCCTCTGATCTGAGAGCGCCAGAGAAGGTCCGCCACTCTGAGCAGGTGTAGTGCCATTGTGCTGGATGGGGAGAAGATGTGGTAAAATCATTCCAACGGCGGCGTTTGTCCCCACTTGCTATGTATTGGTGCTCCATGGGCAAGGATAGAGGTGGTGGATGCTGAGCACCAGAGATCTGCCACATTGGACAGGGGGATGCAGCTACTCTGGGGTCTCTGGGTACAAATAACTGATAGCAAAATCAATACCACTCTCCAGAAAACCCACTGACTGCTACACTTACCTACACGCCTCCACCTTCCATCCAGCACACACCATTCCATCCATTGTCTATAGTCAAGCCCTTAGATACAATCACATCTGCTCCAACCCCACTGACAGACCAAAAACTTTAAGATCTCTACCAAGCATTCGTAAAACTCAATTACCCACCGGTGGAATAGAAACAAATTGAAAGGGCCAGGCAAACTTGCAGAAACCATCTACTTCAAGATAGGCCCAAGAAAAGCTAGTTAAACTCCAACACATCAGCCACCTACAACCTACACTGGAACAGGATACTACACTCCGAGAGGCCCTGGGTGACAGACCTGTACTCTCTAATAGACAACCACCTAACCTCAGGAAGATACTTACTAACAACCACAAGGCATAGCACATCAATACTAACTCTGGAACTTTCCCTTGTGACAAACCCCATTGCCAACTTTGTCCACATATCTACTCTGGGGACACCATCACTGGACCTAACTATGTCAGTTATACGATCAAGGACTCATATTCCTGTTCATCCAGCAATGTGACTTATGCCATCATGTGTCAGCAGTGTCCCTCTGCAATGTATATTGACAGACTGCTCAGTCACTTTGCCAAAGAATCAATGCCCACAAATCTGACATCTTCCAAGAGAAAATCCTATTAGTCTACATTTCAGTCTACCTGGGCATTCCCTTAGAGACCTGACAACATGCATCTTACTTCAGAAAGACTTTAACACTAGATTACAGAGAGAAACTTCAGAACTTTCATTCATGCTTAAATTTGACAGGTTACAAATGGGCCTTAAGAAAGATGCTAGTTACCTACACATTACAAAGACAGCTTCCCCAACTATTGATAGTCCTAGTAACTGCTGATTAGCCACTCACTGACTTAAAATAAGCTATTTCCTCCTTCCCTCTCCCCCGCCCCACCTTTTGTTCTACAATCTGATTTGTTAGTTTATAATGTGCTCACCCTCTTCATTGTATTCCGTTGTTATATATGGTCACGCCAATTCTCTTTCAGAATAGGATTTGGAGAAGTGGGTCTGGCCTAGGAAAGCTCACCACCTAACAACTATCTTGTTAGTCTTTAAAGTGCTATTATATTTTTCCTTTTGTTTTACCATGTTACCACAGTGCATTTGCTAGACCTGTGCCTTAGGGGAAAGAATTGACCCATAGTGATTCAAAAGTGACTTTGATTCCATTTCGCTTCCTGTACAAGTTAGTCACACTTTGTTTGGCTCCAGTAACCCTATGTCAAATATTTACTAGGCTCTCATCAGAATCAACATTACAGCTGGGCAAACCTCTCCATGCAAACCCTGTTTTTCACTTGCTTACAAGTTGTATGAAACATCCCGGGTTCAGCCAGGCATAGGAACAAGCCTCTATTGCCGTCTGCCTCTTGTCTACACTTTTGCAGCTTCCTCAACAACGGCTGGTCTGAGTCCCATGCTGGCCACAATCTCCTGTCCCTCAGGATACTGATGCCCCCTCTATGGCCTCCTTGAGACCCCATCATTGAGATTCCCATCTAGATGTAGAGGCTGATGGAGATGGACAATTACAGGGCTCTCCACTAATCTCCCCTTTCCAGACTCCAGCATATAGTACGCTCAAGGCTCCAGCTGACTTCTCAATTGTACACAGATCTACATCCAATGTATACCCATCCCCAGACAGAACCTGAAAAGGCCAGGTGCCAGGAGAGCTATTTCAGAGTCATCACCTATGTGTTTCAAACCTCTGACTTCCTCTGCATCCCTTTGTACCTCTAGCAGTAACCATAATCGCAACACAGTTCTGCAAGAGCCTCTCTCGCTATCTTCTGTTTCTTTTTGTGACCTCTGTAGTTTATTACAGAATGTTAGTCTAATGCATAAAGGATCACTTCATGATATAAAACATAGTTACATGTTTCCAACAGAGTATATGCTCAGTGCTGTATAATATCCAAAAAATAAACTGAAAGCTCTTTAACTAGGGGATTCTCTACAAAATAGATATCCCTGTGGATCATTGGCTTTTAAATTTAAAACAGTTTTGATGCTGTAATGCAAGCCCCAAACACTAGGTAGAGCAGCTAGCACAGAAATATTCTGTTCAAAATAGCAGGTTGAAATGAACATGTTGCACTGTGGTGGAAGGAGAACAGCAAAAGATTTTTAGCATTTTAAGTTTTTCCATGAATCTGTTAGTTTTGCTTTATTCTACTTTACTATTTCTACATTAGCACTCAACAAAAGAGGGAGAAAAGTAAAGAAGTAAATTGTACTTCCCCATGATTTCAAAGTAACAAATTTCAAAAATTAACATTTGTTTTCAAACTTCAAGAGGAGGAAAACGTCAATGAAAATAGCACTTTTCAATCAGCTGAGAATAAATACAATATATTTATTCTCCATCTCAGATTGTTTAATTTGCAGATTACTGTGCAAATTACTAAATTTCTAATTATGCTACACAACTAAAAACATTAGAATTAAGTGTGGCTGCTTCATATACCCTGTTTCTTGTTCCTTATATTAGTCTCATCTTTTCTGTCCTAGGACTCATGAATTAGAAAAAAAAATCAGCTGGTGCAAAACCCTCAGAGATTATCATCTGCAAAAGAGGTTAATAGAAATTCTTCCAAAAGACCTAGAATTTATCTTGGATGAATCAGTCTCCCAATCCAGTGTCATAGAGGAGGAATATGATCTCTTGGATAAAACAGAGGAGGACCCCAAGAGGAAACACTGTTGATTCTGATGCAGGAAGTTTTATTTCCAGTGAGTGAACAAGGCATCCAAATAGATGATGACAGCATGGAATGCCAGATTGCAATAACTGCATTAAAAAAATTGCCTCAGAGAAAGAAATGCTAAAGCTCTTCAGGGATTTATGGAAAATCCTGGCTAATGTGGAAAAAGAACTGTGTCGAATGAGAGGTCAGGGAAGATATCCCTGCTGAGAAATATAAATCTCAGCTGAAAGATAAGATTTTGCAATTACACAGACAGAATAAATGTGATCTTATTAATGGTTTGACTAGACTCAAATGCTGTACAACATCTACTTGCATTAGAGAAACACTATTTTCTGAAATGGATCAAATTTCAGCTGGATCACACTGATAGAAGGAATTGTTCTGAACCTACAGGCTGAATACAAAGAGAAATGCAAGTCTCTCAGATTAGTTCTGCCACTTCTTTACAGGTTGAGCATTCCATGTGAAAGTTGGGGAAGTCTCAGGAGGCTGTGCACCCCATGGTTAAAGGCTGCAATACCCTAAAAAGTGGAAGGCAACTCAACCACCTCTCAGGCATCGCAATCGACCTCATGCTAAAAGAGCTTCCTGTTCACCTGATGAACGGACATGTCTGCAACCTCCCACTGCAATGGGTGACCGACATTCTGAACTCTGGGCCAGTCTGAGGCGAAGGACCAAAATGCTGGTTGTGATGATGCTGGGAGTGCAGAGCACCGGGAAATCCACCTTCCTGAACGCCACATTCCAGCGGCAGTTTGCAGTGAGTAGCGGCTGAGGTACGCAGGGAGCCTTCATGTTGCTCCTTCAAGATAGAGCAATCTTAGAAAAGGAACAGGGCTGTGATTTCATCCTGGTGATGGACACAAAGTATGAAAGCCCCTGAACAGGCCAAGGTGGAAGAGAGTTATCAACATGACAACGAGTTGGCTATCCTGGTGATTGGACTGAACAACAGAACCATTGTTAACATGGTCATGGAGAATGCCACTGAAATGAAAGATTTTGAAAGCTGTGCTCCATGGATTTCTCAGAAAGCAAAGAGCGGGGCATAAATCCCACTGCTAATTTGCGCATCAGAACGTCAGTGATGTTTCTGCATGTGAACAAAACACGAGACACAGGAAACGCCTCCAGGAGCTACTGGATTAAGTGATCAAAACTGCAGCAAAGATGAAAAATCTAAATGAGAAAATAAACTTTTCTGATATCATGGAGGATGATCTGGAAAAAACACAGTTGGTACAAGTGTTGCCGGACTGCAATTAAGAATCTCTCTCTCCTGATGAATAACAGCTAACAATGTGAAATGCAACAGAGACTTTTGTGTGGAGAACAGAAAATTCTGGAGCTCTTACAATTTTCCCTGTACTATTCTACCAGATTCAGATTTGCTGCCCCACTTTCCAAATATTGTTGTATCAGAAGTGCAAAGAGCCTGAAGAAAAAACTGGAAAGTTGCTCACTCATTTAAGAAATGTAAGGAAGCCACTCACATTAAAGAGGGTCGCCACCGCAATATAGCCAATATTCAAGATGACAACATGAAAGTAATTGGAAGGACAGTGGACATGTTTTTCGAAGAAGGCTGGAGAAAAGAAAGTAAACTGGAAAACCATGAATTGGATATGCAATTTGAAATAATTTGGAAAGAAAATTTCAGAATTGGTGCCCCTTTTTTAGAGAACCATGAAATTCATGAAAAAATTGAGTTCTATCTGCAAAAAGACTTGGATAACAAAGGGAGTTCAGTCAGAAGATACGAGCAGCAAAAAGCCTGCGGAATTCTAGAATTAACTCTGTCAACATGAGAACCAAACATTTAGACTTTTGATTGACCAACCAGTGAAACATTGGTTTACAAAAAAAACAAAAACGGTTACAGAAAACAGAAAAAACTGCTGAAACGCTGATGGCCAAATGTAATAGTTACATTGAAGAGGGTCTATTTCAAGGTAGACTGATGAACATTTTGCAGGAAATTGTTACATATGTTCAATGAGAAACTTCAATAGGAGGAATTGAAAACACTTCAGACTCCAGTTTGCTCTGAAGTTGATCTGAAGCTTCACATTTTGCGGGAAGCCGCTCACACATTTCCGAAGATGCATGATGATTTTCCCCAAAGAAAATGATCCTCAGCAATGGCTGGAACAACTGATACTTCAATATTTCTCTATATTTAAGAGCCATTATTTGAAAAAAGATGCCCAACAACACAGAGCCAAGGACTTCAGCGATCAGTGTCTCCAGCTTGCCTTAATGGATTATGTTAGCAAAAACCTCGGGCTAGAAATAGTGAATGACTCAGCAGTGGACAGTCTATTGAATGTGCCAGCTGGACTTTTTCTTCAGTTCACCGTGCAGAAGAAGCTGTTTGAACATGAGAACTTCAACTATGTGAAGTTTGTCAAAGCTTGAATACAAAGGCACAGATTAGATTGGTACTAACAGGCTGAGGATTTGGAAGATCCTGAGGAAGAAGTCAAAGCACATGCTTTGGAGAGGATACAGGAAACATTTGCTATGAAATAAACACACAGATATACTCCTAAATGAGATACCGATATGATGGGATGAAGTCACTGGATGGGCAAAAATGAACCATTTTCATCTACTCTTTGCCCCTTTTAACCTATAGAAGAGGGGCCCACAGTGCTTCACGTGGGCATTCTTGGGTGTGGAGATTGCACTTGAATAAATAGGGAATGAAATATGCAGCCACTACAGTTCTGCAGCCAAAGTCTCAAAAACTGCCCTTCCGTACAGGATCAGGGATTTGGTTTTAATTGCTATTTTTAATGTGCTAAGCAGGTGCTAGTATGATCGGATGAAGTCACTGGATTTCAAAACAGATTTGAAAAACCCAACTTCACACACACATGTAATTTCATCTATTAACACCATTCATAACATCAGAATAAAAATCTATTTTGTGATACGAGAGAATTTGAGGTTTCTGGAGTGCTAAACCCAGTCGCATTTCACCAGAGCAGTGGTGACAGCCAATAACCATCTAATTCACTCCAAGAACAGGGCAGCTCAACTCATTCAAGTATCAATACCCTCACCCAGACAACTAGTATCTCAGGGTAGCGTACACAATAGCCCAACAAAATGCACTTTCTTAGAAGAGCTGGGACAGTCTCATTCCGGATAGAAGATTAGCTGCATTTCTGGCCCAGTTATAATTGGGACAGTGCACCATGATCAGAAGTTAGCAAATCCCATGCCATTAATGGTGCACTTGTAATGCTCCCTCTCCCCTTCCTCTGTCCTGACTCCACCCTTCACCTACAGTCTGTCTCCTCACCTCTGCTCCATTTGGCTCATGCCATCATCTCCTTTCCCTCATTCCCTTGTTCCTGACGACAAAGCTCTTCAGAGTGGCTGGTGGAACTTGCCATCTAGACAGTAACTTGTAGAGCAGCTCAGGGTTCCAGTGCAGAAAGAAACCTACTGAAAAGAACCAGGATTCTAAAAGAAGCTGAAAGAAGGTGCTGCTGGCACAGAGCAGAGAGCAGTACCTCATTCTCTCCCCCATTTCCATCAGGAAATAGATGGTCTTGGTGGCTAAAGACTAGGACAGGTGGGTTCTGTTCCTGGTTCTGAGATGAGCATGTGGGATAGTGGATCAGACGTGCTGGGAAGAAGATTTCTGGGTTCCATTTCCAGCTCTGCCACTGAACTGCTGTATTAGTTGGGTAATTTCTCTTAACCTCCGTATGCTTCAGTTTGTCGTGTAAAAGAGGGGATCGAGAATCTGACCCACCTCTCAGCAGATTATGCTGCCTAATTCAAGAACGTTCATAACGTGCTCAGAAATACCCTTTCTAAACGTCTTCCAATCAGAGTAAGTTGTTATGATTATTATTAATTTGGTAAGAAGTGTGTTGGGGCAGGGCAGAAACGTTGGTTCCTACAAACATGAAGGGTACGTCCAGGGGCCAGATGTAGCCCACCTAACACTTCAATCCGGCCTGTGGACTGCATCTGGCTGCTTTCTATTTATATCCTGCTGCCTCTGCCCCCGAGTTTCCAGGCAGTGGCTCAGGCAGCAGGATCCTTTTTAAAAGGCTTGTGGCTCACGGCTATAGGGCTAAACCAGCAGGAGTCAGAGCTGCGATGCCTTTAAATAGCCGCAGAAAACGTGGGCAGCTGCCAGGCACTGCAGTAGCCGTAAGGCCATGAGCCCTTTGCTGTGTTTTCATTCAAAGCCTCTGGCCCCAGACAACTCTGGGGAGAGACAAGTCTCCAGCCCTGCCCATTCTGCCCAAAGCCCCAGCCCTTCATGAGGTGGAGCTAGCCACGACCCCATCCCAAAATTTGTAAAGTGCCCCCCTGCAAAAGTTACTGGTCCCCACAATAGGGTGGTGGTCTATTGTGAACAGCCTCATCTCTACAAGATGCCATATAAGAGTCACCAACGTCTGAAAGCTTGTTCCTAAATGAAAGTAAACCCTGCCTCTCCCCACTCACTAACACTGCGGTCTAGTGTTAAAGGGCCAGCCGGCTCTGCATAATAGAAATCCTCTTCTTTCTTAGGGTACAGCCGCACTGCAAGCTTATTTTGGGAAAAGCTATTCCAGAAGATCTAGAAAGAGAGCTTCAAACAGTTCTGAAGTGGCCTGACACAGGGCAGACTCATCACCATGATGCCTCCAGTCTTGGGAATTAGCTTGCTTGGCTCTCCGGACACTTCCCTCTAGCTGGGGGCTCCCCATGTTTCTCTTTGTTCCTGGCATCCTCCCCAGGACACTGCCCTCCAGCAGGGCCCACTCCAGTGTCTGAGCCCCCTTTCAGAGGTTGGTGTTTATCCTGCTTGCACTTCAGGGTTCTCCCTTCCCAGGGCACCCCAATCCCTTCACCCAGGTCCCCTGCACCCCCCTTGCCTCAGTGACCCACTGCCAGTCTGCATCTAGCCCTGAGGGGCAAACTACAGTCTGGAATGGCCACTCGGCGCTGGCAAAGCAGTGTGGACCTGCTGCCCCTGCCTAGCATGGCTGCCTCACTACCTCACAAGTAGCCTAAGGCCTTGCTTCAGGCTCTGCAGCCTGGGACCTTGCTTGGCCACCGCTTCCCCAGATCTGCCCTACCTCCAGGAAGCCACCTGCTTCCCTGGCAGTCAAGCCCCTACTACTCTCTCTCCACACCACCACTCAGTTCTCCCTCTGCCTCCTGGAGTCCTCCTTTATATAGCCACCAGCTGGGCCCTGGTTAGCTAGAACTGCCTCAGCTGGGGCTTTGCTCACAGCCCTTGCTCAAGGCTGGGGTTTTGCCCTTAAAGGGCAAGTGCAGGGCAAATGCCCTGTCACAGGCCCACAGCAAAAAATTATTATCCACCCCGTATTAATGCATCCCAGAATCATGTTTGCTTTTTTGGCAGCAGTGTCACATAGTTGACTCATGTTTAACTTGTGGTTCACTATGACCCCTATATCCCTTTCAGCAGTACTCCTTCCTAGATCCCTTTCAGCAGTACTCCTTCCCAGACAGTCACTTCCCGTTCTGTATGGCTATGTCTACACTGCACTGGTTTTGCGCAAGAAATATGCAAATGAGACTAAGCGTGGAATATTGCTGAGCTTCATTTGCATGCCTAATGAGCGGCCACTTTTAGCGCAAGAGGCTTTTGTGCAAGAAGGAGCTGTCTACACTGCTCCTTCCTGTGCAAAAAAACCCTCTTGCGCAGAGCCGTTACACTGCTTATTTTCAGGAAGAACGTCTCGGTGCAAGAGGGGTTTTTTTGCACAAGAAGGAGCCGTGTAGACAGCACTTTCTTGTGGAAAAGACCTTTCTGCAAAATGGCGGCTCATTGGGTATGCAAATGAGGCGCGGTGATATTCATCCCTGCGCCTCATTTGCACATCTTATTGCGCCACAATGCTCAGTGTGTGAAATGGATTGATCCTTCTTAAGTGTAGCACTTCACAATTGTCCTTATTACACTTCATCCTATTTACCTCAGACCATTTTGAATTATGACCCTATCCTCCAAAGCAGTTGAGACGCCTCCCAGCTTAGTATCATCTGCAAACTTAATAAGCGTACGTTCTATGCCGATATCTAAATTGTTGATGAAGCTATTGAACAGAGCCAGTCCCAAGAACAGACCCTGCGGAATCCCACTTGTTCTGCCCTTTGGGCGTGATTGTGAACCATTAATAACTATTCTCTGGGAACGTTATCCAGCTAGTTAGGCACCCACCTTATAGAAGCCCCATCTAAGTAATATTTGCCTAGTTTACTGATAAGAAGATCATGCAAGACCACATCAAATGCCTTACAAAATTCTAGATATACCATGTCCACCACTTCTCCCTTATCCAACAAATTCCTGCAGTCTAGAAGTAGCTTCAGTGCCCGCTGGACACCCACCGCCCTGTGCCAGGCATCACACACTCTGGGGGCCAAAGACACGTCCGAGGGGTGGGCAGCATTTGGGAGCCAGCAGGAAGAGGGAAATGAGGACACACTTGTCATGCAGTTTGCCCTCTGATCCAGTTGGTAGCTGTGCTGCAGACAGGAACGTAACCTCAGCCACAGCTCTGGCACTGGGGGCCCCACGCTGACCTCACGTGTTGTTGAGCTATGGGGTGCCGACCAGCGCTATGCTGGAGAGCCCCTTCGCATCACACTGCACCCAGCACCCATCCTGGTCCCGGTGGCTCTGTCCGGCTGTGGAGCGGTGGAGCTTAGATCAGGCTCAGCATCCATGTGCTGGCCAGGCCCGGCTCCATGTGGCCTGTTGGCAGCTGCCTTACAGAGTAACATCCTGGTCCTGCTTTAGCTGGCGGAGCTGCAGCTGGGCTTTGCCTGGGCTAGGGCCTGACAGGTGCAAACCAAGCTCCAGAGGCGACTCGGGCGGCTCCGTCCCTCCCAGCAGGGGAAAGTTTCAGGTTGGGCTTCGCTGGCTCCGCCCCGAAGCCTGAATGGAACCTTCTGGCCAGACAGAGCCTGGGGGCCGGGCGGCGCCCGAGAGCGACAGCCGCTCTCTGGGGGGGGGGCGTGCGCTGGGCGGTGCGCTTGGAACCCGGCGCTGGCTGGCGCTGGGGGTGAGCCAGCGGGTGGGTGAGCCACTGGCACCCAGCCGAGCACCATGTGTTGGGCTGGACGGGGCGCGTCGGTCTCTGCTAAATGCCCCCCCACATTCACGCAGGCTGCAAACTGCGCAGGATCAGCATCCTCCCAACCTCCCCTCTCCGCCCCATGGCCGGCGGGTCCAGCAGGCCTCCTGCTTGTGGGGATTTGGCCCCACCCCATGGCCACCCATGGACCCGGGGCACATTGACCCAGCTGGGATCTGTTCCCCTGTCTCCTGTTGAGCCCCGGGTGCTTGGCACTGCCTGATTGCTGCTCCTCATTCCAGGGTGTGGTGGGAGCTGCAAAGTGCCCCAGTCACCTTTGTACTGCATTGCCGCTGACACACGTCTCCAGCAAGTACCAGATCCCCCCACGAACTGACAGAGCAGCTGGGTCTTGCTTAGTGGAGGTTGGTCAGAAAGGGCTTAGGCCCTGCAATGGGGTTCACGCCCCAGGGCAGCGCCACCTGCTGGTTGCCCCAGGAATTAGTTTGCAGAGCTCACATGCCCTCTTCTGAGGGTGCCTTGTCTGTCAGGAGATCCCCGCCCCCACTCTACAGGTGCTGCAGGGTCTTCTTTATGACTCAGCCATGCCACAAACTGGGTGCCCCCTTTCGAGGGGAGGGGCACATATCTCACAATACTGCAAGACCCAGAACCCACCATTCTGGGTCCCACCCCAGGGCTATCAGATTTTGCTGCCTCATCCTAACTCCCTCCACCATTATTAAGGGCAAAGCAGTAAACACAATAACAGTAGCTCAGCTGCAGAGTGGTGGACTCAGCAAGTTACCCCTGGGTGTCTGGTTCAACTCCTGCTCGAAGGAGAGTGTCTTTTTCCTCCCCTGCTCAGGCAGAGCGAGAGAAGAAAGGCAGCTTTTGTCTGCGTGAGGCTGCTCCCCGAAAAGCAGAGCGCCCTGAGCCCACCGCAGCCAGCTCCTCAGCAGTCACAGCCCCCACCCCTGGGAATTTCTGTTGTCTCTCAGTGGGACCCACCGTGCATGGAGGGGAGGGGGCAGGGCTAGGCCAAGGGAAGGTTCTGCCTCCTGCCTTCCTTCCCAGTAGCTTTCCAGTACAAGCCAGCTGTGGGTGTCCGCGCTGCCCCGGGCCTGGCTGTGGGATGGGAGAAGAGTTACCTGGGCGGGGGGGCTGGTCTCTGGATGGAGGCCTGAGTGTATTGTGATGTCATGTGTGACAGCAACAAAGACTTTGGCTGCAGCGTTCTTGTCCTGCCTCCAGTCCAACTGGCTGGCAATGGCCGGCGCCCAAGGATCCGAGAGACGAGAACTGAGCCTCTGTCAAGAACCTCAGGCAGCCGCTGTCCCCGCGGGCGCTGGAGAGAGGATGAGTCTGTACAGAAGGTAATTCCCGGAGCCTTTCCCAGCCCACCTCAGAGATTGGTGCCTCCTCGGCCTAGGGACGGGTGGGGGCTGGGGCTGCAACAGGCGCTTCCCAACACTCCGTTTTGATTTGACTCTGGGCATCTTCCCCTCTCCTCCTGCTTCAGCCTTTCCCGCGCTCCTGAGGCAGATGGGGATGATTTTCTCTCACTGCTGACTCGTGGGGGCGAATTTCCATGTTTCTTACCTAAAGGGAACATCACAAAACTTGAGTAGAATTTGGGTTTATGTCTCATGACACTTATTCCTCTTGGAGGTGCCCCTAATGCATCCCCGGCCTTCAGGGTGGGCAGAGAAATGTTTGGTCTCAAGTAATGATTGTCCAATATCCGTGTGTTCGGACAACATCCAGCTCAGAATGTGCAGACTTGAAATAACAAAGTGCCATTTGAATTCTAGTGAAAATGATACCGCTCTACTGCCAGGGCCAGGCTCTCATGTGGGTAGTTCTCTCAGAAATGCAAAACTCCATACAAATTCCTCTCTACCCCCTCCAGACTATAAAATATCTCTGTAAATAACCAGTGAGGTTCCATTCTAGGAAACGGATTGAAATAAACTGCTACCTCATTTTGTCATGAGTCTTGGGTGTGATTTCTTTATCATTTTTTTGGTGACCTACGTTCTGATTTGATGTTCTAAGTAGTGTGTAAAGCTCTTCATTGAATGTTCTCTGGTTCTTTCCCCCATGCTAATAGGTTCCAGATTTTGAAATACTTGACAGGAATGAAATGTCTTTTCAGCTGATAATCCGTCCTTCCGGTGCTTCAAAGCTGCTACTTAACAAGCTTTTATTTCTCTTACTGGCTTTGATGGGAGCAGAGGGTTACTCATTCTCAACTGGGCCCCTGTCTGTAGCCAGAGTCCCAACATTCTGAGCACAAAGCTGTGGGGTTTAAGAGCAGGCCCCGCTAAGAAGCATAGAAAATAGATGGTGACCAGTGTTTCTGCTAAGACAGTCCTGGGCAAAATACGGCCTGTGCACTGGATCTGGCCCACGGAGGCAGCAGGGAGCCCCAGCCAGGCTCCCCAGTTAGCCACGCGAACCAGGCAGAAACACGGAGGGGAGGGGGGATGTTTTAGGAGCCTCCCCGCCCTCAGCATATTCCCATTTGCCAGTTTCTGGAGGAAACTAGCCAATGCAAACTGCTTGTTGGAATATCATGCAGCTAATAATAACCACCCCCCTCCCTTCCTCCTGGCTCAGTTATTCATGGAACAGTGGCCAGGTAGGCAGGCTAGTCTCTTGGCCACAGCCTGCTTCTGGCACCACAGCCCTTTCCTGCCCCAACTCTCTGCCCCTTCCTCTCAACATACCCAAACTCCCTGTCCCCCTTTGCATCCATCCCCCCTCCCAATCTCCTGCCCCAGATCACAATCCCCTCCTACCCAGGTCACATCCCAAAGCCCTGCACTCCAGTCCCCTGCCCTAGGTCACAATTTTTTGGTAACCTAACTTCTGATTCAATGATAGCGTGTCAAACTTCTCATTGAATGGTCACTGGTTCTTTTCCCCATGCTAATGAGGTCCAGATTTTGAAATGCTTGACAGGAATTACATGGATTTTCATCTGATAATCCGTCCTTCCGATGCTTCAAACCTGCTACTTAACAATCTTTTATTTCTTTTACTGGGTTTGATGGGAACAAAGAATTACTCACTTTGACCTTGGCCCCTCGCTGGCTGTGGGGTTTAAGGTCAATATTGAGGTCATGGGCACTTGTTCGGATGTGTGGCACCCACAGGTTACTAACAAATATCTTAGATATATTTAAAATATTACGGAAGAAAGAAAACGACAGCAAGGGAAAATTGACAAGGTGCCTGAATTTAAATGTTTGTTGAATATGAAATCAAAACCAAAGAAAATAAATATTGCAAAATTTTCAGTAGCCATTTGGTATCTTAGAAGTTTTTCTTCCTTTGAGACATAACTCAAAATTAACCTTTTTCGTGACATACCAAACAAATTCTGTTATCATTCGTATTAACACGTGTAAAGAAATAGTTGTTACAGTTTATGCTTGAAATTAAAGATTATGTCTCTTGGCTTTACACATGTGAAAAAAAACCTGAGCATCTTTCTATGGGCAAAAAGTGCATCGAGAGTCTGTTGTTGTTGTGACTTGTGAAACATAAAATTAAACTTTTGGTTTTGACACGGAAAATTCCTTCTTTTCTTTGCTCTATTTAGAAGACCACTAATCACAGCTTCTAGCTGATGATGGGAAGTTAGTTGCTGCTAGTCATCATGACGAACCTTTTCTGCCGTTCCAATTCTTCTAGTGTTCCTACACAGCGTCAGGGTTTCCATCTCCCTCAGGGTATGTCTACACTACAGCGTTATTTCGAATTAACTTAATTCAATTAGTTAATGCGAATTAAGGTATTTCGAAATAACGCATCTAGACACAAAAACTAACTTGAATTAGCATTTTTCTAATTCAAAATAGCACGTCCACTTTGAGTGGACCCTGAATCGAAGGTAAGGCTGGCTGGAAGCAGTGCCAGCAGGGCATCAGGGTCGGACTTAGTGTGTGGGGCTGCTGCCTCAGGCTAGCCGAGGGCTGTGCTTAAAAGGACCCGACCCCCCATCCTGGACAGACAGTTCTCAGGTTTCTCTGCTTGCTGGTCTACCTCGCTGAGGGACAGCAAAGCATTTGTGTCTCCGAGTGCTCTGCCTGCCCTCACCCGGGACACCACGGCACTCTGCAACATGGAACCAGACCTGCCCCCGGAGACTCTGCTGCGTCTCGCGGACACGTTGACAGCAGCCTCGCTGCACTGTCTGCAGGCTGCCATCCGGGAGGACCATCGAGGGGCTATCAGAATCCAGGGGGCCCTGCGTGAGAGCTTCCACCCTGAGGAGCGCTAACAGTCTCCCCGGTCTGCCCCACTGCGGGCTTGTGCCCCATTCCCCCCTCTCGTCCTTCCACTTACCCTTCCCTAGCCCGCCCTTCCTGATGTCAAATAAAAGACACGTATTTTCAAAAATAACAACTCTCTTTATTGAACACAACTGGGGAGGGGGAATGAAACTGTGGGGAGACGGGGGTTCCCCGTCTCCTGCACCCCAAAATGGCACAAACAGACTGCGCCAGCCAGTGGAATTGAGGGTGGTTTATTGCTCCTCCAGCACAGCGCAGCACAGATGTAATCTGGTTACAGGAACTGGGCTAGGATGCCTCAGGCCCCCTTGAGATGGGGGAGACTGGGCCCCTAAACTCCAGCCCCTTCCCCTAGGCTCTCCTCCATGCCCTCCGACAGCCAGCAACCAACTCCCTTCCAGCCCTGCCCCCCAGCCAGGGCAGCATTCCACCTTCCTTTGTTCCTCTCCATGGGGGGTGTCTGGCCACTGGTTCAACAAGTTTGGCCTTACCTCTGCCTAGTGAGGTTTTCCCTGCTGGTTCTTGCTCCAGACAGCAGAGGTCACCACAGCCCAGCAAGTACCCCCACTACGTCACAGGGGGAAAGGAGGCGGGAGAGGACAGGAGAGAGGGTAGGAGAGGGGAGGGAGAAAACTAGGAGGAGGGAACTGTAAGGGGGAAGCAAGGGGAAGAAGGGGAGGGGAAGCTCAGGGATCAGGGGTGGGGGTCTCACTGGGCCAACCGCCTCCCAGCATGGCGAGGGAGGGGGCCTCGGCATCCTCGGGGCGATGGGGAGGAGGATGCAGAGGTTGAGGTGGGGGGTATGGATATTGAGGAGGAGGGTGTAGAGGTTGAGGAGGAACAGGTGGGAGGGGGGCAGGAGTGGGAGAAGGGACAGTAGTTGGGGTGCAGCAGGCGCAGGACCGGCACGGGGCACCATGCTCTGCAGCAGGACCTGCAGGTGACAGTTCCTCACTCAGTCCTCTGCAAGCTGCTCCCGGTGGAGCTTCAGGTCCTTCAGCATCCAGGTCTGGACGGGGCGGTGCAGGGCTCGCAGGGCCCCCAGGTGCTGGTCCCTGTACTCCTGCCGTGTGGTGGTGGCCCAGAGCAGGCTGCAGGTGCGGGAGCATGTCCCGGGCGGAGTGGTATGAGCAGCTGGTGCAGCTGTAGAGAAAGAAAAGAAGTGGTCAGTTCTCCCTGGGGACACAGTGGATGATGTGACCGTGCCCTGCACCGTCAGAGCCGCTGTGCTTGCACAGAGGCCATGGTCAGGATGTCTGGCTCTCCCCGGGACTGGGAGCTGCCCCAAGACGGCACCCAGGCCCCTGTGCCGTGTATAGTGTGGCCGGGGTGGGGGGGAGATGTCCCCTGCTTCTGTGCAGAGGGGGCGTGTGAAGGGAGAGCGTCCTGCTGGGTCCCACCCCGGGGTTGGGAGCGTGTCAGGTCTCTTCACACACGCATGTGCCTATTGGGCCATGGCCCCTGGGTGTCATGCAGCTGGAGCCACCTGCCCAAGGGTGGCATGGCGCGTGCTTGCACGTGCACAGGTGGCTGTGTGATCCGTGGGAGGCATGGCCCACATGCGCCGTCCCTGGTCTCCCCCCCGCCTGCCGTCCCCCCCCGGGCAGGGGACAGTGCTAGCACTTACGTGGTATGGCCTCCCTGGACGACCCTGCCGACTGCGGTGGCGGAACAGCTGGTGGTGGCCCCTCCTGTGTGCTCGGGTTAGGGCCCTCCAGTCCCGGCTCGCTGCCTCCTGGGCTGGCGTGGACTGCCCCGCCCCCCACGAGTTGGTCGAGGGTGGGGAAATAGGGGCAGGTGGCAGCCCCTGCTGCGGCGCCGCCCCTGGTGGCCCTAGCGTACCCTGCTGCAGCTCTTTGACTTTCAGGCGCACCTGCTCCTGGGTGCGCCTGTGTCCCTTTCGGGCCAGGGTGGCCACTATGTGGCCATAGATGGCCGCGTTCCTCTGCCTAGTGCAGAGATCATGGACGTTGGGGGCCTGCCCCAAACCTCAATGAGGTCCATGACCTCTGCACTAGTCCAGGAGGGCGCTCACCGTCTATGGCCCCTGGCTGGCCCCTGGGTGCTGGGGGACTGGGCCTGGGAGAGCTGGCTGGCACTGGCTGCCTGGCTCATTCTGGGGCCACTGGGTCAGGGGCAGAGACTGCTGGCAGGCCTGGCTCTGGTAAGTGCCATCTGGCAATAGTCTACCTCTTTAAGGGCCCCGGGGCCGGGGGAGAGGAGAGGAGTTTCCTGGTTTGGCCCAGAGTGGCCACCAGGGGGAACTGGGAAGGGCTGGAGGCCCTGTAATTCAAAATAAGTGTCTACACAGCACTTATTTTGAGTTAGCTATTTCGAATTATGCATTATTCCCCATAGAATGAGGTTTACCAAGTTCGAATTAAGCAGTTTGTATGTGTAGATGCTATGAAAGTTAATTCGAACTAACGGCCATTAGTTCGAATTAACTTTGTAGTGTAGACATATCCTCACTGGCAGAGAGAAAATTGATCCTCGTTAGCATACCCAGGTGATCTTTCTATCTGGTTCATAATTTAGTTTCAATATTCTCCACAAGACTAAAGCCACATTCACAGTCAGCACTGGAAAACGGCTCTCATGTCCCCTCTCAGTCTACTCTTTTCTAAACAAAACAAGACCAATTCTTTCAGTCTTCCCACGTGAATCACGTTTTCTAGACATTTGGGCTGTGTCTAGACTACATCCCTTTTCTCAAAGGGGTGTAAATTTAAATCCCGCCTTCATTTGCAATTCCAAAGGGTTTAATTTACATCCCTTTTTAGAGGGATCACTCTCTTACTCCTAACATGCCTGGAGACACCTTTCTTGTTACCCTTCTCATCCCTTGCTAGCCACAAATCCAGTTGTGATTTTGAATTCCTGATTGCTCCCTGCATTCTCGAGCCTATTATTCCTGAGCAAGCTTGTTGTATCATGCAAGCAAGGTAGTAACACACTTCCACAGGCCTTTATTTAACAAAGGTGAAACCTCTTTCCAAAGCTGCTGCTGCTCCCCTCTGTAGCTCTCACTCAGGCTTGGCCCATCTCCTCCCCTCTCCTTCCTGTTTCCTGGGCTTCCAGATTCCCAACAGCCAGTGCTCCCAGTTCTAAGAATTACAAGCAGCATCTAAAACACCACATTCCCTCCTCTCTTAAGAAGCTCTCCCTATTATAAAATAAACATTGTTGTTCTAACCACAGCAAAAAATATGGAACAAGCCACTATACTGTTTACATTGAAAACACTGTAAATACGACATAACAGTCTCTAGTCCAGTCAGGTGGTTGTCTATGTCTGACAGACCATCTCTCAAACCCCGGGTCCAGTGCAATGTCTTCTTGTGTTGGTGCTATGGTGAAGTCATACAATGCGGGCTGTGTGTTGGCATCGTCTCCTCTAGGTGCAAGAGAAGAAGCATTCCATACCCGCCCATCAGAAAGTCGATAGGCGTAAGGTCCTTTCTTCTCTATGATTTTAAGAGGAGATGTGAATTTATGGTCCCCTTTGCGTAAAATTCCAGGTTTTCTTACTCTAACAAAGGAACCACGCTCAAACTTCGGTTCCTTAGCACCCCGTCATTTGTCTGTGAAAGCCTTATACTTTGCTTGCTTCTGTTCAACTGTTTTTCTCATAGCATCCTCATTTGGTGCATCAGGCCTTGCCTTTAATAATTCAGCAATGTTCAATTTAGTATTCATCTGTTTTCCATGCAGTAACTCTGCAGGTGATCTTTGCGTTGTGGCACGTCGTGTGGCCCTGTAAGCTTGCAAGAAATCAGTAGTGAAGGTTACCCACGAGCGCCCTTCCAGTTTAGCTGTTTGCAAACTCTCTTTCAAACTTCTGTTAAACCTTTTGATTTCCTCATTGGCTTGAGGGCAATACAGGGACGATCTTCTAGGTAAAATGTTTTTCTCTGCTAGAAAAGTTTCAAATTCCATGGAAGTAAATTGACTACCGTTATCTGAAACCAGTTCTTTGGGGTTACCTTCTCTTCTAAAAACTGTAGAGAGGAACTTAATTACTGTAGCAGAAGAAACTTGCGATGTAAACGCTACCTCAGGCCATTTACTGAAATAGTCTATTAAAGTGATGGCATAATGACAGTCAATGAGAGCAGTTTCAAAGGGTCATACGATGTCAATCGCAACTTTTTCCCATGCAGAATCAGGAAGAGGAACAGGCTGTAATGGTGGGGTACATGTCACTGCTGTCTTATCATGCATTTGGCAAGTGACAGAGGATTTTATGATTGCTTCAGTTTGGGAGTCCATCCCTGGCCACCAATACAGATCTCCTAGTCGGTGTTTCGTTCTGACAATACCTTGATGAGTATCGTGTGCCAGGTGTATGAGTTTTGGCTGTAATTCTTCTGGCACAAGTAGCCAGTGTGTACCTCGTAGCACACAGCCATCAAGCAAAGAAAGTTCATCCCGAATTCTAAAATAAGGCAGCAAAACGGGGTCAAGGCTTTTAGGGTTACTGGGCCATTTCTTCGTCAGAAATTCCTGTAGCTTTTGTTGAATTGGACATGCTGAACAAGCAGCTTGGAATTGCTCTCTTGTAACTGCAGTAAGAGTGCTTGTAATAAGCGCAACTGCTTCATCCTCATCCTCCGGTGGACCATCTGTAAAGACAAAGGCAGGCAAGAAAGGCAATAAGCTCCCACCTTTTGGTTTCCAGGCTTATATTCCAGTTCATAATTGAAAGAGAGTAGTCTTGCCGACCCTGCTCTTCCCAGTCCTTTTGTGGTTAGCAATGTTGTCAAAGGGCTGTGGTCTGTGCACAACTTGAACGTGCGGCCCCACAAGTAAGTTCTCCATTTTTCAGTAGCCCAGACACAGGCAAGTGCTTCTTTTTCAACTGTAGAATATTTTCTCTCAGTATCACTCAGTGTCCTTGAAGCAAATGCAACAGTCCTCTGTGTTGTCCTCTTGAAGTTGTGTGAGGACAGCCCCAAGTCCATAATCAGAAGCATCAGTAGTCACAATTGTGGGCAACGCAGGACTGAATAGTGCAAGTACTGGACTATGTACAATCAAGTTGTCCACACCAAGGTTGAACTTCTCCGTAGTAATTCTTGTAAGGGTTCAATGACAGAAGCATAATTGGGAATGAATTTTGCATACCAGGAGGTTGCACCCAAGAAGGAACGTAAGGTTTGCAAATCAGTTGGAGGAGGAGCATTTGAAATTGCTATGATATGATCTGGATCAGGTTTTAGTCCAGCCGGTGAAATTGTATGCCCCAGAAAGGAGAGTTCTGTTTGTCTAAATTTGCATTTAGACATATTGAGCTTGAGGCCTGCTGTGCTGATGCAGTTTAGTACAGATTGCAGATTATTGTCATGATCCTCAGAAGTATTGCCAAACACGATAATATCATCCACATAGCACTGAACTCCATGTTGATTCTTCAGAATCAATTACATCATTTTTGGAAGGCCCTTGGGGCAGATGCAAGACCGTATGGAACCTGTTTAAAACGAAATAGTCCCTCATGTTTAATAAATGCTGTGAGGTCTCTGCTATCTTCATGCAACATAACCTGGTGGTACGCGCTCTGCAAATCAAAAGTAGAAAATATCTTTTGGAGTTCTGCAATTCTCCATGAAGTTCTGCAAATACTTCTTCAAGGTGAGGTATTCAATGTCAATCACAATAGCTTTATTTGGCTCCCTGAAGTCCACACAAAGGCGAATGCCTCCATCCTTCTTCTGTGTCACTACTATCGGTGAAATCCATTCCGAGGAGTCAATCTCTTCAATAATGTCTTTTTGAACAAGATTTTTAAGTTCCTCTGAAACGGCTTCCCTGACTGAAAATGGTAAGCACCGTACCTTCTGTCGTACAGGCATCATACTCTGTCGCATTTTAACTTTATGCACAAACCCATAAGCACAGCCAAGTTTCTCCCCAACCTGGTCTTGGGGCCCAGCTGAAACTGGTGTGTGTACTGCCAGAGTGCTTTGCTGAGAAAGATCCATTAACTACCCTGAGGTTTAAAGCAGCCAATAAATCTCTGCCAAGGATAGGAGTGCCTTTGTGGACAATGTAGAGCTCTGCATTTACACAGCAATCACCAGAAGTCACGGTTGTGACGGGCAGCCATGCACTGGAATTTGATTTTTCAAATAGCACACCAAGTGAAGTTTGGGTTCAGTAAGAGGCACATCTTTAAAGTAATGCAAATAGATGGAATCAGGTAACATAAATACTGCTGAACCAGTGTCCAGCATAGCTGAATAGGATGTGATTTGCCTGAAGGTGCGACAGAAACATTTACAGTGCACCTTATCTGTTCTGGAATATGTGCAATAGTGATTTTGTCCACACTCAGCACAGTAACATCTGGTATTGTAACTACATGCACCTGATGATTGGACTGGCTACTGTGGCAGACCTTAGCAAAATGGTCACCCCCGCGCAGAGTGTCGAATTTTAGCAGGAATGACAGTTCAGAGGATTCCCTTTCAAGTGCAGATTTGGGGGGCTGAACAAAGACTCCAACTACCTTACCCATTACAAAGATAGCTTCCCCAATTATCACCTCTAATACCATTAGCTCACAGACATTTACCTTCCTTCCCCCCCCCCCCTACATCCCCCTTCTTTTCTGAAATGTGATTTGTCCTTTTCATATGTGTTCATTGTTTTAATTGTATCCTTTGGTATATATGGTTGTGACTATTTTCTTCCACTATTTGATCTGAGGAAGTGGGTCTGGCCCACGAAAGCTCATCACCTAATAAACCATCTTGTTAGTCTTTAAAGTGCTGCATAGTCCTGTATTTTGTTTCAGCTACACCAGACTAACACGGCTACATCTCTATCACTATTCAATCATGTGTGTTATCCCACCAAGTCTCTGTGATACCGACTGTGTCATAGTTGTGTTTATTTACTGGCACTTCAAGTTCTTCCTGCCTATTCCCCTGTTCCTTGCATTTGTACACAGGCATCTAAGATACAGATTTGATTTTGTCCCCCGTTCTGCCCTTGTGCCTCCTTTATCTCTGCTATTGCAGCCCATGCTCCCTCCCATTTCCGACCCATCTCCCAGGTCTCCATGTTTTTCACTTACCTATGGGCTTTGGTCACCTGCCCCCATCAAAACTAGTTTAAAGCCCTTCTCACTAGGCTAGCTAGTCTGTGCCCAAATACTCTCTTCCCCTGCCTCCAAAGGTGAACCCGTCCCTGCTTAGCAGTCCTTCTTCTTGGAACAGCATCCTGTGGTCAAGGAAGCCAAAGTCCTCCTGGCAACACCATCTTCACCCCTCCAGATGCACCTGCCTCTGCCTGGGCCCTGACCTGTGACAGGAAGGAATGAAGAGAACACCACCGGCTCTCCAAACTTCTCCACCCGGGCTCCCAGAGCCCTGTAGTCACTCTTGGTCCACTCAGGGTCACACCTTGCAGGATCATTAGTGCCCACATGGAGGAGTAGCATGGGGTAGTGTTGCAAGAGGTTGTGGATTGCAACTGCTTGAAACACTAAGGAGAGGGGATCACCACACAGCAGTGTAAAGGGTTTGTTTATTCAGTTAAAAGTGGGGAGGGCGGGGAATCTCACTCACACACTCAACCTCACTGGCTGTCCCAGGCAGGATGATAAGGCGAGCAGAAGGCAGTTCATGTTGTTTGATCTTCCCAAGTTGGCTCCCAAGCAGGTCCACTGGCCAGGCGATCCGAGCGCAGGGCGTTCTGGGAGGCTCCGCTTGGTGGTCAACCCACTGTGTGTCTGTCCCTCTCTCCTTTTAGGATCAGCCACATGCAGCTTCTGTGTCTCTAGGCCTCAAAGCCCCTCCTATCGTATGAACAGCAACCTTCTCACCAGCACTTCAAGACAACTTTAGGGTCATCAGCTCCTAGAGTCCCAGGCTGTAAGGCCGGAAGGCACAGCCCTGCTCCCCGAGTTTCACCTCCTGCACAACACAGGCCCTAGAAATTCCCCACAAGAATCCCTGTGTCATTGCCGGCCCCATGTGTCTTCACCTTTGGCTGGGTTCTATGGACGAGTTCTCGCTCTTACAGGAGCAGATGGGTTCAGGAGACCGCTCTTATGTGTGACTCCTGGGCAGAATATTTCCCTGCCTTTCCGGAAGGACAAAAAAACCCCACTGGCTCCTTCTTTTTCTTCCAGGCTGTGTTGCCTCTTGCGAAGACTCACCTCGAGGGAGCACAGACACAGCCAGGTGCTCAGGGTGGTGGTCCAACCTGCAGCAGCCGAGGCATGCTCCGGCCTCAGCCAGGAGGAGCAGGTCTTGCCAGAGGAGCCCAAGAAAACCAGAGGCTCCTGGAAGCTCCTATCTGGCCTGAAAAAACTCTGTGTCTGTGGCCAGTGTGGCAGCTCCCTGGCAGAGGCTGAGGAGGAGACGACAGCTTCCTCGCCCACAAGATGGACACACTTCTCGCTGAAGAAGACCAGGAAGACGAAGAACTCAGTGGAGGACCAGGAAGAGCGAGAGGAGGAGAAGCTGCAGGAGAGCCCAGACAACAGCCAGGAAGATCTCACAGGTGAGTCTACAACCCGCCCGGTGACTGGGGAGCATGTGAGGGACACTCCCACCAGTCACTCTACAGGCCTGGAGCGTTACGGCTTCTCATGGGGCAGCCATGGGCTCCTCAGACGCTGGAATCCAGCGAGTGCCTGATGCTCTGGCAGAGAGGGGCTGGCCCCCTTGCACACCCTCCCTCCCAGCTGTCTCCTGCACCCTCTCGCCTGCTCAGACCTCATCCAAACTCCCAGCCCGCTCCAGCACTCTACCTCCCACGCCCGCCTGCACCACTGTCCTCATCCCATGCACTGGCAGCCACCTCCCACTCACTGAACCCCTCATTTTGGCCTCACCCAAAGCCTAGGGAGCACAAAATCTACTATCCCCGGTCAAAAGAGTTAATCTGCCCCATGGGAAGCCTTGACTCTTGCTCCTCTCTTCTCTCCCCTGCTCCCCTTGGGGCTGGAGCGGCAGAGCAGTGAAGTGTTGCAGTGGTGGCCACAGCAGTGGGGGATGTTTTATTGGTTTTGTTGTTTGGAGGGTTTTTCCCTCTCACTTTTTTCTGGGCCCCGACTGATTTTTCTGGGGATCAATGGCCCCCAACCCAGAAAAGTTTCCCCACCCCTGCCATAAATAAAGAGAATATTGAAGCCACTTGTTTTGGACATAAATTAATATTTTAGTTATATAAATTGATGTTTGGTGAACTAACATGATAAAGTTAAAGCTCCTGATTTGGTTAATTATTTTGATTTTCGTTAATAAAGTCTCCTTTCTTACCGGTTATACACCCCCCAACCCTCCCCCCCATATTATAGCTCCAGTCGTTTAATATGAATAATTGAGTATTTAAGGTTTTTAGAGCGAAGCGAAGGCATTTTGTTCCCCTGGGGGGGTGGCTGGTGATCCAGGGAAAGTTGTGCGTTGAGGGGGATGGGTCCAGGGTCAAAACCTTTGAGAACCAATTGCCCTGTGGGGAGAGCGGGACACCTGGTAAAATCGCTCAAATTCAAGCGAGTTGAAGGAAATTAATAAAAATGATGCGGGTTCTTCCCCCTCCCCCCCACCCCGTGTGCTGTAAAAACTGCCAGGCCCAGCGGGAGAAAGGGGGTCGTGGGGGCCTGGCTAAGGGGGTCCCCTCAGGTACAGGCGTAATCAGGGTGACCAGTGAGGGTGACACGGGGGCCACCAGCCATGTGACCTTTCCCCCAGCCTGTAAAAGGGACAGAACCGCCCTCTGCCCCAGGCCCCACCTCCTCCGTGACCTTGCCCTGCCCTTGCCCCACCGCTTTCTCCATCCGATGGGGCCTGGGGAACTAGTGGGGCAGGGTCCGGGGCTGGCAGCAGGGCCATGGCCCCCCACACTCACTGGCAGCGGCATCCCCAGCTCAGGCCCTTGGCCTCACTGCCCAGGGTGCTTGGGGGACATGTGCTTCTCTTGCCACCCCATGCGGCACTTGTCAGGGGCTGCAGGTTGGATCGTGAGGGGCTCAGAGAGCAGAAAAGGGATTCGCGCCCGCGCAGGGACGTGACTTCCAGGGAACCTTGCATGGGAGCTGAGGGGCAGCTCCAACCCCTGCACCAGCAGCAGCTGCTGGAGAGGAGGGAACAGCCAGGCTGCCTGCACCAGGGCACCAGACAGAGGAGAAGCCGCCCTGCCCTGCCCGGCTCTGGCTTCCCAGCTCCAAACTGCTAGGGGCAGGGAGAGAGGAGGGTGGGTCTGTCCCTGCGACTGCCCTGCACTTCCACTGACGTTCGGGGGCACCATCCCCAGGTCTGCCCAGGGGCTCAGGCGGCTTCTGCTGCACGGTGAGCACTGGGGATTCGGGATCCAGCCCTGCCAATCCCAGCTCCCGTTTGGCTTCAGCCCCTCAACCTCTGCTTTGAGCCCCGAGGGGTTCCCAGGCCTTGGGACTTCAGCCCGTGCTGGGGATCGAGGCTTCAGCCTGGGGGTGCTGGGTATTGAGTGTGGACACCAGTAACTGAGCTTAGATAATGAACAAAACCATTACAAAGGAGTCAGAGGGTCACCCCATCCCACAGTCTCAGCAGCTCACAGCTGGGAACTGGGCTGGGCTGGGCCATCACTTCCTGGGGGCTCACAGGCGAAATGAGGCCTGTTCCCGTCCCTGCCAGGAAGGGGGTGAGACCGGGGAGAGCAGAACACGCCATGGGAGAGACGCTGCCCCTAGGTTAGAGGAAGCCCAGTGGGGAGAGCACCCAGCTCAGAGTCATGAGAGCGGCGCTCTCTGCTCGGCCCTGCAAGCACCTTGTGTGTGACCCTGGGCAAGTCACGTCAGGGCTCTGGGCCCAGTTCCCTTCCCTGTCGCCCAGGGGTACCACATTCAAACCAGTGTTTCCTTCTGCTCCAGGGATGCAGACGGAGCTCTCCGAGACGACGAGGAGCCAGGCAGACCAGAGCGAAGAGGAGGAACCAGCCCCCCAGCCCATCCCATTAGAAAGGAGCAGCTCCCACACGACTATGGTAAAAACTTAAAAAACAACAGAGTCCGGTAGCACGTTATAGACTCACAAACCATGTAGATGGGATCATGGGCTTTCGGGGCACAGCCCACTTGTTCAGATGACCAGCGTGTGGGAAGTTCAGAACCAAGAACAAATAAGGGACGGAGCGGAGGAAAAAAATTGAGGTGTTGGGGGGAAGAGGACACTGGGTAGATAAGTCTCAAAGGGATAGCCGAGCCAGTCTGTAACAGGAAACACTTACAAATGAGGCTTGTGGCTGAGCCAGTGGAAAGCGTCCCCTTTGATTTCTGGGGGCACCGCACCGAGTGGCCAGTCAGGGCACTTTGCTCAGAGACAGGGCTACTGAGAGCCCAGAACGGGGGGTTCTCCAATGCAAGGATCCAAACCAGCCCCAAACAGCACTTCTGTTCCCCACCCTGGCTAGCAAGAAGCCCTGCAAGCAACCCCCTTAGACACTCCTGCCCTCTGGGCCACCACCCGCACCGCCCCTTCTGCAGCGTCGTATGTGCCAGGGCTCGTACTGCCAGCGTTCAGTGTCGTCTGGTCAGGGTTGTCCCGGGGCGCTCCTGACAGGTCCCCTTCTCCGTTGGTGATGACAAACTTTCAGCTGCGTGTGTGGGTGCCTGTGCTCCCGTCATCTAGACGTGAGTTCCCAAACTGCGGGGGCATGCCCTCCTGGGGGGGGTGAAGAAATTCCAGGGGCGGTACAAGGCGACCCAGCCCCCCATCAATCTCTGCCCCCATAAGTTTTTCTGGTATTGGGGGGACGCATGAGGGTTTCTCAAACATCAAAGAGAGGGCGTGATGCTGAAAAGTTTGGGAACCACTAATCCAGGGTACGTCTACACTACAGCGCTAGTTCGAACTAACTTAGTTCGAATTAGTTAATTCGAACTAAGCTAGTTCGAACTAACGCATCTAGAACTAAAAACTAGTTCGAACTAGCGTTTTGCTAGTTCGAACTAGCAAGTCCACATTGAGTGGACTCTGAACAGGGCTTAAGGATGGCTGGAAGCAGTGCCGGCAGGGCATAAAAGGAGGACTTAGAGCATGGAGATGCTGTCTCAGGCTAGCCGAGGGCTGCGCTTAAAGGGTCCCGACCCCCACCCCGGACAGACAGTTCTAAGGGGTGCTCGCTTGCAAAGAAGTTCTGGCTTGGATTGCCCGGAGTGCCCACACTCAGCACATCACAGCACTCGGCCATCAGCCCGGCTGCACTTGCCGCAGGCTGCCATCTGGGGAGAGGGGGCTATCGGGGGGCTGCAGGAGAGCTTCCACCCCCAGAAGCCCGCAGAGACAGCCCAGTCCTCCCCATCGGGGGCTCGTACCCCATTCCTCCCTCACCTCCTTCCACTTACCCTTCCCTAGCCCCCCTTCTTATTGATGTACAAAATAAAGATACCGTTTCTTCCAACATTGACTCTGTCTTTATTGAACAAAACTGGGGGAGACTGGGAAAAGGAGGTGGGAGAGGGGAAGAGAAAGGCTGGGAGAGGGGAGGGCAACTAACATGATCAGGGGTTGGGAACAGGTCCCAGATGAAGAGAGGTTACAGAGACTGGGACTGTCCAGCTTAGAAAAGAGGAGACGGAGCGGGGACAGGATAGAGGTCTCTAAAAGCAGGGGTTGGGTGGAGAGGGTGCATTCCGAAAAGTTCTTCCTGAGTTCCCATAAAGAAGGACTAGAGGACACCAAAGGAAAGGAATGGGTAGCAGGCTTGAAACTAGTAAGAGAAAGTTGTTGTTGTTGTTGACAAAGCAAATAGTTAACCTGCGGAACTCCTTGCTGCAGGAGGCTGTGAAGGCTACAACTAGAACAGAGTTGAAAGGGAAGTGAGATCAAGTCATGGAGGTTGGGTCCATGGAGTGGTATTAGCCAGGGGGTAGGAGTGGTGTCCCTGCCCAAAGTTTGTGGAAGGCTGGAGAGGGATGGCACGAGACAAATGGCTTGGTCACTGTCTTCGGTCCATCCCCTCCAGGGTCCCTAGGGTTGGCCGCTGTCGGCAGACAGGCTACTGGGCTAGATGGACCTTTGGTCTGACCCAGGACGGCCATTGTAAGCTCAGGGCTCAGGGTCGGGGGTCTCAGTGGACCCCCTTGATTTTCATGCACACCTGGTCCTGGGTGGCCAGGCTGGCAGCTCTCCTGCCCTAGACGGCCACTTTCCTGTGCCTAGTGCGGAGATCGTGGACGAGGTCCACGATGTCCGCACTAGCCCAGGAAGGTGTCCGCCTCTTGCGGTCCAGGGCAAGCTCCCGGGAGCCGCCAGCCTGGTCCCGGCAAGAGGGGGTGGGCTGGGGGGCATCGGGTGGGTGGCTCTGTGCCGTGCCAGGTGCAGGGTCTGCTGGCTGGGTGCTGGCAGGCTTGCACCTGGCACGGGCACCGTAGCCAGCCCGTGCCCCTTTAAGGGGTCCGGGGCCGGGAGGGGGGCATAGAGTTTCCCTGGTGTTGGCCAGAGTGGCCACCAGGGAAACCTGGGGAGGGCTAGCCTCCCACTAGTTCGAACTAAAGGGCTACACAGCCCTTAGTTCGAACTAGCTAGTTCGAACTAGGCGTTAGTCCTCGTAAAATGAGGTTTACCTAGTTCGAACTAAGCGCTCCGCTAGTTCGATTCAAATTCGAACTAGCGGAGCGCTAGTGTAGCACCTATTAAAGTTAGTTCGAACTAACGTCCGTTAGTTCGAACTAAATTTGTAGTGTAGACATACCCCCAGAGCGGTAGACCCCGTGCACTTGGGTCAACACAGGAGATCTCCAAGAGCCCCCAGAAACGACAGATGCAGGCAAGGTTTGCAATCAGACCAGCAGGTTTATTGTCAAATGCGACGCCCTCACAGTTAATAGCCCTCACGTCACTTCTTTATGTACCAGGCTGCCACCCTTAAAGGTATTAGGTTGATACCTCCAGACGAACCTACTAGACACAACCAATTACCTTGTACCTGGTGGTTTGATCCAAACATCCCTATCCATAGTGCTGTCATCCCGACCCTGTGCTGAACCTGGGTCGGTAAGTCCGTTGTCTATGGGGAGTGTGCTGGGACCGAGCTGTTTCTGCAGGGAAATGTTCTGTTACCATCCTCCCGGAATGTTTGCGTGCATGGCCTGTGCCTCCGTCCTCTGCAATATCGGCAGCCCTGTCCTTCCCAAGCTTCTGTCTGCAGGACCTGCCTTTTGCTCACTGCTTAGCTTTGCTTTATGTTAGCAAAGCATTGACGGTTGCTCAGGTCTTAGGCCTCACACTAGGCCTCCACGGTCAGGAAGGTTTATTAATAAAAGAAAGAAAAAAAAGATTGAGCCTAATATTGTTAAAGGACTCAAATTACATTCACTGACTGCAAAGCTCTTTGTGCCGGCGTGTAGGAGATGAAATGAACGGCTGTCTTAGGGCAAGTTTCAGGAATACGTCCTCTCCTAGGCTGGATGTATTTCTGAAGCGCCCTCTGCCTTCCCCACCCGACTGCGTGTGGCGCTACCACCGAACTGGCAGGAATCACGGGCAGGACAGGAAGTAGTTGAGACTGAAGGAGCGAGTCTCCCTGCCGACGACTCTGGGGCCACTTCAGGCTTCAGTTTTTGGCCGAGATCCTTTATAGTGGATTTGCCAGAGTGAAGACAGCAATGAAGACGAAAATGGAGGAACCCTCAGAGCCCCTTTATCCCCCTGCCCATGGGGTGGGAATCCCATTGTTCTCCTGTGAAAGTCTTGGGAAAGTCTGTCCCAAGATGGAGTCTGTCCCATGAGCAAGTCACCGCTCCAGGCCTGACTCAGTTCTTTTTAGGCAGCAGCCACGGCTTGCATGCTGAACATTCACAGCAAAGCTCATCAGCTGTGATTGGCACTACCTGAGGTCAGTGAAGTGCTGCTACTCACTTGACTAGCAACCCTGTCAAGGCTGTTCCCCACTCCGGCAGGGTGAATGCAGAAGTTGGGGGCCTGCAATAGCACTCCAAAACCTTGCCTCTACAAGCGCTGGTACAAAAACTTCCCGCCCCAATCCTAATACCCAGATTTTGGGGGATCCACTGCTCACATCGAGTGCTTTGAACCCACAAACAGGGGCGGACACTTGAAACCAACCAGGGGTACCCCAAGCTCTTTTCCCTCAAAGAAACTTGAAAAAAGAAAAGAGAAAATCAAGCTGCAGTCTCTGGTGGCTGACCCCTCAGTCAGAGGCCTGCAGGTCCACAGAGACAGACCTTCAGGACACAAAAATCAACCAATACCGGTTAATTAGAAAACAGAACAAACTCTTACTGTGAAAACAAAGCTACAGTTGCAAACATAGTAATTTGGCTAGCTGGAAAGAGCCACCATTTGACACAGGTACTCAGGGAAAGTCCCTGGTCTGAAGACTTAGTTAGAAAAGTGGGAGGAAAAAGCACTAAGAAGCTCAGACATTATTTCCATATCCCCAAACAAGGAAAACAAGAAATCCTGACAGACTAGCTAAACTCTTCCCTGCTTACACATTGTAAGAAGTCGCTTTTTGGACAGCGGAGCGTTTCCTGTCTCCTTTGATACTTGGAAGAAACTGGTCGGTACTTGGAAGAAACTTGGAAGAAAATTCCTACCTGCGTTGTTATTGGCTGACCACCCCATACTGGGCTAGGAACAGGAGACATTAGTTTATGTCTTAGTCACCGGATGTTCCTGTCCTGATTATGAAAGACCCTGTCACGGGGGTTGGCCAAGCCTCCAGCTGAGCTCTCCCAGTAGCCCACGTTTGAAATACAAGCACAGCACCCGGGTGGTAACTTCCAGCACCAACATCACACCTCCCTGTGAGCAGCAGAAGCAGAATCGGCCTGGCACTGGGGACTGGCCCGGAGCCCTCGGCCTGGAGGACCGGGCCGGGTCAGGTCACCACTGAGCGCGTCGGCTGAGGGCGAATTGCTCAGAACAAGAGCAAATTAGTCGAAACAATAGTTAAGAATAAAATTGTGAGGCATGTAGAAGAACATAATTTGTGGGACAAATGTCCAATCCCACCTACCCTGAATGGGTCTTCCTCTCTCAGGGAACCAGCCACAAATCCCCAGTCAATTTACACTTTGGATCTACCCACAAGATCGCACTGGGCCAATCCTTTAGAATCTAAAGCACGAGCGTAAGGCTGTGAAGGAGAATACATGACATGCACTGAATCACCAAGTTCTCCACGCAGGCTCTTAGCAGAGATGTTACAAACTGCTATCTTAAAAGTCTCTGGAGTACATCCTATGTCAGGATGGGCCAACGATTTTCCCGGCGCGCTGTTCCTCGCAAGGCTGCATCTGGAATTAGTAGCAGAACTGAAGGCAAGATGGAGTCTGTCTCATAGCACTTTATATCCATTCCTGGTCTCTTCCAAGCTGGAGCAGGTCAGATGGCCCAGTGACCTGTCCCTGTGTCCCATGTCAGCAGTCATGATATTGGCTGGTTTGCAGACACATTCCTCAGGTGTGTATTAGCCTCTCTGAGAGCCTTATCCCTGGAGACTTGCTAATTAGCATAGTCACTGACTGACCATTTCTGGCCCACTGTTCTTTCTCAGACAGAGAATCTTCCGGCATCAACACAGGTTACATATTTATAAATCCACTTACAAATATCACACAAGAGGATGAATAACACATACACAATCAGTAGAGCACAAGCTTTCATTTGACATCTCACATGGCCTCCTTGGTACAGACTTTGGGACAACCCCTCCCCTCCGCCCTTGGGTGCAACAGTGACCTGTCTGATCCCCTTAAAATCCAGTAACGTGACACCCCCAACACAAAACTGATGCAGGAAGTGATGCCAGTAACATCAGTGAGGGCATCACATGGGTCCCCCCGCCTTAGACAAGGCATCTGCCACAGTATTCTCCTTCCCGTTTATGTGGACTATGTCCGTGTCGTACTCCTGAAGGATCAGACTCCAGTGGAGCAACCTGGAGTTGGTGCCGTTGGCCTTCTGCAGGCAAGCCAGCGAGGCATGGCTGCTCAGCACAGTGAACCTCCTGTTGTCCAGATAGGGTTTGAGCTGCTTGACAGCCCACACGATGGCATAACATTCCTTCTCAATTGTAGCATAATGCTTCTCCGGGGGGCACAGCTTTTTGCTGAGGAAGGTCACGAGGTGCCTTTTGTCACCTACCCCATCCTGTATCAGCACCGCCCCCAGCCCGATGTCGGATGTTGAAATCCGGGCTGGCCAGCACAGGTTCCTTGGCCAAGACATTCTTTATGCTTTGGAACCCCTGTTCACGGGCCTCCGACCACACCACCCGGTCTGGCCTCTCCAGCTTTGTGAGGTCTGTGATCGGAACTATGACATCTCTGACCCCTCTCACAAACCTCCTGTAGTAGCTGGCCAGGCTCACAAATGACTGGAGCTGCGTTTTCATTTGGGGGATAGGCCAGTTCTTAATGGCCTCCACCCTCAGGGGTTCAGGGCGCTCCAACTCACTGCCCACCCTGTGCCTAGACAGTCACTTCAGCAGCCCCCATCCTGCATTTGGACACCTTGACAATCAGGTTGGCTTCCCCGAGCCGCCGCAGCACCGCCCCTGTGTGACTGAGGTGATCCTGCCAGGAGTTACTAAAGATGGCCAGGTCATCAAAATAAGTGCTGGAATGGGCTCTGCAGGACCTCCGTGATCAGCCCCAGGAAGGTGGCCCTGGAATTCCGCATGCCAAAGGGCAGCACCTTGAACTCACACAGGCCCGACTCCACTATGAACGCAGATTTGTCCCATGCATCAGCATCTAGGGGACTCTGCCAGTACCCCCTAGTCAGGACCAGAGTACTTATAAACACAGTCCCCTCCCCCCAGCGTGTCCAACAGATCCTCTGTTCTGAGTGTGGGGAAGGGGTCAGGCTGCGTGACAGCATTCAGCTTCTTCTAGTCCATGCAGAGCCTCGTGGTCCTGTCCTTTTTAGGCACCAACACAATAGGGGATGCCCATGGCCAGCATGCTCTCCACAGCCTCCTGAATCTGCCTCTGCATCTCCCCCTTGGCCCCATAGGCTCTGCTAGGCGCTGGGCGAGGCAGGGCCTAGTGAGGATGGAATGCGATGACCTGTCAGCGAGCCCTGGCCTCCTTCACCTTTCGCTCCCTCTCAGCATCTGCCTCCTTCACCTTTCGCTCCACTTCAGCATCCGCCTCCCTCGCCCTTCGACGCACGTCGGCAAGGGCCTTCCCATGTTCCAGCTCGATTCCTTCAATGCCTGCTGCTTTCTAATTTCATCTGCAACAGCATCCCTGGCACCGGGTGGGCACTGCGTATTAGCAAAGACCTCAGTTCCAGCTTGTCTCCAATCACAAATCTTCTAGAGCCTTTCGGTCAAGACTCTCATGTAGTTGCTGACTCATTGCAGCTGCTCTTTAACCAATCAAACTCTCTACACCCAAAAATAAAAATAAATAAAAATTTAGAACCGCTTGAGGGTCTGATCCAAAGCTTAATTGACCAAGATCTGAGGATCCTGCTGACTATACCACTGTGACGGACCAGGCCAGGTCTGTGCACTGCTAAGGGTGTTGGCTCAGGGTGAATTGCTCAACACAAGGATGCTTTACAGCCCCAGACCAGAGACCTTCCCAAACAGGTCACAAACCAGTCAGACCGCGCGAAACCCCTCAGACACCACAGTTCCCTCTGTGCCCCAATCAGCCCTGGGCCTAACACACAGGTGAGGGCATCTAGACCCCAATCCCACCTACCCCGAATGGGTCTTTCCAGTCCCAAAGAACCAGCCACAAATCCCCGGTCACTTAGGGGAGAAACCTGCCTAGGACAAGGGGCTCTATGGAGGGGGATGCAGGGAATGGAGGAAGTGGGGTGGCCCTTGGGGTCCCTGCCCCGCTGAGAGGCTCCCATCTCTCCTCAGGCAGAGGGGACCAGGGAAGGGCTGAGAGATGGGAGAACCCTCGGCACCGGGTGAGGCTGCTCCACAAAAGGTCTCAGGTGGCTCCTCCATGCTCACTAGGTCCTGCCAGCCCCCAGGGAGCGAGTGTCCCAGGGCAGCTGCCCAGTGGAAATGCTCAGTCCCAACAGGCTCTGTCCCTGTTCATTGCAGACCCTCGGGGAGCCGCCTGCCTCAGCCCAGCCCACAGCCCTGCTGCTGGAAGCCTTGAAGGCTCTGACGGCCCCCGCCCTGGAGAGCTTTCAGGCGGCAGAGGAAGCGTCGAGAGCCACCGTGTCCCAGCACAGCGCCCGCATGGAGCGAGTAAGAGACGCCCGGCGAGGGGCAGGGCGTGTGGAGACAGGGGCTGGGAGAACTGGCTCTGAGGAAACCGGCCCTGGGGCACAGGGTCAGGGTGCGGGGCAGGTCGGCTCAGCCCCTTTCTAGGAGGCTCTGAGCATCAGTCGCTCCCCTGCTCAATTAAGCTCCATCGCCCGCCGGGGAGGCAGGAATTCGACCAGCGAGACACCCGGGAACTGGAGCCCAGAGCGGCTTGTTTACTTCCCAAGGCTGCGCCGGGGGCAGCGGCAGGGTCAGCAAATGACCCCAGGAGAAGGCCTTGTCCAGGGCCCCTAGAACCAACCTGCCTCGTGGGGCGTGCGGCCGCGTTGCTGCATTGGCTCTGCTGGGAATCCTCAGCCAGGCAGAGCCCTGGGCCCTTCGCCAGGCAGGTCTCTTGGGGAAAAGACTCAGGGGTCACGTTCCCGACAGGCCTCTCAACGGGGCCTTTTCTCCCTCGGCCCCACGCCGGCGACGCTCCTGCCCTTCCCCCAGCGCCGTCTGCCGGGGGGGCGGCCTGGCAGGAGGCCGCTCTCGATCAATCCCCCCTCAGCTGTGTGGCTCCCTCCAGATTGGATACGTCGTGGGAAAGATTTTCAGCTGGCTGCGCGACGTCGGGGATCCCAGAGCCAGAGGAGCCGCGCTGGGGACCATCGCCCTGCTGGCTCGCGCCCACCCCCGGGACGTGGTTCCCGCCTGCGTGGCCCACGCGCTGCCATGGGACAGGTAGGGAGAGGCTGTTACCACCTCAGTCCCTGATTTCCCTTCCCCCCTCCTGCCAGGGCAGAGCGCAGGAAGGGCCTGGCCGGAGACAGGGATGGATGCAGCTCCCTGCTGGGCACAGGGCTGCCCCGGCCTCCTAAGAGAAGATGCCCAGGCCCAGCTCCCGAGGGGACGGCTGCTAAGGGAAGGGAATAAATGCAGAGCTTGTGGAAGGAACTCTCCTGCCTCAGCTTCCCTGCCCCCCAGGGTCTCTTTTGAGAGCCCCTTTCCTGCCCCCTTCCCAGCCTCTCCCTGGGGAGGCAGGTGGGGGCCAAGCAGGGAGGCTCTGATTTTGGTTTCTGACCTTGCAGAGGTGCCAGGGAGCTGTGGAAGGCCGTGGGGGAAGAACCACAGCTCCCCCGGCAGGTGCTGCAGCAGCTGCTGGACGCGCTCCGGAAGAGCCACCGGGAGGAGAGGAGCCGCAGCGTGTCTCTGGCTGTAAGTGACACTGGAGCTGTCCCGTAGGGAACTCACCACTACAGGGAGGATGCTGCATCTGTGGGGGGGAAGGGGGCTTCAACCCCTCTTAGTGTCAGGCCACGGCCCCACTGCACACTGGGCACACAGCCGTGTCACGGGGAGAGCCCCCCTGCTCCCCTCCGGAGGGGGTGTCCGGCCTCTGAGGCCCCTCACTTCGTGGTCAACCCCGCATGCACCACGATGCTCCAAGTCAGCACTGCAGCTCCCTTCACACAGGGCAGTGCGGCCTAGCAGCCGGAGGCAATAACTCCTAGTGGGATTGGTGCGGAGGGGTAGGGGACCCAGGGCGCCCTCTCCACCGGGTCCCAGGCCAGCGCCCTGTCAGCATTGGAGGGGGCACCACTAGCTCTGGGGGAATCAAGTAGAAACTCGCCGAGCACCTGGGGTTCAACTCCCCGCCTGAGCTGCTTTCTGCCAGCTCCTCTCTTGTTGTCTGCGCCGTCTCTTTCCTCCAAACTGGGACATCTGCTGCGGTTCCCTGCTGACTGGCGATGGCGTCTGGGTGCCCCTGCTCTGCTCCTCAGGAGCCCCAGCAGCACCTCCGTCCCCGTCCGTCAGCCCTGACTGAGCTCGCCACCGGCCTTTCTAGCCACCTCCAGCTGGCGCCTGCCCAGCAGGCCTGTGGGGTAGGACTGTCTCAGCCAGGTAGCCAGGCTGCACCTCTGCAGCTCTAGTGCAGAGATGGGACACTCCGTGTCAGGGGCTGATCCCCACTCTGAGTGCAGAATTTGGAGGCCGGAAAGAAAAAGTTGTCTCTACAGGCTCTGCTTCCAGAACTCCCCAGGGTCAAAGATTTACTAACTGACAGACACACAGACAGAGCTGCTGACCTTCCAGGACACAAGAAGCAAATATTGACCTGAAAAAAGTGATTTTTTTTACCAAAGAAAAGCTACACTGGATAACACAGACTTGGTTGCGCGCTGTGACAGAGCAAGTAAGGAAAACAAATGAAAACACAGAGAAAATCTCTAGGAACAGTTTTCAGAGGGGAAGCAGAGATTCACACAGAGCAATTCAAACCGAAACGAAAAATAAAGAAAAATACCCCAGTTTTTCTGAAATAAGAACAGTTGGAGGGTGAGTTTGTAAGAAGCTCGAGTGTGTGAGAACGACCGATGTGCTTCTCGTTATTTGCAATTCACTTTGCTCTGCCCTTTCTCACCTGCAACCACTTAAATCCCACGGCGTGTACTTAATAAAATCACTTTTATTTACTAGCAAGCGTTGTGTGAACAATTGTGACCTGGGGAGCAATCAGTGTGTCCATCCTCCTTTCACTGTTAAAGGGGGCTCGCGGTGTGACGTAGTGGGGGTACTTGCTGGGCTGTGGTGACCCCTGCTGTCTGGAGCAAGACCCAGCAGGGAAAACCTCACTATGCAAAGGTAGTGCCAAACTTGTTGAACCAGTGGCCAGACACCCCCCATGGAGAGGAACAAAGGAAGGTGGAATGCTGCCCTGACTGGGGGGCAGGGCTGCAAGGGAATTTAGTTAGTTACTGTGGGAGAGGATGGAGGAGACAGCCTAGAGAGAGGAGCTGGAGTTTAGGGGCCCAGTCTCCCCCCAACTCAAGGGGGCCTGAGGCATCCTAGCCCAGCTCTGTGACCAGACTACATCTGTGCTATGCTGTATCCTGGAGAGGCAATAAACTTCCTCTATTCCACCGGCTGGTGCAGTCTGTTTGTGCCATTTCGGGGTGCAGGAGACGGGGAACCCCCAACGCGCCGTCACACTGGTGTTAGAAGTGGGATGCACTGCACCCCGTGGATGGAGCTTCCAGGGGCAAGCGACAAGGCGCAGTAGAAGCAAGAGCCCTGGAGCCAAGCGTGCTGGAGACAGAGCGAAGCGGTTCCTGGGAATCGTGGGGCGCTGCAGCACTAGACTGGTGAGTCTGCACCGAGGGGCCCAGCGGGCAGATGGCCTACGCCCGACTCTTGAAGGCAGAGCTGGTGGGGCTGTGCAGAGAGAGGGGCTTGCCTGTGCAGAAAGCAACCAAGGCCCAGCTGATTGCTCAGCTAGAAGAGAACGACCAGCCACAGGGCCAGGATCTTGTCCCCAGGGGAAGCAGCCAGACCCCCCCTGAGAGTGTGTCAGGCTCAGAGAGGGGGAGGAGCGCTGGAACCCAACGGAGAGATGAGACAGCGTCTCCCGGGAGGCCTGCAAGCCATAGCCCATCTAGGGTAGGGGCCAGCCCAGCGGAGCTTCGGCGGCTGGAGATCCAGCTGCGGATCAGGGAATTGGAAGTAGAGGACCGAGAGAAGGACCGCCAGGACCGAGAGAGGGAGCGCCAAGATCGAGAGAAGGAGCGCCAAGATCGAGAGAGGCAGCGACAGCATGAGCTGGCCATGGCAGAGCGGAGAACCGGCGGGGCACCGGCTGCGCCAAGTGCGGATGGGCCCCAGGGTCCCAGGACTGCCAGACGCTTGGAGAGGCTCGTGGTGGCCCAACTGAAGGACATAGGTGACATAGACGGGTTCCTCAGTGCCTTTGAGAGGGCCTGTGGACTGCAACGGGTCCCCCCAGCTGACTGGCTGCAGGAGCTCATCCCCGCACTGAACCAGGAGGCGGCCGGAGTGCTCAGTCAGCTGGAGGACCTACAGCCAGGGGATTACAACCGAGTCAAGGAGGCCCTGCTGCACAAGTTCGGGCTGACCCCCGAGATGTACAGGAAGAAGTTCCGGGGGGTACAGAAAGGGCCACGGGAGACCTATGTGGACCTGGCCTCCCGCCTGGCGCAATACTGCCGCAAGTGGGTGTCTGGAGTCGGAGCCCAGACCGCAGAGGAGCTGCTCAAGCTGGTCATGATGGAGCAGTTCTATGAAGCGTGCCCACCCAAACTGAGGCTGTGGCTCAAGGACCGGAGACCAGAGAACCCCCAGGAGGCCGGGAGACTGGCGGATGAGTTCACGGAGAGCCGGTCCGGGTGTGAACGGGAGTCCCGGAGAGAGAGGGAACCGCGCAGAGACCGGATCTCGGCTGAGCGACGGAGGGAGTCAACTACGGGGCGAGACCAAGGAACAGGTCGTCTGCGCCCCAGAGAACCAGCCAGGGCCTGGACAGAGACAGCCCAAAGCCTAACTTGCCAGCGCTGTGGGCAAAAAGGCCACAAGAGGGCTCAGTGCACCAGGTCCCAGGACCGGGGACTTTCCAGGATTAACTGGCTGGGGCGGGAGGAAGGGCAGGCTGCCCCAGAGGCAGGGGCTGGCAGGCAAACCTCAGCTCAGAGAGAGGGGAAGGATGCTCAGTGCACCTCCCCTGGGAGGTCTGATTCTCAGGAGGCGGATTTCTCCGTGTACCGGGTGGGGGCAGGACGGCCCCTGCGGAGCGAGTGCCTCATACCCCTGGAGGTGGATGGTAGGAAGGTGACGGGCTTCTGGGACACGGGGGCGGAGGTGACTCTGGCCCGATCTGACATAGTGGCCCCAGACCGGATACTACCCCACACGCAGCTGACCCTGAAGGGCATAGATGGGTCCCCGTTTAAGGTGCCTGTAGCCCGGGTGCATCTGAAATGGGGGGCCAAGGAAGGCCTCAAGGAAGTGGGGGTGCACCCGCACTTGCCCACCGAGGTGCTGATGGGGAATGACCTAGAGGAGTGGCCCCATGAATCCCAGCGGGCTCTAGTCACTACCCGGAGCCAGAGCCAGTGGGGGGCTGACAACGTGGGTCCAGGGAAGGACTCCTGGCAGCGTCCACAGGGTCCCATCCCAGTGGACACGGGGTCCAGCCAGGCTGGGACTCCGGACCTAGGCAGAGGTGGGGGACAGGTCCCGATCCCTGCCTCAGCAGCTGAATTCCAGGCTGAGGTGCAGGCAGACCCCTCCTTGCAGAGGCTGAGGGACCAGGCTGGCCTCCATGCAGCTCAGCCCCGGGGGAGAGGTGGCCAGGAGAGATTCCTGCGGGAGCGTGGGCTCCTGTTCCGTGAGTGGCTCCCCCCCAGGAAGGCAAGGGCATGGGGGGTCCAGCGGCAGCTGGTCGTCCCCCGAAAGTATCGCCTCAAGCTGCTGTATTTGGCCCACGATGTCCCCGTTGGGGGCCACCGGGGGATCCGGAGCACCTGGCTGAAGCTGCTCCAGCACTTCTATTGGCCGGGAATCTTTACAGCCGTGCAGCGGTACTGCCGGTCCTGTGACTCCTGCCAGAGGGGCGGGAAGGCCCAAGACAGGAGGAAAGCGGCTTGGGGGTCTCTACCCCAGATAGACCCTCTGGGCTTGCTGAGAGAGTTATGGGAGGGGAAGACCTCCCTGGATGGAGCTTCGGGGGTGGAAGCCGCCCTGGTTGTCCAGAGAAGGCTCACTGGGCTCATGGCCCCGGCCCGAGAGACCCTGGCCAGAGATCAAGGCCAGCGGAAGGGTGGGTGTGACCCCCGAGGACAGGCCTGCGCCAGTCGCCCTGGAGCGGGGCGGCGAGTGGACAGAGGGAAGCCAGCTCATGTGGGGCCTTGCCACGGCCGGCCTGAGTCAAGGGGAGCACCCATGTCCCCGGGGCGGGTTCCCACGCAGAGGACCCGAACTTCCCTAGGTCACGAGCGGAGTGACCCTGCTCAGTTCGCTCTCGGAGGGGGGAGAACTGTGACGTAGTGGGGGTACTTGCTGGGCTGTGGTGACCCCTGCTGTCTGGAGCAAGACCCAGCAGGGAAAACCTCACTATGCAAAGGTAGTGCCAAACTTGTTGAACCAGTGGCCAGACACCCCCCATGGAGAGGAACAAAGGAAGGTGGAATGCTGCCCTGACTGGGGGGCAGGGCTGCAAGGGAATTTAGTTAATTACTGTGGGAGAGGATGGAGGAGACAGCCTAGGGAGAGGAGCTGGAGTTTAGGGGCCCAGTCTCCCCCCAACTCAAGGGGGCCTGAGGCATCCTAGCCCAGCTCTGTGACCAGACTACATCTGTGCTATGCTGTATCCTGGAGAGGCAATAAACTTCCTCTATTCCACCGGCTGGTGCAGTCTGTTTGTGCCATTTCGGGGTGCAGGAGACGGGGAACCCCCAACGCGCCGTCACACGCGGGAACAATTTATTTGGGGGTTGGGTTCCCAGAAGCTGTGCCTGAAACTGCACTCTCCTCAGACCCGCAGGGATTCAGTGTCTGTATTGCTCTTGGGTGGATGGGAGGGAGGGCTCCTGTGCCCTGGCTGGGCGAGACCAGGAGATCTGGCCCAGAGGACGGGGTGGTGAGAAACCCCATAGAGCCAAGAGGAAAGTGTCAGTGGCTTTGCCAGCACTCTGGGAAGCACCCCAAGGAGTCCTCTGTCATAGAGGGATAAGGGATCTTTCGGAAAAGGCTTTATTTTCCACAAGATCAGCGTCTAGACTGGCGCTTTTTTCCGACAAAGCTCCGTGCGGAAAAAAAGCGGCAGCCATTTTTATGCTAATGAAACGGGGGAGAGTTAAATCCCCACCTCATTAGCAATTGCGATACGTCTAATTTACATCCCTTTTACGAAAAAGGGATGTAGTCTAGACGTAGCCAAACTGTCTCCCTAACTGAGGACTACATGGTGGCAGAGGAGCCAGGGAAGCCAGACCCGAAGCCGGAGCATCCGACAGAGTGACACAAGCAGCACGGCCGGGGTCCCTACAACTGGGTCACGAGGATCGGAACTGACCCGACAGAAGTTCCCATTGACCCAGGTCAAGTACTTTGGGATCTTGGGGGGATTTCGTGGAAGAGCAAAGGAGCGATCCAACCTTCGGAAGGCCTGGGAGCAAGTGACAGGCACCAGCCAGACAGATGGTCAACCCCAGAGCCGGACCCAGGGATCCCGGTTTCAGATCAGCAAGGACCTTCCTCATGAGCATTAGCCCAGAACGCACAAGCAGCCCAGTACGACGGGGGAGCGAAAACAAGGACCTGAAACCCGGGATGTGATGGAAAGCCAGTCGCCGGGAGCAACGTGGGGTCTGCACCGACACCGCTTCGACCTCCCGGCATCACCCCGGCTCCCTGCTGCTTGTGGCGCTGGAGTTACTCAGGCGGCAGAGGGGCAGTGATGCCCCCCCGGTCACGTCTGGCAAGCTGAAGGGCGGGGCTAGGCCATGACGACAGAGAACGGGAAATAACGTCACCCGGACTCTTCCGCCCTTTCCAGGAGGTTCCCATCTGCGTCCATTCTAGGAACAGGAGACGGTTCAGGGGCCATCACATCTCCCTTCCCCCCAGAGGATCTCACCCTCCTTCCTCATAAGCCACAAGGAAATGGAAAATGGAAGCAGGATGACAGCCAAAGCCATGGGAGCGGATGGGCAGGTGGGGACAGCTCAGTGACATTTCTGTCTCCTGTCTCCAGGCAATGGACACGCTGTACGAGATCCTTTTCCTCTGGGGATACCGAGAAGCCATCCTGGAAATGTTTCCCCAGCTCCTCCTCGTCTGCGTCAGGCAGGTGCAGTACGTGCTGGACCTGTGCCTGCCAGGGACTTGGAGGGCCCAGAAGACATCCAACCCGGAGGGATCCAGCCGCCTCAGCCCCTTGAGGTAACGGCGGAAAGGAAGGGGAAGGACAGATTTGTTCTGCTCAGCCCCTGTGGGACCTGCCTGGCCCTCTGCTGTGCGTGTCCCTACAGCCCAGGGGCAGTTCTGGGCAGGTCTGTGTGGAGGGAGCGGTGCTGGGCGGCCGTGTGCGTGTGAGCCACACTTGCTCCTCTAACTCCGACCACAGGCCAGGGGCCACGTCGGCACGTCCCCATGTGCTCCCGGCCGAGGGGTCAGGGCTTTTCTCCGTGCCTGTTGAGCCCGCTGGGCCTCTGTCCCACAAGACCCCACCCCAGGACAGCGTGGCCAGAGCACACACAGAGTGCACAAGACCAGCGGGGGGGCCGTGTCACAGGCAGGCAGGACGAGGAGGGGCCCGTGACGCTGATTCCACGGGGACAACCAGGGAACCACCTGGCTAGAAACTCGATGAGTCTGTGGCATGGTCAGGGCCCGTTGGGCAGGGCCGTGCCCTCACACGGTGCTGGGTCCATCCCGGGGGAGGCCGGCTGCTGCTGACCACGCCGGGTGTCCCAGGCCTTGTGCGGTTTGCGCTGCGTGTGGCTGGGGTCGAGTTCTGACACCCGGACTTTTTATTGCCTCTAGCACCTCCCTGGAGGCCGTGAAGACCCCTTTCTCCATGCCCAGATACTGGAAGGAATTTGCCAGTATCCAGTTGCAGCAGGGCTGGGACATGATGGCCTCCCGCCAGCGCTTCTCCCAAGGGGTGGGCTTGATCGCAAGGTAGAGTCTGGGCAATGGGAGCTCAGTGGGAGACCCTCCTCTGTCCCCGCCGGCCCTCTCAGCCCCGCCATGGGAGAGCGACGCTCTCTCCCCTTGGTAACTCCGGGCATTTTCTCTGTCCTGTTCCAGGGCCATGGTGGAGCACCAGACCCCACAGCTCCCTGCGGTGCTCAGAGAGGCCATCGCCGTCATGCAGAGTCAGGAGGAGCAGCCCCAGAGAAATATCGCCCTGACTTTCTGCACTGAGGTGAGATTCCGGAGCCGCCAGGCACATGTGGGCATGTGCAGAGCAGCTCAGTCCCGTCCCAGGCAGGCAGGCAGGCAGGCAGGCACCGGGGCCCATCGCCAGCAGCTCGGCAACGCGACAGCCAGCCGGCTCCTCTGCCCACGTGGATCCTAGTGGGGCCGGGCAGAGTGGTGGGGGGCAGGGTGAGATTGCTCCTGGCTGGTTGTGCCTCCGTGGGACCATGTGACAAGAGAAGATGTTTCTCCAGCGCCCTGAGGCCGGGCCTCTCTCCTCGCCTTTGCCTGGGGTTTCATTTTCTTCTGCCACGGCTCGCTCCAGGACACGCTGCGATGCCCAGAGATTCCCCTTTCCCTGGGCTTCATTAGGGGCTTGTGCATTAGTCGCCCCTCTGGGAATGGACCATCTCAAACACCAGCCGCTGGCTCCTTACCCCCAGAGATTTTGTGTGGCAGGAAGTGACCAGCTGGCAAAGATGCTGGCGCACGAACAGACCGAGAGGCAGATTTCTGCTCCTGCAGCTGATGTTGATTTTCTCTTTCCAGTTTCTCCGGAGTCCTTCCATCCTCACCACAGTCACCAGATCGGAGCTCCAGGAACAGCTGATGGAATGGACCAAAGATCCCAATCCGGAGATACGGAGGCTCTGTCTGCAGGGCCTGGGCAGTATCATCTTCCAGCCAGAGAAGGTGAGGGGCAGGGCTTGCCCAGGTGAGACGTTGCTGCCCTGGGAGATAACAGACACATCACTGTTGCAACCCCTGTTCTATGCCGTTACTGAGCGAGCCAGGCGTGAGGTGTCCCTGCTCCCTGGTGCGGGCAGAGCATGGTCGGTGGAGGCAGTGGGGGAGGGGAAGGAGACTCAGGGCGTCGCTCAGGGCAATGGGAGGAGAATGTCGGCTGACAACAAGCCCAAGCTCGGCAAGGGCAGACGAGTCGGGGGGCGGGGTCAGAGCTGGGGGGGCGGGGCCTGGAGCAGCTCCAGGCAGGTGACAGGGCGACTCTGCTCAAGGGCCAGGGGTGCAAAGCACCTGCCAGAGCGGCAGGAGAACGACTTTCTCCCCCGCTGGGGGCTGGCCGATGGGGGGATGGTCCAGCCCCTGCCCAGGCTCTGTCCCAGGCCAGGCGTGAGCTGCCTTCTGCCTTCCTGCAGGGGCAGTTGTTACGGGCCCAGCTGCCAGGGACCATCGCCATGTTCTGCGCCAGGAACGCATGGACTGTCCTGGAGGCCCTGAAGGACGCGGCAGACGCCATCTACCTGCTCGCCGGGGAGGGGCTTGGCTCCATCTCCCAGGACATGGCAGTCAGCCTGCGCCCGTTCATTGACCACGTAAGGCCGGGACCCCGGAGAAGCACATTCCCCCTCCCCTGATGTCCTGGTATGACCCTGCCCAGCCCCTCCCCGGCCTCCAGGCCAGCCACACAGCACCCAAGGGGGCCTCTGCCAAGGGTGGGAAGTCTCCTACTCAGCCCCTACCTGGCAGAGCCCTTCTGGGAAATGGGGGCTCCAAGCTCCCAGCCCTGCTGCAGCCTCCCCTCCCACCCTCCTGTGCCCAGCCCCTCCCCGAGCCCCAAGGAGGCAGGCGGGAGCCTCAGGTCCCAGTGCCCCGGGAGGGGAGGCCAGAGCAGCCTCTGTGGCCGGGGACCTGGGCCTTCCCTCAGCCCCCTCAGGCCTTGCTGGGGAAGGAAGCAGGGAAGGGGCGATGGGAGGGGAGGGGAGGGATGGGGAAGAGGGACGGGGACGGAGGGACCCGGGAAGTGCAGCAGGAATGAGGTGAGGATGGAGATTCCTCGTAACTTGCCCCTTTCCACCCTTCACCCCCCCCATGCTCAGTGGCTCCCCTGCCTGGCACTGAACAGGGGTGGGCTGGGTCTCTCTAGGCCGGGCGGACGGGGGAGAAGAACATGGAGAGATTGGCCCCTCTCTGGACTCCAGGCGGCTGGGGGGCTGGGTGTAGGAAGCTCTCCATACACATTGCACCATGGACCTCTGGGTCTCAGCCCTGGCCAGCGCACAGTGTCTGTGGGGCTGCCTGGTGGTTGCGGCTTCCGCGGGCCAGGGCGGGTCCCGGTCAGGGTGCTGGAGCCGTGTGCGATTTGCGGCCGTCAGGCCCCTGACCCTGGGACACGGCCTGGCTCTCACGGGCTTCCCCGCCCCGCGTGTCCTTACCAGGAGAGGGGCAATGTCCGCTCAGCCGCCATCTCACTGCTGGGCACCATGCTGGGCGGGGTGAAGGGCCCGGACAGACCCCGCGTGCGGCAGGAACTCACGCGCTGCCTGCTCCCGCTGCTGCTCCACCTGGCAGACGAGGAGCAGAGAGTGATCCTGGTAAGTGCCCCCTCGGTATGTCCCGGAGAGCAAAGCGCCAGAGTCCCCCGGGCCCCACCCCTCTCCAGAGCCCCTGCCCAGCCAGGACCATTGGGGACGTGCAGGGAGGCCTGAGGGGGCCCCTTGGCTCTGACTCTCTGGCATCCCGGAGCCCCGGCGCTGCCGTCTCTGCGCAGAAGGGCCGAGCTGTGGAGATCCCGTCTGGCTCTCGCCAGCCAATGCTCAGCTCCCCCCCGAGCAGAGTCCCCTGCAGAACAAGGGGCAGGAGGCTCCCTAGGCAGGGAGAGCAGGAGCCCAAGGGGCAGGGAGGAGGGGACGCGCCCCAGACGCTCCCTCTCTCAGCGAGGCCCCTCTCGCTCTCCCCTCGTGCTGCAGAGCTGCAAAGCGACACTCTTCCGCTGCGCCGTGTTCCTCGGCTGGGCCCATCTCAAGAGTCTCTTCTGCAGCCTGGCCTGGGATGGCTCCTCGCGGCTCTTGCCCGGCGTCGGGAAGTGCCTGGTAGGTGAATTCTGTGGTCCCGGAGAGCGGTGACCGGGGAGCTCAGGGAGACCTTTCTACCCCCACCCCGAGTGCCCAGGGGGATTCTCCCCGCTCGTCACGCAGGGAGCAGAGGCAGCCCCCCCCAGAGGGGCTCGGCATTTCCTCAGTTGTTTTCCAATCCCACCCTTTCCACTGCCCCCATCTCCCAAACTTAGCGCTGCCCCTGCCACCTGCCCGTGGGCTCCTGCCCCTCTGCCTGTGCCCAGCTTGGAAATGCTCTTCCCCAAGGGCCCGACTCCGGACATCTGGGCTCCTACTGGCTCTTGCCCTGGCTTCCCTCTGCGCTTCAGCGACCCTGGCCTGTCAGCTGTAGGTTGATCACTTTGTCTGGTCTGAGCATGTCTCCTGCTCTGCTCCTAGATGAAGAATTACAAGAGGAACTTCCCCAGGTTCCTGTTCCAGGCCTTAGAGTATCTGGAAAGCTCCCAGGCGTCCATCAGACATTCTGCAGCCCTCTTCATCGGTAAGCAAAGCAGCCCCCGGGAGCTGTTCCAGGGCTGTTAGAGTTAATAAAATCTGCACATGAACAAAAAGGGGTTTCAGGACAAGCATCAGCCAGCACCTCAGGTGCCTGCTGCAACTGCAGCTGTGAAACATGGATGGAACATAGACGAGTTAGTTGAATAAAATATCAGCGCTATTGTGTTTGGGTGTGTGATTTCGTTCCTCCCGTCCCTGGCGTGCTGCTGCTAGGTCTGCAGCTTGCCCAGGTAAGGAGTATCACGTGCTCTTTCCTAAATGACTAGAAGTCAAGTTGTCTAAAAGAATTGCACCCGGTGTGCCCTCTGGGACGGCGTGAAATGCTGCTCCGAGCTCTCAATGAACATTACGGGGGAGGGAGAGCTCAGTGCTTCGAGCATTGTCTTACTGAACCCAGGGTTATGAGTCAGGCTTTGAGGGGACCGTTTAGGAATCTGGGGCAAATCTGTCAGGGATGGTGCTTGGTCCTGCTGCGAGGGCAGGGGTCTGAACCTGATGGCGTCTCAAGGTCCTTTTGAATTCCAAAGTTCTCTGTTTTACTGCTCAGATTTGCACTCTTGTTTGAAGAAATATGGGAACGATTAAAAAATTCAATGGCGATTAATCGCAGGCTTAACCGTGTGCACCTCCCCTTTGAGTTCAATCTCCTTCCCCAATCGGCCTTTCAGTGATTCCTGGGGTCGGATGCTTTCTCCATTGTGTTTTGCATCACACTGAAGGACTGTCTTGAATTTCCCAAGGGCTGTCTTATGGGAATGGCTGACTCTTTAGTAATTTGCAGGGATGACACTGAAACAGTGTGAGCTCCATTCTATTCCTTGTCTGTGTAGGAGAAACCATCCACCATTACTGTGACCTGTTGTCAAAAAGAGTGACTGCAGCTGGTGTCACCCGCCTGTGTGAAGGTAAGGAAATACCTCTGGGCGTTTGGGCATCTGTGGGCAGTATGAGGCCTGAACACAGATGTCACAGTGTCCCTCTGGGTCTGAGGACAGTGCTGAAGGGAGAAGAGTGGTCTTGCTGGTAGGACATAAGAATGGGAGTCGGGAGCTTTGAGCCACCAGGAGCAACTCTGTGCCTCACCTTCCCCATCCGTGAAATGGGGGTAAGAACAGAAAGGCTCTCAAGGACAGCTGGCCAGAACGGAAAAGGACCCTCACTATGACCAGGCATTAGTAGGAGGAGAAGGATTCTTACCCTGTGTCAGAAAAGTTTGCATTGTCTCCTCCCCAAGGACCTTCACCCAGAGATTGATTCTTAGCTCCTACGGTATCCTGCCAGGCCCCCTGGGAACTCCTTTCCCTGCCACCTCTGGAGCACTGAAGGCGGCACAAATGCACAAAGGGTTCAGTAGAAGTGAGGAGCCTAAACCCTTTCTGCGGATCGGCGCCTGAATGTCAGAGTCACGGTTGTTGTCGTGTTCCCGGGGCAAAGGCCATTGGGAAGCAGAGGTTTCCCAGGCATCAGTTACAGCAGCTCTGTGGGGTTTCCAACCTGTTTCCTCTTTGTTTCAGCTTTTCAGCAACAGCCTTTAAAATCGGACAGGGACACGTGGCTCATCCTGAATGAACATCGACAATGGCTGCAGAAGCTTGCGAGCCGCGTGTTGGGTGCTTCTTACGACTTGGGAGCGGCACCGACACAGAAGGACTCTTCCTTCTGCCACGGTAGGTACCACAGACGGGAGCAGCTCTTTGGAGCAGGGAGGCAGGTTCCGTGGGGCGAGAGGGGCCGTGAGGGGCGACAGGAGCGACGCGGCGTCCTGGAGTCACCGGGGGCCTCTCGCCTGGGGGCTGGAGCTGAGGGAAATTGTTCCTACCACGGCCCTGCCCCAAACGACCCCCCGCCGCCTTTGGGCTCCATGCGCGATGGCCCAGCCCCCCAGCCACAGCTTCTCCATGGGATCCCCTCCGTCAGCAGCGCGCGGAGAGAGGGGGATTCTCCAGGACTCACTTCGGCCATCGCCAGCCCCAGGGGAGCAGCGGCCGGGGGAGGGGCTGGGCTCTCTCAGGGATGCCGGCTCTCAGGGAAATGGCAAAGGGGGAGGGAAGGGGAACCTGCCCTGGTCCAGATTCTCCCCCTTGACAATTGTGTCCTTCTCATCTGTGCTCCTGCCCTGTCTCCTCTGACAGACACCGGCTGAGCCCACCGCTCCCCGGCCTGGCCGGGAGAACAAGCAGCTGGGACACCACAAGGATCCGGAAGGGGCAGAGCTGCACGTGACGGGGAACCAGCCACAACCGGGATCAGGAGCCGTTCAACCCACAGGCCAGAGGATGCCAAGCCCCTCCCCGGCCCTGCGGCGCGTCCACAAGAACCGAGGATCCGCTCCTGGCCCAGAGACTTGCAGCTGTCGTGGACTTTTGCTTGTTCCACAACATTTGTCCTGCCTGACACCCCAGGACATGGCTTGTGAGTCACCATCAGACCCACCCATCTCCGGGCCCTTCCCACCGGCCTCTGCCCATCTGGGTGGGTCTCTCTCGTCATCCGTCTGCCTTCCCACAAAGACCAGCGTGGGACCATTCTCCTGGGGGGCACTGGGACTGCGCGCGTTCTGGGGTCCGCGGTGGGGAGGGGTTGGGGTTGCGCTTTCTGGGGTCCGCGGTGGGGGAGGGGTTGGGGTTGCGTGTTCTGGGGTCCGCGGTGGGGGAGGGGTTGGGGCTGCCCAACATTCTGGGACTGGGGTGGGAAGCTGAGGCTGCCCGGCTGCTCTGGGGCTTGCGGGGATGCCAGGGCACCGGGCAGCCTGAGGGCTGGTGTGGGAGGGTAGAAATCTGGGGCTGGGCAGCTACCAGTGTGGGGAGGAGAGGGCAGGGCAGGGCAGGGGCAGTAGCCTGGTGGGCTTGGGGGGGCGGCGCTGGGAAGAAGGGGAGGGGCTGAGGTTTGCCTTCCCTCGTCAGCCGTTCGCCCGCTGCCCATGCCTCCCACTGCTCTCTGCCAGTCGGGTAGAGGCCCTGGAGAGAGGGGACGTGCCCAGGCACAGAAGTGCCCCGGCCACAAGAGTCTCCTCTGACCCTCCAAGAAACCCCACAGAGCCCTCTGCCAACTGGGGCGGGTTTCACCCCTCCCCCATCTCAGAAGGCCACGTGGGGAATTCTTGGAGGGGTCTTGGACCCTCTTGTGGTTTTATCCCCGTGGATCTGCCTCGGGAATGGATTTCACCGATTGGTGATGGGTGCGGGACAGGGACCCATCTGGAAGTGGGTCAGGGGACCCCTCTGAGGACTCCTCTCCCGCCCTCCACCAGTTACTGTGGCCCCTGCCCGTAGGACCCGCGAGGGAGGGGACTGCACCACATGGGGGAAGTGCCGCGGTCTGGGGCCCTGCCCGCAAGAGGGTCCTGTGACCCCTCCAAGGAGTCTCTCCACCGTCCCCTCCCTACCAGTGAGGGTCACCCCCTCCCCCCCGCCTCAGGCCAGCTCAGAAGGGAAACGTGCACCAGTCAGAGCAGCCAGTGCCCGACAGCCTAGGCCAGAAGCCTCCATCTCTGGAGCTGAGCAGCCGGCCGGCACCATCGCCCTGGACGCCCCAGCGCAACAGTGCGAGGAAGAGCCCGTCTCGCTCCCTGGACGTCTTTCCAGAACTCAGCGCCTGGCCCTTCGGGCTGCCCCTCTGACTGGTGCACGTTTCCCTTCCGAGCTGGCGTGGGGGAGGGGGTGACCCTCACTGGTAGGGAGGGGACGGTGGAGAGACTCCTTGGAGGGGACACAGGACCCCCTTGCAGGCAGGGCCCCAGACCGTGGCACTTCCCCCATGTGGTGCAGTCCCCTCCCTCACTGGTCGTACGGGCAGGGGCCACAGTGACTGATGGAGGGGGGGAGAGGAGTCCTCAGAGGGGTCCCCTGACCCACTTCCCAATGGGACACTCTGCCCCCCGTCGGAGGGACAACTCCCAGCCTGGCTGCGTTACACCAGTCGCTGGGGATAGACCCGCAGTCACGGCGCGCTCCACTTAGACAGGGCTGACTCCCACGCACGACGCCGCAAAGGGGTTAGGGTGGGAGCCAGTTAGGATCCGGCCCATCGGTCAAACCCACTCTCGGGGCGGCGCTACGGGGCCACGTTCCCTCTCAGGTGCGGAATGACCTTTGTTAGGTGCGGCAGGGGGCACAGGGCAGGGGCAGCGGTACTTGTTCTGGCTGGGGGCAGCCTCGGGGGCGCGGCCGGGGATGGAGGATATGCGGCGCGGGGGAATTATCTGAACTCCTGGACTAATAAATGTATCTCTGCTGTAGACCCTGCGTTGCTGTGAATTCCTCTGTCGCGACAAAGATTGTGTTTGATGTTTGTTTGTCTTGTGGGGTTTGTCTTATTGCTGCCTTGTGCTGTATTGTGTTAAACACAAATCCCGCGTTAGGCACAAACGGATTAATAGGCATTGCTGACTGTATCTGCAGAAGCTATTGTCTCAGCAGGGCAGAGGCCCAGCAATGCCAGGCACAGCAGCTCCTGCGTGACGTGGGGACGCTTCTGCCCCAGTGGGGGGGGGAGGCAGCTCTCTGCCTGGGGACCCGCCCGGCCTGTCTCCTCAGGAACCTCTCAGCAGCTGTATCCTGCCACAAGCCGTGAGCAGCCGTGAGCGTGGGCAACGCAGCCTCTGGGCATAGGACAGGCAGCTCCCTCCTGCAGCCCCTGGCCAACTCCCTCCCGGCCTGAGCCACACAAGAACCCAGGTGTCCTGGGCCAGACAGCTGACCATGTGTGTGTGGGGGGGTGACATCTCCCAGCTCATGATCCCCCAGCACTTCACAGACGTTCCTGAAGCCTCCCCCCCGCGGGCCGTGGGGACTGGAGAGCACCCAGCTCCCCCCAGGAACACCCAGTTCCCTTGCACTCTCCAGGCCGCACCTGGCCGCTGCCAGTCCCTCTCTCTGGCCCGTTTCTGGGCAGACTGCAGTCCCTCCTGGCCACTCCTCCCTGGCAAAGGGTGCGGACCTGCTACCTCTGCAACCCTGCCTTCAGGCCTTACGGCCTGGGGCTTCCCCGGCCCAAGCCCTCCCAGCCTGCCATGTCTGCTGTCGTACCTCGGTGTTTTGTACCTCGGTACCTTCGGTGGTCTGGACTGTCAGTGTCAGCGTCGTCTGGTCAGGGTCGTCCTGGTGCGCTCCTGACAGGACCTCTACCCCGTCGGTGATAATAAACTCTCGGCTGCGTGCGTAACAGTCGGTACTCCCTTTATCTAGCGTGTTAGACCCCGTGCACTTGGGTCAACACAAGAGATCTCTGAGAGGCCCCGGAAACGACAGATGCAGGCAAGGTTTGAAATCAGTCGAGCAGGTTGAAGCTCTACCAGTTGGTAACAGAGATCAGTACAATGTGACACCACTGGGCACTATGGCCCGCGTTGACACGGTACCAACACCGGGCAGGCCTATTGTCATATAACAGATATTAACAGCACTTAGTCAAAGTTAAGTTACTGTGCACTCTGTAAGTTTAGGCAATGACACCTGCCGTTCAGGCGCCTAGTGCCCCCCCCCCCAGGTCGGCCGGAGAGCACCCTCTGCGGTGTCCTTTTATAGACAGGTACAAACAACTTACATCATTTCTTTACGTACCAGGTTACCACCCTCTGTTGCCTAGTTACCACCCCTCACTGTATGGAAGGGGGGCTCACTTACTATCCTTCATGCTGTCAGTTTTGACCCAGTCCTGAACCTAGGTCGGTCTGTGCATTAGTTTTTAGGGATTTTTTGTACCAAGACATTTCTTATTCAGATGTTCCATTACTCCCCTTTGGCTCACAGTCTGTACCCAGTGCCTCCGTGTGTCCTTCCATGCTCGACCTAACTTACACAATCCCACAGTTATCAATAGGGCTTCTTTCTTGGCTCCTGTGTTACTGAACCAAAGTCTTGCTCACTAGATTGCAGGCCTGTTGCTGTTTCCGTGTTGCAGGCCTTAGGCCTGCTGACTCCGTATTACTGACCCTCAGCTTACTACATCTGCCTCTCACAGCCCCGCCCACCACGGCTGCCTCTCACAGATGCACAGACAGACCTTCCAGGACACAGGAATCAAATCCTCACCTTACAAGAAGTGATTTTTGGTACAAAACAGGAGAGAAACGTGATAAAGAGTACTTGTTTCCTTGATGTTACAGAGCAACTGAGGAAACCGAATTAAAACTGAAAAAACCCTCTGGCACAATGCTCATTTTTTTGGGAAGAATGGCTCTTGCGCAAGAGGGGAGGGGGGTTTCACATCTACACAGCTCCTTTTTGTGTAAAAGCCTCTCGTGCAAAAACTGTTGCTAATGAATTATGCAAATGAAGCGTGGCGATAGTCTACTCTGCGCTTCATTTGCACAAGCTTTTGCGGAAAAAGGTTGCGGTATGGACGTAGCCAAAGAGAGCAGGCAGGGAACCTAAATCCAATTCACATTTCAACCCTCTGTCTTGATTGGTTCTCCTGGCCCGCTGGCTGACACCTTTGCTAGGTACCTGAATTTTCCCCACTCCATTTTCTTGAACATGGCTGCTGCTTTTTTTCAGCTCGGGGCTTTGCCGGAAAAAAGCGCCAGTCTAGACAGGGATCTTTTGGAAAATAAAGCCTTTTCCGAAAGGTCCCTTATTCCTCTTAAAATCAGGACACAGCCCTGCTGCTGCTGCTATTTCCTCTTTCTTCGGCTGCTGCTTCTTCAGCTTCTCCTATTCCTGCCTCTGCTTCTGCTGTTCCTGCTGCTCTTTTCTTCTTCTGCTGCTGCTGCCTCTTTTCTTCTCTGTTTCTTCTACTGCTTCTGCAGCTGCTGCTGCTTTTCTGGCTGCTGCTGCTCCTTCTTTTTCTGTGGATACTTCTGCTGTTGCTGCTATTGTGCTACTTTTTCTTCTCCATCTGGTGTTTCTTTCCTGTTGCTACTCTTTCTGCTGCTGCTACTTCTTTTTCTGTTCCTTCTTCTGCTGCTCCTTCTGCTGCTGCTGTTGCTTCTTCTGCAGTGCTGCTGTTTCTGCTGCTTCATCTGCTTCTATGGTTCCTTCTGTGAGTAAGCGGGGGAATGGTCCCGCTATTGTGGAGAACTTTCCTGGCTTCTATACACCCCGGTGAAATGAACCAGCGAAAGGATCTGAGTCCCCGCTCCCACCTCCTTTACCCCACGGCTCCCTGATCCTGAGGGCTCCCCCTCCACTCTCCTGAGTAGCAGAGCCCTTGAAACCCCAACAAGGCTGGGCCCAGGTTTCCTGGGGCTTAATCCCTGACCTTGTAGTCACTAGGGGCAGGAGTTAGGGTGTCCCCACTCCGAGGTGCTCTCTTCACACTGCAGGCCTTCTTGGCCCAGTGATCACTTCATAAGGTTCAAAGCAAATACAATTTATTAAACAACAATGGATTAAAGAGAAAAGAATAAGAAAAAAATGAGAATGGTTAAATGAGAACACACAGCCCTGCTCTGTAGCACAGGGACATCAAAACAGCAGCCTGCAGAGTATAAGGACAGTCCACAGTCTCTTTCTTAGAGGCCCTGGATATGCTGCAGGGGGGGCTACAGGCTGGACACGCTAGCTCTGGTAGTGACCACACAGTCTCAAGCTCGAAGTGGCCAGACCCCTCTCCCAGTCCAGAGCCTCTCCCCACACTTTGCTGGTCCCAGGTGCTCACCACATCCAGCTGCAGGCTGTGCTGCTTGGCCAGTTCCAGCTCCTTGTGTTGCTTCTCTGTTCCTTTTTGCTCTCTGAGCCCTGCCAGTCTGCTGCTCAACACAGGGTCTGCATTCCTTGTGCTCTGTATGCCTGGCTCTGCTGCTGCAAAAACTGCCCCTCAGCACAGCTTGCACTCCTCTTAGCAGTGTCTCAGCTCTCTGTCTTTGCAGGACCTCTTCTGCACACAGCTTGTTTTTTCAGACAGAGGGAGAGCCAGAACAATCCCAGCTCACAGGGAGGACGGGGCCTGGCCTCTCCCCTTCCTCACTGGCCTGTCCAACCTGTCAATCAGGCTGAGCTGGAGTGTTGGCTGCTTTCCATTGTCTCTGGGGTCTGTCAGTCTCATGAACTCTTCCCCTTCAGATACTGCGAGCTGGCAAACCAAAAACTCCCACAGAGGTTTAGTAAGGGGTAACAGTCCCCTTACATGTGGCTGCTCCTATTTGTTTTTCTGCTTCTCCTTCTTCTGTTTGTGCTTCTGCTTCTTCTGTGGCTGCTGCTGTTTTCTTTCTTCTGCTGCTGCTGTTTCTACTTCTCTCAGGGGATGTCTACATTTGCCCCCTAGTTCAGAGTAGGGAGGCAAATGAAGCATACCAAAGTTGCTAATGAAGTGTGGGATTTAAATATCCCGTGCTTGATTAGCATATTTGCAGCCGGTCGCCATTTTAAAATGCCAGTCGCCCGATTTAACCCACCGTGTGTAGACACAGTAGTCCGATTTAAAACCCTTCCCTCGATTTAACTGTTACTCCTCATTGCACGAGGAGTAACAGTTAAATCTCGCGCTTCATTAGCAACTTGGGTATGCTTCATTTGCCTCCCTCGTCCGAACTAGGGGACAAGTGTAGACACACCCCCACTCAATAAGGAGCAGCCAGAGATCATGACGCAGGGATGATCCCCAAAGCCTTATTCTGCCCCTCTAGTGGAGCTGGCGGGAAGTGGGGGGGGAGGAGTGACCCACAGAAATTAGGAGCCTGCTGGAAGTCTCCAGAGAGCTGTCACCTCTGCACCTGGGAAGGGAAGGGGGAGGGGCTGGCTCCTCAGGGGCTGGGCCTGGGCATCTTCTCTCAGGAAGCAGGGGAAGCCTTGTGCCCGGTAGGGAGCTGGCTCCATCACTGTAGCCGGCTGGGCCCTTACCCCGCTCTGCCCTGTCAGGAGGAGGGGAAGGGAACTCGGGGGCTGAGGTGGTAACAGAGCATCTCCCTCCCTCCCATTTAACACTCCATTGGCATCCACAGCAAAGTGTGGGACACTTCCGGCCCACGCCGCCTCCTCAGCACCTGCCCTGCTATCGACAGGCACATTTGCCTTCCCTCTGCCTCCTCTGCCTGTTCCAGTGCGAGAGGAAACCGCAACATCCTCTGGGAGGAGGGTCCCAACTACGGGATGGTTTCCCTCTGCTCCCATTGAATGCTCTGTTCCCTTGAGACTTTCATCCTCCTTAAGAGCACTGGGGCTCTCAGACTGGAGGTGGGACAGTACTACTGTGTCCCGGAAAGTCTCATCAACATAGCTCTCTGTCTCCCTTAGCTCCTCCAGTTCAGCCACCCTGGACTCCAAAGCACCAACTCGGTCTCTGAGGGTCAGGAGCTCCTTGTAACGGGTGCACACATACGCCACCCGCCCACAGGGCAGGTAATTATACATTTTACACTCGACGCAATAAACAGGATAGCCCCCACTCTGCTGCTGGGCTTCTGTCTTCCTAATGTTTTCAGTGCCAAAATCATCCCTGATTTCATGTGGGGGAACTGAGGCAAAGAAAAAAGGTGCCCATTCATTTAGTTCATTCTCTGGAAACCTCTTCCTCAGAGGCTCACACAGCAGGGAGATGAAACGTAGAATAGGTTCACTGCTGAACTGGTCATCGGTTGTGGTTGATTTGATTTGATTTGATTTTTCACACTGTTTCTCCAAGATCCTGCCCTCTCATCCTGTGGCTCTGGGCCTTTGCTAACTGCACAGTCTCACGCGTTGTCAAAGAACCTTTCTGGGAGCATTTAGTCAGTTCTGCTAATAAACGTGAGACCTCATTTAATACAGCTGCAGTGACATGGAACTTAGTCAGGCAGCACTTTGCTATTGGGTCATTATTTTTTGAGATTTCCTGTTCCAAATAGTTAAGAAGGGGCTCCTAATTACACAGCAAAGCACTTCCAGCAAAATGTCTAGGTGGTCACCTCACTTCAGTGAGAGGTTTCAATGATACAGTCTCATTTTCTGTGACATTTGCTATTTCCTCAAATTGTCCTTTTCGGACTGAGGATCTGCAAAAGATTCTATAAACTGTCTTTAGCACTGGCACTTGGTTCCACACATCAGCTAAACCCAGGTCTTCTCCATGGGCCAGGCAGTGTTGTGCTGTTAAATGTGGGATGCTCTGCTTGAGTTGTCTGACAACACCATTGTTTTTCCCCAGCACAACTGAAGCACCATCTGAAGTGAACATCGCTGTTTTCATCAGATCCCGCTTATTCAGGGTGTCAAAGGCTTTGAGAGCAGCTGTAGCAGCTTGTGCATTCCAAGCAGATAACTGAATCGTTCCACCAAACACAGTCTTCTGCCTTGCACATGCTGCAGCTCTGAACTTGAAGTCAATGACAAGCAAGTTGGTGACAGAAATACCTGTGCTCTCATCAGTAATAAGTGTATGGTAGGAAGACAGGCGAATAGCTGACTTGATTTCTGCACAGACAACACTGATGATTGACTCCAAAAACGCAAAAGCAGAGTTTTCTATGCCAGCTTGTACATACTGGTGCTTTCCCATCTGGTCATTTATATTTTGCGCATTTCTATTCGGGAGCTGTTCATTTGTACGGGAAGCAGAAAGTTATCTGTGGGAATTTTTATTTTTTCTGGCTTTAAATGTTTTCTGTCCTTCAGTTCCAGCCTCTTCTGTTTCTTATTTGTGTTTCTAAGAGCATCCATCACAACTCACATCCCAGGAGAGGAGAATTCCTGCTCCTAAGAATATGTGCAGCAGATTCACGACTTTTGCTTGATGAATCCTCTTCATGTTGTCCAAGGGCTTCCCCCTTCCCACTTGTGGCCTGCGGAGAAGTGGCTGCATATTCTAGTCTGAGTCCAAATTTATCAGGTCAAGCCCACATCAGCACTGTATTGGAATATGTCCCCCTTCTGTACACAGATCTGGCCTTGAGATTGTTGAGATTCTGCTTCAACTCTTTCATTCAGCCATTCTCCTTTGACCGTGGGGCAGCATTTCTTCTTAGGGTTTGCTCCTGTGTTGGTTGATGCTCTTTGTCTTCATTAACACATGACTGTTAAAAGGTGCAGAAGGGCTGGGGGTCATGTAATATCACGTATTCTGCTCTTAATTAAAAATCCTGTAGTCCATGATATATGTACAGCTTGTATTAAAAAGAGTCTGCCCGAGAGTGCTGCTGTGATAACTAACTCTGTTGCAGACAATGATTAGAGTCATTGAACACTAGGACTGGAAGTGACTCAGGAGATCAAGTCCCTCCCCTCCACTCACGGCAGGACCAAGCACTGTCTAGATCATCCCTGACAGCTGTATGTCCAACCTGCTCTTCGGTATCTCCAGTGATGGAGACTCCACAACCTCCCTCAGCAATTTATTCTAGTGTTTAACCACCCTGACAAGTAGGAAGTTTTTCCTTATGTCCAATCTAAACCTCCCCTGCTGGAATTCAAGTCCATTGCTTCTTGTCCTATCCTCAGAGACCCAGGAGAACAGTCTTTCAACTTACTCCTCCTGGTAATACCCTTTTAGATACTTGAAAACCGCTCTCATGTCCCCTCTCAGTCTTTTCTTTTCTAAAGTAAACAAGACCAATTCTTTCAGTCTTCCCACATGAATCATGTTTTCTAGAAATTTGGTCTGTGTCTAGACTACATCCCTTTTCTCGAAAAAGGAATGTAAATGAACCACGGGAAATTTAAATCCCGCCTTCATTTGCAATTTCAAAGTGTCTAATTTACATCCCTTTTTTGAGAAAAAGGATGTAGGTTAGACACAGCCTTAGTCATTTTTGTTGCTCTTCTATGGACCTTCTTAAATTTCTCTGCATTTTTCTTGAAATGTGGTGCCCAGAATTAGACAAAATACTCCAGTTGAGGCCTGATCAGTGCCGTGCAGAGTAGAAGAATGACTTCTGGTCTCCTGCTCACAACACTCCTGTTAATGCATTCCAGAAGCATGTTTGCTTTTCTTCCCCAACAGCATCACACTGTTTAGCTTCTGATCCAGTATGACCCCCTAGATCCCTTTCTGCAGTGCTCCTTCCTACACAGTCGCTTCCCATTCTGTATGTATGAAACTGAGTGTTCCTTTCAAAGTGGAGCACTTTGCATTTGCCCTTATCAAACTTGATCCTGTTTACCTCAGACCAGTTCTCTAGGTTATCCAGATCATTCTGAATTCTGATTCTGTCATCCAAAGCACTTGCAACCCCTCCCAGCTTGGTATAATGTGCAAACAAAATACGCGTACTCTCTATGCCATTATCTAAATTGATGATGAAGATATTGAACAGAATTGGTCCCAAAACAGACCCCTGAAGAACCCCACTTGTTAAGTGAGATAAAGTGATGGAGGTTGGGTCCATGGAGTCCTATTAGCCAGAGGGTAGGAGTGGTGTCCCTGCCCAAAGTTTGTGGAAGGCTGGAGAGGGATGCCACGAGACAAATGGCTTGGTCATTGTCTTCGGTCCATCCCCTCCAGGGTCCCTAGGGTTGGCCGCTGTTGGCAGACAGGCTACTGGGCTAGATGGACCTTTGGTCTGACCCAGTACGGCCATTGTAAGCTCAGGGCTCACTGTCGGGGCTCTCAGTGGACCCCCTTGATTTTCATGCACACCTGGTCCTGGGTGGCCAGGCTGGCAGCTCTCCTGCCCTAGACGGCCACTTTCCTGTGTCTAGTGCGGAGATCGTGGACGAGGTCCACGATGTCCGCACTAGCCCAGGAAGGTGCCCGCCTCTTGCGGTCCAGGGCAAGCTCCCGGGAGCCGCCAGCCTGGTCCCGGCAAGAGGGGGTGGGCTGGGGGGCATCGGGTGGGTGGCTCTGTGCCGTGCCAGGTACAGGGTCTGCTAGCTGGGTGCTGGCAGGCTTGCACCTGGCACGGGCACCGTAGCCAGCCCGTGCCCCTTTAAGGGGTCCGGGGCCGGGAGGGGGGCATAGAGTTTCCCTGGTGTTGGCCAGAGTGGCCACCAGGGAAACCTGGGGAGGGCTAGCCTCCCACTAGTTCGAACTAAAGGGCTACACAGCCCTTAGTTCGAACTAGCTAGTTCGAACTAGGCGTTAGTCCTCGTAAAATGAGGTTTACCTAGTTCGAACTAAGCGCTCCGCTAGTTCGATTCAAATTCGAACTAGCGGAGCGCTAGTGTGACAGACCGGGCCGTGTCTGGGCACAGCTTAGGGCGTCCGCTCAGGGCGAATTGCTCAAATCCGGGGCTCTTTACAGTCCCCCTGACTGGCGACCTCTCCAAACAGGCCACAAACCAGTCCCACAGAGCGCTTCAGCTGCCTGCCTGAAGCCTCCCGAGCAAAACCCCTCCGACACCCCAGCAATATCCGTGCCCCAGATGGACCCGGGCCTATACACAGGTGGGGGGTCCTAGCACCCAATCCCACCTACCCCGAACAAGTCCTGTCCGGTTCCAAGAAACCAGCCACAGATCCCTGGTCAATTTACCCTCTGGACCTTACCACAAATCACGCTGGGCCAATCCTTTAGAATCTATATCTAAAGGTTTATTATTACAAGAAAGAAAAGCTTGAGAGTGAGGTTATTAAAGTACAGTACGTTACATGCACCGAATCTCCCAGTCCTCGATGCAGGCTCTAGCAGAGATGTTGCAGCTGCTGGTTACAAGTCCTTATTGCACATCCTACGATCAGGATGGGTTCCCAGGTCTTCCGGGCTCTTCAATCCCTGCAGTGCTGCCTCTGGGATGAAGTGCTGAGCTGAGAACAAAATGGCATCGACCACATGGCCTCTTTATACCTCCTTCCTGGACTCTTCTTGTATGCAGCCAGTCACCTGGTCAGAGGCCAAACTCTATGTTTCCTGCTGGCTGCCCTCAGGTGACAAATCCCATTCTTTGGGTGTGTCCATAGCCTATTGAGAGTCATTGTTCCACAGGGCTTTGCTACTCAGCCTGTCCATAGCAATGCTTAACCACATTCACAGAAATATTCAGCTTCCACACAGATTACAGATTCCTACCTACACACACAGACATTACATACTCACATAAATAGTGTACATAAGATTAACAAACCATAATCTCCCATTCAATACCCCACATGGCTCCCCCCATACCAATTTCTGGGGCCAACACCCCCACCTAGGGGTGCAGCAGCGATCTGGCTGCTTCCCTCCAATTCAGCAACGTGACACCCCCAACGCAAAATTGATGCAGGAAGTGATGCCAGTAACATCACTGAGGGCATCACAGGCCTCCCCCAACAAAATGGTGGTGTGCCTCAGTTTCCCTTCTTACACAGGACCTTCTGGCTGGAACTCTTTTTGTCCTGTAAGAAGTTCCAAGACCAGTTACAAGTGTTAACCATGAAAGAGCAACATCACAATGTCCCCTTACATACCGTCTGTCGTTTGGTACATCTCCAGACAGATTGCATGGTATTTTCATAAGCTCATGCACCCTGTATACTGTTACAATTCTCTGCAACAATAATACATTGGTTACAAGAATTAACATCAGTAACAAGAACAATCCTATACCAGGTGTATACTGAAATTCTCCGTCAGGCCCCTTCTCTGGCCCCACACCATTGCAGTTTTGGCCCTTCAGGTTTAAACTGCAAATCTTCTTGGCCAAAACAAGTCCTGTCCCTCCCCCTTGTCCTCTGGGCTCCAGGCCTGAAACCTCTGGCCTGACCAAGACAATGGGCTGGCTGGGTGTGACTCCCTGGCTCACAATGGCCCTGGAATTCTCCCCCTTCCCCCACTCAGTGGGGTAACAGCAGTAAGCTGTAGACTCCCAAGTCTCTCCTCTGTCCCTCTCTAACCTCTGTTTCCACATGGAACCAGATATCAACCTCCCTGATTGAGTATGAGTGTCCACAGTGTCCAGAGATGGGAGCATAACTGCCATCTCCTGCATCCTAGAGAGAGTGACCACACAGCTGTTCTGCTCTGCATACTTAGCTACCCAGCCCTTCTCCTGAATCTGAGACACTAACTTCCCACTCTCCTCCTTCACCTGGGAACAATCCTGTCCCACACACACTGACTTCCCAGCAAGCTGGTCACCCACAGTCACTGGGTTAGCAGCCTGCTCCAGTTCTCTGGATGTTCCTGCCTCATCTGGAACAACCCTCAGTCCCTCTGAGACTTCTCCCCCACCCTCCACACTGGGTTTCCCTAAACCCCAGTCAGTGGAGTCACTGTTAACAGATAATTTCTGTCTGTCAGGCACTGCAACAAGTGCCTCACACAAGAAGCTGCTGCCTTTTACAGGCAGAGCTTTCTCCTGAATGCTTTCTCCAAGCCAGGCATCGTTACCTCTCACAGTTACTGCAAACTGCTTGCTACAAGCACTGCCAGGACTCTCCTCCCTATGAGCTTCCTTAGGCAGCAGTTCACCCTTCCCTGGCTCTGCAGCAGCCTTGCCCTGCTGAGCCACAACCAACTCCTCCTGCACTTCCCTTACTCCCTGAGTCATCTCTGGCCCCTCAGGTGGATTCACTGATAATCCCCTCTCAGGCACATAGACAGACCCACAAGAGACAGGGTCAGAGGCATCTTCACTCCCTGTGCAGCTCTCTAGATGGCTGTAAATGTCCACACCATCATTAGGCACCAGAGTTAACACACCCTTATTCTCTCCTTGTGCCCGGGCTAAGGGGTCTCCCTGCTCCCACCGAGTAGCTCCCCCCTCTGCCAGCAACACAGCAGCATCAGGCACAATATCAGGGTCACCACTGTCTGGTCTCTGGGGTTCTGGTAAAACACTGACTGTCTCTACCTGAGTCACCTCATCCCTCTCCCCAGCAGACACAAACCTTGGGCCACCCCCTTCCTGGGCCTTAGCCATATCCAGACCCAACTCTGGGACAACCACACTGCTCTCAGCCTTCACAGGCTGTGGGGCACCTTCCTCAAACACAGGAAGAAACTCTTCCCCACACACAGCCAGACAACCAGAGACAGCTTCTCCCTTGTCCCAACACCCCTGGCTAATCTCAGTCATACAGCTAGCCACTGAGACAGCTTCCTTTACTGCCCCCTTGCTACTTCCACCAGCCAAATTGCCAGCTTGCACACACTGTGCTTCTTCACACAAATCACTTTCAGCTTGTGCAGGTTCAATTCCACAAACCTCACCAGCCACCAGCTCCTCAACTAAAACTTCACTCTGGCCAGCCACTCCAGGCTGCCTCAGAGAAACATTTCCCTGATTTCTGGGCTCTTCCTGCCCTGGTTCTGATTCCAGCCTCACCTCTGAGGCATCAGACGGGCCCTCACCCACAGGCTTACATGTAGAGACACTTTCCCCTTGGTTACAGGGAGACTGACCAGCTCCAGGAAACTTTTCATACCCACATGCACCCCCTTCCCAAACCTCCCTGTTAGCTACAGGTAACACAAAAGGTTTGCATTTACACATGCTTTGGGGTTGGGTTTTCACATCAGCTGGGTAAAATACGTCTGCCATATCATAAGCATACCCCATACCCACAGAGTTATACATTGAACCTTCAGGAGGATACAGTCTCTCTTGTTCTTTTAGTCTCTTAAGCTGGAGGTCAAGTCTAGCATTTTCCTCCTTGGCTAGGGCCATCTTCTTTGCATGCTCTGCCATTCTCTCTGCATGTTCTGCTTTTCTCATCTCAAGTTCCCGATCCATCTCCTGCTTTCTCTTAGCAATTTCTTCATCTGCCTTCCGCCTTCTTTCAGCAGCCTCCTTGGCTTGCTTCTGCTCCTTTTCATCCACATCTCTGGTTAATAACAGCACTACCAGATCTAGTTTAGAGGCCCTTTTCCTAAAGGCAATGCCTCTCCCCAAGCACAAATCCTTCAGAGCACTTTTGCTCAGACTCTCATATAATTCCGGGTTCATCGCAGCGGCTCTTTAATCACCCAAACTCTCAACACCAAAAATCAAATTTAGACAGCGTGGGGTCCTGATCCCAAAGCTCAATTGACCAAGATCTGTGGATCCTGCCGACTACGCCACTGTGACAGACCGGGCCGTGTCTGGGCACAGCTTAGGGCGTCCGCTCAGGGCGAATTGCTCAAATCCGGGGCTCTTTACAGTCCCCCTGACTGGCGACCTCTCCAAACAGGCCACAAACCAGTCCCACAGAGCGCTTCAGCTGCCTGCCTGAAGCCTCCCGAGCAAAACCCCTCCGACACCCCAGCAATATCCGTGCCCCAGATGGCCCCGGGCCTATACACAGGTGGGGGGTCCTAGCACCCAATCCCACCTACCCCGAACAAGTCCTGTCCGGTTCCAAGAAACCAGCCACAGATCCCTGGTCAATTTACCCTCTGGACCTTACCACAAATCACGCTGGGCCAATCCTTTAGAATCTATATCTAAAGGTTTATTATTACAAGAAAGAAAAGCTTGAGAGTGAGGTTATTAAAGTACAGTATGTTACATGCACCGAATCTCCCAGTCCTCGATGCAGGCTCTAGCAGAGATGTTGCAGCTGCTGGTTACAAGTCCTTATTGCACATCCTACGATCAGGATGGGTTCCCAGGTCTTCCGGGCTCTTCAATCCCTGCAGTGCTGCCTCTGGGATGAAGTGCTGAGCTGAGAACAAAATGGCATCGACCACATGGCCTCTTTATACCTCCTTCCTGGACTCTTCTTGTATGCAGCCAGTCACCTGGTCAGAGGCCAAACTCTATGTTTCCTGCTGGCTGCCCTCAGGTGACAAATCCCATTCTTTGGGTGTGTCCATAGCCTATTGAGAGTCATTGTTCCACAGGGCTTTGCTACTCAGCCTGTCCATAGCAATGCTTAACCACATTCACAGAAATATTCAGCTTCCACACAGATTACAGATTCCTACCTACACACACAGACATTACATACTCACATAAATAGTGTACATAAGATTAACAAACCATAATCTCCCATTCAATACCCCACATGGCTCCCCCCATACCAATTTCTGGGGCCAACACCCCCACCTAGGGGTGCAGCAGCGATCTGGCTGCTTCCCTCCAATTCAGCAACGTGACAGCTAGTGTAGCGCATAGGAAAGTTAGTTCGAACTAACGTCCGTTAGTTCGAACTAACTTTCTAGTGTAGACATACCCCTCGTTAGCATACCCAGGTGATCTTTCTATCTGGTTCATAATTTAGTTTCAATATTGCCCATGTATGTACCAGTTGTGACACTACACTGCATTGTCCTGCATTCTGTCACATGAAAGTCACCATTTCCTGCAAATTTGTCATCATCTTTGCTTCGTGTTTATCTGGAATTATGTATTTGGAGCCTTGTACTGGTTCGCAACACACTGCTCCTCCTCCTCCCTGGTCTTTGGGCTGATGATGGGCTGACATGTTTCTGTATTTGACAACTAGCTTGCTAATATTTTCAGTGCCAGATTCACCCCTGATTTGATGTGGGGGAAGTGAGGCAAAGTGAAAAGCTGCCCATTCATTTAGTTCAGTCTCTGGAAACCTCTTACTCAGAGGCTCACACAGCAGGGAGATGAAACGTAGAATAGGTTCACTGCTGAACCGGTCATCGGTTGTGATTGATTTGGTTCGATTTTTCACACTGTTACTTCAAGATCCTGCCCCCTCATCCTGCGGCTCTGGGCCCTTGCTAACTGCACAGCCTCATTTGTTGTTAAAGAGTCCTTCTGCGAGCATTTGGTCAGTTCTGCTAATTCACGAGACATCATTTAATACAGCTGCAGTGACGTGGCAATTAGTGTCAGAGAACTTAGTCAGGCTGCTGGGTCATTATTTTCTGAGATTTCCTGTCCAAATATTTACATAATTACTCAGCAAAGCACTTCCAGCAAAATGTCTAGATGGCCACCTTTCTTCAGTTAAGAGGTTTCAATGAAACGGTCTCATTTTCTGTGACATTTGCTATTTCCTCAAATTGTCCTCTTTGGACTGAGGATCTGCAAAAGTCTCTATAAACGGTCTTCAAAAGGGTCTCTCCTGTCTTCAGCTTTGGCACTTGGTTCCATGCCTCTGCCAAACCAGGTCTTCTCGATGGGCCAGGCAGTGTTGTGCTGTTAAAAGTAGGATGCACTGCTTGAGTTGTGTAGCAACACGATTGTTTTTCCCTAGCAGGACTGCAGCACCATCTGAATTGAACATCACCGTTTTCATCAGATCCTGCCTATTCAAGGTGTCAAAGGCTTTGAGAGCAGCTGTGTGACAGACCGGGCCTTGTCTGGGCACAACTGAGGGCGTCCGCTCAGGGCGAATTCCTCAAATCCGGGGCTCCTTACAGCCCCCAGACTGGTGACCTCTCCAAACAGGCCACAAACCAGTCCCACAGAGCTCTTCAGCAGCCTGCCTGAAGCCTCACGAGCAAAACCCCTCCGACACCCCAGCAATATCCGTGCCCCAGATGGACCCGGGCCTCATACACAGGTGGGGGAGGGAGGTCCTAGCACCCAATCCCACCTACCCCGAACAAGTTCTGTCTGGTTCCAAGAAACCAGCCACAGATCCCTGGTCAATTTACCCTCTGGACCTTGCCCACAAATCACGCTGGGCCAATCCTTTAGAATCTAAAACTAAAGGTTTATTATCACAAGAAAGAAAAGCCTGACAGTAAGGTTGATAAAGAATATTACGTTACATGCACCGAATCTCCCAGTCTTTGGTGCAGGCTCTAGAAGAGATGTTACAGCTGCTGGTTTAAAAGTTCTTATTGCACATCCCAGCATCAGGATGGGTTCACAGGTCTTCCAGGCTCTTCCATCCCTGCAATGCTGCCTCTGGGATGAAGTGCTGAGCTGAGAACAAAATGGCATCGACCACATGGCCTCTTTATACCTCTTTCCTGGCCTCTTCTTGTATGCAGCAGGTCACCTGGTCAGAGGCCAATCTCTGTGTTTCCTGCTGGCTGCTCTCAGGTGACAGCCCCCATTCTTTGGGTGTGTCTTTGGCCCATCAAGTGCCATTGTCCCACAGGGCCTGGCTAATCAGCCTGTCCATAGCCATGCTTAACCACATTCAGGGTATGTCTACACTACCCTCCTAGTTCGAACTAGGAGGGTAATGTATGCATACCGCACTTGCTAATGAAGCCCGGGATTTGAATTTCCCGGGCTTCATTAGCATAAGCGGGGAGCCGCCATTTTTAAATCCCCGCTGCTTCGAACCCCGTGTAGCGCGGCTACACGGGGCTCGAACTAGGTAGTTCGGACTAGGGTCCTATTCCGAACTACCGGTACACCTCGTTTCACGAGGAGTAACGGTAGTTCGGAATAGGACCCTAGTCCGAACTACCTAGTTCGAGCCCCGTGTAGCCGCGCTACACGGGGTTCGAAGCAGCGGGGATTTAAAAATGGCGGCTCCCCGCTTATGCTAATGAAGCCCGGGAAATTCAAATCCCGGGCTTCATTAGCAAGTGCGGTATGCATACATTACCCCGCTAGTTCGAACTAGCGGGGTAGTGTAGACATACCCTCAGAGAAATATTCAGCTTCCACACAGATTACAGATTCCTACCTACACACACAGACATTATACACTCACATAAATAGCGTACATAAGATCAGCAAACAATAAGCTCCCATTCAATACCCCACATGGCTCCCTTTTATACCAATTTCTGGGGCCAACACCCCCACCTATGGGTGCAGCAGCGATCTGGCTGCTCCCCTCAAATTTGGTAACGTGACAAGCTGTAGCAGCTTGTGCATTCCAGGCAGATAATTGAATCGTTCCACCAAACACAGTCTTCTGCCCTGCACATGCTGCATCTCCGAACTTGAAGTAAAAGACAAGCAACTTGGTGACAGAAATAGCTGTGCTTTCATCAGTAATAAGTGTATGGTAGGGAGACAGGCGAATAGCTGACATGATTTCTGCATGGACAATGCTGTTGATTGTGTCCAAAACCTCAAAACTTCTGTGCCAGCTTGCACATGCTGGTGCTTTCCCATGTGCTCATTTATATTTTGTGCATTTCTATTCTGGAGCTGTTCATTTGTACTGGAAGCAAAAAGTTCTTCTGGCTTTAAATGTTTCTTTTCTTCAGTTTCAGTGTCGTCTGCTTCTCAATCCTGGTTTCTAAGAGCATCCTTCACAAGTCAAAATCCAGGGGATGAGAATTTCTGCTCCTAAGAATGTGTGCAGCAGATTCATGAGTTTTGCTTGACAAATCCTCTTCATGTTGTTCAATGGCCTCCCACTTCCCATTTGTGGCCTGCAGAGAAATCTCTGGATATTCTAGCCTGAATACAAATTTAGCAGGTCAAGCCCACATCAGCACTGTACTGGAATATGTCCCCGCTCTGCACACAGATCTGGCCTTGAGATTGTTGAGATTCTGCTTCAACTCTTTCATTCAGCCATTCTCCTTTGACCGTGGGGCAGCATTTCTTCTTAGGGTTTGCTCCTGTGTTGGTTGATGCTCATAGACTCATAGACTTTAAGGTCAGAAGGGACCATTATGATCATCTAGTCCGACCCCCTGCACAGTGCAGGCCACAGAATCTCACCCACCCCTCCCAGAATAATCCTCACCTATATCTCAGATATTGAAGACTTCAAATACTTTGAAGGCCCCAAGATGCAGAGAATCCTCCAGCTGTGATCTGTGCCCCATGCTACAGAGGAAGGTGAAAAACCTCCAGGGCCTCTGCCAATCTACCCTGGAGGAAAATTCCTCTTTGCCTTTTTTTACACATGGCTGTTAAATGGTGCAGAAGGGCTGGGATCATGTAATATTATGTATCCTGCTCTTAATCAAAAATCATGAAGCCCATGAGATATATACAGCTTGTATTAAAAAGGAGTCTGCCTGAGAGAATTGTGAGAGTGCTGCTGTGATAACTAACTCTGTTGCAGGCAATGATTAGAGTCATTGACCACTGGAACTAGAAGTGACTAGCACTTCAAGTTCTTCCTGCCTATTCCCCTGTTCCTTGCATTTGTACACAGGCATCTAAGATACAGATTTGATTTTGTCCCCCGTTCTGCCCTTGTGCGTCCTTTATCTCTGCTATTGCAGCCCATGCTCCCTCCCATTTCCGACCCATCTCCCAGGTCTCCATGTTTTTCACTTACCTATGGGCTTTGGTCACCTGCCCCCGTCAAACCTAGTTTAAAGCCCTTCTCACTAGGCTAGCTAGTCTGTGCCCAAATACTCTCTTCCCCTTCCTCCAAAGGTGAACCCGTCCCTGCTTAGCAGTCCTTCTTCTTGGAACAGCATCCTGTGGTCAAGGAAGCCAAAGTCCTCCTGGCAACACCATCTTCACCCCTCCAGATGCACCTGCCTCTGCCTGGGCCCCGACCTTTGACAGGAAGGAATGAAGAGAACACCACCGGCTCTCCAAACTCCTCCACCCGGGCTCCCAGAGCCCTGTAGTCACTCTTGGTCCACTCAGGGTCACACCTTGCAGGATCATTAGTGCCCACATGGAGGAGTAGCATGGGGTAGTGTTGCAAGAGGTTGTGGATTGCAACTGCTTGAAACACTAAGGAGAGGGGATCACCGCACAGCAGTGTAAAGGGTTTGTTTATTCAGTTAAAACTGGGGAGGGAGGGGAATCTCACTCACACACTCAACCTCACTGGCAGTCCCCGGCAGGATGATAAGGCGAGCAGAAGGCAGTTCATGTTGTTTGATCTTCCCAAGTTGGCTCCCAAGCAGGTCCACTGGCCAGGCGATCCGAGCGCAGGGCGTTCTGGGAGGCTCCACTTGGTGGTCAACCCACTGTGTGTCTGTCCCTCTCTCCTTTTAGGATCAGCCACATGCAGCTTCTGTGTCTCTGGGCCTCTCGGGCCCTGTGTTTACCTCAGAGTTTACTCCTGTAAACTCCTGTGTTTACTCCTGCTGTTTACCTCAGAGTTTTCCCGCCTCTGTGTCCACATTAGACATTCTTCTGCACTCACTCAGGGAAGGGATAACACTTTAACAGTTTAGGGAACCGAATGACATCATTAACGGGTGAGAAAGAGAACAACGTCCATTTTAACTCTCCCCTTGCTCCTCTTTTGCCTCCAACAGTAGTAGTCAGAGGGCCGGATTGTCCTCGACAATTCCTCTGTAATGTCTCAGATACGGGCCCCTGGCAGGCAGCATACCTCCCGAGATGACTTGTCAGGGTGACAGATGGGTGCCTCCGTCCCCCTCAGAAAGGAGTCTCCAACCACTGAGGAAGATTTCACAAAGCAAAACTGATTCTAAAATGATCAGTCTCTGAGGCCCAGTGAGAGTCAGAAGTGCTTAAGAAAAAGCTACAATACATCTGGTTTCACTGAATAATTACTATTGGCTGTGGTAGCTTCTAAAAGATAGTGAACTACCTGGATTTCATCCGCTGTAGCCCAGTCCATCACAGCTAGAATCCAAACTCATTCCAGTTAGATAGGCAAGTTTCTTCTGGCTCTTTGCCGACTTCCCAAAACAAGGAATACAATTCATGGACAGTTTACAGAGTAGTAATGTTAAACCAGTCAACCCACGTGGCCCTGTCCCAGGAGCAGCTGGAGAGCCACCATGCGATTCTGGCCCCACTACCAGCCCTGCGGACAGCAGAGAGCTGCCTGGATCAGCCCGTATCCCCCTACCAAACCCGCCACCAGCAGCAGCTTCCCTGCCACCGGTAGGATGGTGAGTGCTGCCTAGATCTACACTGCAGAGTTTTTGGTCAAAAACGTCCGTCTACATCTCAAGCACTTTTTTGCGCAAGTAAAACCAAAGAACAGAGGTGTTTTCCCGGTCTAAGTATTCCTCAGTCTACGAGGAATAATTCCTTTTCACAAAAAAGTTTTTTGCAAAAAGGTGTGTGAGGACAGGCTAGAGGGGTATTTTGTGCAAGAAAAGGGAAGAGGAAAAAGCACGGGTGCCCTGGTAGCCATTCTATCCATAGTAATCACTGCTTACTTACAAGAGAACATCCAGGCAGTTTGGACGCTCTCGTTCCCAAAAGCTCATTGCTTTTTCAATACTCTTTTTCGGTGTGTCCACACTACGAGTAGTAATGTGGAGTAATGGTAGTTCGAATTAGGAGCTTTAATTCAAACTACCTAGTCCGTGCCGCGTGTGTGACGGCGCGTTGGGGTCCCCCGTCTCCTGCACCCCGAAATGGCACCAGCTGGTGGAGTAGAGGAAGTTTATTGCCTCTCCAGGATACAGCACAGCACAGATGTAGTCTGGTCACAGAGCTGCGCTAGGATGCCTCAGGCCCCATTGAGATGGGGGAGACTGGGCCCCTAAACTCCAGCCCCTTCTCCTAGGCTCTCCTCCATGCTCTCCCACAGTAACTAACTAAATTCCCTTGCAGCCCTGCCCCCCAGTCAGGGCAGCATTCCACCTTCCTTTGTTCCTCTCCATGGGGGGTGTCTGGCCACTGGTTCAACAAGTTTGGCATTACCTCTGCCTAGTGAGGTTTTCCCTGCTGGGTCTTGCTCCAGACAGCAGGGGTCACCACAGCCCAGCAAGTACCCCCACTACATCACAGCGTGTAGCCGCGGGCAGGTAGTTCGAACTACCGGGCATTTAAATATGGCGGCGCCCGGGAACATGTAAATCAAGCCTGGGATATTTAAATCCCGGGTTTCATTTGCAAGTTCGAATGACTACATTACCCACCCTGGTTCGAACTAGGGAGGCTAATGTAGACATACTCCAAAAGAGTATTGAAAAAGCAATGCTCTCTTGTGCAAGAAGTTTTTGCAGACAATCTCTTCCACAAAAAGCTTCTTACACAAGAAGCCTGTCATCTAGACAAAGCTTATGAGTAAATGTAGGATGAACTTCAGCCACTTCTATAAAAGCATTTCTGTAGAAAATCCCCTTTTTATAAAGAAACAAACAAACAAACAGGCAAACAAACAAACAAACAGATAGACAGACCTCAGACAAAGCCCCTCCTATCGTATGAACAGCAACCTTCTCACAAGCACTTCAAGACAACTTTAGGGTCATCAGCTCCTAGAGTCCCAGGCTGTAAGGCCGGAAGGCACAGCCCTGCTCCCCGAGTTTCACCTCCTGCACAACACAGGCCCTAGAAATTCCCCACAAGAATCCCTGTGTCACTGCAGGCCCCATGTGTCTTCACCTTTGGCTGGGTTCTATGGACGAGTTCTGGCTCTTACAGGAGCGGATGGGTTCAGGAGACCGCTCTTATGTGTGACTCCTGGGCAGACTATTTCCCTGCCTTTCCGGAAGGACAGAAAAACCCCACTGGCTCCTTTTTTTTCTTCCAGGCTGCGTTGCCTCTTGCGAAGACTCACCTCAAGGGAGCACAGACACAGCCAGGTGCTCAGGGTGGTGGTCCAACCTGCAGCAGCCGAGGCATGCTCCAGCCTCAGCCAGGAGGAGCAGGCCTTGCCAGAGGAGCCCAAGAAAACCAGAGGCTCCTGGAAGCTCCTATCTGGCCTGAAAAAACTTTGTGTCTGTGGCCAGTGTGGCAGCTCCCTGGCAGAGGCTGAGGAGGAGACAACAGCTTCCTCGCCCACAAGATGGACACACTTCTCCCTGAAGAAGACCAGGAAGACGAAGAACTCAGTGGAGGACCAGGAAGAGCGAGAGGAGGAGAAGCTGCAGGAGAGCCCAGACAACAGCCAGGAAGATCTCACAGGTGAGTCTACAACCCGCCCGGTGATTGGAGACCATGTGAGGGACACTCCCACCAGTCACTCTACAAGCCTGGAGCGTTAGGGCTTCTCATGGGGCGGCCATGGGCTCCTCAGACGCTGGAATCCAGCGAGTGCCTGATGCTCTGGCAGAGAGGGGCTGGCCCCCTTGCACACCCTCCCTCCCAGCTGCCTCCTGCACCCTCTCGCCTGGTCAGACCTCACCCAATCTCCCAGCCCGCTCCAGCACTTTACCTCCCACGCCCGCCTGCCTGCACCACTGTCCTTATCCCATGCCTTGGCAGCCACCTCCCACTCACTGAACCCCTCATTTTGGCCTCACCCAAAGCCTAGGGAGCACAAAATCTACTATCCCCGGTCAAAAGAGTTAATCTGCCCCATGGGAAGCCTTGACTCTTGCTCCTCTCTTCTCTCCCCTGCTCCCCTTGGGGCTGGAGCGGCAGAGGAGTGAAGTGTTGCAGTGGTGGCCACAGCAGTGGGGGATGTTTTATTGCTTTTGTTGTTTGGAGGGTTTTTCCCTCTCACTTTTTTCTGGTCCCCGACTGATTTTTCTGGGGATCAATGGCCCCCAACCCAGAGAAGTTTCCCCACCCCTGCCATAAATAAAGAGAATATTGAAGCCACTTGTTTTGGACATAAATTAATATTTTAGTTATATAAATTGATGTTTGGTGAACTAACATGATAAAGTTAAAGCTCCTGATTTGGTTAATTATGTTGATTTTCATTAATAAAGTCTCCTTTCTTACCGGTTATACACCCCCCAACCCTCCCCCCATATTATAGCTCCAGTCGTTTAATATGAATAATTGAGTAGTTAAGGTTTTTAGAGCGAAGCGAAGGCATTTTGTTCCCCTGGGGGGGTGGCTGGTGATCCAGGGAAAGTTGTGCGTTGAGGGGGATGGGTCCAGGGTCAAAACCTTTGAGAACCAATTGCCCTGTGGGGAGTGTGGGACACCTGGTAAAATCGCTCAAATTCAAGCGAGTTGAAGGAAATTAATAAAAATGATGCGGGTTCTTCCCCCTCCCCCCACCCCGTGTGCTGTAAAAACTGCCAGGCCCAGCAGGAGAAAGGGGGTCATGGGGGCCTGGCTAAGGGGGTCCCCTCAGGTACAGGCGTAATCAGGGTGACCACTGAGGGTGACACGGGGGCCACCAGCCACGTGACCTTTCCCCCAGCCTGTTAAAGGGACAGAACCGCCCTCTGCCCCAGGCCCCACCTCCTCTGTGACCTTGCCCTGCCCTTGCCCCACCGCTTTCTCCATCTGATGGGGCCTGGGAACTAGTGGGGCAGGGTCCGGGGCTGGCAGCAGGGCCATGGCCCCCCACACTCACTGGCAGCGGCATCCCCAGCTCGGGCCCTTGGCCTCCCTGCCCAGGGTGCTTAGGGGACATGTGCTTCTCTTGCCACCCCATGCGGCACTTGTCAGGGGCTGCAGGTTGGATCGTGAGGGGCTCAGAGAGCAGAAAAGGGATTCGTGCCCGCACAGGGACGCGACTTCCAGGGAACCTTGCATGGGAGCTGAGGGGCAGCTCCAACCCCTGCACCAGCAGCAGCTGCTGGAGAGGAGGGAACAGCCAGGCTGCCTGCACCAGGGCACCAGACAGAGGAGAAGCCGCCCTGCCCTGCCAGGCTCTGGCTTCCCGGCTCCAAACTGCCAGGGGCAGAGAGAGAGGAGGGTGGGTCTGTCCCTGCGACTGCCCTGCACTTCCACTGACGTTCGGGGGCACCATCCCCAGGTCTGCCCAGGGGCTCAGGCGGCTTCTGCTGCACGGTGAGCACTGGGGATTCGGGATCCAGCCCTGCCAATCCCAGCTCCCGTTTGGCTTCAGCCCCTCAACCTCTGCTTTGAGCCCCGAGGGGTTCCCAGGCCTTGGGACTTCAGCCCGTGCTGGGGATCGAGGCTTCAGCCTGGGGGTGCTGGGTATTGAGTGTGGACACCAGCAACTGAGCTTAGATAATGAACAAAACCATTACAAAGGAGCCAGAGGGTCACCCCATCCCACAGCTCAGCAGCTCACAGCTGGGAACTGGGCTGGGCTGGGCTGGGCCATCACTTCCTGGGGCTCTCAGGCGAAATGAGGCCTGTTCCCGTCACTGCCAGGAAGGGGGCGAGACCGGGGAGAGCAGAACACGCCATGGGAGAGACGCTGCCCCTAGGTTAGAGGAAGCCCAGTGGGGAGAGCACCCAGCTCAGAGTCATGAGAGCGGCGCTCTCTGCTCGGCCCTGCAAGCACCTTGTGTCTGACCCTGGGCAAGTCACGTCAGGGCTCTGGGCCCAATTCCCTTCCCTGTCGCCCAGGGATACCACATTCAAACCAGTGTTTCCTTCTGCTCCAGGGATGCAGACGGAGCTCTCCGAGACAACGAGGAACCAGGCAGAGCAGAGCGAAGAGGAGGAACCAGCCCCCCAGCCGATCCCATTAGAAAGGAGCAGCTCCCACACGACTATGGTAAAAACTTAAAAAACAACAGAGTCCGGTAGCACGTTATAGACTCACAAACCATGTAGATGGGATCATGGGCTTTCGGGGCACAGCCCACTTGTTCAGATGACCAGCGTGTGGGAAGTTCAGAACCAAGAACAAATAAGGGACGGAGCGGAGGAAAAAAATTGAGGTGTTGGGGGGAAGAGGACACTGGGTAGATAAGTCTCAAAGGGATAGCCGAGCCAGTCTGTAACAGGAAACACTTACAAATGAGGCTTGTGGCTGAGCCAGTGGAAAGCGTCCCCTGCGGGGCGTGTGACTATCTCCCCAGCCGGTGTCTCAGAGGAGAATGACCTGCCCCCCTCCGGCCCAGGGACCGAAAGGAAACACTCACCCTTGTGACCAGCTCCCCTGAATAAAGCCTTGTAACACGGGGGATTTCTGGGGGCACCACACCGAGGGGCCAGTCAGGACACTTTGCTCAGAGACAGGGCTACTGAGAGCCCAGAACGGGGGGTTCTCCACTGCAAGGATCCAAACCAGCCCCAAACGGCACTTCTGTTCCTCACCCTGGCTAGTAAGAAGCCCTGCAAGCAACCCCCTTAGACACTCCTGCCCTCTGGGCCACCACCCGCACCGCCCCTTCTGCAACGTCGTATCTGCCAGGGCTCGTACTGCCAGCGTTCAGTGTCGTCTGGTCAGGGTTGTCCCGGGGCGCTCCTGACAGGTCCCCTTCTCCGTTGGTGATGACAAACTTTCGGCTGCGTGTGTGGGTGCCTGTGCTCCCATCATCTAGACGTGAGTTCCCAAACTGCGGGGGCATGCCCTCCTGGGGGGGGGGGTGAAGAAATTCCAGGGGGGGCACGAGGGAACCCAGCCCCCCATCAACCTCTGCCCCCATAAGTTTTTCTGCTATTGGGGGGACGCATGAGGGTTTCTCAAAAATCAAAAAGAGGGCGTGATGATGAAAAGTTTGGGAACCACTAATCTAGAGCGGTAGACCCCGTGCACTTGGGTCAACACAGGAGATCTCCACGAGCCCCCAGAAACGACAGATGCAGGCAAGGTTTGCAATCAGACCAGCAGGTTTATTGTCAAATGCGACGCCCTCACAGTTAGTAGCCCTCACGTCACTTCTTTATGTACCAGGCTGCCACCCTTAAAGGTATTAGGTTGACACCTCCAGACGAACCTACTAGACACAACCAATTACCTTGTAGCTGGTGGTTTGATCCAAACATCCCTATCCATAGTGCTGTCATCCCGACCCTGTGCTGAACCTGGGTCGGTAAGTCCCTTGTCTACGGGGAGTGTGCTGGGACCGAGCTGTTTCTGCAGGGAAATGTTCTGTTACCATCCTCCCGGAATGTGTGCGGGCATGGCCTGTGCCTCGGACCTCTGCAATATCGGCAGCCCTGTCCTTCCCAAGCTTCTGTCTGCAGGACCTGCCTTTTGCTCACTGCTTAGCTTTGCTTTATGTTAGCAAAGCATTGACGGTTGCTCAGGTCTTAGGCCTCACACTGGGCCTCCACGGTCAGGCCCTTTTGTTACTACATACAGGTGAGAGGTTATGAAAAGAAATCCCATCAAATCCAAACAGGTTCCTCTGATCCTTAAGAGCCAGTCACCCGCCCAGGTCAATTGAACCCTCAGAGCTTACCGAAAAGAGCTTGCAGTGCCCATCCCATAGAATTGAAAATAGGAAGGTTTATTAATAAAAGAAAGAAAAAAAAGGTTGAGCCTAATATTGTTAAAGGACTCAAATTACATTCACCGACTGCAAAGCTCTTTGTGCCGGCGTGTAGGAGATGAAATGAACGGCTGTCTTAGGGCAAGTTTCAGGAATACGTCCTCTCCTAGGCTGGATGTATTTCTGAAGCGCCCTCTGCCTTCCCCACCCGGCAGCGTGTGGCGCTACCACCGAACTGGCAGGAACGGGCAGGACAGGAAGTAGTTGAGACTGAAGGAGCGAGTCTCCCTGCCGACCACTCTGGGGCCACTTCAGGCTTCAGTTTGTGGCGGAGATCCTTCATAGTGGATTTGCCAGAGTGAAGACAGGAATGAAGACGAAAATGGAGGAACCCTCAGAGCCCCTTTATCCCCCTGCCCATGGGGTGGGAATCCCATTGTTCTCCTGTGAAAGTCTGTCCCAAGATGGAGTCTGTCCCATGAGCAAGTCACCGCTCCAGGCCTGACTCAGTTCTTTTTAGGCAGCAGCCACGGCTTGCATGCTGAACATTCACAGCAAAGCTCATCAGCTGTGATTGGCACTACCTGAGGTCAGTGAAGTGCTGCTACTCACTTGACTAGCAACCCTGTCAAGGCTGTTCCCCACTCCGGCAGGATGAATGCAGAAGTTGGGGGCCTGCAATAGCACTCCAAAACCTTGCCTCTACAAGCGCTGGTACAAAAACTTCCCGCCCCAATCCTAATACCCAGATTTTGGGGAATCCACTGCTCACATCAAGTGCTTTGAACCCACAAACAGGGGCAGACACTTGAAACCAGCCAGGGGTACCCCAAGCTCTTTTCCTTCAAAGAAGCTTGAAAAAAGAAAAGAGAAAATCAAGCTGCAGTCTCTGGCGGCTGACCCCTCAGTCAGAGGCCTGCAGGTCCACAGAGACAGACCTTCCAGGACACAAAAATCAACCAATACCGGTTAATTAGAAAACAGAACAAACTCTTACTGTGAAAACAAAGCTACAGTTGCAAACATAGTAATTTGGCTAGCTGGAAAGAGCCACCATTTGACACAGGTACTCAGGGAAAGTCCCTGGTCTGAAGACTTAGTTAGAAAAGTGGGAGGAAAAAGCACTAAGAAGCTCAGACATTATTTCCATATCCCCAAACAAGGAAAACAAGAAATCCTGACAGACTAGCTAAACTCTTCCCTGCTTACACATTGTAAGAAGTCGCTTTTTGGACAGCGGAGCGTTTCCTGTCTCCTTTGATACTTGGAAGAAACTGGTCGGTACTTGGAAGAAACTTGGAAGAAAATTCCTACCTGCGTTGTTATTGGCTGACCACCCCATACTGGGCTAGGAACAGGAGACATTAGCTCACGTCTTAGTCACCGGATGTTCCTGTCCTGATTATGAAAGACCCTGTCACAGGGCTTGGCCAAGCCTCCAGCTGAGCTCTCCCAGTAGCCCACGTTTGAAATACAAGCACAGCACCCGGGTGGTAACTTCCAGCACCAACATCACACCTCCCTGTGAGCAGCAGAAGCAGAATCGGCCTGGCACTGGGGACTGGCCCGGAGCCCTCGGCCTGGAGGACCGGGCCGGGTCAGGTCACCACTGAGCGCGTCGGCTGAGGGCGAATTGCTCAGAACAAGAGCAAATTAATCGAAACAATAGTTAAGAATAAAATTGTGAGGCATGTAGAAGAACATAATTTGTGGGACAAATGTCCAATCCCACCTACCCTGAATGGGTCTTCCTCTCTCAGGGAACCAGCCACAAATCCCCAGTCAATTTACACTTTGGATCTACCCACAAGATCGCACTGGGCCAATCCTTTAGAATCTAAAGCACGAGCGTAAGGCTGTGAAGGAGAATACATGACATGCACTGAATCACCAAGTTCTCCACGCAGGCTCTTAGCAGAGATGTTACAAACTGCTATCTTAAAAAACTCTGGAGTACATCCTATGTCAGGAAGAGCCAACGATTTTCCCGGCGCGCTGTTCCTCGCAAGGCTGCATCTGGAATTAGTAGCACAATTGAAGGCAAGATGGAGTCTGCCTCATAGCACTTTATATCCATTCCTGGTCTCTTCCAAGCTGGAGCAGGTCAGATGGCCCAGTGACCTGTCCCTGTGTCCCATGTCAGCAGTCATGATATTGGCTGGTTTGCAGACACATTCCTCAGGTGTGTATTAGCCTTTCTGAGAGCCTTATCCCTGGAGACTTGCTAATTAGCATAGTCACTGACTGACCATTTCTGGCCACTGTTCTTTCTCAGACAGAGTATCTTCCGGCATCAACACAGGTTACATATTTATAAATCCACTTACAAATATCACACAAGAGGATGAATAACACATACACAATCAGTAGAGCACAAGCTTTCATTTGACATCTCACATGGCCTCCTTGGTACAGACTTTGGGACAACCCCTCCCCTCCGCCCTTGGGTGCAACAGTGACCTGTCTGATCCCCTTAAAATCCAGTAACGTGACACCCCCAACACAAAACTGATGCAGGAAGTGATGCCAGTAACATCAGTGAGGGCATCACATGGGTCCCCCCGCCTTAGACAAGGCATCTGCCACAGTATTCTCCTTCCCGTTTATGTGGACTATGTCCGTGTCGTACTCCTGAAGGATCAGACTCCAGTGGAGCAACCTGGAGTTGGTGCCGTTGGCCTTCTGCAGGCAAGCCAGCGAGGCATGGCTGCTCAGCACAGTGAACCTCCTGTTGTCCAGATAGGGTTTGAGCTGCTTGACAGCCCACACGATGGCATAACATTCCTTCTCAATTGTAGCATAATGCTTCTCTGGGGGGCACAGCTTTTTGCTGAGGAAGGTCACGAGGTGCCTTTTGTCACCTACCCCATCCTGTATCAGCACCGCCCCCAGCCCGATGTCGGATGTTGAAATCCGGGCTGGCCAGCACAGGTTCCTTGGCCAAGACATTCTTTATGCTTTGGAACCCCTGTTCACAGGCCTCCGACCACACCACCCGGTCCGGCCTCTCCTGCTTTGTGAGGTCTGTGATCGGAGCTATGACATCTCTGACCCCTCTCACAAACCTCCTGTAGTAGCTGGCCAGGCTCACGAATGACTGGAGCTGCGTTTTCATTTGGGGGATAGGCCAGATCTTAATGGCCTCCACCCTCAGGGGTTCAGGGCGCACCAACTCACTGCCCACCCTGTGCCCTAGACAGTCACTTCGGCAGCCCCCATCCTGCATTTGGACACCTTGACAATCAGGTTGGCTTCCCCTAGCCGCTGCAGCACCGCCCCTCTGTGACTGAGGTGATCCTGCCAGGAGTTACTAAAGATGGCCAGGTCATCAAAATAAGTGCTGGAATGGGCTCTGCAGGACCTCCGTGATCAGCCCCAGGAAGGTGGCCCTGGAATTCCGCATGCCAAAGGGCAGCACCTTGAACTCACACAGGCCCGACTCCACTATGAACACAGATTTGTCCCATGCATCATCATCTAGGGGACTCTGCCAGTACCCCCTAGTCAGGACTAGAGTACTTATAAACACAGTCCCCTCCTCCCAGCATGTCCAACAGATCCTCTATTCTGAATGTGGGGAAGGGGTCAGGCTGCGTGACAGCATTCAGCTTCCTCTAGTCCATGCAGAGCCTCGTGGTCCTGTCCTTTTTAGGCACCAACACAATAGGGGATGCCCATGGCCAGCATGCTCTCCACAGCCTCCTGAATCTGCCTCTGCATCTCCCCCTTGGCCCCATAGGCTTTGCTAGGCGCTGGGCGAGGCAGGGCCTAGTGAGGATGGAATGCGATGACCTGTCAGCGAGCCCTGGCCTCCTTCACCTTTCGCTTCCTCTCAGCATCTGCCTCCTTCACCTTTCGCTCCACTTTGGCATCCGCCTCCCTCGCCTTTCGACGCACGTCGGCAAGGGCCATCCCATGTTCCAGCTCGATTCCTTCAATGCCTGCTGCTTTCTAATTTCATCTGCAACAGCATCCCTGGCACCGGGTGGGCACTGCTCCCTTCCCTGCTGGTCATTTCGTATTAGCAAAGACCTCAGTTCCAGCTTGTCTCCAATCACAAATCTTCTAGAGCCTTTCGGTCAAGACTCTCATGTAGTTGCTGACTCATTGCAGCTGCTCTTTAACCAATCAAACTCTCTACACCCAAAAATAAAAATAAATAAAAATTTAGAACCGCTTGAGGGTCTGATCCAAAGCTTAATTGACCAAGATCTGAGGATCCTGCCGACTATACCACTGTGACGGACCAGGCCAGGTCTGGGCACTGCTAAGGGTGTTGGCTCAGGGTGAATTGCTCAACACAAGGACGCTTTACAGCCCCAGACCAGAGACCTTCCCAAACAGGTCACAAACCAGTCAGACCGCGCAAAACCCCTCAGACACCACAGTTCCCTCTGTGCCCCAATCAGCCCTGGGCCTAACACACAGGTGAGGGGATCTAGAACCCAATCCCACCTACCCCGAATGGGTCTTTCCGGTCCCAAAGAACCAGCCACAAATCCCCGGTCACTTAGGGGAGAAACCTGCCTAGGACAAGGGGCTCTATGGAGGGGGATGCAGGGAATGGAGGAAGTGCGGTGGCCCTTGGGGTCCCTGCCCCGCTGAGAGGCTCCCATCTCTCTTCAGGCAGAGGGGACCAGGGAAGGGCTGAGAGATGGGAGAACCCTCGGCACTGGGTGAGGCTGCTCCACAAAAGGTCTCAGGTGGCTCCTCCGTGCTCACTAGGCCCTGCCAGCCCCCAGGGAGCGAGTGTCCCAGGGCAGCTGCCCAGTGGAAATGCTCAGTCCCAACAGGCTCTGTCCCTGTTCATTGCAGACCCTCGGGGAGCCGCCTGCCTCAGCCCAGCCCACAGCCCTGCTGCTGGAAGCCTTGAAGGCTCTGACGGCCCCCGCCCTGGAGAGCTTTCAGGCGGCAGAGGAGGCGCCGAGAGCCACCGTGTCCCAGCACAGCGCCCGCATGGAGCGAGTAAGAGACGCCCGGTGAGGGGCAGGGCGTGTGGAGACAGGGGCTGGGAGAACTGGCTCTGAGGAAACCGGCCCTGGGGCACAGGGTCAGGGTGAGGGGCAGGTCGGCTCAGCCCCTTTCTAGAAGGCTCTGAGCATCAGTCGCTCCCCTGCTCAATTAAGCCCCATCGCCCGCCGGGGAGGCAGGAATTTGACCCGCGAGACACCCGGGAACTGGAGCCCAGAGCGGATTGTTGACTTCCCAAGGCTGCGCTGGGGGCAGCGGCAGGGTCAGCAAATGACCCCAGGAGAAGGCCTTGTCCAGGGCCCCTAGAACCAACCTGCCTCGTGGGGCGTGCGGCCGCGTTGCTGCAGTTGGCTCTGCTGGGAATCCTCAGCCAGGCAGAGCCCTGGGCCCTTCGCCAGGCAGGTCTCTTGGGGAAAAGACTCAGGGGTCACGTTCCCGACAGGCCTCTCAACGGGGCCTTTTCTCCCTCGGCCCCACGCCGGCGATGCTCCTGCCCTTCCCCCAGCGCCGTCTGCCGGGGTGGCGGCCTGGCAGGAGGCTGCTCTCGATCAATCCCCCCTCAGCTGTGTGGCTCCCTCCAGATTGGATACGTCGTGGGAAAGATTTTCAGCTGGCTGCGCGACGTTGGGGATCCCAGAGCCAGAGGAGCCGCGCTGGGGACCATCGCCCTGCTGGCTCGCGCCCACCCCCGGGACGTGGTCCCCGCCTGCGTGGCCCACGCGCTGCCATGGGACAGGTAGGGAGAGGCTGTTACCACCTCAGTCCCTGATTTCCCTTCCCCCCTCCTGCCAGGGCAGAGCACAGGAAGGGCCTGGCCGGAGACAGGGATGGATCCAGCTCCCTGCTGGGCACAGGGCTGCCCCGGCCTCCTAAGAGAAGATGCCCAGGCCCAGCTCCTGAGGGGACGGCTGCTAAGGGAAGGGAATAAATGCAGAGCTTGTGGAAGGAACTCTCCTGCCTCAGCTTCCCTGCCCCCCAGGGTCTCTTTTGAGAGCCCCTTTCCCGCCCCCTTCCCAGCCTCTCTCTGGGGAGGCAGGAGGGGGCCAAGCAGGGAGGCTCTGATTTTGGTTTCTCACCTTGCAGAGGTGCCAGGGAGCTGTGGAAGGCCGTGGGGGAAGAACCACAGCTCCCCCGGCAGGTGCTGCAGCAGCTGCTGGACGCGCTCCGGAAGAGCCACCGGGAGGAGAGGAGCCGCAGCGTGTCTCTGGCTGTAAGTGACACTGGAGCTGTCCCGTAGGGAACTCACCACTACAGGGAGGATGCTGCATCTGTGGGGGGGAAGGGGGCTTCAACCCCTCTTAGTGTCAGGCCACGGCCCCACTGCACACTGGGCACACAGCCGTGTCACGGGGAGAGCCCCCCTGCTCCCCTCCGGAGGGGGTGTCCGGCCTCTGAGGCCCCTCACTTCGTGGTCAACCCCGCATGCACCACGATGCTCCAAGTCAGCACTGCAGCTCCCTTCACACAGGGCAGTGCGGCCTAGCAGCCGGAGGCAATAACTCCTAGTGGGATTGGTGAGGAGGGGTAGGGGACCCAGGGCGCCCTCTCCACCGGGTCCCAGTCCAGCGCCCTGTCAGCATTGGAGGGGGCACCACTAGCTCTGGGGGAATCAAGTAGAAACTCGCCGAGCACCTGGGGTTCAACTCCCCGCCTGAGCTGCTTTCTGCCAGCTCCTCTCTTGTTGTCTGCGCCGTCTCTTTCCTCCAAACTGGGGCATCTGCTGCGGTTCCCTGCTGACTGGCGATGGCATCTGGGTGCCCCTGCGCTGCTCCTCAGGAGCCCCAGCAGCACCTCCGACCCCATCCGTCAGCCCTGACTGAGCTCGCCACCGGCCTTTCTAGCCACCTCCAGCTGGCGCCTGCCCAGCAGGCCTGTGGGGTAGGACTGTCTCAGCCAGGTAGCCAGGCTGCACCTCTGCAGCTCTAGTGCAGAGATGGGACACTCTGTGTCAGGGGCTGATCCCCACTCGGAGTGCAGAATTTGGAGGCCGGAAGGAAAAAGTTGTCTCTACAGGCTCTGCTTCCAGAACTCCCCAGGGTCAAAGATTTACTAACTGACAGAGACACAGACAGAGCTGCTGACCTTCCAGGACACAAGAAGCAAATATTGACCTCAAAAAAGTGATTTTTTTTTACCAAAGAAAAGCTACACTGGATAACACAGACTTGGTTGCGCGCTGTGACAGAGCAAGTAAGGAAAACAAATGAAAACACAGAGAAAATCTCTAGGAACAGTTTTCAGAGGAGAAGCAGAGATTCACACAGAGCAATTCAAACCGAAACGAAAAATAAAGAAAAATACCCAAGTTTTTCTGAAATAAGAACAGTTGCAGGGTGAGTTTGTAAGAAGCTCGAGTGTGTGAGAACGACCGATGTGCTTCTCGTTATTTGCAATTCACTTTGCTCTGCCCTTTCTCACCTGCAACCACTTAAATCCCACGGCGTGTACTTAATAAACTCACTTTTATTTACTAGCAAGCGTTGTGTGAACAATTGTGACCTGGGGAGCAATCAGTGTGTCCATCCTCCTTTCACTATTAAAGGGGGCTTACGGGAACAATTTATTTGGGGGTTGGGTTCCCAGAAGCTGTGCCTGAAACTGCACTCTCCTCAGACCCGCAGGGATTCAGTGTCTGTATTGCTCTTGGGTGGATGGGAGGGAGGGCTCCTGTGCCCTGGCTGGGCGAGACCAGGAGATCTGGCACAGAGGACGGGGTGGTGAGAAACCCCATAGAGCCAAGAGGAAAGTGTCAGTGGCTTTGCCAGCACTCTGGGAAGCACCCCAAGGAGTCCTCTGTCATAGAGGGATAAGGGATCTTTCGGAAAAGGCTTTATTTTCCACAAGATCAGCGTCTAGACTGGCGCTTTTTTCCGACAAAGCTCCGTGCGGAAAAAAAGCGGCAGCCATTTTTATGCTAATGAAACGGGGGAGAGTTAAATCCCCACCTCATTAGCAATTGCGATACGTCTAATTTACATCCCTTTTACGAAAAAGGGATGTAGTCTAGACGTAGCCAAACTGTCTCCCTACTGAGGACTACATGGTGGCAGAGGAGCCAGGGAAGCCAGACCCGAAGCCGGAGCATCCGAGAGAGTGACACAAGCAGCACGGCCGGGGTTCCTACAACTGGGTCACGAGGATCGGAACTGACCCGACAGAAGTTCCCATTGACCCAGGTCAAGTACTTTGGGATCTTGGGGGGATTTCGTGGAAGAGCAAAGGAGCGATCCAACCTTCGGATGGCCTGGGAGCAAGTGACAGGCACGAGCCAGACAGATGGTCAACCCCAGAGCCGGACCCAGGGATCCCGGTTTCAGATCAGCAAGGACCTTCCTCATGAGCATTAGCCCAGAAGGCACAAGCAGCCCAGTACGACGGGGGAGCGAAAACGAGGACCTGAAACCCGGGATGTGATGGAAAGCCAGTCGCCGGGAGCAACGTGGGGTCTGCACCGACACCGCTTCGACCTCCCGGCATCGCCCCGGCTCCCTGCTGCTTGTGGCGCTGGAGTTACTCAGGCGGCAGAGGGGCAGTGATGCCCCCCCGGTCACGTCTGGCAAGCTGACGGGCGGGGCTAGGCCATGACGACAGAGAACGGGAAATAACGTCACCCGGACTCTTCCGCCCTTTCCAGGAGGTTCCCATCTGCGTCCATTCTAGGACCAGGAGACGGTTCAGGGGCCATCACATCTCCCTTCCCCCCAGAGGATCTCACCCTCCTTCCTCATAAGCCGCAAGGAAATGGAAAATGGAAGCAGGATGACAGCCAAAGCCATGGGAGCGGATGGGCAGGTGGGGACAGCTCAGTGACATTTCTGTCTCCTGTCTGCAGGCAATGGACACGCTGTACGAGATCCTTTTCCTCTGGGGATACCGAGAAGCCATCCTGGAAATGTTTCCCCAGCTCCTCCTCGTCTGCGTCAGGCAGGTGCAGTACGTGCTGGACCTGTGCCTGCCAGGGACTTGGAGGGCCCAGAAGACATCCAGCCCGGAGGGATCCAGCCACCTCAGCCCCTTGAGGTAACGGCGGAAAGGAAGGGGAAGAACAGATTTGTTCTGCTCAGCCCCTGTGGGACCTGCCTGGCCCTCTGCTGTGCATGTCCCTACAGCCCAGGGGCAGTTCTGGGCAGGTCTGTGTGGAGGGAGCGGTGCTGGGCGCCCGTGTGCGTGTGAGCCACACTTGCTCCTCTGACTCCGACCACAGGCCAGGGGCCACGTCGGCACGTCCCCATGTGCTCCCGGCCGAGGGCTCAGGGCTTTTCTCCGTGCCTGTTGAGCCCGCTGGGCCTCTGTCCCACAAGACCCCACCCCAGGACAGCGTGGCCAGAGCACACACAGAGTGCACAAGACCAGCGGGGGGGCCATGTCACAGGCAGGCAGGACGAGGAGGGGCCTGTGACGCTGATTCCACGGGAACAACCAGGGAACCACCTGGCTAGAAACTCGATGAGTCTGTGGCATGGCCAGGGCCCGTTGGGCAGGGCCTTGCCCTCACACGGTGCTGGGTCCATCCCGGGGGAGGCCGGCTGCTGCTGCCCACGCCGGGTGTCCCAGGCCTTGTGCGGTTTATGCTGCGTGGGGCTGGGGTCGAGTTCTGACACCCGGACTTTTTATTGCCTCTAGCACCTCCCTGGAGGCCGTGAAGACCCTTTTCTCCATGCCCAGATACTGGAAGGAATTTGCCAGTATCCAGTTGCAGCAGGGCTGGGACATGATGGCCTCCCGCCAGCGCTTCTCCCAAGGGGTGGGCTTGATCGCAAGGTAGAGTCTGGGCAATGGGAGCTCAGTGGGAGACCCTCCCCTGCCACCGCCGGCCCTCTCAGCCCCGCCATGGGAGAGCGACGCTCTCTCCCCTTGGTAACTCCGGGCATTTTCTCTGTCCTGTTCCAGGGCCATGGTGGAGCACCAGACCCCACAGCTCCCTGCGGTGCTCAGAGAGGCCATCGCTGTCATGCAGAGTCAGGAGGAGCAGCCCCAGAGAAATATCGCCCTGACTTTCTGCACCGAGGTGAGATTCCGGAGCCGCCAGGCACATGTGGGCTTGTGCAGAGCAGCTCAGTCCCGTCCCAGGCAGGCAGGCAGGCACCGGGGCCCATCGCCAGCAGCTCGGCAACGCCAAAGCCAGCCGGCTCCTCTGCCCACGTGGATCCTAGTGGGGCCGGGCAGAGTGGTGGGGGGCAGGGTGAGATTGCTCCTGGCTGGATGTGCCTCCGTGGGAACATGTGACAAGAGAAGATGTTTCTCCAGCGCCCTGAGGCCGGGCCTCTCTCCTCGCCTTTGCCTGGGGTTTCATTTTCTTCTGCCACGGCTCGCTCCAGGACACGTTGCGATGCCCAGAGATTCCCCTTTCCCTGGGCTTCATTAGGGGCTTGTGCATTAGTCGCCCCTCTGGGAATGGACCATCTCAAACACCAGCCGCTGGCTCCTTACCCCCAGGGATTTTGTGTGGCAGGAAGTGACCAGCTGGCAAAGATGCTGGCGCACGAACAGACCGAGAGGCAGATTTCTGCTCCTGCAGCTGATGTTGATTTTCTCTTTCCAGTTTCTCCGGAGTCCTTCCATCCTCACCACAGTCACCAGATCGGAGCTCCAGGAACAGCTGATGGAATGGACCAAAGATCCCAATCCGGAGATACGGAGGCTCTGTCTGCAGGGCCTGGGCAGTATCATCTTCCAGCCAGAGAAGGTGAGGGGCAGGGCTTGCCCAGGTGAGACTTTGCTGCACTGGGAGATAACAGACACATCACTGTTGCAACCCCTGTTCTATGCCGTTACTGAGCAAGCCAGGCGTGAGGTGTCCCTGCTCCCTGGTGCGGGCAGAGCATGGTCGGTGGAGGCAGTAGGGGAGGGGAAGGAGACTCAAGGCGTCGCTCAGGGCAATGGGGGGAGAGTGTCGGCTGACAACAAGCCCAAGCTCGGCAAGGACAGACGAGCCGGGGGGCGGGGTCAGAGCTCGGGGGGCGGGGCCTGGAGCGGCTCCAGGCAGGCGACAGGGCGACTCTGCCCAAGGGCCAGGGGTGCAAAGCACCTGCCAGAGCGGCAGGAGAACGACTTTCTCCCCCGCTGGGGGCTGGCCGATGGGGGGATGGTCCAGCCCCTGCCCAGGCTCTGTCCCAGGCCAGGCGTGAGTTGCCTTCTGCCTTCCTGCAGGGGCAGTTGTTACGGGCCCAGCTGCCAGGGACCATCGCCATGTTCTGCGCCAGGAACGCATGGACTGTCCTGGAGGCCCTGAAGGACGCGGCAGACGCCATCTACCTGCTCGCCGGGGAGGGGCTTGGCTCCATCTCCCAGGACATGGCAGTCGGCCTGCGCCCGCTCATTGACGACGTAAGGCCGGGACCGGTTTTGGGGCCAATTTTATTTAATCTTTTTGTTGCTGATCTTGGCACCAAAAGTGGAAGTGTCCTAATAAAATTTGCAGATGACACAAAGTTGGGAGCTATTGCCAATTCAGAAAAGGATCGGGATATCATACAGGAAGATCTGGATGATCTTGTAAATTGGAGTGATAGCAATAGGATGAAATTTAATAGTGAGAAGTGTAAGGTTATGCATTTAGGGATTAATAACAAGCATTTTAGTTATAAGCTGGGGACACATCAGTTGGAAGTAACGGAGGAGGAGAAGGACCTCGGAGTCCTGGTTGATTATAGAATGACTATGAGCCACCATTGTGACATGGCCGTGAAAAAGGCTAATACGATCTTGGGATGTATTAGGCGAGGTATTTCCAGTAGGGACAAGGAGGTGTTAGTGCCATTATACAAGGCATTGGTGAGACCCCATTTGGAATACTGTGTGCAGTTCTGGTCTCCCATGTTTAAGAAGGATGAATTCAAACTGGAACAGGTACAAAGAAGGGCCACTAGAATGATCCGAGGAATGGAAAACCTGTCTTATGAAAGGAGACTCAAGGAGTTTGGCTTGTTTACTTTAACCAAAAGAAGGCTGAGGGGGGACATGATTGCACTCTTTAAATATATTAGAGGGATAAATACCAGGGAGGGAGAGGAATTATTTAAGTTTAATACCAATGTGGACACAAGAACAAATGGATATAAACTGGATAGTAGGAAGTTTAGACTTGAGATTAGACGAAGGTTTCTAACCATTAGAGGAGTGAAGTTCTGGAACGGCCTTCCAAGGGAAGTAGTGGGGGCAATAGATCTATCTGGCTTCAAGATTAAACTAGATGGGTTTATGAAGGGGATGGTTTGATGAGATAACAGGATCTTGGTATCTAGTTGACCATTCATTATCAGTGGGAAATAGGTCAATGGAGGGATGATAGGAGTTACTATAGAGAACTTTCTGGGTGTCTGGCTGATGAGTCTTTCCCACATGCTCAGGGTTTAGCTGATCACCATATTTGGGGTCGGGAAGGAATTTTCCTCCAGGGTAGATTGGCAGAGGCCCTGGAGGTTTTTCGCCTTCCTCTGTAGCATAGGGTACAGATCACAGCTAGAGGATCTCTGCATCTTGGGGTCTTCAAAGTATTTGAAGGCTTCAATATCTGAGATATAGGTGAGAGGATTATTCTAGGAGGGGTGGGTGAGATTTTGTGGCCTGCACTGTGCAGGGGGTCAGACTAGATGATCATAATGGTCCCTTCTGACCTTGGAGTCTATGAGTCAATGAGACTCCGGAGAAGCACATTCCCCCTCCCCTGATGTCCTGGTATGACCCTGCCCAGCCCCTCCCAGCCCCCCCAGGCCAGCCACACAGCACCCAAGGGGGCCCTTGCCAAGGGTGGGGAGTCTCCTACTCAGCCCCCTCCCTGGCAGAGCCCTTCTGGGAAATGGGGGCGCCAAGCCCCCAGCCCTGCTGCAGCCTCCCCTCCCACCCTCCTGTGCCCAGCCCCTCCCCGAGCCCCAAGGAGGCAGGCGGGAGCCTCAGGTCCCAGTGCCCCGGGAGGGGAGGCCAGAGCAGCCTCTGTGGCCAGGGACCTGGGCCTTCCCTCAGCCCCCTCAGGCCTTGCTGGGGAAGGAAGCAGGGAAGGGGCGATGGGAGGGGAGGGGAGGGATGGGGAAGAGGGACGGGGACGGAGGGACCCGGGAAGTGCAGCAGCAATGAGGTGAGGATGGAGATTCCTCGTAACTTTCCCCTTTCTACCCTTCACCCTCCCATGCTCAGTGGCTCCCCTGCCTGGCACTGCACAGGGGTGGGCTGGGTCTCTCCAGGCCGGGCGGACGGGGGAGAAGAACATGGAGAGATTGGCCCCTCTCTGGACTCCAGGCGGCTGGGGGGCTGGGTGCAGGAAGCTCTCCACACACATTGCACCATGGACCTCTGGGTCTGAGCCCTGGCCAGCGCACAGTGTCTGTGGGGCTGCCTGGTGGTTGCGGCTTCCGCGGGCCAGGGCGGGTCCCGGTCGGGGTGCTGGAGCCGTGTGTGATTTGCGGCCGTCAGGCCCCTGACCCTGGGACACGGCCTGGCTCTCACGGGCTTCCCCGCCCCGCGTGTCCTTACCAGGAGAGGGGCAATGTCCGCTCAGCCGCCATCTCACTGCTGGGCACCATGCTGGGCGGGGTGAAGGGCCCGGACAGACCCCGCGTGCGGCAGGAACTCACCCGCTGCCTGCTCCCGCTGCTGCTCCACCTGGCAGACGAGGAGCAGAGAGTGATCCTGGTAAGTGCCCCCTCGGTATGTCCCGGAGAGCAAAGCGCCAGAGTCCCCCGGGCCCCACCCCTCTCCAGAGCCCCTGCCCAGCCAGGGCCATTGGGGACGTGCAGGGAGGCCTGAGGGGGCCCCTTGGCTCTGACTCTCTGGGATCCCGGAGCCCCGGCGCTGCCGTGTCTGCGCAGAAGGGCCGAGCTGTGGAGATCCCGTCTGGCTCTCGCCAGCCAATGCTCAGCCCCCGCCCGAGCAGCGTCCCCTGCAGAACAAGGGGCAGGAGGCTCCCCAGGCAGGCAGAGCAGGAGCCCAAGGGGCAGGGAGGAGGGGACGCGCCCCAGACGCTCCCTCTCTCAGCGAGGCCCCTCTCGCTCTCCCCTCGTGCTGCAGAGCTGCAAAGCGACGCTCTTCCGCTGCGCCGTGTTCCTCGGCTGGGCCCATCTCAAGAGTCTGTTCTGCAGCCTGGCCTGGGATGGCTCCTCGCGGCTCTTGCCCGGCGTCGGGAAGTGCCTGGTAGGTGAATTCTGTGGGCCCGGGGAGTGTTGACCGGGGAGCTCAGGGAGACCTTTCTACCCCCACCCCGAGTGCCCAGAGGGATTCTCCCCCGCTCGTCACGCAGGGAGCAGAGGCAGCCCCCCCCCCAGAGGGGCTCGGCATTTCCTCAGTTGTTTTCCAATCCCACCCTTTCCACTGCCCCCATCTCCCGAACTTAGCGCTGCCCCTGCCTCCTGCCCGTGGGCTCCTGCCCCTCTGCCTGTGCCCAGCTTGGAAATGCTCTTCCCCAAGGGCCCGACTCCGGACATCTGGGCTCCTACTGGCTCTTGCCCTGGCTTCCCTCTGCGCTTCAGCGACCCTGGCCTGTCAGCTGTAGGTTGATCACTTTGTCTGGTCTGAGCATGTCTCCTGCTCTGCTCCTAGATGAAGAATTACAAGAGGAACTTCCCCAGGTTCCTGTTCCAGGCCTTAGAGTATCTGGAAAGCTCCCAGGCGTCCATCAGACATTCTGCAGCCCTCTTCATCGGTAAGCAAAGCAGCCCCCGGGAGCTGTTCCAGGGCTGTTAGAGTTAATAAAATCTGCACATGAACAAAAAGGGGTTTCAGGACAAGCATCAGCCAGCACCTCAGGCGCCTGCTGCAACTGCAGCTGTGAAACATGGAGGGAACATAGACGAGTTAGTTGAATAAAATATCAGTGCTATTGTGTTTGGGTGTGTGATTTCGTTCTTCCCGTCCCTGGCGTGCTGCTGCTCGGTCTGCAGCTTGCCCAGGTAAGGAGTATCACGTGCTCTTTCCTGAATGACTAGAAGTCAAGTTGTCTAAAAGAATTGCACCCGGTGTGCCCTCTGGGACGGCGTGAAATGCTGCTCCGAGCTCTCAATGAACATTACGGGGGAGGGAGAGCTCAGTGCTTCGAGCATTGTCTTACTGAACCCAGGGTTATGAGTCAGTCTTTGAGGGGACCGTTTAGGAATCTGGGGCAAATCTGTCAGGGATGGTGCTTGGTCCTGCTGCAGGGCAGGGGGCCGGACCTGATGGCGTCTCAAGGTCCCTTTGATTTCCAAAGTTCTCTGTTTTACTGCTCAGATTTGCACTCTTGTTTGAAGAAATATGGGAACGATTAAAAAATTCAATGGCGATTAATCGCAGGCTTAACCGTGTGCACCTCCCCTTTGAGTTCAATCTCCTTCGCCAATCGGCCTTTCAGTGATTCCTGGGGTCGGATGCTTTCTCCATTGTGTTTTGCATCACACTGAAGGACTGTCTTGAATTTCCCAAGGGCTGTCTTACGGGAATGGCTGACTCTTTAGTAATTTGCAGGGATGACACTGAAACAGTGTGAGCTCCATTCTATTCCTTGTCTGTGTAGGAGAAACCATCCACCATTACTGTGACCTGTTGTCAAAAAGAGTGACTGCAGCTGGTGTCACCCGCCTGTGTGAAGGTAAGGAAATACCTCTGGGCGTTTGGGCATCTGTGGGCAGTATGAGGCCTGAACACAGATGTCACAGTGTCCCTCTGGGTCTGAGGACAGTGCTGAAGGGAGAAGAGTGGTCTTGCTGGTAGGACATAAGAATGGGAGTCGGGAGCTTTGAGCCACCAGGAGCAACTCTGTGCCTCACCTTCCCCATCCGTGAAATGGGGGTAAGAACAGAAAGGCCCTCAAGGACAGCTGGCCAGAACGGAAAAGGACCCTCACTATGACGAGGCATTAGTAGGAGGAGAAGGATTCTTACCCTGTGTCAGAAAAGTTTGCATTGTCTCCTCCCCAAGGACCTTCACCCAGAGATTGATTCTTAGCTCCTACAGTATCCTGCCAGGCCCCCTGGGAACTCCTTTCCCTGCCACCTCTGGAGCACTGAAGGCGGCACAAATGCACAAAGGGTTCAGTAGAAGTGAGGAGCCTAAACCCTTTCTGCGGATCGGCGCCTGAATGTCAGAGTCACGGTTGTTGTCGTGTTCCCGGGGCAAAGGCCATTGGGAAGCAGAGGTTTTCCAGGCCTCAGTTACAGCAGCTCTGTGGGGTTTCCAACCTGTTTCCTCTTTGTTTCAGCTTTTCAGCAACAGCCTTTAAAATCGGACAGGGACACGTGGCTCATCCTGAATGAACATCGGCAATGGCTGCAGAAGCTTGCGAACCGCGTGTTGGGTGCTTCTTACGACTTGGGAGCGGCACCGACACAGAAGGACTCTTCCTTCTGCCACGGTAGGTACCACAGACGGGAGCAGCTCTTTGGAGCAGGGAGGCAGGTTCCGTGGGGCGAGAGGGGCCGTGAGGGGTGGCAGGAGCGACACGGCATCCTGGAGTCACTGGGGGCCTCTCACCTGGGGGCTGGAGCTGAGGGAAATTGTTCCTACCACGGCCCTGCCCCAAACGACCCCCCCCGCCTTTGGGCTCCATGCGCGATGGCCCAGCCCCCCAGCCACAGCTTCTCCATGGGATCCCCTCCGTCAGCAGCGCACGGAGAGAGGGGGATTCTCCAGGACTCCCTTCGGCCATCGCCAGCCCCAGGGGAGCACAGGCCGGGGGAGGGGCTGGGCTCTCTCAGGGATGCCGGCTCTCAGGGAAATGGCAAAGGGGGAGGAAGGGGAACCTGCCCTGGTCCAGATTCTCCCCCTTGACAATTGTGTCCTTCTCATCTGTGCTCCTGCCCTGTCTCCTCTGACAGACACCGGCTGAGCCCACCGCTCCCCGGCCTGGCCGGGAGACCAAGCAGCTGGGACACCACAAGGATCCGGAAGAGGCAGAGCTGCACGTGACGGGGAACCAGCCTCGACGGGGACCAGGAGCCGTTCTACCCACAGGCCAGAGGACGCCAAGCCCCTCCCCGGCCCTGCGGCGCGTCCACAAGAACAGAGGATCCGCTCCTGGCCCAGAGACTTGCAGCAGTCATGGACTTTTGCTTGTTCCCCAACATTTGTCCTGCCCGACACCCCAGGACATGGCTTGTGAGTCACCATCAGACCCACCCATCTCCGGGCCCTTCCCACCGGCCTCTGCCCATCTGGGTGGGTCTCTCTCGTCGTCCGTCTGCCTTCCCACAAAGACCAGCGTGGGACCACTCTCCTGGGGGGAACTGGGACTGCGCGCGTTCTGGGGTCCGCGGTGGGGGAGGGGTTGGGGTTTCGCGTTCTGGTGTCCGCGGTGGGGAGGGGTTGGGGTTGCGCGTTCTGGGGTCCGCGGTGGGGGAGGGGCTGGGGCTGCCCAGCATTCTGGGACTGGGGTGGGAAGCTGAGGCTGCCCGGCTGCTCTGGGGCTTGTGGGGATGCCAGGGCACCGGGCAGCCTGGGGCCTGGTGTGGGAGGGTAGAAATCTGGGGCTGGGCAGCCACCAGTGTGGGGAGGAAAGGGCAGGGCAGGGCAGGGCAGGGCAGGGGCAGTAGCCTGGTGGGCTTGGGGGGGCGGAGCCTTAGGAAGAAGGGGCGGGGCTGAGGTTTGCCTTCCCTCGTCAGCCGTTCGCCCGCTGCCCATGCCTCCCACTGCTCTGGAGAGAGGGGACGTGCCCAAGCACAGAAGTGCTCTGGTCAGGTGCCCCGGCCACAAGAGACTCCTCTGACCCTCCAAGAAACCCCACAGAGCCCTCTGCCAACTGGGGCGGGTTTCACCCCTCCCCCATCTCAGAAGGCCACGTGGGGAATTCTTGGAGGGGTCTTGGACCCTCTTGTGGTTTTATCCCCGTGGATCTGCCTCGGGAATGGATTTCACCGATTGGTGATGGGTGCGGGGCAGGGACCCATCTGGAAGTGGGTCAGGGGACCCCTCTGAGGACTCCTCTCCCGCCCTCCACCAGTCACTGTGGCCCCTGCCCGTAGGACCAGCGAGGGAGGGGACTGCACCACATGGGGGAAGTGCCGCGGTCTGGGGCCCTGCCCGCAAGAGGGTCCTGTGACCCCTCCAAGGAGTCTCTCCACCGTCCCCTCCGTACCAGTGAGGGTCACCCCCCCCCCCGCCTCAGGCCAGCTCAGAAGGGAAACGTGCACCAGTCAGAGCAGCCAGTGCCCGACAGTCTAGGCCAGAAGCCTCCATCTCTGGAGCTGAGCAGCCGGCCGGCACCATCGCCCTGGACGCCCCAGCGCAACAGTGCGAGGAAGAGCCCATCTCGCTCCCTGGACGTCTTTCCAGAACTCAGCGCCTGGCCCTTCGGGCTGCCCCTCTGACTGGTGCACGTTTCCCTTCCGAGCTGGCGTGGGGGAGGGGGTGACCCTCACTGGTAGGGAGGGGACGGTGGAGAGACTCCTTGGAGGGGTCACAGGACCCTCTTGCGGGCAGGGCCCTAGACAGTGGCACTTCCCCCATGTGGTGCAGTCCCCTCCCTCGCTGGTCCTACCGGCAGGGGCCACAGTGACTGGTGGAGGGCGGGAGAGGAGTCCTCAGAGGGGTCCCGTGACCCACTTCCCAATGGGACACTCTGCCCCCCGTCGGAGGGACAACTCCCAGCCTGGCTGCATTACACCACTCACTGGGGACAGACCCGCAGTCACGGCGCGCTCCGCTTAGACAGGGCTGACTCCCACGCACGACGCCGCAAAGGGGTTAGGGTGGGAGCCAGTTAGGATCCGGCCCATCGGTCAAACCCACTCTCGGGGCGGCGCTACGGGGCCACGTTCCCTCTCAGGTGCAGAATGACCTTTGTTAGGTGCGGCAGGGGGCACAGGGCAGGGGCAGCGGTACTTGTTCTGGCTGGGGGCAGGCTCGGGGGCGCGGCCGGGGATGGAAGATATGCGGCGCGGGGGAATTATCTGAACTCCTGGACTAATAAATGTATCTCTGCTGTAGACCCTGCGTTGCTGTGAATTCCTCTGTCGCGACAAAGATTGTGTTTGATGTTTGTTTGTCTTGTGGGGTTTGTCTTATTGCTGCCTTGTGCTGTATTGTGTTAAACACAAATCCCGCGTTAGGCAGAAACGGATTAATAGGCATTGCTGACTGTATCTGCAGAAGCTATTGTCTCAGCAGGGCAGAGGCCCAGCAATGCCAGGCACAGCAGCTCCTGCGCGACGTGGGGACGCTTCTGCCCCAGGGAGGTGGGGGGGGGGGCAGCTCTCTGCCTGGGGACCCGCCTGGCCTGTCTCCTGTCAAAGTTAAGTTACTGTGCACTCTGTAAGTTTAGGCAATGACACCTGCCGTTCAGGCGCCTAGTGCGCCCCCCCCAAGGTCGGCCGGAGAGCACCCTCTGCGGTGTCCTTTTATAGACAGGAACAAACAACTTACATCATTTCTTTACGTACCAGGTTACCACCCTCTCTTGCCTAGTTACCACCCCTCACTGTATGGAAGGGGGGCTCACTTACTATCCTTCATGCTGTCAATTTTGACCCGGTCCTGAACCTAGGTCGGTCTGTGCATTAGTTTTTAGGGAGTTTTCGTACCAAGACATTTCTTTTTCAGATGTTCCATTACTCCCCTTTGGCTCACAGTCTGTACCCAGTGCCTCCCTGTGTCCTTCCATGCTTGACCTAACTTATACAATCCCACAGTTATGAATAGGGCTTCTTTCTTGGCTCCTGTGTTACTGAACCAAAGTCTTACTCACTAGATTGCAGGCCTGTTGCTGTTTCCGTGTTGCAGGCCTTAGGCCTGCTGACTCCATATCACTGACCCTCAGCTTACTACATCTGCCTCTCACAGCCCCGCCCACCACGGCTGCCTCTCGCAGATCCACAGACCTACCTTCCAGGACACAGGAATCAAATCCTCACCTTACAAGAAGTGATTTTTGTTACAAAACAGGAGAGAAACGTGATAAAGAGTACTTGTTTCCTTGATGTTACAGAGTAACTGAGGAAACCGAATTAAAACAGAAAAAACACTCTGGCACAATGCTCATTTTTTTCGGAAGAATGGCTCTTGCGCAAGAGGGGGGGAGGCATTTCACATCTACACAGCTCCTTTTTGTGTAAAAGCCTCTCGTGCAACAACTGTTGCTAATTAATTATGCAAATGAAGCGTGGCGATAGTCTACTCTGCGCTTCATTTGCACAAGCTTTTGCGGAGAAAGGTTGCGGTATGGACGTAGCCAAAGAGAGCAGGCAGGGAACCTAAATCCAATTCACATTTCAACCCTCTGTCTCGATTGGTTCTCCTGGCCCCCTGGCTGACACCTTTGCTAGGTACCTGAATTAACCCTTTAATCAGCGGGTGCTGGTCAGCACTCCTCCTGTTCATGACACCTTCCCATGGGCCCGCCTCCATGTCGTAGAGCTCAGCAGTTTGGCATTGGCCCCTTTCCTCTGGTGCAGCCAGGTGAGGGGAGAGTGGTCGGTTACACTGTCAGAGCCGCCCAAATAGCTATCTAAGGGCCCACACCCGGGCCAGGCAGTGCTTCTCTACGGCCGCACAGTGCAGCTCCCGGGGCAGCATCGTCCTGACGAAGTTCACAGCGGGGCGCCTCTCTCCGTACAGTCAGTTTGCAACAGCACCACCCCGCCCGGTGTCTGAGGCATCAGTGAACAGCAGGAAGGGTTCGCTGACGTCCGCATCCACCTGCACCGGGCCAGGGATGAGTAGCCCCGGTCAGCACAGAGAGCCCTTCCGCACTGCTCGGTCCAGACCACGTGCTTGGGCCCTTCCTACATGGCTCTGTCCGGGGAGCTGCCAGGCTCTACAGCGCTACTGTCACGCGGCCGGGGAGAAGGCCCCGTTCAGGGTGGGGAGGTTAAATATCCGATATTTGAATAGTCGATTAACCTCGTGAATTCTTACCAGTTACTCGACTATTCTACAGTCCCGGGGGTGGGGAGCAGCAGCCAGTGCGCTCTGGCCCCCCTCCCGAGGAGCCCCCTGCCACTCTGCGCTGATGCCTCTGAATCACGGGGTACCAGGTGGGAACTGGTCTTCAAGGAGAGCCAGTTTACAAACCGGCATCATCCGGGACCACGCTGTTGGCCCGCGCTGCTGGCCCTGATCTAGAGGCAGCCGTGCAGGGTGGCAGCAGCTCCTGTCCGGGAGAGCGGTCTGAGCTCCTGGACCCCACATAAGCCAGAACTCAGCCAGGCTCTCTGCCCGCCCACCTCCTAAGGTGTTTGTTCTGCTGCTGCTGCTTCCTTTTCTGCTCCTTCTGCTGCTGCCGCTACCTCTTCTGTTGCAGCTTCTTCTCCTGTCTCGATTTTTTTCTGCTTCTTCTACTGTTTCTTCGTCTGCTGCTTTAAACTGCTGCTGCTTTTTCTTCTGCTATTTCTGCTTCTTCTGCTACTGCTGCTCCTATTTGTTTTTCTGTTTCTCCTTCTGATTCAAACTGCTGATTCTTTTGCTGCTCCTGCCTCCTTTCTTCTGCTGCTTCTTCTACTGCCGTGGTCTCCAATCTTTTGAATCACAAGATCACTTTTTCAGTTTAAGTGCAATGTAAGATCTACCTCAAACCCAAATGCTCTTGCCCCGCTTCCTTCCTGCTCCTTCTTTGAGGCCCTGGCCCTGTTCTACCCCCTTCTTCCAGGCCTCCCCCTGCTCACTCCATGCCCTTTCCTTGCCCATCCTCTCTTTCATCAGCGTTAGGTGGGAGAAGCGATGAAGCTGCTGTGGGGTCCCCTAACAATACTAACCCCTTTGTTCGACTCCTGTGACAGCCAGTGACTGTCTAGGAAGGAGTACGGCAGAAAGGGATCTAGGGGTTATAGTGGACAATATGCTGAATATGAATCAGCAGTGGGATGCTGTTGCAAGAAAAGCAAACATGATTCTGGGATGTGTTGTGAGGAAGACACGAGAAGTCATTCTTCCGCTCTACTCTGCGCTGGTTAGCCCCCGGTTGGAGTATTGAGTCCAGTTCTGGGCATCACATTTCAAGAAAGATGTGGAGAAATTGGAGAGGGTCTTGAGAAGAGCAACAAGAATAATTAAAGGTCTAGAGAACATGACCTATGAGGGAAGGCTGAAAGAATTGGGTTTGTTTAGTTTAGAAAAGAGAAGACTGGGGGGGACAGGATAGCCATTTTCGGGTATCTAAAAGGGTGTTATAAGGAGGAGAGAGAAAACTTGTTCATCTTTGCCTCTGAGGATAGGACAAGAAGCAATGGGCTTAAACTGCAGCAAGGCAGCTTTTAGTTGGACATTAGGAAAAAGTTCCTAGCTATCAGAGTGATTAAACACTGGAATAAATTGCCCAGGGAGGTTGTGGAATCCCCATCTCTGGGAATATTTAAGAGTAGGTTAGATAAATGTCTATCAGGGATGGTTTAGACAGTATTTGGTCCTGCCTTAAGGGCAGGGGACTGGACTCAATGACCTCTCGAGGTCCCTCCCAGTCCTAGTATTCTATGATTCTATCATCTGGTGGCGCGTTATTATTCATCAAAAGGCCAATTAAGGTGAATCGAACATATGCCCAATTTATGAAGGGTAAATTTACAAAATAGGGGATTCAGCGGATATTAAAAAGTGGTTAACGACAACCAATAAACAGTACAGTAATCAATTCCCAAAAATCACAAGGAAAAGGAAAATTTCGGCTGAGTCCAATTGGCATGGTCCGTGTAATAACCAAAGTTTATAGCAGCCTTCTTGAAAGTTCCCAGACTGTCGCTCAGGAGCTCAAATCTCGCAGCTCACCGAGAGCTTTGAGAGGAGCCCTGAGAAGAGCCCTCCGAGTCCTCTTCCCTGCCGATGGTAAGTAGTTCTCAGGGTGGCTGGCGATGGTCTTCAGTGGAGTCTCCCGTAAGGCTGCAGTTGTCTTGATCCGGAGTCTGATGTCCTGTGAGGAAAACCCCGCGCACCCTGCCTCTGGGACGGACATCCCCAAACTGTCCAGCTATCGGCCTTTTATCCCGTCTCAGGCGGGAAATCCCTGCGAGGGAAACCCCTCAGAGTCTGCCCCTGCTAGGGAGACCCTGTGTGTGAACTTCTGAGGTAAAGCCAGGTCAGACTGGACAGTGTGTGTTTGTGAGAATGACAGACACACACACTGAGAGTGACAGAGATTTGTGCATTGCCGAGCTCCCTCCATCCCCTGCTCTCTGTGTGGAGATAGGGCATAAGAGTAGAGGGAGGGAGGAACACCCTGACATCAGAGCCCCCCCTTCTCCTTCCCACACCCTGCACAGCAAGCAGGAGGATACCAAGGGGGCAGCTTCAATGCAGAAGGCAGGAGCAGCATGAAAATGGGGAGAGGAGCAACTGAAGCGTTAGCCCTTGAGAGCTTCCTGGACAAACCAGCCAGGATCATCGGCCAGAGGCTCTGAGATCTGTCATTAGACCCCGATCCACTGCTCGGTGACCACTGCTCGACTATTTCTGCTGCTGCCGCTTCTTCTGTTGCTGCTCCTTCTCCTGCCCCTGCTTGTTTTCATGTTTCTTCTGTTTGTGTTGCTGCTTCTTTGGCTACTTTTTCTTCTGTTGTTTCTTTTGCTGATTCTTCTGCTTTTGCTCCTTCTTCCTCTGTGGCTGCTACTTACTCTGCTGTTGCCTCTTCTGCTGCTGCTTTTCTTCTTCTTCTGGGCTGTGTCTACACCCCACCCCTTTTCCGGAAAGGGATGCAGATGAGACAAGTCGGAATTGCAAATGCAGCGGGTATTTAAATTTTCCCCGCTCCATTTGCATGAACATGGCTGCCGCTTTTTTCTGGCTCGGGGCTCTGCCGGAAAAAAGGGCCAGTCTAGACAGGGATCTTTTGGGGAAAAAAGCCTTTTCCGAAAGGTCCCTTATTCCTCTTAAAATCAGGACACAGCCCTGCTGCTGCTGCTAATTCCTCTTTCTTCTGCTGCTGCTTCTTCAGCTTCTCCTATTCCTGCCTCTGCTTCTGCTGTTCCTGCTGCTCTTTTCTTCTTCTTCTGCTGCCGCTGCCTCTTTTCTTCTCTGTTTCCTCTACTGCTTCTGCAGCTGCTGCTGCTTCTCTGGCTGCTGCTGCTCCTTTTTCTGTGGATACTTCTGCTGTTGCTGCTATTGTGCTACTTCTTCTTCTCCATCTGGTGTTTGTTTCCTGTTGCTACTCTTTCTGCTGCTGCTACTTCTTTTTCTGTTCCTTCTTCTGCTGCTCCTTCTGCTGCTGCTGCTTCTTCTGCAGTGCTGCTGTTTCTGCTGCTTCATCTGCTTCTATGGTTCCTTCTGTGGCTGCTCCTATTTGTTTTTCTGCTTCTCCTTCTTCTGTTTGTGCTTCTGCTTCTTCTGTGGCTGCTGCTGTTTTCTTTCTTTCTTCTGCTGCTGCTGTTTCTACTTCTCTCAGGGGATGTCTACATTTGCCCCCTAGTTCGGAGTAGGGAGGCAAATGAAGTGTGGGATTTAAATATCCCATGCTTGATTAGCATATTTGCAGCCGGTCGCCATTTTAAAATGCCAGTCGCCCGATTTAACTCACCGTATGTAGACACAGTAGTCCGATTTAAAACCCTTCCCTCGATTTAACTGTTACTCCTCATTGCACGAGGAGTAACAGTTAAATCTCGCGCTTCATTAGCAACTTGGGTATGCTTCATTTGCCTCCCTCGTCCGAACTAGGGGACAAGTGTAGACACACCCCCACTCAATAAGGAGCAGCCAGAGATCATGACGCAGGGATGATCCCCAAAGCCTTATACTGCCCCTCTAGTGGAGCAGGCGGGAAGTGGGGGGGGAGGGGTGACCCACAGAAATTAGGAGCCTGCTGGAAGTCTCCAGAGAGCTGTCACCTCTGCACCTGGGAAGGGAAGGGGGAGGGGCTGGCTTCTCAGGGGCTGGGCCTGGGCATCTTCTCTCAGGAAGCAGGGGAAGCCTTGTGCCCGGTAGGGAGCTGGTTCCATCACTGTAGCCGGCTGGGCCCTTACCCCGCTCTGCCCTGTCAGGAGGAGGGGAAGGGAACTCGGGGGCTGAGGTGGTAACAGAGCATCTCCCTCCCTCCCATTTAATACTCCATTGGCATCCACAGCAAAGTGTGGGACACTTCCGGCCCACGCAGCCTCCTCAGCACCTGCCCTGCTATCGACAGGCACATTTGCCTTCCCTCTGCTTCCTCTGCCTGTTCCAGTGCGAGAGGAAACCGCAACATCCTCTGGGAGGAGGGTCCCAACTACGGGATGGTTTCCCTCTGCTCCCATTGAATGCTCTGTTCCCTTGAGACTTTCATCCTCCTTAAGAGCACTGGGGCTCTCAGACTGGAGGTGGGACAGTACTACTGTGTCCCGGAAAGTCTCATCAACATAGCTCTCTGCCTCCCTTAGCTCCTCCAGTTCAGGCACCCTGGCCTCTCTGAGGGTCAGGCGCTCCTTGCAACGGGTGCACACATACGCCACCCGCCCACAGGGCAGGTAATTATACATGTTACACTCGACGCAATAAACAGGATAGCCCCCACTCTGCTGCTGGGCTTCTGTCTCCATTTTTCTAATGAATAAGTTTAAGTATAAACTGGGATTCTTTTTAAACCTCTGGAATATAGATTATAATACAAGTTATGTTTTAAAGAAGGTCAGAATTCACTAGTGCCCTCTAACCTCCCCCTCTAAACTCCCTGTTAGCTGTTCCTGTTCGCAAGCTCCCTGGGCGCTGAGTCACAGGCTTATATAGCTCCGGTAGCCCCTCCCCCTGACTGAGGCTCAGCCAATTAACAGAGGCTTCTAGGTTTCAAACCTTTTAGAAGCTCCTTCAAACAAACAAACAGACAAACAGACAAACACAAGCTCAGCACACAGCAAATAACTCCCCCCCACACAAACACACACTCCAGACAGCCACTTACCACAAGGGTCCCCCTTTTACACCTCTTTTATCTGGAGAACTCCCTCTCCAAACTCCCTGTTAGCTGTTCCTGGTCGCAAGCTGAACAGGACTTCACTTGACTGCGTACTGAAATGTTTCTGTGTTTGTCAAGTAGCTTGCTAATGTTTTCAGTGCCAAAATCATCCCTGATTTCATGTGGGGGAAGTGAGGCAAAGAAAAAAGTTGCCCGTTCATTAGTTCATTCTCTGGAAACCTCTTACTCAGAGGCTCACACAGCAGGGAGATGAAACGTAGAATAGGTTCACTGCTGAACTGGTCATCGGTTGTGGTTGATTTGATTTGATTTTTCACACTGTTTCTCCAAGATCCTGCCCTCTCATCCTGCGGCTCTGGGCCCTTGCTAACTGCACAGCCTCACGTGTTGTCAAAGAACCTTTCTGGGAGCATTTAGTCAGTTCTGCTAATTCATAAAATACAGGACTATGTAGCACTTTAAAGACTAACAAGATGGTTTATTAGATGATGAGCTTTCGTGGGCCAGACCCACTTCCTCAGATCAAATAGTGGAAGAAAATAGTCACAGCATATATACCAAAGGATACAATTAAAAAAAATGAACACATATCAAAAGGACAAATCACATTTCAGAACAGAAGAGGGATGCGGGGGGGGGGGGGGGGAAGGAAGGTGAATGCCTGTGAGTTAATGATATTAGGGGATCTAATCTATCAAGATCTGGGGAGCTTGAGAAACATGCTGCAGTCAGCACCAGCCAGTGACCTATTTGCAGCAAGGGCAAATGAGAAGGAAGGAGAGGGATCCACTCCACCAAGAATATCAAAGCGTAATGTCTATGAAAAGTTATAAGGAGCTGAGATTAGAAACTGTCGAGATCTCAGTAGTAGGCTGGAATTCTGGTTTCAGTCACCCCTGTGTAAATCCGCCTCCCCCGCCACATGGATACTCCTCACGTCAGTGTTTTTAAGATCAGATTCTGATCAGTCACACCACAGTAAATCCTTGGTTATACAGGAGACGTGACCCTGGATTCACAAGGGTGTCAATGAGCAGGCTTTGAACCATTGTTAACATGGTCATGGAGAATGCCACTGAAATGAAAGATTTTGAAAGCTGTGCTCCATGGATTTCTCAGAAAGCAAAGAGCGGGGCATAAATCCCACTGCTAATTTGTGCATCAGAACGTCAGTGATGTTTCCGCATGTGAACAAAACACGAGACACAGGAAACGACTCCAGGAGCTACTGGATTAAGTGATCAAAACTGCAGCAAAGATGAAAAATCTAAATGAGAAAATAAACTTTTCTGATATCATGGAGGATGATCTGGAAAAAAACACAGTTGGTACAAGTGTTGCCGGACTGCAATTAAGAATCTCTCTCTCCTGATGAATAGAAGCTAACAATGTGAAATGCAACAGAGACTACTGTGGGGAGAACAGAAAATTCTGGAGCTCTTACAATTTTCCCTGTACTATTCTACCAGATTCAGATTTGCTGCCCCACTTTCCAAATATTGTTGTATCAGAAGTGCAAAGAGCCTGAAGAAAAAACTGGAAAGTTGCTCACTCATTTAAGAAATGTAAGGAAGCCACTCACATTAAAGAGGGTCGCCACCGCAATATAGCCAATATTCAAAATGACAACATGGAAGTAATTGGAAGGACAGTGGACATGTTTTTCGAAGAAGGCTGGAGAAAAGAAAGTAAACTGGAAAACCATGAATTGGATATGCAATTTGAAAAAATTTGGAAAGAAAATTTCAGAATTGGTGCCCCTTTTTTTACAAAACCATGAAATTCATGAAAAAATTGAGTTCTATCTGCAAAAAGACTTGGATAACAAAGGGAGTTCAGTCAGAAGATACGAGCAGCAAAAAGCCTGAGGAATTCTAGAATTAACTCTGTCAAAATGAGAACCAAACATTTAGACTTTTGATTGACCAACCAGTGAAACATTGGTTTAAAAAAAAAACAAAAACGGTTACAGAAAACAGAAAAAACTGCTGAAACGCTGATGGCCAAATGTAATAGTTACATTGAAGAGGGTCTATTTCAAGGTAGACTGATGAACATTTTGCATTTAATTGTTACATATGTTCAATGAGAAACTTTCTCTATATTTAAGAGCCATTATTTGAAAAAAGATGCCCAACAACATAGAGCCAAGGACTTCAGTGATCAGTGTCTCCAGCTTGCCTTAATGGATTATGTTAGCAAAAAACTCGGGCTAGAAATAGCGAATGACTCAGCAGTGGACAGTCTATTGAATGTGCCAGCTGGACTTTTTCTTCAGTTCACTGTGCAGAAGAAGCTGTTTGAACATGAGAACTTCAACTATGTGAAGTTTGTCAAAGCTTGAATACAAAGGCACAGATTAGATTAGTACCAACAGGCTGAGGATTTGGAAGATCCTGAGGAAGAAGTCAAAGCACATGCTTTGGAGAGGATACAGGAAACATTTGCTATGAAATAAACACACAGATATACTCCTAAATGAGATACCGATATGATCGGATGAAGTCACTGGATGGGCAAAAATGAACCATTTTCATCTACTCTTTGCCCCTTTTAGCCTATAGAAGAGGGGCCCACAGTGCTTCACGTGGGCATTCTTGGGTGTGGAGATTGCACTTGAATAAATAGGGAATGAAATATGCAGCCACTACAGTTCTGCAGCCAAAGTCTTAAAAACTGCCCTTCCGTACAGGATCAGGGATTTGGTTTTAATTGCTATTCTTAATGTGCTAAGCAAGTGCTAGTATGATCGGATGAAGTCACTGGATTTCAAAACAGATTTGAAAAATCCAACTTCACACACACATGTAATTTCATCTATTAACACCATTCATAACATCAGAATAAAAATCTATTTTGTAATACGAGACAATTTGAGGTTTCTGGAGTGCTAAACCCAGTCGCATTTCACCAGAGCAGTGGTGACAGCCAATAACCATCTAATTCACTCCAAGAACAGGGCAGCTCAACTCATTTAAGTATCAATACCCTCACCCAGACAACTAGTATCTCAGGGTAGCGTACACAATAGCCCAATAAAATGCACTTTCTTAGAAGAGCTGGGACAGTCTCATTCCGGATAGAAGATTAGCTGCATTTCTGGCCCAGTTATAATTGGGACAGTGCACCGTGATCAGAAGTTAGCAAATCCCATGCCATTAATGGTGCACTTGTAATGCTCCCTCTCCCCTTCCTCTGTCCTGACTCCACCCTTCACCTACAGTCTGTCTCCTCAGCTCTGCTCCATTTGGCTCATGCCATCATCTCCTTTCCCTCATTCCCCTGTTCCTGACGACAAAGCTCTTCAGAGTGACTGGTGGATCTTGCCATCTAGACAGTAACTTGTAGCAGCTCAGGGTTGCAGTGCAGAAAGAAGCCTACTGAAAAGAACCAGGATTCTAAAAGAAGCTGAAAGAAGGTGCTGCTGGCACAGAGCAGAGAGAAGAACCTCATTCTCTCCCCCATATCCATCAGGAAATAGATGGTCTTGGTGGCTAAAGACTAGGACAGGTGGGTTCTGTTCCTGGTTCTGAGATGAGCATGTGGGATAGTGGATCAGACATGCTGGGAAGAAGATTTCTGGGTTCCATTTCCAGCTCTGCCACTGAATTGCTGTGTTAGTTGGGTAATTTCTCTTAACCTCCGTATGCTTCAGTTTGTCGTGTAAAAGAGGGGATCGAGAATCTGACCCACCTCTCAGCAGATTATGCTGCCTAATTCAAGAATGTTCATAACGTGCTCAGAAATACTCTGATTGGAAGACGTTTAGAAAGGGTAAGTTGTTAGGATTATTATTAATTTGGTAAGAAGTGTGTTGGGGCAGGGCAGAAACGTTGGTTCCTACAAACACGAAGGGTACGTCCAGGGGCCAGATGTAGCCCACCTAACACTTCAATCTGGCCTATGGACTGCATCTGGCTGCTTTCTGTTTATATCCTGCTGCCTCTGCCCCCGAGTTTCCAGGCAGTGGCTCACGCAGCAGGATCCTTTTTAAAAGGCTTGTGGCTCATGGCTATAGTGCTAAACCAGCAGGAGTCAGAGCTGCGATGCCTTTAAATAGCCGCAGAAATCGTGGGCAGGTGCCAGGCACTGCAGTAGCAGTAAGGCCATGAGCCCTTTGCTGTGTTTTCATTCAAAGCCTCTGGCCCCAGACAACTCTGGGGAGAGACAAGTCTCCACCCCTGCCCATTCTGCCCAAAGCCCCAGCCCTTCATGAGGTGGAGCCAGCCACGACCCCATCCCAAAATTTGTAAAGTGCCCCCCTGCAAGTGTTACTGGTCCCCCCAATAGACCACCACCCTATTGTGAACAGCCTCATCTCTACAAGATGCCATATAAGAGTCACCAACGTCTGAAAGCTTGTTCCTAAATGAAAGTAAATCCTGCCTCTCCCCACTCACTAACACTGCGGTCTAGTGCTAAAGGGCCAGCCGGCTCTGCAGGATAGAAATCCTCTTCTTTCTTAGGGTACAGCTGCACTGCAAGCTTATTTTGGGAAAAGCTATTCCAGAAGATCTAGAAAGAGAGCTTCAAACAGTTCTGAAGTGGCCTGACACAGGGCAGACTCATCACCATGATGCCTCCAGTCTTGGGAATTAGCTTGCTTGGCTCTCCGGACACTTCCCTCTAGCTGGGGGCTCCCCATGTTTCTCTTTGCTCCTGGCATCCTCCCCAGGACACTGCCCTCCAGCAGGGCCCACTCCAGTGTCTGAGCCCCCTTCCAGAGGTTGGTGTTTATCCTGCTTGCACTTCAGGGTTCTCCCTTCCCAGGGCACCCCAATGCCTTCACCCAGGTCCCCTGAACCCCCTTGCCTCAGTGACCCACTGCCAGTCTGCATCTAGCCCTGAGGGGCAAACTACAGACTGGAATGGCCACTCAGCGCTGGCAAAGCAGTGTGGACCTGCTGCCCCTGCCTAGCATGGCTGCCTCACTACCTCTGAAGTAGCCTAAGGCCTTGCTTCAGGCTCTGCAGCCTGGGACCTTGCTTGGCCACCACTTCCCCAGATCTGCCCTACCTCCAGGAAGCCACCTGCTTCCCTGGCAGTCAGGCCCCTACTACTCTCTCTCCACACCCCCACTCAGTTCTCCCTCTGCCTCCTGGAGTCCTCCTTTATATGGCCACCAGCTGGGCCCTGGTTAGCTAGAACTGCCTCAGCTGGGGCTTTGCTCACAGCCCTTGCTCAAGGCTGGGGTTTTGCCCTTAAAGGGCAAGTGCAGGGCAAATGCCCCGTCACAGGCCCACAGCAAAAAATTATTATCCACCCCGTATTAATGCATCCCAGAATCATGTTTGCTTTTTTGGCAGCAGTGTCACATAGTTGACTCATGTTTAACTTGTGGTTCACTATGACCCCTAGAACCCTTTCAGCAGTACTCCTTCCTAGAGTCACTTCCCGTTCTGTATGGCTATGTCTACACTGCACTGGTTTTGCGCAAGAAATATGCAAATGAGGCTAAGCGTGGAATATTGCTGAGCTTCATTTGCATGCCTAATGAGCAGCCACTTTTTGCTCAAGAGGCTTTTGTGCAAGAAGGAGCTGTCTACACTGCTCCTTCCTGTGCAAGAAAACCCTCTTGCGCAGAGCCGTTAAACTGCTTATTTTCAGGAAGAACGTCTCGGTGCAAGAGGGGTTTTTCTGCACAAGAAGGAGCCGAGTAGACAGCACTTTCTTGTGCAAAAGCCCTTTCTGCAAAAATGGTGGCCAATTGGGTATGCAAATGAGGCACGGTGATATTCATCCCTGCGCCTCATTTGCATATCTTATTGCGCAACAATGCTCAGTGTAGACATAGCCTATGTGTGAAATGGATTGTTCCTTCTTAAGTGTAGCACTTCACAATTGTCCTTATTAAACTTCATCCTATTTACCTCAGACCATTTTGAATTATGACCCTATCCTCCAAAGCAGTTGAGACCCCTCTCAGCTTAGTATCATCTGCAAACATAATAAGCGTACGTTCTATGCCGATATCTAAATTGTTGATGAAGCTATTGAACAGAGCCAGTCCCAAGAACAGACCCTGCGGAATCCCACTTGTTCTGCCCTTCGGACGTGATAACTATTCTCTGGGAACGTTATCCAGCTAGTTAGGCACCCACCTTATAGAAGCCCCATCTAAGTTATATTTGCCTAGTTTACTGATAAGAAGATCATGCAAGACCATATCAAATGCCTTACAAAATTCGAGATATACCATGTCCACCACTCTCCCTTATCCAACAAATTCCTGCAGTCTAGAAGTAGCTTCAGTGCCTGCTGGACACCCACTGCCCTGTGCCAGGCATCACACACTCTGGGGGCAAAAGACACGTCCGAGGGGTGGGCAGCATTTGGGAGCCAGCAGGAAGAGGGAAATGAGGACACACTTGTCATGCAGTTTGCCCTCTGATCCAGTTGGTAGCTGTGCTGAAGACAGGAACGTAACCTCAGCCACAGCCCTGGCACTGGGGGCCCCACGCTGGCCTCACGTCTTGTTGAGCTGTGGGGTGCCGACCAGCGCTATGCTGGAGAGCACCTTCGCATCACCCAGCACCCGTCCTGGTCCCGGTGGCTCTGTCCGGCTGTGGAGCGGTGGAGCTTAGATCAGGCTCAGCATCCATGTGCTGGCCAGGCCTGACTCCATGTGGCCTGTTGGCAGCTGCCTTCCAGAGTAACATCCTGTTCCTGCTTTAGCTGGCGGAGCTGCAGCTGGGCTTTGCCTGGGCTAGGGCCTGACAGGTGCAAACCAAGCTCCAGAGGCGACTCGGGCGGCTCCGTCCCTCCCAGCAGGGGAAAGTTTCAGGTTGGGCTTCGCTGGCTCCGCCCCGGAGCCTGAATGGAACCTTCTGGCCAGACAGAGCCTGGGGGCCGGGCGGCGCCCGAGAGCGACAGCCGCTCTCTGGGGGGGCGTGCGCGGGGCGGTGCGCTTGGAACCCGGCGCTGGCTGGCGCTGGGGGGAGACAGCGGGTGGGTGAGCCACTGGCACCCAGCCGAGCACCGTGTGTTGGGCTGGACGGGGCGCGTCGGTCTCTGCTAAATGCCCCCCCACATTCACGCAGGCTGTAAACTGCGCAGGATCAGCATCCTCCCAACCTCCCCTCTCCGCCCCATGGCCGGCGGGTCCAGCAGCCTTCCTGCTTGTGGGGATTTGGCCCCACTCCATGGCCACCCATGGACCCGGGGCACATTGACCCAGCTGGGATCTGGCCCCCTGTCTCCAGTTGAGCCCCGGGTGCTTGGCACTGCCTGATTGCTGCTCCTCATTCCAGGGTGTGGTGGGAGCTGCAAAGTGCCCCAGTCACCTTTGTACTGCATTGCCGCTGACACACGTCTCCAGCAAGTACCAGATCCCCCCACGAACTGACAGAGCAGCTGGGTCTTGCTTAGTGGAGGTTGGTCAGAAAGGGCTTAGGCCCTGCAATGGGGTTCACTCCCCAGGGCAGCGCCACCTGCTGGTTGCCCCAGGAATTAGTTTGCAGAGCTCAGATGCCCTCTTCTGAGGGTGCCTTGTCTGTCAGGAGATCCCCGCCCCCACTCTACAGGTGCTGCAGGGTCTTCTTTATGACTCAGCCATGCCACAAACTGGGTGCCCCCTTTCGAGGGGAGGGGCACGTATCTCACAATACTGCAAGACCCAGAACCCACCATTCTGGGTCCCACCCCAGGGCTATCAGATTTTGCTGCCTCGTCCTAACTCCCTCCACCATTATTAAGGGCAAAGCAGGAAACACAATAACAGTAGCTCAGCTGCAGAGTGCTGGACTGTAGGAGCGGCTCAGCAAGTTACCCCGGGGTGTCTGGTTCAACTCCTGCTCGAAGGAGAGTGTCTTTTTCCTCCCCTGCTCAGGCAGAGCGAGAGAAGAAAGGCAGCTTTTGTCTGCGTGAGGCTGCTCCCCGAAAAGCAGAGCGCCCTGAGCCCACCGCAGCCAGCTCCTCAACAGTCACAGCCCCCACCCCTGGGAATTTCTGTTGTCCCTCAGTGGGACCCACCGTGCATGGAGGGGAGGGGGCAGGGCTAGGCCAAGGGAAGGTTCTGCCTCCTGCCTTCCTTCCCAGTAGCTTTCCAGTACAAGCCAGCTGTGGGTGTCCGCGCTGCCCCGGGCCTGGCTGTGGGATGGGAGAAGAGTTACCTGGGCGGGGGGCCTGGACTCTGGAGGGAGGCCTGAGTGTATTGTGATGTCATGTGTGACAGCAACAAAGACTGTGGCTGCAGCGTTCTTGTCCTGCCTCCAGTCCAACTGGCTGGCAACGGCCGGCGCCCAAGGATCCGAGAGACGAGAACTGAGCCTCTGTCAAGAACCTCAGGCAGCCGCTGTCCCCGCGGGCGCTGGAGAGAGGATGAGTCTGTACAGAAGGTAATTCCCGGAGCCTTTCCCAGCCCACCTCAGAGATTGGTGCCTCCTCGGCCTAGGGACGGGTGGGGGCTGGGGCTGCAACAGGCGCTTCCCAACACTCCGTTTTGATTTGACTCAGGGCATCTTCCCCTCTCCTCCTGCTTCAGCCTTTCCCGCGCTCCTGAGGCAGATGGGGATGATTTTCTCTCACTGCTGACTCGTGGGGGCGAATTTCCATGTTTCTTACCTAAAGGGAACATCACAAAACTTGAGTAGAATTTGGGTTTATGTCTCCATGACGCTTATTCCTCTTGGAGGTGCCCCTAATGCATCCCCGGCCTTCAGGGTGGGCAGAGAAATGTTTGGTCTCAAGTAATGATTGTCCAATAGCCGTGTGTTCGGACAACATCCAGCTCAGAATGTGCAGACTTGAAAGAACAAAGTGCCATTTGAATTCTAGTGAAAATGATACCGCTCTACTGCCAGGGCCAGGCTCTCATGTGGGTAGTTCTCTCAGAAATGCAAAACTCCATACAAATTCCTCTCTACCCCCTCCAGACTATAAAATATCTCTGTAAATAACCAGTGAGGTTCCATTCTAGGAAACGGATTTAAATAAACTGCTACCTCATTTTGTCATGAGTCTTGGCTGTGATTTCTTTATCATTTTTGTGGTGACCTACGTTCTGATTTGATGTTCTAAGTAGTGTGTAAAGCTCTTCATTGAATGTTCACTGGTTCTTTCCCCCATGCTAATGGGTTCCAGGTTTTGAAATACTTGACAGGAATGAAATGTCTGTTCAGCTGATAATCCGTCCTTCCGGTGCTTCAAAGCTGCTACTTAACAAGCTTTTATTTCTCTTACTGGCTGTGACGGACCGGGCCATGTCTGGGCACAGCTAAGGGCGTCCGCTTAGGGCGAATTGCTCAAATCCGGGGTTCCTTACAGCCCCCGACTGGCGACCTCTCCACACAGGCCACGAACCAGTCTCACCGAGCGCTTCAGCTGCCTGCCTGAAGCCTCCCGAGCAAAACCCCTCCGACACCCCAGCAATATCCGTGCCCCAGATGGCCCCGGGCCTATACACAGGTGGGGGGTCCTAGCACCCAATCCCATTTACCCCGAACAAGTCCTGTCCGGTTCCAAGAAACCAGCCACAGATCCCTGGTCAATTTACCCTCTGGATCTTACCCACAAATCACGCTGGGCCAATCCTTTAGAATCTAAAACTAAAGGTTTATTAACACAAGAAAGAAAAGCCTGAGAGTAAGGTTATTAAAGTACAGTACGTTACATGCACCGAATCTCCCAGTTCTCGATGCAGGCTCTAGCAGAGGTGTTGCAGCTGCTGGTTTAAAAGTTCTTATTGCACATCCTGAGATCAGGATGAGTTCACAGGTCTTCCGGGCTCTTCAATCCCTGCAGTGCTGCTTCTGGGATGAAGTGCTGAGCTGAGAACCAAAATGGCATCGACCACATGGCCTCTTTATACTCCTTCCTGGCCTCTTCTTGTATGCAGCAAGTCACCTGGTCAGAGGCCAATCTCTATGTTTCCTGCTGGCTGCCCTCAGGTGACAAATCCCATTCTTTGGGTGTGTCCATAGCCTATTGAGAGTCATTGTTCCACAGGGCTTTGCTACTCAGCCTGTCCATAGCCATGCTTAACCACATTCACAGAAATATTCAGCTTCCACACAGATTACAGATTCCTACCTACACACATAGACATTAAACACTCACATAAATAGCGTACGTAAGATCAACAAACAACAATCTCCCACTCAACACCCCACATGGCTCCCCCCACACCAATTTCTGGGGCCAACACCCCCACCTAGGGGTGCACCAGCGATCTGGCTGCTTCCCTCCAATTCAGCAACGTGACACCCCCAACGCAAAATTGATGCAGGAAGTGATGCCAGTAACTTCACTGAGGGCATCACAGGCCTCCCCCAACAAAATGGTGGCGTGCCTCAGTTTCCCTTCTTACACAGGACCTTCTGGCTGGAACCCTTTTTGTCCTGTAAGAAGTTCCAAGACCAGTTACAAGTGTTAACCACGAAATAGCAACATCACAATGTCCCCTTACATACCGTCTGTCGTTTGGTACATCTCCAGACAGATTACATGGTATTTTCATAAGCTCATGCACCCTGTATACCGTTACAATTCTCTGCAACAATAACACATTGGTTACAAGAATTAACATCAGTAACAAGAACAATCCTATACCAGGTGTATACTGAAATTCTCCGTCAGGCCCCTTCTCTGGCCCCACACCATTGCAGTTTTGGCCCCTCAGGTTTAAACTGCAAATCTTCTTGGCCAAAGCAAGTCCTGCCCCTCCCCCTTGTCCTCAGGGCCCCAGGCCTGAAACCTCTGGCCAGACCAAGACAAGGGGCTGGCTGGGCGTGACTCCCTGGCTCACAACGGCCCTGGAATTCTCCCCCTTCCCCCACTCAGTGGGGTAACAGCAGTAAGCTGTAGACTCCCAAGTCTCTCCTCTGTCCACCTCCAACCTCTGTTTCCACATGGAACCAGATATCAACTTCCCTGATTGAGTATGAGTGTCCACAGTGTCCAGAGATGGGAGCATAACTGCCATCTCCTGCATCCTAGGGAGAGTGACCACACAGCTGTTCTGCTCTGCATACTTAGCTACCCAGCCCTTCTCCTGAATCTGAGACACTAAGTTCCCACTCTCCTCATTCACCTGGGAACAATCCTGTCCCACACACACTGACTTCCCAGCAAGCTGGTCACCCACAGTCACTGGGTTAGCAGCCTGCTCCAGTTCTTTGGCTGTTCCTGCCTCATCTGGAACAACCCTCAGTCCCTCTGAGACCTCTCCAACACCATCCACACTGGGTTTCCCTAAACCCAAGTCATTGGAGTCACTGCTAACAGACAAATTCTGTCTGTCAGGCACCAAAACAAGTGCCTCACACAAGAAGCTGCTGCCGTTTACAGGCAGAGCTTTCTCCTGAATGCCTTCTCCCAGCAAGGCCCTGTCACCTCCCTCAGTCACAGCAAACTGCTTGCTACAAGCACTGCCAGGACTCTCCTCCCTATGAGCTTCCTTAAGCAGCAGTTCACCCTTCCCTGGCTCTGCAGCAGCCTTGCCCTGCTGAGCCACAACCAATTCCTCCTGCAATTCCCTTACTCCCTGGGTCATCTCTGGCCCCTCTGGTGGATTCACAGACAATCCCCTCTCAGGCACACAGACAGACCCACAAGAGACAGGGTCGGAAGCACCTTCACTCCCTGTGCAACTCTCTAGATGGCTGTAAATGTCCACACCATCATTAGGCACCAGAGTTAACACACCCTCATTCTCTTCTTGAGCCCGGGCTAAGGGGTCTCTCTGCTCCCACAGAGTCGCTCCCCCCTCTGCCAGCAACACAGCAGCATCAGGCACAATATCAGGGTCACCACTGTCTGGTCTCTGGGGTTCTGGTAAAACACTGACTGACTCTACCTGAGTCGCCTCATCCCTCTCCCCAGCAGACACAAACCTTGGGCCACCCCCTTCCTGGGCCTTAGCCATATCCAGACCCAACTCTGGGACCACAACACTGCTCTCAGCCTTCACAGGCTGTGGGGCACCTTCCTCAGACACAGGAAGAAACTCTTCCCCACACACAGCCAGACAACCAGAGACAGCTTCTCCCTTGTCCCAACACCTCTGGCTAATCTCAGGCATACAGCTAGCCACTGAGACAGCTTCCTTTACTGCCCCACTGCTACTTCCACCAGCCAAATTGCCAGCTTGCACACACTGTGCTTCACACAAGTCAATTTCAGCTTGTGCAGGTTCAATTCCACAAACCTCACCAGCCACCAACTCCTCAACTAAAACTTCACTCTGGCCAGCCACTCCAGGCTGCCCCAGAGAAACATTTCCCTGATTTCTGGGCTCTTCCTGCCCTGGTTCTGATTCCAGCCTCACCTCTGAGGCATCAGACGGGCCCTCACCCACAGGCTCACATATAGAGACACTTTCCCCTTGGTTACAGGGAGACTGACCAGCTTCAGGAAACTTTCCACACCCACATGCACCCCCTTCCCAAACCTCCCTGTTAGCTACAGGTAAAACAAAAGGTTTGCATTCATACATGCTTTGGGGTTGGGTCATCACATCAGCTGGGTAAAATACGTCTGCCATATCATAAGCATACCCCATACCCAAAGAGTTATACATTGAACCTTCAGGAGGATACAGTCTCTCTTGTTCTTTTAGTCTCTTAAGCTGGAGGTCAAGTCTAGCATTTTCCTCCTTGGCTAGGGCCATCTTCTTTGCATGCTCTGCCTCTTCCCTCCTCTGTCTCTCAGCATATTCTGCCTTTTTCTCCTCAAGTTCCCAATCCATCTCCTTCTGTCTCTTAGCAATTTCTTCATCTGCCTTCCGCCTTCTTTCAGCAGCCTCCTTGCCTTGCTTCTGCTCCTTTTCATCCACATCTCTGGTTAATAACAGCACTACCAGATCTAGTTTAGACGCCCTTTTCCTAAAGGCAATGCCTCTCCCCGAGCACAAATCCTTCAGAGCACTTTTGCTCAGACTCTCATATAGTTCCGGGATCATCGCAGCGGCTCTTTAATCACCCAAACTCTCAACACCAAAAATCAAATTTAGACAGCGTGGGGTCCTGATCCCAAAGCTCAATTGACCAAGATCTGTGGATCCTGCCGACTACGCCACTGTGACGGACCGGGCCATGTCTGGGCACAGCTAAGGGCGTCCGCTTAGGGCGAATTGCTCAAATCCGGGGCTCCTTACAGCCCCCGACTGGTGACCTCTCCAAACAGGCCACGAACCAGTCTCACCGAGCGCTTCAGCTGCCTGCCTGAAGCCTCCCGAGCAAAACCCCTCCGACACCTCAGCAATATCCGTGCCCCAGATGGCCCCGGGCCTATACACAGGTGGGGGGTCCTAGCACCCAATCCCACCTACCCCGAACAAGTTCTGTCCGGTTCCAAGAAACCAGCCACAGATCCCTGGTCAATTTACCCTCTGGACCTTACCCACAAATCACGCTGGGCCAATCCTTTAGAATCTAAAACTAAAGGTTTATTAACACAAGAAAGAAAAGCATGAGAGTAAGGTTATTAAAGTACAGTACGTTACATGCACCGAATCTCCCAGTTCTCGATGCAGGCTCTAGCAGAGGTGTTGCAGCTGCTGGTTTAAAAGTTCTTATTGCACATCCTGAGATCAGGATGGGTTCACAGGTCTTCTGGGCTCTTCAATCCCTGCAGTGCTGCCTCTGGGATGAAGTGCTGAGCTGAGAACCAAAATGGCATCGACCACATGGCCTCTTTATACCTCCTTCCTGGCATCTTCTTGTATGCAGCAAGTCACCTGGTCAGAGGCCAATATCTATGTTTCCTGCTGGCTGCCCTTAGGTGACGAATCCCATTCTTTGGGTGTGTCCATAGCCTATTGAGAGTCATTGTTCCACAGGGCTTTGCTACTCAGCCTGTCCATAGCCATGCTTAACCACATTCAGAGAAATATTCAGCTTCCACACAGATTACAGATTCCTACCTACACACACAGACATTATACACTCACATAAATAGCGTACGTAAGATCAACAAACAACAATCTCCCACTCAACACCCCACATGGCTCCCCCCACACCAATTTCTGGGGCCAACACCCCCACCTAGGGGTGCACCAGCAATCTGGCTGCTTCCCTCCAATTCAGCAACGTGACACTGGCTTTGATGGGAGCAGAGGGTTACTCATTCTCAACTGGACCCCTGTCTGTAGCCAGAGTCCCAACGTTCTGAGCACAAAGCTGTGGGGTTTAAGAGCAGGCCCCACTAAGAAGCATAGAAAATAGATGGTGACCAGTGTTTCTGCTAAGACAGTCCTGGGCAAAATACGGCCTGTGCACTGGGTCTGGCCCACGGAGGCAGCAGGGAGCCCCAGCCAGGCTCCCCAGTTAGCCACGTGAACCAGGCAGAAACACAGAGAGGAGGGGGGATGTTTTAGGAGCCTCCCCGCCCTCAGCATATTCCCATTTGCCAGTTTCTGGCAGAAACTAGCCAATGCAAAGTGCTTGTTGGAATATCATGCAGCTAATAATACCGCCCCCCCCCCCCGGCTCAGTTATCTATGAAGCACATGGCCAGGTAGGCAGGCTAGTCTCTTGGCCACAGCCTGCTTCTGGCACCACAGCCCTTTCCTGCCCCAACTCTCTGCCCCTTCCTCTCAACATACCCAAACTCCCTGTCCCCCTTTGCATCCATCCCCCCTCCCAATCTCCTTCCCCAGATCACAATCCCCTCCTACCCAGGTCACATCCCAAAGCCCTGCACTCCAGTCCCCTGCCCAAGGTCACAATTTTTTGGTAACCTAACTTCTGATTCAATGATAGCGTGTCAAACTTCTCATTGAATGGTCACTGGTTCTTTTCCACATGCTAATGAGGTCCAGATTTTGAAATGCTTGACAGGAATTACATGGATTTTCATCTGATAATCCGTCCTTCCGGTGCTTCAAACCTGCTAATAACAATCTTTTATTTCTTTTACTTGGTTTGATGGGAACAAAGAATTACTCACTTTGACCTTGGCCCCTCGCTGGCTGTGGGGTTTGAGGTCAATATTGAGGTCATGGGCACTTGTTCGGATGTGTGGCACCCACAGGTTACTAACAAATATCTTAGATATATTTAAAATATTACGGAAGAAAGAATACGGCAGCAAGGGAAAATTGACAAGGTGCCTGAATTTAAATGTTTGTTGAATATGAAATTAAAACCAAAGAAAATAACTATTGCAAAATTTTCAGTAGCCATTTGGTATCTTAGAAGTTTCTCTTCCTTTGAGACATAACTCAAAATTAACCTTTTTCGTGACATACCAAACAAATTCTGTTATCATTCGTATTAACACGTGAAAAGAAATAGTTGTTACAGTTTATGCTTGAAATTAAAGATTATGTCTCTTGGCTTTACACATGTGAAAAAAAACATGAGCATCTTTCTATGGGCAAAAAGTGCATCGAGAGTCTGTTGTTGTTGTGACTTGTGAAACATAAAATTAAACTTTTGGTTTTGACACAGAAAATTCCTTCTTTTCTTTGCTCTATTTAGAAGACCACTAATCACAGCTTCTAGCTGATGATGGGAAGTTAGTTGCTGCTAGTCATCATGATGAACCTTTTCTTTTCTGCCGTTCCAATTCTTCCAGTGTTGCTACACAGCGTCAGGGTTTCCATCTCCCTCAGGGTATGTCTACACTACAGCGTTATTTCGAATTAACTCAATTCAATTAGTTCATGAGAATTAAGGTAATTCGAAATAACGCATCTAGACACAAAAACTAATTCGAATTGGAATTTTTCTAATTTGAAATAGCACGTCCACATTGAGTGGACCCTGAATCGAAGGTAAGGCTGGCTGGAACCAGTGCCAGCAGGGCATCAGGGTCGGACTTAGTGTGTGGGGCTGCTGCCTCAGGTTAGCCGAGGGCTGTGCTTAAAGGGACCCGACCCCCCATCTTGGACAGACAGTTCTCAGGTTTCTCTGCTTGCTGGTCTACCTCGCTGAGGGACAGCAAAGCATTTGTGTCTCGGAGTGCTCTGCCTGCCCTCACTCGGGACACCACGGCACTCTGCAACATGGAACCAGACCTGCCCCCGGGGACTCTGCTGCGTCTCGCGGACACGTTGACAGCAGCCTGGCTGCACTGTCTGCAGGCTGCCATCCGGGAAGACCATCGAGGGGCTGTCACGATCCAGGGGGCCCTGCGGGACTGCTTCCACCCTGAGGAGCGCTAACAGTCTCCCCGGTCTGCCCCACCGGGGGCTTGTGCACATTCCCCCCCTCGTCCTTCCACTTACCCTTCCCTAGCCCGCCCTTCCTGATGTCAAATAAAAGACACGTATTTTCAAAAATAACAACTCTCTTTATTGAAGAAAACTGAGGAGGGGGAATGAAACTGTGGGGAGACGGGGGAAAGGAGGCGGGAGAGGACAGGAGAGAGGGTGGGAGAGGGGAGGGAGAAAACTGGGAGGAGGGAACTGGAAGGGGGAAGCAAGGGGAAGAAGGGGGAGGGGAAGCTCAGGGATCAGGGGTGGGGGTCTCACTGGGCCAACCGCCTCCCAGCATGGCGAGGGAGGGGGCCTCGGCATCCCCGGGGCGATGGGAAGGAGGCAGAGGTTGAGGTGGGGGGTGTGGATATTGAGGAGGAGGGTGTAAAGGTTGAGGAGGAAGAGGTGGGAGGGGGGCAGGAGTGGGAGAAGGGACAGTAGTTGGGGTACAGCAGGCGCAGGACCGGCACGGGGCACCATGCTCTGCAGCAGGACCTGCAGGTTAGCATTTCTGGCTCAGTCCTCTGCAAGCTGCTCCCGGTGGAGCTTCAGGTCCTTCAGCATCCAGGCCTGGACGGTGCGGTGCATGGCTCGCAGGGCCCCCAGGTGCTGGTCCCTGTACTCCTGCCGTGTGGTGGTGGCCCAGAGCAGGCTGCAGGTGCGGGAGCATGTCCCGGGCGGAGTGGTATGAGCAGCTGGTGCAGCTGTAGAGAAAGAAAAGAAGTGGTCAGTTCTCCCTGGGGACACAGTGGATGATGTGACCGTGCCCTGCACCGTCAGAGCCGCTGTGCTTGCACAGAGGCCATGGTCAGGATGTCTGGCTCTCCCTGGGACTGGGAGCTGCCCCAAGACGGCACCCAGGCCCCTGTGCCATGTATAGTGTGGCCGGGGTGGGGGGGAGATGTCCCCTGCTTCTGTGCAGAGGGGGGGTGTGAAGGGAGAGCGTCCTGCTGGGTCCCACCCCGGGGTTGGGAGCGTGTCAGGTCTCTTCACACACGCATGTGCCTATTGGGCCATGGCCCCTGGGTGTCATGCAGCTGGAGCCACCTGCCCAAGGGTGGCATGGCGCGTGCTTGCACGTGCACAGGTGGCTGTGTGATCCGTGGGAGGCATGGCCCACATGCGCCGTCCCTGGTCTCCCCCCGCCTGTCGTCCCCCCCCGGGCAGGGGACAGTGCTAGCACTTACGTGGTATGGCCTCCCTGGACGACCCTGCCGACTGCGGTGCCAGAACAGCTGGTGGTGGCCCCTCCGGTGTGCCCGGGTCAGGGCCCTCCAGTCCCGGCTCGCTGCCTCCTGGGCTGGCGTGGACTGCCCCGCCCCCCACGAGTTGGTCGAGGCTGGGGAAATAGGGGCAGGTGGCAGCCCCTGCTGCGGCGCCGCCCCTGGTGGCCCTCGCGTACCCTGCTGCAGCTCTTTGACTTTCAGGCGCACCTGCTCCTGGGTGCGCCTGTGTCCCTTTCGGGCCAGGGTGGCCGCTATGTGGCCATAGATGGCCACGTTCCTCTGCCTAGTGCAGAGATCATGGACGTTGGGGGCCTGCCCCAAACCTCAATGAGGTCCATGACCTCTGCTCTAGTCCAGGAGGGCGCACACCTTCTACGGCCCCTGGCTGGCCCCTGGGTGCTGGGGGACTGGGCCTGGGAGAGCTGGCTGGCACTGGCTGCCTGGCTCATCCTGGGGGCACTGGGTCAGGGGCAGAGACTGCTGGCAGGCCTGGCTCTGGTATGTGCCATCTGGCAATAGTCTGCCTCTTTAAGGGCCCCGGGGCCGGGGGAGAGGAGAGGAGTTTCCTGGTTTGGCCCAGAGTGGCCACCAGGGGGAACTGGGAAGGGCTGGAGGCCCTGTAATTCAAAATAAGTGTCTACACAGCACTTATTTTGAGTTAGCTATTTCGAATTAGGCATTATTCCCCATAGAACGAGGTTTACCAAGTTCGAATTAAGCAGTTTGTATGTATAGATGCTATGAAAGTTAATTCGAACTAACGGCCATTCGTTCGAATTAACTTTGTAGTGTAGACATATCCTCACTGGCAGAGAGAAAATTGATCCTCGTTAGCATACCCAGGTGATCTTTCTATCTGGTTCATAATTTAGTTTCAATATTCTCCACAAGACTAAAGCCACATTCACAGTCAGCACTGGAAAACTGCTCTCATGTCCCCTCTCAGTCTACTCTTTTCTAAACAAAACAAGACCAATTCTTTCAGTCTCCCCACGTGAATCACATTTTCTAGACATTTGGGCTGTGTCTAGACTACATCCCTTTTCTCAAAGGGGTGTAAATTTAAATCCCGCCGTCATTTGCAGTTCGGAAGTGTCTAATTTACATCCCTTTTTAGAGGGATCACTCTCTTACTCCTAACATGCCTGGAGAAACCTTTCTTGTTACCCTTCACATCCCTTGCTAGCTACAAATCCAGTTGTGATTTTGAATTCCTGATTGCTCCCTGCATTCTCGAGCCTATTATTCCTGAGCAAGCTTGTTTTATCATGCAAGCAAGGTAGTAACACACTTCCACAGGCCTTTATTTAACAAAGGTGAAACCTCTTTCCAAAGCTGCTGCTGCTCCCCTCTGTAGCTCTCACTCAGGCTTGGCCCATCTCCTCCCCCCTCCTTCCTGTTTCCTGGGCTTCCAGATTCCCAACAGCCAGTGCTCCCAGTCCTAATAATTACAAGCAGCATCTAAAACACCACATTCCCTCCTCTCTTAAGAAGCTCTCCCAATTATAAAAGAAACATTGTTGTTCTAACCACAGCAACAAATATGGAAGAAGCCACTATACTGTTTACATTGGAAACACTGTAAATACGACATAACAGTCTCTAGTCCAGACAGGTGGTTGTCTATGTCTGACAGACCATCTCTCAAACCCCGGGTCCAGTGCAGTGTCTTCTTGTGTTGGTGCTATGGTGAAGTCAGACAATGCGGGCTGTGTGTTGGCATCGTCTCCTCTAGGTGCAAGAGAAGAAGCATTCCATACCCGCCCATCAGAAAGTCGATAGGCGTAAGGTCCTTTCTTCCCTATGATTTTAAGAGATGTGAATTTATGGTCCCCTTTGCGTAAAATTCCAGGTTTTCTTACTCTAACAAAGGAACCACGCTCAAACTTCGGTTCCTTTGCACCCCGTCGTTTGTCTGTGAAAGCCTTATACTTTGCTTGCTTCTGTTGAACTGTTTTTTCTCATAGCATCCTCATTTGGTGCATCAGGCCTTGCCTTTAATAATTCAGCAATGTTCAATTTAGTATTCATCTGTTTTCCATGCAGTAACTCTGCAGGTGATCTTTGCGTTGTGGCACGTCGTGTGGCCCTGTAAGCTTGCAAGAAATCAGTAGTGAAGGTTACCCACGAGCGCCCTTCCAGTTTAGCTGTTTGCAAACTCTCTTTCAAACTTCTGTTAAACCTTTTGATTTCCTCATTGGCTTGAGGGCAATACAGGGACGATCTTCTATGTAAAATGTTTCTCTCTGCCAGAAAAGTTTCAAATTCCATGGAAGTAAATTGACTACCGTTATCTGAAACCAGTTCTTTGGGGTTACCTTCCCTGCTAAAAACTGTAGAGAGGAACTTAATTACTGTAGCAGAAGAAACTTGCGATGTAAACGCTACCTCAGGCCATTTGCTGAAATAGTCTATTAAAGTGATGGCATAATGACAGTCAATGAGAGCAGTTTCAAAGGGTCATACGATGTCAATCACAACTTTTTCCCATGCAGAATCGGGAAGAGGAACAGGCTGTAATGGTGGTGTATATGTCACTGCTGTCTTATCATGCATTTGACAAGTGACAGAGGATTTTAGGATTGCTTCAGTTTGGGAGTCCATCCCTGGCCACCAATACAGATCTCGTAGTCGGCGTTTCGTTCTGACAATACCTTGATGAGGATCGTGTGCCAGGTGTATGAGTTTTGGCTGTAATTCTTCTGGCACAAGTAGCCAGTGTGTACCTCGTAGCACACAGCCATCAAGCAAAGAAAGTTCATCCCAAATTCTAAGATAAGGCAGCAAAACTGGGTCAAGGCTTTTAGGGTTACTGGGCCATTTCTTTGTCAGAAATTCCTGTAGCTTTTGTTGAATTGGACATGCTGAACAAGCAGCTTGGAATTGCTCTCTTGTAACTGCAGTAAGAGTGCTTGTAATAAGCGCAACTGCTTCATCCTCATCCTCCGGTGGACCATCTGTAAAGACAAAGGCAGGCAAGAAAGGCAATAAGCTCCCACATTTTGGTTTCCAGGCTTATATTCCAGTTCATCATTGAAAGAGAGTAGTCTTGCCGACCCTGCTCCTCCCAGTCCTTTTGTGGTTAGCAATGTTGTCAAAGGGCTGTGGTCTGTGCACAACTTGAACGTGCGGCCCCACAAGTAAGTTCTCCATTTTTCAGTAGCCCAGACACAGGCAAGTGCTTCTTTTTCAACTGAGAATATTTTCTCTCAGCATCACTCAGTGTCCTTGAAGCAAATGCAACAGTCCTCTGTGTTGTCCTCATGAAGTTGTGTGAGGACAGCCCCAAGTCCATAATCAGAAGCATCAGTAGTCACAATTGTGGGCAACGCAGGACTGAATAGTGCAAGTACTGGACTATGTACAATCAAGTTGTCCACACCAAGGTTGAACTTCTCCGTAGTAATTCCTGTAAGGGTTCAATGACAGAAGCATAATTGGGAATGAATTTTGCATACCAGGAGGTTGCACCCAAGAAGGAACGTAAGGTTTGCAAATCAGTTGGAGGAGGAGCATTTGAAATTGCTAGGATATGATCTGGATCAGGTTTTAGTCCAGCCGGTGAAATTGTATGCCCCAGAAAGGAGAGTTCTGTTTGTCTAAATTTGCATTTAGACATATTGAGCTTGAGGCCTGCTGTGCTGATGCAGTTTAGTATAGATTGCAGATTATTGTCATGCTCCTCAGAAGTATTGCCAAACACGATACTATCATCCATATAGCACTGAACTCCATGTTGATTCTTCAGAATCAATTACATCATTTTTTGGAAAGACCTTGGGGTAGATGCAAGACCGTATGGAACCTGTTTAAAACAAAATAGTCCCTCATGTTTAATAAATGCTGTGAGGTCTCTGCTATCTTCATGCAACATAACCTGGTGGTACGCGCTCTGCAAATCAAAAGTAGAAAACATCTTTGCTCCATGGAGTTCTGCAAATACTTCTTCAAGGTGAAGTATTCAATGTCAATCACAATAGCTTTATTTGGCTCCCTGAAGTCCACACAAAGGCGAATGTCTGTGTCACTACTATAGGTGAAATCCATTCCGAGGAGTCAATCTCTTCAATAATGTCTTTCTGAACAAGCTTTTTAAGTTTCTCTGAAACGGCTTCCCTGACTGAAAATGGTAAGCACCGTACCTTCTGTCGTACAGGCATCACACTCTGTCGCATTTTAACTTTATGCACAAACCCATAAGCACAGCCAAGTTTCTCCCCAACCTGGTCTTGGGGCCCAGCTGAAACTGGTGTGTGTACTGCAAGAGTGCTTTGCTGAGAAAGATCCATTAACTACCCTGAGGTTTAAAGCAGCCAATAAATCTCTGCCAAGGATAGGAGTGCCTTTGTGGACAATGTAGAGCTCTGCATTTACACAGCAATCACCAAAAGTCACTGTTGTGACGGGCAGCCATGCACTGGAATTTGATTTTTCAAATAGCACACCAAGTGAAGTTTGGGTTCAGTAAGAGGCACATCTTTAAAGTAATGCAAATAGATGGAATCAGGTAACATAAATACTGCTGAACCAGTGTCCAGCATAGCTGAATAGGATGTGATTTGCCTGAAGGTGCGACACAAACATTTACAGTGCACCTTATCTGCTCTGGAATATGTGCAATAGTGACTTTGTCCACACTCAGCACAGTAACATCTGGTATTGTAACTACATGCACCTGTTGATTGGACTGGCTACTGTGGCAGACCTTAGCAAAATGGTCACCCCCGCGGAGAGTGTCGAATTTTAGCACGAATGACAGTTCAGAGGATTCCCTTTCAAGTGCAGATTTGGGGGGCTGAACAAAGACTCCATCTACCTTACCCATTACAAAGATAGCTTCCCCAATTATCACCTCTAATATCATTAGCTCACAGATATTTACCTTTCTTCCCCCCACCCCTGCATCCCCCTTCTGTTCTGAAATGTGATTTGTCCTTTTCATATGTGTTCATTTTTTTAAATTGTATCCTTTGGTATATATGGTTGTGACTATTTTCTTCCACTATTTGATCTGAGGAAGTGGGTCTGGCCCACGAAAGCTCATCACCTAATAAACCATCTTGTTAGTCTTTAAAGTGCTGCATAGTCCTGTATTTTGTTTCAGCTACACCAGACTACACGGCTACATCTCTATCACTATTCCAATCATGTGTGTTATCCCACCAAGTCTCTGTGATACCGACTGTGTCATAGTTGTGTTTATTTACTAGCACTTCAAGTTCTTCCTGCCTATTCCCCTGTTCCTTGCATTTGTACACAGGCATCTAAGATACAGATTTGATTTTGTCCCCCGTTCTGCCCTTGTGCCTCCTTTATCTCTGCTATTGCAGCCCATGCTCCCTCCCATTTCCGACCCATCTCCCAGGTCTCCATGTTTTTCACTTACCTATGGGCTTTGGTCACCTGCCCCCGTCAAACCTAGTTTAAAGCCCTTCTCACTAGGCTAGCTAGTCTGTGCCCAAATACTCTCTTCCGCTGCCTCCAAAGGTGAACCCGTCCCTGCTTAGCAGTCCTTCTTCTTGGAACAGCATCCTGTGGTCAAGGAAGCCAAAGTCCTCCTGGCAACACCATCTTCACCCCTCCAGATGCACCTGCCTCTGCCTGGGCCCCGACCTTTGACAGGAAGGAATGAAGAGAACACCACCGGCTCTCCAAACTCCTCCACCCGGGCTCCCAGCGCCCTGTAGTCACTCTTGGTCACTCAGGGTCACACCTTGCAGGATCATTAGTGCCCACATGGAGGAGTAGCATGGGGTAGTGTTGCAAGAGGTTGTGGATTGCAACTGCTTGAAACACTAAGGAGAGGGGATCACCACACAGCAGTGTAAAGGGTTTGTTTATTCAGTTAAAACTGGGGCGGGAGGGGAATCTCACTCACACACTGAACCACACTGGCAGTCCCAGGCTTGATGATAAGGCGAGCAGAAGGCAGTTCATGTTGTTTGATATTCCCAAGTTGGCTCCCAAGCAGGTCCACTAGCCAGGCGATCCGAGCGCAGGGCGTTCTGGGAGGCTCCACTTGATGGTCAACCCACTGTGTGTCTGTCCCTCTCTCCTTTTAGGATCAGCCACATGCAGCTTCTGTGTCTCTGGGCCTCAAAGCCCCTCCTATCGTATGAACAGCAACCTTCTCACCAGCACTTTGAGAAAACTTTAGGGTCATCAGCTCCTAGAGTCCCAGGCTGTAAGGCCAGAAGGCACAGCCCTGCTCCCCGAGTTTCACCTCCTGCACAACACAGGCCCTAGAAATTCCCCACAAGAATCCCTGTGTCACTCCCGGCCCCATGTGTCTTCACCTTTGGCTGGGTTCTATGGACGAGTTGTGGCTCTTACAGGAGCGGATGGGTTCAGGAGACCGCTCTTATGTGTGACTCCTGGGCAGACTATTTCCCTGCCTTTCTGGAAGGACAGAAAAACCCCACTGGCTCCTTCTTTTTCTTCCAGGCTGCGTTGCCTCTTGCGAAGACTCACCTCAAGGGAGCACAGACACAGCCAGGTGCTCAGGGTGGTGGTCCAACCTGCAGCAGCCGAGGCATGCTCCGGCCTCAGCCAGCAGGAGCAGGCCTTGCCAGAGGAGCCCAAGAAAACCAGAGGCTCCTGGAAGCTCCTATCTGGCCTGAAAAAACTCTGTGTCTGTGGCCAGTGTGGCAGCTCCCTGGCAGAGGCTGAGGAGGAGACAACAGCTTCCTCGCCCACAAGATGGACACACTTCTCCCTGAAGAAGACCAGGAAGACGAAGAACTCAGTGGAGGACCAGGAAGAGCGAGAGGAGGAGAAGCTGCAGGAGAGCCCAGACAACAGCCAGGAAGATCTCACAGGTGAGTCTACAACCCGCCCGGTGACTGGGGAGCATGTGAGGGACACTCCCACCAGTCACTCTACAAGCCTGGAGCGTTAGGGCTTCTCATGGGGCAGCCATGGGCTCCTCAGATGCTGGAATCCAGCGAGTGCCTGATGCTCTGGCAGAGAGGGGCTGGCCCCCTTGCACACCCTCCCTCCCAGCTGTCTCCTGCACCCTCTCGCCTGGTCAGACCTCACCCAAACTTCCAGCCCGCTCCAGCACTCTACCTCCCACGCCCGCCTGCCCGCACCACTGTCCTCATCCCATGCCCTGGCAGCCACCTCCCACTCACTGAACCCCTCATTTTGGCCTCACCCAAAGCCTAGGGAGCACAAAATCTACTATCCCCGGTCAAAAGAGTTAATCTGCCCCATGGGAAGCCTTGACTCTTGCTCCTCTCTTCTCTCCCCTGCTCCCCTTGGGGCTGGAGCGGCAGAGGAGTGAAGTGTTGCAGTGGTGGCCACAGCAGTGGGGGATGTTTTATTGCTTTTGTTGTTTGGAGGGTTTTTCCCTCTCACTTTTTTCTGGGCCCCGACTGATTTTTCTGGGGATCAATGGCCCCCAACCCAGAGAAGTTTCCCCACCCCTGCCATAAATAAAGAGAATATTGAAGCCACTTGTTTTGGACATAAATTAATATTTTAGTTATATAAATTGATGTTTGGTGAACTAACATGATAGAGTTAAAGCTCCTGATTTGGTTAATTATTTTGATTTTCATTAATAAAGTCTCCTTTCTTACCGGTTATACACCCCCCACCCGTCCCCCCCATATTATAGCTCCAGTCGTTTAATATGAATAATTGAGTATGTAAGGTTTTTAGAGCGAAGCGAAGGCATTTTGTTCCCCTGGGGGGTGGCTGGTGATCCAGGGAAAGTTGTGCGTTGAGGGGGATGGGTCCAGGGTCAAAACCTTTGAGAACCAATTGCCCTGTGGGGAGTGCGGGACACCTGGTAAAATCGCTCAAATTCAAGCGAGTTGAAGGAAATTAATAAAAATGATGCGGGTCCTTCCCCCTCCCCCCTCCCCGTGTGCTGTAAACACTGCCAGGCCCAGCGGGAGAAAGGGCGTCATGGGGGCCTGGCTAAGGGGTCCCCTCAGGTACAGGCATAATCAGGGTGACCAGTGAGGGTGACACGGGGGCCACCAGCCACGTGACCTTTCCCCCAGCCTGTAAAAGGGACAGAACCGCCCTCTGCCCCAGGCCCCACCTCCTCCGTGACCTTGCCCTGCCCTTGCCCCACCGCTTTCTCCATCCAATGGGGCCTGGGGAACTAGTGGGGCAGGGTCCGGGGCTGGCAGCAGGGCCATGGCCCCCCACACTCACTGGCAGCGGCATCCCCAGCTCGGGCCCTTGGCCTCCCTGCCCAGAGTGCTTGGGGGACATGTGCTTCTCTTGCCACCCCATGCGGCACTTGTCAGGGGCTGCAGGTTGGATCGTGAGGGGCTCAGAGAGCAGAAAAGGGATTCGCGCCCGCGCAGGGACGCGACTTCCAGGGAACCTTGCATGGGAGCTGAGGGGCAGCTCCAACCCCTGCACCAGCAGCAGCTGCTGGAGAGGAGGGAACAGCCAGGCTGCCTGCACCAGGGCACCAGACAGAGGAGAAGCCGCCCTGCCCTGCCCGGCTCTGGCTTCCCGGCTCCAAACTGCCAGGGGCAGGGAGAGAGGAGGGTGGGTCTGTCCCTGCGACTGCCCTGCACTTCCACTGACGTTCGGGGGCACCATCCCCAGGTCTGCCCAGGGGCTCAGGCGGCTTCTGCTGCACGGTGAGCACTGGGGATTCGGGATCCAGCCCTGCCAATCCCAGCTCCCGTTTGGCTTCAGCCCCTCAACCTCTGCTTTGAGCCCCGAGGGGTTCCCAGGCCTTGGGACTTCAGCCCGTGCTGGGGATCGAGGCTTCAGCCTGGGGGTGCTGGGTATTGAGTGTGGACACCAGTAACTGAGCTTAGATAATGAACAAAACCATTACAAAGGAGTCAGAGGGTCACCCCATCCCACAGTCTCAGCAGCTCACAGCTGGGAACTGGGCTGGGCTGGGCCATCACTTCCTGGGGGCTCACAGGCGAAATGAGGCCTGTTCCCGTCACTGCCAGGAAGGGGGTGAGACCGGGGAGAGCAGAACACGCTATGGGAGAGACGCTGCCCCTAGGTCAGAGGAAGCCCAGTGGGGAGAGCACCCAGCTCAGAGTCATGAGAGCGGCGCTCTCTGCTCGGCCCTGCAAGCACCTTGTGTGTGACCCTGGGCAAGTCACGTCAGGGCTCTGGGCCCAGTTCCCTTCCCTGTCGCCCAGGGATACCACATTCAAACCAGTGTTTCCTTCTGCTCCAGGGATGCAGACGGAGCTCTCCGAGACGACGAGGAACCAGGCAGACCAGAGCGAAGAGGAGGAACCAGCCCCCCAGCCCATCCCATTAGAAAGGAGCAGCTCCCACACGACTATGGTAAAAACTCAAAAAACAACAAAGAGTCCGGTAGCACGTTATAGACTCACAAACCATGTAGATGGGATCATGGGCTTTCGGGGCACAGCCCACTTGTTCAGATGACCAGCGTGTGGGAAGTCCAGAACCAAGAACAAATAAGGGACGGAGCGGAGGAAAAAAATTGAGGGGTAGGGGGGAAGAGGACACTGGGTAGATAAGTCTCAAAGGGATAGGCGAGCCAGTCTGTAACAGGAAACACTTACAAATGAGGCTTGTGGCTGAGCCAGTGGAAAGCGTCCCCTGTGGGGCGTGTGACTATCTCCCCAGCCGGTGTCTCTCAGAGGAGAATGACCTGCCCCCCTCCGGCCCAGGGACCGAAAGGAAACACTCACCCTTGTGACCAGCTCCCCTGAATAAAGCCTTGTAACACGGGGGATTTCTGGGGGCACCGCACCGAGGGGCCAGTCAGGGCACTTTGCTCAGAGACAGGGCTACTGAGAGCCCAGAACGGGGGGTTCTCCACTGCAAGGATCCAAACCAGCCCCAAACGGCACTTCTGTTCCCCACCCTGGCTAGCAAGAAGCCCTGCAAGCAACCCCGTTAGACACTCCTGCCCTCTGGGCCACCACCCGCACCGCCCCTTCTGCAGCGTCGTATCTGCCAGGGCTCGTACTGCCAGCGTTCAGTGTCGTCTGGTCAGGGTTGTCCCGGGGCGCTCCTGACAGGTCCCCTTCTCCATTGGTGATGACAAACTTTCGGCTGCGTGTGTGGGTGCCTGTGCTCCCGTCATCTAGACGTGAGTTCCCAAACTGCGGGGGCATGCCCTCCTAGGGGGGGGTGAAGAAATTCCGGGGGGGGTACTAGGCGACCCAGCCCCCCATCAACCTCTGCCCCCATAAGTTTTTCTGCTATTGGGGGGACGCATGAGGGTTTCTCAAAAATCAAAAAGAGGGCGTGATGCTGAAAACTTTGGGAACCACTAATCTAGAGAGGTAGACCCCGTGCACTTGGGTCAACACAGGAGATCTCCACGAGCCCCCAGAAACGACAGATGCAGGCAAGGTTTGGAATCAGACCAGCAGGTTTATTGTCAAATGCGACGCCCTCACAGTTAGTAGCCCTCACGTCACTTCTTTATGTACCAGGCTGCCACCCTTAAAGGTATTAGGTTGACACCTCCAGACGAACCTACTAGACACAACCAATTACCTTGTACCTGGTGGGGAGGCGGCGCCACACGCTGCCGGGTGGGGAAGGCAGAGGGGGTTTCCGGGTGGGCCCCGCTCTCAGTCCTTTCCACGCAGACATCGTGGGTGCTAGAGCCGCTGGACCCATCTGCTCAGGCCCGGGTGGGGGATGGAACATGGGGCATGTTCTCCAGTGGCCCCTCTGCTCACTTCACAAGCGCTGGAAAGGGCTCTGCAGGGCTCTGCGGGTTTCTCAGCCAAAGCTCCCCTGGGTGCAGCGGCCGTGAGCTCTAGGGGCCTGTGATACCTAGGATCCAACAACATTCCTGGCTCGTGGACCTGGCTCCACTAAAGTTTGAGGCTGGGGCTCTCTCCTGCCCCTTCCCCACTGCCTCCGGGTGTTTTACTCATAGACTCATAGACTTTAAGGTCAGAAGGGACCATTATGATCTTCTAGTCTGACCCCCTGCACAGTGCAGGCCACAGAATCTCACCCACCCCTCCCAGAATAATCCTCTCACCTATATCTCAGATATTGAAGCCTTCAAATACTTTGAAGGCCCCAAGATGCAGAGAATCCTCCAGCTGTGATCTGTGCCCCATGCTACAGAGGAAGGCGAAAAACCTCCAGGGCCTCTGCCAATCTATCCTGGAGGAAAATTCCTTCCCGACCCCAAATATGGCGACCAGCTAAACCCTGAGCATGTAGGCAAGACTCACCAGCCAGACACCCAGAAAGTTCTCTATAGTAACTCCTAAAAGAGCCCAGGTTCCCCTCCTGTCACCAGGGGCAAGGGGACTAAAGGACCTTCCCACCCACCCTCACTCTGTGTGCGGCGGCAGCACGTCCCTGAGGCGCCTGGGTGGGAGGGGTGTCTCCTCAGGCTGCCACCACCTGAGCACCCCTGGGGCCAATGGGAGGTGCGGGGGCGACCCCAGTGGGCAACAGCTCACGGAAACCCTCTGGCCTAGGAGCTGCTGCTGGAGGGGGGTGTGGGTCACTGTGACGGACCGGGCCGGGTCTGGTCACCACTGAGAGCGTCGGCTGAGGGCGAATTGCTCAGAACAAGAGCAAATTAGTCGAAACAATAGTTAAGAATAAAATTGTGAGGCATGTAGAAGAACATAATTTGTTGGACAAATGTCAACGTGGCTTTCTGTAAAGGGAAATCCTGTCTTACTAATTTATTAGGATATGTCTACACTACAGAGGTAGTTCGAACTAACTTTCCTAGGCGCTACACTAGCGCTCTGCTAGTTCGAACTTAATTCGAACTAGCGGAGCGCTTAGTTCGAACTAGGAAAACCTCATTTTATGAGGATTAATCCTAGTTCGAACTAGCTAGTTCGAATTAAGGGGTGTGTAGCCCCTTAATTCGAACTAGTGGGAGGCTAGCCCTCCCCAGGTTTCCCTGGTGGCCACTCTGGCCAACACCAGAGAAACTCTATGTCCCCCTCCCGGCCCTGGACCCCTGCCCGTGCCAGGTGCAAGCCTGCCAGCACCCAGCCAGCAGATCCTGCACCTGGCATGGCTCGATCCAGCCACCCGCTGCCCCCCCAGCCCTCCCCCTCTTCCCGGGACCAGGCTGGCGGCTCCCGGGAGCTTGCCCGGGACCGCAAGAGGCGAGCACCCGCCTGGGCTAGTGCGGACATCGTGGACTTTGTCCACGATCTCTGCAGTAGGCACAGGAAAGTGGCCGTCTAGGGCAGGAGAGCTGCCAGCCTGGCCACTCAGGAGCAGGTGTGCATGAAAATCAAGGGGGTCCACTGAGACCCCCAACCCTGAGCCCTGAGCTTACAATGGCCGTCCTGGGTCAGACCAAAGGTCCATCTAGCCCAGTAGCCTGTCTGCTGACAGCGGCCAACCCCAGGGACTCTGGAGGGGATGGATCGAAGACAGTGACCAAGCCATTTGTCTCGTGCCATCCCTCTCCAGCCTTCCACAAAACTTGGGCAGGGACACCACTCCTACCCCCTGGCTAATACCACTCCATGGACCCAACCTCCATGACTTGATTTCACGTCCCTTTAAACTCTGTTCCAGTTCTAGCCTTCAGAGCCTCCTGAAACCAGGAGTTCCACAGGTTGACTCTTTGCTTTGTGAAGAACAACTTTCTTTTACTAGTTTGAAGCCTGCTACTCATTCCTTTCCTTTGGTGTCCTCTAGTCCTTCTTTATGGGAACTAATGAAGAACTTTTCTGTATGCACCCTCTCCACCCCACTCCTGCTTTTAGAGACCTCTATCCTGTCCCCCCTCCGTCTCCTCTTTTCTAAGCTGAAAAGTCCCAGTCTCTTTAGCCTCTCTTCATATGGGACCTGTTCCCAACCCCTGATCATTGTAGTTGCCCTCCCCTCTCCCACCTCCTTTTTCCAGTCTCCCCCAGTTTTGTTCAATAAAGACAGATTCCATTTTTGAACACAATTGTCCTTTATTTTGTACATCAAGAAGAGGGGCTAGGAAAGGGTAAGTGGAAGGAGGTAAGTGAGGAATGGGGTACGAGCCCCCGATGGAGAGGACTGGGCTGGCTCTGCGGGCTTCTGGGGGTGGAAGCTCTCCTGCAGTCCCCCAATTGCCCCCTCTCCCCAGATGGCAGCCTGTGGCAAGTGCAGCCGGTCTGATGGCCGAGTGCTGTGCTGTGCCCAGTTTGGGTACTCCGGGCAATCCAAGCCAGGACTGCTTAGCAAGGGGGGCACCCCTGAGAACTGTCGGTCCAGGGTGGGGGTCGGGACCCTTTAAGCACAGCCCTCGGCTAGCCTGAGACAGCATCTCCATGCTCTAAGTCCTCCTCTCATGCCCTGCCAGCACTGTCTACACTACAACGCTAATTCGAACTAGTTATTTAGTCTGGATTCGTTAGTTCGAATTAACGTAGTAGTGTAGACGTACCCAGAGAGCCTTATCCCTGGAGACTTGCTAATTAGCATAGTCACTGACTGACCATTTCTGGCCCACTGTTCTTTCTCAGACAGAGTATCTTCCGGCATCAACACAGGTTACATATTTATAAATCCACTTACAAATATCACACAAGAGGATGAATAACACATACACAATCAGTAGAGCACAAGCTTTCATTTGACATCTCACATGGCCTCCTTGGTACAGACTTTGGGACAACCCCTCCCCTCCGCCCTTGGGTGCAACAGTGACCTGTCTGATCCCCTTAAAATCCAGTAACGTGACACCCCCAACACAAAACTGATGCAGGAAGTGATGCCAGTAACATCAGTGAGGGCATCACATGGGTCCCCCCGCCTTAGACAAGGCATCTGCCACAGTATTCTCCTTCCCGTTTACGTGGACTATGTCCGTGTCGTACTGCTGAAGGACCAGACTCCAGTGGAGCAACCTGGAGTTGGTGCCGTTGGCCTTCTGCAGGCAAGCCAGCGATGCATGGCTGCTCAGCACAGTGAACCTCCTGTTGTCCAGATAGGGATGAGCTGCTTGACAGCCCACACGATGGCATAACTCTCCTTCTCAACTGTAGCATAATGCTTCTCTGGGGGGGCACAGCTTTTTGCTGAGGAAGGTCACGAGGTGCCTTTTGTCACCTACCCCATCCTGCATCAGCACCGCCCCCAGCCCGATGTCGGATGTTGAAATCCGGGCTGGCCAGCACAGGTTCCTTGGCCAAGACATTCTTTATGCTTTGGAACCCCTGTTCACGGGACTCCGACCACACCACCCGGTCTGGCCTTTCCTGCTTTGTGAGATCTGTGATCGGAGCTATGATGTCTCTGACCCCTCTCACAAACCTCCTGTAGTAGCTGGCCAGGCTCACAAATGACTGGAGCTGCGTTTTCATTTGGGGGATAGGCCAGTTCTTAATGGCCTCCACCCTCAGGGGTTCAGGGCGCACCAACTCACTGCCCACCCTGTGCCCTAGACAGTCACTTCGGCAGCCCCCATCCTGCATTTGGACACCTTGACAATCAGGTTGGCTTCCCCGAGCCGCTGCAGCACCACCCTTGTGTGACTGAGGTGATCCTGCCAGGAGTTACTAAAGATGGCTAGGTCATCAAAATAAGTGCTGGAATGGGCTCTGCAGGACCTCCGTGATCAGCCCCAGGAAGGTGGCCCTGGAATTCCGCATGCCAAAGGGCAGCACCTTGAACTCACACAGGCCCGACTCCACTATGAACGCAGATTTGTCCCATGCATCAGCATCTAGGGGACTCTGCCAGTACCCCTAGTCAGGACCTGAGTACTTATAAACACAGTCCCCTCCCCCCAGCATGTCCAACAGATCCTCTATTCTGAGTGTGGGGAAGGGGTCAGGCTGCGTGACAGCATTCAGCTTCCTCTCGTCCGTGCAGAGCCTCGTGGTCCTGTCCTTTTTAGGCACCATCACAATAGGGGATGCCCATGGCCAGCATGCTCTCCACAGCCTCCTGAATCTGCCTCTGCATCTCCCCCTTGGCCCCATAGGCTCTGCTAGGCGCTGGGCGAGGCAGGGCCTAGTGAGGATGGAATGCGATGTCCTGTCAGCGAGCCCTGGCCTCCTTCACCTTTCGCTCCCTCTCAGCATCTGCCTCCTTCACCTTTCGCTCCACTTCGGCATCCGCCTCCCTCGCCTTTCGACGCACATCGGCAAGGGCCTTCCCATGTTCCAGCTCGATTCCTTCAATGCCTGATGCTTTCTAATTTCATCTGCAACAGCATCCCTGGCACCGGGTGGGCACTGCTCCCTTCCCTGCTGGTCATTTCGTATTAGCAAAGACCTCAGTTCCGGCTTAAAAGCTTTTTCTCTGACTTCAGTGATTGTCTCCAATCACAAATCTTCTAGAGCCTCTCGGTCAAGACTCTCATGTAGTTGCTGACTCATTGCAGCTGCTCTTTAACCAATCAAACTCTCTACACCCAAAAATAAAAATAAATAAAAATTTAGATCCGCTTGAGGGTCTGATCCAAAGCTTAATTGACCAAGATCTGAGGATCCTGCCGACTATACCACTGTGACGGACCAGGCCAGGTCTGTGCACTGCTAAGGGTGTTGGCTCAGGGTGAATTGCTCAACACAATTACAGCTCCAGACCAGAGACCTTCCCAAACAGGTCACAAACCAGTCAGACCGCGCAAAACCCCTGAGACACCACAGTTCCCTCTGTGCCCCAATCAGCCCTGGGCCTAACACACAGGTGAGGGGATCTAGAACCCAATCCCACCTACCCCGAACGGGTCTTTCCAGGCCCAAAGAACCAGCCACAATTCCCCGGTCACTTAGGGGAGAAACCTGCCTAGGACAAGGGGCTCTATGGAGGGGGATGCAGGGAATGGAGGAAGTGGGGTGGCCCTTGGGGTCCCTGCCCCGCTGAGAGGCTCCCATCTCTCCTCAGGCAGAGGGGACCAGGGAAGGGCTGAGAGATGGGAGAACCCTCGGCACCGGGTGAGGCTGCTCCACAAAAGGTCTCAGGTGGCTCCTCTGTGCTCACTAGGCCCTGCCAGCCCCCAGGGAGCGAGTGTCCCAGGGCAGCTGCCCAGTGGAAATGCTCAGTCCCAACAGGCTCTGTCCCTGTTCATTGCAGACCCTCGGGGAGCCGCCTGCCTCAGCCCAGCCCACAGCCCTGCTGCTGGAAGCCTTGAAGGCTCTGACGGCCCCCGCCCTGGAGAGCTTTCAGGCGGCAGAGGAGGCGCCGAGAGCCACCGTGTCCCAGCACAGCGCCCGCATGGAGCGAGTAAGAGACACCCGGCGAGGGGCAGGGCGTGTGGAGACAGGGGCTGGGAGAACTGGCTCTGAGGAAACCGGCCCTGGGGCACAGGGTCAGGGTGAGGGGCAGGTCGGCACAGCCCCTTTCTAGGAGGCTCTGAGCATCAGTCGCTCCCCTGCTCAATTAAGCCCCATCGCCCGCCGGGGAGGCAGGAATTGGACCCGCGAGACATCCGGGAACTGGAGCCCAGAGCGGATTGTTGACTTCCCAAGGCTGCGCTGGGGGCAGCGGCAGGGTCAGCAAATGACCCCAGGAGAAGGCCTTGTCCAGGGCCCCTAGAACCAACCTGCCTCGTGGGGCGTGCGGCCGTGTTGCTGCAGTTGGCTCTGCTGGGAATTCTCAGCCAGGCAGAGCCCTGGGCCCTTCGCCAGGCAGGTCTCTTGGGGAAAAGACTCAGGGGTCACGTTCCCGACAGGCCTCTCAACGGGGCCTTTTCTCCCTCGGCCCCACGCCGGTGACGCTCCCGCCCTTCCCCCAGCGCCGTCTGCCGGGGGGGCGGCCTGGCAGGAGACCGCTCTCGATCAATCCCCCCTCAGCTGTGTGGCTCCCTCCAGATTGGATACGTCGTGGGAAAGATTTTCAGCTGGCTGCGCGACGTCGGGGATCCCAGAGCCAGAGGAGCCGCGCTGGGGACCATCGCCCTGCTGGCTCGCGCCCACCCCCGGGACGTGGTTCCCGCCTGTGTGGCCCACGTGCTGCCATGGGACAGGTAGGGAGAGGCTGTTACCACCTCAGTCCCTGATTTCCCTTCCCCCCTCCTGCCAGGGCAGAGCGCAGGAAGGGCCTGGCCGGAGACAGGGATGGATCCAGCTCCCTGCTGGGCACAGGGCTGCCCCGGTCTCCTAAGAGAAGATGCCCAGGCCCAGCTCCCGAGGGGACGGCTGCTACGGGAAGGGAATAAATGCAGAGCTTGTGGAAGGAACTCTCCTGCCTCAGCTTCCCTGCCCCCCAGGGTCTCTTTTGAGAGCCCCTTTCCCGCCCCCTTCCCAGCCTCTCCCTGGGGAGGCAGGAGGGGGCCAAGCAGGGAGGCTCTGATTTTGGTTTCTGACCTTGCAGAGGTGCCAGGGAGCTGTGGAAGGCCGTGGGGGAAGAACCACAGCTCCCCCGGTAGGTGCTGCAGCAGCTGCTGGACGCGCTCCGGAAGAGCCACCGGGAGGAGAGGAGCCGCAGCGTGTCTCTGGCTGTAAGTGACACTGGAGCTGTCCCGCAGGGAACTCACCACTACAGGGAGGATGCTGCATCTGTGGGGGGGAAGGGGGCTTCAACCCCTCTTAGTGTCAGGCCACGGCCCCACTGCACACTGGGCACACAGCCGTGTCACGGGGAGAGCCCCCCTGCTCCCCTCCGGAGGGGGTGTCCGGCCTCTGAGGCCCCTCACTTCGTGGTCAACCCCGCATGCACCACGATGCTCCAAGTCAGCACTGCAGCTCCCTTCACACAGGGCAGTGCGGCCTAGCAGCCGGAGGCAATAACTCCTAGTGGGATTGGTGCGGAGGGGTAGGGGACCCAGGGTGCCCTCTCCACCGGGTCCCAGTCCAGCGCCCTGTCAGCATTGGAGGGGGCACCACTAGCTCTGGGGGAATCAAGTAGAAACTCGCCGAGCACCTGGGGTTCAACTCCCCGCCTGAGCTGCTTTCTGCCAGCTCCTCTCTTGTTGTCTGCGCCGTCTCTTTCCTCCAAACTGGGGCATCTGCTGCGGTTCCCTGCTGACTGGCGATGGCGTCTGGGTGCCCCTGCGCTGCTCCTCAGGAGCCCCAGCAGCACCTCCGTCCCCGTCCGTCAGCCCTGACTGAGCTCGCCACCGGCCTTTCTAGCCACCTCCAGCTGGCACCTGCCCAGCAGGCCTGTGGGGTAGGACTGTCTCAGCCACGTAACCAGGCTGCACCTCTGCAGCTCTAGTGCAGAGATGGGACACTCCGTGTCAGGGGCTGATCTCCGCTCTGAGTGCAGAATTTGGAGGCCGGAAAGAAAAAGTTGTCTCTACAGGCTCTGCTTCCAGAACTCCCCAGGGTCAAAGATTTACTAACTGACAGACACACAGACAGAGCTGCTGACCTTCCAGGACACAAGAAGCAAATATTGACCTAAAAAAGGTGATTTTTTTTACCAAAGAAAAGCTACACTGGATAACACAGACTTGGTTGCGCGCTGTGACAGAGCAAGTAAGGAAAACAAATGAAAACACAGAGAAAATCTCTAGGAACAGTTTTCAGAGGGGAAGCAGAGATTCACACAGAGCAATTCAAACCGAAACGAAAAATAAAGAAAAATACCCAAGTTTTTCTGAAATAAGAACAGTTGGAGGGTGAGTTTGTAAGAAGCTCGAGTCTGTGAAAACGACCGATGTGCTTCTCATTATTTGCAATTCACTTTGCTCTGCCCTTTCTCACCTGCAACCAGTTAAATCCCACGGCGTGTACTTAATAAACTTACTTTTATTTACTAGCAAGCGTTGTGTGAACAATTGTGACCTGGGGAGCAATCAGTGTGTCCATCCTCCTTTCACTGTTAAAGGGGGCTCACGGGAACAATTTATTTGGGGGTTGGCTTCCCAGAAGCTGTGCCTGAAACTGCACTCTCCTCAGACCCGCAGGGATTCAGTGTCTGTATTGCTCTTGGGTGGATGGGAGGGAGGGCTCCTGTGCCCTGGCTGGGCGAGACCAGGAGATCTGGCCCAGAGGACGGGGTGGTGAGAAACCCCATAGAGTCAAGAGGAAGGTGTCAGTGGCTTTGCCAGCACTCTGGGAAGCACCCCAAGGAGTCCTCTGTCATAGAGGGATAAGGGATCTTTCGGAAAAGGCTTTATTTTCCACAAGATCAGCGTCTAGACTGGCGCTTTTTTCCGACAAAGCTCCGTGCGGAAAAAAAGCGGCAGCCATTTTTATGCTAATGAAACGGGGGAGAGTTAAATCCCCACTTCATTAGCAATTGCGATACGTCTAATTTACATCCCTTTTACGAAAAAGGGATGTAGTCTAGACGTAGCCAAACTGTCTCCCTAACTGAGGACTACATGGTGGCAGAGGAGCCAGGGAAGCCAGAGCCGAAGCCGGAGCATCCGAGAGAGTGACACAAGCAGCACGGCCGGGGTCCCTACAACTGGGTCACGAGGATCGGAACTGACCCGACAGAAGTTCCCATTGACCCAGGTCAAGTAGTTTGGGATCTTGGGGGGATTTCGTGGAAGAGCAAAGGAGCGATCCAACCTTCGGAAGGCCTGGGAGCAAGTGACAGGCACGAGCCAGACAGATGGTCAACCCCAGAGCCGGACCCAGGGATCCCGGTTTCAGATCAGCAAGGACCTTCCTCATGAGCATTAGCCCAGAACACACAAGCAGCCCAGTACGACGGGGGAGCGAAAACGAGGACCTGAAACCCGGGATGTGATGGAAAGCCAGTCGCCGGGAGCAACGTGGGGTCTGCACCGACACCGCTTCGACCTCCCGGCATCGCCCCGGCTCCCTGCTGCTTGTGGCGCTGGAGTTACTCAGGCGGCAGAGGGGCAGTGATGCCCCCCCGGTCACGTCTGGCAAGCTGACGGGCGGGGCTAGGCCATGACGACAGAGAACGGGAAATAACGTCACCGGACTCTTCCGCCCTTTCCAGGAGGTTCCCATCTGCGTCCATTCTAGGACCAGGAGACGGTTCAGGGGCCATCACATCTCCCTTCCCCCCAGAGGATCTCACCCTCCTTCCTCATAAGCCGCAAGGAAATGGAAAATGGAAGCAGGATGGCAGCCAAAGCCATGGGAGCGGATGGGCAGGTGGGGACAGCTCAGTGACATTTCTGTCTCCTGTCTCCAGGCAATGGACACGCTGTACGAGATCCTTTTCCTCTGGGGATACCGAGAAGCCATCCTGGAAATGTTTCCCCAGCTCCTCCTCGTCTGCGTCAGGCAGGTGCAGTACGTGCTGGACCTGTGCCTGCCAGGGACTTGGAGGGCCCAGAAGACATCCAGCCCGGAGAGATCCAGCCGCCTCAGCCCCTTGAGGTAACGGCGGAAAGGAAGGGGCAGGACAGATTTGTTCTGCTCAGCGCCTGTGGGACCTGCCTGGCCCTCTGCTGGGCGTGTCCCTACAGCCCAGGGGCAGTTCTGGGCAGGTCTGTGTGGAGGGAGCGGTGCTGGGCGCCCGTGTGCGTGTGAGCCACACTTGCTCCTCTGACTCCGACCACAGGCCAGGGGCCACGTCGGCACGTCCCCATGTGCTCCCGGCCGAGGGGTCAGGGCTTTTCTCCGTGCCTGTTGAGTCCGCTGGGCCTCTGTCCCACAAGACCCCACCCCAGGACAGCGTGGCCAGAGCACACACAGAGTGCACAAGACCAGCGGGGGGGCCGTGTCACAGGCAGGCAGGACGAGGAGGGGCCCGTGATGCTGATTCCATGGGAACAACCAGGGAACCACCTGGCTAGAAACTCGATGAGTCTGTGGCATGGCCAGGGCCCGTTGGGCAGGGCCGTGCCCTCACACGGTGCTGGGTCCATCCCGGGGGAGGCCGGCAGCTGCTGACCACGCCGGGTATCCCAGGCCTTGTGCGGTTTGCGCTGCGTGGGGCTGGGGTCGAGTTCTGACACCCGGACTTTTTATTGCCTCTAGCACCTCCCTGGAGGCCGTGAAGACCCTTTTCTCCATGCCCAGATACTGGAAGGAATTTGCCAGTATCCAGTTGCAGCAGGGCTGGGACATGATGGCCTCCCGCCAGCGCTTCTCCCAAGGGGTGGGCTTGATCGCAAGGTAGAGTCTGGGCAATGGGAGCTCAGTGTGAGACCCTCCTCTGCCCCCGCCGGCGCTCTCAGCCCCGCCATGGGAGAGCGACGCTCTCTCCCCTTGGTAACTCCGGGCATTTTCTCTGTCCTGTTCCTGAGCCATGGTGGAGCACCAGACCCCACAGCTCCCTGCGGTGCTCAGAGAGGCCATCGCCATCATGCAGAGTCAGGAGGAGCAGCCTCAGAGAAATATCGCCCTGACTTTCTGCACCGAGGTGAGATTCCGGAGCCGCCAGGCACATGTGGGCTTGTGCAGAGCAGCTCGGTCCCGTCCCAGGCAGGCAGGCAGGCACCGGGGCCCATCGCCAGCAGCTCGGCAACGCCACAGCCAGCCGGCTCCTCTGCCCACGTGGATCCTAGTGGGGCCGGGCAGAGTGGTGGGGGGCAGGGTGAGATTGCTCCTTGCTGGATGTGCCTCCGTGGGACCATGTGACAAGAGAAGATGTTTCTCCAGCGCCCTGAGGCCGGGCCTCTCTCCTCGCCTTTGCCTGGGGTTTCATTTTCTTCTGCCACGGCTCGCTCCAGGACACGTTGTGATGCCCAGAGATTCCCCTTTCCCTGGGCTTCATTAGGGGCTTGTGCATTAGTCGCCCTTCTGGGAATGGACCATCTCAAACACCAGCCGCTGGCTCCTTACCCCCAGAGATTTTTTGTGGCAGGAAGTGACCAGCTGGCAAAGATGCTGGCGCACGAACAGACCGAGAGGCAGATTTCTGCTCCTGCAGCTGATGTTGATTTTCTCTTTCCAGTTTCTCCGGAGTCCTTCCATCCTCACCACAGTCACCAGATCGGAGCTCCAGGAACAGCTGATGGAATGGACGAAAGATCCCAATCCGGAGATACGGAGGCTCTGTCTGCAGGGCCTGGGCAGTATCATCTTCCAGCCAGAGAAGGTGAGGGGCAGGGCTTGCCCAGGTGAGACGTTGCTGCACTGGGAGGTAACAGACACATCACTGTTGCAACCCCTGTTCTATGCCGTTACTGAGCAAGCCAGGCGTGAGGTGTCCCTGCTCCCTGGTGCGGGCAGAGCATGGTCGGTGGAGGCAGTGGGGGAGGGGAAGGAGACTCAGGGCGTCGCTCAGGGCAATGGGGGGAGAGTGTCGGCTGACAACAAGCCCAACCTCGGCAAGGACAGACGAGTCGGGGGGCGGGGTCAGAGCTCGGGGGCTGGGGCCTGGAGCGGCTCCAGGCAGGCGACAGGGCGACTCTGCTCAAGGGCCAGGGGTGCAAAGCACCTGCCAGAGCGGCAGGAGAACAACTTTCTCCTCCGCTGGGGGCTGGCCGATGGGGGGATGGTTCAGCCCCTGCCCAGGCTCTGTCCCAGGCCAGGCGTGAGCTGCCTTCTGCCTTCCTGCAGGGGCAGTTGCTACGGGCCCAGCTGCCAGGGACCATCGCCATGTTCTGCGCCACGAACGCATGGACTGTCCTGGAGGCCCTGAAGGACGCGGCAGATGCCATCTACCTGCTCGCCGGGGAGGGGCTTGGCTCCATCTCCCAGGACATGGCAGTCAGCCTGCGCCCGCTCATTGACGACGTAAGGCCGGGACCCCGGAGAAGCACATTCCCCCTCCCCTGATGTCCTGGTATGACCCTGCCCAGCCCCTCCCCGCCCCCCAGGCCAGCCACACAGCACCCAAGGGGGCCCCTGCCAAGGGTGGGGAGTCTCCTACTCAGCCCCCTCCCTGGCAGAGCCCTTCTGGGAAATGGGGGCGCCAAGCTCCCAGCCCTGCTGCAGCCTCCCCTCCCACCCTCCTGTGCCCAGCCCCTCCCCGAGCCCCAAGGAGGCAGGTGGGAGCCTCAGGTCCCAGTGCCCCGGGAGGGGAGGCCAGAGCAGCCTCTGTGGCCAGGGACCTGGGCCTTCCCTCAGCCCCCTCAGGCCTTGCTGGGGAAGGAAGCAGGGAAGGGGCGATGGGAGGGGAGGGGAGGGATGGGGAAGAGGGACGGGGACGGAGGGACCCGGGAAGTGCAGCAGGAATGAGGTGAGGATGGAGATTCCTCGTAACTTGCCCCTTTCCACCCTTCACCCCCCCATGCTCAGTGGCTCCCCTGCCTGGCACTGCACAGGGGTGGGCTGGGTCTCTCCAGGCCGGGCGGACGGGGGAGAAGAACATGGAGAGATTGGCCCCTCTCTGGACTCCAGGCGGCTGGGGGGCTGGGTGCAGGAAGCTCTCCACACACATTGCACCATGGACCTCTGGGTCTCAGCCCTGGCCAGCGCACAGTGTCTGTGGGGCTGCCTGGTGGTTGCGGCTTCCGCGGGCCAGGGCGGGTCCCGGTCGGGGTGCTGGAGCCGTGTGCGATTTGCGGCCGTCAGGCCCCAGACCCTGGGACACGGCCTGGCTCTCACGGGCTTCCCCGCCCCGCGTGTCCTTACCAGGAGAGGGGCAATGTCCGCTCAGCCGCCATCTCACTGCTGGGCACCATGCTGGGCGGGGTGAAGGGCCCGGACAGACCCCGCGTGCGGCAGGAACTCACCCGCTGCCTGCTCCCGCTGCTGCTCCACCTGGCAGACGAGGAGCAGAGAGTGATCCTGGTAAGTGCCCCCTCGGTATGTCCCGGAGAGCAAAGCGCCAGAGTCCCCCGGGCCCCACCCCTCTCCAGAGCCCCTGCCCAGCCAGGGCCATTGGGGACGTGCAGGGAGGCCTGAGGGGGCCCCTTGGCTCTGACTCTCTGGGATCCCGGAGCCCCAGCGCTGCCGTCTCTGCGCAGAAGGGCCGAGCTGTGGAGATCCCGTCTGGCTCTCGCCAGCCAATGGTCAGCCCCCCCCCGAGCAGCGTCCCCTGCAGAACAAGGGGCAGGAGGCTCCTCAGGCAGGGAGAGCAGGAGCCCAAGGGGCAGGGAGGAGGGGACGCGCCCCAGACGCTCCCTCTCTCAGCGAGGCCCCTCTCGCTCTCCCCTCGTGCTGCAGAGCTGCAAAGCGACGCTCTTCCGCTGCGCCGTGTTCCTCGGCTGGGCCCATCTCAAGAGTCTCTTCTGCAGCCTGGCCTGGGATGGCTCCTCGCGCCTCTTGCCCGGCGTCGGGAAGTGCCTGGTAGGTGAATTCTGTGGGCCCGGGGAGCGGTGACCGGGGAGCTCAGGGAGACCTTTCTACCCCCACCCCGAGTGCCCAGGGGGATTCTCCCCCGCTCGTCACGCAGGGAGCAGAGGCAGCCCCCCCTGATCACTGTGTCTGGTCTGAGCATGTCTCCTGCTCTGCTCCTAGATGAAGAATTACAAGAGGAACTTCCCCAGGTTCCTGTTCCAGGCCTTAGAGTATCTGGAAAGCTCCCAGGCGTCCATCAGACATTCTGCAGCCCTCTTCATCGGTAAGCAAAGCAGCCCCCGGGAGCTGTTCCAGGGCTGTTAGAGTTAATAAAATCTGCACATGGACAAAAAGGGGTTTCAGGACAAGCATCAGCCAGCACCTCAGGCGCCTGCTGCAACTGCAGCTGTGAAACATGGAGGGAACATAGACGAGTTAGTTGAATAAAATATCAGTGCTATTGTGTTTGGGTGTGTGATTTCGTTCCTCCCGTCCCTGGCGTACTGCTGCTCGGTCTGCAGCTTGCCCAGGTAAGGAGTATCACGTGCTCTTTCCTAAATGACTAGAAGTCAAGTTGTCTAAAAGAATTGCACCCGGTGTGCCCTCTGGGACGGCGTGAAATGCTGCTCCGAGCTCTCAATGAACATTACGGGGGAGGGAGAGCTCAGTGCTTCGAGCATTGTCTTACTGAACCCAGGGTTATGAGTCAGTCTTTGAGGGCCCCGTTTAGGAATCTGGGGCAAATCTGTCAGGGATGGTGCTTGGTCCTGCTGCAGGGCAGGGGGCCGGACGTGATGGCGTCTCAAGGTCCCTTTGAATTCCAATGTTCTCTGTTTTACTGCTCAGATTTGCACTCTTGTTTGAAGAAATATGGGAACGATTAAAAAATTCAATGGCGATTAATCGCAGGCTTAACCGTGTGCACCTCCCCTTTGAGTTCAATCTCCTTCCCCAATCGGCCTTTCAGTGATTCCTGGGGTCGGATGCTTTCTCCATTGTGTTTTGCATCACAATGAAGGACTATCTTGAATTTCCCAAGGGCTGTCTTATGGGAATGGCTGACTCTTTAGTAATTTGCAGGGATGACACTGAAACAGTGTGAGCTCCATTCTATTCCTTGTCTGTGTAGGAGAAACCATCCACCATTACTGTGACCTGTTGTCGAAAAGAGTGACTGCAGCTGGTGTCACCCGCCTGTGTGAAGGTAAGGAAATACCTCTGGGCGTTTGGGCATCTGTGGGCAGTATGAGGCCTGAACACAGATGTCACAGTGTCCCTCTGGGTCTGAGGACAGTGCTGAAGGGAGAAGAGTGGTCTTGCTGGTAGGACATAAGAATGGGTGTCAGGAGCTTTGAGCCACCAGGAGCAACTTTGTGCCTCACCTTCCCCATCCGTGAAATGGGGGTAAGAACAGAAAGGCCCTCAAGGACAGCTGGCCAGAACGGAAAAGGACCCTCGCTATGACGAGGCATTAGTAGGAGGAGAAGGATTCTTACCCTGTGTCAGAAAAGTTTGCATTGTCTCCTCCCCAAGGACCTTCACCCAGAGATTGATTCTTAGCTCCTACGGTATCCTGCCAGGCCCCCTGGGAACTCCTTTCCCTGCCACCTCTGGAGCACTGAAGGCGGCACAAATGCACAAAGGGTTCAGTAGAAGTGAGGAGCCTAAACCCTTTCTGCGGATCGGCGCCTGAATGTCAGAGTCACGGTTGTTGTCGTGTTCCCGGGGCAAAGGCCATTGGGAAGCAGAGGTTTCCCAGGCATCAGTTACAGCAGCTCTGTGGGGTTTCCAACCTGTTTCCTCTTTGTTTCAGCTTTTCAGCAACAGCCTTTAAAATCGGACAGGGACACGTGGCTCATCCTGAACGAACATCGGCAATGGCTGCAGAAGCTTGCGAGCCGCGTGTTGGGTGCTTCTTACGACTTGGGAGCGGCACCGACACAGAAGGACTCTTCCTCCTGCCACGGTAGGTACCACAGACGGGAGCAGCTCTTTGGAGCAGGGAGGCAGGTTCCGTGGGGCGAGAGGGGCCGTGAGGGGTGGCAGGAGCGACGCGGCGTCCTGGAGTCACCGGGGGCCTCTCGCCTGGTGGCTGGAGCTGAGGGAAATTGTTCCTACCACGGCCCTGCCCCAAACGACCCCCCCCGCCTTTGGGCTCCATGCGCGATGGCCCAGCCCCCCAGCCACAGCTTCTCCATGGGATCCCCTCCGTCAGCAGCGCGCGGAGAGAGGGGGATTCTCCAGGACTCCCTTCGGCCATCGCCAGCCCCAGGGGAGCAGCGGCCGGGGGAGGGGCTGGGCTCTCTCAGGGATGCCGGCTCTCAGGGAAATGGCAAAGGGGGAGGAAGGGGAACCTGCCCTGGTTCTCCCCCTTGACAATTGTGTCCTTCTCATCTGTGCTCCTGCCCTGTCTCCTCTGACAGACACCGGCTGAGCCCACCGCTCCCCGGCCTGGCCGGGAGACCAAGCAGCTGGGACACCACAAGGATCCGGAAGGGGCAGAGCTGCACGTGACGGGGAACCAGCCGCGACCGGGACCAGGAGCCGTTCTACCCACAGGCCAGAGGACGCCAAGCCCCTCCCCCGCCCTGCGGCACGTCCACAAGAACCGAGGATCCGCTCCTGGCCCAGAGACTTGCAGCTGTCGTGGACTTTTGCTTGTTCCCCAACATTTGTCCTGCCCGACACCCCAGGACATGGCTTGTGAGTCACCATCAGACCCACCCATCTCCGGGCCCTTCCCACCGGCCTCTGCCCATCTGGGTGGGTCTCTCTCGTCGTCCGTCTGCCTTCCCACAAACACCAGCGTGGGACCCCTCTCCTGGGGGGCGCTGGGACTGCGCGCGTTCTGGGGTCCGCGGTGGGGAGGGGTTGGGGTTGCGCGTTCTGGGGTCCGCGGTGGGGGAGGGGTTGGGGTTGCGCGTTCTGGGGTCCGCGGTGGGGAGGGGTTCGGGTTGCGCGTTCTGGGGTCCGCGGTGGGGGAGGGGTTGGGGTTGCGCGTTCTGGGGTCCGCGGTGGGGGAGGGGTTGGGGTTGCGCGTTCTGGGGTGCGCGGTGGGGGAGGGGTTGGGGTTGCGCGTTCTGGGGTCCGCGCTGGGGGAGGGGCTGGGGCTGCCCAGCATTCTGGGACTGGGGTGGGAAGCTGAGGCTGCCCGGCTGCTCTGGGGCTTGCGGGGATGCCAGGGCACCGGGCAGCCTGAGGGCTGGTGTGGGAGGGTAGAAATCTGGGGCTGGGCAGCCACCAGTGTGGGGAGGAGAGGGCAGGGCAGGGCAGGGGCAGGAGCCTGGTGGGCTTGGGGGGGCGGAGCCTTAGGAAGAAGGGGCGGGACTGAGGTTTGCCTTCCCTCGTCAGCCGTTCGCCCGCTGCCCATACCTCCCACTGCTCTCTGCCAGTCGGGTAGAGGCCCTGGAGAGAGGGGACGTGCCCAGGCACAGAAGTGCTCTGGTCAGGTGCCCCGGCCACAAGAGACTCCTCTGACCCTCCAAGAAACCCCACAGAGCCCTCTGCCAACTGGAGCGGGTTTCACCCCTCCCCCATCTCAGAAGGCCACGTGGGGAATTCTTGGAGGGGTCTTGGACCCTCTTGTGGTTTTATCCCCGTGGATCTGCCTCGGGAATGGATTTCACCGATGGGTGACGGGTGCGGGGCAGGGACCCATCTGGAAGTGGGTCAGGGGACCCCTCTGAGGACTCCTCTCCCGCCCTCCACCAGTCACTGTGGCCCCTGCCCGTAGGACCAGCGAGGGAGGGGACTGCACCACATGGGGGGAAGTGCCGCGGTCTGGGGACCTGCCCGCAAGAGGGTCCTGTGACCCCTCCAAGGAGTCTCTCTACCGTCCCCTCCCTACCAGTGAGGGTCACCCCCTCCCCCCCGCCTCAGGCCAGCTCAGAAGGGAAACGTGCACCAGTCAGAGCAGCCAGTGCCCGACAGCCTAGGCCAGAAGCCTCCATCTCTGGAGCTGAGCAGCCGGCCGGCACCTTCCCCCTGGACGCCTCAGCGCAACAGTGCGAGGAAGAGCCCGTCTCGCTCCCTGGACGTCTTTCCAGAACTCAGCGCCTGGCCCTTCGGGCTGCCCCTCTGACTGGTGCACGTTTCCCTTCCGAGCTGGCGTGGGGGAGGGGGTGACCCTCACTAGTAGGAGGGGACGGTGGAGAGACTCCTTGGAGGGGTCACAGGACCCTCTTGCGGGCAGGGCCCCAGACCGTGGCACTTCCCCCATGTGCTGCAGTCCCCTCCCTCTCTGGTCCTACGGGCAGGGGCCCCAGTGACTGGAGGAGGGCGGGAGAGGAGTCCTCAGAGGGGTCCGGTGACCCACTTCCCAATGGGACACTCTGCCCCCCGTCGGAGGGACAACTCCCAGCCTGGCTGCGTTACACCAGTCGCTGGGGACAGACCCGCAGTCACGGCGCGCTCCGCTTAGACAGGGCTGACTCCCACGCACGACGCCGCAAAGAGGTTAGGGTGGGAGCCAGTTAGGATCCGGCCCATCGGTCAAACCCACTCTCGGGGCGGTGCTACGGGGCCACGTTCCCTCTCAGGTGCGGAATGACCTTTGTTAGGTGCGGCAGGGGGCACAGGGCAGGGGCAGCGGTACTTGTTCTGGCTGGGGGCAGGCTCGGGGGCGCGGCCGGGGATGGAGGATATGCGGCGCGGGGGAATTATCTGAACTCCTGGACTAATAAATGTATCTCTGCTGTAGACCCTGCGTTGCTGTGAATTCCTCTGTCGCGACAAAGATTGTGTTTGATGTTTGTTTGTCTTGTGGGGTTTGTCTTATTGCTGCCTTGTGCTGTATTGTGTTAAACACAAATCCAGCGTTAGGCAGAAATGGATTAATAGGCATTGCTGACTGTATCTGCAGAAGCTATTGTCTCAGCAGGGCAGAGGCCCAGCAATGCCAGGCACAGCAGCTCCTGCGCGACGTGGGGACGCTTCTGCCCCAGGGAGGTGGGGGGGGGCAGCTCTCTGCCTGGGGACCCGCCCGGCCTGTCTCCTCAGGAACCTCTCAGCAGCTGTATCCTGCCACAAGCCGTGAGCAGCCGTGAGCGTGGGCAACGCAGCCTCTGGCCATAGGACAGGCAGCTCCCTCCTGCAGCCCCTGGCCAACTCCCTCCCGGCCTGAGCCACACAGAACCCAGGCGTCCTGGGCCAGACAGCTGACCATGTGTGTGGGGGGGTGACATCTCCCAGCTCATGATCCCCCAGCACTTCACAGACGTTCCTGAAGCCTCCCACCCTGGGCCGTGGGGAGTGGAGAGCACCCAGCTCCCCCCAGGAACACCCAGTTCCCTTGCACTCTCCAGACCTCAGCTGGCCGCTGCCAGTCCCTCTCTCTAGACCGTTTCTGGGCAGACTGCAGTCCCTCCTGGCCACTCCTCCCTGGCAAAGGGTGCGGACCTGCTACCTCTGCAACCCTGCCTTCAGGCCTTACGGCCTGGGGCTTCCCCGGCCCAAGCCCTCCCAGCCTGCCAGGTCTGCTGTCGTATCTCGGTGTTTTGTACCTCGGTACCTTCGGTGGTCTGGACTGTCAGTGTCAGCGTCGTCTGGTCAGGGTCGTCCTGGCGCGCTCCTGACAGGACCTCTACTCCGTCGGTGATAATAAACTCTCGGCTGCGTGCGTAACAATCGGTACTCCCTTTATCTAGAGTGTTAGACCCCGTGCACTTGGGTCAACACAAGAGATCTCTGAGAGGCCCCGGAAACGACAGATGCAGGCAAGGTTTGAAACCAGTCGAGCAGGTTTATTGTCAGATGCGAAGCTCTACCAGTTGGTAACAGAGATCAGTACAATGTGACACCACTGGGCACTATGGCCCGCGTTGACACGGTACCAACACCGGGCAGGCCTATTGCCATATATCAGATATTAACAGCACTTAGTCAAACTTAAGTTACTGTGCACTCTGTAAGTTTAGGCAATGACACCTGCCGTTCAGGCGCCTAGTGCGCCCCCCCCGAGGTCGGCCGGAGAGCACCCTCTGCGGTGTCCTTTTATAGACAGGTACAAACAACTTACATCATTTCTTTACGTACCAGGTTACCACCCTCTGTTGCCTAGTTACCACCCCTCACTGTATGGAAGGGGGGCTCACTTACTATCCTTCATGCTGTCAATTTTGACCCGGTCCTGAACCTAGGTCGGTCTGTGCATTAGTTTTTAGGGAGTTGTCGTACCAAGACATTTCTTATTCAGAAGTTCCATTACTCCCCTTTGGCTCTCAGTCTGTACCCAGTGCCTCCCTGTGTCCTTCCATGCTCGACCTAACTTACACAATCCCACAGGTATCAATAGGGCTTCTTTCTTGGCTCCTGTGTTACTGAACCAAAGTCTTGCTCACTAGATTGCAGGCCTGTTGCTGTTTCCATGTTGCAGGCCTTAGGCCTGCTGACTCCATATTACTGACCCTCAGCTTACTACATCTGCCTCTCACAGCCCCGCCCACCACGGCTGCCTCTCGCAGATCCACAGACAGACCTTCCAGGACACAGGAATCAAATCTTCACCTTACAAGAAGTGATTTTTCTTACAAAACAGGAGAGAAACGTGATAAAGAGTACTTGTTTCCTTGATGTTACAGAGCAACTGAGGAAACCGAATTAAAACAGAAAAAACCCTCTGGCACAATGCTCATTTTTATGGGAAGAATGGCTCTTGCGCAAGAGGGGGGGTTTTCACATCTACACAGCTCCTTTTTGTGTAAAACCCTCTCGTGCAAAAACTGTTGCTAATGAATTATGCAAATGAAGCGTGGCGATAGTCTACTCTGCGCTTCATTTGCACAAGCTTTTGCGGAAGAAGGTTGCGGTATGGACGTAGCCAAAGAGAGCAGGCAGGGAACCTAAATCCAATTCACATTTCAACCCTCTGTCTCCATTGGTTCTCCTGGCCCGCTGGCTGACACCTTTGCTAGGTACCTGAATTTTCCCCGCTCCATTTGCATGAACATGGCTGCTGCTTTTTTTCGGCTCGGGGCTTTGCCGGAAAAAAGCGCCAGTCTAGACAGGGATCTTTTGGAAAAAAAAGCCTTTTCCGAAAGGTCCCTTATTCCTCTTAAAATCAGGACACAGCCCTGCTGCTGCTGCTATTTCCTCTTTCTTCGGCTGCTGCTTCTTCAGCTTCTCCTATTCCTGCCTCTTCTTCTGCTGTTCCTGCTGCTCTTTTCTTCTTCTGCTGCTGCTGCCTCTTTTCTTCTCTGTTTCCTCTACTGCTTCTGCATCTGCTGCTTCTTCTCTGGCTGCTGCTGCTCCTTCTTTTTCTGTGGATACTTCTGCTGTTGCTGCTATTGTGCTACTTCTTCTTCTCCATCTGGTGTTTGTTTCCTGTTGCTACTCTTTCTGCTGCTGCTACTACTTTTTCTGTTCCTTCTTCTGCTGCTCCTTCTGCTGCTGCTGTTTCTGCTGCTTCATCTGCTTCTATGGTTCCTTCTGTGGCTGCTCCTATTTGTTTGTCTGCTTCTCCTTCTTCTGTTTGTGCTTCTGCTTCTTCTGTGGCTGCTGCTGTTTTCTTTCTTCTGCTGCTGCTGTTTCTACTTCTCTCAGGGGATGTCTACATTTGCCCCCTAGTTCGGAGTAGGGAGGCAAATGAAACATACCGAAGTTGCTAATGAAGTGTGGGATTTAAATATCCAGTGCTTGATTAGCATATTTGCAGCCGGTCGCCATTTTAAAATGCCAGTCGCCCGATTTAACTCACCGTGTGTAGACACAGTAGTCCGATTTAAAACCCTTCCCTCGATTTAACTGTTACTCCTCATTGCACGAGGAGTAACAGTTAAATCTCGCGCTTCATTAGCAACTTGGGTATGCTTCATTTGCCTCCCTCGTCCGAACTAGGGGACGAGTGTAGACACACCCCCACTCAATAAGGAGCAGCCAGAGATCATGATGCAGGGATGATCCCCAAAGCCTTATTCTGCCCCTCTAGTGGAGCTGGCGGGAAGTGGGGGGGGGAGGGGTGACCCACAGAAATTAGGAGCCTGCTGGAAGTCTCCAGAGAGCTGTCACCTCTGCACCTGGGAAGGGAAGGGGGAGGGGCTGGCTCCTCAGGGGCTGGGCCTGGGCATCTTCTCTCAGGAAGCAGGGGAAGCCGTGTGCCCGGCAGGGAGCTGGCTCCATCACTGTAGCCGGCTGGGCCCTTACCCCGCTCTGCCCTGTCAGGAGGAGGGGAAGGGAACTCGGGGGCTGAGGTGGTAACACAGCATCTCCCTCCCTCCCATTTAACACTCCATTGGCATCCACAGCAAAGTGTGGGACACTTCCGGCCCACGCAGCCTCCTCAGCACCTGCCCTGCTATCGACAGGCACATTTGCCTTCCCTCTGCTGTCTCTGTCTGTTCCAGTGTGAGAGGAAACCGCAACATCCTCTGGGAGGAGGGTCCCAACTACGGGATGGTTTCCCTCTGCTCCCATTGAATGCTCTGTTCCCTTGAGACTTTCATCCTCCTTAAGAGCACTGGGGCTCTCAGACTGGAGGTGGGACAGTACTACTGTGTCCCGGAAAGTCTCATCAACATAGCTCTCTGCCTCCCTTAGCTCCTCCAGTTCAGGCACCCTGGCCTCCAAAGCACGAACTCGGTCTCTGAGGGTCAGGAGCTCCTTGCAACGGGTGCACACATACGCCACCCGCCCACAGGGCAGGTAATTATACGTGTTACACTCGAGGCAATAAACAGGATAGCCCCCACTCTGCTGCTGGGCTTCTGTCTCCATTTTTCTAATGAATAAATTTAAGTATAAACTGGGATTCTTTTTAAACCTCTGGAATATAGATTATAATACAAGTTATGTTTTAAAGAAGGTCAGAAGTCACTAGTGCCCTCTAACCTCCCCCTCTAAACTCCCTGTTAGCTGTTCCTGTTCGCAAGCTCCCTGGGCGCTGAGTCACAGGCTTATATAGCTCTGGTAGCCCCTCCGCCTGACTGAGGCTCAGCCAGTTAACAGAGGCTTCTAGATTTCAAACCTTTTAGAAGCTCCTTCAGACAAACAGACAGACAGACAAACAAGCTCAGCACACAGCAAATAACTCCCCCCCACACAAACACACACTCCAGACAGCCTCTTACCGCAAGGGTCCCGCTTTTACTCCACTTTTACCTGGAGAACTCCCTCTCCAAACTCCCTGTTAGCTGTTCCTGGTCGCAAGCTGAACAGGACTTCACTTGACTGCGTACTGAAATGTTTCTGTGTTTGTCAAGTAGCTTGCTAATGTTTTCAGTGCCAAAATCATCCCTGATTTCATGTGGGGGAAGTGAGGCAAAGAAAAAAGCTGCCCATTCATTTAGTTCATTCTCTGGAAACCTCTTACTCAGAGGCTCACACAGCAGGGAGATGAAATGTAGAATAGGTTCACTGCTGAACTGGTCATCGGTTGTGGTTGATTTGATTTGATTTTTCACACTGTTTCTCCAAGATCCTGCCCTCTCATCCTGCGGCTCTGGGCCCTTGCTAACTGCACAGCCTCACGCGTTGTCAAAGAACCTTTCTGGGAGCATTTAGTCAGTTCTGCTAATTCACGTGAGACCTCATTTAATACAGCTGCAGTGACGTGGCAATTAGTGTCATGGAACCTAGTCAGGGAGCACTTTGCTATTGGGTCATTATTTTTTGAGATTTCCTGTTCCAAGTAGTTAAGAAGGGGCTCCTAATCACACAGCAAAGCACTTCCAGCAAAATGTCTAGGTGGCCACCTCACTTCAGTGAGAGGTTTCAATGATACAGTCTCATTTTCTGTGACATTTGCTATTTCCTCAAATTGTCCTCTTTGGACTGAGGATCTGCAAAAGATTCTATAAACGGTCTTCAAAAGGGTCTCTCCTGTCTTCAGCACTGGCACTTGGTTCCACACATCAGCTAAACCCAGGTCTTCTCCATGGGCCAGGCAGTGTTATGCTGTTAAATGTGGGATGCTCTGCTTGAGCTGTCTGGCAACACCATTGTTTTTCCCCAGCACGACTGAAGCACCATCTGAAGTGAACATCGCTGTTTTCATCAGATCCCGCTTATTCAGGGTGTCAAAGGCTTTGAGAGCAGCTGTAACAGCTTTTGCATTACACGCAGATAACTGAATCGTTCCACCAAACACAGTCTTCTGCCCTGCACATGCTGCAGCTCTGAACTTGAAGTCAATGAAAAGCAAGTTGGTGACAGAAATACCTGTGCTCTCATCAGTAATAAGTGTATGGTAGGAAGACAGGCGAATAGCTGACTTGATTTCTGCATAGACAACACTGATGATTGACTCCAAAACCGCAAAAGCAGAGTTTTTATATGCCAGCTTGTACATACTGGTGCTTTTGCTTGATGAATCCTCTTCATGTTGTCCAAGGGCTTCCCCCTTCCCACTTGTGGCCTGCGGAGAAGTGGCTGCATATTCTAGTCTGAGTCCAAATTTAGCAGGTCAAGCCCACATCAGCACTGTACTGGAATATGTCCCCGCTCTGTACACAGATCTGGCCTTGTGATTGTTGAGATTCTGCTTCAACTCTTTCATTCAGCCATTCTCCTTTGACCGTGGGGCAGCATTTCTTCTTAGGGTTTGCTCCTGTGTTGGTTGATGCTCTTTGTCTTCATTAACACATGACTGTTAAAAGGTGCAGAAGGGCTGGGGGTCGTGTAATATCACATATTCTGCTCTTAATTAAAAATCCTGTAGTCCATGGGATATGTACAGCTTGTATTAAAAAGAGTCTGCCTGAGAGTGCTGCTGTGATAACTAACTCTGTTGCAGGCAATGATTAGAGTCATTGAACACTAGAACTGGAAGTGACTCAGGAGATCAAGTCCCTCCCCTGCACTCACGGCAGGACCAAGCACTGTCTAGATCATCCCTGGCAGGCGTCTGTCCAACCTGCTCTTCAGTATCTCCAGTGATGGAGACTCCACAACCTCCCTCAGCAATTTATTCTAGTGTTTAACTACCCTGACAGGTAGGAAGTTTTTCCTTATGTCCAATCTAAACCTCCCCTGCTGGAATTTAAGTCCATTGCTTCTTGTCCTATCCTCAGAGGCCCAGGAGAACAGTCTTTCTACTTGCTCCTCCTGGTAACACCCTTTTAGATACTTGAAAACGGCTATCATGTTGTAGCCAGACAGAAACCCCCCCCCCCCCTTGTAACATCCATTTTTGCTTGCCTGGAGCATACAGGGCACACAGAGCAGAAGGCCCAGGCTGTGTGACCGTGAATGGCTGTAAACAGAGATACGCCAATTGCTGACCAAGAGGCTGCCAAGGAGTGCCCTTGACTCAAACCCATATTGATACGAACACACATCCATCCGCGGGGGGAGGAATCTCTCGCCCAGTAAAAAAATGTCTAGTGCTCACAATTTAGTTATCTCTCTTGCAAGTGTAAATTAACTTGAAACTTGCTTGTAAGAACTGGCGCCACAAAACGGACCAGTACAATTCGGCATCTTAGATAAGAAAGAGAATACGGGCCCCCAGGGGTATAAAGATAGGTCCAGCAGCGCATTTTCTCTGAGTGTCAATCTACCATCTATCTGCTGGTCGGGTTTGGTGTTTGATCTCCCGAGGTTCCAAGGGGACGCCCACCTCGTATTCGTCTTTCCTAGGAATTGAGAGACCGGCCCTGGCCTGACACGCTGGAGTCGAGAGGCACAGAAAGGGGTAAAAATTGTACCTGGATGTGGTCCTTTGTTTAAGTATATATATATATACATAGACTTAGAGCTCTTTAAAGATTAAACAGTTACAGGTTTATTAAAAGACTTATAAAAGCATATGGTTACAATGGCTATTGCTCTATTTCTTAAATGCTAACAAATACAGATTTTAAAAATGGTTATTTAAACCAACAAAATTAATAATTGGGCCCAATCAATTGGCAACTGTAAACTTAGTCAATTGGCAACTTTAAAATTCAGTGAAAGGATGATAGTTTAGTAATTGTTTAGGCTAGGAGAATGTTAACAATGTCTCCACAGGTAAATAAAGAAGAAACTGGAAAGAAGCAAGCAGTGCATCACGTGAACAGAAGGACTGGGAGTGGGGTACCAGCCCTCTCCCCCACCAGATTGGTTTTGCATTAATAGCTCTAGAGCGCCAGAGATAATAAGAAATCTATAAGAAACAACACAGGCAAGTGGGACATCAGCATATTTAAGTAAAGATGCCCACAACAATGAGGAAACTAGTAACCTCACCATTGCAATAACAGCTACTTGCCCTGCTACTCACTGGTGCCTGATGCCTTAAAAGGCCTCAAGAATTATGGAATTGCATAAGTTAACAGTTAAATATCTGTGAACCATGCTTGGTCCTATAAGAGAAACAGTGACTCTAGTCAACGTAACCTCCTTCAAGTTACATACACGCTAATAGTAATGAGAATACACGGCCTTGGGCCGCCCCTCATTCACACAGAATCATTTTGTTTATTGTAACAACATGAACACTATGAGGACAAAGAATACACAGTCCTCTAAGTTAAAGTTTGTATGGAATATTGTGGGAAAGAAGCTAAACACTGACATCAGGCAACTGAAGTTGGACCTACTGACTCCCACTGGGGCTTACCACTTAAAGCCCAGACAAGGTAACCCCTGAGGCATGGCTGTCATTTGTTAAACAATGGCCATTGCTAACTTGCCGTATTATTAACCAGGTCCTTGAGGACAAAATAAAGCCTCCCAATTGTGAATTATGCCCTGAACAGACCCCAGAACCAGGACAATTGTCACTGGTCCTTACCTTGGTGATGTTCCACACTGGTATAGACCAGCTGTATGCTAGACTGGCTAATCAAATTAGCAATTGCCTAATTGGGCAACGACGGGGCTTAGCAGATACAATCGCAGATTGGTTTGGGCCTGGAAACTCTGTCAGCAACACTTATGCCATAGCCCAGAAATTGTATAGAATACAGGCTGGTAGATGCAATAATATCCAATGCCTGTAAAGGCCTAGACACCAGCCAAGCTAACCGACTGATCCTGAATAGTTTGAAGGATTTGTCCAGCTCTGTATCCACTTCACTAGACCTAACCAGATATTTAAACCAGAGACTAATTAGATTGTTAATTAATAGAACTAAATTAAATTAGGAAGCCAGTATTAAAGAATAAGATAGCTTTGACCACCCAGCCCTGATGGTGGTGAGTCCCCATCTTCCCCGTGCCTACCCATGGGAGTGGGGAAGTAAAGAATCCATGAGGACCCAAAGGCCCACAGATGGCAAATGGGAAAACAGATTAGATACTGTGGTGCAAAGATTAAACAATCGGCAGACCCCTACGGGCAGTCCGATCAGTAAGAGATTTCTTCCCTACAGGGAGAACCTCTCCTAGCCACACTGTGCCACTCAAAGATTCTAAATATGCACCTGAAGACACTGTAGTAATCAAACACCCCAGTTTAAGAATGCAAACCCGCGTACTGCACTCCTACAAAGGAAAAGGAGTCTAGACCACTGCAGACGCTGGGCTAACACCAATAACCATTACTGAGGCTTGGATTGTATCCAAGACCGGCGAACTTTTTTGTTTTATTACAGGAAACTGAGGCAATGGCCCTGAACAGTGCTCCAGTAAGATGTATCCCTCCCAGAGCTGGTGTGGATCCGAGAAACCATCATGAACTTTTTGTATATATACTGCTTGCTGTTGCAGCGCTTGCAATCGCTGTTGTTATAGACTGAACTATAGAAAAAGAAACCTAAGCTGAAGCAAGACATAGTACTTCAACTCGCCATGGTCTTCTTCCTCATCCCAACTGCTACTGCTGTACCAGAACACCTTACTTAACTCCTCTACAAGACTAGGAATCGAGTTTGTCCCTCTCAGCCCAAAACAACTGATGGAACAAGAGTGACATCTTCCAATGGAGGCCGGTATGGTTCGATGACAGCGACCACCGCAATCCTCAAAATAACTTTGGGGGGAGGCAAGGGAAGTGGCAACGGACTGTATAGGGTAAGACATGCTGTAACAAAGAATGTAAACATCTCATGGCTAAATTAGTTAGCCCAAGAGCTAGAATTTTTCCTAACTCCTTTCTTTATTTTAACCACTGTTCTAACCATTATAATTGTTGTAATCATTTTCTGCATAACCCTATGTATTGTGCAATGCCTAGTTAATGCAGCTACCTTTTTTGTGCACATTCGATATACAGCACTAGGAAAGGACCCTAGCCAATTCCTAGATCCTGAACCTTCTATTCCGGCCATCGGGCACTTCTAGATTCCCCCAAGGTAGGCAAGAAGTGCTGGTATCACCGCCATCTTGTATCCTGGGATGTGGTGTGTCGTATCAAGGGGTGGAATGTAGCCAGACAGAAACCCCCCCCCCTGTAACATCCATTTTTGCTTGCCTGGAGCATACAGGGCACACAGAGCAGAAGGCCCAGGCTGTGTGACCGTGAATGGCTGTAAACAGAGATACGCCAATTGCTGACCAAGAGGCTGCCAAGGAGTGCCCTTGACTCAAACCCATATTGATACGAACACACATCCATCCGCGGGGGGAGGAATCTCTCGCCCAGTAAAAAAATGTCTAGTGCTCACAATTTAGTTATCTCTCTTGCAAGTGTAAATTAACTTGAAACTTGCTTGTAAGAACTGGCGCCACAAAACGGACCAGTACAATTCGGCATCTTAGATAAGAAAGAGAATACGGGCCCCCAGGGGTATAAAGATAGGTCCAGCAGCGCATTTTCTCTGAGTGTCAATCTACCATCTATCTGCTGGTCGGGTTTGGTGTTTGATCTCCCGAGGTTCCAAGGGGACGCCCACCTCGTATTCGTCTTTCCTAGGAATTGAGAGACCGGCCCTGGCCTGACACGCTGGAGTCGAGAGGCACAGAAAGGGGTAAAAATTGTACCTGGATGTGGTCCTTTGTTTAAGTATATATATATATACATAGACTTAGAGCTCTTTAAAGATTAAGCTGTCACTTGGTACCATTATTTCTATTTTCTATCTTTATTTTCTTTGTAACCATTTTTAAAATCTGTATTTGTTAGCATTTAAGAAATAGAGCAATAGCCATTGTAACCATATGCTTTTATAAGTCTTTTAATAAACCTGTAACTGTTTAAGCTTTAACCTGACTCCTTCAGTTGCTGTAACAGAACCAAGCACAATTTAAAAGAACTTCAGCCGGTCATAAAAGGACAGACATAGGGAGAGCTTGGGCGTTTGGATCTGTGTCACTCCCAGGTGACAAGATCCGTTGGGGCACCTTTCCATCCTTTCCCAGGCTGCCCGCTGCGAAGGAACTTTGTGTTCTAGCAGTTAAAATCGAAGGTGTAATAAGCTCTTCCTATATAACGGGGCGTCTGTTGGCCTGCTGGCCACCCTCTGCGATGGGACCCCGGTCCTAGCAGTAAAGACACGGACGTTAAACCTTTTCTTGGAAACATACACACACACACTGCCCTGACCGTCGGCTGACACATGTCCCCTCTCAGTCTATTCTTTTCTAAAGTAAACAAGATCAATTCTTTCAGTCTTCCCACATGAATCATGTTTTCTAGACATTTGGTCTGTGTCTAGACTACATCCCTTTTCTGGAAAAAGGAATGTAAATGAACCACGGGAAATTTAAATCCCGCCTTCATTTGCAATTTCAAAGTGTCTAATTTACATCCCTTTTTTGAGAAAAAGGAGGTAGTTTAGACACTGCCTTAGTCATTTTTGTTGCTCTTCTATGGACCTTCTTCCATTTCTCTGCATCTTTCTTGAAATGTGGTGCCCAGAATTAGACACAATACTCCAATTGAGGCCTGATCAGTGCAGTGCAGAGTAGAAGAATGACTTCTGGTCTCCTGCTCACAACACTCCTGTTAATGCATTCCAGAAGCATGTTTGCTTTTCTTCCCCAACAGCATCACACTGTTTAGCTTCTGATCCAGTATGACCCCCTAGAGCCCTTTCTGCAGTGCTCCTTCCTAGACAGTCGCTTCCCATTCTGTATGTATGAAACTGAGTGTTCCTTTCAAAGTGGAGCCCTTTGCATTTGTCCTTATCCAACTTCATCCTGTTTACCTCAGACCAGTTCTCTAGGTTATCCAGATCATTCTGAATTCTGATTCTGTCATCCAAAGCACTTGCAACCCCTCCCAGCTTGGTATAATGTGCAAACATAATACACGTACTCTCTATGCCATTATCTAAATTGATGAAGAAGACATTGAACAGAATTGGTCCCAAAACAGACCCCTGAAGAACCTCACTTGTTATGCCCTTCCAGTATGACAAGTGAACCATTAGTAATTACTTTCTGAGAACAGTTATCCAGCCAGTTTTGCACCCACTTACGTTGTATTTCATCTTTTTGGTAGTTGCCCCGTCTAGGTTGTATTTCCCTAGTTTATTGATAAGCAGGTCATGCGATACCGTATCAAATGCCCACCTCCTTCCCATACTGCATTGCCTAGTGCAGTAGTCTGCGAGCTTAATTTGTTTGTGAAGACAGAGGCAAAATAAGCATTGAGTACTTCAGCTTTCTCCACATCATCTGTCACTAGTTTACCTCCCTCATTCAGTAAGGGCCCCACACCCTCTCTGATAACCCTCTTAATGCTAACATGCCTGGAGGAACCTTTCTTACCCTTCACATCCCTTGCTAGCTGCAAACCAGTTGTGCTTTTGAATTTCTGACTGCTCCCCTGCATTCCTGATCCTATCATTCCAGAGCAAGCTGTACCCTTCTCTATCAATATTCCAATCACGTGTATTATCCCACCAAGTCTCTGTGATACCGACTGTGTCATAGAATTAACTCTGTCAACATGAGAACCAAACATTTAGACTTTTGATTGACCAACCAGTGAAACATTGGTTTACAAAAAAAACAAAAACGGTTACAGAAAACAGAAAAAACTGCTGAAACGCTGATGGCCAAATGTAATAGTTACATTGAAGAGGGTCTATTTCAAGGTAGACTGATGAACATTTTGCAGGAAATTGTTACATATGTTCAATGAGAAACTTCAATAGGAGGAATTGAAAACACTTCAGACTCCAGTTTGCTCTGAAGTTGATCTGAAGCTTCACATTTTGGGGGAAGCCGCTCACACATTTCCGAAGATGCATGATGATTTTCCCCAAAGAAAATGATCCTCAGCAATGGCTGGAACAACTGATGCTTCAATATTTCTCTATATTTAAGAGCCATTATTTGAAAAAAGATGCCCAACAACACAGAGCCAAGGACTTCAGTGATCAGTGTCTCCAGCTTGCCTTAATGGATTATGTTAGCAAAAAACTCGGGCTAGAAAAAGCGAATGACTCAGCAGTGGACAGTCTATTGAATGTGCCAGCTGGACTTTTTCTTCAGTTCACTGTGCAGAAGAAGCTGTTTGAACATGAGAACTTCAACTATGTGAAGTTTGTCAAAGCTTGAATACAAAGGCACAGATTAGATTAGTACCAACAGGCTGAGGATTTGGAAGATCCTGAGGAAGAAGTCAAAGCACATGCTTTGGAGAGGATACAAGAAACATTTGCTATAAAATAGACACACAGATATACTCCTAAATGAGATACCGATATGATCGGATGAAGTCACTGGATGGGCAAAAATGAACCATTTTCATCTACTCTTTGCCCCTTTTAACCTATAGAAGAGGGGCCCACAGTGCTTCACGTGGGCATTCTTGGGTGTGGAGATTGCACTTGAATAAATAGGGAATGAAATATGCAGCCACTACAGTTCTGCAGCCAAAGTCTCAAAAACTGCCCTTCCGTACAGGATCAGGGATTTGGTTTTAATTGCTATTTTTAATGTGCTAAGCAGGTGCTAGTATGATCGGATGAAGTCACTGGATTTCAAAACAGATTTGAAAAACCCAACTTCACACACACATGTAATTTCATCTATTAACACCATTCATAACATCAGAATAAAAATCTATTTTGTGATACGAGAGAATTTGAGGTTTCTGGAGTGCTAAACCCAGTCGCATTTCACCAGAGCAGTGGTGACAGCCAATAAGCATCTAATTCACTCCAAGAACAGGGCAGCTCAACTCATTCAAGTATCAATACCCTCACCCAGACAACTAGTATCTCAGGGTAGCGAACACAATAGCCCAACAAAATGCACTTTATTAGAAGAGCTGGGACAGTCTCATTCCGGATAGAAGATTAGCTGCATTTCTGGCCCAGTTATAATTGGGACAGTGCACCATGATCAGAAGTTAGCAAATCCCATGCCATTAATGGTGCACCTGTAATGCTCCCTCTCCCCTTCCTCTGTCCTGACTCCACCCTTCACCTACAGTCTGTCTCCTCACCTCTGCTCCATTTGGCTCATGCCATCATCTCCTTTCCCTCATTCCCCTGTTCCTGACGACAAAGCTCTTCAGAGTGACTGGTGGAACTTGCCATCTAGACAGTAACTTGTATCAGCTCAGGGTTCCAGTGCAGAAAGAAACCTACTGAAAAGAACCAGGATTCTAAAAGAAGCTGAAAGAAGGTGCTGCTAGCACAGAGCAGAGAGCAGTACCTCATTCTCTCCCACATATCCATCAGGAAATAGATGGTCTTGGTGGCTAAAGACTAGGACTGGTGGGTTCTGTTCCTGGTTCTGAGTTGAGCATGTGGGATAGTGGATCAGACGTTCTGGGAAGAAGATTTCTGGGTTCCATTTCCAGCTCTGCCACTGAACTGCTGTATTAGTTGGGTAATTTCTCTTAACCTCCGTATGCTTCAGTTTGTCGTATAAAAGAGGGGATCGAGAATCTGACCCACCTCTCAGCAGATTATGCTGCCTAATTCAAGAATGTTCATAACATGCTCAGAAATACTCTGATTGGAAGACGTTTAGAAAGGGTAAGTTGTTAGGATTATTATTAATTTGGTAAGAAGTGTGTTGGGGCAGGGCAGAAACGTTGGTTCCTACAAACACGAAGGGTACGTCCAGGGGCCAGATGTAGCCCACCTAACACTTCAATCTGGCCTATGGACTGCATCTGGCTGCTTTCTGTTTATATCCTGCTGCCTCTGCCCCCGAGTTTCTAGGCAGTGGCTCAGGCAGCAGGATCCTTTTTAAAAGGCTTGTGGCTCACGGCTATAGTGCTAAACCAGCAGGAGTCAGAGCTGCGATGCCTTTAAATAGCCGCAGAAAACGTGGGCAGCTGCCAGGCACTGCAGTAGTAGTAAGGCCATGAGCCCTTTGCTGTGTTTTCATTCAAAGCCTCTGGCCCCAGACAACTCTGGGGAGAGACAAGTCTCCAGCCCTGCCCATTCTGCCCAAAGCCCCAGCCCTTCATGAGGTGGAGCCAGCCATGACCCCATCCCAAAATTTGTAAAGTGCCCCCCTGCAAAAGTTACTGGTCCCCCCAATAGACCACCACCCTATTGTGAACAGCCTCATCTCTACAAGATGCCATATAAGAGTCACCAACGTCTGAAAGCTTGTTCCTAAATGAAAGTAAACCCTGCCTGTCCCAACTCACTAACACTGCGGTCTAGTGCTAAAGGGCCAGCCGGATCTGCATGATAGAAATCCTCTTCTTTCTTAGGGTACAGCTGCACTGCAAGCTTATTTTGGGAAAAGCTATTCCAGGAGATCTAGAAAGAGAGCTTCAGACAGTTCTGAAGTGGCCTGACACAGGGCAGACTCGTCACCATGATGCCTCCAGTCTTGGGAATTAGCTTGCTTGGCTCTCCGGACACTTCCCTCTAGCTGGGGGCTCCCCATGTTTCTCTTTGTTCCTGGCATCCTCCCCAGGACACTGCCCTCCAGCAGGGCCCACTCCAGTGTCTGAGCCCCCTTCCAGAGGTTGGTGTTTATCCTGCTTGCACTTCAGGGTTCTCCCTTCCCAGGGCACCCCAATCCCTTCACCCAGGTCCCCTGCACCCCCCTTGCCTCAGTGACCCACTGCCAGTCTTCATCTAGCCCTGAGGGGCAAACTACAGTCTGGAATGGCCACTCAGCGCTGGCAAAGCAGTGTGGACCTGCTGCCCCTGCCTAGCATGGCTGCCTCACTACCTCACAAGTAGCCTAAGGCCTTGCTTCAGGCTCTGCAGCCTGGGGCCTTGCTTGGCCACCGCTTCCCCAGATCTGCCCTACCTCCAGGAAGCCACCTGCTTCCCTGGCAGTCAGACCCCTACTACTCTCTCTCCACACCCCCACTCAGTTCTCCCTCTGCCACCTGGAGTCCTCCTTTATATGGCCACCAGCTGGGCCCTGGTTAGCTAGAACTGCCTCAGCTGGGGCTTTGCTCGCAGCCCTTGCTCAAGGCTGGGGTTTTGCCCTTAAAGGGCAAGTGCAGGGCAAATGCCCTGTCACAGGCCCACAGCAAAAAATTATTATCCACCCCGTATTAATGCATCCCAGAATCATGTTTGCTTTTTTGGCAGCAGTGTCACATAGTTGACTCATGTTTAACTTGTGGTTCACTATGACCCCTAGATCCCTTTCAGCAGTGCTCCTTCCTAGATCCCTTTCAGCAGTGCTCCTTCCTAGATCCCTTTCAGCAGTACTCCTTCCTAGACAGTCACTTCCCGTTCTGTATGGCTATGTCTACACTGCACTGGTTTTGCGCAAGAAATATGCAAATGAGGCTAAGCGTGGAATATTGCTGAGCTTCATTTGCATGCCTAATGAGCGGCCACTTTTTGCGCAAGAGGCTTTTGTGCAAGAAGGAGCTGTCTACACTGCTCCTTCTTGTGCAAAAAAACCCTCTTGAGCAGAGCCGTTACACTGCTTATTTTCAGGAAGAACGTCTCGGTGCAAGAGGGGTTTTTTTGCACAAGAAGGAGCCGTGTACACAGCACTTTCTTGTGCAAAAGCCCTTTCTGCAAAAATGGCGGCTCATTGGGTATGCAAATGAGGCACGGTGATATTCATCCCTGCGCCTCATTTGCATATCTTATTGCGCCACAATGCTCAGTGTAGACATAGCCTATGTGTGAAATGGATTGTTCGTTCTTAAGTGTAGCACTTCACAATTGTCCTTATTACACTTCCTCCTAATTACCTCAGACCATTTTGAATTATGACCCTATCCTCCAAAGCAGTTGAGACGCCTCCCAGCTTAGTATCATCTCCAAACTTAATAAGCGTACGTTCTATGCCGATATCTAAATTGTTGATGAAGCTATTGAACAGAGCCAGTCCCAAGAACAGACCCTGCGGAATTCCACTTGTTCTGCCCTTTGGAAGTGATTGTGAACCATTAATAACTATTCTCTGGGAACGTTATCCAGCTAGTTAGGCACCCACCTTATAGAAGCCCCATCTAAGTAATATTTGCCTAGTTTATTGATAAGAAGATCATGCAAGAGCACATAAAATGCTTTACAAAATTCGAGATATACCATGTCCACCACTTCTCCCTTATCCAACAAATTCCTGCAGTCTAGAAGTAGCTTCAGTGCCCGCTGGACACCCACCGCCCTGTGCCAGGCATCACACACTCTGGGGGCCAAAGACACGTCCGAGGGGTGGACAGCATTTGGGAGCCAGCAGGAAGAGGGAAATGAGGACACACTTGTCATGCAGTTTGCCCTCTGATCCAGTTGGTAGCTGTGCTGCAGACAGGAACGTAACCTCAGCCACAGCCCTGGCACTGGGGGCCTCACGCTGGCCTCACGTCTTGTTGAGCTGTGGGGTGCCGACCAGCGCTATGCTGGAGAGCCCCTTCGCATCACACTGCACCCAGCACCCGTCCTGGTCCCAGTGGCTCTGTCCGGCTGTGGAGCGGTAGAGCTTAAATCAGGCTCAGCATCCTTGTGCTGGCCTGGCCCGGCTCCATGTGGCCTGTTGGCAGCTGCCTTACAGAGTAACATCCTGTTCCTGCTTTAGCTGGCGGAGCTCCAGCTGGGCTTTGCCTGGGCTAGGGCCTGACAGGTGCAAACCAAGCTCCAGAGGCGACTCGGGCGGCTCCGTCCCTCCCAGCAGGGGAAAGTTTCAGGTTGGGCTTCGCTGGCTCCGCCCCGGAGCCTGAATGGAACCTTCTGGCCAGACAGAGCCTGGGGGCCGGGCGGCGCCCGAGAGTGACAGCCGCTCTCTGGGGGGGGCGTGCGCTGGGCGGTGCGCTTGGAACCCGGCGCTGGCTGGCGCTGGGGGGTGAGCCAGCGGGTGGGTGAGCCACTGGCACCCAGCCGAGCACCGTGTGTTGGGCTGGACGGGGCGCGTCGGTCTCTGCTAAATGCCCCCCCACATTCACGCAGGCTGCAAACTGCGCAGGATCAGCATCCTCCCAACCTCCCCTCTCCGCCCCATGGCCGGCGGGTCCAGCAGCCTTCCTGCTTGTGGGGATTTGGCCCCACCCCATGGCCACCCAGCTGGGATCTGGCCCCCTGTCTCCAGTTGAGCCCCGGGTGCTTGGCACTGCCTGATTGCTGCTCCTCATTCCAGGGTGTGGTGGGAGCTGCAAAGTGCCCCAGTCACCTTTGTACTGCATTGCCGCTGACACACGTCTCCAGCAAGTACCAGATCCCCCCACGAACTGACAGAGCAGCTGGGTCTTGCTTAGTGGAGGTTGGTCAGAAAGGGCTTAGGCCCTGCAATGGGGTTCACTCCCCAGGGCAGCGCCACCTGCTGGTTGCCCCAGGAATTAGTTTGCAGAGCTCAGATGCCCTCTTCTGAGGGTGCCTTGTCTGTCAGGAGATCCCCGCCCCCACTCTACAGGTGCTGCAGGGTCTTCTTTATGACTCAGCCATGCCACACACTGGGTGCCCCCTTTCGAGGGGAGGGGCACATATCTCACAATACTGCAAGACCCAGAACCCACCATTCTGGGTCCCACCCCAGGGCTATCAGATTTTGCTGCCTCGTCCTAACTCCCTCCACCATTATTAAGGGCAAAGCAGGAAACACAATAACAGTAGCTCAGCTGCAGAGTGGTGGACTGTAGGAGCGGCTCAGCAAGTTACCCCGGGGTGTCTGGTTCAACTCCTGCTCCAAGGAGAGTGTCTTTTTCCTCCCCTGCTCAGGCAGAGCGAGAGAAGAAAGGCAGCTTTTGTCTGCGTGAGGCTGCTCCCCGAAAAGCAGAGCGCCCTGAGCCCACCGCAGCCAGCTCCTCAACAGTCACAGCCCCCACCCCTGGGAATTTCTGTTGTCCCTCAGTGGGACCCACCGTGCATGGAGGGGAGGGGGCAGGGCTAGGCCAAGGGAAGGTTCTGCCTCCTGCCTTCCTTCCCAGTAGCTTTCCAGTACAAGCCAGCTGTGGGTGTCCGCGCTGCCCCGGGCCTGGCTGTGGGATGGGAGAAGAGTTACCTGGGCGGGGGGGCTGGTCTCTGCATGGAGGCCTGAGTGTATTGTGATGTCATGTGTGACAGCAACAAAGACTGTGGCTGCAGCGTTCTTGTCCTGCCTCCAGTCCAACTGGCTGGCAACGGCCGGCGCCCAAGGATCCGAGAGACGAGAACTGAGCCTCTGTCAAGAACCTCAGGCAGCCGCTGTCCCCGCGGGCGCTGGAGAGAGGATGAGTCTGTACAGAAGGTAATTCCCGGAGCCTTTCCCAGCCCACCTCAGAGATTGGTGCCTCCTCGGCCTAGGGACGGGTGGGGGCTGGGGCTGCAACAGGCGCTTCCCAACACTCCGTTTTGATTTGACTCAGAGCATCTTCCCCTCTCCTCCTGCTTCAGCCTTTCCCGCACTCCTGAGGCAGATGGGGATGATTTTCTCTCACTGCTGACTCGTGGGGGCGAATTTCCATGTTTCTTACCTAAAGGGAACATCACAAAACTTGAGTAGAATTTGGGTTTATGTCTCCATGACGCTTATTCCTCTTGGAGGTGCCCCTAATGCATCCCCGGCCCTCAGGGTGGGCAGAGAAATGTTTGGTCTCAAGTAATGATTGTCCAATATCCGTGTGTTCGGACAGCATCCAGCTCAAAATGTGCAGACTTGAAATAACAAAGTGCCATTTGAATGATAGTGAAAATGATACCGCTCTACTGCCAGGGCCAGGCTCTCATGTGGGTAGTTCTCTCAGAAATGCAAAACTCCATACAAATTCCTCTCTACCCCCTCCAGACTATAAAATATCTCTGTAAATAACCAGTGAGGTACCATTCTAGGCAACGGATTGAAATAAACTGCTACCTCATTTTGTCATGAGTCTTGGCTGTGATTTCTTTATCATTTTTTTGGTGACCTACGTTCTGATTTGATGTTCTAAGTAGTGTGTAAAGCTCTTCATTGAATGTTCTCTGGTTCTTTCCCCCATGCTAATAGGTTCCAGATTTTGAAATACTTGACAGGAATGAAATGTCTTTTCAGCTGATAATCCGTCCTTCCGGTGCTTCAAAGCTGCTACTTAACAAGCTTTTATTTCTCTTACTGGCTTTGATGGGAGCAGAGGGTTACTCATTCTCAACTGGGCCCCTGTCTGTAGCCAGAGTCCCAACGTTCTGAGCACAAAGCTGTGGGGTTTAAGAGCAGGCCCCGCTAAGAAGCATAGAAAATAGATGGTGACCAGTGTTTCTGCTAAGACAGTCCTGGGCAAAATACGGCCTGTGCACTGGATCTGGCCCACGGAGGCAGCAGGGAGCCCCAGCCAGGCTCCCCAGTTAGCCACGCGAACCAGGCAGAAACACGGAGGGGAGGGGGATGTTTTAGGAGCCTCCCCGCCCTCAGCATATTCCCATTTGCCAGTTTCTGGCAGAAACTAGCCAATGCAAACTGCTTGTTGGAATATCATGCAGCTAATAATAACCCCCCGCCCCCTCTCCTGGCTCAGTTATTCATGGAACACGTGGCCAGGTAGGCAGGCTAGTCTCTTGGCCACAGCCTGCTTCTGGCACCACAGCCCTTTCCTGCCCCAACTCTCTGCCCCTTCCTCTCAACATACCCAAACTCCCTGTCCCCCTTTGCATCCATCCCCCCTCCCAATCTCCTGCCCCAGATCACAATCCCCTCCTACCCAGGTCACATCCCAAAGCCCTGCACTCCAGTCCCCTGCCCTAGGTCACAATTTTTTGGTAACCTAACTTCTGATTCAATGATAGCGTGTCAAACTTCTCATTGAATGGTCACTGGTTCTTTTCCCCATGCTAATGAGGTCCAGATATTGAAATGCTTGACAGGAATTACATGGATTTTCATCTGATAATCCATCCTTCCGATGCTTCAGACCTGCTACTTAGCAATCTTTTATTTCTTTTACTTGGTTTGATGGGAACAAAGAATTACTCACTTTGACCTTGGCCCCTCGCTGGCTGTGGGGTTTGAGGTCAATATTGAGGTCATGGGCACTTGTTCAGATGTGTGGCACCCACAGGTTACTAACAAATATCTTAGATATATTTAAAATATTACGGAATAAGAATACTACAGGAAGGGAAAATTGACAAGGTGCCTGAATTTAAATGTTTGTTGAATATGAAATTAAAACCAAAGAAAATAAATATTGCAAAATGTTCAGTAACCATTTGGTATCTTAGAAGTTTCTCTTCCTTTGAGACATAACTCAAAATTAACCTTTTTCGTGACATACCAAACAAATTCTGTTATCATTCGTATTAACACGTGAAAAGAAATAGTTACAGTTTATGCTTGAAACTAAAGATTATGTCTCTTGGCTTTACACATGTGAAAAAAAACATGAGCATCTTTCTGTGGGCAAAAAGTGCATCGAGAGTCTGTTGTTGTTGTGACTTGTGAAACATAAAATTAAACTTTTGGTTTTGACACAGAAAATTCCTTCTTTTCTTTGCTCTATTTAGAAGACCACTAATCACAGCTTCTAGCTGATGATGGGAAGTTAGTTGCTGCTAGTCATCATGATGAACCTTTTCTTTTCTGCCGTTCCAATTCTTCCAGTGTTCTTACACAGCGTCAGGGTTTCCATCTCCCTCAGGGTATGTCTACACTACAGCGTTATTTCGAATTAACTTAATTCAATTAGTTCATGAGAATTAAGGTAATTCGAAATAACGCATCTAGACACAAAAACTAATTTGAAATAGCATTTTTCTAATTTGAAATAGCACGTCCACATTGAGTGGACCCTGAATCGAAGGTAAGGCTGGCTGGAACCACTGCCAGCAGGGCATCAGGGTCGGACTTAGTGTGTGGGGCTGCTGCCTCAGGTTAGCCGAGGGCTGTGCTTAAAAGGACCCGACCCCCCATCTTCGACAGACAGTTCTCAGGTTTCTCTGCTTGCTGGTCTACCTCGCTGAGGGACAGCAAAGCATTTGTGTCTCCGAGTGCTCTGCCTGCCCTCACCCGGGACACCACGGCACTCTGCAACATGGAACCAGACCTGCCCCCGGGGACTCTGCTGCGTCTCGCGGACACGTTGACAGCTGCCTGGCTGCACTGTCTGCAGGCTGCCATCCGGGAAGACCATCGAGGGGCTGTCAGGATCCAGGGGGCCCTGCGGGAGAGCTTCCACCCTGAGGAGTGCTGACAGTCTCCCAGGTCTGCCCCACGGGGGGCTTGTGCACATTCCCCCCTCTCGTCCTTCCACTTACCCTTCCCTATCCCGCCCTTCCTGATGTCAAATAAAAGACACGTATTTTCAAAAATAACAACTCTCTTTATTGAACACAACTGGGGAGGGGGAATGAAACTGTGGGGAGACGGGGGAAAGGAGGCGGGAGAGGACAGGAGAGAGGGTAGGAGAGGGGAGGGAGAAAACTGGGAGGAGGGAACTGGAAGGGGGAAGCAAGGGGAAGAAGGGGGAGGGGAAGCTCAGGGATCAGGGGTGGGGGTCTCACTGGGCCAACCGCCTCCCAGCATGGCAAGGGAGGGGGCCTCGGCATCCCCAGGGTGATGGGGAGGAGGGTGCAGAGGTTGAGGTGGGGGGTGTGGATATTGAGGAGGAGGGTGTAGAGGTTGAGGAGGAAGAGGTGGGAGGGGGGCAGGAGTGGGAGAAGGGACAGTAGTTGGGGGGCAGCAGGCGCAGGACCGGCACGGGGCACCATGCTCTGCAGCAGGACCTGCAGGTGACAGTTCCTCGCTCGGTCCTCTGCAAGCTGCTCCCGGTGGAGCTTCAGGTCCTTCAGCATCCAGGCCTGGACGGTGCGGTGCAGGGCTCGCAGGGCCCCCAGGTGCTGGTCCCAGTACTCCTGCCGTGTGCTGGTGGCCCAGAGCAGGCTGCAGGTGCGGGAGCATGTCCCGGGCGGAGTGGTACGAGCAGCTGGTGCAGCTGCAGAGAAAGAAAAGAAGTGGTCAGTTCTCCCTGGGGACACAGTGGATGATGTGACCGTGCCCTGCACCGTCAGAGCCGCTGTGCTTGCACAGAGGCCATGGTCAGGATGTCTGGCTCTCCCCGGGACTGGGAGCTGCCCCAAGACGGCACCCAGGCCCCTGTGCCGTGTATAGTGTGGCCGGGGTGGGGGGGAGATGTCCCCTGCTTCTGTGCAGAGGGGGCGTGTGAAGGGAGAGCGTCCTGCTGGGTCCCACCCCGGGGTTGGGAGCGTGTCAGGTCTCTTCACACACGCATGTGCCTATTGGGCCATGGCCCCTGGGTGTCATGCAGCTGGAGCCACCTGCCCAAGGGTGGCATGGCGCGTGCTTGCACGTGCACAGGTGGCTGTGTGATCCGTGGGAGGCATGGCCCACATGCGCCGTCCCTGGTCTCCCCCCCGCCTGCCGTCCCCCCCGGGCAGGGGACAGTGCTAGCACTTACGTGGTATGGCCTCCCTGGACGACCCTGCCGACTGCGGTGCCGGAACAGCTGGGGGTGGCCCCTCCGGTGTGCCCGGGTCAGGGCCCTCCAGCCCCGGCTCGCTGCCTCCTGGGCTGGCATGGACTGCCCCGCCCCCCACGAGTTGGTCGAGGGTGGGGAAATAGGGGCAGGTGGCAGCCCCTGCTGCGGAGCCGCCCTGGTGGCCCTAGCGTACCCTGCTGCAGCTCTTTGACTTTCAGGCGCACCTGCTCCTGGGTGCGCCTGTGTCCCTTTCGGGCCAGGGTGGCCGCTATGTGGCCATAGATGGCCGCGTTCCTCTGCCTAGTGCAGAGATCATGGACGTTGGGGGCCTGCCCCAAACCTCAATGAGGTCCATGACCTCTGCACTAGTCCAGGAGGGCGCACACCGTCTACGGCCCCTGGCTGGCCCCTGGGTGCTGGGGGACTGGGCCTGGGAGAGCTGGCTGGCACTGGCTGCCTGGCTCATCCTGGGGCCACTGGGTCAGGGGCAGAGACTGCTGGCAGGCCTGGCTCTGGTAAGTGCCATCTGGCAAGAGTCTACCTCTTTAAGGGCCCCGGGGCCGGGGGAGAGGAGAGGAGTTTTTCTGGTTTGGCCCAGAGTGGCCACCAGGGGGAACTGGGAAGGGCTGGAGGCCCTGTAATTCAAAATAAGTGTCTACACAGCACTTATTTTGAGTTAGCTATTTCGAATTAGGCATTATTCCCCATAGAATGAGGTTTACCAAGTTCGAATTAAGCAGTTTGTATGTATAGATGCTATGAAAGTTAATTAGAACTAACGGCCATTAGTTCAAATTAACTTTGTAGTGTAGACATATCCTCACTGGCAGAGTGAACATTGATCCTCGTTAGCATACCCAGGTGATCTTTCTATCTGGTTCATAATTTAGTTTCAATATTCTCCACAAGACTAAAGCCACATTCACAGTCAGCACTGGAAAACTGCTCTCATGTCCCCTCTCAGTCTACTCTTTTCTAAACAAAAAAAGACCAATTCTTTCAGTCTTCCCACGTGAATCACATTTTCTAGACATTTGGGCTGTGTCTAGACTACATCCCTTTTCTCAAAGGGGTGTAAATTTAAATCCCGCCTTCATTTGCAATTCCGAAGTGTCTAATTTACATCCCTTTTTAGAGGGATCACTCTCTTCCTCCTAACATGCCTGGAGAAACCTTTCTTGTTACCCTTCACATCCCTTGCTAGCTACAAATCCAGTTGTGATTTTGAATTCCTGATTGCTCCCTGCATTCTCGAGCCTATTATTCCTGAGCAAGCTTGTTGTATCATGCAAGCAAGGTAGTAACACACTTCCACAGGCCTTTATTTAACAAAGGTGAAACCTCTTTCCAAAGCTGCTGCTGCTCCCCTCTGTAGCTCTCACTCAGGCTTGGCCCATCTCCTCCCCCCTCCTTCCTGTTTCCTGGGCTTCCAGATTCCCAACAGCCAGTGCTCCCAGTTCTAATCATTACAAGCAGCATCTAAAACACCACATTCCCTCCTCTCTTAAGAAGCTCTCCCAATTATAAAAGAAACATTGTTGTTCTAACCACAGCAACAAATATGGAACAAGCCACTATACTGTTTACATTGAAAACACTGTAAATACGACATAACAGTCTCTAGTCCAGACAGGTGGTTGTCTATGTCTGACAGACCATCTCTCAAACCCCGGGTCCAGTGCAGTGTCTTCTTGTGTTGGTGCTATGGTGAAGTCAGACAATGCGGGCTGTGTGTTGGCATCGTCTCCTCTAGGTGCAAGGGAAGAAGCATTCCATACCCGCCCATCAGAAAGTCGATAGGAGTAAGGTCCTTTCTTCTCTATGATTTTAAGAGGAGATGTGAATTTATGGTCCCCTTTGCGTAAAATTCCAGGTTTTCTTACTCTAACAAAGGAACCACGCTCAAACTTCGGTTCCTTAGCACCCCGTCGTTTGTCTGTGAAAGCCTTATACTTTGCTTGCTTCTGTTCAACTGTTTTTCTCATAGCATCCTCATTTGGTGCATCAGGCCTTGCCTTTAATAATTCAGCAATGTTCAATTTAGTATTCATCTGTTTTCCATGCAGTAACTCTGCAGGTGATCTTTGCGTTGTGGCACGTTGTGTGGCCCTGTTAGCTTGCAAGAAATCAGTAGTGAAGGTTATCCACGAGTGCCCTTCCAGTTTAGCTGTTTGCAAACTCTCTTTCAAACTTCTGTTAAACCTTTTGATATCCTCATTGGCTTGAGGGCAATACAGGGATGATCTTCTATGTAAAATGTTTCTCTCTGCTAGAAAAGTTTCAAATTCCATGGAAATAAATTGACTACCGTTATCTGAAACCAGTTCTTTGGGGTTACCTTCCCTGCTAAAAACTGTAGAGAGGAACTTAATTACTGTAGCAGAAGAAACTTGCGATGTAAACGCTACCTCAGGCCATTTACTGAAATAGTCTATTAAAGTGATGGCATAATGACAGTCAATGAGAGAAGTTTCAAAGGGTCATACGATGTCAATCGCAAGTTTTCCCCATGCAGAATCAGGAAGAGGAACAGGCTGTAATGGTGGGGTACATGTCACTGCTGTCTTATCATGCATTTGCAAGTGACAGAGGATTTTAGGATTGCTTCAGTTTGGGAGTCCATCCCTGGGCACCAATACAGATCTCGTAGTCGGTGTTTCGTTCTGACAATACCTTGATGAGTATCGTGTGCCAGGTGTATGAGTTTTGGCTGTAATTCTTCTGGCACAAGTAGCCAGTGTGTACCTCGTAGCACACAGCCATCAAGCAAAGAAAGTTCATCCCGAATTCTAAGATAAGGCAGCAAAACTGGGTCAAGGCTTTTAGGGTTACTGGGCCATTTCTTTGTCAGAAATTCCTGTAGCTTTTGTTGAATTGGACATGCTGAACAAGCAGCTTGGAATTGCTCTCTTGTAACTGCAGTAAGAGTGCTTGTAATAAGCGCAACTGCTTCATCCTCATCCTCCGGTGGACCATCTGCTAAAGACAAAGGCAGGCAAGAAAGGCAATAAGCTCCCACATTTTGGTTTCCAGGCTTATATTCCAGTTCATCATTGAAAGAGAGTAGTCTTGCCGACCCTGCTCTTCCCAGTCCTTTTGTGGTTAGCAATGTTGTCAAAGGGCTGTGGTCTGTGCACAACTTGAACGTGCGGCCCCACAAGTAAGTTCTCCATTTTTCAGTAGCCCAGACACAGGCAAGTGCTTCTTTTTCAACTGTAGAATATTTTCTCTCAGCATCACTCAGTGTCCTTGAAGCAAATGCAACAGTCCTCTGTGTTGTCCTCATGAAGTTGTGTGAGGACAGCCCCAAGTCCATAATCAGAAGCATCAGTAGTCAAAATTGTGGGCAACGCAGGACTGAATAGTGCAAGTACTGGACTATGTACAATCAAGTTGTCCACACCAAGGTTGAACTTCTCCGTAGTAATTCTTGACTGAAAATGGTAAGCACCGTACCTTCAGTCGTACAGGCATCAGACTCTGTCGCATTTTAACTTTATGCACAAACCCATAAGCATAGCCAAGTTTCTCCCCAACCTGGTCTTGGGGCCCAGCTGAAACTGGTGTGTGTACTGAAAGAGTGCTTTGCTGAGAAAGATCCATTAACTACCCTGAGGTTTAAAGCAGCCAATAAATCTCTGCCAAGGATAGGAGTGCCTTTGTGGACAATATAGAGCTCTGCATTTACACAGCAATCACCAAAAGTCACTGTTGTGACCAGCAGCCATGCACTGGAATTTGATTTTTCAAATAGCACACCAAGTGAAGTTTGGGTTCAGTAAGAGGCACATCTTTAAAGTAATGCAAATAGATGGAATCAGGTAGCATAAATACTGCTGAACCAGTGTCCAACATAGTTGAATAGGATGTGATTTGCCTGAAGGTGCGACACAAACATTTACAGTGCACCTTATCTGTTCTGGAATATGTGCAATAGTGACTTTGTCCACACTCAGCACGGTAACATCTGGTATTGTAACTACATGCACCTGTTGATTGGACTGGCTACTGTGGCAGACCTTAGCAAAATGCCCAATCTTTTTGCAGTGATTGCATTGAGCTTCTTTTGCAGGACATCTTGTGCAGCTTGCAAGGTGTCGTGTGACGCCACAGCGAAAGCATGCTTTTGCTGTGCTTTGAATTTGCTGATTCTTTGGTTTTTCATTAGTTTTCCCTTTGTGATTGTTTGTCTGCAGCAATAGTGGACTATTTTACAAAGGAGTCACAGCCTGGACTGGGCCTCATGTATCCATGCTCATTATTTTGGCTTCTGCAATGGCTGACTCAGTGTGGGTAGCAATGGTTATTGCTTTTTCCAGTGTAAGTTGTGGTTCTAGCAGCAAGCGTTCTCTTACACGAAGCATGGTTGTTTTCTCAATGAACTGCTCTCTAATCATCTCATCTGCCATATTCCCAAAGTCACAAGTTACAATCAGACTCCTCAGAGTAGCAACATACTACAGTATAGTTTCCCCTGGTTTCTGCTCATGCTGGCGATATCTATAGCGATTAGCTACTACATTCACTTTTGGCACAAAAAAGTTCTTTAATGCAATGAGTGCAGTCTCATATTTATCATCTGCAAGGGGGAAAGTGTAAAATATACGCCGCCCTTCTGCTCCAAGGCAGTGGATTAGCAGAGCACATTTTCTTACTTCAGAAATCTCTGTAGCCCTGATTGCAAGCAGATAGGTTTCAAACATATGGATCCAGGCAGTAAAAGCAATTGGAGTCTCACCTGGCCTTTGCAGAAAGGGTGCAAGTGGGTTCAGAGGCAGAAGATCCATCCTCATCACCAAAATGTTGTATCATGCAAGCAAGGTACTAACAAAGTTCCACAGGCCTTTATTTACCAAAGGTGAAATCTCTTTACAAAGCTGCTGCTGCTGCTCCCGACTGTAGCTCTCACTTAGGCCTGGCCCATCTCTTCTCCCCTCCTTCCTGTTTCCTGGGCTTCCAGATTCCCAACAGCCAGTGCTCCCAGTTCTAATAATTACAAGCAGCATCTAAAACACCACAAAGCTGTACCCTTCTCTGTCAATATCCCAATCATGTGTATGTAGCACTTTAAAGACTAACAAGATGGTTTATTAGATGATGAGCTTTCGTGGGCCAGACCCACTTCCTCAGATCAAATAGTGGAAGAAAATAGTCACAGCCATATATACCAAAGGATACAATTTAAAAAAATGAACACATATGAAAAAGACAAATCACATTTCAGAACAGAAGAGGGATGGGGGGGGGGGGGGGGGGAGAAAGGTAAATGTCTGTGAGCTAATGGTATTAGAGGTGATAATTGGGGAAGCAAACTTTGTAATGGGTAAGGTAGTTGGGGTCTTTGTTCAGCCCCACGTGGAGAATGTCGAATTTTAGCATGAATGACAGTTCAGAGGATTCCCTTTCAGGTGCAGATTTGGGGGGGCTGAACAAAGACTCCAACTACCTTACCCATTACAAAGATAGCTTCCCCAATTATCACCTCTAATATCATTAGCTCACAGACATTTACCTTCCTTCCCCCTCCCCCCCCGCCGCTACATTCCCCTTCTGTTCTGAAATGTGATTTGTCCTTTTGATATGTGTTCATTTTTTTAATTGTATCCTTTGGTATATATGGTTGTGACTATTTTCTTCCACTATTTGATCTGAGGAAGTGGGTCTGGCCCACGAAAGCTCATCACCTAATAAACCATCTTGTTAGTCTTTAAAGTGCTGCATAGTCCTGTATTTTGTTTCAGCTACACCAGACTAACACGGCTACATCTCTATCACTATTCCAATCATGTGTGTTATCTCACCAAGTCTCTGCGATACCGACTGTGTCATAGTTGTGTTTATTTACTAGCACTTCAAGTTCTTCCTGCCTATTCCCCTGTTCCTTGCATTTGTACACAGGCATCTACGATACAGATTTGATTTTGTCCCCTGTTCTGCCCTTGTGCCTCCTTTATCTCTGCTATTGCAGCCCATGCTCCCTCCCATTTCCGACCCATCTCCCAGGTTTTTCACTTACCTATGGGCTTTGGTCACCTGCCCTCGTCAAACCTAGTTTAAAGCCCTTCTCACTAGGCTAGCTAGTCTGTGCCCAAATACTCTCTTCCCCTTCCTCCAAAGGTGAACCCGTCCCTGCTTAGCAGTCCTTCTTCTTGGAACAGCATCCTGTGGTCAAGGAAGCCAAAGTCCTCCTGGCAACACCATCTTCACCCCTCCAGATGCACCTGCCTCTGCCTGGGCCCCGACCTTTGACAGGAAGGAATGAAGAGAACACCACCGGCTCTCCAAACTCCTCCACCCGGGCTCCCAGAGCCCTGTAGTCACTCTTGGTCCACTCAGGGTCACACCTTGCAGGATCATTAGTGCCCACATGGAGGAGTAGCATGGGGTAGTGTTGCAAGAGGTTGTGGATTGCAACTGCTTGAAACACTAAGGAGAGGGGATCACCACATAGCAGTGTAAAGGGTTTGTTTATTCAGTTAAAACTGGGGCAGGAGGGGAATCTCACTCACACACTCAACGTCACTGGCAGTCCCCGGCAGGATGATAAGGCGAGCAGAAGGCAGTTCATGTTGTTTGATCTTCCCAAGTTGGCTCCCAAGCAGGTCCACTGGCCAGGCGATCCGAGCGCAGGGCGTTCTGGGAGGCTCCACTTGATGGTCAACCCACTGTGTGTCTGTCCCACTCTCCTTTTAGGATCAGCCACATGCAGCTTCTGTGTCTCTGGGCCTCAAAGCCCCTCCTATCGTATGAACAGCAACCTTCTCACCAGCACTTCGAGACAACTTTAGGGTCATCAGCTCCTAGAGTCCCAGGCTGTAAGGCCGGAAGGCACAGCCCTGCTCCCCGAGTTTCACCTCCTGCACAATACAGGCCCTAGAAATTCCCCACAAGAATCCCTGTGTCACTGCCAGCCCCATGTGTCTTCACCTTTGGCTGGGTTCTATGGACGAGTTCTGGCTCTTACAGGAGCGGATGGGTTCAGGAGACCGCTCTTATGTGTGACTCCTGGGCAGAATATTTCCCTGCCTTTCCGGAAGGACAAAAAAACCCCATTGGCTCCTTCTTTTTCTTCCAGGCTGCGTTGCCTCTTGCAAAGACTCACCTCAAGGGAGCACAGACACAGCCAGGTGCTCAGGGTGGTGGTCCAACCTGCAGCAGCCGAGGCGTGCTCCGGCCTCAGCCAGGAGGAGCAGGCCTTGCCAGAGGCGCCCAAGAAAACCAGAGGCTCCTGGAAGCTCCTATCTGGCCTGAAAAAACTCTGTGTCTGTGGCCAGTGTGGCAGCTCCCTGGCAGAGGCTGAGGAGGAGACAACAGCTTCCTCGCCCACAAGATGGACACACTTCTCCCTGAAGAAGACCAGGAAGACGAAGAACTCAGTGGAGGACCAGGAAGAGCGAGAGGAGGAGAAGCTGCAGGAGAGCCCAGACAACAGCCAGGAAGATCTCACAGGTGAGTCTACAACCCGCTCGGTGACTGGGGAGCATGTGAGGGACACTCCCACCAGTCACTCTACAAGCCTGGAGCGTTACGGCTTCTCATGGGGCAGCCATGGGCTCCTCAGACGCTGGAATCCAGCGAGTGCCTGATGCTCTGGCAGAGAGGGGCTGGCCCCCTTGCACACCCTCCCTCCCAGCTGTCTCCTGCACCCTCTCGCCTGCTCAGACCTCACCCAAACTCCCAGCCCGCTCCAGCATTCTACCTCCCACGCACGCCCGCCTGCACCACTGTCCTCATCCCATGCACTGGCAGCCACCTCCCACTCACTGAACCCCTCATTTTGGCCTCACCCAAAGCCTAGGGAGCACAAAATCTACTATCCCCGGTCAAAAGAGTTAATCTGCCCCATGGGAAGCCTTGACTCTTGCTCCTCTCTTCTCTCCCCTGCTCCCCTTGGGGCTGGAGCGGCAGAGGAGTGAAGTGTTGCAGTGGTGGCCACAGCAGTGGGGGATGTTTTATTGCTTTTGTTGTTTGGAGGGTTTTTCCCTCTCACTTTTTTCTGGGCCCCAACTGATTTTTCTGGGGATCAATGGCCCCCAACCCAGAGAAGTTTCCCCACCCCTGCCATAAATAAAGAGAATATTGAAGCCACTTGTTTTGGACATAAATTAATATTTTAGTTATATAAATTGATGTTTGGTGAACTAACATGATAAAGTTAAAGCTCCTGATTTGGTTAATTATGTTGATTTTCATTAATAAAGTCTCCTTTCTTACCGGTTATACACCCCCCAACCCTCCCCCCATATTATAGCTCCAGTCGTTTAATATGAATAATTGAGTATTTAAGGTTTTTAGAGCGAAGCGAAGGCATTTTGTTCCCCTGGGGGGGTGGCTGGTGATCCAGGGAAAGTTGTGCATTGAGGGGGATGGATCCAGGGTCAAAACCTTTGAGAACCAATTGCCCTCTGGGGAGTGCGGGAAACCTGGTAAAATCGCTCAAATTCAAGCGAGTTGAAGGAAATTAATAAAAATGATGCGGGTTCTTCCCCCCCTCCCCCCACCCCGTGTGCTGTAAAAGCTGCCAGGCCCAGCGGGAGAAAGGGGGTCGTGGGGGCCTGGCTAAGGGGGTCCCCTCAGGTACAGGCGTAATCAGGGTTGACCAGTGAGGGTGACACGGGGGCCACCAGCCACGTGACCTTCCCCCAGCCTGTAAAAGGGACAGAACCGCCCTCTGCCCCAGGCCCCACCTCCTCCGTGACCTTGCCCTGCCCTTGCCCCACCGCTTTCTCCATCCGATGGGGCCTGGGGAACTAGTGGGGCAGGGTCCGGGGCTGGCAGCAGGGCCATGGCCCCCCACACTCACTGGCAGCGGCATCCCCAGCTCGGGCCCTTGGCCTCCCTGCCCAGGGTGCTTGGGGGACATGTGCTTCTCTTGCCACCCCATGCGGCACTTGTCAGGGGCTGCAGGTTGGATCGTGAGGGGCTCAGAGAGCAGAAAAGGGATTCGCGCCCGCACAGGGACACGACTTCCAGGGAACCTTGCATGGGAGCTGAGGGCAGCTCCAACCCCTGCACCAGCAGCAGCTGCTGGAGAGGAGGGAACAGCCCGGCTGCCTGCACCATGGCACCAGACAGAGGAGAAGCCGCCCTGCCCTGCCCGGCTCTGGCTTCCCGGCTCCAAACTGCCAGGGGCAGGGAGAGAGCAGGGTGGGTCTGTCCCTGCGACTGCCCTGCACTTCCACTGACGTTCGGGGGCACCATCCCCAGGTCTGCCCAGGGGCTCAGGCGGCTTCTGCTGCACGGTGAGCACTGGGGATTCGGGATCCAGCCCTGCCAATCCCAGCTCCCGTTTGGCTTCAGCCCCTCAACCTCTGCTTTGAGCCCCGAGGGGTTCCCAGGCCTTGGGACTTCAGCCAGTGCTGGGGATCGAGGCTTCAGCCTGGGGGTGCTGGGTATTGAGTGTGGACACCAGCAACTGAGCTTAGATAATGAACAAAACCATTACAAAGGAGCCAGAGGGTCACCCCATCCCACAGTCTCAGCAGCTCACAGCTGGGAACTGGGCTGGGCTGGGCCATCACTTCCTGGGGGCTCACAGGCGAAATGAGGCCTGTTCCCGTCACTGCCAGGAAGGGGGCGAGGGCTGGGAGAGCAGAACACGCCATGGGAGAGACGCTGCCCCTAGGTTAGAGGAAGCCCAGTGGGGAGAGCACCCAGCTCAGAGTCATGAGAGCGGCGCTCTCTGCTCGGCCCTGCAAGCACCTTGTGTGTGACCCTGGGCAAGTCACGTCAGGGCTCTGGGCCCAGTTCCCTTCCCTGTCCCCCAGGGATACCACATTCAAACCAGTGTTTCCTTCTGCTCCAGGGATGCAGACGGAGCTCTCCGAGACGACGAGGAACCAGGCAGACCAGAGCGAAGAGGAGGAACCAGCCCCCCAGCCCATCCCATTAGAAAGGAGCAGCTCCCACACGACTATGGTAAAAACTTAAAAAACAACAGAGTCCGGTAGCACGTTATAGACTCACAAACCATGTAGATGGGATCATGGGCTTTCGGGGCACAGCCCACTTCTTCAGATGACCAGCCAGTGGGAAGTCCAGAACCAAGAACAAATAAGGGACGGAGCGGAGGAAAAAAATTGAGGGGTAGGGGGGAAGAGGACACTGGGTAGATAAGTCTCAAAGGGATAGCCGAGCCAGTCTGTAACAGGAAACACTTACAAATGAGGCTTGTGGCTGAGCCAGTGGAAAGCGTCCCCTGCGGGGCGTGTGACTATCTCCCCAGCCGGTGTCTCAGAGGAGAATGACCTGCCCCCCTCCGGCCCAGGGATCGAAAGGAAACACTCACCCTTGAGACCAGCTCCCCTGAATAAAGCCTTGTAACACGGGGGATTATGGGGGCACCGCACCGAGGGGCCAGTCAGGGCACTTTGCTCAGAGACAGGGCTACTGAGAGCCCAGAACGGGGGGTTCTCCACTGCAAGGATCCAAACCAGCCCCAAACGGCACTTCTGTTCCCCACCCTGGCTAGTAAGAAGCCCTGCAAGCAACCCCCTTAGACACTCCTGCCCTCTGGGCCACCACCCGCACCGCCCCTTCTGCAGCGTCGTATCTGCCAGGGCTCGTACTGCCAGCGTTCAGTGTCGTCTGGTCAGGGTTGTCCCGGGGCGCTCCTGACAGGTCCCCTTCTCCCTTGGTGATGTCAAACTTTCAGCTGCGTGTGTGGGTGCCTGTGCTCCCGTCATCTACACGTGAGTTCCCAAACTGCAGGGGCATGCCCTCCTGGGGGGGGTGAAGAAATTCCAGTGGGGGCACGAGGGGACCCAGCCCCCCTCAACTTCTGCCCCCATAAGTTTTTCTGCTATTGGGGGGACACATGAGGGTTTCTCAAAAATAAAAAAGAGGGCGTGATGCTGAAAAGTTTGGGAACCACTAATCTAGAGCGGTAGACCCCGTGCACTTGGGTCAACACAGAAGATCTCCACGAGCCCCCAGAAAGGACAGATGCAGGCAAGGTTTGCAATCAGACCAGCAGGTTTATTGTCAAATGCGACGCCCTCACAGTTAGTAGCCCTCACGTCACTTCTTTATGTACCAGGCTGCCACCCTTAAAGGTATTAGGTTGACACCTCCAGACGAACCTACTAGACACAACCAATTACCTTGTACCTGGTGGTTTGATCCAAACATCCCTATCCATAGTGCTGTCATCCCGACCCTGTGCTGAACCTGGGTCGGTAAGTCCCTTGTCTACGGGGAGTGTGCTGGGACCGAGCTGTTTCTGCAGGGAAATGTTCTGTTACCATCCTCCCGGAATGTTTGCGGGCATGGCCTGTGCCTCGGACCTCTGCAATATCGGCAGCCCTGTCCTTCCCAAGCTTCTGTCTGCAGGACCTGCCTTTTGCTCACTGCTTAGCTTTGCTTTATGTTAGCAAAGCATTGACGGTTGCTCAGGTCTTAGGCCTCACACTAGGCCTCCACGGTCAGGCCCTTTTGTTACTACATACAGGTGAGAGGTTATGAAAAGAAATCCCATCAAATCCAAACAGGTTCCTCTGATCCTTAAGAGCCAGTCACCCGCCCAGGTCAATTGAAACCTCAGAGCTTACCGAAAAGAGCTTGCAGTGCCCATCCCATAGAATTGAAAATAGGAAGGTTTATTAATAAAAGAAAGAAAAAAAAGGTTGAGCCTAATATTGTTAAAGGACTCAAATTACATTCCCCGACTGCAAAGCTCTTTGTGCCGGCGTGTAGGAGATGAAATGAACGGCTGTCTTAGGGCAAGTTTCAGGAATACGTCCTCTCCTAGGCTGGATGTATTTCTGAAGCACCCTCTGCCTTCCCCACCCGGCAGCGTGTGGCGCTACCACCGAACTGGCAGGAATCACGGGCAGGACAGGAAGTAGTTGAGACTGAAGGAGCGAGTCTCCCTGCCGACCACTCTGGGGCCACTTCAGGCTTCAGTTTGTGGCCGAGATCCTTTATAGTGGATTTGCCAGAGTGAAGACAGCAATGAAGATGAAAATGGAGGAACCCTCAGAGCCCCTTTATCCCCCTGCCCATGGGGTGGGAATCCCATTGTTCTCCTGTGAAAGTCTGTCCCAAGATGGAGTCTGTCCCATGAGCAAGTCACCGCTCCAGGCCTGACTCAGTTCTTTTTAGGCAGCAGCCACGGCTTGCATGCTGAACATTCACAGCAAAGCTCATCAGCTGTGATTGGCACTACCTGAGGTCAGTGAAGTGCTGCTACTCACTTGACTAGCAACCCTGTCAAGGCTGTTCCCCACTCCGGCAGGATGAATGCAGAAGTTGGGGGCCTGCAATAGCACTCCAAAACCTTGCCTCTACAAGCGCTGGTACAAAAACTTCCCGCCCCAATCCTAATACCCAGATTTTGGGGAATCCACTGCTCACATCGAGTGCTATGAACCCACAAACAGGGGCGGACACTTGAAACCAACCAGGGGTACCCCAAGCTCTTTTCCTTCAAAGAAGCTTGAAAAAAGAAAAGAGAAAATCAAGCTGCAGTCTCTGGTGGCTGACCCCTCAGTCAGAGGCCTGCAGGTCCACAGAGACAGACCATCCAGGACACAAAAATCAACCAATACCGGTTAATTAGAAAACAGAACAAATTCTTACTATGAAAACAAAGCTACAGTTGCAAGCATAGTAATTTGGCTAGCTGGAAAGAGCCACCATTTGACACAGGTACTCAGGGAAAGTCCCTGGTCTGAAGACTTAGTTAGAAAAGTGGGAGGAAAAAGCACTAAGAAGCTCAGACTTTATTTCCATATCCCCAAACAAGGAAAACAAGAAATCCTGACAGACTAGCTAAACTCTTCCCTGCTTACACATTGTAAGAAGTCGCTTTTTGGACAGCTGAGCGTTTCCTGTCTCCCTTGATACTTGGAAGAAACTGGTCGGTACTTGGAAGAAACTTGAAAGAAAATTCCTACCTGCGTTGTTATTGGCTGACCATCCCATACTGGGCTAGGAACAGGAGACATTAGTTCATGTCTTAGTCACCGGATGTTCCTGTCCTGATTATGACAGACCCTTTCAAAGGGCTTGGCCAAGCCTCCAGCTGAGCTCTCCCAGTAGCCCACATTTGAAATACAAGCGCAGCACCCGGGTGGTAACTTCCAGCACCAACATCACACCTGCCTGTGAGCAGCAGAAGCAGAATGGGCCTGGCACTGGGGACTGGCCCGGAGCCCTCGGTCTGGGGTTCTCGTCGGCAGAGAGACTCACTCCTTCAGTCTCAGCTACTTCCTGCCCTGCGCATGGTTCCTGCCAGTGGGGAGGTGGCGCCACACGCTGCCGGGTGGGGAAGGCAGAGGGGGTTTCCGGATGGGCCCTGCTCTCAGTCCTTTCCGCGCAGACATCGTGGGTGCTAGAGCCGCTGGACCCATCTGCTCAGGCCCGGGTGGGGGATGGAACATGGGGCATGTTCTCCAGTGGCCCCTCTGCTCACTTCACAAGCGCTGGAAAGGGCTCTGCAGGGCTCTGCGGGTTTCTCAGCCAAAGCTCCCCTGGGTGCAGCGGCCGTGAGCTCTAGGGGCCTGTGATACCTAGGATCCAACAACATTCCTGGCTCGTGGACCCGGCTCCACTAAAGTTTGAGGCTGGGGCTCTCTCCTGCCCCTTCCCCACTGCCTCTGGGTGTTTTACTCATAGACTCATAAACTTTAAGGTCAGAAGGGACCATTATGATCATCTAGTCTGACCCCCTGCACCGTACAGGCCACAGAATCTCACCCACCCCTCCCAGAATAATCCTCTCACCTATATCTCAGATATTGAAGCCTTCAAATACTGTGAAGACCCCAAGATGCAGAGAATCCTCCAGCTGTGATCTGTGCCCCATGCTAAAGAGGAAGGCGAAAAACCTCCAGGGCCTCTGCCAATCTATCCTGGAGGAAAATTCCTTCCCGACCCCAAATATGGCGACCAGCTAAACCCTGAGCATGTAGGCAAGACTCACCAGCCAGACACCCAGAAAGTTCTCTATAGTAACTCCTAAAAGAGCCCAGGTTCCCCTCCTGTCACCAGGGGCAAGGGGGCTAAAGGACCTTCCCACCCACCCTCACTTTGTGTGCGGCGGCAGCACGTCCCTGAGGCGCCTGGGTGGGAGGGGTGTCTCCTCAGGCTGCCACCACCTGAGCACCCCTGGGGCCAATGGGAGGTGCGGGGGCGACCCCAGTGGGCAGCAGCTCACGGAAACCCTCTGGCCTAAGAGCTGCTGCTGGAGGGGGGGGGGGCGGGTCACTGTGACGGACCGGGCCGGGTCTGGTCACCACTGAGAGCGTCGGCTGAGGGCGAATTGCTCAGAACAAGAGCAAATTAGTCGAAACAATAGTTAAGAATAAAATTGTGAGGCATGTAGAAGAACATAATTTGTTGGACAAATGTCAACGTGGCTTTCTGTAAAGGGAAATCCTGTCTTACTAATCTATTAGAGTTCTTTGAAGGGGTTAACAAACATGCAGACAAGGGGGATCCAGTAGATATAGTTTACTTAGATTTTCAGAAAGCCTTTGACAAGGTCCCTCACCAAAGGCTCTTGTATAAATTACAAGGCCATGGGATAAGAGGGAAGCTCCTTTCTTGGATTGAGAACTGGTTAAAAGACAGGAAACAAAGGGTAGGAATAAATGGTAAATTTTCAGAATGGAGAAGGGTAACTAGTGGTGTCCCCCAAGGGTCAATCCTGGGACCAATCCCTTTCAAATTATTCATAAATGATCTGGAGAAAGGGGTAAGCAGTGAGGTGGTAAAGTTTGTGGATGTTACAAAAATACGCCCAACTATAGGTACAGTATGATGGGGGCTAGTTTGGCTATGACAAATCAGGAAAGAGATCTTGGAGTTATCGTGGACAGTTCTCTGAAAACTTCCACACAGTGTGCAGCGGCGGTCAAAAAGGCAAATAGGATGCTAGGAATTATTAAGAAAGGGATAGAAAATAAGACACAGTATATCTTACTGGCCCTGTTTAAAACTATGGCACGCCCACATCTTGAATACTGTGTACAGATGTGGTCTCCTCACCTCAAAAAAGATATTTTGGCCTTGGAAAGGGTTCAAAAAATGGCAACTAAAATGATTAGGGGTTTGGAACAGGTCCCATATGAGGAGAGGTTAAAGTGACTGGGACTTTTCAGTTTGGAAAAGAAGAGACTGAGGGTATGTCTACACTACCCCCCTAGTTCGAACTAGGGGGGTAATGTATGCATACCGAACTTGCTAATGAAGCCCGGGATTTGAATTTCCCGGGCTTCATTAGCATAAAGCCGGCTCCGCCATTTTTAAAAGCCGGTTTGTTCGTACCCCGTGCCGCTCGGCTACACGTGGCATGGGCTAGATAGTTCGAACTACGTAGCCATTCCGATCTATCTGTACACCTCATTCCACGAGGCGTACAGATAGATCGGAATGGCTACATAGTTCGAACTATCTAGCCCATGCCACGTGTAGCCGCGCGGCACGGGGTTCGAACAAGCCGGCTTTTAAAAATGGCGGAGCCGGCTTTATGCTAATGAAGCCCGGGAAATTCAAATCCCGGGCTTCATTAGCAAGTTCGGTATGCATACATTACTCCCCTAGTTCGAACTAGGGGGGTAGTGTAGACATACCCTGAGGGAGGATATGATAGAGGTCTATAAAATCATGAGTGGTGTGGAGAGGGCCGATAAAGAAAAGTTATTTATTAGTTCCCATAATAGAAGAACTAGAGGACAGCAAATGAAATTAATGGGTAGCAGGTTTAAAACTAATAAAAGAAAGTTCTTCACACAGCACGTAGTCAACCTGTGGAACTCCTTGCCAGAGGAGGCTGTGAAGGCTAGGACTATAACAGAGTTTAAAGAGAAGCTAGATAATTTCATGGAGGTTAGGTCCATAAAAGGCTATTAGCCAGGGGATAGAATTGGTGTCCCTGGCCTCTATTTGTCAGAGGCTGGAGAGGGATGTCAGGAGACAAATCGCTTGATCATTATCTTTGGTCCACCCTCTCTGGGGCACCTGGTGCTGGCCACTGTTGGCAGACAGGACACTGGGCTAGATGGACCTTTGGTCTGACCCAGTACGGCCTGTGATGGACCGGGCCGTGTCTGGGCACAGCCTCCGCCTCCCTCGCCTTTCGACGCACGTCGGCAAGGGCCTTCCCATGTTCCAGCTCGATTCCTTCAGTGCCTGCTGCTTTCTAATTTCATCTGCAACAGCATCCCTGGCACCGGGTGGGCACTGCTCCCTTCCCTGCTGGTCATTTCGTATTAGCAAAGACCTCAGTTCCGGCTTAAAAGCTTTTTCTCTGAATTCAGTGATTGTCTCCAATCACAAATCATCTAGAGCCTTTCGGTCAAGACTCTCATGTAGTTGCTGACTCATTGCAGCTGCTCTTTAACCAATCAAACTCTCTACACCCAAAAATAAAAATAAATAAAAATTTAGAACCGCTTGAGGGTCTGATCCAAAGCTTAATTGACCAAGATCTGAGGATCCTGCCGTCTATACCACTGTGACGGACCAGGCCAGGTCTGTGCACTGCTAAGGGTGTTGGCTCAGGGTGAATTGCTCAACACAAGGACGCTTTACAGCCCCAGACCAGAGACCTTCCCAAACAGGTCACAAACCAGTCAGACCGCGCAAAACCCCTCAGACACCACAGTTCCCTCTGTGCCCCAATCAGCCCTGGGCCTAACACACAGGTGAGGGGATCTAGAACCCAATCCCACCTACCCTGAACGGGTCTTTCCGGTCCCAAAGAACCAGCCACAATTCCCCGGTCACTTAGGGGAGAAACCTGCCTAGGACAAGGGGCTCTATGGAGGGGGATGCAGGGAATGGAGGAAGTGGGGTGGCCCTTGGGGTCCCTGCCCCGCTGAGAGGCTCCCATCTCTCCTCAGGCAGAGGGGACCAGGGAAGGGCTGAGAGATGGGAGAACCCTCAGCACCGGGTGAGGCTGCTCCACAAAAGGTCTCAGGTGGCTCCTCCGTGCTCACTAGGCCCTGCCAGCCCCCAGGGAGCGAGTGTCCCAGGGCAGCTGCCCAGTGGAAATGCTCAGTCCCAACAGGCTCTGTCCCTGTTCATTGCAGACCCTCGGGGAGCCGCCTGCCTCAGCCCAGCCCACAGCCCTGCTGCTGGAAGCCTTGAAGGCTCTGACGGCCCCCGCCCTGGAGAGCTTTCAGGCGGCAGAGGAGGCGCCGAGAGCCACCGTGTCCCAGCACAGCGCCCGCATGGAGCGAGTAAGAGACGCCCGGCGAGGGGCAGGGCATGTGGAGAGAGGGGCTGGGAGAACTGGCTCTGAGGAAACCGGCCCTGGGGCACAGGGTCAGGGTGAGGGGCAGGTCGGCTCAGCCCCTTTCTAGGAGGCTCTGAGCATCAGTCGCTCCCCTGCTCAATTAAGCCCCATCGCCCGCCGGGGAGGCAGGAATTCGACCCGCGAGACACCCGGGAACTGGAGCCCAGAGTGGCTTGTTGACTTCCCAAGACTGCGCTGGGGGCAGCGGCAGGGTCAGCAAATGACCCCAGGAGAAGGCCTTGTCCAGGGCCCCTAGAACCAACCTGCCTCGTGGGGCGTGCGGCCGCGTTGCTGCAGTTGGCTCTGCTGGGAATTCTCAGCCAGGCAGAGCCCTGGGCCCTTCGCCAGGCAGGTCTCTTGGGGAAAAGACTCGGGGGTCACGTTCCCGACAGGCCTCTCAACGGGGCCTTTTCTCCCTCGGCCCCACGCCGGTGACGCTCCCGCCCTTCCCCCAGCGCCGTCTGCCGGGGGGGCGGCCTGGCAGGAGGCCGCTCTCGATCAATCCCCCCTCAGCTGTGTGGCTCCCTCCAGATTGGATACATCGTGGGAAAGATTTTCAGCTGGCTGCGCGACGTCGGGGATCCCAGAGCCAGAGGAGCCGCGCTGGGGACCATCGCCCTGCTGGCTCGCGCCCACCCCCGGGACGTGGTTCCCGCCTGTGTGGCCCACGCGCTGCCATGGGACAGGTAGGGAGAGGCTGTTACCACCTCAGTCCCTGATCTCCCTTCCCCCCTCCTGCCAGGGCAGAGCACAGGAAGGGCCTGGCCGGAGACAGGGATGGATCCAGCTCCCTGCTGGGCACAGGGCTGCCCCGGTCTCCTAAGAGAAGATGCCCAGGCCCAGCTCCTGAGGGGACGGCTGCTAAGGGAAGGGAATAAATGCAGAGCTTGTGGAAGGAACTCTCCTGCCTCAGCTTCCCTGCCCCCCAGGGTCTCTTTTGAGAGCCCCTTTCTCGCCCCCTTCCCAGCCTCTCCCTGGGGAGGCAGGAGGGGGCCAAGCAGGGAGGCTCTGATTTTGGTTTCTGACCTTGCAGAGGTGCCAGGGAGCTGTGGAAGGCCGTGGGGGAAGAACCACAGCTCCCCCGGCAGGTGCTGCAGCAGCTGCTGGACGCGCTCCGGAAGAGCCACCGGGAGGAGAGGAGCCGCAGCGTGTCTCTGGCTGTAAGTGACACTGGAGCTGTCCCGTAGGGAACTCACCACTACAGGGAGGATGCTGCATCTGTGGGGGGGAAGGGGGCTTCAACCCCTCTTAGTGTCAGGCCACGGCCCCACTGCACACTGGGCACACAGCCGTGTCACGGGGAGAGCCCCCCTGCTCCCCTCCGGAGGGGGTGTCCGGCCTCTGAGGCCCCTCACTTTGTGGTCAACCCCGCATGCACCACGATGCTCCAATCAGCACTGCAGCTCCCTTCACACAGGGCAGTGCGGCCTAGCAGCCGGAGGCAATAACTCCTAGTGGGATTGGTGCGGAGGGGTAGGGGACCCAGGGCGCCCTCTCCACCGGGTCCCAGTCCAGCGCTCTGTCAGCATTGGAGGAGGCACCACTAGCTCTGGGGGAATCAAGTAGAAACTCGCCGAGCACCTGGGGTTCAACTCCCCGCCTGAGCTGCTTTCTGCCAGCTCCTCTCTTGTTGTCTGCGCCGTCTCTTTCCTCCAAACTGGGGCATCTGCTGCAGTTCCCTGCTGACTGGCGATGGCGTCTGGGTGCCCCTGCGCTGCTCCTCAGGAGCCCCACCAGCACCTCCGTCCCCGTCCGTCAGCCCTGACTGAGCTCGCCACCGGCCTTTCTAGCCACCTCCAGCTGGCGCCTGTCCAGCAGGCCTGTGGGGTAGGACTGTCTCAGCCAGGTAGCCAGGCTGCACCTCTGCAGCTCTAGTGCAGAGATGGGACACTCCGTGTCAGGGGCTGATCCCCACTCTGAGTGCAGAATTTGGAGGCCGGAAAGAAAAAGTTGTCTCTACAGGCTCTGCTTCCAGAACTCCCCAGGGTCAAAGATTTACTAACTGACAGAGACACAGACAGAGCTGCTGACCTTCCAGGACACAAGAAGCAAATATTGACCTGAAAAAAGTGATTTTTTTTACCAAAGAAAAGCTACACTGGATAACACAGACTTGGTTGCGCGCTTTGACAGAGCAAGTAAGGAAAACAAATGAAAACACAGAGAAAATCTCTAGGAACAGTTTTCAGAGGGGAAGCAGAGATTCCCACAGAGCAATTCAAACCGAAATGAAAAATAAAGAAAAATACCCCAGTTTTTCTGAAATAAGAACAGTTGGAGGGTGAGTTTGTAAGAAGCTCGAGTGTGTGAGAACGACCGATGTGCTTCTCGTTATTTGCAATTCCCTTTGCTCTGCCCTTTCTCACCTGCAACCACTTAAATCCCACGGCGTGTACTTAATAAACTCACTTGTATTTACTAGCAAGCGTTGTGTGAACAATTGTGACCTGGGGAGCAATCAGTGTGTCCATCCTCCTTTCACTGTTAAAGGGGGCTCACGGGAACAATTTATTTGGGGGTTGGGTTCCCAGAAGCTGTGCCTGAAACTGCACTCTCCTCAGACCCGCAGGGATTCAGTGTCTGTATTGCTCTTGGGTGGATGGGAGGGAGGGCTCCTGTGCCCTGGCTGGGCGAGACCAGGAGATCTGGCCCAGAGGACGGGGTGGTGAGAAACCCCATAGAGCCAGGAGGAAAGTGTCAGTGGCTTTGCCAGCACTCTGGGAAGCACCCAAGGAGTCCTCTGTCATAGAGGGATAAGGGATCTTTCGGAAAAGGCTTTATTTTCCACAAGATCAGCGTCTAGACTGGCGCTTTTTTCCGACAAAGCTCCGTGCGGAAAAAAAGCGGCAGCCATTTTTATGCTAATGAAACGGGGGAGAGTTAAATCCCAACTTCATTAGCAATTGCGATACGTCTAATTTGCATCCCTTTTACGAAAAAGGGATGTAGTCTAGACGTAGCCAAACTGTCTCCCTAACTGAGGACTACATGGTGGCAGAGGAGCCAGGGAAGCCAGACCCGAAGCCGGAGCATTCGAGAGAGTGACACAAGCAGCACGTCCGGGGTCCCTACAACCGGGTCACGAGGATCGGAACTGACCCGACAGAAGTTCCCATTGACCCAGGTCAAGTAGTTTGGGATCTTGGGGGGATTTCGTGGAAGAGCAAAGGAGCGATCCAACCTTCGGAAGGCCTGGGAGCAAGTGACAGGCACGAGCCAGACAGATGGTCAACCCCAGAGCCGGACCCAGGCATCCCGGTTTGAGATCAGCAAGGACCTTCCTCATGAGCATTAGCCCAGAAGGCACAAGCAGACCAGTACGACGGGGGAGCGAAAACGAGGACCTGAAACCCGGGATGTGATGGAAAGCCAGTCGCCGGGAGCAACGTGGGGTCTGCACCGACACCGCTTCGACCTCCCGGCATCGCCCCGGCTCCCTGCTGCTTGTGGCGCTGGAGTTACTCAGGCGGCAGAGGGGCAGTGATGCCCCCCCGGTCACGTCTGGCAAGCTGAAGGGCGGGGCTAGGCCATGAAGACAGAGAACGGGAAATAACGTCACCCGGACTCTTCCGCCCTTTCCAGGAGGTTCCCATCTGCGTCCATTCTAGGAACAGGAGACGGTTCAGGGGCCATCACATCTCCCTTCCCCCCAGAGGATCTCACCCTCCTTCCTCATAAGCCGCAAGGAAATGGAAAATGGAAGCAGGATGACAGCCAAAGCCATGGGAGCGGATGGGCAGGTGGGGACAGCTCAGTGACATTTCTGTCTCCTGTCTCCAGGCAATGGACACGCTGTACGAGATCCTTTTCCTCTGGGGATACCGAGAAGCCATCCTGGAAATGTTTCCCCAGCTCCTCCTCGTCTGCGTCAGGCAGGTGCAGTACGTGCTGGACCTGTGCCTGCCAGGGACTTGGAGGGCCCAGAAGACATCCAGCCCGGAGGGATCCAGCAGCCTCAGCCCCTTGAGGTAACGGCGGAAAGGAAGGGGAAGAACAGATTTGTTCTGCTCAGCCCCTGTGGGACCTGCCTGGCCCTCTGCTGTGCGTGTCTCTACAGCCCAGGGGCAGTTGTGGGCAGGTCTGTGTGGAGGGAGCGGTGCTGGGCGCCCGTGAGCGTCTGAGCCACACTTGCTCCTCTGACTCCGACCACAGGCCAGGGGCCACGTCGGCACGTCCCCATGTGCTCCCGGCCGAGGGGTCAGGGCTTTTCTCCGTGCCTGTTGAGCCCGCTGGGCCTCTGTCCCACAAGACTCCACCCCAGGACAGCGTGGCCAGAGCACACACAGAGTGCACAAGACCGGCGGGAGGGGGGGGGGGCCGTGTCACAGGCAGGCAGGACGAGGAGGGGCCCGTGACGCTGATTCCACGGGGACAACCAGGGAACCACCTGGCTAGAAACTCGATGAGTCTGTGGCATGGCCAGGGCCCGTTGGGCAGGGCCGTGCCCTCACACGGTGCTGGGTCCATCCCGGGGGAGGCCGGCTGCTGCTGACCACGCCGGGTTTCCCAGGCCTTGTGCGGTTTGCGCTGCGTGGGGCTGGGGTCGAGTTCTGACACCCGGACTTTTTATTGCCTCTAGCACCTCCCTGGAGGCCGTGAAGACCCTTTTCTCCATGCCCAGATACTGGAAGGAATTTGCCAGTATCCAGCTGCAGCAGGGCTGGGACATGATGGCCTCCCGCCAGCGCTTCTCCCAAGGGGTGGGCTTGATCGCAAGGTAGAGTCTGGGCAATGGGAGCTCAGTGGGAGACCCTCCTCTGCCCCCGCCGGCCCTCTCAGCCCCGCCATGGGAGAGCGACGCTCTCTCCCCTTGGTAACTCTGGGCATTTTCTCTGTCCTGTTCCAGGGTCATGGTGGAGCACCAGACCCCACAGCTCCCTGCGGTGCTCAGAGAGGCCATCGCCGTCATGCAGAGTCAGGAGGAGCAGCCCCAGAGAAATATCGCCCTGACTTTCTGCACCGAGGTGAGATTCCGGAGCCGCCAGGCACATGTGGGCTTGTGCAGAGCAGCTCAGTCCCGTCCCAGGCAGGCAGGCAGGCACCGGGGCCCATCGCCAGCAGCTCGGCAATGCCAAAGCCAGCCGGCTCCTCTGCCCACGTGGATCCTAGTGGGGCCGGGCAGAGTGGTGGGGGGCAGGGTGAGATTGCTCCTGGCTGGATGTGCCTCCGTGGGACCATGTGACAAGAGAAGATGTTTCTCCAGCGCCCTGAGGCCGGGCCTCTCTCCTCGCCTTTGCCTGGGGTTTCATTTTCTCCTGCCACGGCTCGCTCCAGGACACGCTGCGATGCCCAGAGATTCCCCTTTCCCTGGGCTTCATTAGGGGCTTGTGCATTAGTCGCCCCTCTGGGAATGGACCATCTCAAACACCAGCCGCTGGCTCCTTACCCCCAGAGATTTTGTGTGGCAGGAAGTGACCAGCTGGCAAAGATGCTGGCACACGAACAGACCGAGAGGCAGATTTCTGCTCCTGCAGCTGATGTTGATTTTCTCTTTCCAGTTTCTCCGGAGTCCTTCCATCCTCACCACAGTCACCAGATCGGAGCTCCAGGAACAGCTGATGGAATGGACCAAAGATCCCAATCCGGAGATACGGAGGCTCTGTCTGCAGGGCCTGGGCAGTATCATCTTCCAGCCAGAGAAGGTGAGGGGCAGGACTTGCCCAGGTGAGACGTTGCTGCACTGGGAGATAACAGACACATCACTGTTGCAACCCCTGTTCTATGCCGTTACTGAGCAAGCCAGGCGTGAGGTGTCCCTGCTCCCTGGTGCGGGCAGAGCATGGTCGGTGGAGGCAGTGGGGGAGGGGAAGGAGACTCAGGGCGTCGCTCAGGGCAATGGGGGGAGAGTGTCGGCTGACAACAAGCCCAACCTCGGCAAGGACAGACGAGTCGGGGGGCGGGGTCAGAGCTCGGGGGGCGGGGCCTGGAGCGGCTCCAGGCAGGCGACAGGGTGACTCTGCTCAAGGGCCAGGAGTGCAAAGCACCTGCCAGAGCGGCAGGAGAACGACTTTCTCCCCCGCTGGGGGCTGGCCGATGGGGGGATGGTCCAGCCCCTGCCCAGGCTCTGTCCCAGGCCAGGCGTGAGCTGCCTTCTGCCTTCCTGCAGGGGCAGTTGTTACGGGCCCAGCTGCCAGGGACCATCGCCATGTTCTGCGCCAGGAACGCATGGACTGTCCTGGAGGCCCTGAAGGACGCGGCAGACGCCATCTACCTGCTCGCCGGGGAGGGGCTTGGCTCCATCTCCCAGGACATGGCAGTCAGCCTGCGCCCGCTCATTGACGACGTAAGGCCGGGACCCCGGAGAAGCACATTCCCCCTCCCCTGATGTCCTGTTATGACCCTGCCCAGCCCCTCCCCGCCCCCCAGGCCAGCCACACAACACCCAAGGGGGCCCCTGCCAAGGGTGGGGAGTCTCCTACTCAGCCCCCTCCCTGGCAGAGCCCTTCTGGGAAATGGGGGCGCCAAGCTACCAGCCCTGCTGCAGCCTCCCCTCCCACCCTCCTGTGCCCAGCCCCTCCCCGAGCCCCAAGGAGGCAGGCGGGAGCCTCAGGTCCCAGTGCCCCGGGAGGGGAGGCCAGAGCAGCCTCTGTCGCCAGGGGCCTGGGCCTTCCCTCAGCCCCCTCAGGCCTTGCTGGGGAAGGAAGCAGGGAAGGGGCAATGGGAGGGGAGGAGAGGGATGGGGAAGAGGGACGGAGACGGAGGGACCCAGGAAGTGCAGCAGGAATGAGGTGAGGATGGAGATTCCTCGTAACTTGCCCCTTTCCACCCTTCACCCCCCACATGCTCAGTGCCTCCCCTGCCTGGCACTGCACAGGGGTGGGCTGGGTCTCTCCAGGCCGGGCGGACGGGGGAGAAGAACATGGAAAGATTGGCCCCTCTCTGGACTCCAGGCGGCTGGGGGGCTGGGTGCAGGAAGCTCTCCACACACATTGCACCATGGACCTCTGGGTCTCAGCCCTGGCCAGCGCACAGTGTCTGTGGGGCTGCCTGGTGGTTGCGGCTTCCGCGGGCCAGGGCGGGTCCCGGTCGGGGTGCTGGAGCCGTGTGCGATTTGCGGCCGTCAGGCCCCTGACCCTGGGACACGGCCTGGCTCTCACGGGCTTCCCCGCCCCGCGTGTCCTTACCAGGAGAGGGGCAATGTCCGCTCAGCCGCAATCTCACTGCTTGGCACCATGCTGGGCGGGGTGAAGGGCCCGGACAGACCCCGCGTGCGGCAGGAACTCACCCGCTGCCTGCTCCCGCTGCTGCTCCACCTGGCAGACGAGGAGCAGAGAGTGATCCTGGTAAGTGCCCCCTCGGTATGTCCCGGAGAGCAAAGCGCCAGAGTCCCCCGGGCTCCACCACTCTCCAGAGCCCCTGCCCAGCCAGGGCCATTGGGGACGTGCAGGGAGGCCTGAGGGGGGCCCCTTGGCTCTGACTCTCTGGCATCCCGGAGCCCCGGCGCTGCCGTCTCTACGCAGAAGGGCCGAGCTGTGGACATCCCGTCTGGCTCTCGCCAGCCAATGCTCAGCTCCCGCCCGAGCAGCGTCCCCTGCAGAACAAGGGGCAGGAGGCTCCCCAGGCAGAGTAGGAGCCCAAGGGGCAGGGAGGAGGGGACGCGCCCCAGACGCTCCCTCTCTCAGCGAGGCCCCTCTCGCTCTCCCCTCGTGCTGCAGAGCTGCAAAGCGACGCTCTTCCGCTGCGCCGTGTTCCTCGGCTGGGCCCATCTCAAGAGTCTCTTCTGCAGCCTGGCCTGGGATGGCTCCTCGCGGCTCTTGCCCGGCGTCGGGAAGTGCCTGGTAGGTGAATTCTGTGGGCCCGGGGAGCGGTGACCGGGGAGCTCAGGGAGACCTTTCTTCCCCCACACCGAGTGCCCAGGGGGATTCTCCCCCGCTCGTCAAGCAGGGAGCAGAGGCAGCCCCCCCAGAGGGGCTCGGCCTTTCCTCAGTTGTTATCCAATCCCACCCTTTCCACTGCCCCCATCTCCCGAACTTAGCGCTGCCCCTGCCTCCTGCCCGTGGACTCCTGCCCCTCTGCCTGTGCCCAGCTTAGAAATGCTCTTCCCCAAGGGCCCGACTCTGGACATCTGGGCTCCTACTGGCTCTTGCCCTGGCTTCCCTCTGTGCTTCAGCGACCCTGGCCTGTCAGCTGTAGGTTGATCACTTTGTCTGGTCTGAGCATGTCTCCTGCTCTGCTCCTAGATGAAGAATTACAAGAGGAACTTCCCCAGATTCCTGTTCCAGGCCTTAGAGTATCTGGAAAGCTCCCAGGCGTCCATCAGACATTCTGCAGCCCTCTTCATCGGTAAGCAAAGCAGCCCCCGGGAGCTGTTCCAGGGCTGTTAGAGTTAATAAAATCTGCACATGAACAAAAAGGGGTTTCAGGACAAGCATCAGCCAGCACCTCAGGCGCCTGCTGCAACTGCAGCTGTGAAACAGGGATGGAACATAGAGGAGTTAGTTGAATAAAATATCAGTGCTATTGTGTTTGGGTGTGTGATTTCGTTCCTCCCGTCCCTGGCGTACTGCTGCTCGGTCTGCAGCTTGCCCAGGTAAGAAGTATCACGTGCTCTTTCCTAAATGACTAGAAGTCAAGTTGTCTAAAAGAATTGCACCCGGTGTGCCCTCTGAGACGGCATGAAATGCTGCTCCGAGCTCTCAATGAACATTACGGGGGAGGGAGAGCTCAGTGCTTCGAGCATTGTCTTACTGAACCCAGGGTTATGAGTCAGTCTTTGAGGGGACCGTTTAGGAATCTGGGGCAAATCTGTCAGGGATGGTGCTTGGTCCTGCTGCGCGGGCAGGGGGCCGGACCTGATGGCGTCTCAAGGTCCCTTTGAATTCCAAAGTTCTCTGTTTTACTGCTCAGATTTGCACTCTTGTTTGAAGAAATATGGGAACGATTAAAAAATTCAATGGCGATTAATTGCAGGCTTAACCGTGTGCACCTCCCCTTTGAGTTCAATCTCCTTCGCCAATCGGCCTTTCAGTGATTCCTGGGGTCGGATGCTTTCTCCATTGTGTTTTGCATCACACTGAAGGACTGTCTTGAATTTCCCAAGGGCTGTCTTACGGGAATGGCTGACTCTTTAGTAATTTGCAGGGATGACACTGAAACAGTGTGAGCTCCATTCTATTCCTTGTCTGTATAGGAGAAACCATCCACCATTACTGTGACCTGTTGTCGAAAAGAGTGACTGCAGCTGGTGTCACCCGCCTGTGTGAAGGTAAGGAAATACCTCTGGGCGTTTGGGCATCTGTGGGCAGTATGAGGCCTGAACACAGATGTCACAGTGTCCCTCTGGGTCTGAGGACAGTGCTGAAGGGAGAAGAGTGGTCTTGCTGGTAGGACATAAGAATGGGAGTCGGGAGCTTTGAGCCACCAGGAGCAACTCTGTGCCTCACCTTCCCCATCCGTGAAATGGGGGTAAGAACAGAAAGGCTCTCCAGGACAGCTGGCCAGAACGGAAAAGGACCCTCGCTATGACGAGGCATTAGTAGGAGGAGAGGGATTCTTACCCTGTGTCAGAAAAGTTTGCATTGTCTCCTCCCCAAGGACCTTCACCCAGAGATTGATTCTTAGCTCCTACGGTATCCTGCCAGGCCCCCTGGGAACTCCTTTCCCTGCCACCTCTGGAGCACTGAAGGCGGCACAAATGCACAAAGGGTTCAGTAGAAGTGAGGAGCCTAAACCCTTTCTGCGGATGGGCGCCTGAATGGCAGAGTCACGGTTGTTGTCGTGTTCCCGGGGCAAAGGCCATTGGGAAGCAGAGGTTTCCCAGGCATCAGTTACAGCAGCTCTGTGGGGTTTCCAACCTGTTTCCTCTTTGTTTCAGCTTTTCAGCAACAGCCTTTAAAATCGGACAGGGACACGTGGCTCATCCTGAACGAACATCGGCAATGGCTGCAGAAGCTTGCGAGCCGCGTGTTGGGCGTTTCTTACGACACGGGAGCGGCACCGACACAGAAGGACTCTTCCTCCTGCCACGGTAGGTACCACAGATGGGAGCAGCTCTTTGGAGCAGGGATGCAGGTTCCGTGGGGCGAGAGGGGCCGTGAGGAGCGACAGGAGTGACGCAGCCTCCTGGAGTCACCGGGGGCCACTCGCGTGGGGGCTGGAGCTGAGGGAAATTGTTCCTACCACGGCCCTGCCCCAAACGACCCCCCCCCCCGCCTTTGGGTTCCATGCGCGATGGCCCAGCCCCCCAGCCACAGCTTCTCCATGGGATCCCCTCCGTCAGCAGCGCACAGAGAGAGGGGGATTCTCCAGGACTCACTTCGGCCATCGCCAGCCCCAGGGGAGCAGCGGCCGGGGGAGGGGCTGGGCTCTCTCAGGGATGCCGGCTCTCAGGGAAATGGCAAAGGGGGAGGAAGGGGATCCTGCCCTGGTTCTCCCCCTTGACAATTGTGTCCTTCTCATCTGTGCTCCTGCCCTGTCTCCTCTGACAGACACCGGCTGAGCCCACCGCTCCCCGGCCTGGCCGGGAGACCAAGCAGCTGGGACACCACAAGGATCCGGAAGGGGCAGAGCTGCACGTGACGGGGAACCAGCCGCGACCGGGACCAGGAGCCGTTCAACCCACAGGCCAGAGGACGCCAAGCCCCTCCCCGGCCCAGCGGCGCGTCCACAAGAACCGAGGATCCGCTCCTGGCCCAGAGACTTGCAGCTGTCGTGGACTTTTGATTGTTCCCCAACATTTGTCCTGCCCGACACCCCAGGACATGGCTTGTGAGTCACCATCAGACCCACCCATCTCCGGGCCCTTCCCACCGGCCTCTGCCCATCTGGGTGGGTCTCTCTCGTCGTCCGTCTGCCTTCCCACAAAGACCAGCGTGGGACCACTCTCCTTGGGGGCACTGGGACTGCGCGCGTTCTGGGGTCCGCGGTGGGGGAGGGGTTGGGGTTTCGCGTTCTGGGGTCCGCGGTGGGGGAGGGGTTGGGGTTGCGCGTTCTGGGGTCCGCGGTGGGGAGGGGTTGGGGTTGCGCGTTCTGGGGTCCGCGGTGGGGGAGGGGTTGGGGTTGCGCGTTGTGGGGTCCGCCGTGGGGGAGGGGTTGGGGTTGCGCGTTCTGGGGTCCGTGGTGGGGGAGGGGCTGGGGCTGCCCAGCATTCTGGGACTGGGGTGGGAAGCTGAGGCTGCCCGGCTGCTCTGGGGCTTGTGGGGATGCCAGGGCACCGGGCAGCCTGGGGGCTGGTGTGGGAGGGTAGAAATCTGGGGCTGGGCAGCCACCAGTGTGGGGAGGAGAGGGCAGGGCAGGGCAGGGTAGGGGCAGCAGCCTGGGGGGTTGAGGGGGTGGAGCCTTAGGAAGAAGGAGCGTGGCTGAGGTTTGCCTTCCCTCGTCAGCCGTTCGCCCGCTGCCCATGCCTCCCACTGCTCTCTGCCAGTCGGGTAGAAGCCCTGGAGAGAGGGGACGTGCCCAAGCACAGAAGTGCTGTGGTCAGGTGCCCCGGCCACAAGAGACTCCTCTGACCCTCCAAGAAACCCCACAGAGCCCTCTGCCAACTGGGGCGGGTTTCACCCCTCCCCCATCTCAGAAGGCCACGTGGGGAATTCTTGGAGGGGTCTTGGACCCTCTTGTGGTTTTATCCCCGTGGATCTGCCTCGGGAATGGATTTCACCGATTGGTGACGGGTGCCGGGCAGGGACCCATCTGGAAGTGGGTCAGGGGACCCCTCTGAGGACTCCTCTCCCGCCCTCCAACAGTCACTGTGGCCCCTGCCCATAGGACCAGCAAGGGAGGGGATTGCACCACATGGGGGAAGTGCCGCGGTCTGGGGCCCTGCCCGCAAGAGGGTCCTGTGACCCCTCCAAGGAGTCTCTCCACCGTCCCCTCCCTACCAGTGAGGGTCACCCCCTCTCCCCGCCTCAGGCCAGCTCAGAAGGGAAACGTGCACCAGTCAGAGCAGCCAGTGCCCGACAGCCTAGGCCAGAAGCCTCCATCTCTGGAGCTGAGCAGCCGGCCGGCACCATCGCCCTGGACGCCCCAGCGCAACAGTGCGAGGAAGAGCCCGTCTCGCTCCCTGGACGTCTTTCCAGAACTCAGCACCTGGCCCTTCGGGCTGCCCCTCTGACTGGTGCACGTTTCCCTTCCGAGCTGGCCTGGGGGAGGGGGTTACCCTCACTGGTAGGGAGGGGACGGTGGAGAGACTCCTTGGAGGAGTCACAGGACCCTCTTGCAGGCAGGGCCCCAGACCGTGGCACTTCCCCCATGTGGTGCAGTCCCCTCCCTTGCTGGTCCTACGGGCAGGGGCCACAGTGACTGGTGGAGGGTGGGGAGGAGTCCTCAGAGGGGTCCTGTGACCCACTTCCCAATGGGACACTCTGCCCCCCGTCGGAGGGACAACTCCCAGCCTGGCTGCGTTACACCAGTCACTGGGGACAGACCCGCAGTCACGGCGCGCTCCGCTTAGACAGGGCTGACTGACTCCCACGCACGACGCCGCAAAGGGGTTAGGGTGGGAGCCAGTTAGGATCCGGCCCATCGGTCAAACCCACTCTCGGGGCGGCGCTACGGGGCCACGTTCCCTCTCAGGTGCAGAATGACCTTTGTTAGGTGCGGCAGGGGGCACAGGGCAGGGGCAGCGGTACTTGTTCTGGCTGGGGGCAGCCTCGGGGGCGCGGCCGGGGATGGAGGATATGCGGCGCGGGGGAATTATCTGAACTCCTGGACTAATAAATGTATCTCTGCTGTAGACCCTGCGTTGCTGTGAATTCCTCTGTCGCGACAAAGATTGTGTTTGATGTTTGTTTGTCTTGTGGGGTTTGTCTTATTGCTGCCTTGTGCTGTATTGTGTTAAACACAAATCCCGCGTTAGGCAGAAACGGATTAATAGGCATTGCTGACTGTATCTGCAGAAGCTATTGTCTCAGCAGGGCAGAGGCCCAGCAATGCCAGGCACAGCAGCTCCTGCGCGACGTGGGGACGCTTCTGCCCCAGGGAGGTGGGGGGGGGGGCAGCTCTCTGCCTGGGGACCCGCCCGGCCTGTCTCCTCAGGAACCTCTCAGCAGCTGTATCCTGCCACAAGCCGTGAGCAGCCGTGAGCGTGGGCAACGCAGCCTCTGGCCATAGGACAGGCAGCTCCCTCCTGCAGCCCCTGGCCAACTCCCTCCCAGCCTGAGCCACACAAGAACCCAGGCGTCCTGGGCCAGACAGCTGACCATGTGTGTGGGGGGGGTGACATCTCCCAGCTCATGATCCCCCAGCACTTCACAGACGTTCCTGAAGCCTCCCCCCCCCCCCGGGCCGTGGGGACTGGAGAGCACCCAGCTCCCCCCAGGAACACCCAGTTCCCTTGCACTCTCCAGACCTCAGCTGGCCGCTGCCAGTCCCTCTCTCTAGCCCGTTTCTGGGCAGACTGCAGTCCCTCCTGGCCACTCCTCCCTGGCAAAGGGTGCGGACCTGCTACCTCTGCAACCCTGCCTTCAGGCCTTACGGCCTGGGGCTTCCCCGGCCCAAGCCCTCCCAGCCTGCCATGTCTGCTGTCGTATCTCGGTGTTTTGTACCTCGGTACCTTCGGTGGTCTGGACTGTCAGTGTCATCTGGTCAGGGTCGTCCTGGCGCGCTCCTGACAGGACCTCTACTCCATCGGTGATAATAAACTCTTGGCTGCGTGCGTAACAGTCGGTACTCCCTTTATCTAGAGTGTTAGACCCCGTGCACTTGGGTCAACACAAGAGATCTCTGAGAGGCCCCGGAAACGACAGACGCAGGCAAGGTTTGAAATCAATCGAGCAGGTTTATTGTCAAATGCGAAGCTCTACCAGTTGGTAACACAGATCAGTACAATGTGACACCACTGGGCACTATGGCCCGCGTTGACACGGTACCAACACCGGGCAGGCCTATTGCCATATAACAGATATTAACAGCACTTAGTCAAAGTTAAGTTACTGCGCACTCTGTATGTTTAGGCAATGACACCTGCCGTTCAGACGCCTAGTGCGCCCCCCCCCCCCCACCTCTAATATCATTAACTCACAGGCATTCACCTTCCTTCCCCCCCACCCTCTCCGCATCTCCTTTCTGTTCTGAAATGTGATTTGTCCTTTTCATATGTGTTCCTTTTTTTTTAGTTGTATCCTTTGGTATATATGGCTGTGACTATTTTCTTCCACTATTTGATCTGAGGAAGTGGGTCTGGCCCACGAAAGCTCATCACCTAATAAACCATCTTGTTAGTCTTTAAAGTGCTACATAGTCCTGTGTTTTGTTTCAGCTACACCAGACTAACACGGCTACATTTCTATCACTATTCTGCTAATTCATGTGAGACCTCATTTAATACAGCTGCAGTGACGTGGCAATTAGTGTCATGGAACTTAGTCAGGCAGCACTTTGCTATTGGGTCATTATTTTTTGAGATTTCCTGTTCCAAATAGTTAAGAAGGGGCTCCTAATTACACAGCAAAGCACTTCCAGCAAAATGTCTAGGTGGCCACCTCACTTCAGTTAGAGGTTTCAATGATACAGTCTCATTTTCTGTGACATTTGCTATTTCCTCCAATTGTCCTTTTCGGACTGAGGATCTGCAAAAGATTCTATAAACGGTCTTCAAAAGGGTCTCTCCTGTCTTCAACACTGGCACTTGGTTCCACACATCAGCTAAACCCAGGTCTTCTCCATGGGCCAGGCAGTGTTGTGCTGTTAAATGTGGGATGCTCTGCTTGAGTTGTCTGGCAACACCATTGTTTTTCCCCCAGCACGACTGAAGCACCATCTGAAGTGAACATCACTGTTTTCATCAGATCCCGCTTATTCAGGGTGTCAAAGGCTTTGAGAGCAGCTGTAGCAGCTTGTGCATTCCAAGCAGATAACTGAATCGTTCCACCAAACACAGTCTTCTGCCCTGCACATGCTGCAGCTCTCAACTTGAAGTCAATGAAAAGCAAGTTGGTGACAGAAATACCTGTGCTCTCATCAGTAATAAGTGTATGGTAGGAAGACAGGCGAATAGCTGACTTGATTTCTGCACAGACAACACTGATGACTCCAAAACCGCAAAAGCAGAGTTTTTCTATGCCAGCTTGTACATACTGGTGCTTTCCCATGTGGTCATTTATATTTTGCGCATTTCTATTCTGGAGCTGTTCATTTGTACGGGAAGCAGAAAGTTATCTGTGAGAATTTTTATTTTTTCTGGCTTTAAATGTTTTCTGTCCTTCAGTTCCAGCCTCTTCTGTTTCTTTTTTGTGTTTCTAAGAGCATCCTTCACAACTCATATCCCAGGGGAGGAGAATTCCTGCTCCTAAGAATATGTGCAGCAGATTCACGACTTTTGCTTGATGAATCCTCTTCATGTTGTCCAAGGGCTTCCCCCGTCCCACTTGTGGCCTGCGGAGAAGTGGCTGCATATTCTAGTCTGAGTCCAAATTTAGCAGGTCAAGCCCACATCAGCACTGTACTGGAATATGTCCCCCCTCTGTACACAGATCTGGCCTTGAGATTGTTGAGATTCTGCTTCAACTCTTTCATTCAGCCATTCTCCTTTGACCGTGGGGCAGCATTTCTTCTTAGGGTTTGCTCCTGTGTTGGTTGATGCTCTTTGCCTTCATGAACACATGACTGTTAAAAGGTGCAGAAGGGCTGGGGGTCATGTAATATCACGTATTGTGCTCTTAATTAAAAATCCTGTAGTCCATGAGATATGTACAGCTTGTATTAAAAAGAGTCTGCCCGAGAGTGCTGCTGTGATAACTAACTCTGTTGCAGGCAATGATTAGAGTCATTGAACACTAGAACTGGAAGTGACTCAGGAGATCAAGTCCCTCCCCTGCACTCACGGCAGGACCAAGCACTGTCTAGATCATCCCTGAAAGCTGTATGTCCAACCTGCTCTTCGGTATCTCCAGTGATGGAGACTCCACAACCTCCCTTTGCAATTTCGAAGTGTCTAATTTACATCCCTTTTTTGAGAAAAAGGATGTAGTTTAGACACTGCCTTAGTCATTTTTGTTGCTCTTCTATGGACCTTCTTCAATTTCTCTGCATTTTTCTTGAAATGTGGTGCCCAGAATTAGACACAATACTCCAATTGAGGCCTGATCAGTGCCTTGCAGAGTAGAAGAATGACTTCTGGTCTCCTGCTCACAACACTCCTGTTAATGCATTCCAGAAGCATGTTTGCTTTTCTTCCCCAACAGCATCACACTGTTTAGCTTCTGATCCAGTATGACCCCCTAGATCCCTTTCTGCAGTGCTCCTTCCTACACAGTCGCTTCCCATTCTGTATGTATGAAACTGAGTGTTCCTTTCAAAGTGGAGCACTTTGCATTTGCCTTTATCAAACTTCATCCTGTTTACCTCAGACCAGTTCTCGTTTATCCAGATCATTCTGAATTCTGATTCTGTCATCCAAAGCACTTGCAACCTCTCCCAGCTTGGTATAATGTGCAAACATAATACGCGTACTCTCTATGCCATTATCTACATTGATGATGAAGATATTGAACAGAATTGGTCCCAAAACAGACCCCTGAAGAACCTCACTTGTTATGCCCTTCCAATATGACAAGTGAACCATTAGTAATTACTTTCTGAGAACAGTTATCCAGCCAGTTTTGCACCCACTTACGTTGTATTTCATCTTTTTGGTAGTTGCCCCATCTAGGTTGTATTTCCCTAGTTTATTGATAAGCAGGTCATGCGATACCGTATCAAATGCCCACCTCCTTCCCATACTGCATTGCCTAATGCAGTAGTCTGGGAGCAGAATTTGTTTGTGAAGACAGAGGCAAAATAAGCATTGAGTACTTCAGCTTTCTCCACATCATGTGTCACTAGTTCACCTCCCTCATTCAGTAAGGGCCCAACCCTCTCTGATAACCTTCTTATTGCTAATATGCCTGGAGGAACCTTTACCACCAGTCACATCCCTTGCTAGCTGCAAACCAGTTGTGCTTTTGAATTCCTGACTGCTCCCCTGCATTCTTGATCCTATCATTCCAGAGCAAGCTGTACCCTTCTCTATCAATATTCCAATCACGTGTATTATCCCACCAAGTCTCTGTGATACCGACTGTGTCATAGTTGTGTTTATTTACTAGCACTTCAAGTTCTTCCTGCCTATTCCCAGCCCTCCTTGCATTTGGCAGCCACCATGTGATCCTGGCCCCAACACCAGCATTGGGGACAGCAGAGAGCTGCCCAGATCAGCACCCACTCCCCCACCAAACCCAGCACCACCAGCAGCTTCCTTGCCACCGGTAGGATGGCGAGTGCAGGCTAGGTCTACACTACAGAGTTTTTGCTCAAAAACGGCCGTCCACATCTCAAGTGCTTTTTTGCGCAAGTAAAACCAAAGAACAGAGGGGTTTTCCCGGTGTAGGTATTCCTCAGTCTACGAAGAATAATTCCTTTTTCAAAACAGTTTTTCGCAAAAAGGTGTATGTGGACGGGCAAAAGGGGTTTTTTTGCACAAGAAAAGGGAAGAGGAAAAAGCACAGGTGCCCTGGTGGCCATTCTAGCCATAGCAATCACTGCTCACTTCAAGAAAGCATCCAGGCAGTCTGGACGCTCTCTTTCGCAAAAGTGCATCCCTTTTTTGATGCGCTTTTGCAGTGTGAAAAGCTTCTTGTGCAAGAAGCCTGTAGTCTACACTTAGCTTTAAGAGAAAATGTAGGATGAACTTCAGCCACTTCTATAACAGCATTTCTGTAGAAAATCCCCTTTTTATAAACAAACAAATAGACCTCAGACAAAGCCTCTCCTATCATAAGAACAGCAACCTTCTCATTAGCACTTTAAGCCAACTTTAGGGTCATCGGCTCCCACAGTCCCAGGCTGTAAGGCCAGAAGGGACAGCCTTGCTCCCCGAGTTTCACCTCCTGCGCAACACAGGCCTGAGATATTCCTCACAACAGTTCCTGTGTCACTCCCAGCCCCATGTGTCTTCACCTTTGCCTGGGTTCTGTGGACAAGCTCTGGCTCTTACAGGAGCGGATGGTTTCAAGAGACCGCTCTTGTGTGTGAATCCTGGGCAGACTATTCCCCTGACTTTCCAGAAGGACAGAAAATCCCATTGGCTCCTTCTTTTTATTCTAGGCTGCATTTCTTCTTCCGAAGACACACCTCAAGTGAGCACAGACACAGCCAGGTGCTCAGGGTGGTGGTCCAACCTGCAGCAGCCGAGGTATGCTCTGGCCTCAGCCAGGAGGAGCAGGCCTTGCCAGAGGAGCCCAAGAAAACCAGAGGCTCTTGAAAGCTCCTATCAGGCATAAGAAGACTCTGTCTGTAGCCAGTGTGGCAGCTCCATGGCAGAGGCTGATGAGGAGACAACAGCTTCCTCGCCCACAAGCTAGTTTTACTAGCTAGGAGCTTACAAATTAGAAAGGGAAAGAAGCTGCAGTATTAGATACGCCAGAGCACAACACATCTTCAGGGAAAGGGAACAGAGCCAAGAGCCCAGACACTGCTGCATGCAGAGAGAAAGGAAATGGAATTGAGAGCCCAGAAGCCCACAGAACACATCTACGCACACTGTGGGCTAGCAAACACCTACGCTGAACAGTGGAGTGTCTGACTGGGACATGCTTGGGAATCTCTTCTTTTCTGGTCTCAATAAACCTACTGTGACTAGCACGTCTCATGCCCTGTTCTCATCCTGCTAGTGTTCCCTCCTTCCAGGCCATTGGACAAGACAGTTTCCAGCACGGGAGCTTAAAGAGGTCATGGACTATAGGCATTGGGTAGGTGTTTGAGGATATATTAAGAATCTTTAAGATTCATAAACTGTCAGTCTGGAATGTAACCCTTTGCTTTCCAGAACCAGAGCGATTATTCCCACAAGCCCAAAATGAAAAAATCAGACCGGGGAGCCTGAGAAACATGCTGCAGTCAGCACCAGCCAGTGACCTATTGGCAGCAAGGGCAAATGAGAAGGAAGCGGAGAGATCCACTCCACCAAGAATATCAAAGCGTAATGTCTATGAAAAGTTATAAGGAGCTGAGATTAGAAACTGACAAGATCTCAGTAGTAGGCTGGAATTCTGGTTTCAGTCACCCCTGTGTAAATCCGCCTCCCCCGCCACACGGATACTCCTCACGTCAGTGTTTTTAAGATCAGATTCTGATCAGTCACACCACAGTAAATCCCTGGTTATACAGGAGACGTGACCCTGGATTCACAAGGGTGTCAATGAGCAGGCTTTGAACCTAAAAATCCACATGCTCTGTCAGCACCAATTATATAGCCCCATCCATGCACAAGTTCTTATATAGCCAAGTCCTCTGATCTGAGAGCGCCAGAGAAGGTCCGCCACTCTGAGCAGGTGTAGTGCCATTGTGCTGGATGGGGAGAAGATGTGGTAAAATCATTCCAACGGCGGCGTTTGTCCCCACTTGCTATGTATTGGTGCTCCATGGGCAAGGATAGAGGTGGTGGATGCTGAGCACCAGAGATCTGCCACATTGGACAGGGGGATGCAGCTACTCTGGGGTCTCTGGGTACAAATAACTGATAGCAAAATCAATACCACTCTCCAGAAAACCCACTGACTGCTACACTTACCTACACGCCTCCACCTTCCATCCAGCACACACCATTCCATCCATTGTCTATAGTCAAGCCCTTAGATACAATCACATCTGCTCCAACCCCACTGACAGACCAAAAACTTTAAGATCTCCACCAAGCATTCGTAAAACTCAATTACCAACCGGTGGAATAGAAACAAATTGAAAGGGCCAGACAAACTTGCAGAAACCATCTACTTCAAGATAGGCCCAAGAAAAGCTAGTTAAACTCCAACACATCAACCACCTACAACCTACACTGGAACAGGATACTACACTCCGAAAGGCCCTGGGTGACAGACCTATACTCTCTAATAGACAACCACCTAACCTCAGGAAGATACTTACTAACAACCACAAGGCACACCACATCAATACTAACTCTGGAACTTTCCCTTGTGACAAACCCCATTGCCAACTTTGTCCACATATCTACTCTGGTGACACCATCACTGGACCTAACTATGTCAGTTATACGATCAAGGACTCATATTCCTGTTCATCCAGCAATGTGACTTATGCCATCATGTGTCAGCAGTGTCCCTCTGCAATGTAAATTGACAGACTGCTCAGTCACTTTGCCAAAGAATCAATGCCCACATCTTCCAAGAGAAAATCCTATTAGTCTACATTTCAGTCTACCTGGGCATTCCCTTAGAGACCTGACAACATGCATCTTACTTCAGAAAGACTTTAACACTAAATTACAGAGAGAAACTTCAGAACTTCCATTCATGCTTAAATTTGACAAATGGGCCTTAAGAAAGATGCTAGTTACCTACACATTACAAAGACAGCTTCCCCACCTATTGATAGTCCTAGTAACTGCTGATTAGCCACTCACTGACTTAAAATAAGCTATTTCCTCCTTCCCTCTCCCCCGCCCCACCTTTTGTTCTACAATCTGATTTGTTAGTTTATAATGTGCTCACCCTCTTCATTGTATTCCGTTGTTATATATGGTCACGCCAATTCTCTTTCAGAATAGGATTTGGAGAAGTGGGTCTGGCCCACGAAAGCTCACCACCTAACAACTATCTTGTTAGTCTTTAAAGTACTATATATTTTTCCTTTTGTTTTACCATGCTACCACAGTGCATTTGCTAGACTTGTGCCTAAGGGAAAAGAATTGACCCATAGTGATTCAAAAGTGACTTTGATTCCATTTCGCTTCCTGTACAAGTCAGTCACACTTTGTTTGGCTCCAGTAACCCTATGTCAAATATTTACTAGGCTGTCATCAGAATCAATATTACAGCTGGGCAAACCTCTCCATGCAAACCCTGTTTTTCACTTGCTTACAAGTTGTATGAAACATCCCGGGTTCAGCCAGGCATAGGAACAAGCCTCTATTGCCGTCTGCCTCTTGTCTACACTTTTGTAGCTTCCTCAACAACGGCTGGTCTGAGTCCCATGCTGGCCACAATCTCCTGTCCCTCAGGATACTGATGCCCCCTCTATGGCCTCCTTGAGACCCCATCATTGAGATTCCGATCTAGATGTAGAGGCTGAAGGAGATGGACAATTACAGGGCTCTCTACTAATCTCCCCTTTCCAGACTCCAGTATATAGTACGCTCAAGGCTCCAGCTGACTTCTCAATTGTACACAGATCTACATCCAATGTATACCCATCCCCAGACAGAACCTGAAAAGGCCAGGTGCCAGGAGAGCTATTTCAGAGTCATCACCTGTGTGTTTCAAACCTCTGACTTCCTCTGCATCCCTTTGTACCTCTAGCAGTAACCATAATCGCAACACAGTTCTGCAAGAGCCTCTCTCGCTATCTTCTGTTTCTTTTTGTAACCTCTGTAGTTTATTACAGAATGTTAGTCTAATGCATACAGAATCATTTCTGATATAAAATAAAGTTACTTGTTTCCAACAGAGTATATGCTCAGTGCTGTATAATATCCAAAAATAAACTGAAAGCTCTTTAACTTGGGGATTCTCTACAAAATAGATATCCTGTGGATCATTGGCTTTCAAATTTAAAACAGTTTTGATGATGTAATGCAAGCCCCAAACACAAGGTAGAGTAGCTAGCACAGAAATATTCTGTTCAAAATAGCAGGTTGAAATGAACATGTTGCACTGTGGTGGAAAGAGAACAGCAAAAGATTTTTAGCATTTTAAGTTTTTCCACGAATCTGTTAGTTTTGCTTTATTCTACTTTACTATTGTTAAATTAGCACTCAACAGAAGTGGGAGAAAAGTAAAGTAAATTGTACTTCCCCATGATTTCAAAGTAACAAATTTCAAAAATTAACATTTGTTTTCAAACTTCAAGAGGAGGAAAACAGCAATGAAAATAGCACTTTTGATTCAGATGAGAATAAATAAAATATACTTATTCTCCATCTCAGATTGTTTAATTTGCAGATTATTGTGCAAATTACTAAATTTCTAATTATGCTACACAACTAAAAACATTAGCATTAAGTGTGGCTGCTTCATATACCCTGTTTCTTGTTGCTTACCTTAGTCTCATCTTTTCTGTCCTAGGACTCATGAATTAGAAAAAAAAATCAGCTGGTGAAAAACCCTCAGAGATTATCATCTGCAAAAGAAGTTAATAGAAATTCTTCCAAAAGACCTAGAAATTATCTTGGATGAATCAGTCTCCCAATCCAGTTTCATAGAGGAGGAATATGATCTCTTGGATAAAACAAAGGAGGACCCCAAGAGGAAACACTGTTGATTCTGATGCAGGAAGTTTTATTTCCAGTGAGTGAACAAGGCATCCAAATAGATGATGACAGCATGGAATGCCAGATTGCAATAACTGCATTAAAAAAATTGCCTCAGAGAAAGAAATGCTAAAGCTCTTCAGGGATTTATGGAAAATCCTGGCTAATGTGGAAAAAGAACTGTGTCGAATGAGAGGTCAGGGAAGATATCCCTGCTGAGAAATATAAATCTCAGCTGAAAGATAAGATTTTGCAATTACACAGACAGAATAAATGTGATCTTATTAATGGTTTGACTAGACTCAAATGCTGTACAACATCTACTTGCATTAGAGAAACACTATTTTCTGAAATGGATCAAATTTCAGCTGGATCACACTGATAAAAGGAATTGTTCTGAACCTACAGGCTGAATACAAAGAGAAATGCAAGTCTCTCAGATTAGTTCTGCCACTTCATTACAGGTTGAGCATTCCATGTGAAAGTTGGGGAAGTCCCAGGAGGCTGTGCACCCCATGGTTAAAGGCTGCAATACCCTAAAAAGTGGAAGGCAACTCACCCACCTCTCAGGCATCGCAATTGACCTCATGCTAAAAGAGCTTCCCGTTCACCTGATGAACGGACATGTCTGCAACCTCCCACTGCAATGGGTGACCGACATTCTGAACTCTGGGCCAAGCTGAGGCGAAGGACCAAAATGCTGGTTGTGATGATGCTGGGAGTGCAGAGCACTGGGAAATCCACCTTCCTGAACGCCACATTCCAGCGGCAGTTTGCAGTGAGTAGCGGCTGAGGTACGCAGGGAGCCTTCATGTTGCTCCTTCAAGCTAGAGCAATCTTAGAAAAGGAACAGAGCTGTGATTTCATCCTGGTGATGGACACAAAGTATGAAAGCCCCTGAACAGGCCAAGGTGGAAGAGAGTTATCAACATGACAACGAGTTGGCTATCCTGGTGACTGGACTGAACAACAGAACCATTGTTAACATGGTCATGGAGAATGCCACTGAAATGAAAGATTTTGAAAGCTGTGCTCCATGGATTTCTCAGAAAGCAAAGAGCGGGGCATAAATCCCACTGCTAATTTGCGCATCAGAACGTCAGTGATCTTTCTGCATGTGAACAAAACACGAGACACAGGAAACGCCTCCAGGAGCTACTGGATTAAGTCATCAAAACTGCAGCAAAGATGAAAAATCTAAATGAAAAAATAAACTTTTCTGATATCATGGAGGATGATCTGGAAAAAACACAGTTGGTACAAGTGTTGCCGGACTGCAATTAAGAATCTCTCTCTCCTGATGAATAGAAGCTAACAATCTGAAATGCAACAGAGACTACTGTGTGGACAACAGAAAATTCTGGAGCTCTTACAATTTTCCCTGTACTATTCTACCAGATTCAGATTTGCTGCCCCACTTTCCAAATATTGTTGTATCAGAAGTGCAAAGAGCCTGAAGAAAAAACTGGAAAGTTGCTCACTCATTTAAGAAATGTAAGGAAGCCACTCACATTAAAGAGGGTCGCCACCGCAATATAGCCAATATTCAAGATGACAACATGAAAGGAATTGGAAGGACAGTGGACATGTTTTTCGAAGAAGGCTGGAGAAAAGAAAGTAAACTGGAAAACCATGAATTGGATATGCAATTTGAAAAAATTTGGAAAGAAAATTTCAGAATTGGTGCCCCTTTTTTAGAGAAGCATGAAATTCATGAAAAAATTGAGTTCTATCTGCAAAAAGACTTGGATAACAAAGGGAGTTCAGTCAGAAGATACGAGCAGCAAAAAGCCTGAGGAATTCTAGAATTAACTCTGTCAACATGAGAACCAAACATTTAGACTTTTGATTGACCAACCAGTGAAACATTGGTTTACAAAAAAACCAAAAACGGTTACAGAAAACAGAAAAAACTGCTGAAACGCTGATGGCCAAATGTAATAGTTACATTGAAGAGGGTCTATTTCAAGGTAGACTGATGAACATTTTGCAGGAAATTGTTACATATGTTCAATGAGAAACTTCAATAGGAGGAATTGAAAACACTTCAGACTCCAGTTTGCTCTGAAGTTGATCTGAAGCTTCACATTTTGGGGGAAGCCGCTCACACATTTCCGAAGATGCATGATGATTTTCCCCAAAGAAAATGATCCTCAGCAATGGCTGGAACAACTGATGCTTCAATATTTCTCTATATTTAAGAGCCATTATTTGAAAAAAGATGCCCAACAACATAGAGCCAAGGACTTCAGTGATCAGTGTCTCCAGCTTGCCTTAATGGATTATGTTAGCAAAAAACTCGGGCTAGAAATAGCGAATGACTCAGCGGTGGACAGTCTATTGAATGTGCCAGCTGGACTTTTTCTTCAGTTCACTGTGCAGAAGAAGCTGTTTGAACATGAGAACTTCAACTATGTGAAGTTTGTCAAAGCTTGAATACAAAGGCACAGATTAGATTAGTACCAACAGGCTGAGGATTTGGAAGATCCTGAGGAAGAAGTCAAAGCACATGCTTTGGAGAGGATACAGGAAACATTTGCTATGAAATAAACACACAGATATACTCCTAAATGAGATACCGATATGATCGGATGAAGTCACTGGATGGGCAAAAATGAACCATTTTCATCTACTCTTTTCCCCTTTTAACCTATAGAAGAGGGGCCCACAGTGCTTCACGTGGGCATTCTTGGGTGTGGAGATTGCACTTGAATAAATAGGGAATGAAATATGCAGCCACTACAGTTCTGCAGCCAAAGTCTCAAAAACTGCCCTTCCGTACAGGATCAGGGATTTGGTTTTAATTGCTATTTTTAATGTGCTAAGCAGGTGCTAGTATGATCGGATGAAGTCACTGGATTTCAAAACAGATTTGAAAAACCCAACTTCACACACACATGTAATTTCATCTATTAACACCATTCAGAACATCAGAATAAAAATCTATTTTGTGATACGAGAGAATTTGAGGTTTCTGGAGTGCTAAACCCAGTCGCATTTCACCAGAGCAGTGGTGACAGCCAATACCCATCTAATTCACTCCAAGAACAGGGCAGCTCAACTCATTCAAGTACCAATACCCTCACCCAGACAACTAGTATCTCAGGGTAGCGTACACAATAGCCCAACAAAATGCACTTTATTAGAAGAGCTGGGACAGTCTCATTCCCGATAGAAGATTAGCTGCATTTCTGGCCCAGTTATAATTGGGACAGTGCACCGTGATCAGAAGTTAGCAAATCCCACGCCATTAATGGTGCACTTGTAATGCTCCCTCTCCCCTTCCTCTGTCCTGACTCCACCCTTCACCTACAGTCTGTCTCCTCACCTCTGCTCCATTTGGCTCATGCCATCATCTCCTTTCCCTCATTCCCCTGTTCCTGACGACAAAGCTCTTCAGAGTGACTGGTGGAACTTGCCATCTAGACAGTAACTTGTAGAGCAGCTCAGGGTTCCAGTGCAGAAAGAAACCTACTGAAAAGAACCAGGATTCTAAAAGAAGCTGAAAGAAGGTGCTTCTGGCACAGAGCAGAGAGCAGAACCTCATTCTCTCCCCCATATCCATCAGGAAATAGATGGTCTTGGTGGCTAAAGACTAGGACAGGTGGGTTCTGTTCCTGGTTCTGAGATGAGCATGTGGGATAGTGGATCAGACGTTCTGGGAAGAAGATTTCTGGGTTCCATTTCCAGCTCTGCCACTGAACTGCTGTGTTATTTGGGTAATTTCTCTTAACCTCCGTATGCTTCAGTTTGGCGTGTAAAAGAGGGGATCGAGAATCTGACCCACCTCTCAGCAGATTATGCTGCTTAATTCAAGAATGTTCATAACTTGCTCAGAAATACTCTGATTGGAAGACGTTTAGAAAGGGTAAGTTTTTAGGATTATTATTAATTTGGTAAGAAGTGTGTTGGGGCAGGGCAGAAACGTTGGTTCCTACAAACATGAAGGGTACGTCCAGGGGCCAGATGTAGCCCACCTAACACTTCAATCCGGCCTGTGGACTGCATCTGGCTGCTTTCTATTTATATCCTGCTGCCTCTGCCCCCGAGTTTCCAGGCAGTGGCTCAGGCAGCAGGATCCTTTTTAAAAGGCTTGTGGCTCACGGCTATAGGGCTAAACCAGCAGGAGTCAGAGCTGCGATGCCTTTAAATAGCCGCAGAAATCGTGGCCAGCTGCCAGGCACTGCAGTAGCAGTAAGGCCATGAGCCCTTTGCTGTGTTTTCATTCAAAGCCTCTGCCCCCAGACAACTCTGGGGAGAGACAAGTCTCCAGCCCTGCCCATTCTGCCCAAAGCCCCAGCCCTTCATGAGGTGGAGCCAGCCATGACCCCATCCCAAAATTTGTAAAGTGCCCCCCTGCAAAAGTTACTGGTCCCCCCAATAGACCACCACCCTATTGTGAACAGCCTCATCTCTACAAGATGCCATATAAGAGTCACCAACGTCTGAAAGCTTGTTCCTAAATGAAAGTAAACCCTGCCTCTCCCCACTCACTAACACTGCGGTCTAGTGTTAAAGGGCCAGCCGGATCTGCATGATAGAAATCCTCTTCTTTCTTAGGGTACAGCCGCACTGCAAGCTTATTTTGGGAAAAGCTATTCCAGAAGATCTAGAAAGAGAGCTTCAAACAGTTCTGAAGTGGCCTGACACAGGGCAGACTCGTCACCATGTCGCCTCCAGTCTTGGGAATTAGCTTGCTTGGCTCTCCGGACACTTCCCTCTAGCTGGGGGCGCCCCATGTTTCTCTTTGTTCCTGGCATCCTCCCCAGGACACTGCCCTCCAGCAGGGCCCACTCCAGTGTCTGAGCCCCCTTCCAGAGGTTGGTGTTTATCCTGCTTGCACTTCAGGGTTCTCCCTTCCCAGGGCACCCCAATCCCTTCACCCAGGTCCCCTGCACCCCCCTTGCCTCAGTGACCCACTGCCAGTCTGCATCTAGCCCTGAGGGGCAAACTACAGTCTGGAATGGCCACTCAGCGCTGGCAAAGCAGTGTGGACCTGCTGCCCCTGCCTACCATGGCTGCCTCACTACCTCACAAGTAGCCTAAGGCCTTGCTTCAGGCTCTGCAGCCTGGGGCCTTGCTTGGCCACCGCTTCCCCAGATCTGCCCTACCTCCAGGAAGCCACCTGCTTCCCTGGCAGTCAGGCCCCTACTTCTCTCTCTCCACACCCCCACTCAGTTCTCCCTCTGCCTCCTGGAGTCCTCCTTTATATGGCCACCAGCTGGGCCCTGGTTAGCTAGAACTGCCTCAGCTGGGGCTTTGCTCGCAGCCCTTGCTCAAGGCTGGGGTTTTGCCCTTAAAGGGCAAGTGCAGGGCAAATGCCCCATCACAGGCCCACAGCAAAAAATTATTATCCACCCCGTATTAATGCATCCCAGAATCATGTTTGCTTTTTTTGCAGCAGTGTCACATAGTTGACTCATGTTTAACTTGTGGTTCACTATGACCCCTAGATCCCTTTCAGCAGTACTCCTTCCTAGATCCCTTTCAGCAGTACTCCTTCCTAGAGTCACTTCCCGTTCTGTATGGCTATGTCTACACTGCACTGGTTTTGCGCAAAAAATATGCAAATGAGGCTAAGCGTGGAATATTGCTGAGCTTCATTTGCATGCCTAATGAGCGGCCACTTTTTGCGCAAGAGGCTTTTGTGCAAGAAGGAGCTGTCTACACTGCTCCTTCTTGTGCAAAAAAACCCTCTTGAGCAGAGCCGTTACACTGCTTATTTTCAGGAAGAACGTCTCGGTGCAAGAGGGGTTTTTTTGCACAAGAAGGAGCCGTGTACACAGCACTTTCTTGTGCAAAAGCCCTTTCTGCAAAAATGGCGGCTCATTGGGTATGCAAATGAGGCACGGTGATATTCATCCCTGCGCCTCATTTGCATATCTTATTGCGCCACAATGCTCAGTGTAGACATAGCCTATGTGTGAAATGGATTGTTCCTTCTTAAGTGTAGCACTTCACAATTGTCCTTATTACACTTCCTCCTATTTACCTCAGACCATTTTGAATTATGACCCTATCCTCCAAAGCAGTTGAGACACCTCCCAGCTTAGTATCATCTGCAAACTTAATAAGCGTACGTTCTATGCCGATATCTAAATTGTTGATGAAGCTATTGAACAGAGCCAGTCCCAAGAACAGACCCTGCGGAATTCCACTTGTTCTGCCCTTTGGGAGTGATTGTGAACCATTAATAACTATTCTCTGGGAACGTTATCCAGCTAGTTAGGCACCCACCTTATAGAAGCCCCATCTAAGTAATATTTGCCTAGTTTATTGATAAGAAGATCATGCAAGAGCACATAAAATGCTTTACAAAATTCTAGATATACCATGTCCAGCACTTCTCCCTTATCCAACAAATTCCTGCAGTCTAGAAGTAGCTTCAGTGCCCGCTGGACACCCACCGCCCTGTGCCAGGCATCACACACTCTGGGAGCCAAAGACACGTCCGAGGGGTGGGCAGCATTTGGGAGCCAGCAGGAAGAGGGAAATGAGGACACACTTGTCATGCAGTTTGCCTTCTGATCCAGTTGGTAGCTGTGCTGCAGACAGGAACGTAACCTCAGCCACAGCTCTGGCACTGGGGGCCTCACGCTGGCCTCACGTCTTGTTGAGCTGTGGGGTGCCGACCAGCGCTATGCTGGAGAGCCCCTTCGCATCACACTGCACCCAGCACCCGTCCTGGTCCCGGTGGCTCTGTCCGGCTGTGGAGCGGTAGAGCTTAGATCAGGCTCAGCATCCTTGTGGTGGCCAGGCCCGGCTCCATGTGGCCGGTTGGCAGCTGCCTTACAGAGAAACATCCTGTTCCTGCTTTAGCTGGCGGAGCTGCAGTTGGGCTTTGCCTGGGCTAGGGCCTGACAGGTGCAAACCAAGCTCCAGAGGCGACTCGGGCGGCTCCGTCCCTCCCAGCAGGGGAAAGTTTCAGGTTGGGCTTCGCTGGCTCCGCCCCGGAGCCTGAATGGAACCTTCTGGCCAGACAGAGCCTGGGGGCCGGGCGGCGCCCGAGAGCGACAGCCGCTCTCTGGGGGGGCGTGCGCTGGGCGGTGCGCTTGGAACCCGGCGCTGGCTGGCGCTGGGGGTGAGCCAGCGGGTGGGTGAGCCACTGGCACCCAGCCGAGCACCGTGTGTTGGGCTGGACGGGGCGCGTCGGTCTCTGCTAAATGCCCCCCCACATTCACGCAGGCTGTAAACTGCGCAGGATCAGCATCCTCCCAACCTCCCCTCTCCGCCCCATGGCCGGCGGGTCCAGCAGCCTTCCTGCTTGTGGGGATTTGGCCCCACCCCATGGCCACCCAGCTGGGATCTGGCCCCCTGTCTCCAGTTGAGCCCCGGGTGCTTGGCACTGCCTGATTGCTGCTCCTCATTCCAGGGTGTGGTGGGAGCTGCAAAGTGCCCCAGTCACCTTTGTACTGCATTGCCGCTGACACACGTCTCCAGCAAGTACCAGATCCCCCCACGAACTGACAGAGCAGCTGGGTCTTGCTTAGTGGAGGTTGGTCAGAAAGGGCTTAGGCCCTGCAATGGGGTTCACTCCCCAGGGCAGCGCCACCTGCTGGTTGCCCCAGGAATTAGTTTGCAGAGCTCACATGCCCTCTTCTGAGGGTGCCTTGTCTGTCAGGAGATCCCCGCCCCCACTCTACAGGTGCTGCAGGGTCTTCTTTATGACTCAGCCATGCCACAAACTGGGTGCCCCCTTTCGAGGGGAGGGGCACATATCTCACAATACTGCAAGACCCAGAACCCACCATTCTGGGTCCCACCCCAGGGCTATCAGATTTTGCTGCCTCGTCCTAACTCCCTCCACCATTATTAAGGGCAAAGCAGTAAACACAATAACAGTAGCTCAGCTGCAGAGTGGTGGACTCAGCAAGTTACCCCTGGGTGTCTGGTTCAACTCCTGCTCGAAGGAGAGTGTCTTTTTCCTCCCCTGCTCAGGCAGAGCGAGAGAAGAAAGGCAGCTTTTGTCTGCGTGAGGCTGCTCCCCGAAAAGCAGAGCGCCCTGAGCCCACCGCAGCCAGCTCCTCAACAGTCACAGCCCCCACCCCTGGGAATTTCTGTTGTCCCTCAGTGGGACCCACCGTGCATGGAGGGGAGGGGGCAGGGCTAGGCCAAGGGAAGGTTCTGCCTCCTGCCTTCCTTCCCAGTAGCTTTCCAGTACAAGCCAGCTGTGGGTGTCCGCGCTGCCCCGGGCCTGGCTGTGGGATGGGAGAAGAGTTACCTGGGCGGGGGGGCTGGTCTCTGGAGGGAGGCCTGAGTGTATTGTGATGTCATGTGTGACAGCAACAAAGACTGTGGCTGCAGCGTTCTTGTCCTGCCTCCAGTCCAACTGGCTGGCAACGGCCGGCGCCCAAGGATCCGAGAGACGAGAACTGAGCCTCTGTCAAGAACCTCAGGCAGCCGCTGTCCCTGCGGGCGCTGGAGAGAGGATGAGTCTGCACAGAAGGTAATTCCCGGAGCCTTTCCCAGCCCACCGCAGAGATTGGTGCCTCCTCGGCCTAGGGACGGGTGGGGGCTGGGGCTGCAACAGGCGCTTCCCAACACTCCGTTTTGATTTGACTCAGAGCATCTTCCCCTCTCCTCCTGCTTCAGCCTTTCCCGCGCTCCTGAGGCAGATGGGGATGATTTTCTCTCACTGCTGACTCGTGGGGGCGAATTTCCATGTTTCTTACCTAACGGGAACATCACAAAACTTGAGTAGAATTTGGGTTTATGTCTCCATGACGCTTATTCCTCTTGGAGGTGCCCCTAACGCATCCCCGGCCTTCAGGGTGGGCAGAGAAATGTTTGGTCTCAAGTAATGATTGTCCAATAGCCGTGTGTTCGGACAACATCCAGCTCAGAATGTGCAGACTTGAAATAACAAAGTGCCATTTGAATTCTAGTGAAAATGATACCGCTCTACTGCCAGGGCCAGGCTCTCATGTGGGTAGTTCTCTCAGAAATGCAAAACTCCATACAAATTCCTCTCTACCCCCTCCAGACTATAAAATATCTCTGTAAATAACCAGTGAGGTTCCATTCTAGGCAACGGATTGAAATAAACTGCTACCTCATTTTGTCATGAGTCTTGGCTGTGATTTCTTTATCATTTTTTTGGTGACCTACGTTCTGATTTGATGTTCTAAGTAGTGTGTAAAGCTCTTCATTGAATGTTCTCTGGTTCTTTCTCGAATGCTAATAGGTTCCAGATTTTGAAATACTTGACAGGAATGAAATGTCTTTTCAGCTGATAATCCGTCCTTCCGGTGCTTCAAAGCTCCTACTTAACAAGCTTTTATTTCTCTTACTGGCTTTGATGGGAGCAGAGGGTTACTCATTCTCAACTGGGCCCCTGTCTGTAGCCAGAGTCCCAACGTTCTGAGCACAAAGCTGTGGGGTTTAAGAGCAGGCCCCGCTAAGAAGCATAGAAAATAGATGGTGACCAGTGTTTCTGCTAAGACAGTCCTGGGCAAAATACGGCCTGTGCACTGGATCTGGCCCACGGAGGCAGCAGGGAGCCCCAGCCAGGCTCCCCAGTTAGCCACGCGAACCAGGCAGAAACACGGAGGGGAGGGGGGATGTTTTAGGAGCCTCCCCGCCCTCAGCATATTCCCATTTGCCAGTTTCTGGCAGAAACTAGCCAATGCAAACTGCTTGTTGGAATATCATGCAGCTAATAATACCGCCCCCCCCCCCCGGCTCAGTTATCTATGAAGCACATGGCCAGGTAGGCAGGCTAGTCTCTTGACCACAGCCTGCTTCTGGCACCACAGCCCTTTCCTGCCCCAACTCTCTGCCCCTTCCTCTCAACATACCCAAACTCCCTGTCCCCCTTTGCATCCATCCCCCCTCCCAATCTCCTGCCCCAGATCACAATCCCCTCCTACCCAGGTCACATCCCAAAGCCCTGCACTCCAGTCCCCTGCCCTAGGTCACAATTTTTTGGTAACCTAACTTCTGATTCAATGATAGCGTGTCAAACTTCTCATTGAATGGTCACTGGTTCTTTTCCACATGCTAATGAGGTCCAGATTTTGAAATGCTTGACAGGAATTACATGGATTTTCATCTGATAATCCGTCCTTCCGGTGCTTCAAACCTGCTACTTAACAATCTTTTATTTCTTTTACTTGGTTTGATGGGAACAAAGAGTTACTCACTTTGACCTTGGCCCCTCGCTGGCTGTGGGGTTTGAGGTCAATATTGAGGTCATGGGCACTTGTTCAGATGTGTGGCACCCACAGGTTACTAACAAATATCTTAGATATATTTAAAATATTATGGAAGAAAGAATACTACAGGAAGGGAAAATTGACAAGGTGCCTGAATTTAAATGTTTGTTGAATATGAAATTAAAACCAAAGAAAATAACTATTGCAAAATGTTCAGTAGCCATTTGGTATCTTAGAAGTTTCTCTTCCTTTGAGACATAACTCAAAATTAACCTTTTTCGTGACATACCAAACAAATTCTGTTATCATTCCTATTAACTCGTGAAAAGAAATAGTTGTTACAGTTTATGCTTGAAATTAAAGATTATGTCTCTTGGCTTTACACATGTGAAAAAAAACATGAGCATCTTTCTATGGGCAAAAAGTGCATCGAGAGTCTGTTGTTGTTGTGACTTGTGAAACATAAAATTAAACTTTTGGTTTTGACACAGAAAATTCCTTCTTTTCTTTGCTCTATTTAGAAGACCACTAATCACAGCTTCTAGCTGATGATGGGAAGTTAGTTGCTGCTAGTCATCATGATGAACCTTTTCTTTTCTGCCGTTCCAATTCTTCCAGTGTTGCTACACAGCGTCAGGGTTTCCATCTCCCTCAAGGTATGTCTACACTACAGCGTTATTTCGAATTAACTTAATTCAATTAGTTCATGAGAATTAAGGTAATTCGAAATAACGCATCTAGACACAAAAACTAATTCGAATTGGAATTTTTCTAATTTGAAATAGCACGTCCACATTGAGTGGACCCTGAATCGAAGGTAAGGCTGGCTGGAACCAGTGCCAGCAGGGCATCAGGGTCGGACTTAGTGTGTGGGGCTGCTGCCTCAGGTTAGCCGAGGGCTGTGCTTAAAGGGACCCGACCCCCCATCTTGGACAGACAGTTCTCAGGTTTCTCTGCTTGCTGGTCTACCTCGCTGAGGGACAGCAAAGCATTTGTGTCTCGGAGTGCTCTGCCTGCCCTCACTCGGGACACCACGGCACTCTGCAACATGGAACCAGACCTGCCCCCGGGGACTCTGCTGCGTCTCGCGGACACGTTGACAGCAGCCTGGCTGCACTGTCTGCAGGCTGCCATCCGGGAAGACCATCGAGGGGCTGTCAGGATCCAGGGGGCCCTGCGGGAGAGCTTCCACCCTGAGGAGCGCTAACAGTCTCCCCGGTCTGCCCCACCGGGGGCTTGTGCACATTCCCCCCTCTCGTCCTTCCACTTACCCTTCCCTAGCCCGCCCTTCCTGATGTCAAATAAAAGACACGTATTTTCAAAAATAACAACTCTCTTTATTGAACACAACTGGGGAGGGGGAATGAAACTGTGGGGAGACTGGGGAAAGGAGGCGGGAGAGGACAGGAGAGAGGGTGGGAGAGGGGAGGGAGAAAACTGGGAGGAGGGAACTGGAAGGGGGAAGCAAGGGGAAGAAGGGGGAGGGGAAGCTCAGGGATCAGGGGTGGGGGTCTCACTGGGCCAACCGCCTCCCAGCATGGCAAGGGAGGGGGCCTCGGCATCCCCGGGGTGATGGGGAGGAGGGTGCAGAGGTTGAGGTGGGGGGTGTGGATATTGAGGAGGAGGGTGTAGAGGTTGAGGAGGAACAGGTGGGAGGGGGGCAGGAGTGGGAGAAGGGACAGTAGTTGGGGTGCAGCAGGCGCAGGACCGGCACGGGGCACCATGCTCTGCAGCAGGACCTGCAGGTCACAGTTCCTCACTCGGTCCTCTGCAAGCTGCTCCCGGTGGAGCTTCAGGTCCTTCAGCATCCAGGCCTGGACGGTGCGGTGCAGGGCTCTCAGGGCCCCCAGGGGCTGGTCCCAGTACTCCTGCCGTGTGGTGGTGGCCCAGAGCAGGCTGCAGGTGCGGGAGCATGTCCCGGGCGGAGTGGTACGAGCAGCTGGTGCAGCTGTAGAGAAAGAAAAGAAGTGGTCAGTTCTCCCTGGGGACACAGTGGATGATGTGACCGTGCCCTGCACCGTCAGAGCCGCTGTGCTTGCACAGAGGCCATGGTCAGGATGTCTGGCTCTCCCCGGGACTGGGAGCTGCCCCAAGACGGCACCCAGGCCCCTGTGCCGTGTATAGTGTGGCCGGGGTGGGGGGGAGATGTCCCCTGCTTCTGTGCAGAGGGGGCGTGTGAAGGGAGAGCGTCCTGCTGGGTCCCACCCCGGGGTTGGGAGCGTGTCAGGTCTCTTCACACACGCATGTGCCTATTGGGCCATGGCCCCTGGGTGTCATGCAGCTGGAGCCACCTGCCCAAGGGTGGCATGGCGCGTGCTTGCACGTGCACAGGTGGCTGAGTGATCCGTGGGGGGCATGGCCCACATGCGCCGTCCCTGGTTTCCCCCCCGCCTGCCGTCCCCCCCGGGCAGGGGACAGTGCTAGCACTTACGTGGTATGGCCTCCCTGGACGACCCTGCCGACTGCGGTGCCGGAACAGCTGGTGGTGGCCCCTCCGGTGTGCCCGGGTCAGGGCCCTCCAGCCCCGGCTCGCTGCCTCCTGGGCTGGTGTGGACTGCCCCGCCCCCCACGAGTTGGTCGAGGGTGGGGAAATAGGGGCAGGTGGCAGTCCCTGCTGCGGCGCCGCCCCTGGTGGCCCTCGCGTACCCTGCTGCAGCTCTTTGACTTTCAGGCGCACCTGCTCCTGGGTGCGCCTGTGTCCCTTTCGGGCCAGGGTGGCCGCTATGTGGCCATAGATGGCCGCGTTCCTCTGCCTAGTGCAGAGATCATGGACGTTGGGGGCCTGCCCCAAACCTCAATGAGGTCCATGACCTCTGCACTAGTCCAGGAGGGTGCACACCGTCTACGGCCTCTGGCTGGCCCCTGGGTGCTGGCGGAGTGGGCGGGGGAGAGCTGGCTGGCACTGGCTGCCTGGCTCATCCTGGGGCCACTGGGTCAGGGGCAGAGACTGCTGGCAGGCCTGGCTCTGGTAAGTGCCATCTGGCAAGAGTCTACCTCTTTAAGGGCCCCGGGGCCGGGGGAGAGGAGAGGAGTTTCCTGGCTTGGCCCAGAGTGGCCACCAGGGGGAACTGGGAAGGGCTGGAGGCCCTGTAATTCAAAATAAGTGTCTACACAGCACTTATTTTGAGTTAGCTATTTCGAATTAGGCATTATTCCCCATAGAACGAGGTTTACCACGTTCGAATTAAGCAGTTTGTATGTATAGATGCTATGAAAGTTAATTCGAACTAACGGCCATTAGTTCGAATTAACTTTGTAGTGTAGACATATCCTCACTGGCAGAGAGAAAATTGATCCTTGTTAGCATACCCAGGTGATCTTTCTATCTGGTTCATAATTTAGTTTCAATATTCTCCACAAGACTAAAGCCACATTCACAGTCAGCACTGGAAAACTGCTCTCCTGTCCCCTCTCAGACTACTCTTTTCTAAACAAAACAAGACCAATTCTTTCAGTCTTCCCACGTGAATCACATTTTCTAGACATTTGGGCTGTGTCTAGACTACATCCCTTTTCTCAAAGGGGTGTAAATTTAAATCCCGCCTTCATTTGCAGTTCCGAAGTGTCTAATTTACATCCCTTTTTAGAGGGATCACTCTCTTACTCCTAACATGCCTGGAGAAACCTTTCTTGTTACCCTTCACATCCCTTGCTAGCCACAAATCCAGTTGTGATTTTGAATTCCTGATTGCTCCCTGCATTCTCGAGCCTATTATTCCTGAGCAAGCTTGTTGTATCATTCAAGCAAGGTAGTAACACACTTCCACTTCCTCCCCCCTCCTTCCTGTTTCCTGGGCTTCCAGATTCCCAACAGCCAGTGCTCCCAGTTCTAATAATTACAAGCAGCATCTGAAACACCACATTCCCTCCTCTCTTAAGAAGTTCTCCCAATTATAAAAGAAACATTGTTGTTCTAACCACAGCAACAAATATGGAACAAGCCACTATACTGTTTACATTGAAAACACTGTAAATACGACATAACAGTCTCTAGTCCAGACAGGTGGTTGTCTATGTCTGACAGACCATCTCTCAAACCCCAGGTCCAGTGCAATGTCTTGTTGTGTTGGTGCTATGGTGAAGTCAGACAATGCGGGCTGTGTGTTGGCATCGTCTCCTCTAGGTGCAAGAGAAGAAGCATTCCATACCCGCCCATCAGAAAGTCGATAGGTGTAAGGTCCTTTCTTCTCTATGATTTTAAGAGGAGATGTGAATTTATGGTCCCCTTTGCGTAAAATTCCAGGTTTTCTTACTCTAAAAATGGAACCACGCTCAAACTTCGGTTCCTTAGCACCCCGTCGTTTGTCTGTGAAAGCCTTATACTTTGCTTGCTTCTGTTCAACTGTTTTTCTCATAGCATCCTCATTTGGTGCATCAGGCCTTGCCTTTAATAATTCAGCAATGTTCAATTTAGTATTCATCTGTTTTCCATGCAGTAACTCTGCAGGTGATCTTTGCGTTGTGACACGTCGTGTGGCCCTGTAAGCTTGCAAGAAATCAGTAGTGAAGGTTACCCACGAGCGCCCTTCCAGTTTAGCTGTTTGCAAACTCTCTTTCAAACTTCTCTTAAACCTTTTGATTTCCTCATTGGCTTGAGGGTAATACAGGGACGATCTTCTATGTAAAATGTTTCTCTCTGCTAGGAAAGTTTCAAATTCCATGGAAGTAAATTGACTACCGTTATCTGAAACCAGTTCTTTGGGGTTACCTTCCCTGCTAAAAACTGTAGAGAGGAACTTAATTACTGTAGCAGAAGAAACTTGCGATGTAAAAGCTACCTCAGGCCATTTACTGAAATAGTCTATTAAAGTGATGGCATAATGACAGTCAATGAGAGCAGTTTCAAAGGGTCATACGATGTCTATTGCAACTTTTTCCCATGCAGAATCAGGAAGAGGAACAGGCTGCAATGGTGGGGTACATGTCACTGCTGTCTTATCATGCATTTGGCAAGTGACAGAGGATTTTAGGATTGCTTCAGTTTGGGAGTCCATCCCTGGCCACCAATACAGATCTCGTAGTCGGCGTTTCGTTCTGACAATACCTTGATGAGTATCGTGTGCCAGGTGTATGAGTTTTGGCTGTAATTCTTCTGGCACAAGTAGCCAGTGTGTACCTCGTAGCACACAGCCATCAAGCAAAGAAAGTTCATCCCGAATTCTAAGATAAGGCAGCAAAACTGGGTCAAGGCTTTTAGGGTTACTGGGCCATTTCTTTGTCAGAAATTCCTGTAGCTTTTGTTGAATTGGACATGCTGAACAAGCAGCTTGGAATTGCTCTCTTGTAACTGCAGTAAGAGTGCTTGTAATAAGCGCAACTGCTTCATCCTCATCCTCCGGTCGACCATCTGGTAAAGACAAAGGCAGGCAAGAAAGGCAATAAGCTCCCACATTTTGGTTTCCAGGCTTATATTCCAGTTCATCATTGAAAGAGAGTAGTCTTGCCGACCCTGCTCTTCCCAGTCCTTTTGTGGTTAGCAATGTTGTCAAAGGGCTGTGGTCTGTGCACAACTTGAACGTGCGGCCCCACAAGTAAGTTCTCCATTTTTCACTAGCCCAGACACAGGCAAGTGCTTCTTTTTCAACTGTAGAATATTTTCTCTCAGCATCACTCAGTGTCCTTGAAGCAAATGCAACAGTCCTCTGTGTTGTCCTCATGAAGTTGTGTGAGGACAGCCCCAAGTCCATAATCAGAAGCATCAGTAGTCACAATTGTGGGCAACGCAGGACTGAATAGTGCAAGTACTGGACTATGTACAATCAAGTTGTCCACACCAAGGTTGAACTTCTCCGTAGTAATTCTTGTAAGGGTTCAATGACAGAAGCATAATTGGGAATGAATTTTGCATACCAGGAGGTTGCACCCAAGAAGGAACGTAAGGTTTGCAAATCAGTTGGAGGAGGAGCATTTGAAATTGCTAGGATATGATCTGGATCAGGTTTTAGTCCAGCCGGTGAAATTGTATGTCCCAGAAAGGAGAGTCCTGTTTGTCTAAATTTGCATTTAGACATATTGAGCTTGAGGCCTGCTGTGCTGATGCAGTTTAGTACAGATTGCAGATTATTGTCATGCTCCTCAGAAGTATTGCCAAACACGATACTATCATCCAGATAGCACTGAACTCCATGTTGATTCTTCAGAATCAATTACATCATTTTTTGGAAGGCCCTTGGGGCAGATGCAAGACCGTATGGAACCTGTTTAAAACGAAATAGTCCCTCATGTTTAATAAATGCTGTGAGGTCTCTGCTATCTTCATGCAACATAACCTGGTGGTACGCGCTCTGCAAATCAAAAGTAGAAAACATCTTTGCTCCAGGGAGTTCTGCAAATACTTCTTCAAGGTGAGGTATTCAATGTCAATCACAATAGCTTTATTTGGCTCCCTGAAGTCCACACAAAGGCGAATGCCTCCATCCTTCTTCTGTGTCACTACTATCGGTGAAATCCATTCCGAGGAGTCAATCTCTTCAATAATGTCTTTTTGAACAAGCTTTTTAAGTTCCTCTGAAACGGCTTCCCTGACTGAAAATGGTAAGCACCGTACCTTCTGTCGTACAGGCATCACACTCTGTCGCATTTTAACTTTATTCACAAACCCATAAGCACAGCCAAGTTTCTCCTCAACCTGGTCTTGGGGCCCAGCTGAAACTGGTGTGTGTACTGCAAGAGTGCTTTGCTGAGAAAGATCCATTAACTACCCTGAGGTTTAAAGCAGCCAATAAATCTCTGCCAAGGATAGGAGTGCCTTTGTGGACAATGTAGAGCTCTGCATTTACACAGCAATCACCAAAAGTCACTGTTGAGACCGGCAGCCATGCACTGGAATTTGATTTTTCAAATAGCACACCAAGTGAAGTTTGGGTTCAGTAAGAGGCACATCTTTAAAGTAATGCAAATAGATGGAATCAGGTAGCATAAATACTGCTGAACCAGTGTCCAACATAGCTGAATAGGATGTGATTTGCCTGAAGGTGCGACACAAACATTTACAGTGCACCTTATCTGCTCTGGAATATGTGCAATAGTGACTTTGTCCACACTCAGCACAGTAACATCTGGTATTGTAACTACATGCACCTGTTGATTGGACTGGCTACTGTGGCAGACCTTAGCAAAATGCCCAATCTTTTTGCAGTGATTGCATTGAGCTTCTTTTGCAGGATATCTTGTGCAGCTTGCAAGGTGTCGTGTGACACCACAGCGAAAGCATGCTTTTGCTGTGCTTTGAATTTGCTGATTCTTTGGTTTTTCATTAGTTTTCCCCTTGTGATTGTTTGTCTGCAGCAATAGTGGACTATTCTACAAAGGAGTCACAGCCTGGACTGGGCCTCCTGTATCCATGCTCATTATTTTGGCTTCTGCAATGGCTGACTCAGTTTGGGTAGCAATGGTTATTGCTTTTTCCAGTGTAAGTTGTGGTTCTAGCAGCAAGCGTTCTCTTACACGAAGCATGGTTGTTTTCTCAATGAACTGGTCTCTAATCATCTCATCTGCCATATTCCCAAGGTCACAAGTTACAATCAGGGTACGTCTAGACTACATGCCTCTGTCGCCAGAGGCATGTAGATTAGGCTACCCGACAGAGTAAAATGAAGCGGCGATCCCTCCTGGGATGAGGCATACCTGGGTTGTCGACAGCTCCCTTTGATGTCGGCAGGGGAGCGTCCAGACTATCGCGCTGAGCCGACAAACAGCTGATCAGCTGTTTGTCGGCTCAAAGCGGCAGCCATGTAAATTTAAATGAAGCGGCGATTATTTAAATCGCCGCTTCATTTTACTCTGTTGGGTAGCCTAATCTACATGCCTCTGGCGACAGAGGCATGTAGTCTAGACGTACCCTCAGACTCCTCAGAGTAGCAACATAGTACAGTATAGTCTCCCCTGGTTTCTGCTCATGCTGGCGATATCTATAGCGATTAGCTACTACATTCACTTTTGGCACAAAAAAGTTCTTTAATGCAATGAGTGCAGTCTCATATTTATCATCTGCAAGGGGGAAAGTGTAAAATATACGCCGCCCTTCTGCTCCAAGGCAGTGGATTAGCAGAGCACGCTTTCTTACTTCAGAAATCTCTGTAGCCCTGATTGCAAGCAGATAGGTTTCAAACATATGGATCCAGGCAGTAAAAGCAATTGGAGGCTCACCTGGCCTTTGCAGAAAGGGTGCAACTGGGTTCAGAGGCAGAAGATCCATCCTCATCACCAAAATGTTGTATCATGCAAGCAAGGTACAAAGAAACTTCCACAGGCCTTTTTTTACCAAAGGTAAAACCTCTTTACAAAGCTGCTGCTGCTGCTCCCCTCTGTAGCTCTCATCACAGCTAGAATCCAAACTCATTCCAGTTAGATAGGCAAGTTTCTTCTGGTTCTTTGCTGACTTCCCAAAACAAGGAATACAATTCATGGACAGTTTACAGAGTAGTAATGTTAAACCAGTCAACCCACGTGGCCCTGTCCCAGGAGCAGCTGGACAGCCACCATACGATTCTGGCCCCACTACCAGCCCTGGGGACAGGAGAGAGCTGCCTAGATCATCCCGTATCCCCCTACCAAACCCGCCACCAGCAGCAGCTTCCCTGCCACCGGTAGGATGGTGAGTGCTGCCTAGATCTACACTGCAGAGTTTTTGGTCAAAAACGTCCGTCCACATCTCAAGCACTTTTTTGCGCAAGTAAAACCAAAGAACAGAGGGGTTTTCCCGGTGAAGGTATTCCTCAGTCTACAAGGAATAATTCCTTTTCACAAAAAAGTTTTTTGCAAAAAGGTGTGTGAGGACAGGCTAGAGGGGTATTTTGTGCAAGAAAAGGGAAGAGGAAAAAGCACAGGTGCCCTGGTACCCATTCTATCCATAGTAATCACTGCTTACTTACAAGAGAACATCCAGGCATGTTGGACTCTCTCGTTCCCAAAAGCACATTGCTTTTTCAATACCCTTTTTCGGTGTGTCCACACTACGAGTAGTAATGCGGAGTAATGGTAGTTCGAATTAGGAGCTTTAATTCAAACTACCTAGCCCGTGCCGCGTGTAGCCGCGGACAGGTAGTTCGAACTACCGGGCATTTAAAAATGGCGGCGCCCGGGAACATGTAAATCAAGCCCGGGATATTTAAATCCCGGGCTTCATTTGCAAGTTCGAATGACTACATTAGCCACCTGGTTTGAACTAGGGTGGCTAGTGTAGACATACTCCAAAAGAGTAGTGAAAAAGCAATGCTCTCTTGTGCAAGAAGTTTTTGCAGACAATCTCTTCCACAAAAAGCTTCTTACGCAAGAAGCCTGTAGTCTAGACAAAGCTTAAGAGTAAATGTAGGATGAACTTCAGCCACTTGTATAACAGCATTTCTGTAGAAAATCCCCTTTTTATACACAAATAAACAAACAAGCAAACAGACAGACAGACCTCAGACAAAGCCCCTCCTATCGTAAGAACAGCAACCTTCTCACCAGCACTTCAAGACAACTTTAGGGTCATCAGCTCCTAGAGTCCCAGGCTGTAAGGCCGGAAGGCACAGCCCTGCTCCCCGAGTTTCACCTCCTGCACAACACAGGCCCTAGAAATTCCCCACAAGAATCCCTGTGTCACTGCCGGCCCCATGTGTCTTCACCTTTGGCTGGGTTCTATGGACGAGCTGTGGCTCTTACAGGAGCGGATGGGTTCAGGAGACCGCTCTTATGTGTGACTCCTGGGCAGACTATTTCCCTGCCTTTCCGGAAGGACAGAAAAACCCCAGTGGCTCCTTCTTTTTCTTCCAGGCTGCGTTGCCTCTTGCGAAGACTCACCTCAAGGGAGCACAGACACAGCCAGGTGCTCAGGGTGGTGGTCCAACCTGCAGCAGCCGAGGCATGCTCCGGCCTCAGCCAGCAGGAGCAGGCCTTACCAGAGGAGCCCAAGAAAACCAGAGGCTCCTGGAAGCTCCTATCTGGCCTGAAAAAACTCTGTGTCTGTGGCCAGTGTGGCAGCTCCCTGGCAGAGGCTGAGGAGGAGACAACAGCTTCCTCGCCCACAAGATGGACACACTTCTCCCTGAAGAAGACCAGGAAGACGAAGAACTCAGTGGAGGACCAGGAAGAGCGAGAGGAGGAGAAGCTGCAGGAGAGCCCAGACAACAGCCAGGAAGATCTCACAGGTGAGTCTACAATCCGCCCGGTGACTGGGGAGCATGTGAGGGACACTCCCACCAGTCACTCTACAAGCCTGGAGCGTTACGGCTTCTCATGGGGCAGCCATGGGCTCCTCAGACGCTGGAATCCAGCGAGTGCCTGATGCTCTGGCAGAGAGGGGCTGGCCCCCTTGCACACCCTCCCTCCCAGCTGTCTCCTGCACCCTCTCGCCTGGTCAGACCTCACCCAAACTCCCAGCCCGCTCCAGCACTCTACCTCCCACGCACACCCGCCTGCACCACTGTCCTCATCCCATGCCCTGGCAGCCACTCACTGAACCCCTCATTTTGGCCTCACCCAAAGCCTAGGGAGCACAAAATCTACTATCCCCGGTCAAAAGAGTTAATCTGCCCCATGGGAAGCCTTGACTCTTGCTCCTCTCTTCTCTCCCCTGCTCCCCTTGGGGCTGGAGCGGCAGAGGAGTGAAGTGATGCAGTGGTGGCCACAGCAGTGGGGGATGTTTTATTGCTTTTGTTGTTTGGAGGTTTTTTCCCTCTCACTTTTTTCTGGTCCCCGACTGATTTTTCTGGGGATCAATGGCCCCCAACCCAGAAAAGTTTCCCCACCCCTGCCATAAATAAAGAGAATATTGAAGCCACTTGTTTTGGACATAAATTAATATTGTAGTTATATAAATTGATGTTTGGTGAACTAACATGATAAAGTTAAAGCTCCTGATTTGGTTAATTATTTTGATTTTCATTAATAAAGTCTCCTTTCTTACCAGTTATACACCCCCAACCCTCCCCCCCATATTATAGCTCCAGTCGTTTAATATGAATAATTGAGTATTTAAGGTTTTTAGAGCGAAGCGAAGGCATTTTGTTCCCCTGGGGGGGTGGCTGGTGATCCAGGGAAAGTTGTGCGTTGAGGGGGATGGGTCCAGGGTCAAAACCTTTGAGAACCAATTGCCCTGTGGGGAGTGCGGGAAACCTGGTAAAATCGCTCAAATTCAAGCGAGTTGAAGGAAATTAATAAAAATGATGCGGGTTCTTCCTCCTCCCCCCACCCCGTGTGCTGTAAAAACTGCCAGGCCCTGCGGGAGAAAGGGGGTCGTGGGGGCCTGGCTAAGGGGGTCCCCTCAGGTACAGGCGTAATCAGGGTGACCAGTGAGGGTGACACGGGGGCCACCAGCCACGTGACCTTTCCCCCAGCCTGTAAAAGGGACAGAACCGCCCTCTGCCCCAGGCCCCACCTCCTCCGTGACCTTGCCCTGCCCTTGCCCCACCGCTTTCTCCATCCGATGGGGCCTGGGGAACTAGTGGGGCAGGGTCCGGGGCTGGCAGCAGGGCCATGGCCCCCCACACTCACTGGCAGCGGCATCCCCAGCTCGGGCCCTTGGCCTCCCTGCCCAGGGTGCTTGGGGGACATGTGCTTCTCTTGCCACCCCATGCGGCACTTGTCAGGGGCTGCAGGTTGGATCGTGAGGGGCTCAGAGAGCAGAAAAGGGATTCGCGCCCGCGCAGGGACGCAACTTCCAGGGAACCTTGCATGGGAGCTGAGGGGCAGCTCCAACCCCTGCACCAGCAGCAGCTGCTGGAGAGGAGGGAACAGCCAGGCTGCCTGCACCATGGCACCAGACAGAGGAGAAGCCGCCCTGCCCTGCCCGGCTCTGGCTTCCCGGCTCCAAACTGCCAGGGGCAGGGAGAGAGGAGGGTGGGTCTGTCCCTGCGACTGCCCTGCACTTCCACTGACGTTCGGGGGCACCATCCCCAGGTCTGCCCAGGGGCTCAGGCGGCTTCTGCTGCACGGTGAGCACTGGGGATTCGGGATCCAGCCCTGCCAATCCCAGCTCCCGTTTGGCTTCAGCCCCTCAACCTCTGCTTTGAGCCCCGAGGGGTTCCCAGGCCTTGGGACTTCAGCCCGTGCTGGGGATCGAGGCTTCAGCCTGGGGGTGCTGGGTATTGAGTGTGGACACCAGCAACTGAGCTTAGATAATGAACAAAACCATTACAAAGGAGCCAGAGGGTCACCCCATCCCACAGTTTCAGCAGCTCACAGCTGGGAACTGGGCTGGGCTGGGCCATCACTTCCTGGGGGCTCACAGGCGAAATGAGGCCTGTTCCCGTCACTGCCAGGAAGGGGGACAGACCGGGGAGAGCAGAACACGCCATGGGAGAGACGCTGCCCTAGGTTAGAGGAAGCCCAGTGGGGAGAGCACCCAGCTCAGAGTCATGAGAGCGGCGCTCTCTGCTCAGCCCTGCAAGCACCTTCTGTGTGACCCTGGGCAAGTCACGTCAGGGCTCTGGGCCCAGTTCCCTTCCCTGTCGCCCAGGGGTACCACATTCAAACCAGTGTTTCCTTCTGCTCCAGGGATGCAGACGGAGCTCTCCGAGACGACGAGGAGCCAGGCAGACCAGAGCGAAGAGGAGGAACCAGCCCCCCAGCCCATCCCATTAGAAAGGAGCAGCTCCCACACGACTATGGTAAAAACTTAAAAAACAACAGAGTCCGGTAGCGCGTTATAGACTCACAGACCATGTAGATGGGATCATGGGCTTTCGGGGCACAGCCCACTTGTTCAGATGACCAGCGTGTGGGAAGTCCAGAGCCAAGAACAAATAAGGGACGGAGCGGAGGAAAAAAATTGAGGGGTAGGGGGAAGAGGACATTGGGTAGATAAGTCTCAAAGGGATAGCCGAGCCAGTCTGTAACAGGAAACACTTACAAATGAGGCTCGTGGCTGAGCCAGTGGAAAGCGTCCCCTGCGGGGCGTGTGACTATCTCCCGGAGCCGGTGTCTCTCAGAGGAGAATGACCTGCCCCCCTCCGGCCCAGGGATCGAAAGGAAACACTCACCCTTGAGACCAGCTCCCCTGAATAAAGCCTTGTAACACGGGGGATTTCTGGGGGCACCGCACCGAGTGGCCAGTCAGGGCACTTTGCTCAGAGACAGGGCTACTGAGAGCCCAGAACGGGGGGTTCTCCACTGCAAGGATCCAAACCAGCCCCAAACAGCACTTCTGTTCCCCACCCTGGCTAGCAAGAAGCCCTGCAAGCAACCCCCTTAGACACTCCTGCCCTCTGGGCCACCACCCGCACCGCTCCTTCTGCAGCATCGTAGCTGCCAGGGCTCGTACTGCCAGCGTTCAGTGTCGTCTGGTCAGGGTTGTCCCGGGGTGCTCCTGACAGGTCCCCTTCTCCATTGGTGATGTCAAACATTCGGCTGCGTGTGTGGGTGCCTGTGTGTTGCATAAATTGCTAGTTTCGTCCCCTTGGAGGCTAGTCTGATTTACCCCAAGAAGAGAGTCACACTTTCAGGCTGGGTCCAACTCAAGTTTATTGGTTGCAACCAAGGTACGGCTAAGGAACTCAATGTTCAAAGCAGAGCCGACCCCCAACATCTCATATGCAGGGGTTTTTATAGGGTTAACATCCTTCCTGGTTTAGGTGCCTTAACATGATAGGTTACTTCATTTTTTACATTTAGCATTCCTATAGGTCAGGTTAATTTTCCAAATGAGGTTAAATACAGTGCCTACTTGCTGACTTTGCGGTACAGCTGTGTTGCATTCATTCACTTTTGCTGAACAATGGGCGAGCCATACTTCCCTTTTTCCTTTCCTGCTTGAGCCGGTCACAAGTTTAAAGGATGTGGAATCTATCCATATCTCTACTTAACAGAAGACTGGTTTCACTTCCCCTCGTCTCCTTATTATAAGTTATTACCTGTGACAGGCCTTGACCTTTGTCATGTCTTACTCCTATACAAATAGCAAATATATCTAAGCATTAGCAATGTATGTATATTGTACGTGCCCCTCATAGGGGAATCAATAGCTCCGGGGGATTTGATTTCCCTTTTACACATCAATTCCCCCCTCAAGAGGCTTTCTCTTTCTTATACCTCATCAGTTTCTTCTTTAGCTAATCTTTGGTAATGTACAAGCATTTCATGGTTGACACTAGTCAATACAGTGCGACGTATAGAGGCAATTATACAAGGTATAAAACAGGGCTTTAAGCATAATATAATCACAACAAAACAAAACTAAACAGGAATGTGTACCAACATAGCACAACAAGAGTTTTCCTCTTTTTCTTTGAAACAGTCGTGGTTCAGCATCATGCAGGGGAGAGGTTACTAGCACATCACCCTGTAATATTTCGATTCTTCTGGTGACCAACAGGTGGGAAAGCAGGACCAGAAGAGAGAGGCTTATCAGCAGTCGGGGTAGGATCATTTTGCAATGGGAAGCATTGGCCAACAGTCAGTTCTTGGCACTTCACAGCGCTGATGGACATAAGAGTCTTTATTCTCTGAGCCAAAAGCCAGCTAGCTCTTTTGGAACCAAGGTTATTTCCTAGGAATAAAGCAAACCATAAAAACAATCCCACGCGGTTGCTTGATACCGGCCTTATCAAAGTGAGGCCTTTTTGGCATGTGGTTGCCAGGGGAACCAGGGTCGCAGTTACTGCTGTAGCATACGCTTCTCAGGCTGACTTAATGATTTGAGTTTGTCAGTCCTTAGCAAGATACCATGGACTGCCTCAGTTTACTCCTATAGTTCTTTTCTCTTGACTTTGGGGTTCTTCTTAATCTACTAGGTTAAATACAACAATTTAAGGGATTTTAATTTACTCTGGAAGTGCTGGTACAGCACTATCATTATTATAAATGTTAAAATCTAAACTCTCTACGTAATTTGGCAAACACTATTCAAATCCATCCCCAAGATATTTCGTCGCCTTACTGGCACTGCCCATGATTATAGGTTTGACCTCTACTGCCTGGTTGAGCGCTGCAGAGATAGGTGTTTGGCATGGTCCACGGTGTTTCCCTATCTGTGTGTACCTCAGACGGCCAGCCCCGATATATCTTTGGGCATTGGCCACCAACTTCTTGATCTTTGCCTGCAGGGCCAGTAAACCCTCCCCTTGGTACTTACTTCCGCTGTGCCACTCAGCATCTCATGTGTAGTTATCTCCACTACCAAAGTGCAATATGTCCACATTCTATTGACGGTTAGGCCGCTTGATGAGGGACCGTTATGCACACAGACGGATATACAGAGGGGCAGGATGGAGTGATCTGTCTGGGTAGTCAAACACCAGTAGGTACCGTTCATTTGGACCAGCTCGATGTTCATTTGTTTTTCTATGACAACCACATCAAGCCTAGGCAGATTCGTCACGATGTTAAATGGGCAGGTACATAAAATTTCCTTATCAAAGTGGGTGCAACAATCCCTGGGTATAGGGAGGCTCCCACACCTTCAGAATAAGCAATGCCTTCTATTCTATCTATATGCCCTTGCTTTGGTACAAGCAGGGAGGTTACCATTCTGATCTGATCTGAGTGAGGAATCCTCAGAGGGACCAAAAACAAATGGTTGTACTATGCCCTGTCCAGGTGGGCCTTTGGGTCCTCATGGATTCTCTCTTTCCCTACTCCCATGGGTAGGCACAGGGGAGATTGGGGACTCACCACCTTAAGAACTGAGTGGTAGTGGCTAAAGTTTACCTTATTCTTCAATACTGGCCTTCTAATTTCTTTATTTTACTTCCAATCCAATTAGCTTCTGGTTCAAACATCAGGTTAGGTCTACAGAGCTGGACAGATCCTTCAAACTATTTAGGATCAATTGATTAGCTTGGCTGGTGTGTAGGCCTTTACGGGCACTGGATATTACTGCATTTACAAGTCTGGATTCTCATACAATTTCTGGGCTATGACATAAGTGTTGCTGATAGGGTTACCAGGTTCAAACCAATCTGCGATGGTATCTGCTAAGCCTTGTCATTGCCTAATCAGGCATTTGCCAATTTGATTAGCCAGTCTAGCACACAGCTGGTCTGTACCAGTGTGGAACATCATCAAGGTAAGGATCAGTGACAGTTGTCCTGGTTCTGGAACAGAGGCCTGTTCAGAGCATGATGCACAATTGGGAGGCTCTATTTTGTCCTTAAAGTCCTGGTTGATGATATCCAAATGAGGGCAAGTTAGCAATGGCCATTAAAGCAAAACTAGTCTGGTGGGAAGGAGCTAGTCCTGTCTCCCATCCTTCTGTTCACGTGATGTACTCCTTGCTTCCTTCCAGTTCTTTTTGTTCACCTGTGGAGACATTGTTAACATTCTCCTAGCCTAAACAATTTCCTCTTCACAACATTTGCAATACGTATTACAATTAAGACACACAAGACAAACTTGGACAGAACACAAACTCATTATGTCATGACACAGAACCATGGTTTTTTTGTTGTTGTTGTTTTTCTTCAACTGGCACCAGCGCTTTCTGATGATCTGAAAGACAAGAAAACATTTCTCCCCCCCCCCCCCCGTCGGGGTGGCCTATTATAACTAAAAATACTGCCTAAGATCTGTTAGGGGAACGGGTTACAGCTAGTTCCTTACCATTTTCATATGTGAGTGAGCTGCAACTTTCTGAGAACAAGAGCGGTACTCGTGACCTTCCACTCCCTTGAATTACCTTAGAGTTGCTAGCCCTCCCCAACAGTGGCATGGTTCTGTTTCCCTCTCGTATTGCAGACCGGGCCCTTTTTTCCTCTTATGATCTGTCTTGATCCTGCTAAATGACTTTTCTTAATTACACAGATTTGTCTAGCATTAATTTGGTAAGGAGAGTGGGCTTTCTAGTTAGCCCCCACACTTCCTAATTCTTTTCAGTATATGATTTTCATAACATCCAGGCTGCAGCAGTTGAGTTATGCTGCTGGCTCTGGGGTGAATCACTTGCTCATGTTCTGTAAGGAGATTTATGTTGCAGAATGTGTCTCCTTGTTAGGGCAGATTTAGTTTTTAGTGATTACATCTTCACATTCAATTTCTACTGGTTGACATTTGGGTGGCTTTTAAGTTACCTTCCCCCACGCCCTCAAGCCAATTATAACGGGTGTGAGGGAAAGGTTTTAACTGTTTGTTATGTTTTTTCCTCTGGATGGCCCCCACTCATATGTTGTGAAACATCTTTGGGTTGCCTGCGTTTCTAGCCGTAGAGGCTGTCGTTATCTATTTGCTAAGAAGGGCTTGAGAATTTCCTGAAGTTGCTTGGATTCGATCCTTGCTCAAAGCCCGCATTCCCTTTTCAATCTCATAGCTTAGGAAGGTGCATATTTGGGCCTTCTCTTGTGAAACTTTATATCCCTTCTTCCCTAGGGCATTCAACAGGGGCTCCGTTGCCCTTTTTCCCTTTTGCATATCAGGACTGGTAATCAACAAATCATCAATATACTGGAGGAGAGATACCTCAGGGTGCTGCCCCCTCCAGTCTTCTAAGTCTTTTTGCAATGTCGTCCCAAAAATATGGGGGGATGACACAAAACCCTAGGGCAACACAGTCCACAACAGCTGGGTTTTGTGATGGGTGTCCGGGTCTTCCCATTCAAAAGCAAATAATTTCCAACTATCTTTGTGTAAAGGTATAGAAAAGAAAGCATCTTTCAAGTCTAATACCGTAAACACTGTTGTGTCTGCTGGAATTTGTGTTAAGATAGTGTGTGGGTTGGGGACCATAGGATGGTCTACAAGAACTTTCTTATTTATTGCCCGTAAGTCTTGCACGAGTCTATAAGAGACGCTATCCGGTTTTGGCATCCCTAAAATAGGGGTGTTGAAGGGAGAGGAACTTTCTACTACCTAGCCATATCTTTTGAATTGTTCGATTAATGGCTTTAAGCCTATCCAGGTGGCTCTTTTTTTTTTTCTCTCAGGGGACATTGCTTTACACCCACAGAGCCTTCTCCTTCAATGAGAGGAATTCTTACTGGAGTCACAAACTTTGCTCGGGCAGGGGTCTCATCTGCCCATACACATGGATTGACTCCTTCTAAGACCTCAGTCCCTTTTGTCTCTAACAGCATCTCAGCTGCACAGAGGGCCATCTGGTAATTTGAGCCCTGTTTCACAGGCAGCTGCACTACATTCTGATCACTCCGGAAGAAAATTTTAGCTTGCAGCTTAATTAGCATATCTCACCCTAGCAGGGCAACTGGGCATGCAGATGAAACAACAAAGGCATGCTCTAGCATAATTTTTTTCTAATCTTCGTGAGGAGGGGTCTACATACGGGTAGCCTGCTTCTTCTTCTCTCAATTCCTTCTATCGTCACATGCTTTCCACTTTCTTTAGCTGAAGGGGGTTTTATGGGGATCATAGAGAACGTGGCTCCAGTATCCACCAGAGCCTCATAGTCCCTGCCACCCACCCTTATTTTTACCATGGGATCCTTTCTGAGGGGGCCTGTGACGGATTTACGGGTGCGAGCACCTCGCGCCCCCTCTTTTTGGCTCAGCGTAGAGCCGGGGGCGGGGCTCCGCGGACCCACCGCCTTCTTTATTCTTCTTGTCCCCAGCCCCTGGGCTTGTTGGCAGGGCCGCCCAGGAAGGGGGTGCGATCACCTCTCGACCAGGGATGGCCGAGAGGGTTCGGCGAACCCCGAGTTCGGGCCCCCTCCTCCAGCCGGAGGGGGGGGGTGTTCGTGGTGTCCCTGGGGGTGGGGTTTGGGGTCCTGACCCGTGCCAGATCCTGCGGCGGGCACCATCCGCGTTGCTTCCGGCTCTTGAGGGTTGTAGGAAGGGTGGGGGAGTGGGGGACCCGGGCCCGCCCTCACCACCGGGTCCCAGCCCGAGGCCCTAAGTGGAGTTGGCGTCTACGCGTCGCCCTCCACGGCGGATGGGGCGGCAGCCCCCAACTCCTCCGCCCACGGGCGCCAAAAGGGCCCTGCCTCGGGCTCCTTCCACTCCCGGCTTGTCCGCCCCAGCGATGGGGCTGATTGGGGTGCACTCACCGCGCCGAAGTCTCCGGGTGCGTCCCAGCGCGAGTCGCCAGCTGCTGACTCCGTCCTTCTTGGTCGCCCCGGGGGCCGAGCCCTTGGCGCCCCTGGAAGCCAGGGTCGCTGCCTCCTCGCTCCTGCCCCCTTGTCCGTCTGCCCGGCTGCCATCTTTATGGGCGCCGGGGAGTGACGTCCGGGCGGTCCGCCCTGTCCGTGCGCCGCCGCCGCCCCCGCCCTTTCCCCAGCATGGGTCCGTGCCCCGTTTAACGCCGCCAGCCGGGGCGGGCGGGCTGGCTGCTTCCGCGCGGCCCGCCCCCTCCCCCGCTCCCAGCGGGGTGCCCTGGGTTGGGCTTGCCGCTGCCCCAACTCCGGGGCTGCGATGCCGGTCGGCGCGCCGCTTGCGGCGCGCGGTTTCTCCCGAGGGGGCGGGGGGGAGTCCTGCTCCCTCCTCTAGTGCGGACCCCGCCGGGTCCGTCACAGGGCCCCTTATGGTCCGGCCTCTGATTGCTGGAGAGTGCTGCAGCCAGCACTGCCATCTGCTTCTGCGCTCTCTTATCTTCCCTCCTCTATTACTTCTCTAAGGGGGTACTGATGGTATGATGATCCCAGATCTGATGGGCCTTTTCGCAAGAAGTACTTTTTTTTTTTTTTTGCCCGAATGGAGTAGTCTACCCTGTTGGCTCAGCCCCCCTCACTTCAGCCTCTGCAGGGGGGGCTGAAGTGAATCCAGGACCAGCAGGAGTCTGATAAGGGGGGGTAACTTTTCAGATGTAAGTTCACTTATGATTTCAGAGTTACTGTTTCCTCCTGAAGTGGCAGGAGAGGAACAATTCTCATTCTCTCTAATAGGGCTAGACCCTCCTGAAGAAGAAGGGGGTTTCCTCTTCTTTCCATAGGACTCAAATTCCTCATCACTAGAGGGAGCCAGTATTCCAGGGCTTTTACTCCCAAGGTCTTTGCCTTTGCAGCCATGACCTTACACACACCCATACTACATTTTAATATCCATTTTGGTCGATCCTGGACATGGAATAACCAACAATCAATATATGGGAAGTGATCCCACTGTCCATCCCGCGTCACAACTCTATGTGTTAGGGATACCAGGTTTACATCAAAGGAGCCCGTATCTGGCCATCCGACACCAAAAGTAGGCCACTCAAGTTGACAAAATTTAATTAACTCATCTTTTGCCATTTTTACTCTATAGTCACTTTTAAAATTACTAAAATTCTGTAACATGCATCCCAATGGGGTTGCGGAGTTTTCTATCCGGGAACTTCCCGAACCCATATCTATCTATTTATATATATTGCGCGCACACACACACACACAGTCAACAAGCTTTTATCGTGGCTCCGTGTGTCGATGGAATGACACCACACCAGCTTTTAGCGTCCGAACTCAGAGAGGGGTCCAGCGCTTGGCTGCCTCACTAGAGACACCGGTGTGCCCTTATGGAGCCGTGACACTTAAGACGGGCCTATCAAACAGTAACAAATATAGACAAACAGGGGGCTTAGAGACTCGCTGGGTCACGAGGTTCGGCTGACCCCCCTTGCAATCAAGAAATCCTGGTCATCGGGTTTCCCCTTGCAGGATTCTTGGGGCGGCTGGAGTCAGCTTAAGTCTCAGACCTGGTCAGCGACAGTCATGCTTACACACAAACCTGTGGTTTCACAACTTAGGTTTCCAACAAATCATTTAAAACAAAGAACAAGAGTACTCCTACTAAAAACAAAAGCAATCCACTGGAGTTTTCCTAACTCCTCATAACTTCCCCACGCAACCCACGGGTTCATGGTGTTCCTTCTGGGGCTTACAGAGGTTTCTACCATTTGGGAGTGACCCAATTCCACAATATTGTGTTCTTTCCAATGTTCAGACCTATGTGCTGAACGCAACGCCCCCGGGGGACAAACAAATACTCAGACCTATATGCTGAGTGCAAACTTACAGATCAATATCTGCTAGAACACAGGAATAGGTATACTCACTCCGTCTATACCCCGGCGCCTTCCTCTTTTCTTCGGACCTGACAGCCTCGTGTGACTCATTCAATAGAGACTCCTTTAACTTTCCGGATGTCCCGACTCACGCTTTCGGTGCCGTGACGGACTCAAACAGTCCGGTGCGCACTTCACGGTCACCTACGGCGAATCTTGTCGTCCGACTCCGGAGTAGTCCAAGGGATGTCCCATCTGGGGTGCCAATTTGTTGCATAAATTGCTAGTTTCGTCCCCTTGGAGGCTAGTCTGATTTACCCCAAGAAGAGAGTCACACTTTCAGGCTGGGTCCAACTCAAGTTTATTGGTTGCAACCAAGGTACGGCTAAGGAACTCAATGTTCAAAGCAGAGCCGACCCCCAACATCTCATATGCAGGGGTTTTTATAGGGTTAACATCCTTCCTGGTTTAGGTGCCTTAACATGATAGGTTACTTCATTTTTGACATTTAGCATTCCTATAGGTCAGGTTAATTTTCCAAATGAGGTTAAATACAGTGCCTACTTGCTGACTTTGCGGTTACAGCTGTGTTACATTCATTCACTTTTGCTGAACAATGGGCGAGCCATACTTCCCTTTTTCCTTTCCTGCTTGAGCCGGTCACAAGTTTAAAGGATGTGGAATCTATCCATATCTCTACTTAACAGAAGACTGGTTTCACTTCCCCTCGTCTCCTTATTATAAGTTATTACCTGTGACAGGCCTTGACCTTTGTCATGTCTTACTCCTATACAAATAGCAAATATATCTAAGCATTAGCAATGTATGTATATTGTACGTGCCCCTCATAGGGGAATCAATAGCTCCGGGGGATTTGATTTCCCTTTTACACATCATGTGCTCCCGTCATCTAGACGTGAGTTCCCAAACTGCGGGGGCATGCCCTCCTAGGGGGGGTGAAGAAATTCCAAGGGGGGCACAAGGCGACCCAGCCCCCCATCAACCTCTGCCCCCATAAGTTTTTCTGCTATTGGGGGGACGCATGAGGGTTTCTCAAAAATCAAAAAGAGGGCATGATGCTGAAAACTTTGGGAACCACTAATCTAAAGCAGTAGACCCCGTGCACTTGGGTCAACACAGGAGATCTCCACGAGCCTCCAGAAACGACAGATGCAGGCAAGGTTTGCAATGAGCCCAGCAGGTTTATTGTCAAATGCGACGCCCTCACAGTTAGTAGCCCTCACGTCACTTCTTTATGTACCAGGCTGCCACCCTTAAAGGTATTAGGTTGACACCTCCAGACGAACCTACTAGACACAACCAATTACCTTGTACCTGGTGGTTTGATCCAAACATCCCTATCCATAGTGCTGTCATCCCGACCCTGTGCTGAACCTGGGTCGGTAAGTCCCTTGTCTACGGGGAGTGTGCTGGGACCGAGCTGTTTCTGCAGGGAAATGTTCTGTTACCATCCTCCCGGAATGTTTGCGGGCATGGCCTGTGCCTCGGACCTCTGCAATGTCGGCAGCCCTGTCCTTCCCAAGCTTCTGTCTGCAGGACCTGCCTTTTGCTCACTGCTTAGCTTTGCTTTATGTTAGCAAAGCACTGACGGTTGCTCAGGTCTTAGGCCTCACACTAGGTCTCCACGGTCAGGCCCTTTTGTTACTACATACAGGTGAGAGGTTATGAAAACAAATCCCATCAAATCCAAACAGGTTCCTCTGATCCTTAAGAGCCAGTCACCCGCCCAGGTCAATTGAAACCTCAGAGCTTACCGAAAAGAGCTTACAGTGCCCATCCCATAGAATTGAAAATATGAAGGTTTATTAATAAAAGAAAGAAAAAAAGGTTGAGCCTAATATTGTTAAAGGACTCAAATTACATTCACCGACTGCAAAGCTCTTTGTGCCGGCGTGTAGGAGATGAAATGAACGGCTGTCTTAGGGCAAGTTTCAGGAATACGTCCTCTCCTAGGCTGGATGTATTTCTGAAGCGCCCTCTGCCTTCCCCACCCGGCAGCGTGTGGCGCTACCACCGAACTGGCAGGAACCACGGGCAGGACAGGAAGTAGTTGAGACTGAAGGAGCGAGTCTCCCTGCCGACCACTCTGGGGCCACTTCAGGCTTCAGTTTGTGGCCAAGATCCTTCATAGTGGATTTGCCAGAGTGAAGACAGGAATGAAGACGAAAATGGAGGAACCCTCAGAGCCCCTTTGTCCCCCTGCCCATGGGGTGGGAATCCCACTGATCTCCTGTGAAAGTCTGTCCCAAGATGGAGTCTGTCCCATGAGCAAGTCACCGCTCCAGGCCTGACTCAGTTCTTTTTAGGCAGCAGCCACGGCTTGCATGCTGAACATTCACAGCAAAGCTCATCAGCTGTGATTGGCACTACCTGAGGTCGGTGAAGTGCTGCTACTCACTTGACTAGCAACCCTGTCAAGGCTGTTCCCCACTCCGGCAGGATGAATGCAGAAGTTGGGGGCCTGCAATAGCACTCCAAAACCTTGCCTCTACAAGCTCTGGTACAAAAACTTCCCTAATACCCAGATTTTGGGGAATCCACTGCTCACATCAAGTGCTTTGAACCCACAAACAGGGGCGGACACTTGAAACCAGCCAGGGGTACCCCAAGCTCTTTTCCCTCAAAGAAGCTTGAAAAAAGAAAAGAGAAAATCAAGCTGCAGTCTCTGGTGGCTGACCCCTCAGTCAGAGGCCTGCAGGTCCACAGAGACAGACCTTCCAGGTCACAAAAATCAATCAATACCGGTTAATTAGAAAACAGAACAAACTCTTACTGTGAAAACAAAGCTACAGTTGCAAGCATAGTAATTTGGCTAGCTGGAAAGAGCCACCATTTGACACAGGTACTCAGGGAAAGTCCCTGGTCTGAAGACTTAGTTAGAAAAGTGGGAGGAAAAAGCACTAAGAAGCTCAGACATTATTTCCATATCCCCAAACAAGGAAAACAAGAAATCCTGACAGACTAGCTAAACTCTTCCCTGCTTACACATTGTAAGAAGTCGCTTTTTGGACAGCGGAGCGTTTCCTGTCTCCCTTGATACTTGGAAGAAACTGGTCGGTACTTGGAAGAAACTTGGAAGAAAATTCCTACCTGCGTTGTTATTGGCTGACCACCCTATACCGGGCTAGGAACAGGAGACATTAGTTCACGTCTTAGTCACCGGATGTTCCTGTTCTGATTATGACAGACCCTGTCACGGGGGTTGGCCAAGCCTCCAGCTGAGCTCTCCCAGTAGCCCACGTTTGAAATACAAGCGCAGCACCCGGGTGGTAACTTCCAGCACCAACATCACACCTGCCTGTGATCAGCAGAAGCAGAATGGGCCTGGCACTGGGGACTGGCCCGGAGCCCTCGGTCTGGGGTTCTCGTCGGCAGGGAGACTCACTCCTTCAGTCTCAGCTACTTCCTGCCCTGCGCGTGGTTCCTGCCAGTGGGGAGGTGGCGCCACACGCTGCCGGGTGGGGAAGGCAGAGGGGGTTTCCGGATGGGCCCCGCTCTCAGTCCTTTCCGCGCACACATCGTGGGTGCTAGAGCCGCTGGACCCATCTGCTCAGGCCCGGGTGGGGGTTGGAACATGGGGCATGTTCTCCAGTGGCCCCTCTGCTCACTCCACAAGCGCTGGAATGGGCTCTGCAGGGCTCTGCGGGTTTCTCAGTCAAAGCTCCCCTGGGTGCAGCGGCCGTGAGCTCTAGGGGCCTGTGATACCTAGGATCCAACAACATTCCTGGCTCGTGGACCCGGCTCCACTAAAGTTTGAGGCTGGAGCTCTCTCCTGCCCCTTCCCCACTGCCTCCGGTTGTTTTACTCCTAGACTCATAAACTTTAAGGTCAGAAGGGACCATTATGATCATCTAGTCTGACCCTCTGCAGAGTGCAGGCCTCAGAATCTCACCCACCCCTCCCAGAATAATCCTCTCACCTATATCTCAGATATTGAAGCCTTCAAATACTGTGAAGACCCCAAGATGCAGAGAATCCTCCAGCTGTGATCTGTGCCCCATGCTACAGAGGAAGGCGAAAAACCTCCAGGGCCTCTGCCAATCTATCCTGGAGGAAAATTCCTTCCCGACCCCAAATATGGCGACCAGCTAAACCCTGAGCATGTGGGCAAGACTCACCAGCCACACACCCAGAAAGTTCTCTATAGTAACTCCTAAAAGAGCCCAGGTTCCCCTCCTGTCACCAGGGGCAAGGGGGATAAAGGACCTTCCCACCCACCCTCACTCTGTGTGCGGCGGCAGCACGTCCCTGAGGCGCCTGGGTGGGAGGGGTGTCTCCTCAGGCTGCCACCACCTGAGCACCCCTGGGGCCAATGGGAGGTGCGGGGGCGACCCCAGTGGGCAGCAGCTCACGGAAACCCTCTGGCCTAAGAGCTGCTGCTGGAGGGGGGGGTGTGGGTCACTGTGACGGACCGGGCCGGGTCTGGTCACCACTGAGAGCGTCGGCTGAGGGCGAATTGCTCAGAACAAGAGCAAATTAGTCGAAACAATAGTTAAGAATAAAATTGTGAGGCATGTAGAAGAACATAATTTGTTGGACAAATGTCAACGTGGCTTTCTGTAAAGGGAAATCCTGTCTTACTAATCTATTAGGGTATGTCTACACTACAGAGTTAGTTCGAACTAATGGACATTAGTTCGAACTAACTTTCCTAGGCGCTACACTAGCGCTCTGCTAGTTCGAACTTAATTCGAACTAGCGGAGCGCTTAGTTCGAACTAGGAAAACCTCATTTTACGAGGATTAATCCTAGTTCGAACTAGCTAGTTTGAATTAAGGGGTGTGTAGCCCCTTAATTCGAACTAGTGGGAGGCTAGCCCTCCCCAGGTTTCCCTGGTGGCCACTCTGGCCAACACCAGAGAAACTCTATGTCCCCCTCCCGGCCCTGGACCCCTGCCCGTGCCAGGTGCAAGCCTGCCAGCACCCAGCCAGCAGATCCTGCACCTGGCACGGCTCGAGCCAGCCACCCGCTGCCCCCCCAGCCCTCCCCCTCTTCCCGGGACCAGGCTGGCGGCTCCCGGGAGCTTGCCCGGGACCGCAAGAGGCGAGCACGCGCCTGTGCTAGTGCGGACATCGTGGACTTTGTCCACGATCTCTGCAGTAGGCACAGGAAAGTGGCCGTCTAGGGCAGGAGAGCTGCCAGCTTGGCCACCCAGGAGCAGGTGTGCATGAAAATCAAGGGGGTCCACTGAGACCCCCGACCCTGAGCCCTGAGCTTACAATGGCCGTCCTGGGTCAGACCAAAGGTCCATCTAGCCCAGTAGCCTGTCTGCCGACAGCGGCCAACCCCAGGGACTCTGGAGGGGATGGATCGAAGACAGTGACCAAGCCATTTGTCTCGTGCTATCCCTCTCCAGCCTTCCACAAAACTTGGGCAGGGACACCACTCCTACCCACTGGCTTATAGCACTCCATGGACCCAACCTCCATGACTTGATTTCACGTCCCTTTAAACTCTGTCCCAGTTCTAGCCTTCAGAGCCTCCTGCAGCCAGGAGTTCCACAGGTTGACTCTTTGCTTTGTGAAGAACAACTTTCTTTTACTAGTCTGAAGCCTGCTACTCATTCCTTTCCTTTGGTGTCCTCTAGTCCTTCTTTATGGGAACTAATGAAGAACTTTTCTGTATGCACCCTCTCCACCCCACTCCTGCTTTTAGAGACCTCTATCCTGTCCCCCCTCCGTCTCCTCTTTTCTAAGCTGAAAAGTCCCAGTCTCTTTAGCCTCTCTTCATATGGGACCTGTTCCCAACCCCTGATCATTGTAGTTGCCCTCCCCTCTCCCACCTCCTTTTCCCAGTCTCCCCCAGTTTTGTTCAATAAAGACAGATTCCATTTTTGAACACAATTGTCCTTTATTTTGTACATCAAGAAAAGGGGCTAGGAAAGGGTAAGTGGAAGGAGGTGAGGGAGGAATGGGGTACGAGCCCCCGATGGGGACGACTGGGCTGGCTCTGCGGGCTTCTGGGGGTGGAAGCTCTCCTGCAGTCCCCCAATTGCCCCCTCTCTCCAGATCGCAGCCTGCGGCAAGTGCAGCCGGTCTGATAGCCGAGTGGTGTGATGTGCCCAGTGTGGGTACTCCGGGCAATCCAAGCCAGGACTGCTTTGCAAGGGGGGCACCCCTGAGAACTGTCGGTCCGGGGTGGGGGTCGGGACCCTTTAAGCACAGCCCTCGGCTAGCCTGAGACAGCATCTCCATGCTCTAAGTCCTCCTCTCATGTCCTGCCAGCACTGTCTACACTACAACGCTAATTCGAACTAGTTATTTAGTCTGGATTCGTTAGTTCGAATTAACGTAGTAGTGTAGACGTACCCAGAGAGCCTTAACCCTGGAGACTTGCTAATTAGCATAGTCACTGACTGACCATTTCTGGCCCACTGTTCTTTCTCAGAGAATCTTCCAGCATCAACACAGGTTACATATTTATAAATCCACTTACAGATATCACACAAGTAGATGAATAACACAAACACAATCAGTAGAGCACAAGCTTTCATTTGACATCTCACATGGCCTCCTTGGTACAGACTTTGGGACAACCCCTCCCCCCTACACTTGGGTGCAACAGTGACCTGTCTGATCCCCTTAAAATCCAGTAACGTGACACCCCCAACACAAAACTGATGCAGGAAGTGATGCCAGTAACATCAGTGAGGGCATCACATGGGTCCTCCCGCCTTAGACAAGGCATCTGCCACAGTATTCTCCTTCCCGTTTACGTGGACTATGTCCGTGTCGTACTCCTGAAGGACCAGACTCCAGTGGAGTAACCTGGAGTTGGTGCCGTTGGCCTTCTGCAGGCAAGCCAGCGAGGCATGGCTGCTCAGCACAGTGAACCTCCTGTTGTCCAGATAGGGTTTGAGCTGCTTGACAGCCCACACGATGGCATAACACTCCTTCTCAATTGTAGCATAATGCTTCTCCGGGGGGCACAGCTTTTTGCTGAGGAAGGTCACGAGGTGCCTTTTGTCACCTACCCCATCCTGCATCAGCACCGCCCCCAGCCCGATGTCGGATGTTGAAATCCGGGCTGGCCAGCACAGGTTCCTTGGCCAAGACATTCTTTATGCTTTGGAACCCCTGTTCACCGGCCTCCGACCACACCACCCGGTCCGGCCTTTCCTGCTTTGTGAGGTCTGTGATCGGAGCTATGACGTCTCTGACCCCTCTCACAAACCTCCGGTAGTAGCTAGCCAGGCTCACAAATGACTGGAGCTGCATTTTCATTTGGGGGATAGGCCAGTTCTTAATGGCCTCCACCCTCAGGGGTTCAGGACGCACCAACTCACTGCCCACCCTGTGCCCTAGACAGTCACTTCGGCAGCCCCCATCCTGCATTTGGACACCTTGACATTCGGGTTGGCTTCCCCGAGCCGCCGCAGCACCACCCCTATGTGACTGAGGTGATCCCGCCAGGAGTTACTAAAGATGGCCAGGTCATCAAAATAAGTGCTGGAATGGGCTCTGCAGGACCTCCGTGATCAGCCCCAGGAAGGTGGCCCTGGAATTCCGCATGCCAAAGGGCAGCACCTTGAACTCACACAGGCCCGACTCCACTATGCACGCAGATTTGTCCCATGCATCAGCATCTAGGGGACTCTGCCAGTACCCCTAGTCAGGACCAGAGTACTTATAAACACAGTCCCCTCCCCCCAGCGTGTCCAACAGATCCTCTATTCTGAGTGTGGGGAAGGGGTCAGGCTGCGTGACAGCATTCAGCTTCCTCTCGTCCATGCAGAGCCTCGTGGTCCTGTCCTTTTTAGGAACCATCACAATAGGGGATGCCCATGGCCAGCATGCTCTCCACAGCCTCCTGAATCTGCCTCTGCATCTCCCCCTTGGCCCCATAGGCTCTGCTAGGCGCTGGGCGAGGCAGGGCCTAGTGAGGATGGAATGCGATGTCCTGTCAGCGAGCCCTGGCCTCCTTCACCTTTCGCTCCCTCTCAGCATCCGCCTCCCTCGCCTTTCGACGCACGTCGGCAAGGGCCTTCCCATGTTCCAGCTCGATTCCTTCAATGCCTGCTGCTTTCTAATTTCATCTGCAACAGCATCCCTGGCACCGGGTGGGCACTGCTCCCTTCCCTGCTGGTCATTTCGTATTAGCAAAGACCTCAGTTCCGGCTTAAAAGCTTTCTCTCTGAATTCAGTGATTGTCTCCAATCACAAATCTTCTAGAGCCTTTCGGTCAAGACTCGCATGTAGTTGCTGACTCATTGCAGCTGCTCTTTAACCAATCAAACTCTCTACACCCAAAAATAAAATTTAGAACCGCTTGAGGTTCTGATCCAAAGCTTAATTGACCAAGATCTGAGGATCCTGCCGACTATACCACTGTGACGGACCAGGCCAGGTCTGTGCACTGCTAAGGGTGTTGGCTCAGGGTGAATTGCTCAACACAAGGACACTTTACAGCCCCAGACCAGAGACCTTCCCAAACAGGTCACAAACCAGTCAGACCACGCAAAACCCCTCAGACACCACAGTTCCCTCTGTGCCCCAATCAGCCCTGGGCCTAACACACAGGTGAGGAGATCTAGAACCCAATCCCACCTACCCCGAACGGGTCTTTCCCGTCCCAAAGAACCAGCCACAAATCCCCGGTCACTTAGGGGAGAAACCTGCCTAGGACAAGGGACTCTATGGAGGGGGATGCAGGGAATGGAGGAAGTGGGGTGGCCCTTGGGGTCCCTGCCCCCGCTGAGAGGCTCCCATCTCTCCTCAGGCAGAGGGGACCAGGGAAGGGCTGAGAGATGGGAGAACCCTCGGCACCGGGTGAGGCTGCTCCACAAAAGGTCTCAGGTGGCTCCTCCGTGCTCACTAGGCCCTGCCAGCCCCCAGGGAGCGAGTGTCCCAGGGCAGCTGCCCAGTGGAAATGCTCAGTCCCAACAGGCTCTGTCCCTGTTCATTGCAGACCCTTGGGGAGCTGCCTGCCTCAGCCCAGCCCACAGCCCTGCTGCTGGAAGCCTTGAAGGCTCTGACGTCCCCCGCCCTAGAGAGTTTTCAGGCAGCAGAGGAGGCGCCGAGAGCCACCGTGTCCCAGCACAGCACCCGCATGGAGCGAGTAAGAGACGCCCAGCGAGGGGCAGGGCGTGTGGAGACAGGGGCTGGGAGAACTGGCTCTGAGGAAACCGGCCCTGGGGCACAGGGTCAGGGTGCGGGGCAGGTCGGCTCAGCCCCTTTCTAGGAGGCTCTGAGCATCAGTCGCTCCCCTGCTCAATTAAGCCCCATCGCCCGCCGGGGAGGCAGGAATTCGACCCGCGAGACACCCGGGAACTGGAGCCCAGAGCGGCTTGTTGACTTCCCAAGGCTGCGCTGGGGGCAGCGGCAGGGTCAGCAAATAACCCCAGGAGAAGGCCTTGTCCAGGGCCCCTAGAACTAACCTGCCTCGTGGGGCGTGCGGCCGCGTTGCAGCCGTTGGCTCTGCTGGGAATCCTCAGCCAGGCAGAGCCCTGGGCCCTTCGCCAGGCAGGTCTCTTGGGGAAAAGACTCAGGGGTCACGTTCCCGACAGGCCTCTCAACGGGGCCTTTTCTCCCTCGGCCCCACGCCGGTGACGCTCCTGCCCTTCCCCCAGCGCCGTCTGCCGGGGGGGGTGGCCTGGCAGGAGGCCGCTCTCGATCAATCCCCCCTCAGCTGTGTGGCTCCCTCCAGATTATATACGTCGTGGGAAAGATTTTCAGCTGGCTGCGCGACGTCGGGGATCCCAGAGCCAGAGGAGCCGCGCTGGGGACCATCGCCCTGCTGGCTCGCGCCCACCCCCGGGACGTGGTTCCCGCCTGCGTGGCCCACGCGCTGCCATGGGACAGGTAGGGAGAGGCTGTTACCACCTCAGTCCCTGATTTCCCTCCCCCCCTCCTGCCAGGGCAGAGCGCAGGAAGGGCCTGGCCAGAGACAGGGATGGATCCAGATCCCTGCTGGGCACAGGGCTGCCCCGGCCTCCTAAGAGAAGATGCCCAGGCCCAGCTCCCGAGGGGACGGCTGCTAAGGGAAGGGAATAAATGCAGAGCTTGTGGAAGGAACTCTCCTGCCTCAGCTTCCCTGCCCCCCAGGGTCTCTTTTGAGAGCCCCTTTCCCGCCCCCTTCCCAGCCTCTCCCTGGGGAGGCAGGAGGGGGCCAAGCAGGGAGGCTCTGATTTTGGTTTCTCACCTTGCAGAGGTGCCAGGGAGCTGTGGAAGGCCGTGGGGGAAGAACCACAGCTCCCCCGGCAGGTGCTGCAGCAGCTGCTGGACGCGCTCCGGAAGAGCCACCGGGAGGAGAGGAGCCGCAGCGTGTCTCTGGCTGTAAGTGACACTGGAGCTGTCCCGCAGGGAACTCACCACTACAGGGAGGATGCTGCATCTGTGGGGGGGAAGGGGGCTTCAACCCCTCTTAGTGTCAGGCCACGGCCCCACTGCACACTGGGCACACAGCCGTGTCACGGGGAGAGCCCCCCTGCTCCCCTCCGGAGAGGGTGTCTGGCCTCTGAGGCCCCTCACTTCGTGGTCAACCCCGCATGCACCACGATGCTCCAAGTCAGCACTGCAGCTCCCTTCACACAGGGCAGTGTGGCCTAGCAGCCGGAGGCAATAACTCCTAGTGGGATTGGTGCGGAGGGGTAGGGGACCCAGGGCGCCCTCTCCACCGGGTCCCAGTCCAGCGCCCTGTCAGCATTGGAGGGGGCACCACTAGCTCTGGGGGAATCAAGTAGAAACTCGCCGAGCACCTGGGGTTCAACTCCCCGCCTGAGCTGCTTTCTGCCAGCTCCTCTCTTGTTGTCTGCGCCGTCTCTTTCCTCCAAACTGGGGTATCTGCTGCGGTTCCCTGCTGACTGGCGATGGCGTCTGGGTGCCCCTGCGCTGCTCCTCAGGAGCCCCAGCAGCACCTCCGTCCCCGTCCGTCAGCCCTGACTGAGCTCGCCACCGGCCTTTCTAGCCACCTTCAGCTGGCGCCTGCCCAGCAGGCCTGTGGGGTAGGACTGTCTCAGCCAGGTAGCCAGGCTGCACCTCTGCAGCTCTAGTGCAGAGATGGGACACTCCGTGTCAGGGGCTGATCCCCACTCGGAGTGCAGAATTTGGAGGCCGGAAAGAAAAAGTTGTCTCTACAGGCTCTGCTTCCAGAACTCCCCAGGGTCAAAGATTTACTAACTGACAGAGACACAGACAGAGCTGCTGACCTTCCAGGACACAAGAAGCAAATATTGACCTGAAAAAAGTGATTTTTTTTACCAAAGAAAAGCTACACTGGATAACACAGACTTGGTTGCGCTGTGACAGAGCAAGTAAGGAAAACAAATGAAAACACAGAGAAAATCTCTAGGAACAGTTTTCAGAGGGGAAGCAGAGCAATTCAAACCGAAACAAAAAATAAAGAAAAATACCCAAGTTTTTCTGAAATAAGAACAGTTGGAGGGTGAGTTTGTAAGAAGCTCGAGTGTGTGAGAACGACCGATGTGCTTCTCGTTATTTGCAATTCCCTTTGCTCTGCCCTTTCTCACCTGCAACCACTTAGATCCCATGGCGTGTACTTAATAAACTCACTTTTATTTACTAGCAAGCGTTGTGTCAACAATTGTGACCTGGGGAGCAATCAGTGTGTCCATCCTCCTTTCACTGTTAAAGGGGGCTCACGGGAACAATTTATTTGGGGGTTGGGTTCCCAGAAGCTGTGCCTGAAACTGCACTCTCCTCAGACCCACAGGGATTCAGTGTCTGTATTGCTCTTGGGTGGATGGGAGGGAGGGCTCCTGTGCCCTGGCTGGGCGAGACCAGGAGATCTGGCCCAGAGGACGGGGTGGTGAGAAACCCCATAGGGCCAAGAGGAAGGTGTCAGTGGCTTTGCCAGCACTCTGGGAAGCACCCAAGGAGTCCTCTGTCATAGAGGGATAAGGGATCTTTCGGAAAAGGCTTTATTTTCCACAAGATCAGCGTCTAGACTGGCGCTTTTTTCCGACAAAGCTCCGTGCGGAAAAAAAGCGGCAGCCATTTTTATGCTAATGAAACGGGGGAGAGTTAAATCCCCACTTCATTAGCAATTGCGATACGTCTAATTTACATCCCTTTTACGAAAAAGGGATGTAGTCTAGACGTAGCCAAACTGTCTCCCTAACTGAGGACTACATGGTGGCAGAGGAGCCAGGGAAGCCAGAGCCGAAGCCGGAGCATCCGAGAGAGTGACACAAGCAGCACGGCCTGGGTCCCTACAACTGGGTCACGAGGATCGGAACTGACCCGACAGAAGTTCCCATTGACCCAGGTCAAGTAGTTTGGGATCTTGGGGGGATTTCGTGGAAGAGCAAAGGAGCGATCCAACCTTCGGAAGGCCTGGGAGCAAGTGACAGGCACGAGCCAGACAGATGGTCAACCCCAGAGCCAGACCCAGGGATCCCGGTTTCAGATCAGCAAGGACCTTCCTCATGAGCATTAGCCCAGAACGCACAAGCAGCCCAGTACGACGGGGGAGCGAAAACGAGGACCTGAAACCCGGGATGTGATGGAAAGCCAGTCGCCGGGAGCAACGTGGGGTCTGCACCGACACCGCTTCGACCTCCCGGCATCGCCCCTGCTGCTTGTGGCACTGGAGTTACTCAGGCGGCAGAGGGGCAGTGATGCCCCCCCGGTCACGTCTGGCAAGCTGAAGGGCGGGGCTAGGCCATGAAGACAGAGAACGGGAAATAACGTCACCCGGACTCTTCCGCCCTTTCCAGGAGGTTCCCATCTGCGTCCATTCTAGGAACAGGATACGGTTCAGGGGCCATCACATCTCCCTTCCCCCCAGAGGATCTCACCCTCCTTCCTCATAAGCCGCAAGGAAATGGAAAATGGAAGCAGGATGACAGCCAAAGCCATGGGAGCGGATGGGCAGGTGGGGACAGCTCAGTGACATTTCTGTCTCCTGTCTCCAGGCAATGGACACGCTGTACGAGATCTTTTTCCTCTGGGGATACCGAGAAGCCATCCTGGAAATGTTTCCCCAGCTCCTCCTCGTCTGCGTCAGGCAGGTGCAGTACGTGCTGGACCTGTGCCTGCCAGGGACTTGGAGGGCCCAGAAGACATCCAGCCCGGAGGGATCCAGCCGCCTCAGCCCCTTGAGGTAACGGCGGAAAGGAAGGGGAAGAACAGATTTGTTCTGCTCAGCCCCTGTGGGACCTGCCTGGCCCTCTGCTGTGCGCGTCCCTACAGCCCAGGGGCAGTTCTGGGCAGGTCTGTGTGGAGGGAGCGGTGCTGGGCGCCCGTGTGCGTGTGAGCCACACTTGCTCCTCTGACTCCGACCACAGGCCAGGGGCCACGTCGGCACGTCCCCATGTGCTCCCGGCCGAGGGGTCAGGGCTTTTCTCCGTGCCTGTTGAGCCCGCTGGGCCTCTGTCCCACAAGACTCCACCCCAGGACAGCGTGGCCAGAGCACACACAGAGTGCACAAGACCGGCGGGAGGGGGGGGGGCCGTGTCACAGGCAGGCAGGACGAGGAGGGGCCCGTGACGCTGATTCCACGGGAACAACCAGGGAACCACCTGGCTAGACACTCGATGAGTCTGTGGCATGGCCAGGGCCCGTTGGGCAGGGCCGTGCCCTCACACGGTGCTGGGTCCATCCCGGGTGAGGCCGGCTGCTGCTGACCACGCCGGGTGTCCCAGGCCTTGTGCGGTTTGCACTGGGTGGGGCTGGGTTCGAATTCTGACACCCGGACTTTTTATTGCCTCTAGCACCTCCCTGGAGGCCGTGAAGACCCTTTTCTCCATGCCCAGATACTGGAAGGAATTTGCCAGTATCCAGTTGCAGCAGGGCTGGGACATGATGGCCTCCCGCCAGCGCTTCTCCCAAGGGGTGGGCTTGATCGCAAGGTAGTGTCTGGGCAATGGGAACTCAGTGGGAGACCCTCCTCTGCCCCCGCCGGCCCTCTCAGCCCCGCCATGGGAGAGCGACGCTCTCTCCCCTTGGTAACTCCGGGCATTTTCTCTGTCCTGTTCCAGGGCCATGGTGGAGCACCAGACCCCACAGCTCCCTGCGGTGCTCACAGAGGCCATCACCGTCATGCAGAGTCAGGAGGAGCAGCCCCAGAGAAATATCGCCCTGACTTTCTGCACCGAGGTGAGATTCCGCAGCCGCCAGGCACATGTGGGCTTGTGCAGAGCAGCTCAGTCCCGTCCCAGGCAGGCAGGCAGGCACCGGGGCCCATCGCCAGCAGCTCGGCAACGCCACAGCCAGCCGGCTCCTCTGCCCACGTGGATCCTAGTGGGGCCGGGCAGAGTGGTGGGGGGCAGGGTGAGATTGCTCCTGGCTGGATGTGCCTCCGTGGGACCATGTTTCTCCAGCGGCCTGAGGCCGGGCCTCTCTCCTCGCCTTTGCCTGGGGTTTCATTTTCTTCTGCCACGGCTCGCTCCAGGACACGTTGCGATGCCCAGAGATTCCCCTTTCCCCGGGCTTCATTAGGGGCTTGTGCATTAGTCGCCCCTCTGGGAATGGACCATCTCAAACACCAGCCGCTGGCTCCTTACCCCCAGAGATTTTGTGTGGCAGGAAGTGACCAGCTGGCAAAGATGCTGGCGCACGAACAGACCGAGAGGCAGATTTCTGCTCCTGCAGCTGATGTTGATTTTCTCTTTCCAGTTTCTCCGGAGTCCTTCCATCCTCACCACAGTCACCAGATCGGAGCTCCAGGAACAGCTGATGGAATGGACCAAAGATCCCAATCCGGAGATACGGAGGCTCTGTCTGCAGGGCCTGGGCAGTATCATCTTCCAGCCAGAGAAGGTGAGGGGCAGGGATTGCCCAGGTGAGACGTTGCTGCACTGGGAGATAACAGACACATCACTGTTGCAACCCCTGTTCTATGCCGTTACTGAGCAAGCCAGGCGTGAGGTGTCCCTGCTCCCTGGTGCAGGCAGAGCATGGTCGGTGGAGGCAGTGGGGGAGGGGAAGGAGACTCAGGGCGTCGCTCAGGGCAATGGGGGGAGAGTGTCGGCTGACAACAAGCCCAAGCTCGGCAAGGAAAGACAAGTCGGGGGGCGGGGTCAGAGCTCGGGGGGCGGGGCCTGGAGCGGCTCCAGGCAGGCGACAGGGCGACTCTGCTCAAGGGCCAGGGGTGCAAAGCACCTGCCAGAGCGGCAGGAGAACGACTTTCTCCCCCGCTGGGGGCTGGCCGATGGGGGGATGGTCCAGCCCCTGCCCAGGCTCTGTCCCAGGCCAGGCGTGAGCTGCCTTTTGCCTTCCTGCAGGGGCAGTTGTTACGGGCCCAGCTGCCAGGGACCATTGCCATGTTCTGCGCCAGGAACGCATGGACTGTCCTGGAGGCCCTGAAGGACGCGGCAGACGCCATCTACCTGCTCGCCGGGGAGGGGCTTGGCTCCATCTCCCAGGACATGGCAGTCAGCCTGCGCCCGCTCATTGACCACGTAAGGCCGGGACCCCGGAGAAGCACATTCCCCCTCCCCTGATGTCCTGCTATGACCCTGCCCAGCCCCTCCCTGCCCCCCAGGCCAGCCACACAGCACCCAAGGGGGCCCCTGCCAAGGGTGGGGAGTCTCCTACTCAGCCCCCTCCCTGGCAGAGCCCTTCTGGGAAATGGGGGCGCCAAGCTCCCAGCCCTGCTGCAGCCTCCCCTCCCACCCTCCTGTGCCCAGCCCCTCCCCGAGCCCCAAGGAGGCAGGCGGGAGCCTCAGGTCCCAGCGCCCCGGGAGGGGAGGCCAGAGCAGCCTCTGTGGCCAGGGACCTGGGCCTTCCCTCAGCCCCCTCAGGCCTTGCTGGGGAAGGAAGCAGGGAAGGGGCGATGGGAGGGGAGGGGAGGGATGCGGAAGACGGACGGGAGGAGGGACCCGGGAAGTGCAGCAGGAATGAGGTGAGGATGGAGATTCCTCGTAACTTGCCCCTTTCCACCCTTCACCCCCCCCATGCTCAGTGGCTCCCCTGCCTGGCACTGCACAGGGGTGGGCTGGGTCTCTCCAGGCCGGACGGACGGGGGAGAAGAATATGGAGAGATTGGCCCCTCTCTGGACTCCAGGCGGCTGGGGGGCTGGGTGCAGGAAGCTCTCCACACACATTGCACCATGGACCTCTGGGTCTCAGCCCTGGCCAGCGCACAGTGTCTGTGGGGCTGCCTGGTGGTTGCAGCTTCCGCGGGCCAGGGCGGGTCCCGGTCGGGGTGCTGGAGCCGTGTGCGATTTGCGGCCGTCAGGCCCCAGACCCTGGGACACGGCCTGGCTCTCACGGGCTTCCCCGCCCCGCGTGTCCTTACCAGGAGAGGGGCAATGTCCGCTCAGCCGCCATCTCACTGCTGGGCACCATGCTGGGCGGGGTGAAGGGCCCGGACAGACCCCGCGTGCGGCAGGAACTCACCCGCTGCCTGCTCCCGCTGCTGCTCCACCTGGCAGACGAGGAGCAGAGAGTGATCCTGGTAAGTGCCCCCTCGGTATGTCCCGGAGAGCAAAGCGCCAGAGTCCCCCGGGCCCCACCCCTCTCCAGAGCCCCTGCCCAGCCAGGGCCATTGGGGACGTGCAGGGAGGCCTGAGGGGGGCCCCTTGGCTCTGACTCTCTGGGATCCCGGAGCCCCGGCGCTGCCGTCTCTGCGCAGAAGGGCCGAGCTGTGGACATCCCGTCTGGCTCTCGCCAGCCAATGCTCAGCCCCCGCCCGAGCAGCGTCCCCTGCAGAACAAGGGGCAGGAGGCTCCCCAGGCAGGCAGAGCAGGAGCCCAAGGGGCAGGGAGGAGGGGACGTGCCCCAGACGCTCCCTCTCTCAGCGAGGCCCCTCTCGCTCTCCCCTCGTGCTGCAGAGCTGCAAAGCGACGCTCTTCCGCTGCGCCGTGTTCCTCGGCTGGGCCCATCTCAAGAGTCTCTTCTGCAGCCTGGCCTGGGATGGCTCCTCGCGCCTCTTGCCCGGCGTCGGGAAGTGCCTGGTAGGTGAATTCTGTGGGCCCGGGGAGCGGTGACCGGGGAGCTCAGGGAGACCTTTCTACCCCACCCCGAGTGCCCAGGGGGATTCTCCCCTGCTCGTCATGCAGGGAGCACAGGCAGCCCCCCCAGAGGGGCTCGGCATTTCCTCAGCTGTTATCCAATCCCACCCTTTCCACTGCCCCCATCTCCCGAACTTAGCGCTGCCCCTGCCTCCTGCCCGTGGGCTCCTGCCCCTCTGCCTGTGCCCAGCTTGGAAATGCTCTTCCCCAAGGGCCCGACTCCGGACATCTGGGCTCCTACTGGCTCTTGCCCTGGCTTCCCTCTGTGCTTCAGCGACCCTGGCCTGTCAGCTGTAGGTCGGTCACTTTGTCTGGTCTGAGCATGTCTCCTGCTCTGCTCCTAGATGAAGAATTACAAGAGGAACTTCCCCAAGTTCCTGTTCCAGGCCTTAGAGTATCTGGAAAGCTCCCAGGCGTCCATCAGACATTCTGCAGCCCTCTTCATCGGTAAGCAAAGCAGCCCCCGGGAGCTGTTCCAGGGCTGTTAGAGTTAATAAAATCTGCACATGAACAAAAAGGGGTTTCAGGACAAGCATCAGCCAGCACCTCAGGCGCCTGCTGCAACTGCAGCTGTGAAACATGGAGGGAACATAGACGAGTTAGTTGAATAAAATATCAGTGCTATTGTGTTTGGGTGTGTGATTTCGTTCCTCCCGTCCCTGGCGTACTGCTGCTCGGTCTGCAGCTTGCCCAGGTAAGGAGTATCACGTGCTCTTTCCTAAATGACTAGAAGTCAAGTTGTCTAAAAGAATTGCACCCGGTGTGCCCTCTGATATGGCGTGAAATGCTGCTCCGAGCTCTCAATGAACATTACGGGGGAGGGAGAGCTCAGTGCTTCGAGCATTGTCTTACTGAACCCAGGGTTATGAGTCAGTCTTTGAGGGGACCGTTTAGGAATCTGAGGCAAATCTGTCAGGGATGGTGCTTGGTCCTGCTGTGCGGGCAGGGGGCCGGACCTGATGGCGTCTCAAGGTCCCTTTGAATTCCAAAGTTCTCTGTTTTACTGCTCAGATTTGCACTCTTGTTTGAAGAAATATGGGAACCATTAAAAAATTCAATGGCGATTAATCGCAGGCTTAACCGTGTGCACCTCCCCTTTGAGTTCAATCTCCTTCGCCAATCGGCCTTTCAGTGATTCCTGGGGTCGGATGCTTTCTCCATTGTGTTTTGCATCACACTGAAGGACTGTCTTGAATTTCCCAAGGGCTGTCTTATGGGAATGGCTGACTCTTTAGTAATTTGCAGGGATGACACTGAAACAGTGTGAGCTCCATTCTATTCCTTGTCTGTGTAGGAGAAACCATCCACCATTACTGTGACCTGTTGTCAAAAAGAGTGACTGCAGCTGGTGTCACCCGCCTGTGTGAAGGTAAGGAAATACCTCTGGGCGTTTGGGCATCTGTGGGCAGTATGAGGCCTGAACACAGATGTCACAGTGTCCCTCTGGGTCTGAGGACAGTGCTGAAGGGAGAAGAGTGGTCTTGCTGGTAGGACATAAGAATGGGTGTCAGGAGCTTTGAGCCACCAGGAGCAACTGTGTGCCTCACCTTCCCCATCCGTGAAATGGGGGTAAGAACAGAAAGGCTCTCAAGGACAGCTGGCCAGAATGGAAAAGGACCCTCGCTATGACGAGGCATTAGTAGGAGGAGAAGGATTCTTACCCTGTGTCAGAAAAGTTTGCATTGTCTCCTCCCCAAGGACCTTCACCCAGAGATTGATTCTTAGCTCCTACGGTATCCTGCCAGGCCCCCTGGGAACTCCTTTCCCTGCCACCTCTGGAGCACTGAAGGCGGCACAAATGCACAAAGGGTTCAGTAGAAGTGAGGAGCCTAAACCCTTTCTGCGGATCGGCGCCTGAATGTCAGAGTCACGGTTGTTGTCGTGTTCCCGGGGCAAAGGCCATTGGGAAGCAGAGGTTTCCCAGGCATCAGTTACAGCAGCTCTGTGGGGTTTCCAACCTGTTTCCTCTTTGTTTCAGCTTTTCAGCAACAGCCTTTAAAATCGGACAGGGACACGTGGCTCATCCTGAAGGAACATCGGCAATGGCTGCAGAAGCTTGCGAGCCGCGTGTTGGGTGCTTCTTACGACTTGGGAGCGGCACCGACACAGAAGGACTCTTCCTCCTGCCACGGTAGGTACCACAGACGGGAGCAGCTCTTTGGAGCAGGGAGGCAGGTTCCGTGGGGCGAGAGGGGCCATGAGGGGCGACAGGAGCGACGCGGCGTCCTGGAGTCACCGGGGGCCACTCGCGTGGGGGCTGGAGCTGAGGGAAATTGTTCCTACCACGGCCCTGCCCCAAACGACCCCCCCCCCCGCCTTTGGTCTCCATGCGCGATGGCCCAGCCCCCCAGCCACAGCTTCTCCATGGGATCCCCTCCGTCAGCAGCGCGCGGAGAGAGGGGGATTCTCCAGGACTCCCTTCGGCCATCGCCAGCCCCAGGGGAGCAGCGGCCGGGGGAGGGGCTGGGCTCTCTCAGGGATGCCGGCTCTCAGGGAAATGGCAAAGGGGGAGGAAGGGGAACCTGCCCTGGTCCAGATTCTTCCCCTTGACAATTGTGTCCTTCTCATCTGTGCTCCTGCCCTGTCTCCTCTGACAGACACCGGCTGAGCCCACCGCTCCCCGGCCTGGCCAGGAGACCAAGCAGCTGGGACACCACAAGGATCCGGAAGGGGCAGAGCTGCACGTGACGGGGAACCAGCCACGACCGGGACCAGGAGCCGTTCAACCCACAGGCCAGAGGACGCCAAGCCCCTCCCCGGCCCTGCGGCGCGTCCACAAGAACCGAGGATCCGCTCCTGGCCCAAAGACTTGCAGCTGTCGTGGACTTTTGCTTGTTCCCCAACATTTGTCCTGCCCGAAACCCCAGGACATGGCTTGTGAGTCACCATCAGACCCACCCATCTCCGGGCCCTTCCCACCGGCCTCTGCCCATCTGGGTGGGTCTCTCTCGTCATCCATCTGCCTTCCCACAAAGACCAGCGTGGGACCACTCTCCTGGGGGACACTGGGACTGCGCGCGTTCTGGGGTCCGCGGTGGGGAGGGGTTGGGGTTGCGCGTTCTGGGGTCCGCGGTGGGGGAGGGGGAGGGTTGCGCGTTCTGGGGTCCGCGGTGGGGGAGGGGTTGGGGTTGCGCGTTCTGGGGTCCGTGGTGGGGGAGGGGTTGGGGCTGCCCAGCATTCTAGGACTGGGGTGGGAAGCTGAGGCTGCCCGGCTGCTCTGGGGCTTGCGGGGATGCCAGGGCACCGGGCAGCCTGAGGGCTGGTGTGGGAGGGTAGAAATCTGGGGCTGGGCAGCCACCAGTGTGGGGAGGAGAGGGCAGGGCAGGGCAGGGGAGGGGCAGTAGCCTGAGGGTTTGGGGGGGCGGAGCCTTGGGAAGAAGGGGCAGGGCTGAGGTTTGCCTTCCCTCGTCAGTCGTTCGCCCGCTGCCCATGCCTCCCACTGCTCTCTGCCAGTCGGGTAGAGGCCCTGGAGAGAGGGGACGTGCCCAGGCACAGAAGTGGTGTGGTTAGGTGCCCCGGCCACAAGAGACTCCTCTGACCCTCCAAGAAACCCCACAGAGCCCTCTGCCAACTGGGGCGGGTTTCACCCCTCCCCCATCTCAGAAGGCCACGTGGGGAATTCTTGGAGGGGTCTTGGACCCTCTTGTGGTTTTATCCCCGTGGATCTGCCTCGGGAATGGATTTCACCGATTGGTGACGGGTGCGGGGCAGGGACCCATCTGGAAGTGGGTCAGGGGACCCCTCTGAGGACTCCTCTCCCGCCCTCCACCAGTCACTGTGGCCCCTGCCCGTAGGACCAGCGAGGGAGGGGACTGCACCACATGGGGGAAGTGCCGCGGTCTGGGGCCCTGCCCGCAAGAGGGTCCTGTGACCCCTCCAAGGAGTCTCTCCACCGTCCCCTCCCTACCAGTGAGGGTCACCCCCTCCCCCCCGCCTCAGGCCAGCTCAGAAGGGAAACGTGCACCAGTCAGAGCAGCCAGTGCCCGACAGCCTAGGCCAGAAGCCTCCATCTCTGGAGATGAGCAGCCGGCCGGCACCATTGCCCTGGACGCCCCAGCACAACAGTGCGAGGAAGAGCCCGTCTCGCTCACGGGACGTCTTTCCAGAACTCAGCGCCTGGCCCTTCGGGCTGCACCTCTGACTGGTGCACGTTTCCCTTCCGAGCTGGCCTGGGGGAGGGGGTGACCCTCACTGGTAGGGAGGGGACGGTGGAGAGACTCCTTGGAGGAGTCACAGGACCCTCTTGCGGGCAGGGCCCCAGACCGTGGCACTTCCCCCATGTGGTGCAGTCCCCTCCCTCGCTGGTCCTACGGGCAGGGGCCACAGTGACTGGTGGAGGGCGGGAGAGGAGTCCTCAGAGGGGTCCCGTGACCCACTTCCCAATGGAACACTCTGCCCCCCGTCGGAGGGCAACTCCCAGCCTGGCTGCGTTACACCAGTCGCTGGGGACAGACCCGCAGTCACGGCGCGCTCCGCTTAGACAGGGCTGACTCCCACGCACGACGCCGCAAAGGGGTTAGGGTGGGAGCCAGTTAGGATCCGGCCCATCGGTCAAACCCACTCTCGGGGCGGCGCTACGGGGCCACGTTCCCTCTCAGGTGCAGAATGTCCTTTGTTAGGTGCGGCAGGGGGCACAGGGCAGGGGCAGCGGTACTTGTTCTGGCTGGGGGCAGCCTCGGGGGCGCGGCTGGGGATAGAGGATATGCGGCGCGGGGGAATTATCTGAACTCCTGGACTAATAAATGTATCTCTGCTGTAGACCCTGCGTTGCTGTGAATTCCTCTGTCGCGACAAAGATTGTGTTTGATGTTTGTTTGTCGTGTGGGGTTTGTCTTATTGCTGCCTTGTGCTGTATTGTGTTAAACACAAATCCCGCGTTAGGCAGAAACGGATTAATAGGCATTGCTGACTGTATCTGCAGAAGCTATTGTCTCAGCAGGGCAGAGGCCCAGCAATGCCAGGCACAGCAGCTCCTGCGCGACGTGGGGACGCTTCTGCCCCAGTGGGGGGGGGAGGCAGCTCTCTGCCTGGGGACCCGCCCGGCCTGTCTCCTCAGGAACCTCTCAGCAGCTGTATCCTGCAACAAGCCGTGAGCAGCCGTGAGCCTGGGCAACGCAGCCTCTGGGCATAGGACAGGCAGCTCCCTCCTGTAGCCCCTGGCCAACTCCCTCCCGGCCTGAGCCACACAAGAACCCAGGTGTCCTGGGCCAGACAGCTGACCATGTGTGTGTGGGGGGGTGACATCTCCCAGCTCATGATCCCCCAGCACTTCACAGACGTTCCTGAAGCCTCCCCCCCCCCCAGGCCATGGGGACTGGAGAGCACCCAGCTCCCCCCAGGAACACCCAGTTCCCTTGCACTCTCCAGACCTCAGCTGGCCGCTACCAGTCCCTCTCTCTAGCCCGTTTCTGGGCTCACTGCAGTCCCTCCTTGCCACTCCTCCCTGGCAAAGGGTGCGGACCTGCTACCTCTGCAACCCTGCCTTCAGGCCTTATGGCCTGGGGCTTCCCCCGCCCAAGCCCTCCCAGCCTGCCATGTGTGCTGTCCCACCTCGGTGTTTTGTACCTCGGTACCTTCGGTGGTCTGGACTGTCAGTGTCAGCGTCGTCTGGTCAGGGTCGTCCTGGCGCGCTCCTGACAGGACCTCTACTCCGTCGGTGATAATAAACTCTCGGCTGCGTGCGTAACAATCGGTACTCCCTTTATCTAGCGTGTTAGACCCCGTGCACTTGGGTCAACACAGGAGATCTCTGAGAGGCCCCGGAAACGACAGATGCAGGCAAGGTTTGAAATCAGTTGAGTGGGTTTATTATCTAATGCGAAGCTCTACCAGTTGGTAACAGAGATCAGTACAATGTGACACCACTGGGCACTATGGCCCGCGTTGACACGGTACCAACACCGGGCAGGCCTATTGCCATATAACAGATATTAACAGCACTTAGTCAAAGTTAAGTTACTGTGCACTCTGTATGTTTAGGCAATGACACCTGCCGTTCAGGCGCCTAGTGCGCCCCCCCCCCAAGGTCGGCCGGAGAGCACCCTCTGCGGTGTCCTTTTATAGACAGGTACAAACAACTTACATCATTTCTTTACGTACCAGGTTACCACCCTCTGTTGCCTAGTTACCACCCCTCACTGTATGGAAGGGGGGCTCACTTACTATCCTTCATGCTGTCAGTTTTGACCCGGTCCTGAACCTAGGTCGGTCTGTGTATTAGTTTTTAGGGATTTTTTGTACCAAGACATTTCTTATTAAGATGTTCCATTACTCCCCTTTGGCTCACAGTCTGTACCCAGTGCCTCCGTGTGTCCTTCCATGCTCGACCTAACTTACACAATCACACAATTATCAATAGTGATAGAAATGTAGCCGTGTAAGTCTGGGGTAGTTGAAGCAAAATGCAGGACAATGTAGCACTTTAAAGACTAACAAGATGGTTTATTAGATGATGAGCTTTCTGAGGAAGTGGGTCTGGCCCACGAAAGCTCATCATCTAATAAACCATCTTGTTAGTCTTTAAAGTTCTACATTATCCTGCATTTTGCTACAGTTATCAATAGGGCTTCTTTCTTGGCTCCTGTGTTACTGAACCAAAGTCTTGCTCACTAGATTGGAGGCCTGTTGTTGTTTCCGTGTTGCAGGCCTTAGGCCTGCTGATTCCATATTACTGACCCTCAGCTTACTACATCTGCCTCTCACAGCCCCGCCCACCACGGCTGCCTCTCACAGATGCACAGACAGACCTTCCAGGACACAGGAATCAAATCCTCACCTTACAAGAAGTGATTTTTGGTACAAAACAGGAGAGAAACGTGATAAAGAGTACTTGTTTCCTTGATGTTACAGAGCAACTGAGGAAACCGAATTAAAACTGAAAAAACCCTCTGGCACAATGCTCATTTTTTTGGGAAGAATGGCTCTTGCGCAAGAGGGGAGGGGGGTTTCACATCTACACAGCTCCTTTTTGTGTAAAAGCCTCTCGTGCAAAAACTGTTGCTAATGAATTATGCAAATGAAGCATGGCGATAGTCTACTCTGTGCTTCATTTGCACAAGCTTTTGCGGAAAAAGGTTGCGGTATGGACGTAGCCAAAGAGCAGGCAGGGAACCTAAATCCAATTCACATTTCAACCCTCTGTCCCGATTGGTTCTCCTGGCCCGCTGGCTGACACCTTTGCTAGGTACCTGAATTTTCCCCGCTCCATTTTCATGAACATGGCTGCTGCTTTTTTTCGGCTCGGGGCTTTGCCGGAAAAAAGCGCCAGTCTAGACAGGGATCTTTTGGAAAATAAAGCCTTTTCCGAAAGGTCCCTTATTCCTCTTAAAATCAGGACACAGCCCTGCTGCTGCTGCTATTTCCTCTTTCTTCGGCTGCTGCTTCTTCAGCTTCTCCTATTCCTGCCTCTGCTTCTGCTGTTCCTGCTGCTCTTTTCTTCTTCTGCTGCTGCTGCCTCTTTTCTTCTCTGTTTCTTCTACTGCTTCTGCAGCTGCTGCTGCTTTTCTGGCTGCTGCTGCTCCTTCTTTTTCTGTGGATACTTCTGCTGTTGCTGCTATTGTGCTACTTTTTCTTCTCCATCTGGTGTTTCTTTCCTGTTGCTACTCTTTCTGCTGCTGCTACTTCTTTTTCTGTTCCTTCTTCTGCTGCTCCTTCTGCTGCTGCTGTTGCTTCTTCCGCAGTGCTGCTGTTTCTGCTGCTTCATCTGCTTCTATGGTTCCTTCTGTGAGTAAGCGGGGGAATGGTCCCGCTATTGTGGAGAACTTTCCTGGCTTCTATACACCCCGGTGAAATGAACCAGCGAAAGGATCTGAGTCCCCGCTCCCACCTCCTTTACCCCACGGCTCCCTGATCCTGAGGGCTCCCCCTCCACTCTCCTGAGTAGCAGAGCCCTTGAAACCCCAACAAGGCTGGGCCCAGGTTTCCTGGGGCTTAATCCCTGACCTTGTAGTCACTAGGGGCAGGAGTTAGGGTGTCCCCACTCCGAGGTGCTCTCTTTACACTGCAGGCCTTCTTGGCCCAGTGATCACTTCATAAGGTTCAAAGCAAATACAATTTATTAAACAACAATGGATTAAAGAGAAAAGAATAAGAAAAAAATGAGAATGGTTAAATGAGAACACACAGCCCTGCTCTGTAGCACAGGGACATCAAAACAGCAGCCTGCAGAGTATAAGGACAGTCCACAGTCTCTTTCTTAGAGGCCCTGGATATGCTGCAGGGGGGGCTACAGGCTGGACACGCTAGCTCTGGTAGTGACCACACAGTCTCAAGCTCGAAGTGGCCAGACCCCTCTCCCAGTCCAGAGCCTCTCCCCACACTTTGCTGGTCCCAGGTGCTCACCACATCCAGCTGCAGGCTGTGCTGCTTGGCCAGTTCCAGCTCCTTGTGTTGCTTCTCTGTTCCTTTTTGCTCTCTGAGCCCTGCCAGTCTGCTGCTCAACACAGGGTCTGCATTCCTTGTGCTCTGTATGCCTGGCTCTGCTGCTGCAAAAACTGCCCCTCAGCACAGCTTACACTCCTCTTAGCAGTGTCTCAGCTCTCTGTCTTTGCAGGACCTCTTCTGCACACAGCTTGTTTTTTCAGACAGAGGGAGAGCCAGAACAATCCCAGCTCACAGGGAGGACGGGGCCTGGCCTCTCCCCTTCCTCACTGGCCTGTCCAACCTGTCAATCAGGCTGAGCTGGAGTGTTGGCTGCTTTCCATTGTCTCTGGGGTCTGTCAGTCTCATGAACTCTTCCCCTTCAGATACTGCGAGCTGGCAAACCAAAAACTCCCACAGAGGTTTAGTAAGGGGTAACAGTCCCCTTACATGTGGCTGCTCCTATTTGTTTTTCTGCTTCTCCTTCTTCTGTTTGTGCTTCTGCTTCTTCTGTGGCTGCTGCTGTTTTCTTTCTTCTGCTGCTGCTGTTTCTACTTCTCTCAGGGGATGTCTACATTTGCCCCCTAGTTCAGAGTAGGGAGGCAAATGAAGCATACCAAAGTTGCTAATGAAGTGTGGGATTTAAATATCCCGTGCTTGATTAGCATATTTGCAGCCGGTCGCCATTTTAAAATGCCAGTCGCCCGATTTAACCCACCGTGTGTAGACACAGTAGTCCGATTTAAAACCCTTCCCTCGATTTAACTGTTACTCCTCATTGCACGAGGAGTAACAGTTAAATCTCGCGCTTCATTAGCAACTTGGATATGCTTCATTTGCCTCCCTCGTCCGAACTAGGGGACAAGTGTAGACACACCCCCACTCAATAAGGAGCAGCCAGAGATCATGACGCAGGGATGATCCCCAAAGCCTTATTCTGCCCCTCTAGTGGAGCTGGCGGGAAGTGGGGGGGGGAGGGGTGACCCACAGAAATTAGGAGCCTGCTGGAAGTCTCCAGAGAGCTGTCACCTCTGCACCTGGGAAGGGAAGGGGGAGGGGCTGGCTCCTCAGGGGCTGGGCCTGGGCATCTTCTCTCAGGAAGCAGGGGAAGCCTTGTGCCCGGCAGGGAGCTGGCTCCATCACTGTAGCCGGCTGGGCCCTTACCCCGCTCTGCCCTGTCAGGAGGAGGGGAAGGGAACTCGGGGGCTGAGGTGGTAACAGAGCATCTCCCTCCCTCCCATTTAACACTCCATTGGCATCCACAGCAAAGTGTGGGACACTTCCGGCCCACGCAGCCTCCTCAGCACCTGCCCTGCTATCGACAGGCACATTTGCCTTCCCTCTGCCTCCTCTGCCTGTTCCAGTGCGAGAGGAAACTGCAACATCCTCTGGGAGGAGGGTCCCAGCTACGGGATGGTTTCCCTCTGCTCGCATTGAATGCTCTGTTCCCTTGAGACTTTCATCCTCCTTAAGAGCACTGGGGCTCTCAGACTGGAGGTGGGACAGTACTACTGTGTCCCGGAAAGTCTCATCAACATAGCTCTCTGCCTCCCTTAGCTCCTCCAGTTCAGGCACCCTGGCCTCCAAAGCACGAACTCTGTCTCTGAGGGTCAGGAGCTCCTTGCAACGGGTGCACACATACGCCACCCGCCCACAGGGCAGGTAATTATACATGTTACACTCGACGCAATAAACAGGATAGCCCCCACTCTGCTGCTGGGCTTCTGTCTCCATTTTTTTAATGAATAAGTTTAAGTATAAACTGGGATTCTTTTTAAACCTCTGGAATATAGATTATAATACAAGTTATGTTTTAAAGAAGGTCAGAAGTCACCAGTGCCCTCCAACCTCCCCCTCTAAACTCCCTGTTAGCTGTTCCTGTTGGCAAACTCCCTGGGCGCTGAGTCACAGGCTTATATAGCTCCGGTAGCCCCTCCCCCTGACTGAGGCTCAGCCAATTAACAGAAGCTTCTAGGTTTCAAACCTTTTAGAAGCTCCTTCAAACAAAAACAAAACAAACAAACAGACAAACACAAGCTCATCACACAGCAAATAACTCCCCCCCACACAAACACACACTCCAGACAGCCACTTACCACAAGGGTCCCACTTTTACTCCTCTTTTACCTGGAGAACTCCCTCTCCAAACTCCCTGTTAGCTGTTCCTGGTCGCAAGCGCAACAGGACTTCACTTGACTGCGTACTGAAATGTTTCTGTATTTGTCAAGTAGCTTGCTAATGTTTTCAGTGCCAAAATCATCCCTGATTTGATGTGGGGGAAGTGAGGCAAAGAAAAAAGCTGCCCATTCATTTAGTTCATTCTCTGGAAACCTCTTACTCAGAGGCTCACACAGCAGGGAGATGAAACGTAGAATAGGTTCACTGCTGAACTGGTCATCGGTTGTGGTTGATTTGATTTGATTTTTCACACTGTTTCTCCAAGATCCTGCCCTCTCAGCCTGCAGCTCTGGGCCCTTGCTAACTGCACAGCCTCACGCATTGTCAAATAACCTTTCTGGGAGCATTTAGTCAGTTCTGCTACTTCATAAAATACAGGCCTATGTAGCACTTTAAAGACTAACAAGATGGTTTATTAGATGATGAGCTTTCGTGGGCCAGACCCACTTCCTCAGATCAAATAGTGGAAGAAAATAGTCACAGCCATATATACCAAAGGATACAATTAAAAAAAATGAACACACATGAAAAGGACAAATCACATTTCACAACAGAAGGGGGATGCAGGGGGAGAGGGGAAAGGAAGGTGAATGCCTGTGAGTTAATGATATTAGAGGTGGGAAAGGGTAGATGTCTGTGAGTTAATAGTATTAGAGGTGATAATTGGGGAAGCTATCTTTGTAATGGGTAAGATAGCTGGAGTCTTTGTTCAGCCCCCCCTGCGGAAAGTGTCGAATTTTAGCATGAATGCCAGTTCAGAGGACTGTCTTTCAAGAGCAGATTTGAATGTCTTCTGAAGTAGGATGCAGGTGAGTAGGTCATTCCTACAGTGTCCTTTCTGGTTGAAATGGCAAGCAACTGTTTTTTCTTTGTGATCCTGTCTAATGTCTGTTTTGTGGGCATTGATTCTTTGGCGAAGTGTCTGAGACGTTTGTCCAATGTACATAGCAGATGGACACTTACGGCACATGATAGCATAGATTATAGTCACAGACATCTACCTTTCCCCACCTCTAATATCATTAACTCACAGGCATTCACCTTCCTTCCCCCCCACCCTCCCCGCATCTCCTTTCTGTTCTGAAATGTGATTTGTCCTTTTCATATGTGTTCCTTTTTTTTTAGTTGTATCCTTTGGTATATATGGCTGTGACTATTTTCTTCCACTATTTGATCTGAGGAAGTGGGTCTGGCCCACGAAAGCTCATCACCTAATAAACCATCTTGTTAGTCTTTAAAGTGCTACATAGTCCTGTGTTTTGTTTCAGCTACACCAGACTAACACGGCTACATTTCTATCACTATTCTGCTAATTCATGTGAGACCTCATTTAATACAGCTGCAGTGACGTGGCAATTAGTGTCATGGAACTTAGTCAGGCAGCACTTTGCTATTGGGTCATTATTTTTTGAGATTTCCTGTTCCAAATAGTTAAGAAGGGGCTCCTAATTACACAGCAAAGCACTTCCAGCAAAATGTCTAGGTGGCCACCTCACTTCAGTTAGAGGTTTCAATGATACAGTCTCATTTTCTGTGACATTTGCTATTTCCTCAAATTGTCCTTTTCGGACTGAGGATCTGCAAAAGATTCTATAAACGGTCTTCAAAAGGGTCTCTCCTGTCTTCAGCACTGGCACTTGGTTCCACACATCAGCTAAACCCAGGTCTTCTCCATGGGCCAGGCAGTGTTGTGCTGTTAAATGTGGGATGCTCTGCTTGAGTTGTCTGGTAACACCATTGTTTTTCCCCCAGCACGACTGAAGCACCATCTGAAGTGAACATCGCTGTTTTCATCAGATCCCGCTTATTCAGGGTGTCAAAGGCTTTGAGAGCAGCTGTAACAGCTTGTGCATTCCAAGCAGATAACTGAATCGTTCCACCAAACACAGTCTTCTGTCCTGCACATGCTGCAGCTCTCAACTTGAAGTCAATGAAAAGCAAGTTGGTGACAGAAATACCTGTGCTCTCATCAGTAATAAGTGTATGGTAGGAAGACAGGCGAATAGCTGACTTGATTTCTGCACAGACAACACTGATGATTGACTCCAAAACCGCAAAAGCAGAGTTTTTCTATGCCAGCTTGTACATACTGGTGCTTTCCCATGTGGTCATTTATATTTTGCGCATTTCTATTCTGGAGCTGTTCATTTGTACGGGAAGCAGAAAGTTATCTGTGGGAATTTTTATTTTTTCTGGCTTTAAATGTTTTCTGTCCTTCAGTTCCAGCCTCTTCTGTTTCTTTTTTGTGTTTCTAAGAGCATCCTTCACAACTCACATCCCAGGGGAGGAGAATTCCTGCTCCTAAGAATATGTGCAGCAGATTCACGACTTTTGCTTGATGAATCCTCTTCATGTTGTCCAAGGGCTTCCCCCGTCCCACTTGTGGCCTGCGGAGAAGTGGCTGCATATTCTAGTCTGAGTCCAAATTTAGCAGGTCAAGCCCACATCAGCACTGTACTGGAATATGTCCCCCCTCTGTATACAGATCTGGCCTTGAGATTGTTGAGATTCTGCTTCAACTCTTTCATTCAGCCATTCTCCTTTGACCGTGGGGCAGCATTTCTTCTTAGGGTTTGCTCCTGTGTTGGTTGATGCTCTTTGCCTTCATTAACACATGACTGTTAAAAGGTGCAGAAGGGCTGGGGGTCATGTAATATCACGTATTCTGCTCTTAATTAAAAATCCTGTAGTCCATGGGATATGTACAGCTTGTATTAAAAAGAGTCTGCCTGAGAGTGCTGCTGTGATAACTAACTCTGTTGCAGGCAATGATTAGAGTCATTGAACACTAGGACTGGAAGTGACTCAGGAGATCTAGTCCCTGCCCTGCACTCACGGCAGGACCAAGCACTGTCTAGATCATCCCTGGCAGGCGTCTGTCCAACCTACTCTTCAGTATCTCCAGTGATGGAGACTCCACAACCTCCCTCAGCAATTTATTCTAGTGTTTAACTACCCTGACAGGTAGGAAGTTTTTCCTTATGTCCAATCTAAACCTCCCCTGCTGGAATTTAAGTTCATTGCTTCTTGTCCTATCCTCAGAGACCCAGGAGAACAGTCTTTCTACCTGCTCCTCCTGGTAACACCCTTTTAGATACTTGAAAACCGCTCTCATGTCCCCTCTCAGTCTATTCTTTTCTAAAGTAAACAAGACCAATTCTTTCAGTCTTCCCACATGAATCATGTTTTCTAGACATTTGGTCTGTGTCTCGACTACATCCCTTTTCTCGAAAAAGGAATGTAAATGAACCCCGGGAAATTTAAATCCCGCCTTCATTTGCAATTTCGAAGTGTCTAATTTACATCCCTTTTTTGAGAAAAAGGATGTAGTTTAGACACTGCCTTAGTCATTTTTGTTGCTCTTCTATGGACCTTCTTCAATTTCTCTGCATTTTTCTTGAAATGTGGTGCCCAGAATTAGACACAATACTCCAATTGAGGCCTGATCAGTGCCTTGCAGAGTAGAAGAATGACTTCTGGTCTCCTGCTCACAACACTCCTGTTAATGCATTCCAGAAGCATGTTTGCTTTTCTTCCCCAACAGCATCACACTGTTTAGCTTCTGATCCAGTATGACCCCCTAGATCCCTTTCTGCAGTGCTCCTTCCTACACAGTCGCTTCCCATTCTGTATGTATGAAACTGAGTGTTCCTTTCAAAGTGGAGCACTTTGCATTTGCCCTTATCAAACTTCATCCTGTTTACCTCAGACCAGTTCTCGTTTATCCAGATCATTCTGAATTCTGATTCTGTCATCCAAAGCACTTGCAACCCCTCCCAGCTTGGTATAATGTGCAAACAAAATACGTGTACTCTCTATGCCATTATCTAAATTGATGATGAAGATATTGAACAGAATTGGTCCCAAAACAGACCCCTGAAGAACCTCACTTGTTATGCCCTTCCAATATGACAAGTGAACCATTAGTAATTACTTTCTGAGAACAGTTATCCAGCCAGTTTTGCACCCACTTACGTTGTATTTCATCTTTTTGGTAGTTGCCCCATCTAGGTTGTATTTCCCTAGTTTATTGATAAGCAGGTCATGCGATACCGTATCAAATGCCCACCTCCTTCCCATACTGCATTGCCTAATGCAGTAGTCTGGGAGCAGAATTTGTTTGTGAAGACAGAGGCAAAATAAGCATTGAGTACTTCAGCTTTCTCCACACCATGTGTCACTAGTTCACCTCCCTCATTCAGTAAGGGCCCCACACCCTCTCTGATAACCTTCTTATTGCTAATATGCCTGGAGGAACCTTTACCACCAGTCACATCCCTTGCTAGCTGCAAACCAGTTGTGCTTTTGAATTCCTGACTGCTCCCCTGCATTCTTAATCCTATCATTCCAGAGCAAGCTGTACCCTTCTCTATCAATATTCCAATCACGTGTATTATCCCACCAAGTCTCTGTGATACCGGCTGTGTCATAGTTGTGTTTATTTACTAGCACTTCAAGTTCTTCCTGCCTATTCCCAGCCCTCCTTGCATTTGGCAGCCACCATGTGATCCTGGCCCCAACACCAGCATTGGGGACAGCAGAGAGCTGCCCAGATCAGCACCCACTCCCCCACCAAACCCAGCACCACCAGCAGCTTCCTTGCCACCGGTAGGATGGCGAGTGCAGGCTAGGTCTACACTACAGAGTTTTTGCTCAAAAACGGCCGTCCACATCTCAAGTGCTTTTTTGCGCAAGTAAAACCAAAGAACAGAGGGGTTTTCCCGGTGTAGGTATTCCTCAGTCTACGAAGAATAATTCCTTTTTCAAAACAGTTTTTCGCAAAAAGGTGTATGTGGACGGGCAAAAGGGGTTTTTTTGCACAAGAAAAGGGAAGAGGAAAAAGCACAGGTGCCCTGGTGGCCATTCTAGCCATAGCAATCACTGCTCACTTCAAGAAAGCATCCAGGCAGTCTGGACGCTGTCTTTCGCAAAAGTGCATCCCTTTTTTGATGCGCTTTTGCAGTGTGGATGCTCTCTTGTTTAAGAAGTTTTTGCAGATGAAAAGCTTCTTGTGCAAGAAGCCTGTAGTCTACACTTAGCTGTAAGAGAAAATGTAGGATGAACTTCAGCCACTTCTATAACAGCATTTCTGTAGAAAATCCCCTTTTTATAAACAAACAAATAGACCTCAGACAAAGCCTCTCCTATCATAAGAACAGCAACCTTCTCATTAGCACTTTAAGCCAACTTTAGGGTCATCGGCTCCCACAATCCCAGGCTGTAAGGCCAGAAGGGACAGCCTTGCTCCCCGAGTTTCACCTCCTGCGCAACACAGGCCTGAGATATTCCTCACAACAGTTCCTGTGTCACTCCCAGCCCCATGTGTCTTCACCTTTGCCTGGGTTCTATGGACAAGCTCTGGCTCTTACAGGAGCGGATGGTTTCAAGAGACCGCTCTTGTGTGTGAATCCTGGGCAGACTATTCCCCTGCCTTTCCAGAAGGACAGAAAAACCCATTGGCTCCTTCTTTTTATTCTAGGCTGCATTTCTTCTTCCGAAGACACACCTCAAGTGAGCACAGACACAGCCAGGTGCTCAGGGTGGTGGTCCAACCTGCAGCAGCCGAGGCATGCTCCGGCCTCAGCCAGGAGGAGCAGGCCTTGCCAGAGGAGCCCAAGAAAACCAGAGGCTCTTGAAAGCTCCTATCAGGCATAAGAAGACTCTGTCTGTAGCCAGTGTGGCAGCTCCATGGCAGAGGCTGATGAGGAGACAACAGCTTCCTCGCCCACAAGCTAGTTTTACTAGCTAGGAGCTTACAAATTAGAAAGGGAAAGAAGCTGCAGTATTAGATACGCCAGAGCACAACACATCTTCAGGGAAAGGGAACAGAGCCAAGAGCCCAGACACTGCTGCATGCAGAGAGAAAGGAAATGGAGTGGAGAGCCCAGAAGCCCAACAGAACACATCTACGCACACTGTGGGCTAGCAAACACCTACGCTCAACAATGGAGTGTCTGACTGGGACATGCTTGGGAATCTCTTCTTTTCTGGTCTCAATAAACCTACTGTGACTCACACGTCTCATGCCCTGTTCTCATCCTGCTAGTGTTCCCTCCTTCCAGGCCATTGGACAAGATAGTTTCCAGCGCGGGAGCTTAAAGAGGTCATGGACTATAGGCATTGGGTAGGTGTTTGAGGATATATTAAGAATCTTTAAGATTCATAAACTGTCAGTCTGGAATGTAACCCTTTGCTTTCCAGAACCAGAGCGCTTATTCCCACAAGCCCAAAATGAAAAAATCAGACCGGGGAGCCTGAGAAACATGCTGCAGTCAGCACCAGCCAGTGACCTATTGGCAGCAAGGGCAAATGAGAAGGAAGCGGAGGGATCCACTCCACCAAGAATATCAAAGCGTAATGTCTATGAAAAGTTATAAGGAGCTGAGATTAGAAACTGACAAGATCTCAGTAGTAGGCTGGAATTCTGGTTTCAGTCACCCCTGTGTAAATCCGCCTCCCCCGCCACACGGATACTCCTCACGTCAGTGTTTTTAAGATCAGATTCTGATCAGTCACACCACAGTAAATCCTTGGTTATACAGGAGACGTGACCCTGGATTCACAAGGGTGTCTTTGAGCAGTCTTTGAACCTAAAAATCCACATGCTCTGTCAGCACCAATTATATAGCCCCATCCATGCATAAGTTCTTATATAGCCAAGTCCTCTGATCTGAGAGCGCCAGAGAAGGTCCGCCACTCTGAGCAGGTGTAGTGTCATTGTGCTGGATGGGGAGAAGATGTGGTAAAACCATTCCAACGGCGGCGTTTGTCCCCACTTGCTATGTATTGGTGCTCCATGGGCAAGGATAGAGGTGGTGGATGCTGAGCACCAGAGATCTGCCACATTGGACAGGGGGGTGCAGCTACTCTGGGGTCTCTGGGTACAAATAACTGATAGCAAAATCAATACCACTCTCCAGAAAACCCACTGACTGCTACACTTACCTACACGCCTCCACCTTCCATCCAGCACACACCATTCCATCCATTGTCTATAGTCAAGCCCTTAGATACAATCACATCTGCTCCAACCCCACTGACAGACCAAAAACTTCAAGATCTCCACCAAGCATTCGTAAAACTCAATTACCAACCGGTGGAATAGAAACAAATTGAAAGGGCCAGACAAACTTGCAGAAACCATCTACTTCAAGATAGGCCCAAGAAAAGCTAGTTAAACTCCAACACATCAACCACCTACAACCTACACTGGAACAGGATACTACACTCCGAGAGGCCCTGGGTGACAGACCTATACTCTCTAATAGACAACCACCTAACCTCAGGAAGATACTTACTAACAACCACAAGGCACAGCACATCAAAACTAACTCTGGAACTTTCCCTTGTGACAAACCCCATTGCCAACTTTGTCCACATATCTACTCTGGTGACACCATCACTGGACCTAACTATGTCAGTTATACGATCAAGGACTCATATTCCTGTTCATCCAGCAATGTGACTTATGCCATCATGTGTCAGCAGTGTCCCTCTGCAATGTAAATTGACAGACTGCTCAGTCACTTTGCCAAAGAATCAATGCCCACAAATCTGACATCTTCCAAGAGAAAATCCTATTAGTCTACATTTCAGTCTACCTGGGCATTCCCTTAGAGACCTGACAACATGCATCTTACTTCAGAAAGACCTTAACACTAAATTACAGAGAGAAACTTCAGAACTTTCATTCATGCTTAAATTTGACAAATGGGCCTTAAGAAAGATGCTAGTTACCTACACATTACAAAGACAGCTTCCCCACCTATTGATAGTCCTAGTAACTGCTGATTAGCCACTCACTGACTTAAAATAAGCTATTTCCTCCTTCCCTCTCCCCCGCCCCACCTTTTGTTCTACAATCTGATTTGTTAGTTTATAATGTGCTCACCCTCTTCATTGTATTCCTTTGTTATATATGGTCACGCCAATTCTCTTTCAGAATAGGATTTGGAGAAGTAGGTCTGGCCTAGGAAAGCTCACCACCTAACAACTATCTTGTTAGTCTTTAAAGTACTATATATTTTTCCTTTAGTTTTACCATGCTACCACAGTGCATTTGCCAGACTTGTGCCTAAGGGAAAAGAATTGACCCATAGTGATTCAAAAGTGACTTTGATTCCATTTCGCTTCCTGTACAAGTTAGTCGCACTTTGTTTGGCTCCAGTAACCCTATGTCAAATATTTACTAGGCTCTCATCAGAATCAATATTACAGCTGGGCAAACCTCTCCATGCAAACCCTGTTTTTCACTTGCTTACAAGTTGTATGAAACATCCCGGGTTCAGCCAGGCATAGGAACAAGCCTCTATTGCCGTCTGCCTCTTGTCTACACTTTTGTAGCTTCCTCAACAACGGCTGGTCTGAGTCCCATGCTGGCCACAATCTCCTGTCCCTCAGGATACTGATGCCCCCTCTATGGCCTCCTTGAGACCCCATCATTGAGATTCCCATCTAGATGTAGAGGCTGAAGGAGATGGACAATTACAGGGCTCTCCACTAATCTCCCCTTTCCAGACTCCAGCATATAGTACGCTCAAGGCTCCAGCTGACTTCTCAATTGTACACAGATCTACATCCAATGTATACCCATCCCCAGACAGAACCTGAAAAGGCCAGGTGCCAGGAGAGCTATTTCAGAGTCATCACCTGTGTGTTTCAAACCTCTGACTTCCTCTGCATCCCTTTGTACCTCTAGCAGTAACCATAATCGCAACACAGTTCTGCAAGAGCCTCTCTCGCTATCTTCTGTTTCTTTTTGTAACCTCTGTAGTTTATTACAGAATGTTAGTCTAATGCATACAGAATCATTTCATGATATAAAATAAATTTACTTGTTTCCAACAGAGTATATGCTCAGTGCTGTATAATATCCAAAAAATAAACTGAAAGCTCTTTAACTAGGTGATTCTCTACAAAATAGATATCCTGTGGATCATTGGCTTTCAAATTTAAAACAGTTTTGATGCTGTAATGCAAGCCCCAAACACGAGGTAGAGCAGCTAGCACAGAAATATTCTGTTCAAAATAGCAGGTTAAAATGAACATGTTGCACTGTGGTGGAAAGAGAACAGCAAAAGATTTTTAGCATTTTAAGTTTTTCCACGAATCTGTTAGTTTTGCTTTATTCTACTTTACTATTGTTAAATTAGCACTGAACAAAAGTGGGAGAAAAGTAAAGTAAATTGTACTTCCCCATGATTTCAAAGTAACAAATTTCAAAAATTAACATTTCTTTTCACACTTCAAGAGGAGGAAAACTTCAATGAAAATGGCATTTTTCAATCAGCTGAGAATAAATAAAATATATTTATTCTCTATCTCAGATTGTTTAATTTGCAGATTACTGTGCAAATTACTAAATTTCTAATTATGCTACACAACTAAAAACATTAGCGCTAAGTGTGGCTGCTTCTTATACCCTGTTTCTTGTTCCTTACATTAGTGTAATCTTTTTTTGTCCTAGGACTCATGAATTAGAAAAAAAAATCAGCTGGTGAAAAACCCTCAGAGATTATCATCTGCAAAAGAAATTAATAGAAATTCTTCCAAAAGACCTAGAAATTATCTTGGATGAATCAGTCTCCCAATCCATTTTCACAGAAGAGGAATACGATTTCTTGGATAAAACAGAGGACCTCCCCCAAGAGGAAACACTGTTGATTCTGATACAGGAAGTTTTATTTCCAGTGCGTGAACAAGGCATCCAAATAGAGGATGACAGCATGGAATGTCAGATTGCAAGCAACTGCATTAAAGAAATTGCCTCAGAGAAAGAAATGCTAAAGCTTTTCAGGGATTTATAGAAAATCCTGGCTAATGTGGGAAAAGAACTGTGTCGAATGAGAGGTCAGGGAAGATATCCCTGCTGAGAAATATAAATCTCAGTTGAAAGATAAGATTTTGCAATTACACAGACAGAATAAATGTGATCTTATTAATGATTTGACTAGACTCAAAGGTTGTACAACATCTACTTGCATTAGAGAAACACTATTTCCTGAAATGGATCAAATTTCAGCTGGATCACACTGATAGAAGGAATTGTTCTGAACCTACAGGCTGAATACAAAGAGAAATGCAAGTCTCTCAGATTAGTTCTGCCACTTCTTTACAGGTTGAGCATTCCATGTGAAAGTTGGGGAAGTCCCAGGAGGCTGTGCACCCCATGGTTAAAGGCTGCAATACCCTAAAAAGTGGAAGGCAACTCACCCACCTCTCAGGCATCGCAATTGACCTCTTGCTAAAAGAGCTTCCCGTTCACCTGATGAACGGACATGTCTGCAACCTCACACTGCAATGGGTGACCGACATTCTGAACTCTGGGCCAAGCTGAGGCGAAGGACCAAAATGCTGGTTGTGATGATGCTGGGAGTGCAGAGCACTGGGAAATCCACCTTCCTGAACGCCACATTCCAGCGGCAGTTTGCAGTGAGTAGCGGCTGAGGTACGCAGGGAGCCTTCATGTTGCTCCTTCAAGCTAGAGCAATCTTAGAAAAGGAACAGGGCTGTGATTTCATCCTGGTGATGGACACAAAGTATGAAAGCCCCTGAACAGGCCAAGGTGGAAGAGAGTTATCAACATGACAACGAGTTGGCTATCCTGCTGACTGGACTGAACAACAGAACCATTGTTAACATGGTCATGGAGAATGCCACTGAAATGAAAGATTTTGAAAGCTGTGCTCCATGGATTTCTCAGAAAGCAAAGAGCGGGGCATAAATCCCACTGCTAATTTGCGCATCAGAACGTCAGTGATGTTTCTGCATGTGAACAAAACAGGAGACACAGGAAACGCCTCCAGGAGCTACTGGATTAAGTCATCAAAACTGCAGCAAAGATGAAAAATCTAAATGAGAAAATAAACTTTTCTGATATCATGGAGGATGATCTGGAAAAAACACAGTTGGTACAAGTGTTGCCGGACTGCAATTAAGAATCTCTCTCTCCTGATGAATAACAGCTAACAATCTGAAATGCAACAGAGACTACTGTGGGGAGAACAGAAAATTCGGGAGCTCTTACAATTTTCCCTGTACTATTCTACCAGATTCAGATTTGCTGCCCCACTTTCCAAATATTGTTGTATCAGAAGTGCAAAGAGCCTGAAGAAAAAACTGGAAAGTTGCTCACTCATTTAAGAAATGTAAGGAAGCCACTCACATTAAAGAGGGTCGCCACCGCAATATAGCCAATATTCAAAATGACAACATGGAAGTAATTGGAAGGACAGTGGACATGTTTTTCGAAGAAGGCTGGAGAAAAGAAAGTAAACTGGAAAACCATGAATTGGATATGCAATTTGAAAAAATTTGGAAAGAAAATTTCAGAATTGGTGCCCCTTTTTTAGAGAACCATGGAATTCATGAAAAAATTGAGTTCTATCTGCAAAAAGACTTGGATAACAAAGGGAGTTCAGTCAGAAGATACGAGCAGCAAAAAGCTTGAGGAATTCTAGAATTAACTCTGTCAACATGAGAACCAAACATTTAGACTTTTGATTGACCAACCAGTGAAACATTGGTTTACAAAAAAAACCAAAAACGGTTACAGAAAACAGAAAAAACTGCGGAAACGCTGATGGCCAAATGTAATAGTTACATTGAAGAGGGTCTATTTCAAGGTAGACTGATGAACATTTTGCAGGAAATTGTTACATATGTTCAATGAGAAACTTCAATAGGAGGAATTGAAAACACTTCAGACTCCAGTTTGCTCTGAAGTTGATCTGAAGCTTCACATTTTGCGGGAAGCCGCTCACACATTTCTGAAGATGCATGATGATTTTCCCCAAAGAAAATGATCCTCAGCAATGGCTGGAACAACTGATACTTCAATATTTCTCTATATTTAAGAGCCATTATTTGAAAAAAGATGCCCAACAACATAGAGCCAAGGACTTCAGTGATCAGTGTCTCCAGCTTGCCTTAATGGATTATGTTAGCAAAAAACTCGGGCTAGAAATAGAGAATGACTCAGCAGTGGACAGTCTATTGAATGTGCCAGCTGGACTTTTTCTTCAGTTCACTGTGCAGAAGAAGCTGTTTGAACATGAGAACTTCAACTATGTGAAGTTTGTCAAAGCTTGAATACAAAGGCACAGATTAGATTGGTACCAACAGGCTGAGGATTTGGAAGATCCTGAGGAAGAAGTCAAAGCACATGCTTTGGAGAGGATACAGGAAACATTTGCTATGAAATAAACACACAGATATACTCCTAAATGAGATACCGATATGATGGGATGAAGTCACTGGATGGGCAAAAATGAACCATTTTCATCTACTCTTTGCCCCTTTTAGCCTATAGAAGAGGGGCCCACAGTGCTTCACGTGGGCATGCTTGGGTGTGGAGATTGCACTTGAATAAATAGGGAATGAAATATGCAGCCACTACAGTTCTGCAGCCAAAGTCTCAAAAACTGCCCTTCCGTACAGGATCAGGGATTTGGTTTTAATTGCTATTTTTAATGTGCTAAGCAGGTGCTAGTATGATCGGATGAAGTCACTGGATTTCAAAACAGATTTGAAAAACCAAACTTCACACACACATGTAATTTCATCTATTAACACCATTCAGAACATCAGAATAAAAATCTATTTTGTGATACGAGAGAATTTGAGGTTTCTGGAGTGCTAGAACCAGTCGCATTTCACCAGAGCAGTGGTGACAGCCAATACCCATCTAATTCACTCCAAGAACAGGGCAGCTCAACTCATTCAAGTATCAATACCCTCACCCAGACAACTAGTATCTCAGGGTAGCGAACACAATAGCCCAACAAAATGCACTTTATTAGAAGAGCTGGGACAGTCTCATTCCGGATAGAAGATTAGCTGCATTTCTGGCCCAGTTATAATTGGGACAGTGCACCATGATCAGAAGTTAGCAAATCCCATGCCATTAATGGTGCACTTGTAATGCTCCCTCTCCCCTTCCTCTGCCCTGACTCCACCCTTCACCTACAGTCTGTCTCCTCAGCTCTGCTCCATTTGGCTCATGCCATCATCTCCTTTCCCTCATTCCCCTGTTCCTGACGACAAAGCTCTTCAGAGTGACTGGTGGAACTTGCCATCTAGACAGTAACTTGTAGCAGCTCAGGGTTCCAGTGCAGAAAGAAACCTACTGAAAAGAACCAGGATTCTAAAAGAAGCTGAAAAAAGGCGCTGCTGGAACAGAGCAGAGAGCAGTACCTCATTCTCTTCCCCATATCCATCAGGAAATGGATGGTCTTGGTGGCTAAAGACTAGGACAGGTGGGTTCTGTTCCTGGTTCTGAGATGAGCATGTGGGATAGTGGAACAGACGTGCTGGGAAGAAGATTTCTGGGTTTCATTTCCAGCTCTGCCACTGAACTGCTGTGTTAGTTGGGTAATTTCTCTTAACCTCCATATGCTTCAGTTTGTCGTGTAAAAGAGGGGATCGAGAATCTGACCCACCTCTCAGCAGATTATGCTGCCTAATTCAAGAATGTTCATAACGTGCTCAGAAATACTCTGATTGGAAGACATTTAGAAAGGGTAAGTTTTTAGGATTATTATTAATTTGGTAAGAAGTGTGTTGGGGCAGGGCAGAAACGTTGGTTCCTACAAACATGAAGGGTACGTCCAGGGGCCAGATATAGCCCACCTAACACTTCAATCCGGCCTGTGGACTGCATCTGGCTGCTTTCTATTTATATCCTGCTGCCTCTGCCCCCGAGTTTCCAGGCAGTGGCTCAGGCAGCAGGATCCTTTTTAAAAGGCTTGTGGCTCACGGCTATAGTGCTAAACCAGCAGGAGTCAGAGCTGCGATGCCTTTAAATAGCCACAGAAATCGTGGGCAGCTGCCAGGCACTGCAGTAGCAGTAAGGGCATGAGCCCTTTGCTGTGTTTTCATTCAAAGCCTCTGGCCCCAGACAACTCTGGGGAGAGACAAGTCTCCAGCCCTGCCCATTCTGCCCAAAGCCCCAGCCCTTCATGAGGTGGAGCCAGCCACGACCCCATCCCAAAATTTGTAAAGTGCCCCCCTGCAAAAGTTACTGGTCCCCCCAATAGACCACCACCCTATTGTGAACAGCCTCATGTCTACAAGATGCCATATAAGAGTCACCAATGTCTGAAAGCTTGTTCCTAAATGAAAGTAAACCCTGCCTCTCCCCACTCACTAACACTGCGGTCTAGTGCTAAAGGGCCAGCCGGATCTGCATGATAGAAATCCTCTTCTTTCTTAGGGTACAGCCGCACTGCAAGCTTATTTTGGGAAAAGCTATTCCAGAAGATCTAGAAAGAGAGCTTCAAACAGTTCTGAAGTGGCCTGACACAGGGCAGACTCATCACCATGATGCCTCCAGTCTTGGGAATTAGCTTGCTTGGCTCTCCGGACACTTCCCTCTAGCTGGGGGCTCCCCATGTTTCTCTTTGTTCCTGGCATCCTCCCCAGGACACTGCCCTCCAGCAGGGCCCACTCCAGTGTCTGAGCCCCCTTCCAGGGGTTGGTGTTTATCCTGCTTGCACTTCAGGGTTCTCCCTTCCCAGGGCACCCCAATCCCTTCACCCAGGTCCCCTGCACCCACCTTGCCTCAGTGACCCACTGCCAGTCTTCATCTAGCCCTGAGGGGCAAACTACAGTCTGGAATGGCCACTCATCGCTGGCAAAGCAGTGTGGACCTGCTGCCCCTGCCTACCATGGCTGCCTCACTACCTCACAACTAGCCTAAGGCCTTGCTTCAGGCTCTGCAGCCTGGGGCCTTGCTTGGCCACCGCTTCCCCAGATCTGCCCTACCTCAAGGAAGCCACCTGCTTCCCTGGCAGTCAGGCCCCTACTACTCTCTCTCCACACCCCCACTCAGTTCTCCCTCTGCCTCCTGGAGTCCTCCTTTATATGGCCACCAGCTGGGCCCTGGTTAGCTAGAACTGCCTCAGCTGGGGCTTTGCTCGCAGCCCTTGCTCAAGGCTGGGGTTTTGCCCTTAAAGGGCAAGTGCAGGGCAAATGCCCCGTCACAGGCCCACAGCAAAAAAATATTATCCACCCCGTATTAATGCATCCCAGAATCATGTTTGCTTTTTTGCAGCAGTGTCACATAGTTGACTCATGTTTAACTTGTGGTTCACTATGACCCCTAGATCCCTTTCAGCAGTGCTCCTTCCTAGATCCCTTTCAGCAGCATTGCCTCTCCAACATATTCCTGCAGTCTAGAGGTAGCTTCAGTGCCCGCTGGACACCCACCGCCCTGTGCCAGGCATCACACACTCTGGGGGCCAAAGACACGTCCGAGGAGTGGGCAGCATTTGGGAGCCAGCAGGAAGAGGGAAATGAGGACACACTTGTCATGCAGTTTGCCCTCTGATCCAGTTGGTAGCTGTGCTGCAGACAGGAACGTAACCTCAGCCAAAGCCCTGGCACTGGGGGCCCCACGCTGACCTCACGTGTTGTTGAGCTGTGGGGTGCCGACCAGCACTATGCTGGAGAGCCCCTTCGCATCACACTGCACCCAGCACCCGTCCTGGTCCCGGTGGCTCTGTCCGGCTGTGGAGCGGTGGAGCTTAGATCAGGCTCAGCATCCTTGTGGTGGCCAGGCCTGACTCCATGTGGCCTGTTGGCAGCTGCCTTCCAGAGTAACATCCTGTTCCTGCTTTAGCTGGCGAGCTGCAGCTGGGCTTTGCCTGGGCTAGGGCCTGACAGGTGCAAACCAAGCTCCAGAGGCGACTCGGGCGGCTCCGTCCCTCCCAGCAGGGGAAAGTTTCAGGTTGGGCTTCGCTGGCTCCGCCCTGGAGCCTGAATGGAACCTACTGGCCAGACAGAGCCTGGGGGCCGGGCGGCGCCCAAGAGCGACAGCCGCTCTCTGGGGGGGCGTGCGCTGGGCGGTGCGCTTGGAACCCGGCGCTGGCTGGCGCTGGGGGTGAGCCAGCGGGTGGGTGAGCCACGGGCACCCAGCCAAGCACCGTGTGTTGGGCTGGACGGGGCGTGTCGGTCTCTGCTAAATGCCCCCCCACATTCACGCAGGCTGCAAACTGCGCAGGATCAGCATCCTCCCAACCTCCCCTCTCCGCCCCATGGCCGGCGGGTCCAGCAGCCTTCCTGCTTGTGGGGATTTGGCCCACCCCATGGCCACCCATGGACCCGGGGCCCATTGACCCAGCTGGGATCTGGCCCCCTGTCTCCAGTTGAGCTCCGGGTGCTTGGCACTGCCTGATTGCTGCTCCTCATTCCAGCCCGTGAGTGGAGCCCCCCCACCCTGTGCCTGGCTGGGGGTCTGTGCGGGAGGTTAAACACTGCTGGGTCCATTTGCCCCGGGGTAAGAGACTGGGGCTTCCACAGTCCCACCTGAGCAGGCAGCCACTCCAGCCCCATTTCCATGGGGCACTGGTCTGTGCCGCTGCCTGTGGCCTTGTGCAAATGGGCACGGAGCCCTCTCAACCTCCCTGGCACAGGATGATGGACGGTGACTCCCTGTACCCTGCCCTGGGGCCCAGCACCAAGAGGCAGGAGAGCAGGTTTCACACGGCAGGGAGAATTACTGCTCCTCGGCCTCGTCTTGTTCGGAGCCTTCCCTGTCTGCCGCAAGGGAAAGGACGGTCAGGGAGCGGTGGGAGCTGCAAAGTGCCCCAGTCACCTTTGTACTGCATTGCCGCTGACACACGTCTCCAGCAAGTACCAGATCGCCCCAGGAACTGAAAGAGCAGCTGGGTCTTTCTGACCAACCTCCACTAAGCAAGGGCTTAGGCCCTGCAATGGGGTTCACTCCCCACGGCAGCGCCACCTGCTGGTTGCCCCAGGAATTAGTTTGCAGAGCTCAGATGCCCTCTTCTGAGGGTGCCTTGTCTGTCAGGAGATCCCCGCCCCCACTCTACAGGTGCTGCAGGGTCTTCTTTATGACTCAGCCATGCCACACACTGGGTGCCCCCTTTCGAGGGGAGGGGCACATATCTCACAATACTGCAAGACCCAGAACCCACCATTCTGGGTCCCACCCCAGGGCTATCAGATTTTGCTGCCTCGTCCTAACTCCCTCCACCATTATTAAGGGCAAAGCAGTAAACACAATAACAGTAGCTCAGCTGCAGAGTGGTGGACTGTAGGAGCGGCTCAGCAAGTTACCCCTGGGTGTCTGGTTCAACTCCTGCTCGAAGGAGAGTGTCTTTTTCCTCCCCTGCTCAGGCAGAGCGAGAGAAGAAAGGCAGCTTTTGTCTGCGTGAGGCTGCTCCCCGAAAAGCAGAGCGCCCTGAGCCCACCGCAGCCAGCTCCTCAACAGTCACAGCCCCCACCCCTGGGAATTTCTGTTGTCCCTCAGTGGGACCCACCGTGCATGGAGGGGAGGGGGCAGGGCTAGGCCAAGGGAAGGTTCTGCCTCCTGCCTTCCTTCCCAGTAGCTTTCCAGTACAAGCCAGCTGTGGGTGTCCGCGCTGCCCCGGGCCTGGCTGTGGGATGGGAGAAGAGTTACCTGGGCGGGGGGGCTGGTCTCTGCATGGAGGCCTGAGTGTATTGTGATGTCATGTGTGACAGCAACAAAGACTGTGGCTGCAGCGTTCTTGTCCTGCCTCCAGTCCAACTGGCTGGCAACGGCCGGCGCCCAAGGATCCGAGAGACGAGAACTGAGCCTCTGTCAAGAGCCTCAGGCAGCCGCTGTCCCCGCGGGCGCTGGAGAGAGGATGAGTCTGTACAGAAGGTAATTCCCGGAGCCTTTCCCAGCCCACTGCAGAGATTGGTGCCTCCTCGGCCTAGGGACGGGTGGGGGCTGGGGCTGCAACAGGCGCTTCCCAACACTCCGTTTTGATTTGACTCAGAGCATCTTCCCCTCTCCTCCTGCTTCAGCCTTTCCCGTGCTCCTGAGGCAGATGGGGATGATTTTCTCTCACTGCTGACTCGTGGGGGTGAATTTCCATGTTTCTTACCTAAAGGGAACATCACAAAACTTGAGTAGAATTTGGGTTTATGTCTCCATGACGCTTATTCCTCTTGGAGGTGCCCCTAATGCATCCCCGGCCCTCAGGGTGGGCAGAGAAATGTTTGGTCTCAAGTAATGATTGTCCAATAGCCGTGTGTTCGGACAACATCCAGCTCAGAATGTGCAGACTTGAAATAACAAAGTGCCATTTGAATTCTAGTGAAAATGATACCGCTCTACTGCCAGGGCCAGGCTCTCATGTGGGTAGTTCTCTCAGAAATGCAAAACTCCATACAAATTCCTCTCTACCCCCTCCAGACTATAAAATATCTCTGTAAATAACCAGTGAGGTTCCATTCTAGGAAACGGATTTAAATAAACTGCTACCTCATTTTGTTATGAGTCTTGGCTGTGATTTCTTTATCATTTTTTTTGGTGACCTACGTTCTGATTTGATGTTCTAAGTAGTGTGTAAAGCTCTTCATTGAATGTTCACTGGTTCTTTCCCCCATGCTAATAGGTTCCAGATTTTGAAATACTTGACAGGAATGAAATGTCTGTTCAGCTGATAATCCGTCCTTCCGGTGCTTCAAAGCTGCTACTTAACAAGCTTTTATTTCTCTTACTGGCTGTGACGGACCGGGCCATGTCTGGGCACAGCTAAGGGCGTCCGCTTAGGGCGAATTGCTCAAATCCGGGGTTCCTTACAGCCCCCGACTGGTGACCTCTCCAAACAGGCCACGAACCAGTCTCACCGAGCGCTTCAGCTGCCTGCCTGAAGCCTCCCGAGCAAAACCCCTCCGACACCCCAGCAATATCCGTTCCCCAGATGGCCCCGGGCCTATACACAGGTGGGGGTTCCTAGCACCCAATCCCACCTACCCCGAACAAGTCCTGTCCGGTTCCAAGAAACCAGCCACAGATCCCTGGTCAATTTACCCTCTGGATCTTACCCACAAATCACGCTGGGCCAATCCTTTAGAATCTAAAACTAAAGGTTTATTAACACAAGAAAGAAAAGCATGAGAGTAAGGTTATTAAAGTACAGTACGTTACATGCACCGAATCTCCCAGTTCTCGATGCAGGCTCTAGCAGAGATGTTGCAGCTGCTGGTTTAAAAGTTCTTATTGCACATCCTGAGATCAGGATGGGTTCACAGGTCTTCCGGGCTCTTCAATCCCTGCAGTGCTGCCTCTGGGATGAAGTGCTGAGCTGAGAACCAAAATGGCATCGACCACATGGCCTCTTTATACCTCCTTCCTGGCCTCTTCTTGTATGCAGCAAGTCACCTGGTCAGAGGCCAATCTCTATGTTTCCTGCTGGCTGCCCTCAGGTGACAAATCCCATTCTTTGGGTGTGTCCATAGCCTATTGAGAGTCATTGTTCCACAGGGCTTTGCTACTCAGCCTGTCCATAGCCATGCTTATCCACATTCACAGAAATATTCAGCTTCCACACAGATTACAGATTCCTACCTACACACATAGACATTAAACACTCACATAAATAGCGTACGTAAGATCAACAAACAATAATCTCCCACTCAACACCCCACATGGCTCCCCCCACACCAATTTCTGGGGCCAACACCCCCACCTAGGGGTGCACCAGCGATCTGGCTGCTTCCCTCCAATTCAGCAACGTGACACCCCCAACGCAAAATTGATGCAGGAAGTGATGCCAGTAACATCACTGAGGGCATCACAGGCCTCCCCCGTCAAAATGGTGGTGTGCCTCAGTTTCCTTCTTACACAGGACCTTCTGGCTGGAACCCTTTTTGTCCTGTAAGACGTTCCAAAACCAGTTACAAGTGTTAACCACGAAATAGCAACATCACAATGTCCCCTTACATACCGTCTGTCGTTTGGTACATCTCCAGACAGATTACATGGTATTTTCATAAGCTCATGCACACTGTATACCGTTACAATTCTCTGCAACAATAATACATTGGTTACAAGAATTAACATCAGTAACAAAAACAATCCTATATCAGGTGTATATTGACATTCCCCATCATGCCCCTTCTTTGGCTCCACACCATTGCAGTTTTTTCCCTTCAGGTTCAACCTGCAAATCTTCTTGGCCAAAGCAAGTCCTGCCCCTCCCCCTTGTCCTCTGGGCTCCAGGCCTGAAACCTCTGGCCTGACCAAGACAAAGGGCTGGCTGGGCGTGACTCCCTGGCTCACAATGGCCCTGGAATTCTCCCCCTTCCCCCACTCAGTGGGGTAACAGCAGTAAGCTGTAGACTCCCAAGTCTCTCCTCTGTCCCTCTCTAACCTCTGTTTCCACATGGAACCAGATATCAACCTCCCTGATTGAGTATGAGTGTCCACAGTGTCCAGAGATGGGAGCATAACTGCCATCTCCTGCATCCTAGGGAGAGTGACCACACAGCTGTTCTGCTCTGCATACTTGGCTACACAGTCCTTCTCCTGAATCTGAGACACTAAGTTCCCACTCTCCTCATTCACCTGGGAACAATCCTGTCCCCCACACACTGACTTCCCAGCAAGCTGGTCACCCACAGTCACTGGGTTAGCAGCCTGCTCCAGTTCTCTGGCTGTTCCTGCCTCATCTGGAACAACCCTCAGTCCCTCTGAGACCTCTCCAACACCATCCACACTGGGTTTCCCTAAACCCAAGTCATTGGAGTCACTGCTAACAGACAAATTCTGTCTGTCAGGCACCAAAACAAGTGCCTCACACAAGAAGCTGCTGCCGTTTACAGGCAGAGCTTTCTCCTGAATGCCTTCTCCCAGCAAGGCCCTGTCACCTCCCTCAGTCACAGCAAACTGCTTGCTACAAGCACTGCCAGGACTCTCCTCCCTATGAGCTTCCTTAAGCAGCAGTTCACCCTTCCCTGGCTCTGCAGCAGCCTTGCCCTGCTGAGCCACAACCAATTCCTCCTGCAATTCCCTTACTCCCTGGGTCATCTCTGGCCCCTCTGGTGGATTCACAGACAATCCCCTCTCAGGCACACAGACAGACCCACAAGAGACAGGGTCGGAAGCACCTTCACTCCCTGTGCAACTCTCTAGATGGCTGTAAACGGCCACGCCATCATTAGGCACCAGAGTTAACACACCCTCATTCTCTTCTTGTGCCCGGGCTAAGGGGTCTCTCTGCTCCCACAGAGTCGCTCCCCCCTCTGCCAGCAACACAGCAGCATCAGGCACAATATCAGGGTCACCACTGTCTGGTCTCTGGGGTTCTGGTAAAACACTGACTGACTCTACCTGAGTCACCTCATCCCTCTCCCCAGCAGACACAAACCTTGGGCCACCCCCTTCCTGGGCCTTAGCCATATCCAGACCCAACTCTGGGACCACAACACTGCTCTCAGCCTTCACAGGCTGTGGGGCACCTTCCTCAGACACAGGAAGAAACTCTTCCCCACGCACAGCCAGACAACCAGAGACAGCTTCTCCCTTGTCCCAACACCCCTGGCTAATCTCAGGCATACAGCTAGCCACTGAGACAGCTTCCTTTACTGCCCCACTGCTACTTCCACCAGCCAAATTGCCAGCTTGCACACACTGTGCTTCACACAAGTCAATTTCATCTTGTGCAGGTTCAGTTCCACAAACCTCACCAGCCACCAACTCCTCAACTAAAACTTCACTCTGGCCAGCCACTCCAGGCTGCCCCAGAGAAACATTTCCCTGATTTCTGGGCTCTTCTTGCCCTGGTTCTGATTCTAGCCTCACCTCTGAGGCATCAGACGGGCCCTCACCCACAGGCTCACATATAGAGACACTTTCCCCTTGGTTACAGGGAGACTGACCAGCTTCAGGAAACTTTCCACACCCACATGCACCCCCTTCCCAAAACTCCCTGTTAGCTACAGGTAACACAAAAGGTTTGAATTCATACATGCTTTGGGGTTGGGTCATCACATCAGCTGGGTAAAATACGTCTGCCATATCATAAGCATACCCCATACCCACAGAGTTATACATTGAACCTTCAGGAGAATACAGTCTCTCTTGTTCTTTTAGTCTCTGAAGCTGGAGGTCAAGTCTAGCATTTTCCTCCTTGGCTAGGGCCATCTTCTTTGCATGCTCTGCCTCTTCCCTCCTCTGTCTCTCAGCATATTCTGCCTTTTTCTCCTCAAGTTCCCAATCCATCTCCTTCTGTCTCTTAGCAATTTCTTCATCTGCCTTCCGCCTTCTTTCAGCAGCCTCCTTGCCTTGCTTCTGCTCCTTTTCATCCACATCTCTGGTTAATAACAGCACTACCAGATCTAGTTTAGACGCCCTTTTCCTAAAGGCAATGCCTCTTCCCAAGCACAAATCCTTCAGAGCACTTTTGCTCAGACTCTCATATAGTTCCGGGATCATCGCAGCGGCTCTTTAATCACCCAAACTCTCAACACCAAAAATCAAATTTAGACAGCGTGGGGTCCTGATCCCAAAGATCAATTGACCAAGATCTGTGGATCCTGCCGACTACGCCACTGTGACGGACCGGGCCATGTCTGGGCACAGCTAAGGGCGTCCGCTTAGGGCGAATTGCTCAAATCCGGGGCTCCTTACAGCCCCCGACTGGTGACCTCTCCAAACAGGCCACGAACCAGTCTCACCGAGCGCTTCAGCTGCCTGCCTGAAGCCTCCCGAGCAAAACCCCTCTGACACCCCAGCAATATCCGTGCCCCAGATGGCCCCGGGCCTGTACACAGGTGGGGGGTCCTAGCACCCAATCCCACCTACCCCGAACAAGTTTTGTCCGGTCCAAGAAACCAGCCACAGATCCCTGGTCAATTTACCCTCTGGATCTTACCCACAAATCACGCTGGGCCAATCCTTTAGAATCTAAAACTAAAGGTTTATTAACACAAGAAAGTAAAGCCTGAGAGTAAGGTTATTAAAGTACAGTACGTTACATGCACTGAATCTCCCAGTTCTCGATGCAGGCTCTAGCAGAGGTGTTGCAGCTGCTGGTTTAAAAGTTCTTATTGCACATCCTACGATCAGGATGGGTTCACAGGTCTTCCGGGCTCTTCAATCCCTGCAGTGCTGCCTCTGGGATGAAGTGCTGAGCTGAGAACCAAAATGGCATCGACCACATGGCCTCTTTATACCTCCTTCCTGGCCTCTTCTTGTATGCAGCAAGTCACCTGGTCAGAGGCCAATCTCTATGTTTCCTGCTGGCTGCCCTCAGGTGACAAATCCCATTCTTTGGGTGTGTCCATAGCCTATTGAGAGTCATTGTTCCACAGGGCTTTGCTACTCAGCCTGTCCATAGCCATGCTTAACCACATTCACAGAAATATTCAGCTTCCACACAGATTACAGATTCCTACCTACACACACAGACATTATACACTCACATAAATAGCGTACGTAAGATCAACAAACAACAATCTCCCACTCAACACCCCACATGGCTCCCCCCACACCAATTTCTGGGGCCAACACCCCCACCTAGGGGTGCACCAGCGATCTGGCTGCTTCCCTCCAATTCAGCAACGTGACACTGGCTTTGATGGGAGCAGAGGGTTACTCATTCTCAACTGGACCCCTGTCTGTAGCCAGAGTCCCAACGTTCTGAGCACAAAGCTGTGGGGTTTAAGAGCAGGCCCCACTTAGAAGCATAGAAAATAGATGGTGACCAGCCAGGCTCCCCAGTTAGCCACGCGAACCAGGCAGAAACACGGAGGGGAGGGGAGATGTTTTAGGAGCCTCCCCGCCCTCAGCATATTCCCATTTCCCAGTTTCTGGCAGAAACTAGCCAATGCAAAGTGCTTGTTGGAATATCATGCAGCTAATAATACCCCACCCCTCCACCCCCCGGCTCAGTTATCCATGAAGCACATGGCCAGGTAGGCAGGCTAGTCTCTTGGCCACAGCCTGCTTCTGGCACCACAGCCCTTTCCTGCCCCAACTCTCTGCCCCTTCCTCTCAACATACCCAAACTCCCTGTCCCCCTTTGCATCCATCCCCCCTCCCAATCTCCTTCCCCAGATCACAATCCCCTCCTACCCAGGTCACATCCCAAAGCCCTGCACTCCAGTCCCCTGCCCTAGGTCACAATTTTTTGGTAACCAACTTCTGATTCAATGATAGCGTGTCAAACTTCTCATTGAATGGTCACTGGTTCTTTTCCACATGCTAATGAGGTCCAGATTTTGAAATGCTTGACAGGAATTACATGGATTTTCATCTGATAATCCGTCCTTCCGGTGCTTCAAACCTGCTACTTAACAATCTTTTATTTCTTTTACTTGGTTTGATGGGAACAAAGAGTTACTCACTTTGACCTTGGCCCCTCACTGGCTGTGGGGTTTGAGGTCAATATTGAGGTCATGGGCACTTGTTCAGATGTGTGGCACCCACAGGTTACTAACAAATATCTTAGATATATTTAAAATATTACGGAAGAAAGAATACTACAGGAAGGGAAAATTGACAAGGTGCCTGAATTTAAATGTTTGTTGAACCAGTGCCAGCAGGGTCGGACTTAGTGTGTGGGGCTGCTGCCTCAGGTTAGCCGAGGGCTGTGCTTAAAGGGACCCGACCCCATATCTTGGACAGACAGTTCTCAGGTTTCTCTGCTTGCTGGTCTACCTCGCTGAGGGACAGCAAAGCATTTGTGTCTCGGAGTGCTCTGCCTGCCCTATCTCGGGACACCACGGCACTCTGCAACATGGAACCAGACCTGCCCCCGGGGACTCTGCTGCGTCTGGCGGACACGTTGACAGCTGCCTGGCTGCACTGTCTGCAGGCTGCCATCCGGGAGGACCATCGAGGGGCTGTCAGGATCCAGGGGGCCCTGCGGGAGAGCTTCCACCCTGAGGAGCGCTAACAGTCTCCCTGGTCTGCCCCACCGGGGGCTTGTGCACATTCCCCCCTCTCGTCCTTCCACTTACCCTTCCCTAGCCCCCCTTCCTGATGTCAAATAAAAGACACGTATTTTCAAAAATAACAACTCTCTTTATTGAACAAAACTGAGGAGGGGGAATGAAACTGTGGGGAGACGGGGGAAAGGAGGCGGGAGAGGACAGGAGAGAGGGTAGGAGAGGGGAGGGAGAAAACTGGGAGGAGGGAACTGGAAGGGGGAAGCAAGGGGAAGAAGGAGGAGGGGAAGCTCAGGGATCAGGGGTGGGGGTCTCACTGGGCCAACCGCCTCCCAGCATGGCGAGGGAGGGGGCCTCGGCATCCCCGGGGTGATGGGGAGGAGGGTGCAGAGGTTGAGGTGGGGGGTGTGGATATTGAGAAGGAGGGTGTAGAGGTTGAGGAGGAAGAGGTGGGAGGGGGGCAGGAGTGGGAGAAGGGACAGTAGTTGGGGTGCAGCAGGCGCAGGACCGGCACGGGGCACCATGCTCTGCAGCAGGACCTGCAGGTGACAGTTCCTCGCTCGGTCCTCTGCAAGCTGCTCCCGGTGGAGCTTCAGGTCCTTCAGCATCCAGGCCTGGATGGGGCGGTGCAGGGCTCGCAGGGCCCCCAGGTGCTGGTCCCTGTACTCCTGCCGTGTGGTGGTGGCCCAGAGCAGGCTGCAGGTGCGGGAGCATGTCCCGGGCGGAGTGGTACGAGCAGCTGGTGCAGCTGTAGAGAAAGAAAAGAAGTGGTCAGTTCTCCCTGGGGACACAGTGGATGATGTGACCGTGCCCTGTACCGTCAGAGCCGCTGTGCTTGCACAGAGGCCATGGTCAGGATGTCTGGCTCTCCCCGGGACTGGGAGCTGCCCCAAGACGGCACCCAGGCCCCTGTGCCGTGTATAGTGTGGCCGGGGTGGGGGGGGAGATGTCCCCTGCTTCTGTGCAGAGGGGGCGTGTGAAGGGAGAGCGTCCTGCTGGGTCCCACCCCGGGGTTGGGAGCGTGTCAGGTCTCTTCACACACGCATGTGCCTATTGGGCCATGGCCCCTGGGTGTCATGCAGCTGGAGCCACCTGCCCAAGGGTGGCATGGCGCGTGCTTGCACGTGCACAGGTGGCTGTGTGATCCGTGGTGGCCCTCGCGTACCCTGCTGAAGCTCTTTGACTTTCAGGCGCACCTGCTCCTGGGTGCGCCTGTGTCCCTTTCGGGCCAGGGTGGCCGCTATGTGGCCATAGATGGCCACGTTCCTCTGCCTAGTGCAGAGATAATGGACGTTGGGGGCCTGCCCCAAACCTCAATGAGGTCCATGACCTCTGCACTAGTCCAGGAGGGCGCACACCGTCTACGGCCCCTGGCTGGCCCCTGGGTGCTGGGGGACTGGGCCTGGGAGAGCTGGCTGGCACTGGCTGCCTGGCTCATCCTGGGGCCACTGGGTCAGGGGCAGAGACTGCTGGCAGGCCTGGCTCTGGTAAGTGCCATCTGGCAAGAGTCTACCTCTTTAAGGGCCCCGGGGCCAGGGGAGAGGAGAGGAGTTTTCCTGGTTTGGCCCAGAGTGGCCACCAGGGGGAACTGGGAAGGGCTGGAGGCCCTGTAATTCAAAATAAGTGTCTACACAGCACTTATTTTGAATTAGGGATTTCGAATTAGGCATTATTCCCCATAGAACGAGGTTTACCAAGTTCGAATTAAGCAGTTTGTATGTATAGATGCTATGAAAGTTAATTCGAACTAACGGCCATTAGTTCGAATTAACTTTGTAGTGTAGACATATCCTCACTGGCAGAGAGAAAATTGATCCTCGTTAGCATACCCAGGTGATCTTTCTATCTGGTTCATAATTTAGTTTCAATATTCTCCACAAGACTAAAGCCACATTCACAGTCAGCACTGGAAAACTGCTCTCATGTCCCCTCTCAGTCTACTCTTTTCTAAACAAAACAAGACCAATTCTTTCAGTCTTCCCACGTGAATCACATTTTCTAGACATTTGGGCTGTGTCTAGACTACATCCCTTTTCTCAAAGGGGTGTAAATTTAAATCCCGCCTTCATTTGCAGTTCCGAAGTGTTTAATTTTACATCCCTTTTTAGAGGGATCACTCTCTTACTCCTAACATGCCTGGAGAAACCTTTCTTGTTACCCTTCACATCCCTTGCTAGCCACAAATCCAGTTGTGATTTTGAATTCCTGATTGCTCCCTGCATTCTCGAGCCTATTATTCCTGAGCAAGCTTGTTTGTATCATGCAAGCAAGGTAGTAACACACTTCCACAGGCCTTTATATAAAGCATCTAAAACACCACATTCCCTCCTCTCTTAAGAAGCTCTCCCAATTATAAAAGAAACATTGTTGTTCTAACCACAGCAACAAATATGGAACAAGCCACTATACTGTTTACATTGAAAACACTGTAAATACGACATAACACAGTCTCTAGTCCAGACAGGTGGTTGTCTATGTCTGACAGACCATCTCTCAAACCCCGGGTCCAGTGCAGTGTCTTCTTGTGTTGGTGCTATGGTGAAGTCATACAATGCGGGCTGTGTGTTGGCATCGTCTCCTCTAGGTGCAAGGGAAGAAGCATTCCATACCCGCCCATCATAAAGTCGATAGGCGTAAGGTCCTTTCTTCTCTATGATTTTAAGAGGAGATGTGAATTTATGGTCCCCTTTGCGTAAAATTCCAGGTTTTCGTACTCTAACAAAGCAACCTTAGCACCCTGTCATTTGTCTGTGAAAGCCTTATACTTTGCTTGCTTCTCTTCAACTGTTTTTCTCATAGCATCCTCATTTGGCGCATCAGGCCTTGCCTTTAATAATTCAGCAATGTTCAATTTAGTATTCATCTGTTTTCCATGAAGTAACTCTGCAGGTGATCTTTGCGTTGTGGCACGTTGTGTGGCCCTGTAAGCTTGCAAGAAATCAGTAGTGAAGGTTATCCACGAGCGCCCCTCCAGTTTAGCTGTTTGCAAACTCTCTTTCAAACTTCTGTTAAACCATTTGATTTCCTCATTGGCTTGAGAGTAATACAGGGACAATCTTCTATGTAAAATGTTTCTCTCTGCTAGAAAAGTTTCAAATTCCATGGAAGTAAATTGACTACTGTTATCTGAAACCAGTTCTTTGGGGTTACCTTCCCTACTAAAAACTGTAGAGAGGAACTTAATTACTGTAGCAGAAGAAACTTGCGATGTAAACACTACCTCAGGCCATTTACTGAAATAGTCTATTAAAGTGATGGCATAATGACAGTCAATTAGAGCAGTTTCAAAGGGTCATACGATGTCAATCGCAAGTTTTTCCCATGCAGAATCAGGAAGAGGAACAGGCTCTAATGGTGGGGTACATGTCACTGCTGTCTTATCATGCATTTGGCAAGTGACAGAGGATTTTAGGATTGCTTCAGTTTGGGAATCCAGCCCTGGCACCAATACAGATCTCCTAGTCGGTGTTTCGTTCTGACAATACCTTGATGAGTATCATGTGAGAGGTGTATGAGTTTTGGCTGTAATTCTTCTGGCACAAGTAGCCAGTGTGTACCTCGTAGCACACAGCCATCAAGCAAAGAAAGTTCATCCCGAATTCTAAGATAAGGCAGCAAAACTGGGTCAAGGCTTTTAGGGTTACTGGGCCATTTCTTTGTCAGAAATTCCTGTAGCTTTTGTTGAATTGGACATGCTGAACAAGCAGCTTGGAATTGCTCTCTTGTAACTGCAGTAAGAGTGCTTGTAATAAGCGCAACTGCTTCATCCTCATCCTCCGGTGGACCATCTGTAAAGACAAAGGCAGGCAAGAAAGGCAATAAGCTCCCACATTTTGGTTTCCAGGCTTATATTCCAGTTCATCATTGAAAGAGAGTAGTCTTGCCGACCCTGCTCTTCCCAGTCCTTTTGTGGTTAGCAATGTTGTCAAAGGGCTGTGGTCTGTGCACAACTTGAACGTGCGGCCCCACAAGTAAGTTCTCCATTTTTCAGTAGCCCAGACACAGGCAAGTGCTTCTTTTTCAACTGTAGAATATTTTCTCTCAGCATCACTCAGTGTCCTTGAAGCAAATGCAACAGTCCTCTGTGTTGTCCTCATGAAGTTGTGTGAGGACAGCCCCAAGTCCATAATCAGAAGCATCAGTAGTCACAATTGTGGGCAACGCAGGACTGAATAGTGCAAGTACTGGACTATGTACAATCAAGTTGTCCACACCAAGGTGGAACTTCTCCGTAGTAATTCTTGTAAGGGTTCAATGACAGAAGCATAATTGGGAATGAATTTTACATACCAGGAGGTTGCACCCAAGAAGGAACGTAAGGTTTGCAAATCAGTTGGAGGAGGAGCATTTGAAATTGCTAGGATATGATCTGGATCAGGTTTTAGTCCAGCCGGTGAAATTGTATGCCCCAGAAAGGAGAGTTCTGTTTGTCTAAATTTGCATTTAGACATATTGAGCTTGAGGCCTGCTGTGCTGATGCTATCTTCATGCAACATAACCTGGTGATACGCGCTCTGCAAATCAAAAGTAGAAAACATCTTTGCTCCAGGGAGTTCTGCAAATACTTCTTCAAGGTGAGGTATTCAATGTCAATCACAATAGCTTTATTTGGCTCCCTGAAGTCCACACAAAGGCGAATGCCTCCATCCTTCTTCTGTGTCAGTACTATAGGTGAAATCCATTCCGAGGAGTCAATCTCTTCAATAATGTCTTTCTGAACAAGCTTTTTAAGTTCCTCTGAAATGACTTCCCTGACTGAAAATGGTAAGCACCGTACCTTCTGTCGTACAGGCATCACACTCTGTCGCATTTTAACTTTATGCACAAACCCATAAGCACAGCCAAGTTTCTCCCCAACCTGGTCTTGGGGCCCAGCTGAAACTGGTGTGTGTACTGCAAGAGTGCTTTGCTGAGAAAGATCCATTAACTACCCTGAAGTTTAAAGCAGCCCATAAATCTCTGCCAAGGATAGGAGTGCCTTGGTGGACAATGTAGAGCTCTGCATTTACACAGCAATCACCAAAAGTCACTGTTGTGACCAGCAGCCATGCACTGGAATTTGATTTTTCAAATAGCACACCAAGTGAAGTTTGGGTTCAGTAAGAGGCACATCTTTAAAGTAATGCAAATAGATGGAATCAGGTAGCATAAATACTGCTGAACCAGTGTCCAACATAGCTGAATAGGATGTGATTTGCCTGAAGGTGCGACAGAAACATTTACAGTGCACCTTATCTGTTCTGGAATATGTGCAATAGTGACTTTGTCCACACTCAGCACAGTAACATCTCGTATTGTAACTACATGCACCTGTTGATTGGACTGGCTACTGTGGCAGACCTTAGCAAAATGCTCACCCCCGCGGAGAGTGTCGAATTTTATCATGAATGACAGTTCAGAGGATTCCCTTTCAAGTGCAGATTTGGGGGGCTGAACAAAGACTCCAACTACCTTACCCATTACAAAGATAGCTTCCCCAATTATCACCTCTAATATCATAAGCTCACAGATATTTACCTTTCTTCCCCACACCCCTGCATCCCCCTTCTGTTCTGAAATGTGATTTGTCCTTTTGATATGTGTTCACTTTTTTAAATTGTATCCTTTGGTATATATGGTTGTGACTATTTTCTTCCACTATTTGATCTGAGGAAGTGGGTCTGGCCCACGAAAGCTCATCATCTAATAAACCATCTTGTTAGTCTTTAAAGTGCTGCATAGTCCTGTATTTTGTTTCAGCTACACCAGACTAACACGGCTACATCTCTATCACTATTCCAATCATGTGTGTTATCCCACCAAGTCTCTGCGATACCGACTGTGTCATAGTTGTGTTTATTTACTAGCACTTCAAGTTCTTCCTGCCTATTCCCCTGTTCCTTGCATTTGTACACAGGCATCTAAGATACAGATTTGATTTTGTCCCCAGTTCTGCCCTTGTGCCTCCTTTATCTCTGCTATTGCAGCCCATGCTCCCTCCCATTTCCGACCCATCTCCCAGGTCTCCATGTTTTTCACTTACCTATGGGCTTTGGTCACCTGCCCCCGTCAAACCTAGTTTAAAGCCCTTCTCACTAGGCTAGCTAGTCTGTGCCCAAATACTCTCTTCCCCTTCCTCCAAAGGTGAACCCGTCCCTGCTTAGCAGTCCTTCTTCTTGGAACAGCATCCTGTGGTCAAGGAAGCCAAAGCCCTCCTGGCAACACCATCTTCACCCCTCCAGATGCACCTGCCTCTGCCTGGGCCCCGACCTTTGACAGGAAGGAATGAAGAGAACACCACCGGCTCTCCAAACTCCTCCACCCGGGCTCCCAGCGCCCTGTAGTCACTCTTGGTCCACTCAGGGTCACACCTTGCAGGATCATTAGTGCCCACATGGAGGAGTAGCATGGGGTAGTGTTGCAAGAGGTTGTGGATTGCAACTGCTTGAAACACTAAGGAGAGGGGATCACCACACAGCAGTGTAAAGGGTTTGTTTATTCAGTTAAAACTGGGGAGGGAGGGGAATCTCACTCACACACTCAACCTCACTGGCAGTCCCCGGCAGGATGATAAGGCGAGCAGAAGGCAGTTCATGTTGTTTGATCTTCCCAAGTTGGCTCCCAAGCAGGTCCACTGAACAGGCGATCCGAGCGCAGGGCGTTCTGGGAGGCTCCGCTTGATGGTCAACCCACTGTGTATCTGTCCCTCTCTCCTTTTAGGATCAGCCACATGCAGCTTCTGTGTCTCTAGGCCTCAAAGCCCCTCCTATCGTATGAACAGCAACCTTCTCACCAGCACTTCAAGACAACTTTAGGGTCATCAGCTCCTAGAGTCCCAGGCTGTAAGGCCGGAAGGCACAGCCCTGCTCCCCGAGTTTCACCTCCTGCACAACACGGGCCCTAGAAATTCCCCACAAGAATCCCGGTGTCACTCCCGGCCCCATGTGTCTTCCCCTTTGGCTGGGTTCTATGGACGAGTTCTGGCTCTTATAGGAGCAGATGGGTTCAGGAGACCGCTCTTATGTGTGACTCCTGGGCAGACTATTTCCCTGCCTTTCCGGAAGGACAGAAAAACCCCACTGGCTCCTTCTTTTTCTTCCAGGCTGCGTTGCCTCTTGCGAAGACTCACCTCAAGGGAGCACAGACACAGCCAGGTGCTCAGGGTGGTGGTCCAACCTGCAGCAGCCGAGGCATGCTCCGGCCTCAGCCAGGAGGAGCAGGCCTTGCCAGAGGAGCCCAAGAAAACCAGAGGCTCCTGGAAGCTCCTATCTGGCCTGAAAAAACTCTGTGTCTGTGGCCAGTGTGGCAGCTCCCTGGCAGAGGCTGAGGAGGAGACAACAGCTTCCTCGCCCACAAGATGGACACACTTCTCCCTGAAGAAGACCAGGAAGACGAAGAACTCAGTGGAGGACCAGGAAGAGCGAGAGGAGGAGAAGCTGCAGGAGAGCCCAGACAACAGCCAGGAAGATCTCACAGGTGAGTCTACAACCCGCCCGGTGACTGGGGAGCATGTGAGGGACACTCCCACCAGTCACTCTACAAGCCTGGAGCGTTAGGGCTTCTCCTGGGGCAGCCATGGGCTCCTCAGACGCTGGAATCCAGCGAGTGCCTGATGCTCTGGCAGAGAGGGGCTGGCCCCCTTGCACACCCTCCCTCCCAGCTGTCTCCTGCACCCTCTCGCCTGCTCAGACCTCACCCAAACTCCCAGCCCGCTCCAGCACTCTACCTCCCACGCCCGCCCGCCTGCACCACTGTCCTCATCCCATGCCCTGGCAGCCACCTCCCACTCACTGAACCCCTCATTTTGGCCTCAACCAAAGCCTAGGGAGCACAAAATCTACTATCCCCGGTCAAAAGAGTTAATCTGCCCCATGGGAAGCCTTGACTCTTGCTCCTCTCTTCTCTCCCCTGCTCCCCTTGGGGCTGGAGCAGCAGAGGAGTGAAGTGTTGCAGTGGTGGCCACAGCAGTGGGGGATGTTTTATTGCTTTTGTTGTTTGGAGGTTTTTTCCCTCTCACTTTTTTCTGGTCCCCGACTGATTTTTCTGGGGATCAATGGCCCCCACCCCAGAGAACTTTCCCCACCCCTGCCATAAATAAAGAGAATATTGAAGCCACTTGTTTTGGACATAAATTAATTTTTTAGTTATATAAATTGATGTTTGGTGAACTAACATGATAAAGTTAAAGCTCCTGATTTGGTTAATTATTTTGATTTTCATTAATAAAGTCTCCTTTCTTACCGGTTATACACCCCCCAACCCTCCCCCCATATTATAGCTCCAGTCGTTTAATATGAATAATTGAGTATTTAAGGTTTTTAGAGCGAAGCGAAGGCATTTTGTTCCCCTGGGGGTGGCTGGTGATCCAGGGAAAGTTGTGCGTTGAGGGGGATGGGTCCAGGGTCAAAACCTTTGAGAACCAATTGCCCTGTGGGGAGTGCGGGACACCTGGTAAAATCCCTCAAATTCAAGCGAGTTGAAGGAAATTAATAAAAATGATGCGGGTTCTTCGCCCTCCCCCTCCACCCCGTGTGCTGTAAAAACTGCCAGGCCCAGCAGGAGAAAGGGGGTCATGGGGGCCTGGCTAAGGGGGTCCCCTCAGGTACAGGCGTAATCAGGGTTGACCAGTGAGGGTGACACGGGGGCCACCAGCCACGTGACCTTCCCCCAGCCTGTAAAAGGGACAGAACCGCCCTCTGCCCCAGGCCCCACCTCCTCCGTGACCTTGCCCTGCCCTTGCCCCACCGCTTTCTCCATCCGATGGGGCCTGGGGAACTAGTGGGGCAGGGTCCGGGGCTGGCAGCAGGGCCATGGCCCCCCACACTCACTGGCAGCGGCATCCCCAGCTCGGGCCCTTGGCCTCCCTGCCCATGGTGCTTGGGGGACATGTGCTTCTCTTGCCACCCCATGCGGCACTTGTCAGGGGCTGCAGGTTGGATCGTGAGGGGCTCAGAGAGCAGAAAAGGGATTCGCGCCCGCGCAGGGACGCAACTTCCAGGGAACCTTGCATGGGAGCTGAGGGGCAGCTCCAACCCCTGCACCAGCAGCAGCTGCTGGAGAGGAGGGAACAGCCAGGCTGCCTGCACCAGGGCACCAGACAGAGGAGAAGCCGCCCTGCCCTGCCCGGCTCTGGCTTCCCGGCTCCAAACTGCCAGGGGCAGGGAGAGAGGAGGGTGGGTCTGTCCCTGCGACTGCCCTGCACTTCCACTGAGGTTCGGGGGCACCATCCCCAGGTCTGCCCAGGGGCTCAGGCGGCTTCTGCTGCACGGTGAGCACTGGGGATTCGGGATCCAGCCCTGCCAATCCCAGCTCCCGTTTGGCTTCAGCCCCTCAACCTCTGCTTTGAGCCCCGAGGGGTTCCCAGGCCTTGGGACTTCAGCCCGTGCTGGGGATCGAGGCTTCAGCCTGGGGGTGCTGGGTATTGAGTGTGGACACCAGCAACTGAGCTTAGATAATGAACAAAACCATTACAAAGGAGTCAGAGGGTCACCCCATCCCACAGTCTCAGCAGCTCACAGCTGGGAACTGGGCTGGGCTGGGCTGGGCCATCACTTCCTGGGGCTCTCAGGCGAAATGAGGCCTGTTCCCGTCACTGCCAGGAAGGGGGCGAGGGCCGGGAGAGCAGAACACGCCATGGGAGAGACGCTGCCCCTAGGTTAGAGGAAGCCCAGTGGGGAGAGCACCCAGCTCCGAGTCATGAGAGCGGCGCTCTCTGCTCGGCCCTGCAAGCACCTTGTGTGTGACCCTGGGCAAGTCACGTCAGGGCTCTGGGCCCAGTTCCCTTCCCTGTCGCCCAGGGGTACCACATTCAAACCAGTGTTTCCTTCTGCTCCAGGGATGCAGACGGAGCTCTCCGAGACGACGAGGAGCCAGGCAGACCAGAGCGAAGAGGAGGAACCAGCCCCCCAGCCCATCCCATTAGAAAGGAGCAGCTCCCACATGACTATGGTAAAAACTTAAAAACCAACAAAGAGTCCGGTAGCACATTCTAGTCTCACAAACCATGTAGATGGGATCATGGGCTTTCGGAGCACAGCCCACTTGTTCAGATGACCAGCGTGTGGGAAAACCAGAACCAAGAACAAATAAGGGACGGACCTGCCCCCCTCTGGCCCAGGGACCGAAAGGAAACACTCACCCTTGTGACCAGCTCCCCTGAATAAAGCCTTGTAACACGGGGGATTTCTGGGGGCACCGCACCGAGGGGCCAGTCAGGGCACTTTGCTCAGAGACAGGGCTACTGAGAGCCCAGAATGGGGCGTTCTCCACTGCAAGGATCCAAACCAGCCCCAAACGGCACTTCTGTTCCCCACCCTGGCTAGCAAGAAGCCCTGCAAGCAACCCCCTTAGACACTCCTGCCCTCTGGGCCACCACCCGCACCGCCCCTTCTGCAGCGTCGTATCTGCCAGGGCTCGTACTGCCAGCGTTCAGTGTCGTCTGGTCAGGGTTGTCCCGGGGCGCTCCTGACAGGTCCCCTTCTCCGTTGGTGATGACAAACTTTCGGCTGCGTGTGTGGGTGCCTGTGCTCCCGTCATCTAGACGTGAGTTCCCAAACTGCGGGGGCATGCCCTCCTGGGGGGGGGGGTTGAAGAAATTCCAGGGGGGGCACAAGGCGACCCAGCCCCCCATCAACCTCTGCCCCCATAAGTTTTTCTGCTATTGGGGGGACGCATGAGGGTTTCTCAAAAATCAAAAAGAGGGCGTGATGCTGAAAAGTTTGGGAACCACTAATCTAGAGCGGTAGACCCCGTGCACTTGGGTCAACACAGGAGATCTCCACAAGCCCCCAGAAACGACAGATGCAGGCAAGGTTTGCAATCAGACCAGCAGGTTTATTGTCAAATGCGACGCCCTCACAGTTAGTAGCCCTCACGTCACTTCTTTATGTACCAGGCTGCCACCCTTAAAGGTATTAGGTTGACACCTCCAGACGAACCTACTAGGCTCTTTGTGCCGGCGTGTAGGAGATGAAATGAACGGCTGTCTTAGGGCAAGTTTCAGGAATACGTCCTCTCCTAGGCTGGATGTATTTCTGAAGCGCCCTCTGCCTTCCCCACCCGACTGCGTGTGGCGCTACCACCGAACTGGCAGGAATCACGGGCAGGACAGGAAGTAGTTGAGACTGAAGGAGCGAGTCTCCCTGCCGACGACTCTGGGGCCACTTCAGGCTTCAGTTTGTGGCTGAGATACTTCATAGTGGATTTGCCAGAGTGAAGACAGGAATGAAGACAAAAATGGAGGACCGGGCCGGGTCTGGTCACCACTGAGAGCGTCGGCTGAGGGCGAATTGCTCAGAACAAGAGCAAATTAGTCGAAACAATAGTTAAGAATAAAATTGTGAGGCATGTAGAAGAACATAATTTGTTGAACAAATGTCAACGTGGCTTTCTGTAAAGGGAAATCCTGTCTTACTAATCTATTAGAGTTCTTTGAAGGGGTTAACAAACATGCAGACAAGGGGGATCCAGTAGATATAGTTTACTTAGGTTTTCAGAAAGCCTTTGACAAGGTCCCTCACCAAAGGCTCTTGTGTAATTTACAAGACCATGGGATAAGAGGGAAGGTCCTTTCTTGGACTGAGAACTGGTTAAAAGACAGGAAACAAAGGGTAGGAATAAATGGTAAATTTTCAGATTGGAGAAGGGTAACTAGTGCTGTCCCCCAAGGGTCAATCCTGGGACCAATCCCTTTCAACTTATTCATAAATGATCTGGAGAAAGGGGTAAGCAGTGAGGTGGTAAAGTTTGTGGATGATACAAAAATACAAAAAATAGGTACAGTATGAGGGGGGCTAATTTGGCTATGACAAATCAGGAAAGAGATCTGGGAGTTATCGTGGACAGTTCTCTGAAAACTTCCACACAGTGTGTAGCGGCGGTCAAAAAGGCAAATAAGATGCTAGGAATGATTAAGAAAGGGATAGAAAATAAGACACAGAATATCTTACTACCCCTGAATAAAGCTATGGTACGCCCACATCTTGAATACTGTGTACAGATATGGTCTCCTCACCTCAAAAAAGATATTTTGGCCTTGGAAAGGGTTCAGAAAAGGGCAACTAAAATGATTAGGGGTTTGGAACAGGTCCCATATGAGGAGAGGTTAAAGCGACTGGGACTTTTCAGTTTGGAAAAGAGGAGACTGAGGGAGGATATGATAGAGGTCTATAAAATCATGAGTGGTGTGGAGAGGGCCGATAAAGAAAAGTTATTTATTAGTTCCCATAATAGAAGAACTAGAGGACACCAAATGAAATGAATGGGTAGCAGGTTTAAAACTAATAAAAGAAAGTTCTTCACACAGCACGTAGTCAACCTGTGGAACTCCTTGCCAGAGGAGGCTGTGAAGGCTAGGAGTATAAAAGAGTTTAAAGAGAAGCTAGATAATTTCATGGAGGTTAGGTCCATAAAAGGCTATTAACCAGGGGATAGAATTGTGTCCCTGGCCTCTATTTGTCAGAGGGATGGCATGAGACAAATCGCTTGGTCATTATCTTCGGTCCACCCTCTCTGGGGCACCTGGTGCTGGCCACTGTTGGCAGACAGGATACCGGGCTAGATGGACCTTTGGTCTGACCCAGTACGGCCGTTCTTATGTTCTTATATGTTCTTATGTTCTTTACAGCCCCAGACCGGAGACCTTCCCAAACAGGTCACAAACTGGTCACACTGTGCAAAAGCCCTCAGATATCCCTCCTCCCCCTGTGCCCCAGTGAGCACCGGGCCTAACACACAGGTGAGGGGTTACAGTATCCAATCCCACCTACCCTGAATGGGTCTTCCTCTCTCAAGGAACCAGCCACAAATCCCCAGTCAATTTACACTTTGGATCTACCCACAAGATCGCACTGGGCCAATCCTTTAGAATATAAAGCACGAGAGTAAGGCTGTGAAGGAGAATACATGACATGCACTGAATCACCAAGTTCTCGACGCAGGCTCTTAGTAGAGATGTTACAAACTGCTATCTTAGAAGTCTCTGGAGTACATCCTATGTCAGGAAGAGCCAACGATTTTCCCAGCGCGCTGTTCCTCGCAAGGCTGCATCTGGAATTAGTAGCAGAATTGAAGGCAAGATGGAGTCTGCCTCATAGCACTTTATATCCATTCCTGGTCTCTTCCAAGCTGGAGCAGGTCACATGGCCCAGTGACCTATCCCTGTGTCCCATGTCAGCAGTCATGATATTGGCTGGTTTGCAGACACATTCCTCAGGTGTGTATTAGCCTCTCTGAGAGCCTTATCCCTGGAGACTTGCTAATTAGCATAGTCATTGACTGACCATTTCTGGCCCATTGTTCTTTCTCAGACAGAGAATCTTCCGGCATCAACACAGGTTACATATTTATAAATCCACTTACAGATATCACACAAGTAGATGAATAACACACACACAATCAGTAGAGCACAAGCTTTCATTTGACATCTCACATGGCCTTCTTGGTACAGACTTTGGGACAACCCCTCCCCCCGCCCTTGGGTGTAACAGTAACCTGTCTGATCCCCTTAAAATCCAGTAACGTGACACCCCCAACACAAAACTGATGCAGGAAGTGATGCCAGTAACATCAGTGAGGGTATCACATGGGTCCCCCAGCCTTAGACAAGGCATCTGCCACAGTATTCTCCTTCCCGTGGAGGAGTATTCTCCTTGTCCGTGTCGTACTCCTGAAGGACCAGACTCCAGTGGAGCAACCTGGAGTCGGTGCCGTTGGCCTTCTGCAGGCAAGCCAGCGATGCATGGCTGCTCAGCACAGTGAACCTCCTGTTGTCCAGATAGGGTTTGAGCTGCTTGACAGCCCACACGATGGCATAACTCTCCTTCTCAATTGTAGCATAATGCTTCTCCGGGGGGCACAGCTTTTTGCTGAGGAAGGTCACGAGGTGCCTTTTGTCACTTACCCCATCCTGCATCAGCACCGCCCCCAGCCCGATGTCGGATGTTGAAATCCGGGCTGGCCAGCACAGGTTCCTTGGCCAAGACATTCTTTATGCTTTGGAACCCCTGTTCACGGGCCTCCGACCACACCACCTGGTCCGGCCTCTCCTGCTTTGTGAGGTCTGTGATCGGAGCTATGACGTCTCTGACCCCTCTCACAAACCTCCTGTAGTAGCTGGCCAGGCTCACAAATGACTGGAGCTGCGTTTTCATTTGGGAGATAGGCCAGTTCTTAATGGCCTCCACCCTCAGGGGTTCAGGGCGCACCAACTCACTGCCCACCCTGTGCCCTAGACAGTCACTTCGGCAGCCCCCATCCTGCATTTGGACACCTTGACAATCAGGTTGGCTTCCCCGAGCCGCTGCAGCACCGCCCCTGTGTGACTGAGGTGATCCCGCCAGGAGTTACTAAAGATGGCCAGGTCATCAAAATAAGTGCTGGAATGGGCTCTGCAGGACCTCCGTGATCAGCCCCAGGAAGGTGGCCCTGGAATTCCGCATGCCAAAGGGCAGCACCTTGAACTCACACAGGCCCGACTCCACTATGAACGCAGATTTGTCCCATGCATCAGCATCTAGGGGACTCTGCCAGTATCCCCTAGTCAGGACCAGAGTACTTATAAACACAGTCCCCTCCCCCAGCGTGTCCAACAGATCCTCTATTCTGAGTGTGGGGAAGGGGTCAGGCTGCGTGACAGCATTCAGCTTCCTCTCGTCCATGCAGAGCCTCGTGGTCCTGTCCTTTTTAGGCACCATCACAATAGGGGATGCCCATGGCCAGCATGCTCTCCACAGCCTCCTGAATCTGCCCCCATAGGCTCTGCTAGGCGCTGGGCGAGGCAGGGCCTAGTGAGGATGGAACGCGATGTCCTGTCAGCGAGCCCTGGCCTCCTTCACCTTTCGCTCCCTCTCAGCATCTGCCTCCTTCACCTTTTGCTCCACTTCGGCATCCACCTCCCTCGCCTTTCGACGCACGTCGGCAAGGGCCTTCCCATGTTCCAGCTCGATTCCTTCAATGCCTGCTGCTTTCTAATTTCATCTGCAACAGCATCCCTGGCACCGGGTGGGCACTGCTCCCTTCCCTGCTGGTCATTTCGCATTAGCAAAGACCTCAGTTCCGGCTTAAAAGCTTTCTCTCTGAATTCAGTGATTGTCTCCAATCACAAATCTTCTAGAGCCTTTCGGTCAAGACTCGCATGTAGTTGCTGACTCATTGCAGCTGCTCTTTAACCAATCAAACTCTCTACACCCAAAAATAAAATTTAGAACCGCTTGAGAGTCAGAACCAAAGCTTAATTGACCAAGCTCTGAGGATCCTGCCGACTTTCCGACTGTGACAGACCGGGCCAGGTCTGTGCACTGCTAAGGGTGTTGGCTCAGGGTGAATGGCTCAACACAAGGACGCTTTACAGCCCCAGACCAGAGACCTTCCCAAACAGGTCACAAACCAGTCAGACCGCGCAAAACCCCTCAGACACCACAGTTCCCTCTGTGCCCCAATCAGCCCTGGGCCTAACACACAGGTGAGGGGATCTAGAACCCAATCCCACCTACCCCGAACGGGTCTTTCCGGTCCCAAAGAACCAGCCACAAATCCCCGGTCACTTAGGGGAGAAACCTGCCTAGGACAAGGGGCTTTATGGAGGGGGATGCAGGGAATGGAGGAAGTGGGGTGGCCCTTGGGGTCCCTGCCCCGGCTGAGAGGCTCCCATCTCTCCTCAGGCAGAGGGGACCAGGGAAGGGCTGAGAGATGGGAGAACCCTCGGCACCGGGTGAGGCTGCTCCACAAAAGGTCTCAGGTGGCTCCTCCGTGCTCACTAGGCCCTGCCAGCCCCCAGGGAGCGAGTGTCCCAGGGCAGCTGCCCAGTGGAAATGCTCAGTCCCAACAGGCTCTGTCCCTGTTCATTGCAGACCCTCGGGGAGCCGCCTGCCTCAGCCCAGCCCACAGCCCTGCTGCTGGAAGCCTTGAAGGCTCTGACGGCCCCCGCCCTGGAGAGTTTTCAGGCGGCAGAGGAGGCGCCGAGAGCCACCGTGTCCCAGCACAGCGCCCGCATGGAGCGAGTAAGAGACGCCCGGCGAGGGGCAGGGCATGTGGAGAGAGGGGCTGGGAGAACTGGCTCTGAGGAAACCGGCCCTGGGGCACAGGGTCAGGGTGCGGGGCAGGTCGGCTCAGCCCCTTTCTAGCAGGCTCTGAGCATCAGTCGCTCCCCTGCTCAATTAAGCCCCATCGCCCGCCGGGGAGGCAGGAATTTGGCCCGTGAGACACCCGGGAACTGGAGCCCAGAGCGGCTTGTTGACTTCCCAAGGCTGCGCTGGGGGCAGTGGCAGGGTCATCAAATGACCCCAGGAGAAGGCCTTGTCCAGGGCCCCTAGAACCAACCTGCCTCGTGGGGCGTGCGGCCGCGTTGCTGCAGTTGGCTGTGCTGGGAATCCTCAGCCAGGCAGAGCCCTGGGCCCTTCGCCAGGCAGGTCTCTTGGGGAAAAGACTCAGGGGTCACGTTCCCGACAGGCCTCTCAATGGGGCCTTTTCTCCCTCGGCCCCACGCCGGCGACGCTCCAGCCCTTCCCCCAGCGCCGTCAGCCCGGGGGGTGGCCTGGCAGGAGGCCGCTCTCGATCAATCCCCCCTCAGCTGTGTGGCTCCCTCCAGATTGGATACGTCGTGGGAAAGATTTTCAGCTGGCTGCGCGACGTCGGGGATCCCAGAGCCAGAGGAGCCGCGCTGGGGACCATCGCCCTGCTGGCTCGCGCCCACCCCCGGGACGTGGTTCCCGCCTGCGTGGCCCACGCGCTGCCATGGGACAGGTAGGGAGAGGCTGTTACCACCTCAGTCCCTGATTTCCCTTCCCCCCTCCTGCCAGGGCAGAGCACAGGAAGGGCCTGGCCGGAGACAGGGATGGATCCAGCTCCCTGCTGGGCACAGGGCTGCCCCGGCCTCCTAAGAGAAGATGCCCAGGCCCAGCTCCCGAGGGGACGGCTGCTAAGGGAAGGGAATAAATGCAGAGCTTGTGGAAGGAACTCTCCTGCCTCAGCTTCCCTGCCCCCCAGGGTCTCTTTTGAGAGCCCCTTTCCCGCCCCCTTCCCATCCTCTCCCTGGGGAGGCAGGCGGAGGCCAAGCAGGGAGGCTCTGATTTTGGTTTCTGATCTTGCAGAGGTGCCAGGGAGCTGTGGAAGGCCGTGGGGGAAGAACCACAGCTCCCCCGGCAGGTGCTGCAGCAGCTGCTGGACGCGCTCCGGAAGAGCCACCGGGAGGAGAGGAGCCGCAGCGTGTCTCTGGCTGTAAGTGACACTGGAGCTGTCCCGCAGGGAACTCACCACTACAGGGAGGATGCTGCATCTGTGAGGGGGAAGGGGGCTTCAACCCCTCTTAGTGTCAGGCCACGGCCCCACTGCACACTGGGCACACAGCCGTGTCACGGGGAGAGCCCCCCTGCTCCCCTCCGGAGGGGGTGTCCGGCCTCTGAGGCCCCTCACTTCGTGGTCAACCCCGCATGCACCACGATGCTCCAAGTCAGCACTGCAGCTCCCTTCACACAGGGCAGTGCGGCCTAGCAGCCGGAGGCAATAACTCCTAGTGGGATTGGTGCGGAGGGGTAGGGGACCCAGGGCGCCCTCTCCACCGGGTCCCAGTCCAGCGCCCTGTCAGCATTGGAGGGGGCACCACTAGCTCTGGGGGAATCAAGTAGAAACTCGCCGAGCACCTGGGGTTCAACTCCCCGCCTGAGCTGCTTTCTGCCAGCTCCTCTCTTGTTGTCTGCGCCGTCTCTTTCCTCCAAACTGGGGCATCTGCTGCGGTTCCCTGCTGACTGGCGATGGCGTCTGGGTGCCCCTGCGCTGCTCCTCAGGAGCCCCAGCAGCACCTCCGTCCCCGCCCGTCAGCCCTGACTGAGCTCGCCACCGGCCTTTCTAGCCACCTCCAGCTGGCGCCTGCCCAGCAGGCCTGTGGGGTAGGACTGTCTCAGCCAGGTAGCCAGGCTGCACCTCTGCAGCTCTAGTGCAGAGATGGGACACTCCGTGTCAGGGGCTGATCCCCACTCTGAGTGCAGAATTTGGAGGCCGGAAAGAAAAAGTTGTCTCTATAGGCTCTTCTTCCACAACTCCCCAGGGTCAAAGATTTACTAACTGACAGAGACACAGACAGAGCTGCTGACCTTCCAGGACACAAGAAGCAAATATTGACCTCAAAAAAGTGATTTTTTTTACCAAAGAAAAGCTACACTGGATAACACAGACTTGGTTGCGCTGTGACAGAGCAAGTAAGGAAAACAAATGAAAACACAGAGAAAATCTCTAGGAACAGTTTTCAGAGGGGAAGCAGAGATTCACACAGAGCAATTCAAACCGAAATAAAAAATAAAGAAAAATACCCAAGTTTTTCTGAAATAAGAACAGTTGGAGGGTGAGTTTGTAAGAAGCTCGTGTGTGTGAGAACGACCGATGTGCTTCTCGTTATTTGCAATTCCCTTTGCTCTGCCCTTTCTCACCTGCAACCACTTAAATCCCACGGCGTGTACTTAATAAACTCACTTGTATTTACTAGCAAGCGTTGTGTGAACAATTGTGACCTGGGGAGCAATCAGTGTGTCCATCCTCCTTTCACTGTTAAAGGGGGCTCACGGGAACAATTTATTTGGGGGTTGGGTTCCCAGAAGCTGTGCCTGAAACTGCACTCTCCTCAGACCCGCAGGGATTCAGTGTCTGTATTGCTCTTGGGTGGATGGGAGGGAGGGCTCCTGTGCCCTGGCTGTGCGAGACCAGGAGATCTGGCCCAGAGGACGGGGTGGTGAGAAACCCCATAGAGCCAAGAGGAAAGTGTCAGTGGCTTTGCCAGCACTCTGGGAAGCACCCCAAGGAGTCCTCTGTCATAGAGGGATAAGGGATCTTTCGGAAAAGGCTTTATTTTCCACAAGATCAGGGTCTAGACTGGTGCTTTTTTCCGACAAAGCTCTGTGTGGAAAAAAAGCGGCAGCCATTTTTATGCTAATGAAACGGGGGAGAGTTAAATCCCCACCTCATTAGCAATTGCGATACGTCTAATTTACATCCCTTTTACGAAAAAGGGATGTAGTCTAGACGTAGCCAAACTGTCTCCCTACTGAGGACTACATGGTGGCAGGGAGCCAGGGAAGCCAGACCCGAAGCCGGAGCATCCGAGAGAGTGACACAAGCAGCACGGCCGGGGTCCCTACAACTGGGTCACGAGGATCGGAACTGACCCGACAGAAGTTCCCATTGACCCAGGTCAAGTACTTTGGGATCTTGGGGGGATTTCGTGGAAGAGCAAAGGAGCGATCCAACCTTCGGAAAGCCTGGAAGCAAGTGACAGGCACGAGCCAGACAGATGGTCAACCCCAGAGCCGGACCCAGGGATCCCGGTTTCAGATCAGCAAGGACCTTCCTCATGAGCATTAGCCCAGAACGCACAAGCAGCCCAGTACGACGGGGGAGCGAAAACGAGGACCTGAAACCCGGGATGTGATGGAAAGCCAGTCGCCGGGAGCAACGTGGGGTCTGCACCGACACCGCTTCGACCTCCCGGCATCGCCCCGGCTCCCTGCTGCTTGTGGCGCTGGAGTTACTCAGGCGGCAGAGGGGCAGTGATGCCCCCCCGGTCACGTCTGGCAAGCTGAAGGGCGGGGCTAGGCCATGAAGACAGAGAACGGGAAATAACGTCACCCGGACTCTTCCGCCCTTTCCAGGAGGTTCCCATCTGCGTCCATTCTAGGAACAGGAGACGGTTCAGGGGCCATCACATCTCCCTTCCCCCCAGAGGATCTCACCCTCCTTCCTCATAAGCCGCAAGGAAATGGAAAATGGAAGCAGGATGACAGCCAAAGCCATGGGAGCGGATGGGCAGGTGGGGACAGCTCAGTGACATTTCTGTCTCCTGTCTCCAGGCAATGGACACGCTGTACGAGATCCTTTTCCTCTGGGGATACCGAGAAGCCATCCTGGAAATGTTTCCCCAGCTCCTCCTCGTCTGCGTCAGGCAGGTGCAGTACGTGCTGGACCTGTGCCTGCCAGGGACTTGGAGGGCCCAGAAGACATCCAGCCCGGAGGGATCCAGCCGCCTCAGCCCCTTGAGGTAACGGCGGAAAGGAAGGGGAAGAACAGATTTGTTCTGCTCAGCCCCTGTGGGACCTGCCTGGCCCTCTGCTGTGCGTGTCCCTACAGCCCAGGGGCAGTTGAGGGCAGGTCTGTGTGGAGGGAGCGGTGCTGGGCGCCCGTGTGCGTGTGAGCCACACTTGCTCCTCTGACTCCGACCACAGGCCAGGGGCCACATCGGCACGTCCCCATGTGCTCCCGGCCGAGGGCTCAGGGCTTTTCTCCGTGCCTGTTGAGCCCGCTGGGCCTCTGTCCCACAAGACCCCACCCCAGGACAGCGTGGCCAGAGCACACACAGAGTGCACAAGACCGGCAGGGGGGCCATGTAACAGGCAGGCAGGACGAGGAGGGGCCCGTGACGCTGATTCCACGGGAACAACCAGGGAACCACCTGGCTAGAAACTCGATGAGTCTGTGGCATGGCCAGGGCCCGTTGGGCAGGGCCGTGCCCTCACACGGTGCTGGGTCCATCCCGGGGGAGGCCGGCAGCTGCTGACCACGCCGGGTGTCCCAGGCCTTGTGCGGTTTGCGCTGCGTGGGGCTGGGGTCGAGTTCTGACACCCGGACTTTTTATTGCCTCTAGCACCTCCCTGGAGGCCGTGAAGACCCTTTTCTCCATGCCCAGATACTGGAAGGAATTTGCCAGTATCCAGTTGCAGCAGGGCTGGGACATGATGGCCTCCCGCCAGCGCTTCTCCCAAGGGGTGGGCTTGATCGCAAGGTAGAGTCTGGGCAATGGGAGCTCAGTGGGAGACCCTCCCCTGCCCCCGCCGGCCCTCTCAGCCCCGCCATGGGAGAGCGACGCTCTCTCCTCTTGGTAACTCTGGGCATTTTCTCTGTCCTGTTCCAGGGCCATGGTGGAGCACCAGACCCCACAGCTCCCTGCGGTGCTCAGAGAGGCCATCGCCATCATGCAGAGTCAGGAGGAGCAGCCCCAGAGAAATATCGCCCTGACTTTCTGCACCGAGGTGAGATTCCGGAGCCGCCAGGCACATGTGGGCTTGTGCAGAGCAGCTCAGTCCCGTCCCAGGCAGGCAGGCAGGCAGGCACCGGGGCCCATCGCCAGCAGCTCGGCAACGCCACAGCCAGCCGGCTCCTCTGCCCACGTGGATCCTAGTGGGGCCGGGCAGAGTGGTGGGGGGCAGGGTGAGATTGCTCCTGGCTGGATGTGCCTCCGTGGGACCATGTGACAAGAGAAGATGTTTCTCCAGCGCCCTGAGGCCGGGCCTCTCTCCTCGCCTTTGCCTGGGGTTTCATTTTCTTCTGCCATGGCTCGCTCCAGGACACGCTGCGATGCCCAGAGATTCCCCTTTCCCTGGGCTTCATTAGGGGCTTGTGCATTAGTCGCCCCTCTGGGAATGGACCATCTCAAACACCAGCCGCTGGCTCCTTACCCCCAGAGATTTTGTGTGGCAGGAAGTGACCAGCTGGCAAAGATGCTGGCGCACGAACAGACCGAGAGGCAGATTTCTGCTCCTGCAGCTGATGTTGATTTTCTCTTTCCAGTTTCTCCGGAGTCCTTCCATCCTCACCACAGTCACCAGATCGGAGCTCCAGGAACAGCTGATGGAATGGACCAAAGATCCCAATCCGGAGATACGGAGGCTCTGTCTGCAGGGCCTGGGCAGTATCATCTTCCAGCCAGAGAAGGTGAGGGGCAGGGCTTGCCCAGGTGAGACGTTGCTGCCCTGGGAGATAACAGACACATCACTGTTGCAACCCCTGTTCTATGCCGTTACTGAGCAAGCCAGGCGTGAGGTGTCCCTGCTCCCTGGTGCGGGCAGAGCATGGTCGGTGGGAGGCAGTGGGGGAGGGGAAGGAGACTCAGGGCATCACTCAGGGCAATGGGGGGAGAGTGTCGGCTGACAACAAGCCCAAGCTCGGCAAGGGCAGACGAGTCGGGGGGCGGGGTCAGAGCTCGGGGGGCGGGGCCTGGAGCGGCTCCAGGCAGGCGACAGGGCGACTCTGCCCAATGGCCAGGGGTGCAAAGCACCTGCCAGAGCGGCAGGAGAACGACTTTCTCCCCCGCTGGGGGCTGGCCGATGGGGGGATGGTCCAGCCCCTGCCCAGGCTCTGTCCCAGGCCAGGCGTGAGCTGCCTTCTGCCTTCCTGCAGGGGCAGTTGTTACGGGCCCAGCTGCCAGGGACCATCGCCATGTTCTGCGCCAGGAACGCATGGACTGTCCTGGAGGCCCTGAAGGACGCGGCAGACGCCATCTACCTGCTCGCCGGGGAGGGGCTTGGCTCCATCTCCCAGGACATGGCAGTCGGCCTGCGCCCGCTCATTGACCACGTAAGGCCGGGACCCCGGAGATGCACATTCCCCCTCCCCTGATGTCCTGGTATGACCCTGCCCAGCCCCTCCCCGCCCCCCAGGCCAGCCACACAACACCCAAGGGGGCCCCTGCCAAGGGTGGGGAGTCTCCTACTCAGCCCCCTCCCTGTCAGAGCCCTTCTGGGAAATGGGGGCGCCAAGCTCCCAGCCCTGCTGCAGCCTCCCCTCCCCCCCTCCTGTGCCCAGCCCCTCCCCGAGCCCCGAGGAGGCAGGCGGGAGCCTCAGGTCCCAGTGCCCCGGGAGGGGAGGCCAGAGCAGCCTCTGTGGCCAGGGACCTGGGCCTTCCCTCAGCCCCCTCAGGCCTTGCTGGGGAAGGAAGCAGGGAAGGGGTGATGGGAGGGGAGGGGAGGTGAGGGATGGGGAAGAGGGACGGGGGGGGAGGGACCCGGGAAGTGCAGCAGGAATGAGGTGAGGATGGAGATTCCTCGTAATTTGCCCCTTTCCAACCTTCACCCCCCCCATGCTCAGTGGCTCCCCTGCCTGGCACTGCACAGGGGTGGGCTGGGTCTCTCCAGGCTGGGCGGACGGGGGAGAAGAACATGGAGAGATTGGCCCCTCTCTGGACTCCAGGCGGCTGGGGGGCTGGGTGCAGGAAGCTCTCCACACACATTGCACCATGGACCTCTGGGTCTCAGCCCTGGCCAGCGCACAGTGTCTGTGGGGCTGCCTGGTGGTTGCGGCTTCCGCGGGCCAGGGCGGGTCCCTGTCGGGGTGCTGGAGCCGTGTGCAATTTGCGGCCGTCAGGCCCCTGAGCCTGGGACACGGCCTGGCTCTCACGGGCTTCCCCGCCCCGCGTGTCCTTACCAGGAGAGGGGCAATGTCCGCACAGCCGCAATCTCACTGCTGGGCACCATGCTGGGCGGGGTGAAGGGCCCGGACAGACCCCGCGTGCGGCAGGAACTCACCCGCTGCCTGCTCCCGCTGCTGCTCCACCTGGCAGACGAGGAGCAGAGAGTGATCCTGGTAAGTGCCCCCTCGGTATGTCCCGGAGAGCAAAGCGCCAGAGTCCCCCGGGCTCCACCCCTCTCCAGAGCCCCTGCCCAGCCAGGGCCATTGGGGACGTGCAGGGAGGCCTGAGGGGGCCCCTTGGCTCTGACTCTCTGGGATCCCGGAGCCCCGGCGCTACCGTCTCAACGCTCAAAAGGGCCGAGCTGTGGAGATCCTGTCTGGCTCTCGCCAGCCAATGCTCAGCTCCCCCCCAAGCAGCGTCCCCTGCAGAACAAGGGGCAGGAGGCTCCCCAGGCAGAGTAGGAGCCCAAGGGGCAGGGAGGAGGGGACGCGCCCCAGACGCTCCCTCTCTCAGTGAGGTCCTCTCGCTCTCCCCTCGTGCTGCAGAGCTGCAAAGCGACGCTCTTCCGCTGCGCCGTGTTCCTCGGCTGGGCCCATCTCAAGAGTCTCTTCTGCAGCCTGGCCTGGGATGGCTCCTCGCGGCTCTTGCCCGGCGTCGGGAAGTGCCTGGTAGGTGAATTCTGTGGGCCTGGGGAGCGGTGACCGGGGAGCTCAGGGAGACCTTTCTACCCCAACCCCGAGTGCCCAGGGGGATTCTCCCCCGCTCGTCACGGAGGGAGCAGAGGCAGCCCCCCCGGAGGGGCTCGGCATTTCCTCAGTTGTTTTCCAATCCCACCCTTTCCACTGCCCCCATCTCCCGAACTTAGCGCTGCCCCTGCCTCCTGCCCTTGGGCTCCTGCCCCTCTGCCTGTGCCCAGCTTGGAAATGCTCTTCCCCAAGGGCCCGACTCTGGACATCTGGGCTCCTACTGGCTCTTGCCCTGGCTTCCCTCTGTGCTTCAGCGACCCTGGCCTGTCAGCTGTAGGTTGATCACTTTGTCTGGTCTGAGCATGTCTCCTGCTCTGCTCCTAGATGAAGAATTACAAGAGGAACTTCCCCAGGTTCCTGTTCCAGGCATTAGAGTATCTGAAAAGCTCCCAGGCGTCCATCAGACATTCTGCAGCCCTCTTCATCGGTAAGCAAAGCAGCCCCGGGGAGCTGTTCCAGGGCTGTTAGAGTTAATAAAATCTGCACATGGACAAAAAGGGGTTTCAGGACAAGCATCAGCCAGCACCTCAGGCGCCTGCTGCAACTGCAGCTGTGAAACATGGAGGGAACATAGACGAGCTAGTTGAATAAAATATCAGTGCTATTGTGTTTGGGTGTGTGATTTCGTTCCTCCCGTCCCTGGCGTGCTGCTGCTCGGTCTGCAGTTTGTCCAGGTAAGGAGTATCACGTGCTCTTTCCTAAATGACTAGAAGTCAAGTTGTCTAAAAGAATTGCACCCGGTGTGCCCTCTGAGACGGCGTGAAATGCTGCTCCGAGCTCTCAATGAACATTATGGGGGTGGGAGAGCTCAGTGCTTTGAGCATTGTCTTAGTGAACCCAGGGTTATGAGTCAGTCTTTGAGGGGACCGTTTAGGAATCTGGGGCAAATCTGTCAGGGATGGTGCTTGGTCCTGCTGCGAGGGCAGGGGGCCGGACCTGATGGCGTCTCAAGGTCCCTTTGAATTCCAAAGTTCTCTGTTTTACTGCTCAGATTTGCACTCTTGTTTGAAGAAATATGGGAACGATTAAAAAATTCAATGGCGATTAATGGCAGGCTTAACCGTGTGCACCTCCCCTTTGAGTTCAATCTCCTTCCCCAATCGGCCTTTCAGTGATTCCTGGGGTCGGATGCTTTCTCCATTGTGTTTTGCATCACACTGAAGGACTGTCTTGAATTTCCCAAGGGCTGTCTTATGGGAATGGCTGACTCTTTAGTAATTTGCAGGGATGACACTGAAACAGTGTGAGCTCCATTCTATTCCTTGTCTGTGTAGGAGAAACCATCCACCATTACTGTGACCTGTTGTCAAGAAGAGTGACTGCAGCTGGTGTCACCCGCCTGTGTGAAGGTAAGGAAATACCTCTGGGCGTTTGGGCATCTGTGGGCAGTATGAGGCCTGAACACAGATGTCACAGTGTCCCTCTGGGTCTGAGGACAGTGCTGAAGGGAGAAGAGTGGTCTTGCTGGTAGGACATAAGAATGGGAGTCGGGAGCTTTGAGCCACCAGGAGCAACTCTGTGCCTCAACTTCCCCATCCGTGAAATGGGGGTAAGAACAGAAAGGCACTCAAGGACAGCTGGCCAGAACGGAAAAGGACCCTCACTATGACGAGGCATTAGTAGGAGGAGAAGGATTCTTACCCTGTGTCAGAAAAGTTTGAATTGTCTCCTCCCCAAGGACCTTCACCCAGAGATTGATTCTTAGCTCCTACGGTATCCTGCCAGGCCCCCTGGGAACTCCTTTCCCTGCCACCTCTGGAGCACTGAAGGCGGCACAAATGCACAAAGGGTTCAGTAGAAGTGAGGAGCCTAAACCCTTTCTGCGGATCGGCGCCTGAATGTCAGAGTCACGGTTGTTGTCGTGTTCCCGGGGCAAAGGCCATTGGGGAGCAGAGGTTTCCCAGGCCTCAGTTACAGCAGCTCTGTGGGGTTTCCAACCTGTTTCCTCTTTGTTTCAGCTTTTCAGCAACAGCCTTTAAAATCGGACAGGGACACGTGGCTCATCCTGAATGAACATCGGCAATGGCTGCAGAAGCTTGCGAACCGCGTGTTGGGTGCTTCTTACGACTTGGGAGCGGCACCGACACAGAAGGACCCTTCCTCCTGCCACGGTAGGTACCACAGACGGGAGCAGCTCTTTGGAGCAGGGAGGCAGGTTCCGTGGGGCGAGAGGGGCCGTGAGGGGTGGAAGGAGCGACGCGGCGTCCTGGAGTCACCGGGGGCCACTCGCCTGGGGGCTGGAGCAGAGGGAAATTGTTCCTACCACGGCCCTGCCCCAAACAACTCCCCCCCTGCCTTTGGGTTCCATGCGCGATGGCCCAGCCCCCCAGCCACAGCTTCTCCATGGGATCCCCTCCGTCAGCAGCGCGCGGAGAGAGGGGGATTCTCCAGGACTCCCTTTGGCCATCGCCAGCCCCAGGGGAGCAGCTGCCAGGGGAGGGGCTGGTCTCTCTCAGGGATGCCGGCTCTCAGGGAAATGGCAAAGGGGGAGGAAGGGGAACCTGCCCTGGTCCAGATTCTCCCCCTTGACAATTGTGTCCTTCTCATCTGTGCTCCTGCCCTGTCTCCTCTGACAGACACCGGCTGAGCCCACCGCTCCCCGGCCTGGCCGGGAGACCAAGCAGCTGGAACACCACAAGGATCCGGAAGAGGCAGAGCTGCACGCGACGGGGAACCAGCCGCGACCGGGACCAGGAGCCGTTCAACCCACAGGCCAGAGGACGCCAAGCCCCTCCCCGGCCCTGCGGCGCGTCCACAAGAACCGAGGATCCGCTCCTGGCCCAGAGACTTGCAGCTGTCGTGGACTTTTGCTTGTTCCCCAACATTTGTCCTGCCCGACACCCCAGGACATGGCTTGTGAGTCACCATCAGACCCACCCATCTCCGGGCCCTTCCCACCGGCCTCTGCCCATCTGGGTGGGTCTCTCTCGTCATCCGTCTGCCTTCCCACAAACACCAGCGTGGGACCACTCTCCTGGGGGGCACTGGGACTGCGCGCGTTCTGGGGTCCGCGGTGGGGAGGGGTTGGGGCTGCCCAGCATTCTGGGGTCCGCGGTGGGGGAGGGGTTGGGGTTGCACGATCTGGGGTCCGCGGTGGGGAGGGGTTGGGGTTGCGCGTTCTGGGGTGCGCGGTGGGGGAGGGGCTGGGGCTGCCCAGCATTCTGGGACTGGGGTGGGAAGCTGAGGCTGCCCGGCTGCTCTGGGGCTTGTGGGGATGCCAGGGCACCGGGCAGCCTGAGGGCTGGTGTGGGAGGGTAGAAATCTGGGGCTGGGCAGCCACCAGTGTGGGGAGGAGAGGGCAGAGGAGGGGCAGTAGCCTGGTGGGCTTGGGGGGCGGAGCCTTGGGAAAAAGGGGCGGGGCTGAGGTTTGCCTTCCCTCGTCAGCCGTTCGCCCGCTGCCCATGCCTCCCACTGCTCTCTGCCAGGCGGGTAGAGGCCCTGGAAAGAGGGGACGTGCCCAGGCACAGAAGTGCTGTGGTCAGGTGCCCCGGCCACAAGAGACTCCTCTGACCCTCCAAGAAACCCCACAGAGCCCTCTGCCAACTGGGGCGGGTTTCACCCCTCCCCCATCTCAGAAGGCCACGTGGGGAATTCTTGGAGGGGTCTTGGACACTCTTGTGGTTTTATCCCCGTGGATCTGCCTCGGGAATGGATTTCACCGATTGGTGACGGGTGCGGGACAGGGACCCATCTGGAAGTGGGTCAGGGGACCCCTCTGAGGACTCCTCTCCCGCCCTCCACCAGTCACTGTGGCCCCTGCCCGTAGGACCAGCGAGGGAGGGGACTGCACCACATGGGGGAAGTGCCGCGGTCTGGGGCCCTGCCCGCAAGAGGGTCCTGTGACCCCTCCAAGGAGTCTCTCCACCGTCCCCTCCCTACCAGTGAGGGTCACCCCCTCCCCCCCGCCTCAGGCCAGCTCAGAAGGGAAACGTGCACCAGTCAGAGCAGCCAGTGCCCGACAGCCTAGGCCAGAAGCCTCCATCTCTGGAGCTGAGCAGCCGGCCGGCACCATCGCCCTGGACGCCCCAGCGCAACAGTGCGAGGAAGATCCCGTCTCGCTCCCTGGACGTCTTTCCAGAACTCAGTGCCTGGCCCTTCGGGCTGCCCCTCTGACTGGTGCACGTTTCCCTTCCGAGCTGGCGTGGGGGAGGGGGTGACCCTCACTGGTAGGGAGGGGACGGTGGAGAGACTCCTTGGAGGGGTCACAGGACCCCCTTGCAGGCAGGGCCCCAGACTGTGGCACTTCCCCCATGTGGTGCAGTCCCCTCCCTCGCTGGTCCTACGGGCAGGGGCCACAGTGACTGGTGGAGGGCGGGAGAGGAGTCCTCAGAGGGGTCCCGTGACCCACTTCCCAATGGGACACTCTGCCCCCCGTCGGAGGGACAATTCCCAGCCTGGCTGCGTTACACCAGTCACTGGGGACAGACCCGCAGTCACGGCGCGCTCCGCTTAGACAGGGCTGACTCCCACGCACGACGCCGCAAAGGGGTTAGGGTGGGAGCCAGTTAGGATCCGGCCCATCGGTCAAACCCACTCTCGGGGCGGCGCTACGGGGCCACGTTCCCTCTCAGGTGCGGAATGACCTTTGTTAGGTGCGGCAGGGGGCACAGGGCAGGGGCAGCGGTACTTGTTCTGGCTGGGGGCAGCCTCGGGGCCGCGGCCGGGGATGGAGGATATGCGGCGCGGGGGAATTATCTGAACTCCTGGACTAATAAATGTATCTCTGCTGTAGACCCTGCGTTGCTGTGAATTCCTCTGTCGCGACAAAGATTGTGTTTGATGTTTGTTTGTCTTGTGGGGTTTGTCTTATTGCTGCCTTGTGCTGTGTTGTGTTAAACACAAATCCCGCGTTAGGCAGAAACGGATTAATAGGCATTGCTGACTGTATCTGCAGAAGCTATTGTCTCAGCAGGGCAGAGGCCCAGCAATGCCAGGCACAGCAGCTCCTGCGCGACGTGGGGACGCTTCTGCCCCAGGGAGGTGGGGGGGGGCAGCTCTCTGCCTGGGGACCCGCCCGGCCTGTCTCCTCAGGAACCTCTCAGCAGCTGTATCCTGCCACAAGCCGTGAGCAGCCGTGAGCGTGGGCAACGCAGCCTCTGGCCATAGGACAGGCAGCTCCCTCCTGCAGCCCCTGGACAACTCCCTCCCGGCCTGAGCCACACAGAACCCAGGCGTCCTGGGCCAGACAGCTGACCATGTGTGTGTGGGGGGGGTGACATCTCCCAGCTCATGATCCCTCAGCACTTCACAGACGTTCCTAAAGCCTCCCACCCTGGGCCGTGGGGAGTGGAGAGCACCCAGCTCCCCCCAGGAACACCCAGTTCCCTTGCACTCTCCAGACCTCAGCTGGCCGCTGCCAGTCCCTCTCTCTAGCCCGTTTCTGGGCAGACTGCAGTCCCTCCTGGCCACTCCTCCCTGGCAAAGGGTGCGGACCTGCTACATCTGGAACCCTGCCTTCAGGCCTTACGGCCTGGGGCTTCCCCGGCCCAAGCCCTCCCAGCCTGCCATGTCTGCTGTCGTATCTCGGTGTTTTGTACCTCGGTACCTTCGGTGGTCTGGACTGTCAGTGTCAGCGTCGTCTGGTCAGGGTCGTCCTGGCGCGCTCCTGACAGGACCTCTACTCCGTCGGTGATAATAAACTCTCGGCTGCGTGCGTAACAGTCGGTACTCCCTTTATCTAGAGTGTTAGACCCCGTGCACTTGGGTCAACACAAGAGATCTCTGAGAGGCCCCGGAAACGACAGACGCAGGCAAGGTTTGAAATCAGTCGAGCAGGTTTATTGTCAAATGCGAAGCTCTACCAGTTGGTAACAGAGATCAGTACAATGTGACACCACTGGGCACTATGGCCCGCGTTGACACGGTACCAACACCAGGCAGGCCTATTACCATATATCAGATATTAACAGCACTTAGTCAAAGTTAAGTTACTGTGCACTCTGTAAGTTTAGGCAATGACACCTGCCATTCAGGCACCTAGTGCGCCCCCCCCAAGGTCGGCCGGAGAGCACCCTCTGCGGTGTCCTTTTATAGACAGGTACAAACAACTTACATCATTTCTTACGTACCAGGTTACCACCCTCTGTTGCCTAGTTACCACCCCTCACTGTATGGAAGGGGGGCTCACTTACTATCCTTCATGCTGTCAGTTTTGACCCGGTCCTGAACCTAGGTCGGTCTGTGCATTAGTTTTTAGGGAGTTTTTGTACCAAGACATTTCTTATTCAGATGTTCCATTACTCCCCTTTGGCTCTCAGTCTGTACCCAGTGCCTCCCTGTGTCCTTCCATGCTCGACCTAACTTACACAATCCCACAGTTATCAATAGGGCTTCTTTCTTGGCTCCTGTGTTACTGAACCAAAGTCTTGCTCACTAGATTGCAGGCCTGTTGCTGTTTCCGTGTTGCAGGCCTTAGGCCTGCTGACTCCATATCACTGACCCTCAGCTTACTACATCTGCCTCTCACAGCCCCGCCCACCACGGCTGCCTCTCACAGATGCACAGACAGACCTTCCAGGACACAGGAATCAAATCCTCACCTTACAAGAAGTGATTTTTGTTACAAAACAGGAGAGAAACGTGATAAAGAGTACTTGTTTCCTTGATGTTACAGAGCAACTGAGGAAACCGAATTAAAACAGAAAAAACCCTCTAGCACAATGCTCATTTTTTCGGGAAGAATGGCTCCTGCGCAAGAGGGGGGGTTTTCACATCTGCACAGCTCCTTTTTGTGTAAAAGGCTCTCGTGAAAAAACTGTTGCTAATTAATTATGCAAATGAAGCGTGGCGATAGTCTACTCTGCGCTTCATTTGCACAAGCTTTTGCGGAGAAAGGTTGCGGTATGGACGTAGCCAAAGAGAGCAGGCAGGGAACCTAAATCCAATTCACATTTCAACCCTCTGTCTCGATTGGTTCTCCTGGCCCCCTGGCTGACACCTTTGCTAGGTACCTGAATTAACCCTTTAATCAGCGGGTGCTGGTCAGCACTCCTCCTGTTCATGACACCTTCCCATGGGCCCGCCTCCATGTCGTAGAGCTCAGCAGTTTGGCATTGGCCCCTTTCCTCTGGTGCAGCCAGGTGAGGGGAGAGTGGTCGGTTACACTGTCAGAGCCGCCCAATTAGCTATCTAAGGGCCCACACCCGGGCCAGGCAGTGCTTCTCTACGGCCGCACAGTGCAGCTCCCGGGGCAGCATCGTCCTGACGAAGTTCGCAGCGGGGCGCCTCTCCTCGTACAGTCAGTTTGCAACAGCACCACCCCGCCCTGTGACTGAGGCGTCAGTGAACAGCAGGAAGGGTTCCCTGACGTCCGCATCCACCTACACCGGGCCAGGGATGAGTAGCCCCGGTCAGCACAGAGAGCCCTTCCGCACTGCTCGGTCCAGACCACGTGCTTGGGCCCTTCCTACATGGCTCTGTCCGGGGAGCTGCCAGGCTCTACAGCGCTACTGTCACGCGGCCGGGGAGAAGGCCCCGTTCAGGGTGGGGAGGTTAAATATCCGATATTTGAATAGTCGATTAACCTCGTGAATTCTTACCAGTTACTCGACTATTCTACAGTCCCGGGGGTGGGGAGCAGCAGCCAGTGCGCTCTGGCCCCCCTCCCGAGGAGCCCCCTGCCACTCTGCGCTGATGCCTCTGAATCACGGGGTACCAGGTGGGAACTGGTCTTCAAGGAGAGCCAGTTTACACCAGCATCATCCGGGACCACACTGTTGGCCCGCGCTGCTGGCCCTGATCTAGAGGCAGCCGTGCAGGGTGGCAGCAGCTCCTGTCCGGGAGAGCGGTCTGAGCTCCTGGACCCCACATAAGCCAGAACTCAGCCAGGCTCTCTGCCCGCCCACCTCCTAAGGTGTTTGTTCTGCTGCTGCTGCTTCCTTTTCTGCTCCTTCTGCTGCTGCCGCTACCTCTTCTGTTGCAGCTTCTTCTCCTGTCTCGATTTTTTTCTGCTTCTTCTACTGTTTCTTCGTCTGCTGCTTTAAACTGCTGCTGCTTTTTCTTCTGCTGTTTCTGCTGCTTCTGCTACTGCTGCTCCTATTTGTTTTTCTGTTTCTCCTTCTGCTTCAAACTGCTGATTCTTTTGCTGCTCCTGCCTCCTTTCTTCTGCTGCTTCTTCTACTGCCGTGGTCTCCAATCTTTTGAATCACAAGATCACTTTTTCAGTTTAAGTGCAAGGTAAGATCTACCTCAAACCCAAATGCTCTTGCCCCGCTTCCTTCCTGCTCCTTCTTTGAGGCCCTGGCCCTGTTCTACCCCCTTCTTCCAGGCCTCCCCCTGCTCACTCCATGCCCTTTCCTTGCCCATCCTCTCTTTCATCAGCGTTAGGTGGGCGAAGCGATGAAGCTGCTGTGGGGTCCCCTAACAATACTAACCCCTTTGTTCGACTCCTGTGACAGCCAGTGACTGTCTAGGAAGGAGTACGGCAGAAAGGGATCTAGGGGTTATAGTGGACAATATGCTGAATATGAATCAGCAGTGGGATGCTGTTGCAAGAAAAGCAAACATGATTCTGGGATGTGTTGTGAGGAAGACACGAGAAGTCATTCTTCCGCTCTACTCTGCGCTGGTTAGCCCCCGGTTGGAGTATTGAGTCCCGTTCTGGGCATCACATTTCAAGAAAGATGTGGAGAAATTGGAGAGGGTCTTGAGAAGAGCAACAAGAATAATTAAAGGTCTAGAGAACATGAGCTATGAGGGAAGGCTGAAAGAATTGGGTTTGTTTAGTTTAGAAAAGAGAAGACTGGGGATGGGGGGACAGGATAGCCGTTTTCAGGTATCTAAAAGGGTGTTATAAGGAGGAGAGAGAAAACTTGTTCATCTTTGCCTCTGAGGATAGGACAAGAAGCAATGGGCTTAAACTGCAGCAAGGCAGCTTTTAGTTGGACATTAGGAAAAAGTTCCTAGCTATCAGAGTGGTTAAACACTGGAATAAATTGCCCAGGGAGATTGTGGAATCCCCATCTCTTGGAATATTTAAGAGTAGGTTAGATAAATGTCTATCAGGGATGGTTTAGACAGTATTTGGCCCTGCCACGAGGGCAGGGGACTGGACTCAATGACCTCTCGAGGTCCCTCCCAGTCCTAGTATTCTATGATTCTATCATCGGGTGGCGTGTATTTATTCATCAAAAGGCCAATTAAGGTGAATCGAACATATGACCAATTTATGAAGGGTAAATTTACAAAATAGGGGATTCAGCAGATATTAAAAAATGGTTAACGACAACCAATAAACAGTACAAGCGACGAGGAGTCCTGTGGCACCTTATAGACTAACTGAAGTGTAGGAGCATAAGCTTTCATGGGCAAAGACCCACTTTGTCAGATGCAAACAGTACAGTAATCAATTCCCAAAAATCACAAGGAAAAGGAAAATTTCAGCTGAGTCCAATTGGCATGGTCAGTGTAATAACCAAAGTTTATAGCAGCCTTCTTGAAAGTTCCCAGACTGTCGCTCAGGAGCTCAAATCTCGCAGCTCACCGAGAGCTTTGAGAGGAGGCCTGAGAAGAGCCCTCCGAGTCCTCTTCCCTGCCGATGGTAAGTAGTTCTCAGGGTGGCTGGCGATGGTCTTCAGTGGAGTCTCCCGTAGGGCTGCAGTTGTCTTGATCCGGAGTCTGATGTCCTGGGAGGAAAACCCCGCGCACCCTGCCTCTGGGACGGACATCCCCAAACTGTCCAGCTATCGGCCTTTTATCCCGTCTCAGGCGGGAAATCCCTGCGAGGGAAACCCCTCAGAGTCTGCCCCTGCTAGGGAGACCCTGTGTGTGAACTTCTGAGGTAAAGCCAGGTCAGACTGGACAGTGTGTGTTTGTGAGAATGACAGAGACACACACTGAGAGTGACAGAGATTTGTGCATTGCCGAGCTCCCTCCATCCCCTACTCTGTGTGTGGAGATAGGGCATAAGAGTAGAGGGAGGGAGGAACACCCTGACATCAGAGCCCCCCCCCTTCTCCTTCCCACACCCTGCACAGCAAGCAGGAGGATACCAAGGGGGCAGCTTCAATGCAGAAGGCAGGAGCAGCATGAAAATGGGGAGAGGAGCAACTGAAGCGTTAGCCCTTGAGAGCTTCCTGGACAAACCAGCCAGGATCATCGGCCAGAGGCTCTGAGATCTGTCATTAGACCCCGATCCACTGCTCGGTGAGCACTGCTCGACTATTTCTGCTGCTGCCGCTTCTTCTGTTGCTGCTCCTTCTCCTGCCCCTGCTTGTTTTCATGTTTCTTCTTCTGTTTGTGCTGCTGCTGCTTTGGCTACTTTTTCTTCTGTTGTTTCTTTTGCTGATTCTTCTTCTGCTTTTGCTCCTTCTTCCTCTGTGGCTGCTACTTACTCTGCTGTTGCCTCTTCTGCTGCTGCCTTTCTTCTTCTTCTGGGCTGTGTCTACACTGCACCCCTTTTCCGGAAAGGGATGCAGATGAGACAAGTCGGAATTGCAAATGCAGCGGGGATTTAAATTTTCCCCGCTCCATTTGCATGAACATGGCTGCCGCTTTTTTCCGGCTCAGGGCTTTGCCGGAAAAAAGCGCCAGTCTACACAGGGATCTTTTGGGAAAAAAAGCCTTTTCCGAAAGGTCCCTTATTCCTCTTAAAATCAGGACACAGCCCTGCTGCTGCTGCTATTTCCTCTTTCTTCGGCTGCTGCTTCTTCAGCTTCTCCTATTCCTGCCTCTGCTTCTGCTGTTCCTGCTGTTCTTTTCTTCTTCTGCTGCTGCTGCCTCTTTTCTTCTCTGTTTCTTCTACTGCTTCTGCAGCTGCTGCTGCTTCTCTGGCTGCTGCTGCTCCTTCTTTTTCTGTGGATGCTTCTGCTGTTGCTGCTATTGTGCTACTTCTTCTTCTCCATCTGGTGTTTGTTTCCTGTTGCTACTCTTTCTGCTGCTGCTACTTCTTTTTCTGTTCCTTCTTCTGCTGCTGCTGTTGCTTCTTCTGCAGTGCTGCTGTTTCTGCTGCTTCATCTGCTTCTATGGTTCCTTCTGTGGCTGCTCCTATTTGTTTTTCTGCTTCTCCTTCTTCTGTTTGTGCTTCTGCTTCTTCTGTGGCTGCTGCTGTTTTCTTTCTTTCTTCTGCTGCTGCTGTTTCTACTTCTCTCAGGGTATGTCTACATTTGCCCCCTAGTTCGGAATAGGGAGGCAAATGAAGCATACCGAAGTTGCAAATGAAGTGTGGGATTTAAATATCCCATGCTTGATTAGCATATTTGCAGCCGGTCGCCATTTTAAAATGCCAGTCCCCCGATTTAATCTCGCGCTTCATTAGTAACTTGGGTATGCTTCATTTGCCTCCCCTGTCCGAACTAGGGGACAAGTGTAGACACACCCCACTCAATAAGGAGCAGCCAGAGATCATGACGCAGGGATGATCCCCAAAGCCTTATTCTGCCCCTCTAGTGGAGCAGGCGGGAAGTGGGGGGGGGAGGAGGGGTGACCCACAGAAATTAGGAGCCTGCTGGAAGTCTCCAGAGAGCTGTCACCTCTGCACCTGGGAAGGGAAGGGGGAGGGGCTGGCTCCTCAGGGCCTGGGCCTGGGCATCTTCTCTCAGGAAGCAGGGGAAGCCTTGTGCCCGGCAGGGAGCTGGCTCCATCACTGTAGCCGGCTGGGCCCTTACCCCGCTCTGCCCTGTCAGGAGGAGGGGAAGGGAACTCGGGGGCTGAGGTGGTAACAGAGCATCTCCCTCCCTCCCATTTAACACTCCATTGGCATCCACAGCAAAGTGTGGGACACTTCCGGCCCACGCAGCCTCCTCAGCACCTGCCCTGCCATCGACAGGCACATTTGCCTTCCCTCTGCCTCCTCTGCCTGTTCCAGTGCGAGAGGAAACCCCAACATCCTCTGGGAGGAGGGTCCCAGCGACGGGATGGTTTCCCTCTGCTCCCATTGAATGCTCTGTTCCCTTGAGACTTTCATCCTCCTGAAGAGCACTGGGGCTCTCAGACTGGAGGTGGGACAGTACTACTGTGTCCCGGAAAGTCTCATCAACACAGCTCTCTGCCTCCCTTAGCTCCTCCAGTTCAGCCACCCTGGCCTCCAAAGCACGAATTCGGTCTCTGAGAGTCAGGAGCTCCTTCCAACGGGTGCACACATACGCCACCCGCCCACAGGGCAGGTAATTATACATGTTACACTCGACGCAATAAACAGGATAGCCCCCACTCTGCTGCTGGGCTTCTGTCTCCATTTTTCTAATGAATAAGTTTAAGTATAAACTGGGATTCTTTTTAAACCTCTGGAATATAGATTATAATACAAGTTACGTTTTAAGGAAGGTCAGAAGTCACTAGTGCCCTCTAACCTCCCCCTCTAAACTCCCTGTTAGCTGTTCCTGTTCGCAAGCTCCCTGGGCGCTGAGTCACAGGCTTATATAGCTCCGGTAGCCCCTCCCCCTGACTGAGGCTCAGCCAATTAACAGAGGCTTCTAGATTTCAAACCTTTTAGAAGTTCCTTCAAACAAGCAAACAAACCAAACAGACAAACACAAGCTCAGCACACAGCAAATAACTCCCCCCCCCCAACACACAAACACACACTCCAGACAGCCACTTACCACAAGGGTCCCACTTTTACTCCTCTTTTACCTGGAGAAATCCCTCTCCAAACTCCCTGTTAGCTGTTCCTATTCGCAAGCTGAACAGGACTTCACTTGACTGCGTACTGAAATGTTTCTGTGTTTGTCAAGTAGCTTGCTAATGTTTTCAGTGCCAAAATCATCCCTGATTTCATGTGGGGGAAGTGAGGCAAAGAAAAAAGTTGCCCGTTCATTAGTTCATTCTCTGGAAACCTCTTACTCAGAGGCTCACACAGCAGGGAGATGAAATGTAGAATAGGTTCACAGCTGAACTGGTCATCGGTTGTGGTTGATTTGATTTGATTTTTCACACTGTTTCTCCAAGATCCTGCCCTCTCATCCTGCAGCTCTGGGCCCATGCTAACTGCACAGCCTCACGTGTTGTCAAAGAACCTTTCTGGGAGCATTTAGTCAGTTCTGCTAATTCATAAAATACAGGACTATGTAGCACTTTAAAGACTAACAAGATGGTTTATTAGATGATGAGCTTTCGTGGGCAAGACCCACTTCCTCAGATCAAATAGTGGAAGAAAATAGTCACAGCCATATATACCAAAGGATACAATGAAAAAAAATAAACACATATCAAAAGGACAAATCACATTTCAGAACAGAAGAGGGAGGGGGGGGGGGGAAGGAAGGTGAATGCCTGTGAGTTAATGATATTAGGGGATCTAATCTATCAAGATCTGGGGAGCTTGAGAAACATGCTGCAGTCAGCACCAGCCAGTGACCTATTGGCAGCAAGGGCAAATGAGAAGGAAGCAGAGGGATCCACTCCACCAAGAATATCAAAGCGTAATGTCTATGAAAAGTTATAAGGAGCTGAGATTAGAAACTGACGAGATCTCAGTAGTAGGCTGGAATTCTGGTTTCAGTCACCCCTGTGTAAATCCGCCTCCCCCGCCACACGGATACTCCTCACGTCAGTGTTTTTAAGATCAGATTCTGATCAGTCACACCACAGTAAATCCTTGGTTATACAGGAGACGTGACCCTGGATTCACAAGGGTGTCAATGAGCAGGCTTTGAACCTAAAAATCCACATGCTCTGTCAGCACCAATTATATAGCCCCATCCATGCATAAGTTCTTATATAGCCAAGTCCTCTGATCTGAGAGCGCCAGAGAGGGTCCGCCACTCTGAGCAGGTGTAGTGCCATTGTGCTGGATGGGGAGAAGATGTGGTAAAATCATTCCAACGGCGGCGTTTGTCCCCACTTGCTATGTATTGGTGCTCCATGGGCAAGGATAGAGGTGGTGGATGCTGAGCACCAGAGATCTGCCACATTGGACAGGGGGATGCAGCTACTCTGGGGTCTCTGGGTACAAATAACTGATAGCAAAATCAATACCACTCTCCAGAAAACCCACTGACTGCTACACTTACCTCCACGCCTCCACCTTCCATCCAGCACACACCATTCCATCCATTGTCTATAGTCAAGCCCTTAGATACAATCACATCTGCTCCAACCCCACTGACAGACCAAAAACTTTAAGATCTCTACCAAGCACTCGTAAAACTCAATTACCCAACGGTGGAATAGAAAAATTTAAAGGGCCAGACACACTTGCAGAAACCATCTACTTCAAGATAGGCCCAAGAAAAGCTAGTTAAACTCCAACACATCAAGCACCTACAACCTACACTGGAACAGGATACTACACTCCGAGAGGCCCTGGGTGACAGACCTATACTCTCTAATAGACAACTACCTAACCTCAGGAAGATACTTACTAACAACCACAAGGCACAGCACATCAATACTAACTCTGGAACTTTCCCTTGTGACAAACCCCATTGCCAGCTTTGTCCACATATCTACTCTGGTGACACCATCACTGGACCTAACTATGTCAGTTATACGATTAAGGACTCATATTCCTGTTCATCCAGCAATGTGACTTATGCCATCATGTGTCAGCAGTGTCCCTCTGCAATGTATATTGACAAAGTGCTCAGTCACTTTGCCAAAGAATCAATGCCCACAAATCTGACATCTTCCAAGAGAAAATCGTATTCGTCTACATTTCAGTCTACCTGGGCATTCCCTTAGAGACCTGACAACATGCATCTTACTTCAGAAAGACTTTAACACTAGATTACAGAGAGAAACTTCAGAACTTTCATTCATGCTTAAATTTGACAGGTTACAAATGGGCCTTAAGAAAGATGCTAGTTACCTACACATTACAAAGACAGCTTCCCCAACTATTGATAGTCCTAGTAACTGCTGATTAGCCACTCACTGACTTAAAATAAGCTATTTCCTCCTTCCCTCTCCCCCGCCCCACCTTTTGTTCTACAATCTGATTTGTTAGTTTATAATGTCCTCACGGTTCCAAGGTTGTCATAGCCAGGGGTGGTAGTGGGGATAAGCTCCCACTGTCTATAAAGTACCCCTATACGGCGTGCGTCTCCAATAGCCTCTGACAACCAAGTCCAGCTCCTGGCCTTCACGTGCGGTTTAGCTTGTAAACCCGGCGGAACTGTTTTAACTGACAGGAGAAGGGGCGCAGGCGGGTCACTGGCGCCTTATAACCAGTTGCTTCGGGGAGATGATACTCGTCAGCCTAGAAGGCAGTTCATCTAGGGGAAGGAAAACCCTGATTTTAAACCTCCGCTGCCTTGCGGCTATATTCTTCCATGGAAAAGGCTTCAGGAGTAAACCTCGAGGAAAAATCCGGAGTCGGAGTCCCTAAGACAGTTCGACGCTGCTTGCAGCCTCGCTCTGGCAACTCCTGCGACGGCGCCGATGCCAAACTGTAGCAGCCCTGCTGTTCCTTTGGATCCATCGACGACGTGGAGAGGGGGGACCCGCTACGTGGGCAATAGCCTGTTCCTCCATATTACATCGCCCTGGCTAGTATCCGACTACCAACATATCTCGCAACCCTGGAGAGGACACTCCAGCCTCGCTAGCGCTACTAGCGCGGAAACAACACGGGGAGCAACAGTTTACCGGTTATAAGCCACAGCTCAATTGGCGTAGAGCATGGCGCCAGGGGTAGTTCCCGACGGTGGGAGGGATCTTCGGGTCTCACTGGGCAGTTACCGCCCGCCTCAAGCTGGGCAGCCCCCAGACAGTCAGGTACTGCCCCGCCACAGTCTGCTATTTTATTTTTATTTCATCAGAAGAAAAGCGAGCCCGCAGGAAGTTACGCAACAACAACAGCCAGGGAACCACCTATAGCTGCGACTTCTGCGGCAAAGAATGCCTGTCCCGGATTGGCCTTTTCAGCCACCAACGAAACTGTCCCCGACGCTGTCCCAGACAATTCGACACGAACCAAGACGAGAACTAGGATACGTCATCCATGGTCAACTGACCGACGGAGGCCAACAATGTGCTCACCCTCTTCATTGTATTCCTTTGTTATATATGGTCACGCCAATTCTCTTTCAGAATAGGATTTGGAGAAGTGGGTCTGGCCCACGAAAGCTCACCACCTAACAACTTGTTAGTCTTTAAAGTACTATATATGTTTCCTTTTGTTTTACCATGCTACCACAGTGCATTTGCTAGACCTGTGCCTTAGGGAAAAGAATTGACCCATAGTGATTCAAAAGTGACTTTGATTCCATTTCGCTTCCTGTACAAGTCAGTCACACTTTGTTTGGCTCCAGTAACCCTATGTTAAATATTTACTAGGCTCTCATCAGAATCAACATTACAGCTGGGCAAACCTCTCCATGCAAACCCTGTTTTTCACTTGCTTACAAGTTGTATGAAACATCCCGGGTTCAGCCAGGCATAGGAACAAGCCTCTATTGCCGTCTGCCTCTTGTCTACACTTTTGCAGCTTCCTCAACAACGGCTGGTCTGAGTCCCATGCTGGCCACAATCTCCTGTCCCTCAGGATACTGATGCCCCCTCTATGGCCTCCTTGAGACCCCATCATTGAGATTCCCATCTAGATGTAGAGGCTGAAGGAGATGGACAATTACAGGGCTCTCCACTAATCTCCCCTTTGCAGACTCCAGCATATAGTACGCTCAAGGCTCCAGCTGACTTCTCAATTGTACACAGATGTACATCCAATGTATACCCATCCCCAGACAGAACCTGAAAAGGCCAGGTGCCAGGAGAGCTATTTCAGAGTCATCACCTGTGTGTTTCAAACCTCTGACTTCCTCTGCATCCCTTTGTACCTCTAGCAGTAACCATAATCGCAACACAGTTCTGCAAGAGCCTCTCTCACTATCTTCTGTTTCTTTTTGTAACCTCTGTATTTTATTACAGAATATTAGTCTAATGCATACAGAATCATTTCATGATATAAAACAAAGTTACTTGTTTCCAACAAAGTATATGCTCAGTGCTGTATAATATCCAAAAATAAACTGAAAGCTCTTTAACTTGGGGATTCTTTACAAAATAGATATCCCTGTGGATCATTGGCTTTTAAATTTAAAACAGTTTTGATGATGTAATGCAAGCCCCAAACACTAGGTAGAGCAGCTAGCACAGAAATATTTTATTCAAAATAGCAGGTTGAAATGAACATGTTGCACTGTGGTGGAAAGAGAACAGCAAAAGATTTTTAGCATTTTAAGTTTTTCCACGAATCTGTTAGTTTTGCTTTATTCTACTTTACTATTGTTAAATTAGCACTCAACAAAAGAGGGAGAAAAGTAAAGAAGTAAATTGTACTTCCCTATGATTTCAAAGTAACAAATTTCAAAAATTAACATTTGTTTTCAAACTTCAAGAGGAGGAAAACGTCAATGAAAATGGCATTTTTCAATCAGCTGAGAATAAATACAATATATTTATTCTCCATCTCAGATTGTTTAATTTGCAGATTACTGTGCAAACTACTAAACTTGTAATTATGCTACACAACTAAAAACATTAGCGCTAAGTGTGGCTGCTTCATATACCCTGTTTCTTGTTCCTTACCTTAGTCTCATCTTTTCTGTCCTAGGACTCATGAATTAGAAAAAAAAAAATCAGCTGGTGAAAAACCCTCAGAGATTATCATCTGCAAAAGAAATTAATAGAAATTCTTCCAAAAGACTTAGAAATTATCTTGGATGAATCAGTCTCCCAATCCAGTTTCATAGAGGAGGAATATGATCTCTTGGATAAAACAGAGGAGGACCCCAAGAGGAAACACTGTTGATTCTGATGCAGGAAGTTTTATTTCCAGTGAGTGAACAAGGCATCCAAATAGATGATGACAGCATGGAATGCCAGATTGCAATAACTGCATTAAAAAAATTGCCTCAGAGAAAGAAATGCTAAAGCTCTTCAGGGATTTATGGAAAATCATGGCTAATGTGGAAAAAGAACTGTGTCGAATGAGAGGTCAGGGAAGATATCCCTGCTGAGAAATATAATCTCAGCTGAAAGATAAGATTTTGCAATTACACAGACAGAATAAATGTGATCTTATTAATGGTTTGACTAGACTCAAATGCTGAATAACATCTACTTACATTAGAGAAACACTATTTTCTGAAATGGATCAAATTTCAGCTGGATCACACTGATAGAAGGAATTGTTCTGAACCTACAGGCTGAATACAAAGAGAAATGCAAGTCTCTCAGATTAGTTCTGCCACTTCTTTACAGGTTGAGATTCCATGTGAAAGTTGGGAAAGTCCCAGGAGGCTGTGCACCCCATGATTAAAGGCTGCAATACCCTAAAAAGTGGAAGGCAACTCACCCACCTCTCAGGCATCGCAATTGACCTCATGCTAAAAGAGCTTCCTGTTCACCTGATGAACGGACATGTCTGCAACCTCCCACTGCAATGGGTGACCGACATTCTGAACTCTGGGCCAAGCTGAGGGGAAGGACCAAAATGCTGGTTGTGATGATGCTGGGGGTGCAGAGCACTGGGAAATCCACCTTCCTGAACGCCACATTCCAGCGGCAGTTTGCAGTGAGTAGCGGCTGAGGTACGCAGGGAGCCTTCATGCTGCTCCTTCAAGCTAGAGCAATCTTAGAAAAGGAACAGGGCTGTGATTTCATCCTGGTGATGGACACAAAGTATGAAAGCCCCTGAACAGGCCAAGGTGGAAGAGAGTTATCAACATGACAACGAGTTGGCTATCCTGGTGACTGGACTGAACAACAGAACCATTGTTAACATGGTCATGGAGAATGCCACTGAAATGAAAGATTTTGAAAGCTGTGCTCCATGGATTTCTCAGAAAGCAAAGAGCGGGGCATAAATCCCACTGCTAATTTGCGCATCAGAACGTCAGTGATGTTTCTGCATGTGAACAAAACACGAGACACAGGAAACGCCTCCAGGAGCTACTGGATTAAGTCATCAAAACTGCAGCAAAGATGAAAAATCTAAATGAGAAAATAAACTTTTCTGATATCATGGAGGATGATCTGGAAAAACACAGTTGGTACAAATGTTGCCGGACTGCAATTAAGAATCTCTCTCTCCTGATGAATAGAAGCTAACAATCTGAAATGCAACAGAGACTACTGTGTGGAGAACAGAAAATTCTGGAGCTCTTAGAATTTTCCCTGTACTATTCTACCAGATTCAGATTTGCTGCCCCACTTTCCAAATATTGTTGTATCAGAAGTGCAAAGAGCCTGAAGAAAAAACTGGAAAGTTGCTCACCCATTTAAGAAATGTAAGGAAGCCACTCACATTAAAGAGGGTCGCCACCGCAATATAGCCAATATTCAAGATGACAACATGAAAGTAATTGGAAGGACAGTGGACATGTTTTTCGAAGAAGGCTGGAGAAAAGAAAGTAAACTGGAAAACCATGAATTGGATATGCAATTTGAAAAAATTTGGAAAGAAAATTTCAGAATTGGTGCCCCTTTTTTATAGAACCATGAAATTCATGAAAAAATTGAGTTCTATCTGCAAAAAGACTTGGATAACAAAGGGAGTTCAGTCAGAAGATACGAGCAGCAAAAAGCCTGAGGAATTCTAGAATTAACTCTGTCAACATGAGAACCAAACATTTAGACTTTTGATTGACCAACCAGTGAAACATTGGTTTACAAAAAAAACAAAAACGGTTACAGAAAACAGAAAAAACTGCTGAAATGCTGATGGCCAAATGTAATAGTTACATTGAAGAGGGTCTATTTCAAGGTAGACTGATGAACATTTTGCAGGAAATTGTTACATATGTTCAATGAGAAACTTCAATAGGAGGAATTGAAAACACTTCAGACTCCAGTTTGCTCTGAAGTTGATCTGAAGCTTCACATTTTGGGGGAAGCCGCTCACACATTTCCGAAGATGCATGATGATTTTCCCCAAAGAAAATGGTCCTCAGCAATGGCTGGAACAACTGATAAATATAGAGAAATATTGAAGTAAGAGCCATTATTTGAAAAAAGATGCCCAACAACATAGAGCCAAGGACTTCAGTGATCAGTGTCTCCAGCTTGCCTTAATGGATTATGTTAGCAAAAAACTCGGGCTAGAAATAGCGAATGACTCAGCAGTGGACAGTCTATTGAATGTGCCAGCTGGACTTTTTCTTCAGTTCACTGTGCAGAAGAAGCTGTTTGAACATGAGAACTTCAACTATGTGAAGTTTGTCAAAGCTTGAATACAAAGGCACAGATTAGATTAGTACCAACAGGCTGAGGATTTGGAAGATCCTGAGGAAGAAGTCAAAGCACATGCTTTGGAGAGGATACAGGAAACATTTGCTATGAAATAAACACACAGATATACTCCTAAATGAGATACCGATATGATGGGATGAAGTCACTGGATGGGCAAAAATGAACCATTTTCATCTACTCTTTGCCCCTTTTAGCCTATAGAAGAGGGGCCCACAGTGCTTCACGTGGGCATTCTTGGGTGTGGAGATTGCACTTGAATAAATAGGGAATGAAATATACAGCCACTACAGTTCTGCAGCTAAAGTCTAAAAAACTGCCCTTCCGTACAGGATCAGGGATTTGGTTTTAATTGCTATTTTTAATGTGCTAAGCAGGTGCTAGTATGATCGGATGAAGTCACTGGATTTCAAAACAGATTTGAAAAACCCAACTTCAAACACACATGTAATTTCATCTATTAACACCATTCATAACATCAGAATAAAAATCAATTTTGTGATACGAGAGAATTTGAGGTTTCTGGAGTGCTAAACCCAGTCGCATTTCACCAGAGCAGTGGTGACAGCCAATACCCATCTAATTCACTCCAAGAACAGGGCAGCTCAACTCATTCAAGTATCAATACCCTCACCCAGACAACTAGTATCTCAGGGTAGCGAACACAATAGCCCAACAAAATGCACTTTATTAGAAGAGCTGGGACAGTCTCATTCCGGATAGAAGATTAGCTGCATTTCTGGCCCAGTTATAATTGGGACAGTGCACCATGATCAGAAGTTAGCAAATCCCATGCCATTAATGGTGCACTTGTAATGCTCCCTCTCCCCTTCCTCTGTCCTGACTCCACCCTTCACCTACAGTCTGTCTCCTCACCTCTGCTCCACTTGGCTCATGCCATCATCTCCTTTCCCTCATTCCCCTGTTCCTGACGACAAAGCTCTTCAGAGTGACTGGTGGAACTTGCCATCTAGACAGTAACTTGTAGCAGCTCAGGGTTCCAGTGCAGAAAGAAACCTACTGAAAAGAACCAGGATTCTAAAAGAAGCTGAAAGAAGGTGCTGCTGGCACAGAGCAGAGAGCAGAACCTCATTCTCTCCCCCATATCCATCAGGAAATAGATGGTCTTGGTGGCTAAAGACTAGGACAGGTGGGTTCTGCTCCTGGTTCTGAGATGAGCATGTGGGATAGTGGAACAGACGTGCTGGGACTAAGATTTCTGGGTTCCATTTCCAGCTCTGCCACTGAACTGCTGTGTTAGTTGGGTAATTTCTCTTAACCTCCGTATGCTTCAGTTTGTCGTGTAAAAGAGGGGATCGAGAATCTGACCCACCTCTCAGCAGATTATGCTGCCTAATTCAAGAATGTTCATAACGTGCTCAGAAATACTCTGATTGGAAGACGTTTAGAAAGGGTAAATTGTTAGGATTATTATTAATTTGTTAAGAAGTGTGTTGGGGCAGGGCAGAAACTTTGGTTCCTACAAACATGAAGCTATTCCAGAAGATCTAGAAAGAGAGCTTCAGACAGGTCTGAAGTGGCCTGGCACAGGGCAGACTCATCACCATGATGCCTCCAGTCTTGGGAATTAGCTTGCTTGGCTCTGCAGACACTTCCCTCTAGCTGGGGGCTCCCCATGTTTCTCTTTGTTCCTGGCATCCTCCCCAGGACACTGCCCTCCAGCAGGGCCCACTCCAGTGTCTCAGCCCCCTTCCAGAGGTTGGTGTTTATCCTGCTTGCACTTCAGGGTTCTCCCTTCCCAGGACACCCCAATCCCTTCACCCAGGTCCCCTGCACCCCCCTTGCCTCAGTGACCCACTGCCAGTCTGCATCTAGCCCTGAGGGGCAAACTACAGTCTGGAATGGCCACTCAGCGCTGGCAAAGCAGTGTGGACCTGCTGCCCCTGCCTAGCATGGCTGCCTCACTGCCTCACAAGTAGCCTAAGGCCTTGCTTCAGGCTCTGCAGCCTGGGGCCTTGCTTGGCCACCGCTTCCCCAGATCTGCCCTACCTCCAGGAAGCCACCTGCTTCCCTGGCAGTCAGGCCCCTACTACTCTCTCTCCACACCACCACTCAGTTCTCCCTCCACCTCCTGGAGTCCTCCTTTATATGGCCACCAGCTGGGCCCTGGTTAGCTAGAACTGCCTCAGCTGGGGCTTTGCTCGCAGCCCTTGCTCAAGGCTGGGGTTTTGCCCTTAAAGGGCAAGTGCAGGGCAAATGCCCCGTCACAGGCCCACAGCAAAAATTTATTATCCACCCCGTATTAATGCATCCCAGAATCATGTTTGCTTTTTTGGCAGCAGTGTCACATAGTTGACTCATGTTTAACTTGTGGTTCACTATGACCCCTAGATCCCTTTCAGCAGTAGTCCTTCCTAGATCCCTTTCAGCAGTACTCCTTCCTAGACAGTCACTTCCCGTTCTGTATGGCTATGTCTACACTGCACTGGTTTTGCGCAAGACATATGCAAATGAGGCTAAGCGTGGAATATTGCTGAGCTTCATTTGCATGCCTAATGAGCGGCCACTTTTTGCACAAGAGGCTTTTGTGCAAGAAGGAGCTGTCGACACTGCTCCTTCCTGTGCAAAAAAACCCTCTTGCCCAGAGCCGTTACACTGCTTATTTTCAGGAAGAACGTCTCTGTGCAAGAGGGGTTTTTTTGCACAAGAAGGAGCCGAGTAGACAGCACTTTCTTGTGCAAAAGCCCTTTCTGCAAAAATGGCGGCTCATTGGGTATGCAATCCCTGCACCTCATTTGCATATCTTATTGCGCAACAATGCTCAGTGTAGACAGAGCCTATGTGTGAAATGGAATTTGCATTCCTTTCTCAAAAGAGGAATGAAGTGAAGACATACCCCATGACTCCCAGCTCTGTGAGGACACCGGCTTCTATTAGCAGAGCTGTAGTGGGATTGTCAGTTGTGCCCAAGGTCTGACAGGGAATGTCCCCTGAGTTGCTGGAGCTGCTGAACTGTGGCTGTGTTGCAGGGTGTGGCTGTCCTGGGCTCCCTCAGGCTATGCCTAGACTGCAGGAATTTGTTGGAGAGACAATGCAAATGAAGTGCTCCTTACTCGTGCTGTCATTCCCAGTGTAGACAGGACCATTTTGCACACAAAAAATCCCTTTTGCACAAGATCCCATATGTCTCAAAAAAGGAGGTACAGTATAGGGGATCTTGCATAAAAGGGGTTTTGCGCTGAATGGCCCTGTCTACACAGCCTTTTTTTCAGCAAAGACTTCTTCCACAAAAAGGATCAGAAGAGACTCTGCAAATGACAGCGGGAGAAATGCTAATGAGCGCTTCATTTGCATTGCCTCTCCAACAAATTCCTGCAGTCTAGAAGTAGCTTCAGTGCCCGCTGGACACCCACCGCCCTGTGCCAGGCATCACACACTCTGGGGGCCAAAGACACGTCCGAGGGGTGGGCAGCATTTGGGAGCCAGCAGGAAGAGGGAAATGAGGACACACTTGTCATGCAGTTTGCCCTCTCATCCAGTTGGTAGCTGTGCTGCAGACAGGAACGTAACCTCAGCCACAGCCCTGGCACTGGGGGCCCCACGCTGACCTCACGTCTTGTTGAGCTGTGGGGTGCCGACCAGCGCTATGCTGGAGAGCCCCTTCGCATCACACTGCACCCAGCACCCGTCCTGGTCCCGGTGGCTCTGTCCGGCTGTGGAGCGGTGGAGCTTAGATCAGGCTCAGCATCCTTGTGCTGGCCAGGCCTGACTCCATGTGGCCTGTTGGCAGCTGCCTTCCAGAGTAACATCCTGTTCCTGCTTTAGCTGGCGGAGCTGCAGCTGGGCTTTGCCTGGGCTAGGGCCTGACAGGTGCAAACCAAGCTCCAGAGGCGACTCGGGCGGCTCCGTCCCTCCCAGCAGGGGAAAGTTTCAGGTTGGGCTTCGCTGGCTCCGCCCCGGAGCCTGAATGGAACCTTCTGGCCAGACAGAGCCTGGGGGCCGGGCGGCGCCCGAGAGCGACAGCCGCTCTCTGGGGGGGCGTGCGCTGGGCGGTGCGCTTGGAACCCGGCGCTGGCTGGCGCTGGGGGGGAGACAGCGGGTGGGTGAGCCACTGGCACCCAGCCGAGCACCGTGTGTTGGGCTGGACGGGGCGCGTCGGTCTCTGCTAAATGCCCCCCCACATTCACGCAGGCTGCAAACTGCGCAGGATCAGCATCCTCCCAACCTCCCCTCTCCGCCCCATGGCCGGCGGGTCCAGCAGCCTTCCTGCTTGTGGGGATTTGGCCCACCCCATGGCCACCCAGCTGGGATCTGGCCCCCTGTCTCCAGTTGAGCCCTGGGTGCTTGGCACTGCCTGATTGCTGCTCCTCATTCCAGGGTGTGGGGGGAGCTGCAAAGTGCCCCAGTCACCTTTGTACTACATTGCCGCTGACACACATCTCCAGCAAGTACCAGATCCCCCCACGAACTGACAGAGCAGCTGGGTCTTGCTTAGTGGAGGTTGGTCAGAAAGGGCTTAGGCCCTGCAATGGGGTTCACTCCCCAGGGCAGCGCCACCTGCTGGTTGCCCCAGGAATTAGTTTGCAGAGCTCAGATGCCCTCTTCTGAGGTGCCTTGTCTGTCAGGAGATCCCCGCCCCCACTCTACAGGTGCTGCAGGGTCTACTTTATGACTCGGCCATGCCACAAACTGGGTGCCCCCTTTCGAGGGGAGGGGCACATATCTCACAATACTGCAAGACCCAGAACCCACCATTCTGGGTCCCACCCCAGGGCTATCAGATTTTGCTGCCTCGTCCTAACTCCCTCCACCATTATTAAGGGCAAAGCAGGAAACACAATAACAGTAGCTCAGCTGCAGAGTGGTGGACTCAGCAAGTTACCCCTGGGTGTCTGGTTCAACTCCTGCTCGAAGGAGAGTGTCTTTTTCCTCCCCTGCTCAGGCAGAGCGAGAGAAGAAAGGCAGCTTTTGTCTGCGTGAGGCTGCTCCCCGAAAAGCAGAACGCCCTGAGCCCACCGCAGCCAGCTCCTCAACAGTCACAGCCCCCACCCCTGGGAATTTCTGTTGTCCCTCAGTGGGACCCACCGTGCATGGAGGGGAGGGGGCAGGGCTAGGCCAAGGGAAGGTTCTGCCTCCTGCCTTCCTTCCCAGTAGCTTTCCAGTACAAGCCAGCTGTGGGTGTCCGCGCTGCCCCGGGCCTGGCTGTGGGATGGGAGAAGAGTTACCTGGGCGGGGGGGCTGGTCTCTGGATGGAGGCCTGAGTGTATTGTGATGTCATGTGTGACAGCAACAAAGAACGTGGCTGCAGCGTTCTTGTCCTGCCTCCAGTCCAACTGGCTGGCAACGGCCGGCGCCCAAGGATCCGAGAGACGAGAACTGAGCCTCTGTCAAGAACCTCAGGCAGCCGCTGTCCCCGCGGGCGCTGGAGAGAGGATGAGTCTGTACAGAAGGTAATTCCCGGAGCCTTTCCCAGCCCACCGCAGAGATTGGTGCCTCCTCGGCCTAGGGACGGGTGGGGGCTGGGGCTGCAACAGGCGCTTCCCAACACTCCGTTTTGATTTGACTCAGAGCATCTTCCGCTCTCCTCCTGCTTCAGCCTTTCCCGCGCTCCTGAGGCAGATGGGGATGATTTTCTCTCACTGCTGACTCGTGGGGGCGAATTTCCATGTTTCTTACCTAAAGGGAACATCACAAAACTTGAGTAGAATTTGGGTTTATGTCTCCATGACGCTTATTCCTCTTGGAGGTGCCCCTAATGCATCCCCGGCCTTCAGGGTGGGCAGAGAAATGTTTGGTCTCAAGTAATGATTGTCCAATATCCGTGTGTTCGGACAACATCCAGCTCAGAATGTGCAGACTTGAAAGAACAAAGTGCCATTTGAATTGACTCATTCTCAACTGGGCCCCTGTCTGTAGCCAGAGTCCCAACGTTCTGAGCACAAAGCTGTGGGGTTTAAGAGCAGGCCCCGCTAAGAAGCATAGAAAATAGATGGTGACCAGTGTTTCTGCTAAGACAGTCCTGGGCAAAATACGGCCTGTGCACTGGATCTGGCCCACAGAGGCAGCAGGGAGCCCCAGCCAGGCTCCCCAGTTAGCCACGCGAACCAGGCAGAAACACGGAGGGGAGGGGGGATGTTTTAGGAGCCTCCCCGCCCTCAGCATATTCCCATTTGCCACTTTCTGGCAGAAACTGGCCAATGCAAACTGCTTGTTGGAATATCATGCAGCTAATAATAACGCCCCCCCCCTCCCTGGCTCAGTTATTCATGGAACAGTGGCCAGGTAGGCAGGCTAGTCTCTTGGCCACAGCCTGCTTCTGGCACCACAGCCCTTTCCTGCCCCAACTCTCTGCCCCTTCCGCTCAACATACCCAAACTCCCTGTCCCCCTTTGCATCCATCCCCCCTCCCAGATCAGGCACCCCAATCTCCTGCTCCAGATCACACTCCCCTCCTATCCAGGTCACATCCCAAAGCCCTGCACTCCAGTCCCCTGCCCTAGGTCACAATTTTTTGGTAACCTAACTTCTGATTCAATGATAGCGTGTCAAACCTCTCATTGAATGGTCACTGGTTCTTTCCCCCATGCTAATGAGGTCCAGATTTTGAAATGCTTGACAGGAATTACATGGATTTTCATCTGATAATCCGTCCTTCCGGTGCTTCAAACCTGCTACTTAACAAGCTTTTATTTCTTTTACTGGGTTTGATGGGAACAAAGAATTACTCACTTTGACCTTGGCCCCTCGCTGGCTGTGGGGTTTGAGGTCAATATTGAGGTCATGGGCACTTGTTCAGATGTGTGGCACCCACAGGTTACTAACAAATATCTTAGATATATTTAAAATATTACGGAAGAAAGAATACTACAGGAAGGGAAAATTGACAAGGTGCCTGAATTTAAATGTTTGTTGAATATGAAATCAAAACCAAAGAAAATAAATATTGCAAAATTTTCAGTAGCCATTTGGTATCTTAGAAGTTTCTCTTCCTTTGAGACATAACTCAAAATTAACCTTTTTCGTGACATACCAAACAAATTCTGTTATCATTCCTATTAACACGTGAAAAGAAATAGTTGTTACAGTTTATGCTTGAAATTAAAGATTATGTCTCTTGGCTTTACACATGTGAAAAAAAACGTGAGCATCTTTCTATGGGCAAAAAGTGCATCGAGAGTCTGTTGTTGTTGTGACTTGTGAAACATAAAATTAAACTTTTGGTTTTGACACACAAAATTCCTTCTTTTCTTTGCTCTATTTAGAAGACCACTAATCACAGCTTCTAGCTGATGATGGGAAGTTAGTTGCTGCTAGTCATCATGACGAACCTTTTCTTTTCTGCTGTTCCAATTCTTCCAGTGTTCCTACACAGCGTCAGGGTTTCCCATCTCCCTCAGGGTATGTCTACACTACAGCGTTATTTCGAATTAACTTAATTCAATTAGTTAATGCGAATTAAGGTAATTTGCAATAACGCATCTAGACACAAAAACTAACTCGAATTAGCATTTTTCTAATTCGAAATAGCACGTCCACATTGAGTGGACCCTGAATCGAAGGTAAGGCTGGCTGGAAGCAGTGCCAGCAGGGCATCAGGGTCGGACTTAGTGTGTGGGGCTGCTGCCTCAGGTTAGCCGAGGGCTGTGCTTAAAAGTACCCGACCCCCCATCTTCGACAGACAGTTCTCAGGTTTCTCTGCTTGCTGGTCTACCTCGCTGAGGGACAGCAAAGCATTTGTGTCTCCGAGTGCTCTGCCTGCCCTCACCCGGGACACCACGGCACTCTGCAACATGGAACCAGACCTGCCCCCGGGGACTCTGCTGCGTCTCGCGGACACGTTGACAGCTGCCTGGCTGCACTGTCTGCAGGCTGCCATCCGGGAAGACCATCGAGGGGCTGTCAGGATCCAGGGGGCCCTGCGGGAGAGCTTCCACCCTGAGGAGTGCTAACAGTCTCCCAGGTCTGCCCCACCGGGGGCTTGTGCACATTCTCCCCTCTCGTCCTTCCACTTACCCTTCCTTATCCCGCCCTTCCTGATGTCAAATAAAAGACACGTATTTTCAAAAATAACAACTCTCTTTATTGAACACAACTGGGGAGGGGGAATGAAACTGTGGGGAGACGGGGGAAAGGAGGCGGGAGAGGGCAGGAGAGAGGGTAGGAGAGGGAAGGGAGAAAACTGGGAGGAGGGAACTGGAAGGGGGAAGCAAGGGGAAGAAGGGGGAGGGGAAGCTCAGGGATCAGGGGTGGGGGTCTCACTGGGCCAACCGCCTCCCAGCATGGCGAGGGAGGGGGCCTCGGCATCCCCGGGGTGATGGGGAGGAGGGTGCAGAGGTTGAGGTGGGGGGTGTGGATATTGAGGAGGAGGGTGTAGAGGTTGAGGAGGAAGAGGTGGGAGGGGGGCAGGAGTGGGAGGAGGGACAGTAGTTGGGGGGCAGCAGGCGCAGGACCGGCACGGGGCACCATGCTCTGCAGCAGGACCTGCAGGTGACAGTTCCTCGCTCGGTCCTCTGCAAGCTGCTCCCGGTGGAGCTTCAGGTCCTTCAGCATCCAGGCCTGGACGGTGCTGTGCAGGGCTCTCAGGGCCCCCAGGTGCTGGTCCCAGTACTCCTGCCGTGTGGTGGGGGTCCAGAGCAGGCTGCAGGTGCGGGAGCATGTCCCGGGCGGAGTGGTATGAGCAGCTGGTGCAGCTGTAGAGAAAGAAAAGAAGTGGTCAGTTCTCCCTGGGGACACAGTGGATGATGTGACCGTGCCCTGCACCGTCAGAGCCGCTGTGCTTGCACAGAGGCCATGGTCAGGATGTCTGGCTTTCCCCGGGACTGGGAGCTGCCCCAAGACGGCACCCAGGCCCCTGTGCAGTGTATAGTGTGGCCGGGGTGGGGGGGAGATGTCCCCTGCTTCTGTGTAGAGGGGGCGTGTGAAGGGAGAGCGTCCTGCTGGGTCCCACCCCGGGGTTGGGAGCGTGTCAGGTCTCTTCACACACGCATGTGCCTATTGGGCCATGGCCCCTGGGTGTCATGCAGCTGGAGCCACCTGCCCAAGGGTGGCATGGCGCGTGCTTGCACGTGCACAGGTGGCTGTGTGATCCGTGGGAGGCATGGCCCACATGCGCCGTCCCTGGTCTCCCCCCCGCCTGCCGTCCCCCCCGGGCAGGGGACAGTGCTAGCACTTACGTGGTATGGCCTCCCTGGACGACCCTGCCGACTGCGGTGCCGGAACAGCTGGTGGTGGCCCCTCCGGTGTGCCCGGGTCAGGGCCCTCCAGTCCCAGCTCGCTGCCTCCTGGGCTGGCGTGGACTGCCCCGCCCCCCACGAGTTGGTCGAGGGTGGGGAAATAGGGGCAGGTGGCAGCCCCTGCTGTGGAACCGCCCCTGGTGGCCCTCGCGTACCCTGCTGCAGCTCTTTGACTTTCAGACGCACCTGCTCCTGGGTGCGCCTGTGTCCCTTTCGGGCCAGGGTGGCCGCTATGTGGCCATAGATGGCCGCGTTCCTCTGCCTAGTGCAGAGATCATGGACGTTGGGGGCCTGCCCCAAACCTCAATGAGTTCCATGACCTCTGCACTAGACCAGGAGGGCGCACACCGTCTACGGCCCCTGGCTGGCCCCTGGGTGCTGGGGGACTGGGCCTGGGAGAGCTGGCTGGCACTGGCTGCCTGGCTCATCCTGGGGCCACTGGGTCAGGGGCAGAGACTGCTGGCAGGCCTGGCTCTGGTAAGTGCCATCTGGCAAGAGTCTACCTCTTTAAGGGCCCTGGGGCCGGGGGAGAGGAGAGGAGTTTCCTGGTTTGGCCCAGAGTGGCCACCAGGGGGAACTGGGAAGGGCTGGAGGCCCTGTAATTAAAAATAAGTATCTACACAGCACTTATTTTGAGTTAGCTATTTCGAATTAGGCATTATTCCCCATAGAATGAGGTTTACCAAGTTCGAATTAAGCAGTTTGTATGTATAGATGCTATGAAAGTTAATTCGAACTAACGGCCATTAGTTCGAATTAACTTTGTAGTGTAGACATATCCTCACTGGCAGAGAGAAAATTGATCCTCGTTAGCATACCCAGGTGATCTTTCTATCTGGTTCATAATTTAGTTTCAATATTCTCCACAAGACTAAAGCCACATTCACAGTCAGCACTGGAAAACTGCTCTCATGTCCCCTCTCAGTCTACTCTTTTCTAAACAAAACAAGACCAATTCTTTCAGTCTTCCCACGTGAATCACGTTTTCTAGACATTTGGGCTGTGTCTAGACTACATCCCTTTTCTCAAAGGGGTGTAAATTTAAATCCCGCCTTCATTTGCAGTTCCGAAGTGTCTAATTTTCATCCCTTTTTAGAGGGATCACTCTCTTACTCCTAACATTCCTGGAGAAACCTTTCTTGTTACCCTTCACATCCCTTGCTAGCTACAAATCCAGTTGTGATTTTGAATTCCTGATTGCTCCCTGCATTCTCGAGCCTATTATTCCTGAGCAAGCTGGTTGTATCATGCAAGCAAGGTAGTAACACACTTCCACAGGCCTTTATTTAACAAAGGTGAAACCTCTTTCCAAAGCTGCTGCTGCTCCCCTCTGTAGCTCTCACTCAGGCTTGGCCCATCTCCTCCCCTCTCCTTCCTGTTTCCCGGGCTTCCAGATTCCCAACAGCCAGTGCTCCCAGTCCTAATAATTACAAGCAGCATCTAAAACACCACATTCCCTCCTCTCTTAAGAAGCTCTCCCAATTATAAAAGAAACATTGTTGTTCTAACCACAGCAACAAATATGGAACAAGCCACTATACTGTTTACATTGAAAACACTGTAAATACGACATAACAGTCTCTAGTCCAGACAGGTGGTTGTCTATGTCTGACAGACCATCTCTCAAACCCCGGGTCCAGTGCAATGTCTTCTTGTGTTGGTGCTATGGTGAAGTCAGACAATGCGGGCTGTGTGTTGGCATCGTCTCCTCTAGGTGCAAGAGAAGAAGCATTCCATACCCGCCCATCAGAAAGTCGATAGGCGTAAGGTCCTTTCTTCTCTATGATTTTAAGAGGAGATGTGAATTTATGGTCCCCTTTGCGTAAAATTCCAGGTTTTCTTACTCTAACAAAGGAACCACGCTCAAACTTCGGGTCCTTAGCACCCCGCCGTTTGTCTGTGAAAGCTTTATACTTTGCTTGCTTCTGTTCAACTGTTTTTCTCATAGCATCCTCATTTGGTGCATCAGGCCTCGCCTTTAATAATTCAGCAATGTTCAATTTAGTATTCATCTGTTTTCCATGCAGTAACTCTGCAGGTGATCTTTGAGTTCTCTCTGCTAGAAAAGTTTCAAATTCCCTTTCAAGTGCAGATTTGGGGGGCTGAACAAAGACTCCAACTACCTTACCCATTACAAAGATAGCTTCCCCAATTATCACCTCTAATACCATTAGGTCACAGACATCTACCTTTCCTCACCTCTAATATCATTAACTCACAGACATTTACCTTCCTTCCCATCCCCCCACATCCCGCTTCTGTTCTGAAATGTGATTTGTCCTTTTCATATGTGTTCATTGTTTTAATTGTATCCTTTGGTATATATGGTTGTGACTATTTTCTTCCACTACTTGATCTGAGGAAGTGGGTCTGGCCCACGAAAGCTCATCACCTAATAAACCATCTTCTTAGTCTTTAACGTGCTGCATAGTCCTGTATTTTGTTTCAGCTACACCAGACTAACACGGCTACACCTCTATCACTATTCCAAAGATGTGTGTTATCCCACCAAGTCTCTGTGATACCGACTGTGTCATAGTTGTGTTTATTTACTAGCACTTCAAGTTCTTCCTGCCTATTCCCCTGTTCCTTGCATTTGTACACAGGCATCTAAGATACAGATTTGATTTTGTCCCCCATTCTGCCCTTGTGCCTCCTTTATCTCTGCTATTGCAGCCCATGCTCCCTCCCATTTCCGACCCATCTCCCAGGTCTCCGTGTTCTTCACTTACCTATGGGCTTTGGTCACCTGCCCCCGTCAAACCTAGTTTAAAGCCCTTCTCACTAGGCTAGCTAGTCTGTGCCCAAATACTCTCTTCCCCTTCCTCCAAAGGTGAACCCGTCCCTGCTTAGCAGTCCTTCTTCTTGGAACAGCATCCTGTGGTCAAGGAAGCCAAAGTCCTCCTGGCAACACCATCTTCACCCCTCCCGATGCACCTGCCTCTGCCTGGGCCCCGACCTTTGACAGGAAGGAATGAAGAGAACACCACCGGCTCTCCAAACTCCTCCACCCGGGCTCCCAGAGCCCTGTAGTCACTCTTGGTCCACTCAGGGTCACACCTTGCAGGATCATTAGTGCCCACATGGAGGAGTAGCATGGGGTAGTGTTGCAAGAGGTTGTGGATTGCAACTGTTTGAAACACTAAGGAGAGGGGATCACCACATAGCAGTGTAAAGGGTTTGTTTATTCAGTTAAAACTGGGGAGGGAGGGGAATCTCACTCACACACTCAGCCACACTGGCAGTCCCCGGCAGGATGATAAGGCGAGCAGAAGGCAGTTCATGTTGTTTGATCTTCCCAAGTTGGCTCCCAAGCAGGTCCACTGGCCAGGCGATCCGAGTGCAGGGCGTTCTGGGAGGCTCCGCTTGATGGTCAACCCACTGTGTGTCTGTCCCTCTCTCCTTTTAGGATCAGCCACATGCAGCTTCTGTGTCTCTGGGCCTCAAAGCCCCTCCTATCGTATGAACAGCAACCTTCTCACCAGCACTTCGAGACAACTTTAGGGTCATCAGCTCCTAGAGTCCCAGGCTGTAAGGCCGGAAGGCACAGCCCTGCTCCCCAAGTTTCACCTCCTGCACAATACAGGCCCTAGAAATTCCCCACAAGAATCCCTGTGTCACTCCCGGCCCCATGTGTCTTCACCTTTGGCTGGGTTCTATGGACGAGTTGTGGCTCTTACAGGAGCGGATGGGTTCAGGAGACCGCTCTTATGTGTGACTCCTGGGCAGAATATTTCCCTGCCTTTCCGGAAGGACAGAAAAACCCCACTGGCTCCTTCTTTTTCTTCCAGGCTGCGTTGCCTCTTGCGAAGACTCACCTCAAGGGAGCACAGACACAGCCAGGTGCTCAGGGTGGTGGTCCAACCTGCAGCAGCCGAGGCGTGCTCCGGCCTCAGCCAGCAGGAGCAGGCCTTGCCAGAGGAGCCCAAGAAAACCAGAGGCTCCTGGAAGCTCCTATCTGGCCTGAAAAAACTCTGTGTCTGTGGCCAGTGTGGCAGCTCCCTGGCAGAGGCTGAGGAGGAGACAACAGCTTCCTCGCCCACAAGATGGACACACTTCTCCCCGAAGAAGACCAGGAAGACGAAGAACTCAGTGGAGGACCAGGAAGAGCGAGAGGAGGAGAAGCTGCAGGAGAGCCCAGACAACAGCCAGGAAGATCTCACAGGTGAGTCTACAGCCCGCCCGGTGACTGGGGAGCATGTGAGGGACACTCCCACCAGTCACTCTACAAGCCTGGAGCGTTAGGGCTTCTCATGGGGCAGCCATGGGCTCCTCAGACGCTGGAATCCAGCGAGTTCCTGATGCTCTGGCAGAGAGGGGCTGGCCCCCTTGCACACCCTCCCTCCCAGCTGTCTCCTGCACCCTCTCGCCTGCTCAGACCTCACCCAAACTCCCAGCCCGCTCCAGCACTCTACCTCCCACGCACACCCGCCTGCACCACTGTCCTCATCCCATGCCCTGGCAGCCACCTCCCACTCACTGAACCCCTCATTTTGGCCTCACCCAAAGCCTAGGGAGCACAAAATCTACTATCCCCGGTCAAAAGAGTTAATCTGCCCCATGGGAAGCCTTGACGCTTGCTCCTCTCTTCTCTCCCCTGCTCCCCTTGGGGCTGGAGCGGCAGAGGAGTGAAGTGTTGCAGTGGTGGCCACAGCAGTGGGGGATGTTTTATTGCTTTTGTTGTTTGGAGGGTTTTTCCCTCTCACTTTTTTCTGGTCCCCGACTGATTTTTCTGGGGATCAATCGCCCCCAACCCAGAGAAGTTTCCCCACCCCTGCCATAAATAAAGAGAATATTGAAGCCCCTTGTTTTGGACATAAATTAATATTTTAGTTATATAAATTGATGTTTGGTGAACTAACATGATAAAGTTAAAGCTCCTGATTTGGTTACTTATTTGATTTTCATTAATAAAGTCTCCTTTCTTACCGGTTATACACCCCCCCCCCCACCCCTCACCCCCCATATTATAGCTCCAGTCGTTTAATATGAATAATTGAGTATTTAAGGTTTTTAGAGCGAAGCGAAGGCATTTTGTTCCCCTGGGAGGGTGGCTGGTGATCCAGGGAAAGTTGTGCGTTGAGGGGGATGGGTCCAGGGTCAAAACCTTTGAGAACCAATTGCCCTGTGGGGAGTGCGGGACACCTGGTAAAATCGCTCAAATTCAAGCGAGTTCAAGGAAATTAATAAAAATGATGCGGGTTCTTCCCCCTCCCCCCACCCCGTGTGCTGTAAAAACTGCCAGGCCCAGCGGGAGAAAGGGGGTCATGGGGGCCTGGCTAAGGGGGTCCCCTCAGGTACAGGCGTAATCAGGGTTGACCAGTGAGGGTGACACGGGGGCCACCAGCCACGTGACCTTTCCCCCAGCCTGTAAAAGGGACAGAACCGCCCTCTGCCCCAGGCCCCACCTCCTCCGTGACCTTGCCCTGCCCTTGCCCCACCGCTTTCTCCATCCGATGGGGCCTGGGGAACTAGTGGGGCAGGGTCCGGGGCTGGCAGCAGGGCCATGGCCCCCCACACTCACTGGCAGCGGCATCCCCAGCTCGGGCCCTTGGCCTCCCTGCCCAGGGTGCTTGGGGGACATGTGCTTCTCTTGCCACCCCATGCGGCACTTGTCAGGGGCTGCAGGTTGGATCGTGAGGGGCTCAGAGAGCAGAAAAGGGATTCGCGCCCGCGCAGGGACGCGACTTCCAGGGAACCTTGCATGGGGGCTGAGGGGCAGCTCCAACCCCTGCACCAGCAGCAGCTGCTGGAGAGGAGGGAACAGCCAGGCTGCATGCACCATGGCACCAGACAGAGGAGAAGCCGCCCTGCCCTGCCCGGCTCTGGCTTCCCGGCTCCAAACTGCCAGGGGCAGGGAGAGAGGAGGGTGGGTCTGTCCCTGCGACTGCCCTGCACTTCCACTGACGTTCGGGGGCACCATCCCCAGGTCTGCCCAGGGGCTCAGGCGGCTTCTGCTGCACGGTGAGCACTGGGGATTCGGGATCCAGCCCTGCCAATCCCAGCTCCCGTTTGGCTTCAGCCCCTCAACCTCTGCTTTGAGCCCCGAGGGGTTCCCAGGCCTTGGGACTTCAGCCCGTGCTGGGGATCGAGGCTTCAGCCTGGGGGTGCTGGGTATTGAGTGTGGACACCAGCAACTGAGCTTATATAATGAACAAAACCATTACAAAGGAGCCAGAGGGTCACCCCATCCCACAGTCTCAGCAGCTCACAGCTGGGAACTGGGCTGGGCTGGGCCATCACTTCCTGGGGGCTCACAGGCAAAATGAGGCCTGTTCCCGTCCCTGCCAGGAAGGGGGCGAGACCGGGGAGAGCAGAACACGCCATGGGAGAGACGCTGCCCCTAGGTTAGAGGAAGCCCAGTGGGGAGAGCACCCAGCTCAGAGTCATGAGAGCGGCGCTCTCTGCTCGGCCCTGCAAGCACCTTGTGTGTGACCCTGGGCAAGTCACGTCAGGGCTCTGGGCCCAGTTCCCTTCCCTGTCGCCCAGGGGTACCACATTCAAACCAGTGTTTCCTTCTGCTTCAGGGATGCAGACGGAGCTCTCCGAGACGACGAGGAACCAGGCAGACCAGAGCGAAGAGGAGGAACCAGCCCCCCAGCCCATCCCATTAGAAAGGAGCAGCTCCCACACGACTATGGTAAAAACTCAAAAAACAACAAAGAGTCCGGTAGCACGTTATAGACTCACAAACCACGTAGATGGGATCATGGGCTTTCGGGGCACAGCCCACTTGTTCAGATGACCAGCGTGTGGGAAGTCCAGAACCAAGAATAAATAAGGGACTGAGCGGAGGAAAAAAATTGAGGGGTAGGGGGAAGAGGACATTGGGTAGATAAGTCTCAAAGGGATAGCCGAGTCAGTCTGTAACAGGAAACACTTACAAATGAGGCTTGTGGCTGAGCCAGTGGAAAGCGTCCCCTGCGGGGCGTGTGACTATCTCCCCAGCCGGTGTCTCTCAGAGGAGAATGACCTGCCCCCCCACTGGCCCAGGGACCAAAAGGAAACACTCACCCTTGTGACCAGCTCCCCTGAATAAAGCCTTGTAACACGGGGGATTTCTGGGGGCACCGCACCGAGGAGCCAGTCAGGGCACTTTGCTCAGAGACAGGGCTACTGAGAGCCCAGAACGGGGGGTTCTCCACTGCAAGGATCCAAACCAGCCCCAAACGGCACTTCTGTTCCCCACCCTGGCTAGCAAGAAGCCCTGCAAGCAACCCCCTTAGACACTCCTGCCCTCTGGGCCACCACCCGCACAGCCCCTTCTGCAGCGTCGTATCTGCCAGGGCTCGTGCTGCCAGCGTTCAGTGTCGTCTGGTCAGGGTTGTCCCGGGGTGCTCCTGACAGGTCCCCTTCTCCGTTGGTGATGACAAACTTTCGGCTGCGTGTGTGGGTGCCTGTGCTCCCGTCATCTAGACGTGAGTTCCCAAACTGCGGGGGCATGCCCTCCTGGGGGGGGGGAAGAAATTCCATGGGGGGCACAAGGCGACCCAGCCCCCCATCAACCTCTGCCCCTATAAGTTTTTCTGCTATTGGGGGGACGCATGAGGGTTTCTCAAAAATCAAAAAGAGGGCGTGATGCTGAAAAGTTTGGGAACCACTAATCTAGAGAGGTAGATCCCGTGCACTTGGGTCAACACAGGAGATCTCCAAGAGCCCCCAGAAAGGACAGATGCAGGCAAGGTTTGCAATCAGACCAGCAGGTTTATTGTCAAATGCGACGCCCTCACAGTTAGTAGCCCTCACGTCACTTCTTTATGTACCAGGCTGCCACCCTTAAAGGTATTAGGTTGACACCTCCAGACGAACCTACTAGACACAACCAATTACCTTGTACCTGGTGGTTTGATCCAAACATCCCTATCCATAGTGCTGTCATCCCGACCCTGTGCTGAACCTGGGTCGGTAAGTCCCTTGTCTACGGGGAGTGTGCTGGGACCGAGCTGTTTCTGCAGGGAAATGTTCTGTTACCATCCTCCCGGAATGTTTGCGTGCATGGCCTGTGCCTCGGACCTCTGCAATATCGGCAGCCCTGTCCTTCCCAAGCTTCTGTCTGCAGGACCTGCCTTTTGCTCACTGCTTAGCTTTGCTTTATGTTAGCAAAGCATTGACGGTTGCTCAGGCCTTAGGCCTCACACTGGGCCTCCACGGTCAGGCCCTTTTGTTACTACATACAGGTGAGAGGTTATGAAAACAAATCCCATCAAATCCAAACAGGTTCCTCTGATCCTTAAGAGCCAGTCACCCACCCAGGTCAATTGAAACCTCAGAGCTTACCGAAAAGAGCTTGCAGTGCCCATCCCCTAGAATTGAAAATAGGAAGGTTTATTAATAAAAGAAAGAAAAAAAGGTTGAGCCTAATATTGTTAAAGGACTCAAATTACATTCACCGACTGCAAAGCTCTTTGTGCCGGCGTGTAGGAGATGAAATGAACGGCTGTCTTAGGGCAAGTTTCAGGAATACGTCCTCTCCTAGGCTGGATGTATTTCTGAAGCGCCCTCTGCCTTCCCCACCCGGCAGCGTGTGGCGCTACCACCGAACTGGCAGGAATCACGGGCAGGACAGGAAGTAGTTGAGACTGAAGGAGCGAGTCTCCCTGCCGACCACTCTGGGGCCACTTCAGGCTTCAGTTTGTGGCCGAGATCCTTCATAGTGGATTTGCCATAGTGAAGACAGGAATGAAGACAAAAATGGAGGACCGGGCCGGGTCTGGTCACCACTGAGAGCGTTGACTGTGGGCGAATTGCTCAGAACAAGAGCAAATTAGTCGAAACAATAGTTAAGAATAAAATTGTGAGGCATGTAGAAGAACATAATTTGTTGGACAAATGTCAACGTGGCTTTCTGTAAAGGGAAATCCTGTCTTACTAATCTATTAGAGTTCTTTGAAGGGGTTAACAAACATGCAGACAAGGGGGATCCAGTAGCTATAGTACACTTAGATTTTCAGAAAGCCTTTGACAAGGTACCTCACCAAAGGCTCTTGTGTAAATTACAAGGCCATGGGATAAGAGGGAAGCTCCGTTCTTGGATTGCGAACTGGTTAAAAGGCAGGAAACAAAGGGTAGGAATAAATGGTAAATTTTCAGAATGGAGAAGGGTAACTAGTGGTGTCCCCCAAGGGTCAATCCTGGGACCAATCCCTTTCAACTTATTCATAAATGATCTGGAGAAACGGGTAAGCAGTGAGGTAGTAAAGTTTGTGGATGATACAAAAATAACCCCAACTATAGGTACAGTATGATGGGGCTAATTTGGCTATGACAAATCAGGAAAGAGATCTTGGAGTTATCGTGGATACTTCTCTGAAAACTTCCACACAGTGTGCAGCGACGGTCAAAAAGGCAAATAGGATGCTAGGAATTATTAAGAAAGGGATAGAAAATAAGACACAGAATATCTTACTGCCCCTGTATAAAACTATGGTACACTCACATCTTGAGTACTGTGTACAGATGTGGTCTCCTCACCTCAAAAAAAGATATTTTGGCCTTGGAAAGGGTTCAGAAAAGGGCAACTAAAATGATTAGGGGTTTGGAACAGGTCCCATATGAGGAGAGGTTAAAGCGACTGGGACTTTTCAGTTTGGAAAAGAGGAGACTGACTGAGGAGACTGAGGGAGAGGTCTATAAAATGATGAGTGGTGTGGAGAGGGCCGATAAAGAAAAGTTATTTATTAGTTCCCATAATAGAAGAACTAGAGGACACCAAATGAAATGAATGGGTAGCAGGTTTAAAACTAATAAAAGAAAGTTCTTCACACAGCATGTAGTCAACCTGTGGAACTCCTTGCCAGAGGAGGCTGTGAAGGCTAGGACTATAACAGAGTTTAAAGAGAAGCTAGTTAATGTCATGGAGGTTAGATCCATAAAAGGCTATTATCCAGGGGATAGAATTGGTGCCCCTGGCCTCTATTTGTCAGAGGCTGGAGAAGGATGGCATGAGACAAATCGCTAGATCATTATCTTCGGTCCACCCTCTCTGGGGCACCTGGTGCTGGCCACTGTTGGCAGACAGGATACAGGGCTAGATGGACCTTTGGTCTGACCCAGTACGGCCTGTGACAGACCGTGCCGTGTCTGGGCACAGCTGAGGGCGTCCGCCCAGGGCGAATTGCTCTAATCCGGGGCTCCTTACAGCCCCCAGACTGGTGACCTCTTCAAACAGGGCACAAACCCGTCCCACAGAGCACTTCAGCAGCCTGCCTGAAGCCTCATGAGCAAAACCCCTCCGACACCCCAGCAATATCCGTGCCCCAGATGGCCCCGGGCCTATACACAGGTGGGGGGATCCTAGCACCCAATCTCACCTACCCCGAACAAGTTCTGTCCGGTTCCAAGAAACCAGCCACAGATCCCTGGTCAATTTACCCTCTGGATCTTACCCACAAATCACGCTGGGCCAATCCTTTAGAATCTATATCTAAAGGTTTATTATTACAAGAAAGAAAAGCCTGAGAGTAAGGTTGTTAAAGGATAGTACATTTCATGCACCGAATCTCCCAGTCCTCGATGCAGGCTCTAGCAGAGGTGTTACAGCTGCTGGTTTAAAAGTTCTTGTTGCACATCCTACGATCAGGATGGGTTCACAGGTCTTCCTGGCTCTTCGATCCCTGCAATGCTGCCTCTGGGATGAAGTGCTGAGCTGGGAACAAAATGGCATCGACCACATGGCCTCTTTATACTCCTTCCTGGCCTCTTCTAGTATGTAGCTGGTCACCTGGTCAGAGGCCAATCTCTGTGTTCCCTGCTAGCTGCTCTCAGGTGACAGCCCCCATTCTTTGGGTGTGTCCTTGGCCCATTGAGAGCCATTGTTCCACAGGGCCTCAGTAATTAGCATGTCCACAGGCTCGGCCCTGCCTAATGGTCAACCACGTGCAGGGAAATCTTTAGTGTCCATACAAGTACATGCTAATAATTGCACACACAGACATTATACAAACACCAGAAGAGCATACATAGGATTATCAGATAATAAGCTTCTATTCAATACCACACATGGCCCCCTCCTATACCATTTTTGGGGCCAACACCCCCACCTATGGGTGCATCAGTGATCTGGCTGCTCCCCTCAAGATCCAGCAACGTGACACCTTGTAATAGGATTCATGCCCCAGGGGCAGGAGCAGGAATTGGCTTAAATGCCCTCTTCTGATGGTCCCTTGCCTGCCAGAAGTTGGGTCCCAAAGAACCAGTCACAATTCCCCGGTCACTTAGGGGAGAAACCTGCCTAGGACAAGGTGCTCTATGGAGGGGGATGCAGGGAATGGAGGAAGTGGGGTGGCCCTTGGGGTCCCTGCCCCGCTGAGAGGCTCCCATCTCTCCTCAGGCAGAGGGGACCAGGGAAGGGCTGAGAGATGGGAGAACCCTCGGCACCGGGTAAGGCTGCTCCACAAAAGGTCTCAGGTGGCTCCTCCGTGCTCACTAGGCCCTGCCAGTCCCCAGGGAGCGAGTGTCCCAGGGCAGCTGCCCAGTGGAAATGCTCAGTCCCAAGAGGCTCTGTCCCTGTTCATTGCAGACCCTCGGGGAGCCGCCTGCCTCAGCCCAGCCCACAGCCCTGCTGCTGGAAGCCTTGAAGGCTCTGATGGCCCCCACCATAGAGAGCTTTCAGGCGGCAGAGGAGGCGCCGAGAGCCACCGTGTCCCAGCACAGCGCCCGCATGGAGCGAGTAAGAGATGCCCGGCGAGGGGCAGGGCGTGTGGAGACAGGGGCTGGGAGAACTGGCTCTGAGGAAACCGGCCCTGGGGCACAGGGTCAGGGTGCGGGGCAGGTCGGCTCAGCCCCTTTCTAGGAGGCTCTGAGCATCAGTTGCTCCCCTGCTCAATTAAGCCCCATCGCCCGCCGGGGAGGCAGGAATTCGACCCGCGAGACACCCGGGAACTGGAGCCCAGAGCGGCTTGTTGACTTCCCAAGGCTGCGCTGGGGGCAGCGGCAGGGTCAGCAAATGACCCCAGGAGAAGGCCTTGTCCAGGGCCCCTAGAGCCAACCTGCCTCGTGGGGCGTGCGGCCGCGTTGCTGCAGTTGGCTCTGCTGGTAATTCTCAGCCAGGCAGAGCCCTGGGCCCTTCGCCAGGCAGGTCTCTTGGGGAAAAGACTCAGGGGTCACGTTCCCAACAGGCCTCTCAACGGGGCCTTTTCTCCCTCAGCCCCACGCCGGCGACGCTCCTGCCCTTCCCCCAGCGCCGTCTGCCGGGGGGGCGGCCTGGCAGGAGGCCGCTCTCGATCAATCCCCCCTCAGCTGTGTGGCTCCCTCCAGATTGGATACGTCGTGGGAAAGATTTTCAGCTGGCTGCGCGACGTCGGGGATCCCAGAGCCAGAGGAGCCGCGCTAGGGACCATCGCCCTGCTGGCTCGCGCCCACCCCCGGGACGTGGTTCCCGCCTGCGTGGCCCACGCGCTGCCATGGGACAGGTAGGGAGAGGCTGTTACCACCTCAGTCCCTGATTTCCCTTCCCCCCTCCTGCCAGGGCAGAGCGCAGGAAGGGCCTGGCCGGAGACAGGGATGGATCCAGCTCCCTGCTGGGCACAGGGCTGCCCTGGCCTCCTAAGAGAAGATGCCCAGGCCCAGCTCCCGAGGGGACGGCTGCTAAGGGAAGGGAATAAATGCAGAGCTTGTGGAAGGAACTCTCCTGCCTCAGCTTCCCTGCCCCCCAGGGTCTCTTTTGAGAGCCCCTTTCCCGCCCCCTTCCCAGCCTCTCCCTGGGGAGTCAGGAGGGGGCCAAGCAGGGAGGCTCTGATTTTGGTTTCTGACCTTGCAGAGGTGCCAGGGAGCTGTGGAAGGCCGTGGGGGAAGAACCACAGCTCCCCCGGCAGGTGCTGCAGCAGCTGCTGGACGCGCTCCGGAAGAGCCACCAGGAGGAGAGGAGCCGCAGCGTGTCTCTGGCTGTAAGTGACACTGGAGCTGTCCCGCAGGGAACTCACCACTACAGGGAGGATGCTGCATCTGTGGGGGGAAAGGGGGCTTCAACCCCTCTTAGTGTCAGGCCACGGCCCCACTGCACACTGGGCACACAGCCGTGTCACGGGGAGAGCCCCCCTGCTCCCCTCTGGAGGGGGTGTCCAGCCTCTGAGGCCCCTCACTTCGTGGTCAACCCCGCATGCACCACGATGCTCCAAGTCAGCACTGCAGCTCCCTTCACACAGGGCAGTGCGGCCTAGCAGCCGGAGGCAATAACTCCTAGTGGCATTGGTGTGGAGAGGTAGGGGACCCAGGGAGCCCTCTCCACCGGGTCCCAGTCCAGCGCCCTGTCAGCATTGGAGGGGGCACCACTAGTTCTGGGGGAATCAAGTAGAAACTCGCCGAGCACCTGGGGTTCAACTCCCCACCTGAGCTGCTTTCTGCCAGCTCCTCTCTTGTTGTCTGCGCCGTCTCTTTCCTCCAAACTGGGGTATCTGCTGCGGTTCCCTGCTGACTGGCGATGGCATCTGGGTGCCCCTGCGCTGCTCCTCAGGAGCCCCAGCAGCACCTCCGTCCCCGTCCGTCAGCCCTGACTGAGCTCGCCACCGGCCTTTCTAGCCACCTCCAGCTGGCGCCTGCCCAGCAGGCCTGTGGGGTAGGACTGTCTCAGCCAGGTAGCCAGGCTGCACCTCTGCAGCTCTAGTGCAGAGATGGGACACTCCGTGTCAGGGGCTGATCCCCACTCTGAGTGCAGAATTTGGAGGCCGGAAAGAAAAAGTTGTCTCTACAGGCTCTGCTTCCAGAACTCCCCAGGGTCAAAGATTTACTAACTGACAGAGACACAGACAGAGCTGCTGACCTTCCAGGACACAAGAAGCAAATATTGACCTGAAAAAAGTGATTTTTTTTACCAAAGAAAAGCTACACTGGATAACACAGACTTGGTTGCGCGCTGTGACAGAGCAAGTAAAGAAAACAAATGAAAACACAGAGAAAATCTCTAGGAACAGTTTTCAGAGGGGAAGCAGAGATTCACACAGAGCAATTCAAACCGAAATGAAAAATAAAGAAAAATACCCCAGTTTTTCTGAAATAAGAACAGTTGGAGGGTGAGTTTGTAAGAAGCTCGAGTGTGTGAGAACGACCGATGTGCTTCTCGTTATTTGCAATTCACCTTGCTCTGCCCTTTCTCACCTGCAACCACTTAAATCCCACGGCGTGTACTTAATAAACTCACTTTTATTTACTAGCAAGTGTTGTGTGAACAATTGTGACCTGGGGAGCAATCAGTGTGTCCATCCTCCTTTCACTGCTAAAGGGGGCACACGGGAACAATTTATTTGGGGGTTGGGGTCCCAGAAGCTGTGCCTGAAACTGCACTCTCCTCAGACCCGCAGGGATTCAGTGTCTGTATTGCTCTTGGGTGGATGGGAGGGAGGGCTCCTGTGCCCTGGCTGGGCGAGACCAGGAGATCTGGCCCAGAGGACGGGGTGGTGAGAAACCCCATAGAGCCAAGAGGAAAGTGTCAGTGGCTTTGCCAGCACTCTGGGAAGCACCCAAGGAGTCCTCTGTCATAGAGGGATAAGGGATCTTTCGGAAAAGGCTTTATTTTCCACAAGATCAGCATCTAGACTGGCGCTTTTTTCCGACAAAGCTCCGTGTGGAAAAAAAGTGGCAGCCATTTTTATGCTAATGAAACGGGGGAGAGTTAAATCCGCACTTCACTAGCAATTGCAATACGTCTAATTTACATCCCTTTTACGAAAAAGGGATGTAGTCTAGACGTAGCCAACCTGTCTCCCTAACTGAGGACTACATGGTGGCAGAGGAGCCAGGGAAGCCAGACCCGAAGCCGGAGCATCCGAGAGAGTGACACAAGCAGCACGGCCGGGGTCCCTACAACTGGGTCACGAGGATCGGAACTGACCCGACAGAAGTTCCTATTGACCCAGGTCAAGTAGTTTGGGATCTTGGGGGGATTTCGTGGAAGAGCAAAGGAGCGATCCAACCTTCGGAAGGCCTGGGAGCAAGTGACAGGCACGAGCCAGACAGATGGTCAACCCCAGAGCCGGACCCAGGGATCCCGGTTTCAGATCAGCAAGGACCTTCCTCATGAGCATTAGCCCAGAAGGCACAAGCAGCCCAGTACGACGGGGGAGCGAAAACGAGGACCTGAAACCCGGGATGTGATGGAAAGCCAGTCGCCGGGAGCAACGTGGGGTCTGCACCGACACCGCTTCAACCTCCCGGCATCGCCCCGGCTCCCTGCTGCTTGTGGTGCTGGAGTTACTCAGGCGGCAGAGGGGCAGTGATGCCCCCCCGGTCACGTCTGGCAAGCTGAAGGGCGGGGCTAGGCCATGAAGACAGAGAACGGGAAATAACGTCACCCGGACTCTTCCGACCTTTCCAGGAGGTTCCCATCTGCGTCCATTCGAGGAACAGGAGACGGTTCAGGGGCCATCACATCTCCCTTCCCCCCAGAGGATCTCACCCTCCTTCCTCATAAGCCGCAAGGAAATGGAAAATGGAAGCAGGATGACAGCCAAAGCCATGGGAGCGGATGGGCAGGTGGGGACAGCTCAGTGACATTTCTGTCTCCTGTCTCCAGGCAATGGACACGCTGTACGAGATCCTTTTCCTCTGGGGATACCGAGAAGCCATCCTGGAAATGTTTCCCCAGCTCCTCCTCGTCTGCGTCAGGCAGGTGCAGTACGTGCTGGACCTGTGCCTGCCAGGGACTTGGAGGGCCCAGAAGACATCCAGCCCGGAGGGATCCAGCCGCCTCAGCCCCTTGAGGTAACGGCGGAAAGGAAGGGGAAGAACAGATTTGTTCTGCTCAGCCCCTGTGGGACCTGCCTGGCCCTCTGCTGTGCGTGTCCCTACAGCCCAGGGGCAGTTCTGGGCAGGTCTGTGTGGAGGGAGCGGTGCTGGGCGCCCGTGTGCGTGTGAGCCACACTTGCTCCTCTGACTCCGACCACAGGCCAGGGGCCACGTCGGCACGTCCCCATGTGCTCCCGGCCGAGGGGTCAGGGCTTTTCTCCATGCCTGTTGAGCCCGCTGGGCCTCTGTCCCACAAGACCCCACCCCAGGACAGCGTGGCCAGAGCACACACAGAGTGCACAAGACCGGCGGGGGGGCCGTGTCACAGGCAGGAAGGACGAGGAGGGGCCCGTGACGCTGATTCCACGGGGACAACCAGGGAACCACCTGGCTAGACACTCGATGAGTCTGTGGCATGGCCAGGGCCCGTTGGGCAGGGCCGTGCCCTCACACGGTGCTGGGTCCATCCCGGGGGAGGCTGGCTGCTGCTGACCACGCCGGGTTTCCCAGGCCTTGTGCGGTTTGCGCTGCGTGGGGCTGGGGTCGAGTTCTGACACCCGGACTTTTTATTGCCTCTAGCACCTCCCTGGAGGCCGTGAAGACCCTTTTCTCCATGCCCAGATACTGGAAGGAATTTGCCAGTATCCAGTTGCAGCAGGGCTGGGACATGATGGCCTCCCGCCAGCGCTTCTCCCAAGGGGTGGGCTTGATCGCAAGGTAGAGTCTGGGCAATGGGAGCTCAGTGGGAGACCCTCCCCTGCCCCCGCCGGCCCTCTCAGCCCCGCCATGGGAGAGCGACGCTCTTTCCCCTTGGTAACTCCGGGCATTTTCTCTGTCCTGTTCCAGGGCCATGGTGGAGCACCAGACCCCACAGCTCCCTGCGGTGCTCAGAGAGGCCATCGCCCTCATGCAGAGTCAGGAGGAGCAGCCCCAGAGAAATATCGCCCTGACTTTCTGCACCGAGGTGAGATTCCGGAGCCGCCAGGCACATGTGGGCTTGTGCAGAGCAGCTCAGTCCCGTCCCAGGCAGGCAGGCACCGGGGCCCATCGCCAGCAGCTCGGCAACGCCACAGGCAGCCGGCTCCTCTGCCCACGTGGATCCTAGTGGGGCCGGGCAGAGTGGTGGGGGGCAGGGTCAGATTGCTCCTGGCTGGATGTGCCTCCGTGGGACCATGTGACAAGAGAAGATGTTTCTCCAGCGCCCTGAGGCCGGGCCTCTCTCCTCGCCTTTGCCTGGGGTTTCATTTTCTTCTGCCACGGCTCGCTCCAGGACACGCTGCGATGCCCAGAGATTCCCCTTTCCCTGGGCTTCATTAGGGGCTTGTGCATTAGTCGCTCTTCTGGGAATGGACCATGTCAAACACCAGCCGCTGGCTCCTTACCCCCAGAGATTTTGTGTGGCAGGAAGTGACCAGCTGGCAAAGATGCTGGCGCACGAACAGACCGAGAGGCAGATTTCTGCTCCTGCAGCTGATGTTGATTTTCTCTTTCCAGTTTCTCCGGAGTCCTTCCATCCTCACCACAGTCACCAGATCGGAGCTCCAGGAACAGCTGATGGAATGGACCAAAGATCCCAATCCGGAGATACGGAGGCTCTGTCTGCAGGGCCTGGGCAGTATCATCTTCCAGCCAGAGAAGGTGAGGGGCAGGGCTGGCCCAGGTGAGACGTTGCTGCACTGGGAGATAACAGACACATCACTGTTGCAACCCCTGTTCTATGCCGTTACTGAGCAAGCCAGGTGTGAGGTGTCCCTGCTCCCTGGTGCAGGCAGAGCATGGTCGGTGGAGGCAGTGGGGGAGGGGAAGGAGACTCAGGGCGTCGCTCAGGGCAATGGGGGGAGAGTGTCGGCTGACAACAAGCCCAAGCTCGGCAAGGACAGACGAGTCGGGGGGCGGGGTCAGAGCTCGGGGGGCGGGGCCTGGAGCGGCTCCAGGCAGGCGACAGGGCGACTCTGCCCAAGGGTCAGGGGTGCAAAGCACCTGCCAGAGCGGCAGGAGAACGACTTTCTCCCCCGCTGGGGGCTGGCCGATGGGGGGATGGTCCAGCCCCTGCCCAGGCTCTGTCCCAGGCCAGGCGTGAGCTGCCTTCTGCCTTCCTGCAGGGGCAGTTGTTACGGGCCCAGCTGCCAGGGACCATCGCCATGTTCTGCGCCAGGAACGCATGGACTGTCCTGGAGGCCCTGAAGGATGCGGCAGACGCCATCTACCTGCTCGCCGGGGAGGGGCTTGGCTCCATCTCCCAGGACATGGCAGTCGGCCTGCGCCCGCTCATTGACCACGTAAGGCCGGGACCCCGGAGAAGCACATTCCCCCTCCCCTGATGTCCTGGTATGACCCTGCCCAGCCCCTCCCCGCCCCCCAGGCCAGCCACACAGCACCCAAGGGGGCCCCTGCCAAGGGTGGGGAGTCTCCTACTCAGCCCCTCCCTGGCAGAGCCCTTCTGGGAAATGGGGGCGCCAAGCTCCCAGCCCTGCTGCAGCCTCCCCTCCCACCCTCCTGTGCCCAGCCCCTCCCCGAGCCCCAAGGAGGCAGGCGGGATCCTCAGGTCCCAGTGCCCTGGGAGGGTTGGCCAGAGCAGCCTCTGTGGCCGGGGACCTGGGCCTTCCCTCAGCCCCCTCAGGCCTTGCTGGGGAAGGAAGCAGGGAAGGGGCGATGGGAGGGGAGGGGAGGGATGGGGAAGAGGGACGGGGACGGAGGGACCCGGGAAGTGCAGCAGGAATGAGGTGAGGATGGAGATTCCTCGTAACTTGCCCCTTTCCACCCTTCACCCCCCCCCCATGCTCAGTGGCTCCCCTGCCTGGCACTGCACAGGGGTGGGCTGGGTCTCTCTAGGCCGGGCGGACGGGGGAGAAGAACATGGAGAGATTGGCCCCTCTCTGGACTCCAGGCGGCTGGGGGGCTGGGTGCAGGAAGCTCTCCACACACATTGCACCATGGACCTCTGGGTCTCAGCCCTGGCCAGCGCACAGTGTCTGTGGGACTGCCTGGTGGTTGCGGCTTCCGCGGGCCAGGGCGGGTCCCGGTCGGGGTGCTGGAGCCGTGTGCGATTTGCGGCCGTCAGGCCCCTGGCCTGGGACACGGCCTGGCTCTCACGGGCTTCCCCGCCCCGCATGTCCTTACCAGGAGAGGGGCAATGTCCGCTCAGCCGCCATCTCACTGCTGGGCACCATGCTGGGCGGGGTGAAGGGCCCGGACAGACCCCGCGTGCGGCAGGAACTCACCCGCTGCCTGCTCCCGCTGCTGCTCCACCTGGCAGACGAGGAGCAGAGAGTGATCCTGGTAAGTGCCCCCTCGGTATGTCCCGGAGAGCAAAGCGCCAGAGTCCCCCGGGCTCCACCCCTCTCCAGAGCCCCTGCCCAGCCAGGGCCATTGGGGACGTGCAGGGAGGCCTGAGGGGGGCCCCTTGGTTCTGACTCTCTGGCATCCCGGAGCCCCGGCGCTGCCGTCTCTACGCAGAAGGGCCGAGCTGTGGAGATCCCGTCTGGCTCTCGCCAGCCAATGCTCAGCTCCCGCCCGAGCAGCGTCCTCTGCAGAACAAGGGGCAGGAGGCTCCCCAGGCAGAGTAGGAGCCCAAGGGGCAGGGAGGAGGGGACGCGCCCCATACGCTCCCTCTCTCAGCGAGGCCCCTCTCGCTCTCCCCTCGTGCTGCAGAGCTGCAAAGCGACGCTCTTCCGCTGCGCCGTGTTCCTCGGCTGGGCCCATCTCAAGAGTCTCTTCTGCAGCCTGGCCTGGGATGGCTCCTCGCAGCTCTTGCCCGGCGTCGGGAAGTGCCTGGTAGGTGAATTCTGTGGGCCCGGGGAGCGGTGACCGGGGAGCTCAGGGAGACCTTTCTACCCCCACCCCGAGTGCCCAGGGGGATTCTCCCCCTCTCGTCACGCAGGGAGCAGAGGCAGCCCCCCCAGAGGGGCTCGGCCTTTCCTCAGTTGTTATCCAATCCCACCCTTTCCACTGCCCCCATCTCCCGAACTTAGCACTGCCCCTGCCTCCTGCCCGTGGACTCCTGCCCCTCTGCCTGTGCCCAGGTTAGAAATGCTCTTCCCCATGGGCCCGACTCCGGACATCTGGGCTCCTACTGGCTCTTGCCCTGGCTTCCCTCTGTGCTTCAGCGACCCTGGCCTGTCAGCTGTAGGTTGATCACTTTGTCTGGTCTGAGCATGTCTCCTGCTCTGCTCCTAGATGAAGAATTACAAGAGGAACTTCCCCAGATTCCTGTTCCAGGCCTTAGAGTATCTGGAAAGCTCCCAGGCGTCCATCAGACATTCTGCAGCCCTCTTCATCGGTAAGCAAAGCAGCCCCCGGGAGCTGTTCCAGGGCTGTTAGAGTTAATAAAATCTGCACATGAACAAAAAGGGGTTTCAGGACAAGCATCAGCCAGCACCTCAGGCGCCTGCTGCAACTGCAGCTGTGAAACAGGGATGGAACATAGACGAGTTAGTTGAATAAAATATCAGTGCTATTGTGTTTGGGTGTGTGATTTCCTTCCTCCTGTCCCTGGCGTACTGCTGCTCAGTCTGCAGCTTGCCCAGGTAAGGAGTATCACGTGCTCTTTCCTAAATGACTAGAAGTCAAGTTGTCTAAAAGAATTGCCCCCGGTGTGCCCTCTGGGACGGCGTGAAATGCTGCTCCGAGCTCTCAATGAACATTACGGGGGAGGGAGAGCTCAGTGCTTCGAGCATTGTCTTACTGAACCCAGGGTTATGAGTCAGTCTTTGAGGGGACGGTTTAGGAATCTGGGGCAAATCTGTCAGGGATGGTGCTTGGTCCTGCTGCAGGGCAGGGGGCCGGACCTGATGGCGTCTCAAGGTCCCTTTGAATTCCAAAGTTCTCTGTTTTACTGCTCAGATTTGCACTCTTGTTTGAAGAAATATGGGAACGATTAAAAAATTCAATGGCGATTAATCGCAGGCTTAACCGTGTGCACCTCCCCTTTGAGTTCAATCTCCTTCGCCACTCGGCCTTTCAGTGATTCCTGGGGTCGGATGCTTTCTCCATTGTGTTTTGCATCACACTGAAGGACTGTCTTGAATTTCCCAAGGGCTGTCTTACGGGAATGGCTGACTCTTTAGTAATTTGCAGGGATGACACTGAAACAGTGTGAGCTCCATTCTATTCCTTGTCTGTGTAGGAGAAACCATCCACCATTACTGTGACGTGTTGTCAAAAAGAGTGACTGCAGCTGGTGTCACCCGCCTGTGTGAAGGTAAGGAAATACCTCTGGGCATTTGGGCATCTGTGGGCAGTATGAGGCCTGAACACAGATGTCACAGTGTCCCTCTGGGTCTGAGGACAGTGCTGAAGGGAGAAGAGTGGTCTTGCTGGTAGGACATAAGAATGGGAGTCGGGAGCTTTGAGCCACCAGGAGCAACTCTGTGCCTCACCTTCCCCATCTGTGAAATGGGGGTAAGAACAGAAAGGCTCTCAAGGACAGCTGGCCAGAACGGAAAAGGACCCTCACTATGACGAGGCATTAGTAGGAGGAGAGGGATTCTTACCCTGTGTCAGAAAAGTTTGCATTGTCTCCTCCCCAAGGACCTTCACCCAGAGATTGATTCTTAGCTCCTACGGTATCCTGCCAGGCCCCCTGGGAACTCCTTTCCCTGCCACCTCTGGAGCACTGAAGGCGGCACAAATGCACAAAGGGTTCAGTAGAAGTGAGGAGCCTAAACCCTTTCTGCGGATCGGCGCCTGAATGTCAGAGTCACGGTTGTTGTCGTGTTCCCGGGGCAAAGGCCATTGGGAAGCAGAGGTTTCCCAGGCATCAGTTACAGCAGCTCTGTGGGGTTTCCAACCTGTTTCCTCTTTGTTTCAGCTTTTCAGCAACAGCCTTTAAAATCGGACAGGGACACGTGGCTCATCCTGAACGAACATCGGCAATGGCTGCAGAAGCTTGCGTGCCGCGTGTTGGGTGGTTCTTACGACATGGGAGCGGCACCGACACAGAAGGACTCTTCCTCCTGCCACGGTAGGTACCACAGACGGGAGCAGCTCTTTGGAGCAGGGAGGCAGGTTCCATGGGGCGAGAGGGGCCGTGAGGGGTGGCAAGAGCGACGCGGCGTCCTGGAGTCACCGGGGGCCACTCGCGTGGGGGCTGGAGCTGAGGGAAATTGTTCCTACCACGGCCCTACCCCAAACGACCCCCCCCGCCTTTGGGCTCCATGCGCGATGGCCCAGCCCCCCAGCCACAACTTCTCCATGGGATCCCCTCCGTCAGCAGCGCGCGGAGAGAGGGGGATTCTCCAGGACTCCCTTCGGCCATCGCCAGCCCCAGGGGAGCAGCGGCCGGGGGAGGGGCTGGACTCTCTCAGGGATGCCGGCTCTCAGGGAAATGGCAAAGGGGGAGGAAGGGGAACCTGCCCTGGTTCTCCCCCTTGACAATTGTGTCCTTCTCATCTGTGCTCCTGCCCTGTCTCCTCTGACAGACACTGGCTGAGCCCACCGCTCCCCGGCCTGGCCGGAAGACCAAGCAGCTGGGACACCACAAGGATCCGGAAGCGGCAGAGCTGCACGTGACGGGGAACCCGCCGCGACCGGGACCAGGAGCCGTTCAACCCACAGGCCAGAGGACGCCAAGCCCCTCCCCGGCCCTGCGGCGCGTCCACAAGAACCGAGGATCCGCTCCTGGCCCAGAGACTTGCAGCTGTCGTGGACTTTTGCTTGTTCCCCAACATTTGTCCTGCCCGACACCCCAGGACATGGCTTGTGAGTCACCATCAGACCCACCCATCTCCGGGCCCTTCCCACCGGCCTCTGCCCATCTGGGTGGGTCTCTCTCGTCGTCCGTCTGCCTTCCCACAAAGACCAGCGTGGGACCACTCTCCTGGGGGGCACTGGGACTGCACGCGTTCTGGGGTGCGCGGTGGGGGAGGGGTTGGGGCTGCCCAGCGTTCTGGGGTCCGCGGTGGGGGAGGGGTTGGGGTTGCGCGTTCTGGGGTCCGCGGTGGGGGAGGGGTTGGGGTTGCGCGTTGTGGGGTCCGCCGTGGGGGAGGGGTTGGGGTTGCGCGTTCTGGGGTCCGCGGTGGGGGAGGGGCTGGGGCTGCCCAGCATTCTGGGACTGGGGTGGGAAGCTGAGGCTGCCCGGCTGCTCTGGGGCTTGTGGGGATGCCAGGGCACTGGGCAGCCTGGGGGCTGGTGTGGGAGGGTAGAAATCTGGGGCTGGGCAGCCACCAGTGTGGGGAGGAGAGGGCAGGGCAGGGCAGGGGCAGCAGCCTGGGGGGTTGAGGGGGTGGAGCCTTGGGAAGAAGGGGCGGGGCTGAGGTTTGCCTTCCCTCGTCAGCCGTTCGCCCGCTGCCCATGCCTCCCACTGCTCTCTGCCAGTCGGGTAGAGGCCCTGGAGAGAGGGGACGTGCCCAGGCACAGAAGTGCTCTGGTCAGGTGCCCCAGCCACAAGAGACTCCTCTGACCCCCAAGAAACCCCACAGAGCCCTCTGCCAACTGGGGCGGGTTTCACCCCTCCCCCATCTCAGGCGGCCACGTGGGGAATTCTTGGAGGGGTCTTGGACACTCTTGTGGTTTTATCCCCGTGGATCTGCCTCGGGAATGGATTTCACCGATTGGTGACGGGTGCGGGACAGGGACCCATCTGGAAGTGGGGCAGGGGACCCCTCTGAGGACTCCTCTCCCGCCCTCCACCAGTCACTGTGGCCCCTGCCCGTAGGACCAGCGAGGGAGGGGACTGCACCACATGGGGGAAGTGCCGCGGTCTGGGGCCCTGCCCGCAAGAGGGTCCTGTGACCCCTCCAAGGAGTCTCTCCACCGTCCCCTCCCTACCAGTGAGGGTCACCCCCTCTCTCCCCTCAGGCCAGCTCAGAAGGGAAACGTGCACCAGTCAGAGCAGCCAGTGCCCGACAGCCTAGGCCAGAAGCCTCCATCTCTGGAGCTGAGCAGCCGGCCGGCACCATCGCCCTGGACGCCCCAGCGCAACAGTGCGAGGAAGAGCCCGTCTCGCTCCCTGGACGTCTTTCCAGAACTCAGCGCCTGGCCCTTCGGGCTGCCCCTCTGACTGGTGCACGTTTCCCTTCCGAGCTGGCCTGGGGGAGGGGGTTACCCTCACTGGTAGGGAGGGGACGGTGGAGAGACTCCTTGGAGGAGTCACAGGACCCTCTTGCAGGCAGGGCCCCAGACCGTGGCACTTCCCCCATGTGGTGCAGTCCCCTCCCTTGCTGGTCCTACGGGCAGGGGCCACAGTGACTGGTGGAGGGTGGGGAGGAGTCCTCAGAGGGGTCCTGTGACCCACTTCCCAATGGGACACTCTGCCCCCCGTCGGAGGGACAACTCCCAGCCTGGCTGCGTTACACCAGTCACTGGGGACAGACCTGCAGTCACGGCACGCTCCGCTTAGACAGGGCTGACTCCCACGCACGACGCCGCAAAGGGGTTAGGGTGGGAGCCAGTTAGGATCCGGCCCATCGGTCAAACCCACTCTCGGGGCGGCGCTACGGGGCCACGTTCCCTCTCAGGTGCAGAATGACCTTTGTTAGGTGCGGCAGGGGGCACAGGGCAGGGGCAGCGGTACTTGTTCTGGCTGGGGGCAGGCTCGGGGGCGCGGCCGGGGATGGAGGATATGCGGCGCGGGGGAATTATCTGAACTCCTGCACTAATAAATGTATCTCTGCTGTAGACCCTGCGTGGCTGTGAATTCCTCTGTCGCGACAAAGATTGTGTTTGATGTTTGTTTGTCTTGTGGGGTTTGTCTTATTGCTGCCTTGTGCTGTATTGTGTTAAACACAAATCCCGCGTTAGGCAGAAACGGATTAATAGGCATTGCTGACTGTATCTGCAGAAGCTATTGTCTCAGCAGGGCAGAGGCCCAGCAATGCCAGGCACAGCAGCTCCTGCGCGACGTGGGGACGCTTCTGCCCCAGTGGGGGGGGGAGGGGGGCAGCTCTCTGCCTGGGGACCCGCCCGGCCTGTCTCCTCAGGAACCTCTCAGCAGCTGTATCCTGCAACAAGCCGTGAGCAGCCGTGAGCGTGGGCAACGCAGCCTCTGGCCATAGGACAGGCAACTCCCTCCTGCAGCCCCTGGCCAGCTCCCTCCCGGCCTGAGCCACACAAGAACCCAGGCGTCCTGGGCCAGACAGCTGACCATGTGTGTGTGGGGGGGTGACATCTCCCAGCTCATGATCCCCCAGCACTTCACAGACGTTCCTGAAGCCTCCCACCCTGGGCCGTGGGGACTGGAGAGCACCCAGCTCCCCCCAGGAACACCCAGTTCCCTTGCACTCTCCAGACCTCAGCTGGCCGCTGCCAGTCCCTCTCTCTAGCCTGTTTCTGGGCAGACTGCAGTCCCTCCTGGCCACTCCTCCCTGGCAAAGGGTGCGGACCTGCTACCTCTGCAACCCTGTCTTCAGGCCTTACGGCCTGGGGCTTCCCCGGCCCAAGCCCTCCCAGCCTGCCATGTCTGCTGTCCTACCTCGGTGTTTTGTACCTCGGTACCTTCGGTGGTCTGGACTGTCAGTGTCAGCGTCGTCTGGTCAGGGTCGTCCTGGCACGCTCCTGACAGGACCTCTACTCCGTCGGTGATAATAAACTCTCGGCTGCGTGCGTAACAGTCGGTACTCCCTTTATCTAGCGTGTTAGACCCCGTGCACTTGGGTCAACACAAGAGATCTCTGAGAGGCCCCGGAAACGACAGATGCAGGCAAGGTTTGAAATCAGTTGAGCGGGTTTATTGTCAGATGTGAAGCTCTACCAGTTGATAACACAGATCAGTACAATGTGACACCACTGGGCACTATGGCCCGCGTTGACACGGTACCAACACCGGGCAGGCCTATTGCCATATAACAGATATTAACAGCACTTAGTCAAAGTTAAGTTACTGTGCACTCTGTAAGTTTAGGCAATGACACCTGCCGTTCAGGCTCCTAGTGCGCCCCCCCCAAGGTCGGCCGGAGAGCACCCTCTGCGGTGTCCTTTTATAGACAGGTACAAACAACTTACATCATTTCTTTACGTACCAGGTTACCACCCTCTGTTGCCTAGTTACCACCCCTCACTGTATGGAAGGGGGGCTCACTTACTATCCTTCATGCTGTCAATCTCGACCCGGTCCTGAACCTAGGTCGGTCTGTGCATTAGTTTTTAGGGAGTTTTCGTACCAAGACATTTCTTTTTCAGATGTTCCATTACTCCCCTTTGGCTCACAGTCTGTACCCAGTGCCTCCCTGTGTCCTTCCATGCTCGACCTAACTTACACAATCCCACAGGTATCAATAGGGCTTCTTTCTTGGCTCCTGTGTTACTGAACCAAAGTCTTGCTCACTAGATTGCAGGCCTGTTGCTGTTTCCGTGTTGCAGGCCTTAGGCCTGCTGACTCCATATCACTGACCCTCAGCTTACTACATCTGCCTCTCACAGCCCCGCCCACCACAGCTGCCTCTCACAGATCCACAGACCTACCTTCCAGGACACAGGAATCAAATCCTCACCTTACAAGAAGTGATTTTTGTTACAAAACAGGAGAGAAACGTGATAAAGAGTACTTGTTTCCTTGATGTTACAGAGTAACTGAGGAAACCGAATTAAAACAGAAAAAACACTCTGGCACAATGCTCATTTTTTTCGGAAGAATGGCTCTTGCGCAAGAGGGGGGGAGGCATTTCACATCTACACAGCTCCTTTTTGTGTAAAAGCCTCTCGTGCAACAACTGTTGCTAATTAATTATGCAAATGAAGCGTGGCGATAGTCTACTCTGCGCTTCATTTGCACAAGCTTTTGCGGAGAAAGGTTGCGGTATGGACGTAGCCAAAGAGAGCAGGCAGGGAACCTAAATCCAATTCACATTTCAACCCTCTGTCTCGATTGGTTCTCCTGGCCCCCTGGCTGACACCTTTGCTAGGTACCTGAATTAACCCTTTAATCAGCGGGTGCTGGTCAGCACTCCTCCTGTTCATGACACCTTCCCATGGGCCCGCCTCCATGTCGTAGAGCTCAGCAGTTTGGCATTGGCCCCTTTCCTCTGGTGCAGCCAGGTGAGGGGAGAGTGGTCGGTTACACTGTCAGAGCCGCCCAAATAGCTATCTAAGGGTTGGAGTATTGTGTCCAGTTCTGGGCATCACATTTCAAGAAAGATGTGGAGAAATTGGAGAGGGTCTTGAGAAGAGCAACAAGAATAGTTAAAGGTCTAGAGAACATGACCTATGAGGGAAGGCTGAAAGAAATTGGGTTTGTTTAGTTTAGAAAAGAGAAGATTGTGGGGGGGACAGGATAGCCGTTTTCAGGTATCTAAAAGGGTGTTATAAGGAGGAGAGAGAAAACTTGTTCATCTTTGCCTCTGAGGATAGAACAAGAAGCAATGGGCTTAAACTGCAGCAAGGCAGCTTTTAGTTGGACATTAGGAAAAGGTTCCTAGCTATCAGAGTGGTTAAACACTGGAATAAATTGCCCAGGGAGGTTGTGGAATCCCCATCGCTGGGAATATTTAAGAGTAGGTTAGATAAATGTCTATCAGGGATGGTTTAGACAGTATTTGGTCCTGCCATGAGGGCAGGGGACTGGACTCACTGACCTCTCGAGGTCCCTCCCAGTCCTTGTATTCTATGATACTATCATCTGGTGGCGCGTTTTTATTCATCAAAGGGCCAATTAAGGTGAATCGAACATATGACCAATTTATGAAGGGTAAATTTACAAAATAGGGGATTCAGCGGATATTAAAAAATGTTTAACGACAACCAATAAACAGTACAAGCGACGAGGAGTCCTGCGGCACCTTATAGACTAACTGAAGTGTAGGAGCATAAGCTTTCGTGGGCAAAGACCCACTTTGTCAGATGCAAACAGTACAGTAATCAATTCCCAAAAATCACAAGGAAAAGGAAAATTTCGGCTGAGTCCAATTGGCATGGTCCGTGTAATAACCAAAGTTTATAGCAGCCTTCTTGAAAGTTCCCAGACTGTCGCTCAGGAGCTCAAATCAGGCAGCTCACCGAGAGCTTTGAGAGAAGCCCTGAGAAGAGCCCTCCGAGTCCTCTTCCCTGCCGATGGTAAGTAGTTCTCAGGGTGGCTGGCGATGGTCTTCAGTGGAGTCTCCCGTAAGGCTGCAGTTGTCTTGATCCGGAGTCTGATGTCCTGTGAGGAAAACCCCGCGCACCCTGCCTCTGGGACGGACATCCCCAAACTGTCCAGCTATCGGCCTTTTATCCCGTCTCAGTCGGGAAAACCCTGCGAGGGAAACCCCTCAGAGTCTGCCCCTGCTAGGGAGACCCTGTGTGTGAACTTCTGAGGTAAAGCCAGGTCAGACTGGACAGTGTGTGTTTGTGAGAATGACAGAGACACACACACTGAGAGTGACAGAGATTTGTGCATTGCCGAGCTCCCTCCATCCCCTGCTCTCTGTGTGGAGATAGGGCATAAGAGTAGAGGGAGGGAGGAACACCCTGACATCAGAGCCCCCCCCCTTCTCCTTCCCACACCCTGCACAGCAAGCAGGAGGATACCAAGGGGGCAGCTTCAATGCAGAAGGCAGGAGCAGCATGAAAATGGGGAGAGGAGCAACTGAAGCGTTAGCCCTTGAGAGCTTCCTGGACAAACCAGCCAGGATCATCGGCCAGAGGCTCTGAGATCTGTCATTAGACCCCGATCCACTGCTCGGTGACCACTGCTCGACTATTTCTGCTGCTGCTGCTTCTTCTGTTGCTGCTCCTTCTCCTGCCCCTGCTTGTTTTCATGTTTATTCTGTTTGTGCTGCTGCTTCTTTGGCTACTTTTTCTTCTGTTGTTTCTTTTGCTGATTCTTCTTCTGCTTTTGCTCCTTCTTCCTCTGTGGCTGCTACTTACTCTGCTGTTGCCTCTTCTGCTGCTGCTTTTCTTCTTCTTCTGGGCTGTGTCTACACTGCACCCCTTTTCCGGAAAGGGATGCAGATGAGACAAGTCGGAATTGCAAATGCAGCGGGGATTTAAATTTTCCCCGCTCCATTTGCATGAACATGGCTGCCGCTTTTTTCCGGCTCGGGGCTCTGCCGGAAAACAGGGCCAGTCTAGACAGGGATCTTTTGGGAAAAAAAGCCTTTTCCGAAAGGTCCCTTATTCCTCTTAAAATCAGGACACAGCCCTGCTGCTGCTGCTAATTCCTCTTTCTTCTGCTGCTGCTTCTTCAGCTTCTCCTATTCCTGCCTCTGCTTCTGCTGTTCCTGCTGCTCTTTTCTTCTTCTGCTGCTGCTGCCTCTTTTCTTCTCTGTTTCTTCTACTGCTTCTGCAGCTGCTGCTGCTTCTCTGGCTGCTGCTGCTCCTTCTTTTTCTGTGGATACTTCTGCTGTTGCTGCTATTGTGCTACTTCTTCTTCTCCATCTGGTGTTTGTTTCCTGCTGCTACTCTTTCTGCTGCTGCTACTTCTTTTTCTGTTCCTTCTTCTGCTGCTCCTTCTGCTGCTGCTGTTGCTTCTTCTGCAGTGCTGCTGTTTCTGCTGCTTCATCTGCTTCTATGGTTCCTTCTGTGGCTGCTCCTATTTGTTTTTCTGCTTCTCCTTCTTCTGTTTGTGCTTCTGCTTCTTCTGTGGCTGCTTCTGTTTTCTTTCTTCTTCTGCTGCTGCTGTTTCTACTTCTCTCAGGGGATGTCTACATTTGCCCCCTAGTTCGGAGTAGGGAGGCAAATGAAGCATACCGAAGTTGCTAATGAAGTGTGGGATTTAAATATCCCGTGCTTGATTAGCATATTTGCAGCCGGTCGCCATTTTAAAATGCCAGTCGCCGGATTTAACTCACCGTGTGTAGACACATTAGTTCGATTTAAAACCCTTCCCTCGATTTCACTGTTACTCCTCATTGTACGAGGAGTAACAGTTAAATCTCGCGCTTCATTAGCAACTTGGGTATGCTTCATTTGCCTCCCTCGTCGGAACTAGGGGACAAGTGTAGACACACCCCCACTCAATAAGGAGCAGCCAGACATCATGACGCAGGGATGATCCCCAAAGCCTTATTCTGCCCCTCTAGTGGAGCTGGCAGGAAGTGGGGGGGGGGAGGGGTGACCCACAGAAATTAGGAGCCTGCTGGAAGTCTCCAGAGAGCTGTCACCTCTGCACCTGGGAAGGGAAGGGGGAGGGGCTGGCTCCTCAGGGGCTGGGCCTGGGCATCTTCTCTCAGGAAGCAGGGGAAGCCTTGTGCCCGGCAGGGAGCTGGCTCCATCACTGTAGCCGGCTGGGCCCTTACCCCGCTCTGCCCTGACAGGAGGAGGGGAAGGGAACTCGGGGGCTGAGGTGGTAACAGAGCATCTCCCTCCCTCCCATTTAACACTCCATTGGCATCCACAGCAAAGTGTGGGACACTTCCGGCCCACGCCGCCTCCTCAGCACCTGCCCTGCTATCGACAGGCACATTTGCCTTCCCTCTGCCTCCTCTGCCTGTTCCAGTGCGAGAGGAAACCCCAACATCCCCTGGGAGGAGGGTCCCAACTACGGGATGGTTTCCCTCTGCTCCCATTGAATGCTCTGTTCCCTTGAGACTTTCATCCTCCTTAAGAGCACTGGGGCTCTCAGACTGGAGGTGGGACAGTACTACTGTGTCCCGGAAAGTCTCATCAGCATAGCTCTCTGCCTCCCTTAGCTCCTCCAGTTCAGACACCCTGGCCTCCAAAGCACGAACTCGGTCTCTGAGGGTCAGGAGCTCCTTGCAATGGGTGCACACATACGCCACCCGCCCACAGGGCAGGTAATTATACGTGTTACACTCGACGCAATAAACAGGATAGCCCCCACTCTGCTGCTGGGCTTGTGTCTCCATTTTTTTAATGAATAAGTTTAAGTATAAACTGGGATTCTTTTTAAACCTCTGGAATATAGATTATAATACAAGTTACGTTTTAAAGAAGGTCAGAAGTCACTAGTGCCCTCTAACCTCCCCTCTAAACTCCCTGTTAGCTGTTCCTGTTCGCAAGCTCCCTGAGCGCTGAGTCACAGGCTTATATAGCTCCGGTAGCCCCTCCCCCTGACTGAGTCTCAGCCAATTAACAGAGGCTTCTAGGTTTCAAACCTTTTAGAAGCTCCTTCAAACAAAAACAAACAAACAAACAAACGAAACAGACAGACAAACACAAGCTCAGCACACAGCAAATAACTCCCCCCCACACAAACACACACTCCAGACAGCCACTTACCACAAGGGTCCCACTTTTACTCCTCTTTTACCTGGAGAACTCCCTCTCCAAACTCGCTGTTAGCTGTTCCTGGTCGCAAGCTGAACAGGACTGCACTTGACTGCGTACTGAAATGTTTCTGTGTTTGTCAAGTAGCTTGCTAATGTTTTCAGTGCCAAAATCATCCCTGATTTCATGTGGGGGAAGTGAGGCAAAGAAAAAAGCTGCCCATTCATTTAGTTCATTCTCTGGAAACCTCTTACTCAGAGGCTCACACAGCAGGGAGGTGAAACGTAGAATAGGTTCACTACTGAACTGGTCATCGGTTGTGGTTGATTTGATTTGATTTTTCACGCTGTTTCTCCAAGATCCTGCCCTCTCATCCTACGGCTCTGGGCCCTTGCTAACTGCACAGCCTCACGCATTGTCAAAGAACCTTTCTGGGAGCATTTAGTCAGTTCTGCTAATTCATGTGAGACCTCATTTAATACAGCTGCAGTGACGTGGCAATTAGTGTCATGGAACTTAGCCAGGCAGCACTTTGCTATTGGGTCATTATTTTTTGAGATTTCCTGTTCCAAATAGTTAAGAAGGGGCTCCTAATTACACAGCAAAGGACTTCCAGCAAAATGTCTAGGTGGCCACGTCACTTCAGTTGGAGGTTTCAATGATACAGTCTCATTTTCTGTGACATTTGCTATTTACTCAAATTGTCCTCTTCGGACTGAGGATCTGCAAAAGATTCTATAAACGGTCTTCAAAAGGGTCTCTCCTGTCTTCAGCACTGGCACTTGGTTCCACACATCAGCTAAACCCAGGTCTTCTCCATGGGTCAGGCAGTGTTGTGCTGTTAAATGTGGGATGCTCTGCTTGAGTTGTCTGGCAACACCATTGTTTTTCCCCAGCACGACTGAAGCACCATCTGAAGTGAACATCGCTGTTTTCATCAGATCCCGCTTCTTCAGGGTGTCAAAGGCTTTGAGAGCAGCTGTAACAGCTTGTGCATTCCAAGCAGATAACTGAAGCGTTCCACCAAACACAGTCTTCTGCCCTGCACATGCTGCAGATCTCAACTTGAAGTCAATGACAAGCAAGTTGGTGACAGAAATACCTGTGCTCTCATCAGTAATAAGTGTATGGTAGGAAGACAGGCTAATAGCTGACTTGATTTCTGCACAGACAACACTGATGATTGACTCCAAAACCGCAAAAGCAGAGTCTTTCTATACCAGCTTGTACATACTGGTGCTTTCCCATGTGCTCATTTATATTTTGCGCATTTCTATTCTGGAGCTGTTCATTTGTACGGGAAGCAGAAAGTTATCTGTGGGAATTTTTATTTTTTCTGGCTTTAAATGTTTTCTGTCCTTCAGTTCCAGCCTCTTCTGTTTCTTATTTGTGTTTCTAAGAGCATCCTTCACAACTCACATCCCAGGGGAGGAGAATTCCTGCTCCTAAGAATATGTGCAGCAGATTCACGACTTTTGCTTGATGAATCCTCTTCATGTTGTCCAAGGGCTTCCCCCTTCCCACTTGTGGCCTGCGGAGAAGTGGCTGCATATTCTAGTCTGAGTCCAAATTTAGCAGGTCAAGCCCACATCAGCACTGTACTGGAATATGTGCCCGCTCTGTACACAGATCTGGCCTTGAGATTGTTGAGATTCTGCTTCAACTCTTTCATTCAGCCATTCTCCTTTGACCGTGGGGCAGCATTTCTTCTTAGGGTTTGCTCCTGTGTTGGTTGATGCTCTTTGCCTTCATTAACACATGACGGTTAAAAGGTGCAGAAGGGCTGGGGGTCATGTAATATCACGTATTCTGCTCTTAATTAAAAATCCTGTAGTCCATGAGATATATACAGCTTGTATTAAAAAGAGTCTGCCCGAGAGTGCTGCTGTGATAACTAACTCTGTTGCAGGCAATGATTAGAGTCATTGAACACTAGGACTGGAAGTGACTCAGGAGATCAAGTCCCTGCCCTGCACTCACGGCAGGACCAAGCACTGTCTAGATCATCCCTGGCAGGCGTCTGTCCAACCTGCTCTTCAGTATCTCCAGTGATGGAGACTCCACAACCTCCCTCAGCAATTTATTCTAGTGTTTAACCACCCAGACAGGTAGGAAGTTTTTCCTTATGTCCAATCTAAACCTCCCCTGCTGGAATTTAAGTCCATTGCTTCTTGTCCTATCCTCAGAGGCCCAGGAGAACAGTCTTTCTACCTGCTCCTCCTGGTAACACCCTTTTAGATACTTGAAAACTGCTCTCATGTCCCCTCTCAGTCTATACTTTTCTAAAGTAAACAAGACCAATTCTTTCAGTCTTCTGTGACGTAGTGGGGGTACCTGGCTGGTTTCTATGCTGCTGGCTCTGGGGTAACCCCCACTGGCTGCCGTGGGTACCACGACCCAGCAAAACAGGATGAGTCACTATGCAAACCAGTATGGCCAGACACCCTCCATGGAGAGGAACAAAGGGAGGTGGAATGCTGCCCTGGCTGGGGGGCAAGGCTGGAGGAGAGTTAGTTAGTTGCGGGCTGGAAGCATGGAGGAGACAGCGTAGGGAAAGGGGCTGGAGTTTAGGGGCCCAGTCTCCCCCATCTCAAGGGGGCCTGAGGCAGCCTAGCCCAGCTCTGTGACCAGATTACATCTGTGCTGTGCTATAACCTGGAGAGGCAATAAACTTCCTCTATTCCACCGGCTGGTGCAGTCTGTTTGTGCCATTTCGGGGTACAGGAGACGGGGGACCCCCAACGCGCCATCACACTTCCCACATGAACCCCGGGAAATTTAAATCCCGCCTTCATTTGCAATTTCGAAGTGTCTAATTTACATTCCTTTTTTGAGAAAAAGGATGTAGTTTAGACACAGACAGTCATTTTTGTTGCTCTTCTATGGACCTTCTTCCATTTCTCTGCATTTTTCTTGAAATGTGGTGCCCAGAATTAGACACAATACTCCAGTTGAGGCCTGATCAGTGCCGCGTAGAGTAGAAGAATGACTTCTGGTCTCCTGCTGACAACACTCCTGTTAATGCATTCCAGAAGCATGTTTGCTTTTCTTCCCCAACAGCATCACACTGTTTAGCTTCTGATCCAGTATGACCCCCTAGATCCCTTTCTGCAGTGTTCCTTCCTAGACAGTCGCTTCCCATTCTGTATGTATGAAACTGAGTGTTCCTTTCAAAGTGGAGCACTTTGCATTTGTCCTTATCAAACTTCATCCTGTTTACCTCAGACCAGTTCTCTAGTTTATCCAGATCATTTTGAATTCTGATTCTGTCATCCAAAGCACTTGCAACCCCTCCCAGCTTGGTATAATGTGCAAACATAATAAGGGTACTCTCTATGCCATTATCTAAATTGATGATGAAGATATTGAACAGAATTGGTCCCAAAACAGACCCCTGAAGAACCCCACTTATTATGCCCTACCAGTATGACAAGTGAACCATTAGTAATTACTTTCTGAGAACAGTTATCCAGCAAGTTTTGCACCCACTTACGTTGTATTTCATCTTTTTGGTAGTTGCCCCATCTAGGTTGTATTTCCCTAGTTTATTGATAAGCAGGTCATGCGATACTGTGCTGGATGGGGAGAAGATGTGGTAAAATCATTCCAATGGCGGCGTTTGTCCCCACTTGCTATGTATTGGTGCTCCATGGGCAAGGATAGAGGTGGTGGATGCTGAGCACCAGAAATCTGCCACATTGGACAAGGGGGTGCAGCTACTCTGGGGTCTCTGGGTACAAATAACTGATAGCAAAATCAATACCACTCTCCAGAAAACCCACTGACTGCTACACTTACCTACACGCCTCCACCTTCCATCCAGCACACACCATTCCATCCATTGTCTATAGTCAAGCCCTTAGGTACTATCACATCTGCTCCAACCCCACTGACAGACCAAAAACTTTAAGATCTCTACCAAGCACTCGTAAAACTCAATTACCCAACGGTGGAATAGAAACAAATTGAAAGGGCCAGACAAACTTGCAGAAACCATCTACTTCAAGATAGGCCCAAGAAAAGCTAGTTAAACTCCAACACATCAGCCACCTACACCCTACTCTGGAACAGGATACTACACTCCGAGAGGCCCTGGGTGACAGACCTATACTCTCTAATAGACAACCACCTAACCTCAGGAAGATACTTACTAACAACCACAAGGCACAGCACATCAATACTAACTCTGGAACTTTCCCTTGTGACAAACCCCATTGCCAGATTTGTCCACATATCTACTCTGGGGACACCATCACTGGACCTAACTATGTCAGTTATACGATCAAGGACTCATATTCCTGTTCATCCAGCAATGTGACTTATGCCATCATGTGTCAGCAGTGTCCCTCTGCAATGTATATTGACAGACTGCTCAGTCACTTTGCCAAAGAATCAATGCCCACAAATCTGACATCTTCCAAGAGAAAATCCTATTCGTCTACATTTCAGTCTACCTGGGCATTCCCTTAGAGACCTGACAACATGCATCTTACTTCAGAAAGACTTTAACACTAGATTACAGAGAGAAACTTCAGAACTTTCATTCATGCTTAAATTTGACAGGTTACAAATGGGCCTTAAGAAAGATGCTAGTTACCTACACATTACAAAGACAGCTTCCCCAACTATTGATAGTCCTAGTAACTGCTGATTAGCCACTCACTGACTTAAAATAAGCTATTTCCTCCTTCCCTCTCCCCCGCCCCACCTTTTGTTCTACAATCTGATTTGTTAGTTTATAATGTGCTCACCCTCTTCATTGTATTCCGTTGTTATATATGGTCACACCAATTCTCTTTCAGAATAGGATTTGGCGAAGTGGGTCTGGCCTAGGAAAGCTCACCACCTAACAACTATCTTGTTAGTCTTTAAAGTGCTATTATATTTTTCCTTTAGTTTTACCATGCTACCACAGTGCATTTGCTAGACCTGTGCCTTAGGGAAAAGAATTGACCCATAGTGATTCAAAAGTGACTTTGATTCCATTTCGCTTCCTGTACAAGTCAGTCACACTTTGTTTGGCTCCAGTAACCCTATGTCAAATATTTACTAGGCTCTCATCAGAATCAACATTATAGCTGGGCAAACCTCTCCATGCAAACCCTGTTTTTCACTTGCTTACAAGTTGTATGAAGCATCCCGGGTTCAGCCAGGCATAGGAACAAGCCTCTATTGCCGTCTGCCTCTTGTCTACACTTTTGCAGCTTCCTCAACAACGGCTGGTCTGAGTCCCATGCTGGCCACAATCTCCTGTCCCTCAGGATACTGATGCCCCCTCTATGGCCTCCTTGAGACCCCATCATTGAGATTCCCATCTAGATGTAGAGGCTGAAGGAGATGGACAATTACAGGGCTCTCCACTAATCTCCCCTTTCCAGACTCCAGCATATAGTACGCTCAAGGCTCCAGCTGACTTCTCAATTGTACACAGATCTACATCCGATGTATACCCATCCCCAGACAGAACCTGAAAAGGCCAGGTGCCAGGAGAGCTCTTTCAGAGTCATCACCTATGTGTTTCAAACCTCTGACTTCCTCTGCATCCCTTTGTACCTCTAGCACTAACCATAATCGCAACACAGTTCTGCAAGAGCCTCTCTCGCTATCTTCTGTTTCTTTTTGTGACCTCTGTAGTTTATTACAGAATGTTAGTCTAATGCATACAGGATCACTTCATGATATAAAACATAGTTACATGTTTCCAACAGAGTATATGCTCAGTGCTGTATAATATCCAAAAATAAACTGAAAGCTCTTTAACTTGGGGATTCTCTACAAAATAGATATCCTGTGGATCATTGGCTTTTAAATTTAAAACAGTTTTGATGCTGTAATGCAAGCCCCAAACACGAGGTAGAGCAGCTAGCACAGAAATATTCTGTTCAAAATAGCAGGTTAAAATGAACATGTTGCACTGTGGTGGAAGGAGAACAGCAAAAGATTTTTAGCATTTTAAGTTTTTCCATGAATCTGTTAGTTTTGCTTTATTCTACTTTACTATTGTTAAATTAGCACTCAACAAAAGTGGGAGAAAAGTAAAGAAGTAAATTGTATTTCCCCATGATTTCAAAGTAACACATTTCAAAAGTTAACATTTGTTTTCAAACTTCAAGAGGAGGAAAACGTCAATGAAAATAGCACTTTTCAATCAGCAGAGAATAAATACAATATATTTATTCTCTATCTCAGATGGTTTAATTTGCAGATTACTGTGCAAATTACTAAATTTCTAATTATGCTACACAACTAAAAACATTAGCGCTAAGTGTGGCTGCTTCATATACCCTGTTTCTTGTTCCTTACATTAGTCTCATCTTTTCTGTCCTAGGACTCATGAATTAGAAAAAAAAATCAGCTGGCGAAAAACCCTCAGAGATTATCATCTGCAAAAGAAATTAATAGAAATTCTTCCAAAAGACCTAGAAATTATCTTGGATGAATCAGTCTCCCAATCCAGTTTCATAGAGGAGGAATATGATCTCTTGGATAAAACAGAGGAGGACCCCAAGAGGAAACACTGTTGATTCTGATGCAGGAAGTTTTATTTCCAGTGAGTGAACAAGGCATCCAAATAGATGATGACAGCATGGAATGTCAGATGGCAAGCAACTGCATTAAAAAAATTGCCTCAGAGAAAGAAATGCTAAAGCTCTTCAGGGATTTATGGAAAATCCTGGCTAATGTGGGAAAAGAACTGTGTCGAATGAGAGGTCAGGGAAGATATCCCTGCTGAGAAATATAAATCTCAGCTGAAAGATAAGATTTTGCAATTACACAGACAGAATAAATGTGATCTTATTAATGGTTTGACTAGACTCAAATGCTGTACAACATCTACTTCCATTAGAGAAACACTATTTTCTGAAATGGATCAAATTTCAGCTGGATCACACTGACAGAAGGAATTGTTCTGAACCTACAGGCTGAATACAAAGAGAAATGCAAGTCTCTCAGATTAGTTCTGCCATTTCTTTACAGGTTGAGATTCCATGTGAAAGTTGGGGAAGTCCCAGGAGGCTGTACACCCCATGGTTAAAGGCTGCAATACCCGGATAGAAGATTAGCTGCATTTCTGGCCCAGTTATAATTGGGACAGTGCACCATGATCAGAAGTTAGCAAATCCCATGCCATTAATGGTGCACTTGTAAAGCTCCCTCTCCCCTTCCTCTGCCCTGACTCCACCCTTCACCTACAGTCTGTCTCCTCACCTCTGCTCCATTTGGCTCATGCCATCATCTCCTTTCCCTCATTCCCCTGTTCCTGACGACAAAGCTCTTCAGAGTGACTGGTGGAACTTGCCATCTAGACAGTAACTTGTAGCAGCTCAGGGTTCCAGTGCAGAAAGAAACCTACTGAAAAGAACCAGGATTCTAAAAGAAGCTCAAAGAAGGTGCTGCTGGCACAGAGCAGAACCTCATTCTCTCCCCCATATCCATCAGGAAATAAATGGTCTTGGTGGCTAAAGACTAGGACAGGTGGGTTCTGTTCCTGGTTCTGAGATGAGCATGTGGGATAGTGGAACAGACGTGCTGGGAAGAAGATTTCTGGGTTCCATTTCCAGCTCTGCCACTGAACTGCTGTGTTAGTTGGGTAATTTCTCTTAACCTCCATATGCTTCAGTTTGTCGTGTAAAAGAGGGGATCGAGAATCTGACCCACCTCTCAGCAGATTATGCTGCCTAATTCAAGAACGTTCATAACGTGCTCAGAAATACCCTTTCTAAACGTCTTCCAATCAGAGTAAGTTGTTATGATTATTATTAATTTGGTAAGAAGTGTGTTGGGGCGGGGCAGGGCAGAAACGTTGGTTCCTACAAACATGAAGGGTACGTCCAGGGGCCAGATGTAGCCCACCTAACACTTCAATCCGGCCTGTGGACTGCATCTGGCTGCTTTCTATTTATATCCTGCTGCCTCTGCCCCCGAGTTTCCAGGCAGTGGCTCAGGCAGCAGGATCCTTTTTAAAAGGCTTGTGGCTCACGGCTATAGTGCTAACCCAGCAGGAGTCAGAGCTGCGATGCCTTTAAATAGCCGCAGAAATCGTGGGCAACTGCCAGGCACTGCAGTAGCAGTAAGGCCATGAGCCCTTTGCTGTGTTTTCATTCAAAGCCTCTGGCCCCAGACAACTCTGGGGAGAGACAAGTCTCCAGCCCTGCCCATTCTGCCCAAAGCCCCAGCCCTTCATGAGGTGGAGCCAGCCATGACCCCATCCCAAAATTTGTAAAGTGCCCCCCTGCAAAAGTTACTGGTCCCCCCAATAGACCACCACCCTATTGTGAACAGCCTCATCTCTACAAGATGCCATATAAGAGTCACCAACGTCTGAAAGCTTGTTCCTAAATGAAAGTAAACCCTGCCTCTCCCCACTCACTAACACTGCGGTCTAGTGCTAAAGGGCCAGCCGGATCTGCATGATAGAAATCCTCTTCTTTCTTAGGGTACAGCCGCACTGCAAGCTTATTTTGGGAAAAGCTATTCCAGAAGATCTAGAAAGAGAGCTTCAAACAGTTCTGAAGTGGCCTGACACAGGGCAGACTCATCACCATGATGCCTCCAGTCTTGGGAATTAGCTTGCTTGGCTCTCCGGACACTTCCCTCTAGCTGGGGGCTCCCCATGTTTCTCTTTGTTCCTGGCATCCTCCCCAGGACACTGCCCTCCAGCAGGGCCCACTCCAGTGTCTGAGCCCCCTTCCAGAGGTTGGTGTTTATCCTGCTTGCACTTCAGGGTCCTCCCTTCCCAGGGCACCCCAATCCCTTCACCCAGGTCCCCTGCACCCCCCTTGCCTCAGTGACCCACTGCCAGTCTGCATCTAGCCCTGAGGGGCAAACTACAGTCTGGAATGGCCACTCAGCGCTGGCAAAGCAGTGTGGACCTGCTGCCCCTGCCTAGCATGGCTGCCTCACTACCTCACAAGTAGCCTAAGGCCTTGCTTCAGGCTCTGCAGCCTGGGGCCTTGCTTGGCAACCGCTTCCCCAGATCTGCCCTACCTCCAGGAAGCCACCTGCTTCCCTGGCAGTCAAGCCCCTACTACTCTCTCTCCACACCACCACTCAGTTCTCCCTCTGCCTCCTGGAGTCCTCCTTTATATGGCCACCAGCTGGGCCCTGGTTAGCTAGAACTGCCTCAGCTGGGGCTTTGCTCGCAGCCCTTGCTCAAGGCTGGGGTTTTGCCCTTAAAGGGCAGGTGCAGGGCAAATGCCCCGTCACAGGCTCACAGCAAAAAAATATTATCCACCCCGTATTAATGCATCCCAGAATCATGTTTGCTTTTTTTGCAGCAGTGTCACATAGTTGACTCATGTTTAACTTGTGGTTCACTATGACCCCTAGATCCCTTTCAGCAGTACTCCTTCCTAGATCCCTTTCAGCAGCATTGCCTCTCCAACAAATTCCTGCAGTCTAGAAGTAGCTTCAGTGCCCGCTGGACACCCACCGCCCTGTGCCAGGCATCACACACTCTGGGGGCCAAAGACACGTCCGAGGGGTGGGCAGCATTTGGGAGCCAGCAGGAAGAGGGAAATGAGGACACACTTGTCATGCAGTTTGCCCTCTGATCCAGTTGGTAGCTGTGCTGCAGACAGGAACGTAACCTCAGCCAAAGCCCTGGCACTGGGGGCCCCACGCTGACCTCACGTGTTGTTGAGCTGTGGGGTGCCGACCAGCGCTATGCTGGAGAGCCCCTTCGCATCACACTGCACCCAGCACCCGTCCTGGTCCCGGTGGCTCTGTCCGGCTGTGGAGCGGTGGAGCTTAGATCAGGCTCAGCATCCTTGTGCTGGCCAGGCCCGACTCCATGTGGCCGGTTGGCAGCTGCCTTCCAGAGTAACATCCTGTTCCTGCTTTAGCTGGCGGAGCTGCAGCTGGGCTTTGCCTGGGCTAGGGCCTGACAGGTGCAAACCAAGCTCCAGAGGCGACTCGGTCCCTCCCAGCAGGGGAAAGTTTCAGGTTGGGCTTCGCTGGCTCCGCCCCGGAGCCTGAATGGAACCTTCTGGCCAGACAGAGCCTGGGGGCCGGGCGGCGCCCGAGAGCGACAGCCGCTCTCTGGGGGGGCGTGCGCTGGGCGGTGCGCTTGGAACCCGGCGCTGGCTGGTGCTGGGGGTGAGCCAGCGGGGGGGTGAGCCACTGGCACCCAGCCGAGCACCGTGTGTTGGGCTGGACGGGGCGCGTCGGTCTCTGCTAAATGCCCCCCCACATTCACGCAGGCTGCAAACTGCGCAGGATCAGCATCCTCCCAACCTCCCCTCTCCGCCCCATGGCCGGCGGGTCCAGCAGCCTTCCTGCTTGTGGGGATTTGGCCCACCCCATGGCCACCCATGGACCCGGGGCCCATTGACCCAGCTGGGATCTGGCCCCCTGTCTCCAGTTGAGCTCCGGGTGCTTATCATAGAATAATAGGACTGGAAGGGACCTCAAGAGGTCATCGAGTCCAGCCCCCCGCCCTCAAGGCAGGACCAAGCTCCACCTACACCATCCCTGACAGATGTCTATCTAACCTGTTCTTAAATATCTCCAGAGAGGGAGATTCCACCACCTCCCTTGGCAATTTATTCCAATATTTGACCACCCTAACAGTTAGGAATTTTTTCCTAATGTCCAATCTAAACCTCCCCTGCTGCACTTTAAGCCCATTACTCCTTGTCCTGTCGTCAGAAACCAAGAGGAACAAATTTTCTCCTTCCTCCTTGTGACACCCTTTTAGATATTTGAAAACCGCTATCATGTCCCCCCCTTAATCTTCTTTTTTCCCCCTTAATCTTCTTTTGGCACTGCCTGATTGCTGCTCCTCATTCCAGCCCGTGAGTGGAGCCCCCCCCACCCTGTGCCTGGCTGGGGGTCTGTGTGGGAGGTTAAACACTGCTGGGTCCATTTGCCCTGGGGTAAGAGACTGGGGCTTCCACAGTCCCACCTGAGCAGGCAGCCACTCCAGCCCCATTTCCATGGGGCACTGGTCTGTGCCACTGCCTGCGGCCTTGTGCAAATGGGCACGGAGCCCTCTCAACCTCCCTGGCACAGGATGATGGACGGTGACTCCCTGTACCCTGCCCTGGGGCCCAGCACCAAGAGGCAGGAGAGCAGGTTTCACACGGCAGGGAGAATTACTGCTCCTCGGCCTCGTCTTGTTCGGAGCCTTCCCTGTCTGCCGCAAGGGAAAGGACGGTCAGGGAGCGGTGGGAGCTGCAAAGTGCCCCAGTCACCTTTGTACTGCATTGCCGCTGACACACGTCTCCAGCAAGTACCAGATCCCCCCACGAACTGACAGAGCAGCTGGGTCTTGCTTAGTGGAGGTTGGTCAGAAAGGGCTTAGGCCCTGCAATGGGGTTCACTCCCCAGGGCAGCGCCACCTGCTGGTTGCCCCAGGAATTAGTTTGCAGAGCTCAGATGCCCTCTTCTGAGGGTGCCTTGTCTGTCAGGAGATCCCCGCCCCCACTCTACAGGTGCTGCAGGGTCTTCTTTATGACTCAGCCATGCCACACACTGGGTGCCCCCTTTCGAGGGGAGGGGCACATATCTCACAATACTGCAAGACCCAGAACCCACCATTCCTGGTCCCACCCCAGGGCTATCAGATTTTGCTGCCTCGTCCTAACTCCCTCCACCATTATTAAGGGCAAAGCAGGAAACACAATAACAGTAGCTCAGCTGCAGAGTGGTGGACTGTAGGAGCGGCTCAGCAAGTTACCCCTGGGTGTCTGGTTCAACTCCTGCTCGAAGGAGAGTGTCTTTTTCCTCCCCTGCTCAGGCAGAGCGAGAGAAGAAAGGCAGCTTTTGTCTGCGTGAGGCTGCTCCCCGAAAAGCAGAGCGCCCTGAGCCCACCGCAGCCAGCTCCTCAACAGTCACAGCCCCCACCCCTGGGAATTTCTGTTGTCCCTCAGTGGGACCCACCGTGCATGGAGGGGAGGGGGCAGGGCTAGGCCAAGGGAAGGTTCTGCCTCCTGCCTTCCTTCCCAGTAGCTTTCCAGTACAAGCCAGCTGTGGGTGTCCGCGCTGCCCCGGGCCTGGCTGTGGGATGGGAGAAGAGTTACCTGGGCGGGGGGGCTGGTCTCTGGATGGAGGCCTGAGTGTATTGTGATGTCATGTGTGACAGCAACAAAGACTGTGGCTGCAGCGTTCTTGTCCTGCCTCCAGTCCAACTGGCTGGCAACGGCCGGCGCCCAAGGATCCGAGAGACGAGAACTGAGCCTCTGTCAAGAACCTCAGGCAGCCGCTGTCCCCGCGGGCGCTGGAGAGAGGATGAGTCTGTACAGAAGGTAATTCCCGGAGCCTTTCCCAGCCCACCGCAGAGATTGGTGCCTCCTCGGCCTAGGGACGGGTGGGGGCTGGGGCTGCAACAGGCGCTTCCCAACACTCCGTTTTGATTTGACTCAGAGCATCTTCCCCTCTCCTCCTGCTTCAGCCTTTCCCGCGCTCCTGAGGCAGATGGGGATGATTTTCTCTCACTGCTGACTCGTGGGGGCGAATTTCCATGTTTCTTACCTAACGGGAACATCACAAAACTTGAGTAGAATTTGGGTTTATGTCTCCATGACGCTTATTCCTCTTGGAGGTGCCCCTAATGCATCCCCGGCCCTCAGGGTGGGCAGAGAAATGTTTGGTCTCAAGTAATGATTGTCCAATATCCGTGTGTTCGGACAACATCCAGCTCAGAATGTGCAGACTTGAAATAACAAGGTGCCATTTGAATTCTAGTGAAAATGATACCGCTCTACTGCCAGGGCCAGGCTCTCATGTGGGTAGTTCTCTCCGAAATGCAAAACTCCATACAAATTCCTCTCTACCCCCTCCAGACTATAAAATATCTCTGTAAATAACCAGTGAGGTTCCATTCTAGGCAACGGATTTAAATAAACTGCTACCTCATTTTGTCATGCGTCTTGGGTGTGATTTCTTTATCATTTTTTTGGTGACCTACGTTCTGATTTGATGTTCTAAGTAGTGTGTAAAGCTCTTCATTGAATGTTCTCTGGTTCTTTCCCCCATGCTAATAGGTTCCAGATTTTGAAATACTTGACAGGAATGAAATGTCTGTTCAGCTGATAATCCGTCCTTCCGGTGCTTCAAAGCTGCTACTTAACAAGCTTTTATTTCTCTTACTGGCTGTGACGGACCGGGTCATGTCTGGGCACAGCTAAGGGCGTCCGCTTAGGGCGAATTGCTCAAATCCGGGGTTCCTTACAGCCCCCGACTGGCGACCTCTCCACACAGGCCACGAACCAGTCTCACTGAGCGCTTCAGCTGCCTGCCTGAAGCCTCCCGAGCAAAACCCCTCCGACACCCCAGCAATATCCGTGCCCCAGATGGCCCCGGGCCTATACACAGGTGGGGGGTCCTAGCACCCAATCCCACCTACCCCGAACAAGTCCTGTCCGGTTCCAAGAAACCAGCCACAGATCCCTGGTCAATTTACCCTCTGGATCTTACCCACAAATCACGCTGGGCCAATCCTTTAGAATCTAAAACTAAAGGTTTATTAACACAAGAAAGAAAAGCCTGAGAGTAAGGTTATTAAAGTACAGTACGTTACATGCACCGAATCTCCCAGTTCTCGATGCAGGCTCTAGCAGAGGTGTTGCAGCTGCTGGTTTAAAAGTTCTTATTGCACATCCTGAGATCAGGATGGGTTCACAGGTCTTCCGGGCTCTTCAATCCCTGCAGTGCTGCCTCTGGGATGAAGTGCTGAGCTGAGAACCAAAATGGCATCGACCACATGGCCTCTTTATACCTCCTTCCTGGCCTCTTCTTGTATGTAGCAAGTCACCTGGTCAGAGGCCAATCTCTATGTTTCCTGCTGGCTGCCCTCAGGTGACAAATCCCATTCTTTGGGTGTGTCCATAGCCTATTGAGAGTCATTGTTCCACAGGGCTTTGCTACTCAGCCTGTCCATAGCCATGCTTAACCACATTCACAGAAATATTCAGCTTCCACACAGATTACAGATTCCTACCTACACACATAGACATTAAACACTCACATAAATAGCGTACATAAGATCAACAAACAACAATCTCCCACTCAACACCCCACATGGCTCCCCCCACACCAATTTCTTGGGCCAACACCCCCACCTAGGGGTGCACCAGCGATCTGGCTGCTTCCCTCCAATTCAGCAACGTGACACCCCCAACGCAAAATTGATGCAGGAAGTGATGCCAGTAACATCACTGAGGGCATCACAGGCCTCCCCCGTCAAAATGGTGGTGTGCCTCAGTTTCCTTCTTACACAGGGCCTTCTGGCTGGAACCCTTTTTGTCCTGTAAGAAGTTCCAAAACCAGTTACAATTGTTAACCATGAAAGAGCAACATCACAATGTCCCCTTACATACCGTCTGTCGTTTGGTACATCTCCAGACAGATTACATGGTATTTTCATAAGCTCATGCACACTGTATACCGTTACAATTCTCTGCAACAATAATACATTGGTTACAAGAATTAACATCAGTAACAAAAACAATCCTATATCAGGTGTATATTGACATTCCCCATCATGCCCCTTCTTTGGCTCCACACCATTGCAGTTTTTTCCCTTCAGGTTCAACCTGCAAATCTTCTTGGCCAAAGCAAGTCCTGCCCCTCCCTCTTGTCCTCTGGGCTCCAGGCCTGAAACCTCTGGCCAGACCAAGACAAAGGGCTGGCTGGGCGTGACTCCCTGGCTCACAATGGCCCTGGAATTCTCCCCCTTCCCCCACTCAGTGGGGTAACAGCAGTAAGCTGTAGACTCCCAAGTCTCTCCTCTGTCCCTCTCTAACCTCTGTTTCCACATGGAACCAGATATCAACCTCCCTGATTGAGTATGAGTGTCCACAGTGTCCAGAGATAGGAGCATAACTGCCATCTCCTGCATCCTAGGGAGAGTGACCACACAGCTGTTCTGCTCTGCATACTTGGCTACACAGTCCTTCTCCTGAATCTGAGACACTAAGTTCCCTCTCTCCTCATTCACCTGGGAACAATCCTGTCCCACACACACTGACTTCCCAGCAAGCTGGTCACCCACAGTCACTGGGTTAGCAGCCTGCTCCAGTTCTCTGGCTGTTCCTGCCTCATCTGGAACAACCCTCAGTCCCTCTGAGACCTCTCCAACACCATCCACACTGGGTTTCCCTAAACCCAAGTCATTGGAGTCACTGCTAACAGACAAATTCTGTCTGTCAGGCACCAAAACAAGTGCCTCACACAAGAAGCTGCTGCCGTTTACAGGCAGAGCTTTCTCCTGAATGCCTTCTCCCAGCAAGGCCCTGTCACCTCCCTCAGTCACAGCAAACTGCTTGCTACAAGCACTGCCAGGACTCTCCTCCCTATGAGCTTCCTTAAGCAGCAGTTCACCCTTCCCTGGCTCTGCAGCAGCCTTGCCCTGCTGAGCCACAACCAATTCCTCCTGCAATTCCCTTACTCCCTGGGTCATCTCTGGCCCCTCTGGTGGATTCACAGACAATCCCCTCTCAGGCACACAGACAGACCCACAAGAGACAGGGTCGGAAGCACCTTCACTCCCTGTGCAACTCTCTAGATGGCTGTAAACGGCCACACCATCATTAGGCACCAGAGTTAACACACCCTCATTCTCTTCTTGTGCCCGGGCTAAGGGGTCTCTCTGCTCCCACAGAGTCGCTCCCCCCTCTGCCAGCAACACAGCAGCATCAGGCACAATATCAGGGTCACCACTGTCTGGTCTCTGGGGTTCTGGTAAAACACTGACTGACTCTACCTGAGTCACCTCATCCCTCTCCCCAGCAGACACAAACCTTGGGCCACCCCCTTCCTGGGCCTTAGCCATATCCAGACCCGACTCTGGGACAACAACACTGCTCTCAGCCTTCACAGGCTGTGGGGCACCTTCCTCAGACACAGGAAGAAACTCTTCCCCACACACAGCCAGACAACCAGAGACAGCTTCTCCCTTGTCCCAACACCCCTGGCTAATCTCAGGCATATAGCTAGCCACTGAGACAGCTTCCTTTACTGCCCCACTGCTACTTCCACCAGCCAAATTGCCAGCTTGCACACACTGTGCTTCACACAAGTCAATTTCAGCTTGTGCAGGTTCAATTCCACAAACCTCACCAGCCACCAACTCCTCAACTAAAACTTCACTCTGGCCAGCCACTCCAGGCTGCCCCAGAGAAACATTTCCCTGATTTCTGGGCTCTTCTTGCCCTGGTTCTGATTCTAGCCTCACCTCTGAGGCATCAGACGGGCCCTCACCCACAGGCTCACATATAGAGACACTTTCCCCTTGGTTACAGGGAGACTGACCAGCTTCAGGAAACTTTCCACACCCACATGCACCCCCTTCCCAAACCTCCCTGTTAGCTACAGGTAACACAAAAGGTTTGCATTCATACATGCTTTGGGGTTGGGTCATCACATCAGCTGGGTAAAATACGTCTGCCATATCATAAGCATACCCCATACCCACAGAGTTATACATTGAACCTTCAGGAGGATACAGTCTCTTGTTCTTTTAGTCTCTTAAGCTGGAGGTCAAGTCTAGCATTTTCCTCCTTGGCTAGGGCCATCTTCTTTGCATGCTCTGCCTCTTCCCTCCTCTGTCTCTCAGCATATTCTGCCTTTTTCTCCTCAAGTTCCCAATCCATCTCCTTCTGTCTCTTAGCAATTTCTTCATCTGCCTTCCGCCTTCTTTCAGCAGCCTCCTTGCCTTGCTTCTGCTCCTTTTCATCCACATCTCTGGTTAATAACAGCACTACCAGATCTAGTTTAGAGGCCCTTTTCCTAAAGGCAATGCCTCTCCCCAAGCACAAATCCTTCAGAGCACTTTTGCTCAGACTCTCATATAGTTCCGGGATCATCGCAGCGGCTCTTTAATCACCCAAACTCTCAACACCAAAAATCAAATTTAGACAGCGTGGGGTCCTGATCCCAAAGCTCAATTGACCAAGATCTGTGGATCCTGCCGACTACGCCACTGTGACGGACCGGGCCATGTCTGGGTACAGCTATGGGCGTCCGCTTAGGGTGAATTGCTCAAATCCGGGGCTCCTTACAGCCCCCGACTGGTGACCTCTCCAAACAGGCCACGAACCAGTCTCACCGAGCGCTTCAGCTGCCTGCCTGAAGCCTCCCGAGCAAAACCCCTCCGACACCCCAGCAATATCCGTGCCCCAGATGGCCCCGGGCCTATACACAGGTGGGGGGTCCTAGCACCCAATCCCACCTACCCCGAACAAGTTCTGTCCGGTTCCAAAAAACCAGCCACAGATCCCTGGTCAATTTACCCTCTGGACCTTACCCACAAATCACGCTGGGCCAATCCTTTAGAATCTAAAACTAAAGGTTTATTAACACAAGAAAGAAAAGCATGAGAGTAAGGTTATTAAAGTACAGTACGTTACATGCACCGAATCTCCCAGTTCTCGATGCAGGCTCTAGCAGAGGTGTTGCAGCTGCTGGTTTAAAAGTTCTTATTGCACATCCTGAGATCAGGATGGGTTCACAGGTCTTCCGGGCTCTTCAATCCCTGCAGTGCTGCCTCTGGGATGAAGTGCTGAGCTGAGAACCAAAATGGCATCGACCACATGGCCTCTTTATACTCCTTCCTGGCCTCTTCTTGTATGCAGCAAGTCACCTGGTCAGAGGCCAATCTCTATGTTTCCTGATGGCTGCCCTCAGGTGACAAATCCCATTCTTTGGGTGTGTCCATAGCCTATTGAGAGTCATTGTTCCACAGGGCTTTGCTACTCAGCCTGTCCATAGCCATGCTTAACCACATTCAGAGAAATATTCAGCTTCCACACAGATTACAGATTCCTACCTACACACACAGACATTATACACTCACATAAATAGCGTACGTAAGATCAACAAACAACAATCTCCCACTCAACACCCCACATGGCTCCCCCCACACCAATCTCTGGGGCCAACACCCCCACCTAGGGGTGCAGCAGCGATCTGGCTGCTTCCCTCCAATTCAGCAACGTGACACTGGCTTTGATGGGAGCAGAGGGTTACTCATTCTCAACTGGGCCCCTGTCTGTAGCCAGAGTCCCAACATTCTGAGCACAGAGCTGTGGGGTTTAAGAGCAGGCCCCACTAAGAAGCATAGAAAATAGATGGTGACCAGTGTTTCTGCTAAGACAGTCCTGGGCAAAATACGGCCTGTGCACTGGGTCTGGCCCACGGAGGCAGCAGGGAGCCCCAGCCAGGCTCCCCAGTTAGCCACGCGAACCAGGCAGAAACACAGAGAGGAGGGGGGATGTTTTAGGAGCCTCCCCGCCCTCAGCATATTCCCATTTGCCAGTTTCTGGCAGAAACTAGCCAATGCAAACTGCTTGTTGGAATATCATGCAGCTAATAATACCCCAACCCCCCACCCCCCGGCTCAGTTATCCATGAAGCACATGGCCAGGTAGGCAGGCTAGTCTCTTGGCCACAGCCTGCTTCTGGCACCACAGCCCTTTCCTGCCCCAACTCTTTGCCCCTTCCTCTCAACATACCCAAACTCCCTGTCCCCCTTTGCATCCATCCCCCCTCCCAATCTCCTTCCCCAGATCACAATCCCCTCCTACCCAGGTCACATCCCAAAGCCCTGCACTCCAGTCCCCTGCCCTAGGTCACAATTTTTTGGTAACCTAACTTCTGATTCAATGATAGCGTGTCAAACTTCTCATTGAATGGTCACTGGTTCTTTTCCACATGCTAATGAGGTCCAGATTTTGAAATGCTTGACAGGAATTACATGGATTTTCATCTGATAATCCGTCCTTCCGGTGCTTCAAACCTGCTACTTAACAATCTTTTATATCTTTTACTTGGTTTGATGGGAACAAAGAATTATTCACTTTGACCTTGGCCCCTCGCTGGCTGTGGGGTTTGAGGTCAATATTGAGGTCATGGGCACTTGTTCAGATGTGTGGCACCCACAGGTTACTAACAAATATCTTAGATATATTTAAAATATTACGGAAGAAAGAATACTACAGGAAGGGAAAATTGACAAGGTGCCTGAATTTAAATATTTGTTGAATATGAAATTAAAACCAAAGAAAATAAATATTGCAAAATGTTCAGTAACCATTTGGTATCTTAGAAGTTTCTCTTCCTTTGAGACATAACTCAAAATTAACCTTTTTCGTGACATACCAAACAAATTCTGTTATCATTCCTATTAACACGTGAAAAGAAATAGTTGTTACAGTTTATGCTTGAAATTAAAGATGATGTCTCTTGGCTTTACACATGTGAAAAAAAACATGAGCATCTTTCTATGGGCAAAAAGTGCATCGAGAGAATGTTGTTGTTGTGACTTGTGAAACATAAAATTAAACTTTTGGTTTTGACACAGAAAATTCCTTCTTTTCTTTGCTCTATTTAGAAGACCACTAATCACAGCTTCTAGCTGATGATGGGCAGTTAGTTGCTGCTAGTCATCATGATGAACCTTTTCTTTTCTGCCGTTCCAATTCTTCCAGTGTTGCTACACAGCGTCAGGGTTTCCATCTCCCTCAGGGTATGTCTACACTACAGCGTTATTTCGAATTAACTTAATTCAATTAGTTCATGAGAATTAAGGTAATTCGAAATAACGCATCTAGACACAAAAACTAATTCGAATTGGAATTTTTCTAATTCGAAATAGCACGTCCACATTGAGTGGACCCTGAATCGAAGGTAAGGCTGGCTGGAACCAGTGCCAGCAGGGCATCAGGGTCGGACTTAGTGTGTGGGGCTGCTGCCTCAGGTTAGCCGAGGGCTGTGCTTAAAGGGACCCGACCCCCCATCTTGGACAGACAGTTCTCAGGTTTCTCTGCTTGCTGGTGTACCTCGCTGAGGGACAGCAAAGCATTTGTGTCTCGGAGTGCTCTGCCTGCCCTCACTCGGGACACCACGGCACTCTGCAACATGGAACCAGACCTGCCCCCGGGGACTCTGCTGCGTCTCGCGGACACGTTGACAGCAGCCTGGCTGCACTGTCTGCAGGCTGCCATCCAGGAAGACCATCGAGGGGCTGTCAGGATCCAGGGGGCCCTGCGGGAGAGCTTCCACCCTGAGGAGCGCTAACAGTCTCCCCGGTCTGCCCCACCGGGGGCTTGTGCCCCATTCCCCCCTCTCGTCCTTCCACTTACCCTTCCCTAGCCCGCCCTTCCTGATGTCAAATAAAAGACACGTATTTTCAAAAATAACAACTCTCTTTATGGAACACAACTGGGGAGGGGGAATGAAACTGTGGGGAGACGGGGGAAAGGAGGCGGGAGAGGACAGGAGAGAGGGTAGGAGAGGGGAGGGAGAAAACTGGGAGGAGGGAACTGGAAGGGGGAAGCAAGGGGAAGAAGGGGGAGGGGAAGCTCAGGGATCAGGGGTGGGGGTCTCACTGGGCCAACCGCCTCCCAGCATGGCGAGGGAGGGGGCCTCGGCATCCCCGGGGTGATGGGGAGGAGGGTGCAGAGGTTGAGGTGGGGGGTGTGGATATTGAGGAGGAGGGTGTAGAGGTTGAGGAGGAAGAGGGGGGAGGGGGGCAGGAGTGGGAGGAGGGACAGAAGTTGGGGGGCAGCAGGCGCAGGACCGGCACGGGGCACCATGCTCTGCAGCAGGACCTGCAGGTGACAGTTCCTCGCTCGGTCCTCTGCAAGGTGCTCCCGGTGGAGCTTCAGGTCCTTCAGCATCCAGGCCTGGACAGTGCGGTGCAGGGCTCGCAGGGCCCCCAGGGGCTGGTCCCAGTACTCCTGCCGTGTGGTGGGGGTCCAGAGCAGGCTGCAGGTGCGGGAGCATGTCCCGGGCGGAGTGGTATGAGCAGCTGGTGCAGCTGTAGAGAAAGAAAAGAAGTGGTCAGTTCTCCCTGGGGACACAGTGGATGATGTGACCGTGCCCTGCACCGTCAGAGCCGCTGTGCTTGCACAGAGGCCATGGTCAGGATGTCTGGCTCTCCCCGGGACTGGGAGCTGCCCCAAGATGGCACCCAGGCCCCTGTGCCGTGTATAGTGTGGCCGGGGTGGGGGGGAGATGTCCCCTGCTTCTGTGCAGAGGGGGCGTGTGAAGGGAGAGCGTCCTGCTGGGTCCCACCCCGGGGTTGGGAGCGTGTCAGGTCTCTTCACACACGCATGTGCCTATTGGGCCATGGCCCCTGGGTGTCATGCAGCTGGAGCCACCTGCCCAAGGGTGGCATGGCGCGTGCTTGCACGTGCACAGGTGGCTGTGTGATCCGTGGGAGGCGTGGCCCCCATGCGCCGTCCCTGGTCTCCCCCCCGCCTGCCGTCCCCCCCGGGCAGGGGACAGTGCTAGCACTTACGTGGTATGGCCTCCCTGGACGACCCTGCCGACTGCGGTGCCGGAACAGCTGGGGGTGGCCCCTCTGGTGTGCCCGGGTCAGGGCCCTCCAGTCCCGGCTCGCTGCCTCCTGGGCTGGCGTGGACTGCCCCGCCCCCCACGAGTTGGTCGAGGGTGGGGAAATAGGGGCAGGTGGCAGCCCCTGCTGCGGCACCGCCCCTGGTGGCCCTAGCGTACCCTGCTGCAGCTCTTTGACTTTCAGGCGCACCTGCTCCTGGGTGCGCCTGTGTCCCTTTCGGGCCAGGGTGGCCGCTATGTGGCCATAGATGGCCGCGTTCCTCTGCCTAGTGCAGAGATCATGGACGTTGGGGGCCTGCCCCAAACCTCAATGAGGTCCATGACCTCTGCACTAGTCTAGGAGGGTGCACACCGTCTACGGCCCCTGGCTGGCCCCTGGGTGCTGGGGGACTGGGCCTGGGAGAGCTGGCTGGCACTGGCTGCCTGGCTCATCCTGGGGCCACTGGGTCAGGGGCAGAGACTGCTGGCAGGCCTGGCTCCGGTAAGTGCCATCTGGCAAGAGTCTACCTCTTTAAGGGCCCCGGGGCCGGGGCAGAGGAGAGGAGTTTTCCTGGTTTGGCCCACAGTGGCCACCAGGGGGAACTGGGAAGGGCTGGAGGCCCTGTAATTCAAAATAAGTGTCTACACAGCACTTATTTTGAGTTAGCTATTTCGAATTAGGCATTATTCCCCATAGAATGAGGTTTACCAAGTTCGAATTAAGCAGTTTGTATGTATAGATGCTATGAAAGTTAATTCGAACTAACGGCCATTAGTTCGAATTAACTTTGTAGTGTAGACATATCCTCACTGGCAGAGAGAAAATTGATCCTCGTTAGCATACCCAGGTGATCTTTCTATCTGGTTCATAATTTAGTTTCAATATTGCCCATGTATGTACCAGTTGTGACACTACACTGCATTGTCCTGCATTCTGTCACATGAAAGTCACCATTTCCTGCAAATTTGTCATCATCTTTGCTTCGTGTTTATCTGGAATTATGTATTTGGAGCCTTGTACTGGTTCGCAACAAACTGCTCCTCCTCCTCCCTGGTCTTTGGGCTGATGATGTCACCTGACTGAGGTCTGACATGTTTCTGTATTTGACAACTAGCTTGCTAATATTTTCAGTGCCAGATTCACCCCTGATTTGATGTGGGGGAAGTGAGGCAAAGTGAAAAGCTGCCCATTCATTTAGTTCATTCTCTGGAAACCTCTTACTCAGAGGCTCACACAGCAGGGAGATGAAACGTAGAATAGGTTCACTGCTGAACCGGTCATCGGTTGTGATTGATTTGGTTAGATTTTTCACACTGTTTCTCCAAGATCCTGCCCTCTCATCCTGCGGCTCTGGGCCCTTGCTAACTGCACAGCCTCATTTGTTGTTAAAGAGCCCTTCTGCGAGCATTTGGTCAGTTCTGCTAATTCACGAGACATCATTTAATACAGCTGCAGTGACGTGGCAATTAGTGTCAGAGAACTTAGTCAGGCTGCTGGGTCATTATTTTCTGAGATTTCCTGTCCAAATATTTACATAATTACTCAGCAAAGCACTTCCAGCAAAATGTCTAGATGGCCACCTTTCTTCAGTTAAGAGGTTTCAATGATACGGTCTCATTTTCTGTGACATTTGCTATTTCCTCAAATTGTCCTCTTTGGACTGAGGATCTGCAAAAGTCTCTATAAACGGTCTTCAAAAGGGTCTCTCCTGTCTTCAGCTTTGGCACTTGGTTCCATGCCTCTGCCAAACCAGGTCTTCTCGATGTGCCAGGCAGTGTTGTGCTGTTAAAAGTAGGATGCACTGCTTGAGTTGTGTGGCAACACGATTGTTTTTCCCTAGCAGGACTGCAGCACCATCTGAAGTGAACATCACCGTTTTCATCAGATCCCGCTTATTCAAGGTGTCAAAGGCTTTGAGAGCAGCTGTGTGACAGACCGGGCCTTGTCTGGGCACAACTGAGGGCGTCCGCTCAGGGCGAATTCCTCAAATCCGGGGCTCCTTACAGCCCCCAGACTGGTGACCTCTCCAAACAGGCCACAAACCAGTCCCACAGAGCTCTTCAGCAGCCTGCCTGAAGCCTCACGAGCAAAACCCCTACACCCTAGCAATATCCGTGCCCCAGATGGACCCGGGCCTCATACACAGGTGGGGGAGGGGGGTCCTAGCACCCAATCCCACCTACGCCGAACAAGTTCTGTCCGGTTCCAAGAAACCAGCCACAGATCCCTGGTCAATTTACCCTCTGGAACTTACCCGCAAATCACGCTGGGCCAATCCTTTAGAATCTAAAACTAAAGGTTTATTATCACAAGAAAGAAAAGCATGAGAGTAAGGTTGTTAAAGAATATTACGTTACATGCACCGAATCTCCCAGTCTTTGGTGCAGGCTCTAGCAGAGATGTTACAGCTGCTGGTTTAAAAGTTCTTATTGCACATCCCAGCATCAGGATGGGTTCACAGGTCTTCCAGGCTCTTCTATCCCTGCAATGCTGCCTCTGGGATGAAGTGCTGAGCTGAGAACAAAATGGCATCGACCACATGGCCTCTTTATACCTCCTTCCTGGCCTCTTCTTGTATGCAGCTGGTCACCTGGTCAGAGGCCAATCTCTGTGTTTCCTGCTGGCTGCTCTCAGGTGCCAGCCCCCATTCTTTGGGTGTGTCTTTGGCCCATCAAGTGCCATTGTCCCACAGGGCCTGGCTAATCAGCCTGTCCATAGCAATGCTTAACCACATTCAGACAAATATTCAGCTACCACACAGATTACAGATTCCTACCTACACACACAGACATTATACACTCACATAAATAGCGTACATAAGATCAGCAAACAATAAGCTCCCATTCAATACCCCACATGGCTCCCTTTTATACCAATTTCTGGGGCCAACACCCCCACCTATGGGTGCAGCAGCGATCTGGCTGCTCCCCTCAAATTTGGTAACGTGACAAGCTGTAGCAGCTTGTGCATTCCAGGCAGATAATTGAATCGTTCCACCAAACACAGTCTTCTGCCCTGCACATGCTGCATCTCCGAACTTGAAGTAAATGACAAGCAACTTGGTGACAGAAATAGATGTGCTTTCATCAGTAATAAGTGTATGGGAGGGAGACAGGCGAATAGCTGACATGATTTCTGCATGGACAATGCTGTTGATTGAGTCCAAAACCTCAAAACTTCTGTGCCAGCTTGTACATGCTGGTGCTTTCCCATGTGCTCATTTATATTTTGCGCATTTCTATTCTGGAGCTGTTCATTTGTACTGGAAGCAAAAAGTTCTTCTGGCTTTAAATGTTTCTTTTCTTCAGTTTCAGTGTCGTCTGCTTCTCAATCCTGGTTTCTAAGAGCATCCTTCACAAGTCAAAATCCAGGGGATGAGAATTTCTGCTCCTAAGAATGTGTGCAGCTGATTCATGAGTTTTGCTTGACAAACACTCTTCATGTTGTCCAATGGCGTCCCACTTCCCACTTGTGGCCTGTAGAGAAATCTCTGGATATTCTAGCCTGAATACAAATTTAGCAGGTCAAGCCCACATCAGCACTGTACTGGAATATGTCCCCGCTCTGTACACAGATCTGGCCTTGAGATTGTTGAGATTCTGCTTCAACTCTTTCATTCAGCCATTCTCCTTTGACCGTGGGGCAGCATTTCTTCTTAGGGTTTGCTCCTGTGGTGGTTGATGCTCATAGACTTTAAGGTCAGAAGGGACCATTATGATCATCTTGTCCGACCCCCTGCACAGTGCAGGCCACAGAATCTCACCCACCCCTCCCAGAATAATCCTCTCACCTATATCTCAGATATTGAAGACTTCAAATAATTTGAAGGCCCCAAGATGCAGAGAATCCTCCAGCTGTGATCTGTGCCCCATGCTACAGAGGAAGGCGAAAAACCTCCAGGGCCTCTGACAATCTATCCTGGAGGAAAATTCCTCTTTGCCTTTTTTTACACATGGCTGTTAAACGGTGCAGAAGGGCTGGGATCATGTAATATTATGTATCCTGCTCTTAATCAAAAATCATGAAGCCCATGAGATATATACAGCTTGTATTAAAAAGGAGTCTGCCTGAGAGAATTGTGAGAGTGCTGCTGTGATAACTAACTCTGTTGCAGGCAATGATTAGAGTCATTGAACACTAGGACTGTCAGGAGATCAAGTCCCTCCCCTGCACTCACGGCAGCACCAACCACTGTCTACATCATCCCTGACAGGCGTCTGTCCAACTTACTCTTCAGTATCTCCAGTGATGGAGACTCCACAACCTCCCTCAGCAATTTATTCTAGTGTTTAACCACCCAGACAGGTAGGAAGTTTTTCCTAATGTCCAACCTAAACCTCCCCTGCTAGAATTTAAGTCCATTGCTTCTTGTCCTATCCTCAGAGACCCAGGAGAACAGTCTTTCTACCTGCTCCTCCTTGTAACACTCTTTTAGATACTTGAAAACTGCTCTCATGTCCCCTCTCAGTCTACTCTTTTCTAAACAAAACAAGACCAATTCTTTCAGTCTTCCCACGTGAATCACATTTTCTAGACATTTGGGCTGTGTCTAGACTACATCCCTTTTCTCAAAGGGGTGTTAATTTTAAATCCCGCCTTCATTTGCAGTTCCGAAGTGTCTAATTTACATCCCTTTTTAGAGGGATCACTCTCTTACTCCGAACATGCCTGGAGAAACCTTTCTTGTTACCCTTCACATCCCTTGCTAGCTACAAATCCAGTTGTGATTCTGAATTCCTGATTGCTCCCTGCATTCTCAAGCCTATTATTCCTGAGCAAGCTTGTTGTATCATGCAAGCAAGGTAGTAACACACTTCCACAGGCCTTTATTTAACAAAGGTGAAACCTCTTTCCAAAGCTGCTGCTGCTCCCCTCTGTAGCTCTCACTCAGGCTTGGCCCATCTCCTCCCCCCTCCTTCCTGTTTCTTGGGCTTCCAGATTCCCAACAGCCAGTGCTCCCAGTTCTAATAATTACAAGCAGCATCTAAAACACCACATTCCCTCCTCTCTTAAGAAGCTCTCCCAATTATAAAATAAACATTGTTGTTCTAACCACAGCAACAAATATGGAACAAGCCACTATAGTGTTTACATTGAAAACACTGTAAATACGTCTATGTCTGACAGACCATCTCTCAAACCCTGGGTCCAGTGCAGTGTCTTCTTGTGTTGGTGCTATGGTGAAGTCATACAATGCGGGCTGTGTGTTGGCATCGTCTCCTCTAGGTGCAAGAGAAGAATCATTCCCTACCCACCCATCAGAAAGTCGATAGGCGTAAGGTCCTTTCTTCTCTATGATTTTAAGAGGAGATGTGAATTTATGGTCCCCTTTGCGTAAAATTCCAGGTTTTCTTACTCTAACAATGGAACCACGCTCAAACTTCGGTTCCTTAGCACCCCGTCGTTTGTCTATGAAAGCCTTATACTTTGCTTGCTTCTGTTCAACTGTTTTTCTCATAGCATCCTCATTTGGTGCATCAGGCCTCGCCTTTAATAATTCAGCAATGTTCAATTTAGTATTCATCTGTTTTCCATGCAGTAACTCTGCAGGTGATCTTTGCGTTGTGGCACGTCGTGTGGCCCTGTAAGCTTACAAGAAATCAGTAGTGAAGGTTACCCACGAGCGCCCTTCCAGTTTAGCTGTTTGCAAACTCTCTTTCAAACTTCTGTTAAACCTTTTGATTTCCTCATTGGCTTGAGGGTAATACAGGGACGATCTTCTATGTAAAATGTTTCTCTCTGCTAGAAAAGTTTCAGATTCCATGGAAGTAAATTGACTACCGTTATCTGAAACCAGTTCTTTGGGGTTACCTTCCCTACTAAAAACTGTAGAGAGGAACTTAATTACTGTAGCAGAAGAAACTTGCGATGTAAACGCTACCTCAGGCCATTTGCTGAAATAGTCTATTAAAATGATGGCATATGACAGTCAATGAGAGCAGTTTCAAAGGGTCATACGATGTCAATCGCAACTTTTTCCCATGCAGAATCAGGAAGAGGAAAAGGCTGCAATGGTGGGGTACATGTCACTGCTGTCTTATCATGCATTTGGCAAGTGACAGAGGATTTTAGGATTGCTTCAGTTTGGGAGTCCATCCCTGGCCACCAATACAGATCTCGTAGTCAGTGTTTCTTTCTGAAAATACCTTGATGAGTATCGTGTGCCAGGTGTATGAGTTTTGGCTGTAATTCTTCTGGCACAAGTAGCCAGTGTGTACCTCGTAGCACACAGCCGTCAAGCAAAGAAAGTTCATCCTGAATTCTAAGATAAGGCAGCAAAACTGGGTCAAGGCTTTTAGGGTTACTGGGCCATTTCTTTGTCAGAAATTCCTGTAGCTTTTGTTGAATTGGACATGCTGAACAAGCAGCTTGGAATTGCTCTCTTGTAACTGCAGTAAGAGTGCTTGTAATAAGCGCAACTGCTTCATCCTCATCCTCCGGTGAGTCATCTGGTAAAGACAAAGGCAGGCAAGAAAGGCAATAAGCTCCCACATTTTGGTTTCCAGGCTTATATTCCAGTTCATAATTGAAAGAGAGTAGTCTTGCCGACCCTGCTCTTCCCAGTCCTTTTGTGGTTAGCAATGTTGTCAAAGGGCTGTGGTCTGTGCACAACTTGAACGTGCGGCCCCACAAGTAAGTTCTCCATTTTTCAGTAGCCCAGACACAGGCAAGTGCTTCTTTTTCAACTGTAGAATATTTTCTCTCAGCATCACTCAGTGTCCTTGAAGCAAATGCAACAGTCCTCTGTGTTGTCCTCATGAAGTTGTGTGAGGACAGCCCCAAGTCCATAATCAGAAGCATCAGTAGTCACAATTGTGGGCAATGCAGGACTGAATAGTGCAAGTACTGGACTATGTACAATCAAGTTGTCCACACCAAGGTTGAACTTCTCCGTAGTAATTCTTGTAAGTGTTCAATGACAGAAGCATAATTGGGAATGAATTTTGCATACCAGGAGGTTGCACCCAAGAAGGATCGTAAGGTTTGCAAATCAGTTGGAGGAGGAGCATTTGAAATTGCTAGGATATGATCTGGATCAGGTTTTAGTCCAGCCGGTGAAATTGTATGCCCCAGAAAGGAGAGTTCTGTTTGTCTAAATTTGAATTTAGACATATTGAGCTTGAGGCCTGCTGTGCTGATGCAGTTTAGTACAGATTGCAGATTATTGTCATGCTCCTCAGAAGTATTGCCAAACACGATACTATCATCCAGATAGCACTGAACTCCATGTTGATTCTTCCCTGACTGAAAATGGTAAGCACCGTACCTTCTGTCGTACAGGCATCACACTCTGTCGCATTTTAACTTTATGCACAAACCCATAAGCACAGCCAAGTTTCTCCCCAACCTGGTCTAGGGGCCCAGCTGAAACTGGTGTGTGTACTGCAAGAGTGCTTTGCTGAGAAAGATCCATTTACTACCCTGAGGTTTAAAGCAGCCAATAAATCTCTGCCAAGGATAGGAGTGCCTTTGTGGACAATGTAGAGCTCTGCATTTACACAGCAATCACCAAAAGTCACTGTTGTGACCGGCAGCCATGCACTGGAATTTGATTTTTCAAATAGCACACCAAGTGAAGTTTGGGTTCAGTAAGAGGCACATCTTTAAAGTAATGCAAATAGATGGAATCAGGTAGCATAAATACTGCTGAACCAGTGTCCAGCATAGCTGAATAGGACGTGATTTGCCTGAAGGTGCGACACAAACATTTACAGTGCACCTTATCTGTTCTGGAATATGTGCAATAGTGACTTTGTCCACACTCAGCACAGTAACATCTGGTATTGTAACTACATGCACCTGTTGATTGGACTGGCTACTGTGGCAGACCTTAGCGAAATGGTCACCCCCGCGGAGAGTGTCGAATTTTAGCTTGAATGACAGTTCAGAGGATTCCCTTTCAAGTGCAGATTTGGGGGGCTGAACAAAGACTCCAACTACCTTACCCATTACAAAGATAGCTTCCCCAATTATCACCTCTAATATCATTAGCTCACAGACATTTACCTTCCCTATCCCCGCCCTACATCCCCCTTCTGTTCTGAAATGTGATTTGTCCTTTTCATATGTGTTCATTGTTTTAATTGTATCCTTTGGTATATATGGTTGTGACTATTTTCTTCCACTATTTGATCTGAGGAAGTGGGTCTGGCCCACGAAAGCTCATCACCTAATAAACCATCTTGTTAGTCTTTAAAGTGCTACATAGTCCTGTATTTTGTTTCAGCCACACCAGACTAACACGGCTACATCTCTATCACTATTCCAATCATGTGTGTTATCCCACCAAGTCTCTGTGATACCGACTGTGTCATAGTTGTGTTTATTTACTAGCACTTCAAGTTCTTCCTGCCTATTCCCCTGTTCCTTGCATTTGTACACAGGCATCTAAGATACAGATTTGATTTTGTCCCCCGTTCTGCCCTTGTGCCTCCTTTATCTCTGCTATTGCAGCCCATGCTCCCTCCCATTTCCGACCCATCTCCCAGGTCTCCATGTTTTTCACTTACCTATGGGCTTTGGTCACCTGCCCCCGTCAAACCTAGTTTAAAGCCCTTCTCACTAGGCTAGCTAGTCTGTGCCCAAATACTCTCTTCCCCTTCCTCCAAAGGTGAACCCGTCCCTGCTTAGCAGTCCTTCTTCTTGGAACAGCATCCTGTAGTCAAGGAAGGCAAAGTCCTCCTGGCAACACCATCTTCACCCCTCCAGATGCACCTGCCTCTGCCTGGGCCCCGACCTTTGACAGGAAGGAATAAAGAGAACACCACCGGCTCTCCAAACTCCTCCACCCGGGCTCCCAGAGCCCTGTAGTCACTCTTGGTCCACTCAGGGTCACACCTTGCAGGATCATTAGTGCCCACATGGAGGAGTAGCATGGGGTAGTGTTGCAAGAGGTTGTGGATTGCAACTGCTTGAAACACTAAGGAGAGGGGATCACCACATAGCAGTGTAAAGGGTTTGTTTATTCAGTTAAAACTGGGGAGGGAGGGGAATCTCACTCACACACTCAACCTCACTGGCAGTCCCCGGCAGGATGATAAGGCGAGCAGAAGGCAGCTCATGTTGTTTGATCTTCCCAAGTTGGCTCCCAAGCAGGTCCACTGGCCAGGCGATCCGAGCGCAGGGTGTTCTGGGAGGCTCCGCTTGATGGTCAACCCACTGTGTGTCTGCCCCTCTCTCCTTTTAGGATCAGCCACAGGCAGCTTCTGTGTCTCTAGGCCTCAAAGCCCCTCCTATCGTATGAACAGCAACCTTCTCACCAGCACTTCAAGACAACTTTAGGGTCATCAGCTCCTAGAGTCCCAGGCTGTAAGGCCGGAAGGCACAGCCCTGCTCCCCGAGTTTCACCTCCTGCACAACACGGGCGCTAGAAATTCCCCACAAGAATCCCTGTGTCACTGCCGGCCCCATGTGTCTTCACCTTTGGCTGGGTTCTATGGACGAGTTCTGGCTCTTACAGGAGCGGATGGGTTCAGGAGACGGCTCTTATGTGTGACTCCTGGGCAGACTATTTCCCTGCCTTTCCAGAAGGACAAAAAAACCCCACTGGCTCCTTCTTTTTCTTCCAGGCTGTGTTGCCTCTTGCGAAGACTCACCTCAAGGGAGCACAGACACAGCCAGGTGCTCAGGGTGGTGGTCCAACCTGCAGCAGCCGAGGCATGCTCCGGCCTCAGCCAGGAGGAGCAGGCCTTGCCAGAGGAGCCCAAGCAAACCAGAGGCTCCTGGAAGCTCCTATCTGGCCTGAAAAAACTCTGTGTCTGTGGCCAGTGTGGCAGCTCCCTGGCAGAGGCTGAGGAGGAGACAACAGCTTCCTCGCCCACAAGATGGACACACTTCTCCTTGAAGAAGACCAGGAAGACGAAGAACTCAGTGGAGGACCAGGAAGAGCGAGAGGAGGAGAAGCTGCAGGGGAGCCCAGACAACAGCCAGGAAGATCTCACAGGTGAGTCTACAACCCGCCCGGTGACTGGGGAGCATGTGAGAGACACTCCCACCAGTCACTCTACAAGCCTGGAGCGTTAGAGCTTCTCATGGGGCAGCCATGGGCTCCTCAGACGCTGGAATCCAGCGAGTGCCTGATGCTCTGGCAGAGAGGGGCTGGCCCCCTTGCACACCCTCCCTCCCAGCTGTCTCCTGCACCCTCTCGCCTGCTCAGACCTCACCCAAACTCCCAGCCCGCTCCAGCACTCTACCTCCCACGCCCGCCCGCCTGCACCACTGTCCTCATCCCATGCCCTGGCAGCCACCTCCCACTCACTGAACCCCTCATTTTGGCCTTACCCAAAGCCTAGGGAGCACAAAATCTACTATCCCCGGTCAAAAGAGTTAATCTGCCCCATGGGAAGCCTTGACTCTTGCTCCTCTCTTCTCTCCCCTGCTCCCCTTGGGGCTGGAGCGGCAGAGGAGTGAAGTGTTGCAGTGGTGGCCACAGCAGTGGGGGATGTTTTATTGCTTTTGTTGTTTGGAGGTTTTTTCCCTCTCACTTTTTTCTGATCCCCAACTGATTTTTCTGGGGATCAATGGCCCCCAACCCAGAAAAATTTCCCCACCCCTGCCATAAATAAAGAGAATATTGAAGCCACTTGTTTTGGACATAAATTAATACTGGGAACTAGTGGGGCAGGGTCCAGGGCTGGCAGCAGGGCCATGGCCCCCCACACTCACTGGCAGCGGCATCCCCAGCTCGGGCCCTTGGCCTCCCTGCCCACGGTGCTTGGGGGACATGTGCTTCTCTTGCCACCCCATGCGGCACTTGTCAGGGGCTGCAGGTTGGATCGTGAGGGGCTCAGAGAGCAGAAAAGGGATTCGCGCCCGCGCAGGGATGCAACTTCCAGGGAACCTTGCATGGGAGCTGAGGGGCAGCTCCAACCCCTGCACCAGCAGCAGCTGCTGGAGAGGAGGGAACAGCCAGGCTGCCTGCACCAGGGCACCAGACAGAGGAGAAGCCGCCCTGCCCTGCCCGGCTCTGGCTTCCCGGCTCCAAACTGCCAGGGCAGGGAGAGAGGAGGGTGGGTCTGTCCCTGCGACTGCCCTGCACTTCCACTGACGTTCGGGGGCACCATCCCCAGGTCTGCCCAGGGGCTCAGGCGGCTTCTGCTGCACGGTGAGCACTGGGGATTCGGGATCCAGCCCTGCCAATCCCAGCTCCCGTTTGGCTTCAGCCCCTCAACCTCTGCTTTGAGCCCCGAGGGGTTCCCAGGCCTTGGGACTTCAGCCCGTGCTGGGGATCGAGGCTTCAGCCTGGGGGTGCTGGGTATTGAGTGTGGACACCAGCAACTGAGCTTAGATAATGAACAAAACCATTACAAAGGAGCCAGAGGGTCACCCCATCCCACAGTCTCAGCAGCTCACAGCTGGGAACTGGGCTGGGCTGGGCCATCACTTCCTGGGGGCTCACAGGCGAAATGAGGCCTGTTCCCGTCACTGCCAGGAAGGGGGCGAGAGCGGGGAGAGCAGAACACGCCATGGGAGAGACGCTGCCCCTAGGTTAGAGGAAGCCCAGTGGGGAGAGCACCCAGCTCAGAGTCATGAGAGCGGCGCTCTCTGCTCGGCCCTGCAAGCACCTTGTGTCTGACCCTGGGCAAGTCACGTCAGGGCTCTGGGCCCAGTTCCCTTCCCTGTCGCCCAGGGGTACCACATTCAAACCAGTGTTTCCTTCTGCTCCAGGGATGCAGACGGAGCTCTCCGAGACGACGAGGAGCCAGGCAGACCAGAGCGAAGAGGAGGAACCAGCCCCCCAGCCCATCCCATTAGAAAGGAGCAGCTCCCACACGACTATGGTAAAAACTTAAAAAACAGCAAAGAGTCCGGTAGCACGTTATAGACTCACAAACCACGTAGATGGGATCATGGGCTTTCGGGGCACAGCCCACTTGTTCAGATGACCAGCGTGTGGGAAGTCCAGAGCCAAGAATAAATAAGGGACGGAGCGGAGGAAAAAAATTGAGGGGTACGGGGGAAGAGGACACTGGGTAGATAAGTCTCAAAGGGATAGCCGAGCCAGTCTGAAACAGGAAACACTTACAAATGAGGCTTGTGGCTGAGCCAGTGGAAAGCGTCCCCTGCAGGGCGTGTGACTATCTCCCCAGCCGGTGTTTCTCAGAGGAGAATGACCTGCCCTCCTCCGGCCCAGGGACCGAAAGGAAACACTCACCCTTGTGACCATATCCCCTGAATAAAGCCTTGTAACACGGGGGATTTCTGGGGGCACCACACTGAGGGGCCAGTCAGGGCACTTTGCTCAGAGACAGGGCTACTGAGAGCCCAGAACGGGGGGTTCTCCACTGCAAGGATCCAAACCAGCCCCAAACGGCACTTCTGTTCCCCACCCTGGCTAGCAAGAAGCCCTGCGAGCAACCCCCTTAGACACTCCTGCCCTCTGGGCCAGCAGCCGCACCGCCCCTTCTGCTGCGTCGTATCTGCCAGGGCTCGTACTGCCAGCGTTCAGTGTCATCTGGTCAGGGTTGTCCCGGGGCGCTCCTGACAGGTCCCCTTCTCCGTTGGTGATGACAAACTTTCGGCTGCGTGTGTGGGTGCCTGTGCTCCCGTCATCTAGACGTGAGTTCCCAAACTGCGGGGGCATGCCCTCCTGGGGGGGGGTGAAGAAATTCCAGGGGGGGCATGAGGTGACCCAGCCCCCCATCAACCTCTGCCCCCATAAGTTTTTCTGCTATTGGGGGGACGCATGAGGGTTTCTCAAAAATCAAAAAGAGGGCGTGATGCTGAAAAGTTTGGGAACCACTAATCTAGAGTGGTAGACCCTGTGCACTTGGGTCAACACAGGAGATCTCCACGAGCCCCCAGAAACGACAGATGCAGGCAAGGTTTGCAATCAGACCAGCAGGTTTATTGTCAAATGCGACGCCCTCACAGTTAGTAGCCCTCACGTCACTTCTTTATGTACCAGGCTGCCACCCTTAAAGGTATTAGGTTGACACCTCCAGACGAACCTACTAGACACAACCAATTACCTTGTAGCTGGTGGATTGATCCAAACATCCCTATCCATAGTGCTGTCATCCCGACTCTGTGCTGAACCTGGGTCGGTAAGTCCCTTGTCTACGGGGAGTGTGCTGGGACCGAGCTGTTTCTGCAGGGAAATGTTCTGTTACCATCCTCCCGGAATGTTTGCGGGCATGGCCTGTGCCTCGGACCTCTGCAATATCGGCAGCCCTGTCCTTCCCAAGCTTCTGTCTGCAGGACCTGCCTTTTGCTCACTGCTTAGCTTTGCTTTATGTTAGCAAAGCATTGACGGTTGCTCAGGTCTTAGGCCTCACACTAGGCCTCCACGGTCAGGCCCTTTTGTTACTACATACAGGTGAGAGGTTATGAAAACAAATCCCATCAAATCCAAACAGGTTCCTCTGATCCTTAAGAGCCAGTCACCCGCCCAGGTCAATTGAACCCTCAGAGCTTACCGAAAAGAGCTTGCAGTGCCCATCCCATAGAATTGAAAATAGGAAGGTTTATTAATAAAAGAAAGAAAAAAAAGGTTGAGCCTAATATTGTTAAAGGACTCAAATTACATTCACCGACTGCAAAGCTCTTTGTGCCGGCGTGTAGGAGATGAAATGAACGGCTGTCTTAGGGCAAGTTTCAGGAATACGTCCTCTCCTAGGCTGGATGTATTTCTGAAGTGCCCTCTGCCTTCCCCACCCGGCAGCGTGTGGCGCTACCACCGAACTGGCAGGAATCACGGGCAGGACAGGAAGTAGTTGAGACCGAAGGAGCGAGTCTCCCTGCCGACGACTCTGGGGCCACATCAGGCTTCAGTTTGTGGCCGAGATCCTTCATAGTGGATTTGCCAGAGTGAAGACAGGAATGAAGACAAAAATGGAGGAACCATCAGAGCCCCTTTATCCACCTGCCCATGGGGTGGGAATCCCATTGTTCTCCTGTGAAAGTCTGTCCCAAGATGGAGTCTGTCCCATGAGCAAGTCACCGCTCCAGGCCTGACTCAGTTCTTTTTAGGCAGCAGCCACGGCTTGCATGCTGAACATTCACAGCAAAGCTCATCAGCTGTGATTGGCACTACCTGAGGTCAGTGAAGTGCTGCTACTCACTTGACTAGCAACCCTGTCAAGGCTGTTCCCCACTCCGGCAGGATGAATGCAGAAGTTGGGGGCCTGCAATAGCACTCCAAAACCTTGCCTCTACAAGCGCTGGTACAAAAACTTCCCGCCCCAATCCTAATACCCAGATTTTGGGGGATCCACTGCTCACATCGAGTGCTTTGAACCCACAAACAGGGGCGGACACTTCAAACCAACCAGGGGTACCCCAAGCTCTTTTCCCTCAAAGAAGCTTGAAAAAAGAAAAGAGAAAATCAAGCTGCAGTCTCTGGTGGCTGACCCCTCAGTCAGAGGCCTGCAGGTCCACAGAGACAGACCTTCAGGACACAAAAATCAACCAATACCGGTTAATTAGAAAACAGAACAAACTCTTACTGTGAAAACAAAGCTACAGTTGCAAACATAGTAATTTGGCTAGCTGGAAAGAGCCACCATTTGACACAGGTACTCAGGGAAAGTCCCTGGTCTGAAGACTTAGTTAGAAAAGTGGGAGGAAAAAGCACTAAGAAGCTCAGACTTTATTTCCATATCCCCAAACAAGGAAAACAAGAAATCCTGACAGACTAGCTAAACTCTTCCCTGCTTACACATTGTAAGAAGTCGCTTTTTGGACAGCGGAGCGTTTCCTGTCTCCTTTGATACTTGGAAGAAACTGGTCGGTACTTGGAAGAAACTTGGAAGAAAATTCCTACCTGCGTTGTTATTGGCTGACCACCCCATACTGGGCTAGGAACAGGAGACATTAGTTTATGTCTTAGTCACCGGATGTTCCTGTCCTGATTATGAAAGACCCTGTCACGGGGGTTGGCCAAGCCTCCAGCTGAGCTCTCCCAGTAGCCCACGTTTGAAATACAAGCACAGCACCCGGGTGGTAACTTCCAGCACCAACATCACACCTCCCTGTGAGCAGCAGAAGCAGAATCGGCCTGGCACTGGGGACTGGCCCGGAGCCCTCGGCCTGGAGGACCGGGCCGGGTCAGGTCACCACTGAGCGCGTCGGCTGAGGGCGAATTGCTCAGAACAAGAGCAAATTAGTCGAAACAATAGTTAAGAATAAAATTGTGAGGCATGTAGAAGAACATAATTTGTGGGACAAATGTCCAATCCCACCTACCCTGAATGGGTCTTCCTCTCTCAGGGAACCAGCCACAAATCCCCAGTCAATTTACACTTTGGATCTACCCACAGGATCGCACTGGGCCAATCCTTTAGAATCTAAAGCACTAGCGTAAGGCTGTGAAGGAGAATACATGACATGCACTGAATCACCAAGTTCTCCACGCAGGCTCTTAGCAGAGATGTTACAAACTGCTATCTTAAAAGTCTCTGGAGTACATCCTATGTCAGGATGGGCCAACGATTTTCCCGGCGCGCTGTTCCTCGCAAGGCTGCATCTGGAATTAGTAGCACAATTGAAGGCAAGATGGAGTCTGCCTCATAGCACTTTATATCCATTCCTGGTCTCTTCCAAGCTGGAGCAGGTCAGATGGCCCAGTGACCTGTCCCTGTGTCCCATGTCAGCAGTCATGATATTGGCTGGTTTGCAGACACATTCCTCAGGTGTGTATTAGCCTCTCTGAGAGCCTTATCCCTGGAGACTTGCTAATTAGCATAGTCACTGACTGACCATTTCTGGCCCACTGTTCTTTCTCAGACAGAGAATCTTCCGGCATCAACACAGGTTACATATTTATAAATCCACTTACAAATATCACACAAGAGGATGAATAACACATACACAATCAGTAGAGCACAAGCTTTCATTTGACATCTCACATGGCCTCCTTGGTACAGACTTTGGGACAACCCCTCCCCTCCGCCCTTGGGTGCAACAGTGACCTGTCTGATCCCCTTAAAATCCAGTAACGTGACACCCCCAACACAAAACTGATGCAGGAAGTGATGCCAGTAACATCAGTGAGGATATCACATGGGTCCCCCCGCCTTAGACATCTGCCACAGTATTCTCCTTCCCGTTTATGTGGACTATGTCCGTATCGTACTCCTGAAGGATCAGACTCCAGTGGAGCAACCTGGAGTTGGTGCCGTTGGCCTTCTGCAGGCAAGCCAGCGAGGCATGGCTGCTCAGCACAGTGAACCTCCTGTTGTCCAGATAGGGTTTGAGCTGCTTGACAGCCCACACGATGGCATAACATTCCTTCTCAATTGTAGCATAATGCTTCTCCGGGGGGCACAGCTTTTTGCTGAGGAAGGTCACGAGGTGCCTTTTGTCACCTACCCCATCCTGTATCAGCACCGCCCCCAGCCCGATGTCGGATGTTGAAATCCGGGCTGGCCAGCACAGGTTCCTTGGCCAAGACATTCTTTATGCTTTGGAACCCCTGTTCACGGGCCTCCGACCACACCACCCGGTCCGGCCTCTCCTGCTTTGTGAGGTCTGTGATCGGAGCTATGACGTCTCTGACCCCTCTCACAAACCTCCTGTAGTAGCTGGCCAGGCTCACAAATGACTGGAGCTGCGTTTTCATTTGGGGGATAGGCCAGTTCTTAATGGCCTCCACCCTCAGGGGTTCAGGGCGCACCAACTCACTGCCCACCCTGTGCCTAGACAGTCACTTCGGCAGCCCCCATCCTGCATTTGGACACCTTGACAATCAGGTTGGCTTCCCCGAGCCGCCGCAGCACCGCCCCTGTGTGACTGAGGTGATCCTGCCAGGAGTTACTAAAGATGGCCAGGTCATCAAAATAAGTGCTGGAATGGGCTCTGCAGGACCTCCGTGATCAGCCCCAGGAAGGTGGCCCTGGAATTCCGCATGCCAAAGGGCAGCACCTTGAACTCACACAGGCCCGACTCCACTATGAACGCAGATTTGTCCCATGCATCAGCATCTAGGGGACTCTGCCAGTACCCCCTAGTCAGGACTAGAGTACTTATAAACACAGTCCCCTCCCCCCAGCATGTCCAACAGATCCTCTATTCTGAATGTGGGGAAGGGGTCAGGCTGCGTGACAGCATTCAGCTTCCTCTAGTCCATGCAGAGCCTCGCGGTCCTGTCCTTTTTAGGCACCAACACAATAGGGGATGCCCATGGCCAGCATGCTCTCCACAGCCTCCTGAATCTGCCTCTGCATCTCCCCCTTGGCCCCATAGGCTCTGCTAGGCGCTGGGCAAGGCAGGGCCTAGTGAGGATGGAATGCGATGACCTGTCAGCGAGCCCTGGCCTCCTTCACCTTTCGCTCCCTCTCAGCATCTGCCTCCTTCACCTTTTGCTCCACTTCGGCATCCACCTCCCTCGCCCTTCGACGCACGTCGGCAAGGGCCTTCCCATGTTCCAGCTCTATTCCTTCAATGCCTGCTGCTTTCTAATTTCATCTGCAACAGCATCCCTGGCACCGGGTGGGCACTGCTCCCTTCCCTGCTGGTCATTTCGTATTAGCAAAGACCTCAGTTCCAGCTTGTCTCCAATCACAAATCTTCTAGAGCCTTTCGGTCAAGACTCTCATGTAGTTGCTGACTCATTGCAGCTGCTCTTTAACCAATCAAACTCTCTACACCCAAAAATAAAAATAAATAATAATTTAGAACCGCTTGAGGGTCTGATCCAAAGCTTAATTGACCAAGATCTGAGGATCCTGCCGACTATCCCACTGTGACGGACCAGGCCAGGTCTGTGCACTGCTAAGGGTGTTGGCTCAGGGTGAATTGCTCAACAAAAGGACGCTTTACAGCCCCAGACCAGAGACCTTCCCAAACAGGTCACAAACCAGTCAGACCGCGCAAAACCCCTCAGACACCACAGTTCCCTCTGTGCCCCAATCAGCCCTGGGCCTAACACACAGGTGAGGGGATCTAGAACCCAATCCCACCTACCCCGAACGGGTCTTTCCAGTCCCAAAGAACCAGCCACAAATCCTCGGTCACTTAGGGGAGAAACCTGCCTAGGACAAGGGGCTCTATGGAGGGGGATGCAGGGAATGGAGGAAGTGGGGTGGCCCTTGGGGTCCCTGCCCCGCTGAGAGGCTCCCATCTCTCCTCAGGCAGAGGGGACCAGGGAAGGGCTGAGAGATGGGAGAACCCTCGGCACCGGGTGAGGCTGCTCCACAAAAGGTCTCAGGTGGCTCCTCCGTGCTCACTAGGCCCTGCCAGCCCCCAGGGAGCGAGTGTCCCAGGGCAGCTGCCCAGTGGAAATGCTCAGTCCCAAAAGGCTCTGTCCCTGTTCATTGCAGACCCTCGGGGAGCCGCCTGCCTCAGCCCAGCCCACAGCCCTGCTGCTGGAAGCCTTGAAGGCTCTGACGGCCCCCGCCCTGGAGAGCTTTCAGGCGGCAGAGGAGGCGCCGAGAGCCACCGTGTCCCAGCACAGCGCCCGCATGGAGCGAGTAAGAGATGCCCGGCGAGGGGCAGGGCGTGTGGAGACAGGGGCTGGGAGAACTGGCTCTGAGGAAACCGGCCCTGGGGCACAGGGTCAGGGTGCGGGGCAGGTCGGCTCAGCCCCTTTCTAGGAGGCTCTGAGCATCAGTCGCTCCCCTGCTCAATTAAGCCCCATCGCCCGCCGGGGAGGCAGGAATTCGACCCGCGAGACACCCGGGAACTGGAGCCCAGAGCGGCTTGTTGACTTCCCAAGGCTGCGCTGGGGGCAGCGGCAGGGTCAGCAAATGACCCCAGGAGAAGGCCTTGTCCAGGGCCCCTAGAACCAACCTGCCTCGTGGGGCGTGCGGCCGCGTTCCTGCAGTTGGCTCTGCTGGGAATTCTCAGCCAGGCAGAGCCCTGGGCCCTTCGCCAGGCAGGTCTCTTGGGAAAAAGACTCGGGGGTCACGTTCCCGACAGGCCTCTCAACGGGGCCTTTTCTCCCTCGGCCCCACGCCGGCGACGCTCCTGCCCTTCCCCCAGCGCCGTCTGCAGGTGGGGCGGCCTGGCAGGAGGCCGCTCTCGATCAATCCCCCCTCAGCTGTGTGGCTCCCTCCAGATTGGATACGTCGTGGGAAAGATTTTCAGCTGGCTGCGCGACGTCGGGGATCCCAGAGCCAGAGGAGCCGCGCTGGGGACCATCGCCCTGCTGGCTCGCGCCCACCCCCGGAACGTGGTTCCCGCCTGCGTGGCCCACGCGCTGCCATGGGACAGGTAGGGAGAGGCTGTTACCACCTCAGTCCCTGATTTCCCTTCCCCACCTCCTGCCAGGGCAGAGCGCAGGAAGGGCCTGGCCGGAGACAGGGATGGATCCAGCTCCCTGCTGGGCACAGGGCTGCCCCGGCCTCCTAAGAGAAGATGCCCAGGCCCAGCTCCTGAGGGGACGGCTGCTAAGGGAAGGGAATAAATGCAGAGCTTGTGGAAGGAACTCTCCTGCCTCAGCTTCCCTGCTCCCCAGGGTCTCTTTTGAGAGCCCCTTTCCCGCCCCCTTCCCAGCCTCTCCCTGGGGAGGCAGGAGGGGGCCAAGCAGGGAGGCTCTGATTTTGGTTTCTGACCTTGCAGAGGTGCCAGGGAGCTGTGGAAGGCCGTGGGGGAAGAACCACAGCTCCCCCGGCAGGTGCTGCAGCAGCTGCTGGACGCGCTCCGGAAGAGCCACCGGGAGGAGAGGAGCCGCAGCGTGTCTCTGGCTGTAAGTGACACTGGAGCTGTCCCGTAGGGAACTCACCACTACAGGGAGGATGCTGCATCTGTGGGGGGGAAGGGGGCTTCAACCCCTCTTAGTGTCAGGCCACGGCCCCACTGCACACTGGGCACACAGCCGTGTCACGGGGAGAGCCCCCCTGCTCCCCTCCAGAGGGGGTGTCCGGCCTCTGAGGCCCCTCACTTCGTGGTCAACCCCGCATGCACCACGATGCTCCAAGTCAGCACTGCAGCTCCCTTCACACAGGGCAGTGCGGCCTAGCAGCCGGAGGCAATAACTCCTAGTGGGATTGGTGCGGAGGGGTAGGGGACCCAGGGCGCCCTCTCCACCGGGTCCCAGTCCAGCGCCCTGTCAGCATTGGAGGGGGCACCACTAGCTCTGGGGGAATCAAGTAGAAACTCGCCGAGCACCTGGGGTTTAACTCCCCGCCTGAGCTGCTTTCTGCCAGCTCCTCTCTTGTTGTCTGCGCCGTCTCTTTCCTCCAAACTGGGGCATCTGCTGCGGTTCCCTGCTGACTGGCGATGGCGTCTGGGTGCCCCTGCGCTGCTCCTCAGGAGCCCCAGCAGCACCTCCGTCCCCGTCCGTCAGCCCTGACTGAGCTCGCCACCGGCCTTTCTAGCCACCTCCAGCTGGCGCCTGCCCAGCAGGCCTGTGGGGTAGGACTGTCTCAGCCAGGTAGCCAGGCTGCACCTCTGCAGCTCTAGTGCAGAGATGGGACACTCCGTGTCAGGGGATGACCCCCGCTCTGAGTGCAGAATTTGGAGGCCGGAAAGAAAAAGTTGTCTCTACAGGCTCTGCTTCCAGAACTCCCCAGGGTCAAAGATTTACTAACTGACAGAGACACAGACAGAGCTGCTGACCTTCCAGGACACAAGAAGCAAATATTGACCTGAAAAAAATGATTTTTTTTACCAAAGAAAAGCTACACTGGATAACACAGACTTGGTTGCGCGCTGTGACAGAGCAAGTAAGGAAAACAAATGAAAACACAGAGAAAATCTCTAGGAACAGTTTTCAGAGGGGAAGCAGAGATTCACACAGAGCAATTCAAACCGAAACGAAAAATAAAGAAAAATACCCAAGTTTTTCTGAAATAAGAACAGTTGGAGGGTGAGTTTGTAAGAAGCTCGAGTGTGTGAGAACGACCGATGTGCTTCTCGTTATTTGCAATTCACTTTGCTCTGCCCTTTCTCACCTGCAACCACTTAAATCCCACGGCGTGTACTTAATAAACTCACTTGTATTTACTAGCAAGCGTTGTGTGAACAATTGTGACCTGGGGAGCAATCAGTGTGTCCATCCTCCTTTCACTGTTAAAGGGGGCTCACGGGAACAATTTATTTGGGGGTTGGCTTCCCAGAAGCTGTGCCTGAAACTGCACTCTCCTCAGACCCGCAGGGATTCAGTGTCTGTATTGCTCTTGGGTGGATGGGAGGGAGGGCTCCTGTGCCCTGGCTGGGCGAGACCAGGAGATCTGGCCCAGAGGACGGGGTGGTGAGAAACCCCATAGAGCCAGGAGGAAAGTGTCAGTGGCTTTGCCAGCACTCTGGGAAGCACCCCAAGGAGTCCTCTGTCATAGAGGGATAAGGGATCTTTCGGAAAAGGCTTTATTTTCCACAAGATCAGCGTCTAGACTGGCGCTTTTTTCCGACAAAGCTCCGTGCGGAAAAAAAGCGGCAGCCATTTTTATGCTAATGAAACGGGGGAGAGTTAAATCCCCACCTCATTAGCAATTGCGATACGTCTAATTTACATCCCTTTTACGAAAAAGGGATGTAGTCTAGACGTAGCCAAACTGTCTCCCTAACTGAGGACTACATGGTGGCAGAGGAGCCACTGAAGCCAGACCCGAAGCCGGAGCATCCGAGAGAGTGACACAAGCAGCACGGCCGGGGTCCCTACAACTGGGTCACGAGGATCGGAACTGACCCGACAGAAGTTCCCATAGACCCAGGTCAAGTAGTTTGGGATCTTGGGGGGATTTCGTGGAAGAGCAAAGGAGTGATCCAACCTTCGGAAGGCCTGGGAGCAAGTGACAGGCACGAGCCAGACAGATGGTCAACCCCAGAGCCGGACCCAGGGATCCCGGTTTCAGATCAGCAAGGACCTTCCTCATGAGCATTAGCCCAGAAGGCACAAGCAGCCCAGTACGACGGGGGAGCGAAAACGAGGACCTGAAACCCGGGATGTGATGGAAAGCCAGTCGCCGGGAGCAACGTGGGGTCTGCACCGACACCGCTTCGACCTCCCGGCATCGCCCCGGCTCCCTGCTGCTTGTGGCGCTGGAGTTACTCAGGCGGCAGAGGGGCAGTGATGCTCCCCCGGTCACGTCTGGCAAGCTGAAGGGCGGGGCTAGGCCATGAAGACAGAGAACGGGAAATAACATCACCCGGACTCTTCCGCCCCTTCCAGGAGGTTCCCATCTGCGTCCATTCTAGAACAGGAGACGGTTCAGGGGCCATCACATCTCCCTTCCCCCCAGAGGATCTCACCCTCCTTCCTCATAAGCCGCAAGGAAATGGAAAATGGAAGCAGGATGACAGCCAAAGCCATGGGAGCGGATGGGCAGGTGGGGACAGCTCAGTGACATTTCTGTCTCCTGTCTCCAGGCAATGGACACGCTGTACGAGATCCTTTTCCTCTGGGGATACCAAGAAGCCATCCTGGAAATGTTTCCCCAGCTCCTCCTCGTCTGCGTCAGGCAGGTGCAGTACGTGCTGGACCTGTGCCTGCCAGGGACTTGGAGGGCCCAGAAGACATCCAGCCCGGAGGGATCCAGCCGCCTCAGCCCCTTGAGGTAACGGCGGAAAGGAAGGGGAAGAACAGATTTGTTCTGCTCAGCCCCTGTGGGACCTGCCTGGCCCTCTGCTGTGCGTGTCCCTACAGCCCAGGGGCAGCTCTGGGCAGGTCCGTGTGGAGGGAGTGGTGTTGGGCGCCCGTGTGCATGTGAGCCACACTTGCTCCTCTGACTCCGACCACAGTCCAGGGGCCCCGTCGGCACGTCCCCATGTGCTCCCGGCCGAGGGGTCAGGGCTTTTCTCCGTGCCTGTTGAGCCCGCTGGGCCTCTGTCCCACAAGACCCCACCCCAGGACAGCGTGGCCAGAGCACACACAGAGTGCACAAGACCAGCGGGGGGGGCCGTGTCACAGGCAGGCAGGACGAGGAGGGGCCCGTGACGCTGATTCCACGGGGACAACCAGGGAACCACCTGGCTAGAAACTCGATGAGTCTGTGGCATGGCCAGGGCCCGTTGGGCAGGGCCGTGCCCTCACACGGTGCTGGGTCCATCTCGGGGGAGGCCGGCTGCTGCTGACCACGCCGGGTGTCCCAGGCCTTGTGCGGTTTGCGCTGCGTGGGGCTGGGGTCGAGTTCTGACACCCGGACTTTTTATTGCCTCTAGCACCTCCCTGGAGGCCGTGAAGACCCTTTTCTCCATGCCCAGATACTGGAAGGAATTTGCCAGTATCCAGTTGCAGCAGGGCTGGGACATGATGGCCTCCCGCCAGCGCTTCTCCCAAGGGGTGGGCTTGATCGCAAGGTAGAGTCTGGGCAATGGGAGCTCAGTGGGAGACCCTCCTCTGCCCCCGCCGGCCCTCTCAGCCCCGCCATGGGAGAGCGACGCTCTCTCCCTTTGGTAACTCCGGGTATTTTCTCTGTCCTGTTCCAGGGCCATGGTGGAGCACCAGACCCCACAGCTCCCTGCGGTGCTCAGAGAGGCCATCGCCATCATGCAGACTCAGGAGGAGCAGCCCCAGAGAAATATCGCCCTGACTTTCTGCACCGAGGTGAGATTCCGGAGCCGCCAGGCACGTGTGGGCTTGTGCAGAGCAGCTCAGTCCCGTCCCAGGCAGGCAGGCAGGCAGGCACCGGGGCCCATCGCCAGCAGCTCGGCAACGCCACAGCCAGCCGGCTCCTCTGCCCACGTGGATCCTAGTGGGGCCGGGCAGAGTGGTGGGGGGCAGGGTGAGATTGCTCCTGGCTGGATGTGCCTCCGTGGGACCATGTGACAAGAGAAGATGTTTCTCCAGCGCCCTGAGACCGGGCCTCTCTCCTCGCCTTTGCCTGGGGTTTCATTTTCTTCTGCCACGGCTCGCTCCAGGAAACGCTGCGATGTCCAGAGATTCCCCTTTCCCTGGGCTTCATTAGGGGCTTGTGCATTAGTCGCCCTTCTGGGAATGGACCATGTCAAACACCAGCCGCTGGCTCCTTACCCCCAGAGATTTTGAGTGGCAGGAAGTGACCAGCTGGCAAAGATGCTGGCGCACGAACAGACCGAGAGGCAGATTTCTGCTGCTGCAGCTGATGTTGATTTTCTCTTTCCAGTTTCTCCGGAGTCCTTCCATCCTCACCACAGTCACCAGATCGGAGCTCCAGGAACAGCTGATGGAATGGACCAAAGATCCCAATCCGGAGATACGGAGGCTCTGTCTGCAGGGCCTGGGCAGTATCATCTTCCAGCCAGAGAAGGTGAGGGGCAGGGCTTGCCCAGGTGAGACGTTGCTGCACTGGGAGATAACAGACACATCACTGTTGCAACCCCTGTTCTATGCCGTTACTGAGCAAGCCAGGCGTGAGGTGTCCCTGCTCCCTGGTGCGGGCAGAGCATGGTCGGTGGGAGGCAGTGGGGGAGGGGAAGGAGACTCAGGGCATCGCTCAGGGCAATGGGGGGAGAGTGTCGGCTGACAACAAGCCCAAGCTCGGCAAGGACAGACGAGTCGGGGGGCGGGGTCAGAGCTCGGGGGGCAGGGCCTGGAGCGGCTCCAGGCAGGCGACAGGGTGACTCTGGTCAAGGGCCAGGGGTGCAAAGCACCTGCCAGAGCGGCAGGAGAACGACTTTCTCCCCCGCTGGGGGCTGGCCGATGGGGGGATGGTCCAGCCGCTGCCCAGGCTCTGTCCCAGGCCAGGCGTGAGCTGCCTTCTGCCTTCCTGCAGGGGCAGTTGTTACGGGCCCAGCTGCCAGGGACCATCGCCATGTTCTGCGCCAGGAACGCATGGACTGTCCTGGAGGCCCTGAAGGACGCGGCAGACGCCATCTACCTGCTCGCCGGGGAGGGGCTTGGCTCCATCTCCCAGGACATGGCAGTCAGCCTGCGCCCGCTCATTGACCACGTAAGGCCGGGACCCCGGAGAAGCACATTCCCCCTCCCCTGATGTCCTGGTATGACCCTGCCCAGCCCCTCCCTGCCCCCCAGGCCAGCCACACAGCACCCAAGGGGGCCCCTGCCAAGGGTGGGGAGTCTCCTACTCAGCCCCCTCCCTGGCAGAGCCCTTCTGGGAAATGGGGGCGCCAAGCTCCCAGCCCTGCTGCAGCATCCCCTCCCACCCTCCTGTGCCCAGCCCCTCCCCGAGCCCCAAGGAGGCAGGCGGGAGCCTCAGGTCCCAGTGCCCCGGGAGGGGAGGCCAGAGCAGCCTCTGTGGCCGGGGACCTGGGCCTTCCCTCAGCCCCCTCAGGCCTTGCTGGGGAAGGAAGCAGGGAAGGGGCGATGGGAGGGGAGGGGAGGGATGGGGAAGAGGGACGGGGACGGAGGGACCCGGGAAGTGCAGCAGGAATGAGGTGAGGATGGAGATTCCTCGTAACTTGCCCCTTTCCACCCTTCACCCCCCCATGCTCAGTGGCTCCCCTGCCTGGCACTGCACAGGGGTGGGCTGGGTCTCTCCAGGCCGGGCGGATGGGGGAGAAGAACATGGAGAGATTGGCCCCTCTCTGGACTCCAGGCGGCTGGGGGGCTGGGTGCAGGAAGTTCTCCACACACATTGCACCATGGACCTCTGGGTCTCAGCCCTGGCCAGCGCACAGTGTCTGTGGGGCTGCCTGGTGGTTGCGGCTTCCGCAGGCCAGGGCGGGTCCCAGTCGGGGTGCTGGAGCCGTGTGCGATTTGCGGCCGTCAGGCACCTGACCCTGGGACACGGCCTGGCTCTCACGGGCTTCCCCGCCCCGCGTGTCCTTACCAGGAGAGGGGCAATGTCCGCTCAGCCGCCATCTCACTGCTGGGCACCATGCTGGGCGGGGTGAAGGGCCCGGACAGACCCCGCGTGCGGCAGGAACTCACCCGCTGCCTGCTCCCGCTGCTGCTCCACCTGGCAGACGAGGAGCAGAGAGTGATCCTGGTAAGTGCCCCCTCGGTATGTCCCGGAGAGCAAAGCGCCAGAGTCCCCCGGGCCCCACCCCTCTCCAGAGCCCCTGCCCAGCCAGGACCATTGGGGACATGCAGGGAGGCCTGAGGGGGGCCCCTTGGCTCTGACTCTCTGGGATCCCAGAGCCCCGGCGCTGCCGTCTCTACGCAGAAGGGCCGAGCTGTGGAGATCCCGTCTGGCTCTCGCCAGCCAATGCTCAGCTCCCGCCCGAGCAGCGTCCCCTGCAGAACAAGGGGCAGGAGGCTCCCCAGGCAGAGTAGGAGCCCAAGGGGCAGGGAGGAGGGGACGCGCCCCAGACGCTCCCTCTCTCAGCGAGGCCCCTCTCGCTCTCCCCTCGTGCTGCAGAGCTGCAAAGCGACGCTCTTCCGCTGCGCCGTGTTCCTCGGCTGGGCCCATCTCAAGAGTCTCTTCTGCAGCCTGGCCTGGGATGGCTCCTCGCGGCTCTTGCCCGGCGTCGGGAAGTGCCTGGTAGGTGAATTCTGTGGGCCCGGGGAGCGGTGACCGGGGAGCTCAGGGAGACCTTTCTACCCCCACCCCGAGTGCCCAGGGGGATTCTCCCCCTCTCGTCACGCAGGGAGCAGAGGCAGCCCCCCCAGAGGGGCTCGGCATTTCCTCAGTTGTTTTCCAATCCCACCCTTTCCACTGCCCCCATCTCCCGAACTTAGCGCTGCCCCTGCCACCTGCCCGTGGGCTCCTGCCCCTCTGCCTGTGCCCAGCTTGGAAATGCTCTTCCCCAAGGGCCCGACTCCGGACATCTGGGCTCCTACTGGCTCTTGCCCTGGCTTCCCTCTGTGCTTCAGCGACCCTGGCCTGTCAGCTGTAGGTTGATCACTTTGTCTGGTCTGAGCATGTCTCCTGCTCTGCTCCTAGATGAAGAATTACAAGAGGAACTTCCCCAGGTTCCTGTTCCAGGCCTTAGAGTATCTGGAAAGCTCCCAGGCGTCCATCAGACATTCTGCAGCCCTCTTCATCGGTAAGCAAAGCAGCCCCCGGGAGCTGTTCCAGGGCTGTTAGAGTTAATAAAATCTGCACATGGACAAAAAGGGGTTTCAGGACAAGCATCAGCCAGCACCTCAGGCGCCTGCTGCAACTGCAGCTGTGAAACAGGGATGGAACATAGACGAGTTAATTGAATAAAATATCAGTGCTATTGTGTTTGGGTGTGTGATTTCGTTCCTCCCGTCCCTGGCGTACTGCTGCTCGGTCTGCAGCTTGCCCAGGTAAGGAGTATCACGTGCTCTTTCCTAAATGACTAGAAGTCAAGTTGTCTAAAAGAATTGCACCCGGTGTGCCCTCTGAGACGGCGTGAAATGCTGCTCCGAGCTCTCAATGAACATTACGGGGGAGGGAGAGCTCAGTGCTTCGAGCATTGTCTTACTGAACCCAGGGTTATGAGTCAGTCTTTGAGGGGACGGTTTAGGAATCTGGGGCAAATCTGTCAGGGATGGTGCTTGGTCCAGCTGCGCGGGCAGGGGGCCGGACCTGATGGCGTCTCAAGGTCCCTTTGAATTCCAAAGTTCTCTGTTTTACTGCTCAGATTTGCACTCTTGTTTGAAGAAATATGGGAACCATTAAAAAATTCAATGGCGATTAATCGCAGGCTTAACCGTGTGCACCTCCCCTTTGAGTTCAATCTCCTTCGCCAATCGGCCTTTCAGTGATTCCTGGGGTCGGATGCTTTCTCCATTGTGTTTTGCATCACACTGAAGGACTGTCTTGAATTTCCCAAGGGCTGTCTTATGGGAATGGCTGACTCTTTAGTAATTTGCAGGGATGACACTGAAACAGTGTGAGCGCCATTCAATTCCTTGTCTGTGTAGGAGAAACCATCCATCATTACTGTGACCTGTTGTCAAAAAGAGTGACTGCAGCTGGTGTCACCCGCCTGTGTGAAGGTAAGGAAATACCTCTGGGCGTTTGGGCATCTGTGGGCAGTATGAGGCCTGAAAACAGATGTCACAGTGTCCCTCTGGGTCTGAGGACAGTGCTGAAGGGAGAAGAGTGGTCTTGCTGGTAGGACATAAGAATGGGAGTCGGGAGCTTTGAGCCACCAGGAGCAACTCTGTGCCTCACCTTCCCCATCCGTGAAATGGGGGTAAGAACAGAAAGGCTCTCAAGGACAGCTGGCCAGAATGGAAAAGGACCCTCACTATGACGAGGAATTAGTAGGAGGAGAAGGATTCTTACCCTGTCAGAAAAGTTTGCATTGTCTCCTCCCCAAGGACCTTCACCCAGAGATTGATTCTTAGCTCCTACGGTATCCTGCCAGGCCCCCTGGGAACTCCTTTCCCTGCCACCTCTGGAGCACTGAAGGCGGCACAAATGCACAAAGGGTTCAGTAGAAGTGAGGAGCCTAAACCCTTTCTGCGGATGGGCGCCTGAATGTCAGAGTCACGGTTGTTGTCGTGTTCCCGGGGCAAAGGCCATTGGGAAGCAGAGGTTTCCCAGGCATCAGTTACAGCAGCTCTGTGGGGTTTCCAACCTGTTTCCTCTTTGTTTCAGCTTTTCAGCAACAGCCTTTAAAATCGGACAGGGACACGTGGCTCATCCTGAACGAACATCGGCAATGGCTGCAGAAGCTTGCGAGCCGCGTGTTGGGTGCTTCTTACGACTTGGGAGCGGCACCGACACAGAAGGACTCTTCCTCCTGCCACGGTAGGTACCACAGACGGGAGCAGCTCTTTGGAGCGGGGAGGCAGGTTCCGTGGGGCGAGAGGGGCCGTGAGGGGTGGCAGGAGCGACGCGGTGTCCTGGAGTCACCGGGGACCGCTCGCGTGGGGGCTGGAGCTGAGGGAAATTGTTCCTACCACGGCCCTGCCCCAGACGACCCCCCCCCCCCGCAATTTTGGGTTCCATGCGCGATGGCCCAGCCCCCCAGCCACAGCTTCTCCATGGGATCCCCTCCGTCAGCAGCGCACGGAGAGAGGGGGATTCTCCAGGACTCCCTTCGGCCATCGCCAGCCCCAGGGGAGCAGCGGCCGGGGGAGGGGCTGGGCTCTCTCAGGGATGCCGGCTCTCAGGGAAATGGCAAAGGGGGAGGAAGGGGAACCTGCCCTGGTCCAGATTCTCCCCCTTGACAATTGTGTCCTTCTCATCTGTGCTCCTGCCCTGTCTCCTCTGACAGACACCGGCTGAGCCCACCGCTCCCCGGCCTGGCCGGGAGACCAAGCAGCTGGGACACCACAAGGATCCGGAAGGGGCAGAACTGCACATGACGGGGAACCAGCCGCGACCGGGACCAGGAGCCGTTCAACCCACAGGCCAGAGGACGCCAAGCCCCTCCCCGGCCCTGCGGCGCGTCCACAAGAACCGAGGATCCGCTCCTGGCCCAGAGACTTGCAGCTGTCGTGGACTTTTGCTTGTTCCCCAACATTTGTCCTGCCCGACACCCCAGGACATGGCTTGTGAGTCACCATCAGACCCACCCATCTCCGGGCCCTTCCCACCGGCCTCTGCCCATCTGGGTGGGTCTCTCTCGTCGTCCGTCTGCCTTCCCACAAAGACCAGCGTGGGACCACTCTCCTGGGGGGCACTGGGACTGCGCGCGTTCTGGGGTCCGCGGTGGGGGAGGGGTTGGGGTTGCGCGTTCTGGGGTCCGCGGTGGGGAGGGGTTGGGGTTGCGCGTTCTAGGGTGCGCGGTGGGGAGGGGTTGGGGTTGCGCGTTCTGGGGTGCGCGGTGGGGAGGGGTTGGGGTTGCGCGTTCTGGGGTGCACGGTGGGGGAGGGGTTGGGGCTGCCCAGTATTCTGGGACTGGGGTGGGAAGCTGAGGCTGGCCGGCTGCTCTGGGGCTTGTGGGGATGCCAGGGCACCGGGCAACCTGAGGGCTGGTGTGGGAGGGTAGAAATCTGGGGCTGGGCAGCCACCAGTGTGGGGAGGAGAGGGCAGGCCAGGGCAGGGCAGGGGAGGGGCAGTAGCCTGGAGGTTTGGGGGGGCGGAGCCTTGGGAAGAAGGGGCGGGGCTGAGGTTTGCCTTCCCTCGTCAGCCATTCGCCCGCTGCCCATGCCTCCCACTGCTCTCTGCCAGTCGGGTAGAGGCCCTGGAGAGAGGGGACATGCCCAGGCACAGAAGTGCTGTGGTCATGTGCCCCGGCCACAAGAGACTCCTCTGACCCTCCAAGAAACCCCACAGAGCCCTCTGCCAACTGGGGCGGGTTTCACCCCTCCCCCATCTCAGAAGGCCACGTGGGGAATTCTTGGAGGGGTCTTGGACCCTCTTGTGGTTTTATCCCCGTGGATCTGCCTCGGGAATGGATTTCACCAATTGGTGACGGGTGCGGGGCAGGGACCCATCTGGAAGTGGGTCAGGGGACCCCTCTGAGGACTCCTCTCCCGCCCTCCACCAGTCACTGTGGCCCCTGCCGGTAGGACCAGCATGGGAGGGGACTGCACCACATGGGGGAAGTGCCGCGGTCTGGGGCCCTGCCCGCAAGAGGGTCCTGTGACCCCTCCAAGGAGTCTCTCCACCGTCCGCTCCCTACCAGTGAGGGTCACACCCTCCCCCCCACCTCAGGCCAGCTCAGAAGGGAAACGTGCACCAGTCAGAGCAGCCAGTGCCCGACAGCCTAGGCCAGAAGCCTCCATCTCTGGAGCTGAGCAGCCGGCCGGCACCATCGCCCTGGACGCCCCAGCGCAACAGTGCGAGGAAGAGCCCGTCTCGCTCCCTGGACGTCTTTCCAGAACTCAGCGCCTGGCCCTTCGGGCTGCCCCTCTGACTGGTGCACGTTTCCCTTCCGAGCTGGCGTGAGGGAGGGGGTGACCCTCACTGGTAGGGAGGGGACGGTGGAGAGACTCCTTGGAGGAGTCACAGGACCCTCTTGCGGGGATGGTCCGAGACCGCGGCACTTCCCCCATGTGGTGCAGTCCCCTCCCTCGCTGGTCCTACCGGCAGGGGCCACAGTGACTGGTGGAGGGCGGGAGAGGAGTCCTCAGAGGGGTCCCATGACCCACTTCCCAATGGGACACTCTGCCCCCCGTCGGAGGGACAACTCCCAGCCTGGCTGCATTACACCAGTCACTGGGGACAGACCCGCAGTCACGGCGCGCTCCGCTTAGACAGGGCTGACTCCCACGCACGACGCCGCAAAGGGGTTAGGGTGGGAGCCAGTTAGGATCCGGCCCATCGGTCAAACCCACTCTCGGGGCGGCGCTACGGGGCCACGTTCCCTCTCAGGTGCAGAATGACCTTTGTTAGGTGCGGCAGGGGGCACAGGGCAGGGGCAGCGGTACTTGTTCTGGCTGGGGGCAGCCTCGGGGCGCGGCCGGGGATGGAGGATATGCGGCGCGGGGGAATTATCTGAACTCCTGGACTAATAAATGTATCTCTGCTGTAGACCCTGCGTTGCTGTGAATTCCTCTGTCGCGACAAAGATTGTGTTTGATGTTTGTTTGTCTTGTGGGGTTTGTCTTATTGCTGCCTTGTGCTGTGTTGTGTTAAACACAAATCCCGCGTTAGGCAGAAACGGATTAATAGGCATTGCTGACTGTATCTGCAGAAGCTATTGTCTCAGCAGGGCAGAGGCCCAGCAATGCCAGGCACAGCAGCTCCTGCGCGACGTGGGGACGCTTCTGCCCCAGTGGGGGGGGGAGGCAGCTCTCTGCCTGGGGACCCGCCCGGCCTGTCTCCCCAGGAACCTCTCAGCAGCTGTATCCTGCCACAAGCCGTGAGCAGCCGTGAGCGTGGGCAACGCAGCCTCTGGCCATAGGACAGGCAGCTCCCTCCTGCAGCCCCTGGCCAGCTCCCTCCCGGCCTGAGCCACACAAGAACCCAGGTGTCCTGGGCCAGACAGCTGACCATGTGTGTGTGGGGGGGGTGACATCTCCCAGCTCATGATCCCCCAGCACTTCACAGACGTTCCTGAAGCCTCCTGCCCTGGGCCGTGGGAACTGGAGAGCACCCAGCTCCCCCCAGGAACACCCAGTTCCCTTGCACTCTCCAGACCTCAGCTGGCCGCTGCCAGTCCCTCTCTCTAGCCCGTTTCTGGGCAGACTGCAGTCCCTCCTGGCCACTCCTCCCTGGCAAAGGGTGCGGACCTGCTACCTCTGCAACCCTGCCTTCAGGCCTTACGGCCTGGGGCTTCCCCCGCCCAAGCCCTCCCAGCCTGCCATGTCTGCTGTCGTATCTCGGTGTTTTGTACCTCGGTACCTTCGGTGGTCTGGACTGTCAGTGTCAGCGTCGTCTGGTCAGGGTCGTCCTGGCGCGCTCCTGACAGGACCTCTACCCCGTCGGTGATAATAAACTCTCGGCTGCGTGCGTAACAGTCGGTACTCCCTTTATCTAGCGTGTTAGACCCCGTGCACTTGGGTCAACACCGGAGATCTCTGAGAGGCCCCGGAAACGACAGATGCAGGCAAGGTTTGAAATCAGTCGAGCAGGTTGAAGCTCTACCAGTTGGTAACACAGATCAGTACAATGTGACACCACTGGGCACTATGGCCCGCGTTGACACGGTACCAACACCGGGCAGACCTATTGCCATATAACAGATATTAACAGCACTTAGTCAAAGTTAAGTTACTGTGCACTCTGTAAGTTTAGGCAATGACACCTGCCGTTCAGGCGCCTAGTGCGCCTCCCCCCCCCCCCCAAGGTCGGCCGGAGAGCACCCTCTGCGGTGTCCTTTTATAGACAGGTACAAACAACTTACATCATTTCTTTACGTACCAGGTTACCACCCTCTGTTGCCTAGTTACCACCCCTCACTGTATGGAAGGGGGGCTCACTTACTATCCTTCATGCTGTCAATTTTGACCCGGTCCTGAACCTACGTCGGTCTGTGCATTAGTTTTTAGGGAGTTTTTGTACCAAGACATTTCTTATTCAGATGTTCCATTACTCCCCTTTGGCTCTCAGTCTGTACCCAGTGCCTCCCTGTGTCCTTCCATGCTCGACCTAACTTACACAATCCCACAGTTATCAATAGGGCTTCTTTCTTGGCTCCTGTGTTACTAAACAAAGTCTTGCTCACTAGATTGCAGGCCTGTTGCTGTTTCCGTGTTGCAGGCCTTAGGCCTGCTGACTCCATATCACTGACCCTCAGCTTACTACATCTGCCTCTCACGGCCCCGCCCACCACGGCTGCCTCTCGCAGATCCACAGACAGACCTTCCAGGACACAGGAATCAAATCCTCACCTTACAAGAAGTGATTTTTGTTACAAAACAGGAGAGAAACGTGATAAAGAGTACTTGTTTCCTTGATGTTACAGAGCAACTGAGGAAACCGAATTAAAACAGAAAAAACCCTCTGGCACAATGCTCATTTTTTCGGGAAGAATGGCTCTTGCGCAAGGGGGGGGGGGTTTCACATCTACACAGCTCCTTTTTGTGTAAAAGCCTCTCGTGCAAAAACTGTTGCTTATTAATTATGCAAATGAAGCGTGGCGATAGTCTATTCTGCGCTTCATTTGCACAAGCTTTTGCGGAAAAAGGTTGCGGTATGGACGTAGCCAAAGAGAGCAGGCAGGGAACCTAAATCCAATTCACATTTCAACCCTCTGTCTCGATTGGTTCTCCTGGCCCCCTGGCTGACACCTTTGCTAGGTACCTGAATTAACCCTTTAATCAGCGGGTGCTGGTCAGCACTCCTCCTGTTCATGACACCTTCCCATGGGCCCGCCTCCATGTCGTAGAGCTCAGCAGTTTGGCATTGGCCCCTTTCCTCTGGTGCAGCCAGGTGAGGGGAGAGTGGTCGGTTACACTGTCAGAGCCGCCCAAATAGCTATCTAAGGGTTGGAGTATTGTGTCCTGTTCTGGGCATCACATTTCAAGAAAGATGTGGAGAAACTGGAGAGGGTCTTGAGAAGAGCAACAAGAATAGTTAAAGGTCTAGAGAACATGAGCTATGAGGGAAGGCTGAAAGAATTGGGTTTGTCTAGTTTAGAAAAGAGAAGATTGGGGGGGACAGGATAGCCATTTTCAGGTATCTAAAAGGGTGTCATAAGGAGGAGAGAGAAAACTTGTTCATCTTTGCCTCTGAGGATAGAACAAGAAGCAATGGGCTTAAACTGCAGCAAGGCAGCTTTTAGTTGGACATTAGGAAAAAGTTCCTAGCTATCAGAGTGGTTAAACACTGGAATAAATTGCCCAGGGAGGTTGTGGAATCCCCATCTCTGGGAATATTTAAGAGTAGGTTAGATAAATGTCTATCAGGGATGGTTTAGACAGTATTTGGTCCTGCCATGAGGGCAGGGGACTGGACTCAATGACCTCTCGAGGTCCCTCCCAGTCCTTGTATTCTATGATACTATCATCTGGTGGCGCATTTTTATTCATCAAAGGGCCAATTAAGGTGAATCGAACATATGACCAATTTATGAAGGGTAATTTACAAAATAGGGGATTCAGCGGATATTAAAAAATGGTTAACGACAACCAATAAACAGTACAAGCGACGAGGAGTCCTGCGGCACCTTATAGACTAACTGAAGTGTAGGAGCATAAGCTTTCGTGGGCAAAGACCCACTTTGTCAGATGCAAACAGTACAGTAATCAATTCCCAAAAATCACAAGGAAAAGGAAAATTTCGGCTGAGTCCAATTGGCATGGTCCGTGTAATAACCAAAGTTTATAGCAGCCTTCTTGAAAGTTCCCAGACTGTCGCTCAGGAGCTCAAATCTCGCAGCTCACCGAGAGCTTTGAGAGGAGGCCTGAGAAGAGCCCTCCGAGTCCTCTTCCCTGCCGATGGTAAGTAGTTCTCAGGGTGGCTGGCGATGGTCTTCAGTGGAGTCTCCCGTAAGGCTGCAGTTGTCTTGATCCGGAGTCTGATGTCCCAGAGGCAGGGTGCGCGGGGTTTTCCTCACAGGACAGACATCTCCAAACTGTCCAGCTATCGGCCTTTTATCCCGTCTCAGGCGGGAAATCCCTGCGAGGGAAACCCCTCAGAGTCTGCCCCTGCTAGGGAGACCCTGTGTGTGAACTGCTGAGGTAAAGCCAGGTCAGACTGGACAGTGTATGTTTGTGAGAATGACAGACACACACACACTGAGAGTGACAGAGATTTGTGCATTGCCGAGCTCCCTCCATGCCCTGCTCTCTGTGTGGAGATAGGGCATAAGAGTAGAGGGAGGGAGGAACACCCTGACATCAGAGCCCCCCCCTTCTCCTTCCCACACCCTGCACAGCAAGCAGGAGGATACCAAGGGGGCAGCTTCAATGCAGAAGGCAGGAGCCGCATGAAAATGGAGAGAGGAGCAACTGAAGCGTTAGCCCTTGAGAGCTTCCTGGACAAACCAGCCAGGATCATCGGCCAGAGGCTCTGAGATCTGTCATTAGACCCCGATCCACTGCTCGGTGACCACTGCTCGACTATTTCTGCTGCTGCCGCTTCTTCTGTTGCTGCTCCTTCTCCTGCCCCTGCTTGTTTTCATGTTTCTTCTTCTGTTTGTGCTGCTGCTTCTTTGGCTACTTTTTCTTCTGTTGTTTCTTTTGCTGATTCTTCTTCTGCTTTTGCTCCTTCTTCCTCTGTGGCTGCTACTTACTCTGCTCTTGCCTCTTCTGCTGCTGCTTTTCTTCTTCTTCTGGGCTGTGTCTACACTGCACCCCTTTTCCGGAAAGGGATGCAGATGAGACAAGTCGGAATTGCAAATGCAGCGGGGATTTAAATTTTTCCCGCTCCATTTGCATGAACATGGCTGCCGCTTTTTTCCGGCTCGGGGCTTTGCCGGAAAAAAGCGCCAGTCTAGACAGGGATCTTTTGGGAAAAAAGCCTTTTCCGAAAGGTCCCTTATTCCTTTTAAAATCAGGACACAGCCCTGCTGCTGCTGCTATTTCCTCTTTCTTCGGCTGCTGCTTCTTCAGCTTCTCCTATTCCTGCCTCTGCTTCTGCTGTTCCTGCTGCTCTTTTCTTCTTCTGCTGCTGCTGCCTCTTTTCTTCTTTGTTTCTTCTACTGCTTCTGCAGCTGCTGCTGCTTCTCTGGCTGCTGCTGCTCCTTCTTTTTCTGTGGATACTTCTGCTGTTGCTGCTATTGTGCTACTTCTTCTTCTCCATCTGGTGTTTGTTTCCTGTTGCTACTCTTTCTGCTGCTGCTACTTCTTTTTCTGTTCCTTCTTCTGCTGCTCCTTCTGCTGCTGCTGCTTCTTCTGCAGTGCTGCTGTTTCTGCTGCTTCATCTGCTTCTATGGTTCCTTCTGTGGCTGCTCCTATTTGTTTTTCTGCTTCTCCTTCTTCTGTTTGTGCTTCTGCTTCTTCTGTGGCTGCTGCTGTTTTCTTTCTTTCTTCTGCTGCTGCTGTTTCTACTTCTCTCAGGGTATGTCTACATTTGCCCCCTAGTTCGGAATAGGGAGGCAAATGAAGCATACCGAAGTTGCAAATGAAGTGTGGGATTTAAATATCCCGTGCTTGATTAGCATATTTGCAGCCGGTCGCCATTTTAAAATGCCAGTCGCCCGATTTAATCTCGCGCTTCATTAGCAACTTGGGTATGCTTCATTTGCCTCCCTCGTCCGAACTAGGGGACAAGTGTAGACACACCCCCACTCAATAAGGAGCAGCCAGAGATCATGACGCAGGGATGATCCCCAAAGCCTTATTCTGCCCCTCTAGTGGAGCTGGCGGGAAGTGGGGGGAGGGGTGACCCACAGAAATTAGGAGCCTGCTGGAAGTCTCCAGAGAGCTGTCACCTCTGCACCTGGGAAGGGAAGGGGGAGGGGCTGGCTCCTCAGGGGCTGGGCCTGGGCATCTTCTCTCAGGAAGCAGGGGAAGCCTTGTGCCCGGTAGGGAGCTGGCTCCATCACTGTAGCCGGCTGGGCCCTTACCCCGCTCTGCCCTGTCAGGAGGAGGGGAAGGGAACTCGGGGGCTGAGGTGGTAACAGAGCATCTCCCTCCCTCCCATTTAACACTCCATTGGCATCCACAGCAAAGTGTGGGACACTTCCGGCCCACGCAGCCTCCTCAGCACCTGCCCTGCTATCGACAGGCACATTTGCCTTCCCTCTGCCTCCTCTGCCTGTTTCAGTGCGAGAGGAAACCGCAATATCCCCTGAGAGGAGGGTCCCAACTACGGGATGGTTTCCCTCTGCTCCCATTGAATGCTCTGTTCCCTTGAGACTTTCATCCTCCTTAAGAGCACTGGGGCTCTCAGACTGGAGGTGGGACAGTACTACTGTGTCCCGGAAAGTCTCATCAGCATAGCTCTCTGCCTCCCTTAGCTCCTCCAGTTCAGGCACCCTGGCCTCTCTGAGGGTCAGGCGCTCCTTGCAACGGGTGCACACATACGCCACCCGCTCACAGGGCAGGTAATTATACATGTTACACTCGACGCAATAAACAGGATAGCCCCCACTCTGCTGCTGGGCTTCTGTCTCCATTTTTCTAATGAATAAGTTTAAGTATAAACTGGGATTCTTTTTAAACCTCTGGAATATAGATTATTATACAAGTTATGTTTTAAAGAAGGTCAGAAGTCACTAGTGCCCTCTAACCTCCCCCTCTAAACTCCCTGTTAGCTGTTCCTGTTCACAAGCTCCCTGGTTGCTGAGTCACAGGCTTATATAGCTCCGGTAGCCCCTCCCCCTGACTGAGGCTCAGCCAATTAACAGAAGCTTCTAGGTTTCAAACCTTTTAGAAGCTCCTTCAAACAAACAAACAAACAGACAAACACAAGCTCAGCACACAGCAAATAACTCCCCCCCCACACAAACACACACTCCAGACAGCCACTTACCACAAGGGTCCCACTTTTACTCCTCTTTTACCTGGAGAACTCCCTCTCCAAACTCCCTGTTAGCTGTTCCTGGTCGCAAGCGGAACAGGACTTCACTTGACTGCGTACTGAAATGTTTCTGTGTTTGTCAACTAGCTTGCTAATGTTTTCAGTGCCAAAATCATCCCTGATTTGATGTGGGGGAAGTGAGGCAAAGAAAAAAGCTGCCCATTCATTTAGTTCATTCTCTGGAAACCTCTTACTCAGAGGCTCACACAGCAGGGAGATGAAACGTAGAATAGGTTCACTGCTGAACTGGTCATCGGTTGTGGTTGATTTGATTTGATTTTTCACACTGTTTCTCCAAGATCCTGCCCTCTCAGCCTGCGGCTCTGGGCCCTTGCTAACTGCACAGCCTCACGCGTTGTCAAAGAACCTTTCTGGGAGCATTTAGTCAGTTCTGCTACTTCATAAAATACAGGCCTATGTAGCACTTTAAAGACTAACAAGATGGTTTATTAGATGATGAGCTTTCATGGGCCAGACCCACTTCCTCAGATCAAATAGTGGAAGAAAATAGTCACAGCCATATATACCAAAGGATACAATTTAAAAAAATGAACACATATGAAAAGGACAAATCACATTTCACAACAGAAGGGGGATGCAGGGGGAGGGGGGAAAGGAAGGTGAATGCCTGTGAGTTAATGATATTAGAGGTGGGGAAGGGTAGATGTCTGTGAGTTAATAGTATTAGAGGTGATAATTGGGGAAGCTATCTTTGTAATGGGTAAGATAGCTGGAGTCTTTGTTCAGCCCCCCCTGCGGAAAGTGTCGAATTTTAGCATGAATGCCAGTTCAGAGGACTGTCTTTCAAGAGCAGATTTGAATGTCTTCTGAAGTAGGATGCAGGTGAGTAGGTCATTCCTACAGTGTCCTTTCTGGTTGAAATGGCAAGCAACTGTTTTTTCTTTGAGATCCTGTCTAATGTCTGTTTTGTGGGCATTGATTCTTTGGCGAAGTGTCTGAGACGTTTGTCCAATGTACATAGCAGATGGACACTTACGGCACATGATAGCATAGATTATAGTCACAGACATCTACCTTTCCCCACCTCTAATATCATTAACTCACAGGCATTCACCTTCCTTCCCCCCCACCCTCCCCGCATCTCCTTTCTGTTCTGAAATGTGATTTGTCCTTTTCATATGTGTTCATTTTTTTTAATTGTATCCTTTGGTATATATGGCTGTGACTATTTTCTTCCACTATTTGATCTGAGGAAGTGGGTCTGGCCCACGAAAGCTCATCACCTAATAAACCATCTTGTTAGTCTTTAAAGTGCTACATAGTCCTGTGTTTTGTTTCAGCTACACCAGACTAACACGGCTACATTTCTATCACTATTCTGCTAATTCATGTGAGACCTCATTTAATACAGCTGCAGTGACGTGGCAATTAGTGTCATGGAACTTAGTCAGGCAGCACTTTGCTATTGGGTCATTATTTTTTGAGATTTCCTGTTCCAAATAGTTAAGAAGGGGCTCCTAATTACACAGCAAAGCACTTCCAGCAAAATGTCTAGGTGGCCACCTCACTTCAGTTAGAGGTTTCAATGATACAGTCTCATTTTCTGTGACATTTGCTATTTCTTCCAATTGTCCTTTTCGGACTGAGGATCTGCAAAAGATTCTATAAACGGTCTTCAAAAGGGTCTCTCCTGTCTTCAGCACTGGCACTTGGTTCCACACATCAGCTAAACCCAGGTCTTCTCCATGGGCCAGGCAGTGTTGTGCTGTTAAATGTGGGATGCTCTGCTTGAGTTGTCTGGCAACACCATTGTTTTTCCCCCAGCACGACTGAAGCACCATCTGAAGTGAACATCACTATTTTCATCAGATCCCGCTTATTCAGGGTGTCAAAGGCTTTGAGAGCAGCTGTAACAGCTTGTGCATTCCAAGCAGATAACTGAAGCGTTCCACCAAACACAGTCTTCTGCCCTGCACATGCTGCAGCTCTCAACTTGAAGTCAATGAAAAGCAAGTTGGTGACAGAAATACCTGTGCTCTCATCAGTAATAAGTGTATGGTAGGAAGACAGGCGAATAGCTGACTTGATTTCTGCACAGACAACACTGATGATTGACTCCAAAACCGCAAAAGCAGAGTTTTTCTATGCCAGCTTGTACATACTGGTGCTTTCCCATGTGCTCATTTATATTTTGCGCATTTCTATTCTGGAGCTGTTCATTTGTACGGGAAGCAGAAAGTTATCTGTGAGAATTTTTATTTTTTCTGGCTTTAAATGTTTTCTGTCCTTCAGTTCCAGCCTCTTCTGTTTCTTTTTTGTGTTTCTAAGAGCATCCTTCACAACTCACATCCCAGGGGAGGAGAATTCCTGCTCCTAAGAATATGTGCAGCAGATTCACGACTTTTGCTTGATGAATCCTCTTCATGTTGTCCAAGGGCTTCCCCCTTCCCACTTGTGGCCTGCGGAGAAGTGGCTGCATATTCTAGTCTGAGTCCAAATTTAGCACGTCAAGCCCACATCAGCACTGTACTGGAATATGTCCCCGCTCTGTACACAGATCTGGCCTTGAGATTGTTGAGATTTTGCTTCAACTCTTTCATTCAGCCATTCTCCTTTGACCGTGGGGCAGCATTTCTTCTTAGGGTTTGCTCCTGTGTTGGTTGATGCTCTTAGCCTTCATTAACACATGACTGTTAAAAGGTGCAGAAGGGCTGGGGGTCGTGTAATATCACATATTCTGCTCTTAATTAAAAATCCTGTAGTCCATGAGATATGTATAGCTTGTATTAAAAAGAGTCTGCCTGAGAGTGCTGCTGTGATAACTAACTCTGTTGCAGGCAATGATTAGAGTCATTGAACACTAGGACTGGAAGTGACTCTGGAGATCAAGTCCCTCCCCTGCACTCATGGCAGGACCAAGCACTGTCTAGATCATCCCTGGCAGGCGTCTTTCCAACCTGCTCTTCAGTATCTCCAGTGATGGAGACTCCACAACCTCCCTCAGCAATTTATTCCAGTGTTTAACCACCCTGACAGGTAGGAAGTTTTTCCTTATGTCCAATCTAAACCTCCCCTGCTGGAATTCAAGTCCATTGCTTCTTGTCCTATCCTCAGAGGCCCAGGAGAACAGTCTTTCTACTTTCTCCTCCTTGTAACACCCTTTTAGATACTTGAAAACCGCTATCATGTCCCCTCTCAGTCTACTCTTTTCGAAAGTAAACAAGACCAATTCTTTCAGTCTTCCCACATGAATCATGTTTTCTAGACATTTGGTCTGTGTCTAGAATACATCCCTTTTCTCGAAAAAGGAATGTAAATGAACCACGGGAAATTTAAATTCCGCCTTCATTTGCAATTTCAAAGTGTCTAATTTACATACCTTTTTTGAGAAAAAGGATATGGTTTAGACACTGCCTTAAGTCATTTTTGTTGCTCTTCTATGGACCTTCTTCAATTTCTCTGCATTTTTCTTGAAATGTGGTGCTCAGAATTAGACACAATACTCCAATTGAGGCCTGATCAGTGCCGTGCAGAGTAGAAGAATGACGTCTGGTATCCTGCTCACAACACTCCTGTTAATGCATTCCAGAAGCATGTTTGCTTTTCTTCCCCAACAGCATCACACTGTTTAGCTTCTGATACAGTATGACCCCCTAGATCCCTTTCTGCAGTGCTCCTTCCTAGACAGTCACTTCCCATTCTGTATGTATCAAACTGAGTGTTCCTTTCAAAGTGGAGCACTTTGCATTTGTCCTTATCAAACTTCATCCTGTTTACCTCAGACCAGTTCTCTAGTTTATCCAGATCATTCTGAATTCTGATTCTGTCATCCAAAGCACTTGCAACCCCTCCCAGCTTGGTATAATGTGCAAACATAATACGCGTACTCTCTATGCCCTTTTCTAAATTGATGATGAAGACATTGAACAGAATTGGTCCCAAAACAGACCCCTGAAGAACCCCACTTGTTATGCCCTTCCAGTATGACAAGTGAACCATTAGTAATTACTTTCTGAGAACAGTTATACAGCCAGTTTTGCACCCACTTACGTTGTATTTCATCTTTTTGGTAGTTGCCCCATCTAGGTTGTATTTCCCTAGTTTATTGATAAGCAGGTCATGCGATACCGTATCAAATGCCCACCTCCTTCCCATACTGCATTGCCTAGTGCAGTAGTCTGGGAGCTGAATTTGTTTGTGAACACAGAGGCAAAATAAGCATTGAGTACTTCAGCTTTCTCCACATCATCTGTCACTAGTTCACCTCCCTCATTCAGTAAGGGCCCCACACCCTCTCTGATAACCCTCTTAATGCTAACATGCCTGGAGGAACCTTTCTTACCAGTCACATCCCTTGCTAGCTGCAAACCAGTTGTGCTTTTGAATTCCTGACTGCTCCCCTGCATTCTTGATCCTATCATTCCAGAGCAAGCTGTACCCTTCTCTATCAATATTCCAATCACGTGTATTATCCCACCAAGTCTCTGTGATACCGACTGTGTCATAGTTGTGTTTATTTATTAGCACTTCAAGTTCTTCCTGCCCAATCCCTGCCCTCCTTGCATTTGTACACAGGCATCTAAGATACAGATTTGATTTTGTCCCCAGTTCTGCTTTGTCCCTCCTTTACCTCTGCTATTGCAGCCCATGGTCCCTCCCATTTCCGACCCATCTTCCAGGTCTCCATGTTCTTCACTTGCCTATGAGCTTTGGTCACCTGCCCCCGTCAAACCTAGTTTAAGGCCCTTTTCACTAGTTTAACCAGTCTGTGCCCAAATACTCTCTTCCCCTTCCTCCAAAGGTGAACCCCATCCCTGCTTAGCAGTCCTTCTTCTTGGAACAGCATCCTGTGGTCAAGGAAGCCAAAGCCCTCCTGGCAACACCATCTTCGCAGCCAGGCATTCCCCTCCATGATGCACCTCTCTCTGCCTGGGCCCCGACCTTTAACAGGAAGGACTGAACAGAACACCACCGGCTCTCCAAACTCCTTCACCCATACTCCGAGCCCTGTAGTCACTCTTGGTCTGCTCAAGGTCACACCTTGCAGTATCATTAGTGCCCACATGGATGAGTAGCATGGGGTAGTAGTCAGAGGGGTGGATATTCCTTGACAATGCCTCTGTAATATCTCAGATACGGGCCCCTGGCAGGCCGCACCTCCCGAGATGACTTGTCAGGGTGACAGATGGGTGCCTCCATCCCCCTCAGAAAGGAGTCTCCAACCACTGAGGAAGATTTCACAAAGCAAAACTGATTCCAAAATGATCAGTCTCTGAGGCCCAGTGAGAGTCAGAACTCCTCAAGAAAAAGCTACAATACATCTGGTTTCACTGAATAATTGCTGTCTGCTGCCGTAGCTTCTAAAAGATGGTGAACTACCTGGATTTCATCCACTGTAGCCCAGTCCATCACAGCTAGAATCCAAACTAATTCCAGTTAGATAGGCAAGTTTCTTCTGGCTCTTTGTCATACACAGTTTACAGAGTAGTAATGTTAACCCAGTTAACCCATGTGGCCCTGACTCAGGAGCAGCTTGGCAGCCACCATGTGATCCTGGCCCCAACACCAGCCCTGGGGACAGCAGAGAGCTGCCCAGATCAGCACCCACTCCCCCACCAAACCCAGCACCACCAGCAGCTTCCTTGCCACCGGTAGGATGGCGAGTGCAGGCTAGGTCTACACTACAGAGTTTTTGCTCAAAAACGGCCGTCCACATCTCAAGGGCTTTTTTGCGCAAGTAAAACCAAAGAACAGAGGGGTTTTCCCGGTGAAGGTATTCCTCAGTCTACGAGGAATAATTCCTTTTTGAAAAACACTTTTTCACAAAAAGGTGTATGTGGACAGGCAAAAGGGGTTTTTTGCACAAGAAAAGAGAAGAGGAAAAAGCACAGGTGCCCTGGTGGCCATTCTAGCCATAGTAATCACTGCTCACTTCAAGAAAGCATCCAGGCAGTCTGGACGCTCTCTTTCGCAAAAGTGCATCCGTTTTTTGATGCACTTTTGCAGTGTGGATGCTCTCTTGTTTAAGAAGTTTTTGCAGATGAAAAGCTTCTTGTGGAAGAAGCCTGTAGTCTACACTTAGCTTTAAGAGAAAATGTAGGATGAACTTCAGCCACTTCTATAACAGCATTTCTGTAGAAAATCCCCTTTTTATAAACAAACAGACCTCAGACAAAGCCTCTCCTATCATAAGAACAGCAACCTTCTCATTAGCACTTTAAGCCAACTTTAGGGTCATCGGCTCCCACATTCCCAGGCTGTAAGGCCAGAAGGAACGGCCCTGCTCCCCGAGTTTCACCTCCTGCGCAACACAGGCCTGAGATATTCCTCACAACAGTTCCTGTGTCACTCCCGGCCCCATGTGTCTTCACCTTTGCCTGGGTTCTATGGACAAGCTCTGGCTCTTACAAGAGCGGATGGTTTCAAGAGACCGCTCTTGTGTGTGAATCCTGGGCAGACTATTCCCCGGCCTTTCCGGAAGGACAGAAAAACCCACTGGCTCCTTCTTTTTATTCTAGGCTGCATTTCTTCTTGCGAAGACTCACCTCAAGGGAGCACAGACACAGCCAGGTGCTCAGGGTGGTGGTCCAACCTGCAGCAGCCGAGGCATGCTCCGGCCTCAGCCAGCAGGAGCAGGCCTTGCCAGAGGAGCCCAAGAAAACCAGAGGCTCTTGAAAGCTCCTATCGGGCAGAAGAAGACTCTGTCTGTAGCCAGTGTGGCAGCTCCATGGCAGAGGCTGATGAGGAGACAACAGCTTCCTCACCTACAAGCTAGTTTTACTAGCTAGGAGCTTACAAATCAGAAAGGGAAAGAAGCTGCAGTATTAGATACGCCAGAGCACAACACATCTTCAGGGAAAGGGAACAGAGCCAAGAGCCCAGACACTGCTGCATGCAGAGAGAAAGGAAATGGAGTGGAGAGCCCAGAAGCCCAACAGAACACATCTACACACACTGTGGGCTAGCAAACACCTACGCTGAACAGTGGAGTGTCTGACTGGGACATGCTTGGGAATCTCTTCTTTTCTGGTCTCAATAAACCTACTGTGACTCACACGTCTCATGCCCTGTTCTCATCCTGCTAGTGTTCATTTTTTTAAATTGTATCCTTTGGTATATATGGCTGTGACTATTTTCTTCCACTATTTGATCTGAGGAAGTGGGTCTGGCCCATGAAAGCTCATCATCTAATAAACCATCTTGTTAGTCTTTAAAGTGCTACATAGGCCTGTATTTTATGAAGTAGCAGAACTGACTAAATGCTCCCAGAAAGGTTCTTTGACAACGCGTGAGGCTGTGCAGTTAGCAAGGGCCCAGAGCCGCAGGCTGAGAGGGCAGGATCTTGGAGAAACAGTGTGAAAAATCAAATCAAATCAACCACAACCGATGACCAGTTCAGCAGTGAACCTATTCTACGTTTCATCTCCCTGCTGTGTGAGCCTCTGAGTAAGAGGTTTCCAGAGAATGAACTAAATGAATGGGCAGCTTTTTTCTTTGCCTCACTTCCCCCACATCAAATCAGGGATGCAGCTACTCTGGGGTCTCTGGGTACAAATAACTGATAGCAAAATCAATACCACTCTCCAGAAAACCCACTGACTGCTACACTTACCTACACGCCTCCACCTTCCATCCAGCACACACCATTCCATCCATTGTCTATAGTCAAGCCCTTAGATACAATCACATCTGCTCCAACCCCACTGACAGACCAAAAACTTTAAGATCTCCACCAAGCATTCGTAAAACTCAATTACCCACCGGTGGAATAGAAACAAATTGAAAGGGCCAGACAAACTTGCAGAAACCATCTACTTCAAGATAGGCCCAAGAAAAGCTAGTTAAACTCCAACACATCAACCACCTACAACCTACACTGGAACAGGATACTACACTCCGAGAGGCCCTGGGTGACAGACCTATACTCTCTAATAGACAACCACCTAACCTCAGGAAGATACTTACTAACAACCACAAGGCACAGCACATCAATACTAACTCTGGAACTTTCCCTTGTGACAAACCCCATTGCCAACTTTGTCCACATATCTACTCTGGGGACACCATCACTGGACCTAACTATGTCAGTTATACGATCAAGGACTCATATTCCTGTTCATCCAGCAATGTGACTTATGCCATCATGTGTCAGCAGTGTCCCTCTGCAATGTAAATTGACAGACTGCTCAGTCACTTTGCCAAAGAATCAATGCCCACAAATCTGACATCTTCCAAGAGAAAATCCTATTAGTCTACATTTCAGTCTACCTGGGCATTCCCTTAGAGACCTGACAACATGCATCTTACTTCAGAAAGACTTTAACACTAAATTACAGAGAGAAACTTCAGAACTTTCATTCATGCTTAAATTTGACAAATGGGCCTTAAGAAAGATGCTAGTTACCTACACATTACAAAGACAGCTTCCCCACCTATTGATAGTCCTAGTAACTGCTGATTAGCCACACTGACTTAAAATAAGCTATTTCCTCCTTCCCTCTCCCCCGCCCCACCTTTTGTTCTACAATCTGATTTGTTAGTTTATAATGTGCTCACCCTCTTCATTGTATTCCGTTGTTCTATATGGTCACGCCAATTCTCTTTCAGAATAGGATTTGGAGAAGTGGGTCTGGCCCACGAAAGCTCACCACCTAACAACTATCTTGTTAGTCTTTAAAGTACTATATATGTTTCCTTTTGTTTTACCATGCTACCACAGTGCATTTGCTAGACTTGTGCCTAAGGGAAAAGAATTGACTCATAGTGATTCAAAAATGACTTTGATTCCATTTCGCTTCCTGTACAAGTTAGTCGCACTTTGTTTGGCTCCAGTAACCCTATGTCAAATGTTTACTAGGCTCTCATCAGAATCAATATTACAGCTGGGCAAACCTCTCCATGCAAACCCTGTTTTTCACTTGCTTACAAGTTGTATGAAACATCCCGGGTTCAGCCAGGCATAGGAACAAGCCTCTATTGCCGTCTGCCTCTTGTCTACACTTTTGCAGCTTCCTCAACAACGGCTGGTCTGAGTCCCATGCTGGCCACAATCTCCTGTCCCTCAGGATACTGATGCCCCCTCTATGGCCTCCTTGAGACCCCATCATTGAGATTCCAATCTAGATGTAGAGGCTGAAGGAGATGGACAATTACAGGGCTCTCCACTAATCTCCCCTTTCCAGACTGCAGTATATAGTACGCTCAAGGCTCCAGCTGACTTCTCAATTGTACACAGATCTACATCCAATGTATACCCATCCCCAGACAGAACCTGAAAAGGCCAGGTGCCAGGAGAGCTATTTCAGAGTCATCACCTGTGTGTTTCAAACCTCTGACTTCCTCTGCATCCCTTTGTACCTCTAGCAGTAACCATAATCGCAACACAGTTCTGGAAGAGCCTCTCTCGCTATCTTCTGTTTCTTTTTGTAACCTCTGTAGTTTATTACAGAATGTTAGTCTAATGCATACAGAATCATTTCATGATATAAAATAAAGTTACTTGTTTCCAACAGAGTATATGCTCAGTGCTGTATAATATCCAAAAATAAACTGAAAGCTCTTTAACTTGGGGATTCTCTACAAAATAGATATCCTGTGGATCATTGGCTTTTAAATTTAAAACAGTTTTGATGCTGTAATGCAAGCCCCAAACACTAGGTAGAGCAGCTAGCACAGAAATATTCTGTTCAAAATAGCAGGTTGAAATGAACATGTTGCACTGTGGTGGAAGGAGAACAGCAAAAGATTTTTAGCATTTTAAGATTTTCCATGAATCTGTTAGTTTTGCTTTATTCTATTTTACTATTTCTACATTAGCACTCAACAAAAGAGGGAGAAAAGTAAAGAAGTAAATTGTGCTTCCCCATGATTTCAAAGTAACACATTTCAAAAATTAACATTTGTTTTCAAACTTCAAGAGGAGGAAAACGTCAATGAAAATAGCAGTTTTGATTCAGATGAGAATAAATAAAATATACTTATTCTCCATCTCAGATTGTTTAATTTGCAGATTATTGTGCAAATTACTAAATTTCTAATTATGCTACACAACTAAAAACATTAGCATTAAGTGTGGCTGCTTCATATACCCTTTTTCTTGTTGCTTACCTTAGTCACATCTTTTCTGTCCTAGGACTCATGAATTAGAAAAAAAAAAAAATCAGCTGGTGAAAAACCCTCAGAGATTATCATCTGCAAAAGAAATTAATAGAAATTCTTCCAAAAGACCTAGAAATTCTCTTGGATGAATCAGTCTCCCAATCCAGTTTCATAGAGGAGGAATATGATCTCTTGGATAAAACAGAGGAGGACCCCAAGAGGAAACACTGTTGATTCTGATGCAGGAAGTTTTATTTCCAGTGAGTGAACAAGGCATCCAAATAGATGATGACAGCATGGAATGTCAGATTGCAAGCAACTGCATTAAAAAAATTGCCTCAGAGAAAGAAATGCTAAAGCTCTTCAGGGATTTATGGAAAATCCTGGCTAATGTGGAAAAAGAACTGTGTCGAATGAGAGGTCAGGGAAGATATCCCTGCTGAGAAATATAAATCTCAGCTGAAAGATAAGATTTTGCAATTACACAGACAGAATAAATGTGATCTTATTAATGGTTTGACTAGACTCAAATGCTGTACAACATCTACTTGCAGTAGAGAAACACTATTTTCTGAAATGGATCAAATTTCAGCTGGATCACACTGATAGAAGGAATTGTTCTGAACCTACAGGCTGAATACAAAGAGAAATGCAAGTCTCTCAGATTAGTTCTGCCACTTCTTTACAGGTTGAGCATTCCATGTGAAAGTTGGGGAAGTCCCAGGAGGCTGTGCACCCCATGGTTAAAGGCTGCAATACCCTAAAAAGTGGAAGGCAACTCATCCACCTCTCAGGCATCGCAATTGACCTCATGCTAAAAGAGCTTCCCGTTCACCTGATGAACGGACATGTCTGCAACCTCCCACTGCAATGGGTGACCGACATTCTGAACTCTGGGCCAAGCTGAGGGGAAGGACCAAAATGCTGGTTGTGATGATGCTGGGAGTGCAGAGCACTGGGAAATCCACCTTCCTGAACGCCACATTCCAGCGGCAGTTTGCAGTGAGTAGCGGCTGAGGTACGCAGGGAGCCTTCATGTTGCTCCTTCAAGCTAGAGCAATCTTAGAAAAGGAACAGGGCTGTGATTGCATCCTGGTGATGGACACAAAGTATGAAAGCCCCTGAACAGGCCAAGGTGGAAGAGAGTTATCAACATGACAAAGAAAATGATCCTCAGCAATGGCTGGAACAACTGGAACAACTGATGCTTCAATATTTCTCTATATTTAAGAGCCATTATTTGAAAAAAGTTGCCCAACAACACAGAGCCAAGGACTTCAGTGATCAGTGTCTCCAGCTTGCCTTAATGGCTTATGTTAGCAAAAAACTCGGGCTAGAAATAGGGAATGACTCAGCAGTGGACAGTCTATTGAATGTGCCAGCCGGACTTTTTCTTCAGTTCACTGTGCAGAAGAAGCTGTTTGAACATGAGAACTTCAACTATGTGAAGTTTGTCAAAGCTTGAATACAAAGGCACAGATTAGATTAGTACCAACAGGCTGAGGATTTGGAAGATCCTGAGGAAGAAGTCAAAGCACATGCTTTGGAGAGGATACAGGAAACATTTGCTATGAAATAAACACACAGATATACTCCTAAATGAGATACCGATATGATCGGATGAAGTCACTGGATGGGCAAAAATGAACCATTTTCATCTACTCTTTGCCCCTTTTAACTTATAGAAGAGGGGCCCACAGTGCTTCACGTGGGCATTCTTGGGTGTGGAGATTGCACTTGAATAAATAGGGAATGAAATATGCAGCCACTACAGTTCTGCAGCCAAAGTCTCAAAAACTGCCCTTCCGTACAGGATCAGGGATTTGGTTTTAATTGATAGTTTTAATGTGCTAAGCAGGTGCTAGTATGATCGGATGAAGTCACTGGATTTCAAAACAGATTTGAAAAACCCAACTTCACACACACATGTACTTTAATCTATTAACACCATTCATAACATCAGAATAAAAATCTATTTTGTGATACGAGAGAATTTGAGGTTTCTGGAGTGCTAAACCCAGTCGCATTTCACCAGAGCAGTGGTGACAGCCAATAACCATCTAATTCACTCCAAGAACAGGGCAGCTCAACTCATTCAACTATCAATACCCTCACCCAGACAACTAGTATCTCAGGGTAGCGAACACAATAGCCCAACAAAATGCACTTTATTAGAAGAGCTGGGACAGGCTCATTCCGGATAGAAGATTAGCTGCATTTCTGGCCCAGTTATAATTGGGACAGTGCACCGTGATCAGAAGTTAGCAAATCCCACGCCATTAATGGTGCACTTGTAATGCTCCCTCTCCCCTTCCTCTGTCCTGACTCCACCCTTCACCTACAGTCTGTCTCCTCAGCTCTGCTCCATTTGGCTCATGCCATCATCTCCTTTCCCTCATTCCCCTGTTCCTGGCGACAAAGCTCTTCAGCGTGACTGGTGGAACTTTCCATCTAAACAGTAACTTGTAGCAGCTCAGGGTTCCAGTGCAGAAAGAAACCTACTGAAAAGAACCAGGATTCTAAAAGAAGCTGAAAGAAGGTGCTGCTGGCACAGAGCAGAGAGCAGTACCTCATTCTCTCCCCCATATCCATCAGGAAATAGATGGTCTTGGTGGCTAAAGACTAGGACAGGTGGGTTCTGTTCCTAGTTCTGAGATGAGCATGTGGGATAGTGGAACAGACGTGCTGGGAAGAAGATTTCTGGGTTCCATTTCCAGCTCTGCCACTGAACTGCTGTATTAGTTGGGTAATTTCTCTTAACCTCCGTATGCTTCAGTTTGTCGTGTAAAAGAGGGGATCGAGAATCTGACCCACCTCTCAGCAGATTATGCTGCCTAATTCAAGAATGTTCATAACGTGCTCAGAAATACTCTGATTGGAAGACGTTTAGAAAGGGTAAGTTATTAGGATTATTATTAATTTGGTAAGAAGTGTGTTGGGGCAGGGCAGAAACGTTGGTTCCTACAAACATGAAGGGTACGTCCAGGGGCCAGATGTAGCCCACCTAACACTTCAATCCGGCCTGTGGACTGCATCTGGCTGCTTTCTGTTTATATCCTGCTGCCTCTGCCCCCGAGTTTCCAGGCAGTGGCTCAGGCAGCAGGATCCTTTTTAAAAGGCTTGTGGCTCACGGCTATAGTGCTAAACCAGCAGGAGTCGGAGCTGAGATGCCTTTAAATAGCTGCAGAAATCGTGGGCAGCTGCCAGGCACTGCAGTAGCAGTAAGGCCATGAGCCCTTTGCTGTGTTTTCATTCAAAGCCTCTGGCCCCAGACAACTCTGGGGAGAGACAAGTCTCCAGCCCTCCCCATTCTGCCCAAAGCCCCAGCCCTTCATGAGGTGGAGCCAGCCATGACCCCATCCCAAAATTTGTAAAGTGCCCCCCTGCAAAAATTACTGGTCCCCCCAATAGACCACCACCCTATTGTGAACAGCCTCATCTCTACAAGATGCCATATAAGAGTCACCAACGTCTGAAAGCTTGTTCCTAAATGAAAGTAAACCCTGCCTCTCCCCACTCACTAACACTGCGGTCTAGTGTTAAAGGGCCAGCCGCATCTGCATGATAGAAATCCTCTTCTTTCTTAGGGTACAGCCGCACTGCAAGCTTATTTTGGGAAAAGCTACTCCAGAAGATCTAGAAAGAGAGCTTCAGACAGTTCTGAAGTGGCCTGACTCAGGGCAGACTCGTCACCATGATGCCTCCAGTCTTGGGAATTAGCTTGCTTGGCTCTCCGGACACTTCCCTCTAGCTGGGGGCTCCCCATGTTTCTCTTTGTTCCTGGCATCCTCCCCAGGACACTGCCCTCCAGCAGGGCCCACTCCAGTGTCTCAGCCCCCTTCCAGAGGTTGGTGTTTATCCTGCTTGCACTTCAGGGTCCTCCCTTCCCGGGGCACCCCAATGCCTTCACCCAGGTCCCCTGCACCCACCTTGCCTCAGTGACCCACTGCCAGTCTGCATCTAGCCCTGAGGGGCAAACTACAGTCTGGAATGGCCACTCAGCGCTGGCAAAGCAGTGTGGACCTGCTGCCCCTGCCTACCATGGCTGCCTCACTACCTCACAACTAGCCTAAGGCCTTGCTTCAGGTTCTGCAGCCTGGGGCCTTGCTTGGCCACCGCTTCCCCAGATCTGCCCTACCTCCAGGAAACCACCTGCTTCCCTGGCAGTCAGGCCCCTACTACTCTCTCTCCACACCACCACTCAGTTCTCCCTCTGCCTCCTGGAGTCCTCCTTTATATGGCCACCAGCTGGGCCCTGGTTAGCTAGAACTGCCTCAGCTGGGGCAATGCTCGCAGCTCTTGCTCAAGGCTGGGGTTTTGCCCTTAAAGGGCAAGTGCACGGCAAATGCCCTGTCACAGGCCCACAGCAAAAAATTATTATCCACCCCATATTAATGCATCCCAGAATCATGTTTGCTTTTTTTGCAGCAGTGTCACATAGTTGACTCATGTTTAACTTGTGGTTCACTATGACCCCTAGATCCCTTTCAGCAGTACTCCTTCCTAGACAGTCACTTCCCGTTCTGTATGGCTATGTCTACACTGCACTGGTTTTGCACAAGAAATATGCAAATGAGGCTAAGCGTGGAATATTGCTGAGCTTCATTTGCATGCCTAATGAGCGGCCAATTATTGCGCAAGAGGCTTTTGTGCAAGAAGGAGCTGTCTACACTGCTCCTTCCTGTGCAAAAAAACCCTCTTGCTCAGAGCCATTACACTGCTTATTTTCAGAAAAAACATCTCTGTGCAAGAGGGGTTTTTTTTGCACAAGAAGGAGCCGTGTAGACAGCACTTTCTTGTGGAAAAGACCTTTCTGCAAAATGGAGGCTCATTGGGTATGCAAATGAGGCGCGGTGATATTCATCCCTGTGCCTCATTTGCATATCTTATTGCGCAACAATGCTCAGTGTAGACATAGCCTATGTGTGAAATGGATTGTTCCTTCTTAAGTGTAGCACTTCACAATTGTTCTTATTACACTTCATCCTATTTACCTCAGACCATTTTGAATTATGACCCTATCCTCCAAAGCAGTTGACACCCCTCTCAGCTTAGTATCATCTGCAAACTTAATAAGGGTACGTTCTATGCCGACATCTAAATTGTTGATGAAGCTATTGAACAGAGCCAGTCCCAAGAACAGACCCTGTGGAATCCCACTTGTTCTGCCCTTCGGGCGTGATTGTGAACCATTAATAACTATTCTCTGGGAACGTTATCCAGCCAGTTAGGCACCCACCTTATAGAAGCCCCATCTAAGTAATATTTGCCTAGTTTACTGATAAGAAGATCATGCAAGACCACATCAAATGCCTTACAAAATGCTAGATATACCATGTCCACCACTCTCCCTTATCCACAAGAATTGTTATGCTATCCAAAAAGGTAGATGTTTGCAGATGAATCCCCCAATTACTTTCTCCATTATCTTCCCTGGCATAGAAGTTAAATTGACTGCTCTGTAGTTTCCTGAATTGTTCTTATTTCCCTTTTTATGGATGGGCCCTGGATTTGCCTTTTCAAAGTCTTCTGGAATCTCTCCTGTCTTCCATATTTTTACCCACACTCCCTCCCACCCCTCAAACCCCTCCTGCACTCCAGTCCCTGGCACTCAGCTTCCCCACACAGGCAAACTCCCTTCCACACTCCTTGCTGCCCCCCCCCACTCCTTCATGTGCCCCAAACCCAGCCTTGAGCCTCCCCACACCCAAGCTTGCTCCCGTGTGTCTGCCCACGCCCCAAATCCCTCCTGCACGTCAGACCCCTCCTGTACACCACCCCCTTTGCCCGCGTGGGGCCAGGCTTTTTGGCTTTGTGTGATTAGACAGTTGCCAACCCTACCAGACACCCCCACTGTTAGCACCCCCCCCAGCTCTCCTCAGCCCACTGACTCCCCCAGATTCTCCTCTACCCAGCTGGTCCCTGCTACCAAGCTCCTCTCTCTCCTCATCCCTGGCCCCATCACAATGCGTCTAAACAGCATTTTTTTAATTTCTAAATAAGGTACAGGCAGTCCCCGAGTTACGCGGATACGAACGGGGATTTTCTCGCCCCGGAGGACTGGAGCGGCGGGACGCCTGGTCCCGCCGCCCACCTCCTCCAGGGCGAGAAAAGCTGATCCCCATCTCCCTGGTCTGCTGCGGGATCCAGCAGACCAGGGAGACGGGGACCAAAGCGGCGCAGGACCTGGGGCCGGACCCACGGCCGCTTCCAGATCAGCTGGAAGCGCCGCGGGTCCGGCCCTGGGTCCTGTGCTGCTTTGCTCAGCGTCTCTCTGGTCTGCTGGGGGGGACGCAGCTAGTGCCCCCCCTCAGCAGACCAGGGAGATGTGGAGCAAAGCCTGGGGCCTGTGGTAGAGCAGGTGGGGCGCTGCTGGTTGGTCCCACAGCACCGCTCCTTGGCACTACTGGACCAACCCGGCAGCACCCCAGCTACTCTGCCCCAGGAATCCTGATTCAGCCGCTGCTGATCAGTTTCAGCAGTGGCTGAATCAGGACGCCTAGGGAAGAGCAGCTGGGGTGCTGCTGGGTTGGTCCAGTAGCGCCGAGGAGCGGCCGCGCTACTGGACCAACCCAGCAGCACCCGAGCTGCTCTGCCCCAGGCGTCCCCAAGTTAGCCGCTGCTAACTCTGCTTGAAACTGACCAGTGGCTGACTGCCCCAGGCTTCCTGGAATCAGTTTCAGCAGCAGCTGACTTGGGGACGCCTGGGGTTCTTAAGTTGAATCTGTATGTAAGTCAGAACTGGTGTCCAGCGGCTGATTCAGCGGCTGAATCTGGATGCCAGTTCCGACTTACATACAGATTCAACTTAAGAACAAACCTACAGTCCCTATCTTGTACGTAACCCGGGGACTGCCTGTATTTCAAAATAGCAGCCGGACACGATTATGCAAATGTTGCGCGGGATATTTAAATCCCCACTACATTGCAATTTTGGGTGTCTACATTTGCATTCCTTTCTCAAAAGAGGAATGAAGTGAAGACATACCCCATGACTCCCAGCTCTGTGAGGACACCGGCTTCTATGTTTGCCTGTTAGCTGAGCTGTAGTGGGATTGTCAGTTGTGCCCAAGATCTGACAGGGAATGTCCCCTGAGTTGCTGGAGTTGCTGAACTGTGGCTGTGTTGCAGGGTGTGGCTGTCCTGGGCTCCCTCAGGCTATGCCTAGACTGCAGGAATTTGTTGGAGAGACAAGGCAAATGAAGTGCTCCTTACTCGTGCTGTCATTCGTAGTGTAGACAGGGCCATTTTGAACAAAAAAATCTCTTTTGCACAAGATCCCATATGCCTCAAAAAAGGAGGTACAGTATAGGGGATCTTGCATAAAAGGGGTTTTGCGCTGAATGGCCCTGTCTACACAGCCTTTTTTTCAGCAAAGACTTCTTCCACAAAAAGGATCAGAAGAGACTCTGCAAATGACAGCGGGAGAAATGCTAATGAGCGCTTCACTTGCATTGCCTCTCCAACAAATTCCTGCAGTCTAGAAGTAGCTTCAGTGCCCGCTGGACACCCACTGCCCTGTGCCAGGCATCACACACTCTGGGGGCCAAAGACACGTCCGAGGGGTGGGCAGCATTTGGGAGCCAGCAGGAAGAGGGAAATGAGGACACACTTGTCATGCAGTTTGCCCTCTGATCCAGTTGGTAGCTGTGCTGCAGACAGGAACGTAACCTCAGCCACAGCCCTGGCACTGGGGGCCCCACGCTGGCCTCACGTCTTGTTGAGCTGTGGGGTGCCGACCAGCGCTGTGCTGGAGCTTAGATCAGGCTCAGCATCCTTGTGCTGGCCAGGCCCGGCTCCATGTGGCCTGTTGGCAGCTGCCTTCCAGAGTAACATCCTGTTCCTGCTTTAGCTGGCGGAGCTGCAGCTGGGCTTTGCCTGGGCTAGGGCCTGACAGGTGCAAACCAAGCTCCAGAGGCGACTCGGGCGGCTCCGTCCCTCCCAGCAGGGGAAAGTTTCAGGTTGGGCTTCGCTGGCTCCGCCCCGGAGCCTGAATGGAACCTTCTGGCCAGACAGAGCCTGGGGGCCGGGCGGCGCCCGAGAGCGACAGCCGCTCTCTGGGGGGGCGTGCGCTGGGCGGTGCGCTTGGAACCCGGTGCTGGCTGGCGCTGGGGGTGAGCCAGCGGGTGGGTGAGCCACTGGCACCCAGCCGAGCACCGTGTGTTGGGCTGGACGGGGCGCGTCGGTCTCTGCTAAATGCCCCCCCACATTCACGCAGGCTGTAAACTGCGCAGGATCAGCATCCTCCCAGCCTCCCCTCTCCGCCCCATGGCTGGCGGGTCCAGCAGCCTTCCTGCTTGTGGGGTTAGGCCCCACCCCATGGCCACCCAGCTGGGATCTGGCCCCCTGTCTCCAGTTGAGCCCTGGGTGCTTGGCACTGCCTGATTGCTGCTCCTCATTCCAGGGTGTGGTGGGAGCTACAAAGTGCCCCAGTCACCTTTGTACTGCATTGCCGCTGACACACGTCTCCAGCAAGTACCAGATCCCCCCACGAACTGACAGAGCAGCTGGGTCTTGCTTAGTGGAGGTTGGTCAGAAAGGGCTTAGGCCCTGCAATGGGGTTCACTCCCCAGGGCAGCGCCACCTGCTGGTTGCCCCAGGAATTAGTTTGCAGAGCTCAGATGCCCTCTTCTGAGGGTGCCTTGTCTGTCAGGAGATCCCCGCCCCCACTCTACAGGTGCTGCAGGGTCTTCTTTATGACTCGGCCATGCCACAAACTGGGTGCCCCCTTTCGAGGGGAGGGGCACATATCTCACAATACTGCAAGACCCAGAACCCACCATTCTGGGTCCCCCCCCAGGGCTATCAGATTTTGCTGCCTCGTCCTAACTCCCTCCACCATTATTAAGGGCAAAGCAGTAAACACAATAACAGTAGCTCAGCTGCAGAGTGGTGGACTGTAGGAGCGGCTCAGCAAGTTACCCCTGGGTGTCTGGTTCAACTCCTGCTCGAAGGAGAGTGTCTTTTTCCTCCCCTGCTCAGGCAGAGCGAGAGAAGAAAGGCAGCTTTTGTCTGCGTGAGGCTGCTCCCCGAAAAGCAGAGCGCCCTGAGCCCACCGCAGCCAGCTCCTCAACAGTCACAGCCCCCACCCCTGGGAATTTCTGTTGTCCCTCAGTGGGACCCACCGTGCATGGAGGGGAGGGGGCAGGGCTAGGCCAAGGGAAGGTTCTGCCTCCTGCCTTCCTTCCCAGTAGCTTTCCAGTACAAGCCAGCTGTGGGTGTCCGCGCTGCCCCGGGCCTGGCTGTGGGATGGGAGAAGAGTTACCTGGGCGGGGGGGCTGGTCTCTGGATGGAGGCCTGAGTGTATTGTGATGTCATGTGTGACAGCAACAAAGACTGTGGCTGCAGCGTTCTTGTCCTGCCTCCAGTCCAACTGGCTGGCAACGGCCGGCGCCCAAGGATCCGAGAGACGAGAACTGAGCCTCTGTCAAGAGCCTCAGGCAGCCGCTGTCCCCGCGGGCGCTGGAGAGAGGATGAGTCTGTACAGAAGGTAATTCCCGGAGCCTTTCCCAGCCCACCGCAGAGATTGGTGCCTCCTCGGCCTAGGGACGGGTGGGGGCTGGGGCTGCAACAGGCGCTTCCCAACACTCCGTTTTGATTTGACTCAGAGCATCTTCCCCTCTCCTCCTGCTTCAGCCTTTCCCGCGCTCCTGAGGCAGATGGGGATGATTTTCTCTCACTGCTGACTCGTGGGGGCGAATTTCCATGTTTCTTACCTAAAGGGAACATCACAAAACTTGAGTAGAATTTGGGTTTATGTCTCCATGACGCTTATTCCTCTTGGAGGTGCCCCTAACGCATCCCCGGCCTTCAGGGTGGGCAGAGAAATGTTTGGTCTCAAGTAATGATTGTCCAATATCCGTGTGTTCGGACAACATCCAGCTCAGAATGTGCAGACTTGAAATAACAAAGTGCCATTTGAATGATAGTGAAAATGATACCGCTCTACTGCCAGGGCCAGGCTCTCATGTGGGTAGTTCTCTCAGAAATGCAAAACTCCATACAAATTCCTCTCTACCCCCTCCAGACTATAAAGTATCTCTGTAAATAACCAGTGAGGTTCCATTCTAGGCAACGGATTTAAATAAACTGCTACCTCATTTTGTCATGAGTCTTGGCTGTGATTTCTTTATCATTTTTTTGGTGACCTACGTTCTGATTTGATGTTCTAAGTAGCGTGTAAAGCTCTTCATTGAATGTTCTCTGGTTCTTTCCCCCATGCTAATAGGTCCCAGATTTTGAAATACTTGACAGGAATGAAATGTCTGTTCAGCTGATAATCCGTCCTTCCGGTGCTTCAAAACTGCTACTTAACAAGCTTTTATTTCTCTTGCTGGCTTTGATGGGAGCAGAGGGTTACTCATTCTCAACTGGGCCCCTGTCTGTAGCCAGAGTCCCAACGTTCTGAGCACAAAGCTGTGGGGTTTAAGAGCAGGCCCCGCTAAGAAGCATAGAAAATAGATGGTGACCAGTGTTTCTGCTAAGACAGTCCTGGGCAAAATACGGCCTGTGCACTGGATCTGGCCCACGGAGGCAGCAGGGAGCCCCAGCCAGGCTCCCCAGTTAGCCACGCGAACCAGGCAGAAACACGGAGGGGAGGGGGGATGTTTTAGGAGCCTCCCCGCCCTCAGCATATTCCCATTTTGCCAGTTTCTGGCAGAAACTAGCCAATGCAAACTGCTTGTTGGAATATCATGCAGCTAATAATAACCCCCGCCCCCCCTCCTGGCTCAGTTATTCATGGAACACGTGGCCAGGTAGGCAGGCTAGTCTCTTGGCCACAGCCTGCTTCTGGCACCACAGCCCTTTCCTGCCCCAACTCTCTGCCCCTTCCTCTCAACATACCCAAACTCCCTGTCCCCCTTTGCATCCATCCCCCCTCCCAATCTCCTGCCCCAGATCACAATCCCCTCCTACCCAGGTCACATCCCAAAGCCCTGCACTCCAGTCCCCTGCCCTAGGTCACAATTTTTTGGTAACCAACTTCTGATTCAATGATAGCGTGTAAAACTTCTCATTGAATGGTCACTGGTTCTTTTCCACATGCTAATGAGGTCCAGATTTTGAAATGCTTGACAGGAATTACATGGATTTTCATCTGATAATCCGTCCTTCCGGAGCTTCAAACCTGCTACTTAACAATCTTTTATTTCTTTTACTTGGTTTGATGGGAACAAAGAATTACTCACTTTGACCTTGGCCCCTCGCTGGCTGTGGGGTTTGAGGTCAATATTGAGGTCATGGGCACTTGTTCAGATGTGTGGCACCCACAGGTTACTAACAAATATCTTAGAGATATTTAAAATATTACGGAAGAAAGAATACTACAGGAAGGGAAAATTGACAAGGTGCCTGAATTTAAATGTTTGTTGAATATGAAATTAAAACCAAAGAAAATAAATATTGCAAAATGTTCAGTAACCATTTGGTATCTTAGAAGTTTCTCTTCCTTTGAGACATAACTCAAAATTAACCTTTTTCGTGACATACCAAACAAATTCTGTTATCATTCCTATTAACACGTGAAAAGAAATAGTTGTTACAGTTTATGCTTGAAATTAAAGATTATGTCTCTTGGCTTTACACATGTGAAAAAAAACATGAGCATCTTTCTATGGGCAAAAAGTGCATCGAGAGTCTGTTGTTGTTGTGACTTGTGAAACATAAAATTAAACTTTTGGTTTTGACACAGAAAATTCCTTCTTTTCTTTGCTCTATTTAGAAGACCACTAATCACAGCTTCTAGCTGATGATGGGAAGTTAGTTGCTGCTAGTCATCATGATGAACCTTTTCTTTTCTGCCGTTCCAATTCTTCCAGTGTTGCTACACAGCGTCAGGGTTTCCATCTCCCTCAAGGTATGTCTACACTACAGCGTTATTTCAAATTAACTTAATTCAATTAGTTAATGCGAATTAAGGTAATTCGAAATAACGCATCTAGACACAAAAACTAATTCGAATTGGAATTTTTCTAATTCGAAATAGCACGTCCACATTGAGTGGACTCTGAATCGAAGGTAAGGCTGGCTGGAACCAGTGCCAGCAGGGCATCAGGGTCGGACTTAGTGTGTGGGGCTGCTGCCTCAGGTTAACCAAGGGCTGTGCTTAAAGGGACCCGACCCCCCATCTTGGACAGACAGTTCTCAGGTTTCTCTGCTTGCTGGTCTACCTCGCTGAGGGACAGCAAAGCATTTGTGTCTCCGAGTGCTCTGCCTGCCCTCACTCGGGACAGCACGGCACTCTGCAACATGGAACCAGACCTGCCCCCGGGGACTCTGCTGCGTCTCGCGGACACGTTGACAGCAGCCTGGCTGCACTGTCTGCAGGCTGCCATCCGGGAGGACCATCGAGGGGCTGTCAGGATCAAGGGGGCCCTGCGGGAGAGCTTCCACCCTGAGGAGCGCTAACAGTCTCCCCGGTCTGCCCCACCGGGGGCTTGTGCACATTCCCCCCTCTCGTCCTTCCACTTACCCTTCCCTATCCCGCCCTTCCTGATGTCAAATAAAAGACACGTATTTTCAAAAATAACAACTCTCTTTATTGAACACAACTGGGGAGGGGGAATGAAACTGTGGGGAGACTGGGGAAAGGAGGAGGGAGAGGACAGGAGAGAGGGGAGGGAGAAAACTGGGAGGAGGGAACTGGTGGCCGCTATGTGGCCATAGATGGCCGCGTTCCTCTGCCTAGTGCAGAGATCATGGACGTTGGGGGCCTGCCCCAAACCTCAATGAGGTCCATGACCTCTGCACTAGTCCAGGAGGGCGCACACCGTCTACGGCCCCTGGCTGGCCCCTGGGTGCTGGGGGACTGGGCCTGGGAGAGCTGGCTGGCACTGGCTGCCTGGCTCATCCTGGGGCCACTGGGTCAGGGGCAGAGACTGCTGGCAGGCCTGGCTCTGGTAAGTGCCATCTGGCAAGAGTCTACCTCTTTAAGGGCCCCGGGGCCGGGGGAGAGGAGAGGAGTTTTCCTGGTTTGGCCCAGAGTGGCCACCAGGGGGAACTGGGAAGGGCTGGAGGCCCTGTAATTCAAAATAAGTGTCTACACAGCACTTATTTTGAGTTAGCTATTTCGAATTAGGCATTATTCCCCATAGAATGAGGTTTACCAAGTTCGAATTAAGCAGTTTGTATGTATAGATGCTATGAAAGTTAATTCGAACTAACGGCCATTCGTTCGAATTAACTTTGTAGTATAGACATATCCTCACTGGCAGAAAGAAAATTGATCCTCGTTAGCATACCCAGGTGATCTTTCTATCTGGTTCATAATTTAGTTTCAATATTCTCCACAAGACTAAAGCCACATTCACAGTCAGCACTGGAAAACTGCTCTCATGTCCCCTCTCAGTCTACTCTTTTCTAAACAAAACAAGACCAATTCTTTCAGTCTTCCCACGTGAATCACATTTTCTAGACATTTGGGCTGTGTCTAGACTACATCCCTTTTCTCAAAGGGGTGTAAATTTAAATCCCGCCTTCATTTGCAGTTCCGAAGTGTTTAATTTACATCCCTTTTTAGAGGGATCGCTCTCTTACTCCTAACATGCCTGGAGAAACCTTTCTTGTTACCCTTCACATCCCTTGCTAGCCACAAATCCAGTTGTGATTTTGAATTCCTGATTGCTCCCTGCATTCTCGAGCCTATTATTCCTGAGCAAGCTGGTTGTATCATGCAAGCAAGGTAGTAACACACTTCCACAGGCCTTTATTTAACAAAGGTGAAACCTCTTTCCAAAGCTGCTGCTGCTCCCCTCTGTAGCTCTCACTCAGGCTTGGCCCATCTCCTCCCCCCTCCTTCCTGTTTCCTGGGCTTCCAGATTCCCAACAGCCAGTGCTCCCAGTTCTAAGAATTACAAGCAGCATCTAAAACACCACATTCCCTCCTCTCTTAAGAAGCTCTCCCAATTATAAAAGAAACATTGTTGTTCTAACCACAGCAACAAATATGGAACAAGCCACTATACTGTTTACATTGAAAACACTGTAAATACGACATAACAGTCTCTAGTCCAGACAGGTGGTTGTCTATGTCTGACAGACCATCTCTCAAACCCCGGGTCCAGTGCAGTGTCTTCTTGTGTTGGTGCTATGGTGAAGTCAGACAATGCGGGCTGTGTGTTGGCATCGTCTCCTCTAGGTGCAAGGGAAGAAGCATTCCATACCCGCCCATCAGAAAGTCGATAGGCGTAAGGTCCTTTCTTCTCTATGATTTTAAGAGGAGATGTGAATTTATGGTCCCCTTTGCGTAAAATTCCAGGTTTTCGTACTCTAACAAAGCAACCTTAGCACCCTGTCATTTGTCTGTGAAAGCCTTATACTTTGCTTGCTTCTGTTCAACTGTTTTTCTCATAGCATCCTCATTTGGTGCATCAGGCCTTGCCTTTAATAATTCAGCAGTGTTCAATTTAGTATTCATCTGTTTTCCATGAAGTAACTCTGCAGGTGATCTTTGCGTTGTGGCACGTCATGTGGCCCTGTAAGCTTGCAAGAAATCAGTAGAGAAGGTTATCCACGAGCGCCCCTCCAGTTTAGCTGTTTGCAAACTCTCTTTCAAACTTCTGTTAAACCATTTGATTTCCTCATTGGCTTGAGAGTAATACAGGGACAATCTTCTATGTAAAATGTTTCTCTCTGCTAGAAAAGTTTCAAATTCCATGGAAGTAAATTGACTACCGTTATCTGAAACCAGTTCTTTGGGGTTACCTTCCCTACTAAAAACTGTAGAGAGGAACTTAATTACTGTAGCAGAAGAAACTTGCGATGTAAACGCTACCTCAGGCCATTTACTGAAATAGTCTGTTACAGTGATGGCATAATGACAGTCAATTAGAGCAGTTTCAAAGGGTCATACGATGTCAATCGCAACTTTTCCCCATGCAGAATCAGGAAGAGGAACAGGCTGTAATGGTGGGGTACATGTCACTGCTGTCTTATCATGCATTTGGCAAGTGACAGAGGATTTTATGATTGCTTCAGTTTGGGAGTCCATCCCTGGCCACCAATACAGATCTCGTAGTCGGTGTTTCGTTCTGACAATACCTTGATGAGTATCGTGTGCCAGGTGTATGAGTTTTGGCTGTAATTCTTCTGGCACAAGTAGCCAGTGTGTACCTCGTAGCACACAGCCATCAAGCAAAGAAAGTTCATCCCGAATTCTAAGATAAGGCAGCAAAACTGGGTCAAGGCTTTTAGGGTTACTGGGCCATTTCTTTGTCAGAAATTCCTGTAGCTTTTGTTGAATTGGACATGCTGAACAAGCAGCTTGGAATTGCTCTCTTGTAACTGCAGTAAGAGTGCTTGTAATAAGCGCAACTGCTTCATCCTCATCCTCCGGTGGACCATCTGTAAAGACAAAGGCAGGCAAGAAAGGCAATAAGCTCCCACATTTTGGTTTCCAGGCTTATATTCCAGGACCCTGCTCTTCCCAGTCCTTTTGTGGTTAGCAATGTTGTCAAAGGGCTGTGGTCTGTGCACAACTTGAACGTGCGGCCCCACAAGTAAGTTCTCCATTTTTCACTAGCCCAGACACAGGCAAGTGCTTCTTTTTCAACTGTAGAATATTTTCTCTCAGCATCACTCAGTGTCCTTGAAGCAAATGCAACAGTCCTCTGTGTTGTCCTCATGAAGTTGTGTGAGGACAGCCCCAAGTCCATAATCAGAAGCATCAGTAGTCACAATTGTGGGCAATGCAGGACTGAATAGTGCAAGTACTGGACTATGTACAATCAAGTTGTCCACACCAAGGTTGAACTTCCCCGTAGTAATTCTTGTAAGGGTTCAATGACAGAAGCATAATTGGGAATGAATTTTGCATACCAGGAGGTTGCACCCAAGAAGGATCGTAAGGTTTGCAAATCAGTTGGTGGAGGAGCATTTGAAATTGCTAGGATATGATCTGGATCAGGTTTTAGTCCAGTCGGTGAAATTGTATGCCCCAGAAAGGAGAGTTCTGTTTGTCTAAATTTGCATTTAGACATATTGAGCTTGAGGCCTGCTGTGCTGATGCAGTTTAGTATAGATTGCAGATTATTGTCGTGCTCCTCAGAAGTATTGCCAAACACGATAATATCATCCAGATAGCACTGAACTCCATGTTGATTCTTCAGAATCAATTACATCATTTTTGGAAGGCCCTTGGGGTAGATGCAAGACCGTATGGAACCTGTTTAAAACGAAATAGTCCCTCATGTTTAATAAATGCTGTGAGGTCTCTGCTATCTTCATGCAACATAACCTGGTGGTACGCGCTCTACAAATCAAAAGTAGAAAACATATTTGCTCCAGGGAGTTCTGCAAATACTTCTTCAATGTGAGGTATTCAATGTCAATCACAATAGCTTTCTTTGGCTCCCTGAAGTCCACACAAAGGCGAATGCCTCCATCCTTCTTCTGTGTCACTACTATCGGTGAAATCCATTCCGAGGAGTCAATCTCTTCAATAATGTCTTTTTGAACAAGCTTTTTAAGTTCCTCTGAAACGGCTTCCCTGACTGAAAATGGTAAGCACCGTACCTTCTGTCGTACAGGCATCACACTCTGTCGCATTTTAACTTTATGCACAAACCCATAAGCACAGCCAAGTTTCTCCCCAACCTGGTCTTGGGGCCCAGCTGAAACTGATGTGTGTACTGCAAGAGTGCTTTGCTGAGAAAGATCCATTAACTACCCTGAGGTTTAAAGCAGCCAATAAATCACTGCCAAGGATAGGAGTGCCTTTGTGGACAATGTAGAGCTCTGCATTTACGCAGCAATCACCAAAAGTCACTGTTGTGACCGGCAGCCATGCACTGGAATTTGATTTTTCAAATAGCACACCAAGTGAAGTTTGGGTTCAGTAAGAGGCACATCTTTAAAGTAATGCAAATAGATGGAATCAGGTAGCATAAATACTGCTGAACCAGTGTCCAGCATAGCTGAATAGGATGTGATTTGCCTGAAGGTGCGACACAAACATTTACAGTGCACCTTATCTGCTCTGGAATATGTGCAAAAGTGACTTTGTCCACACTCGGCACAGTAACATCTGGTATTGTAACTACATGCACCTGTTGATTGGACTGGCTACTGTGGCAGACCTTAGCAAAATGGTCACCCCCGCGGAGAGTGTCGAATTTTAGCATGAATGACAGTTCAGAGGATTCCCTTTCAAGTGCAGATTTGGGGGGCTGAACAAAGACTCCAACTACCTTACCCATTACAAAGATAGCTTCCCCAATTATCACCTCTAATACCATTAGCTCACAGACATTTACCTTCCTTTCCCCCCCCCCCCCCACATCCCGCTTCTGTTCTGAAATGTGATTTGTCCTTTTCATATGTGTTCATTTTTTTTAATTGTATCCTTTGGTATATATGGCTGTGACTATTTTCTTCCACTACTTGATCTGAGGAAGTGGGTGTGGCCCACGAAAGCTCATCACCTAATAAACCATCTTGTTAGTCTTTAAAGCGCTACATAGTCCTGTATTTTGTTTCAGCTACACCAGACTAACACGGCTACATCTCTATCACTATTCCAATCATGTGTGTTATCCCACCAAGTCTCTGTGATACCGACTGTGTCATAGTTGTGTTTATTTACTGGCACTTCAAGTTCTTCCTGCCTATTCCCCTGTTCCTTGCATTTGTACACAGGCATCTAAGATACAGATTTGATTTTGTCCCCCATTCTGCCCTTGTGCCTCCTTTATCTCTGCTACTGCAGCCCATGCTCCCTCCCATTTCCGACCCATCTCCCAGGTCTCCATGTTTTTCACTTACCTATGGGCTTTGGTCACCTGCCCCCGTCAAACCTAGTTTAAAGCCCTTCTCACTAGGCTAGCTAGTCTGTGCCCAAATACTCTCTTCCCCTGCCTCCAAAGGTGAACCCGTCCCTGCTTAGCAGTCCTTCTTCTTGGAACAGCATCCTGTGGTCAAGGAAGCCAAAGTCCTCCTGGCAACACCATCTTCACCCCTCCAGATGCACCTGCCTCTGCCTGGGCCCCGACCTTTGACAGGAAGGAATGAAGAGAACACCACCGGCTCTCCAAACTCCTCCACCCGGGCTCCCAGAGCCCTGTAGTCACTCTTGGTCCACTCAGGGTCACACCTTGCAGGATCATTAGTGCCCACATGGAGGAGTAGCATGGGGTAGTGTTGCAAGAGGTTGTGGATTGCAACTGCTTGAAACACTAAGGAGAGGGGCTCACCACATAGCAGTGTAAAGGGTTTGTTTATTCAGTTAAAACTGGGGAGGGAGGGGAATCTCACTCACACACTCAACCTCACTGGCAGTCCCCGGCAGGATGATAAGGCGAGCAGAAGGCAGTTCATGTTGTTTGATCTTCCCAAGTTGGCTCCCAAGCAGGTCCACTGGCCAGGCGATCCGAGCGCAGGGCGTTCTGGGAGGCTCCACTTAGTGGTCAACCCACTGTGGGTACGTCTACACTACAGCGCTAATTCGAACTAACGTGTCTAGAACTAAAAACTAGTTCAAATTAGCATTTTGCTAATTCGAACTAGCATGTCCACATTAAGTGGACCCTGAACCGGGCTTAAGGATGGCCAGAAGCAGTGCCGGCAGGGCACCAGAGGAGGACTTAGAGCATGGAGATGCTGTCTCAGGCTAGCCGAGGGCTGCGCTTAAAGGGACCCGACCCCCACCCCAGACAGACAGTTCTCAGGGTACCCTGCTTGCAAACCAGTCCTGGCTTGGAGTGCCCGGAGTGCCCACACTTGGCACATCACACCACTCGGCTATCAGACCGGCTGCACTTGCCGCAGGCTGCCATCTGGGAAGAGGGGGCAATTGGGGGGCTGCAGGAGAGCTTCCAACCCCAGAAGCACGCAGAGCCAGCCCAGTCCTCCCCATCGGGGGCTCGTACCCCATTCCTCCCTCACCTCCTTCCACTTACCCTTCCCTAGCTCCTCTTCTTGATGTACAAAATAAAGGACAATTGTGTTCAAAAATGGAATCTGTCTTTATTGAACAAAAATGGGGGAGACTGGGAAAAGGAGGTGGGAGAGGGGAAGAGAGAGGCTGGGAGAGGGGAGGGCAACTAAAATGATCAGGGGTTGGGAACAGGTCCCATATGAAGAGAGGCTAAAGAGACTGGGACTTTTCAGCTTAGAAAAGAGGAGATGGAGGGGGGACAGGATAGATGTCTCTAAAAGCAGGAGTTGGGTGGAGAGGGTGCATACAGAAAAGTTCTTCATTAGTTCCCATAAAGAAGGACTAGAGGACACCAAAGGAAAGGAATGGGTAGCAGGCTTCAAACTAGTAAGAGAAAGTTTTTCTTCACAAAGCAAAGAGTCAACCTGTGGAACTCCTTGCTGCAGGAGGCTGTGAAGGCTACAACTAGAACAGAGTTTAAAGGGACGTGAGATCAAGTCATGGATGTTGGGTCCATGGAGTGCTATTAGCCAGGGGGTAGGAGTGGTGTCCCTGCCCAAGGTTTGTGGAAGGCTGGAGAGGGATGGCACGAGACAAATGGCTTGGTCACTGTCTTCGGTCCATCCCCTCCAAGGTCCCTAGGGTTGGCCGCTGTCAGCAGACAGGCTACTGGGCTAAATGGACCTTTGGTCTGACCCAGGACAGCCATTGTAAGCTCAGGGCTCAGGGTCGGGGGTCTCAGTGGACCCCCTTGATTTTCATGCACACCTGGTCCTGGGTGGCCAGGCTGGCAGCTCTCCTGCCCTAGACAGCCACTTTCCTGTGCCTAGTGCGGAGATCGTGGACGAGGTCCACGATGTCCGCACTAGCCCAGGTGGGTGCCCGCCTCTTGCGGTCCTGGGCAGGTAGTTCGAACTACCGGGCATTTAAATATGGCGGCGCCCGGGAACATGTAAATCAAGCCTGGGATATTTAAATCCCGGGCTTCATTTGCAAGTTCGAATGACTACATTAGCCACCCTGGTTCGAACTAGGGTGGCTAGTGTAGACATACTCCAAAAGAGTAGTGAAAAAGCAATGCTCTCTTGTGCAAGAAGTTTTTGCAGACAATCTCTTCCACAAAAAGCTTCTTACGCAAGAAGCCTGTAGTCTAGACAAAGCTTAAGAATAAATGTAGGATGAACTTCAGCCACTTCTATAACGGCATTTCTGTAGAAAATCCCCTTTTCATAAACAAACAAACAAACAAGCAAACAAACAAACAGATAGACAGACCTCAGACAAAGCCCCTCCTATCGTATGAACAGCAACCTTCTCACCAGCACTTCAAGACAACTTTAGGGTCATCAGCTCCTAGAGTCCCAGGCTGTAAGGCCGGAAGGCACAGCCCTGCTCCCCGAGTTTCACCTCCTGCACAACACAGGCCCTAGAAATTCCCCACAAGAATCCCTGTGTCACTCCCGGCCCCATGTGTCTTCACCTTTGGCTGGGTTCTATGGACGAGTTGTGGCTCTTACACGAGTGGATGGGTTCAGGAGACCGCTCTTATGTGTGACTCCTGGGCAGACTATTTCCCTGCCTTTCCGGAAGGACAGAAAAACCCCATTGGCTCCTTCTTTTTCTTCCAGGCTGCGTTGCCTCTTGCGAAGACTCACCTCAAGGGAGCACAGACACAGCCAGGTGCTCAGGGTGGTGGTCCAACCTGCAGCAGCCGAGGCATGCTCCGGCCTCAGCCAGGAGGAGCAGGCCTTGCCAGAGGAGCCCAAGAAAACCAGAGGCTCCTGGAAGCTCCTATCTGGCCTGAAAAAACTCTGTGTCTGTGGCCAGTGTGGCAGCTCCCTGGCAGAGGCTGAGGAGGAGACAACAGCTTCCTCGCCCACAAGATGGACACACTTCTCCCTGAAGAAGACCAGGAAGACGAAGAACTCAGTGGAGGACCAGGAAGAGCGAGAGGAGGAGAAGCTGCAGGAGAGCCCAGACAACAGCCAGGAAGATCTCACAGGTGAGTCTACAACCCGCCCGGTGACTGGGGAGCATGTGAGGGACACTCCCACCAGTCACTCTACAAGCCTAGAGCGTTAGGGCTTCTCATGGGGCAGCCATGGGCTCCTCAGACGCTGGAATCCAGCGAGTGCCTGATGCTCTGGCAGAGAGGGGCTGGCCCCCTTGCACACCCTCCCTCCCAGCTGTCTCCTGCACCCTCTCGCCTGGTCAGACCTCACCCAAACTCCTAGCCCGCTCCAGCACTTTACCTCCCACGCCCGCCTGCCTGCACCACTGTCCTTATCCCATGCCCTGGCAGCCACCTCCCACTCACTGAACCCCTCATTTTGGCCTCACCCAAAGCCTAGGGAGCACAAAATCTACTATCCCCGGTCAAAAGAGTTAATCTGCCCCATGGGAAGCCTTGACTCTTGCTCCTCTCTTCTCTCCCCTGCTCCCCTTGGGGCTGGAGCGGCAGAGGAGTGAAGTGATGCAGTGGTGGCCACAGCAGTGGGGGATGTTTTATTGCTTTTGTTGTTTGGAGGTTTTTTCCCTCTCACTTTTTTCTGGTCCCCGACTGATTTTTCTGGGGATCAATGGCCCCCAACCCAGAGAAGTTTCCCCACCCCTGCCATAAATAAAGAGAATATTGAAGCCACTTGATTTGGACATAAATTAATATTTTAGTTATATAAATTGATGTTTGGTGAACTAACATGATAAAGTTAAAGCTCCTGATTTGGTTAATTATGTTGATTTTCATTAATAAAGTCTCCTTTCTTACCGGTTATACACCCCCCAACCCTCCCCCCCATATTATAGCTCCAGTCGTTTAATATGAATAATTGAGTATTTAAGGTTTTTAGAGCGAAGCGAAGGCATTTTGTTCCCCTGGGGGGGTGCCTGGTGATCCAGGGAAAGTTGTGCGTTGAGGGGGATGGGTCCAGGGTCAAAACCTTTGAGAACCAATTGCCCTGTGGGGAGTGCGGGACACCTGGTAAAATCGCTCAAATTCAAGCGAGTTGAAGGAAATTAATAAAAATGATGCGGGTTCTTCCCCCTCCCCCCACCCCGTGTGCTGTAAAAACTGCCAGGCCCAGCGGGAGAAAGGGGGTCATGGGGGCCTGGCTAAGGGGGTCCCCTCAGGTACAGGCGTAATCAGGGTTGACCAGTGAGGGTGACACGGGGGCCACCAGCCACGTGACCTTTCCCCCAGCCTGTAAAAGGGACAGAACTGCCCTCTGCCCCAGGCCCCACCTCCGCCGTGACCTTGCCCTGCCCTTGCCCCACCGCTTTCTCCATCCGATGGGGCCTGGGGAACTAGTGGGGCAGGGTCCGGGGCTGGCAGCAGGGCCATGGCCCCCCACACTCACTGGCAGCGGCATCCCCAGCTCGGGCCCTTGGCCTCCCTGCCCAGGGTGCTTGGGGGACATGTGCTTCTCTTGCCACCCCATGCGGCACTTGTCAGGGGCTGCAGGTTGGATCGTGAGGGGCTCAGAGAGCAGAAAAGGGATTCGCGCCCGCGCAGGGACGCGACTTCCAGGGAACCTTGCATGGGAGCTGAGGGGCAGCTCCAACCCCTGCACCAGCAGCAGCTGCTGGAGAGGAGGGAACAGCCAGGCTGCCTGCACCATGGCACCAGACAGAGGAGAAGCCGCCCTGCCCTGCCCGGCTCTGGCTTCCCGGCTCCAAACTGCCAGAGGCAGGGAGAGAGGAGGGTGGGTCTGTCCCTGCGACTGCCCTGCACTTCCACTGACATTCGGGGGCACCATCCCCAGGTCTGCCCAGGGGCTCAGGCGGCTTCTGCTGCACGGTGAGCACTGGGGATTCGGGATCCAGCCCTGCCAATCCCAGCTCCCGTTTGGCTTCAGCCCCTCAACCTCTGCTTTGAGCCCCGAGGGGTTCCCAGGCCTTGGGACTTCAGCCCGTGCTGGGGATCGAGGCTTCAGCCTGGGGGTGCTGGGTATTGAGTGTGGACACCAGCAACTGAGCTTAGATAATGAACAAAACCATTACAAAGGAGCCAGAGGGTCACCCCATCCCACAGCTCAGCAGCTCACAGCTGGGAACTGGGCTGGGCTGGGCCATCACTTCCTGGGGCTCTCAGGCGAAATGAGGCCTGTTCCCGTCACTGCCAGGAAGGGGGCGAGACCGGGGAGAGCAGAACACGCCATGGGAGAGACGCTGCCCCTAGGTCAGAGGAAGCCCAGTGGGGAGAGCACCCAGCTCAGAGTCATGAGAGCGGCGCTCTCTGCTCGGCCCTGCAAGCACCTTGTGTGTGACCCTGGGCAAGTCACGTCAGGGCTCTGGGCCCAGTTCCCTTCCCTGTCGCCCAGGGGTACCACATTCAAACCAGTGTTTCCTTCTGCTCCAGGGATGCAGACGGAGCTCTCCGAGACGACGAGGAGCCAGGCAGACCAGAGCGAAGAGGAGGAACCAGCCCCCCAGCCCATCCCATTAGAAAGGAGCAGCTCCCACACGACTATGGTAAAAACTTAAAAAACAACAGAGTCCGGTAGCACGTTATAGACTCACAAACCACGTAGATGGGATCATGGGCTTTCGGGGCACAGCCCACTTGTTCAGATGACCAGTGTGTGGGAAGTTCAGAACCAAGAACAAATAAGGGACGGAGCGGAGGAAAAAATTGAGGGGTAGGGGGGAAGAGGACACTGGGTAGATAAGTCTCAAAGGGATAGCCGAGCCAGTCTGTAACAGGAAACACTTACAAATGAGGCTTGTGGCTGAGCCAGTGGAAAGCGTCCCCTGCGGGGCGTGTGACTATCTCCCCAGCCGGTGTCTCTCAGAGGAGAATGACCTGCCCCCCTCCGGCCCAGGGACCGAAAGGAAACACTCACCCTTGTGACCAGCTCCCCTGAATAAACCCTTGTAACACGGGGGATTTCTGGGGGCACCACACCGAGGGGCCAGTCAGGACACTTTGCTCAGAGACAGGGCTACTGAGAGCCCAGAACGGGGGGTTCTCCACTGCAAGGATCCAAACCAGCCCCAAACGGCACTTCTGTTCCTCACCCTGGCTAGTAAGAAGCCCTGCAAGCAACCCCCTTAGACACTCCTGCCCTCTGGGCCACCACCCGCACCGCCCCTTCTTCAGCGTCGTATGTGCCAGGGCTCGTACTGCCAGCGTTCAGTGTCGTCTGGTCAGGGTTGTCCCGGGGCGCTCCTGACAGGTCCCCTTCTCCGTTGGTGATGACAAACTTTCGGCTGCGTGTGTGGGTGCCTGTGCTCCCGTCATCTAGACGTGAGTTCCCAAACTGCGGGGGCATGCCCTCCGGGGGGGGGGGTGAAGAAATTCCAGGGAGGGCACGAGGGGACCCAGCCCCCCATCAACCTCTGCCCCCATAAGTTTTTCTGCTATTGGGGGGACGCATGAGGGTTTCTCAAAAATCAGTAAGAGGGCGTGATGCTGAAAAGTTTGGGAACCACTAATCTAGAGCGGTAGACCCCGTGCACTTGGGTCAACACAGGAGATCTCCACGAGCCCCCAGAAACGACAGATGCAGGCAAGGTTTGCAATCAGCCCAGCAGGTTTATTGTCAAATGCGACGCCCTCACAGTTAGTAGCCCTCACGTCACTTCTTTATGTACCAGGCTGCCACCCTTAAAGGTATTAGGTTGACACCTCCAGACGAACCTACTAGACACAACCAATTACCTTGTAGCTGGTGGTTTGATCCAAACATCCCTATCCATAGTGCTGTCATCCCGACCCTGTGCTGAACCTGGGTCGGTAAGTCCATTGTCTACAGGGAGTGTGCTGGGACCGAGCTGTTTCTGCAGGGAAATGTTCTGTTACCATCCTCCCGGAATGTTTGCGGGCATGGCCTGTGCCTCGGACCTCTGCAATATCGGCAGCCCTGTCCTTCCCAAGCTTCTGTCTGCAGGACCTGCCTTTTGCTCACTGCTTAGCTTTGCTTTATGTTAGCAAAGCATTGACGGTTGCTCAGGCCTTAGGCCTCACACTGGGCCTCCACGGTCAGGCCCTTTTGTTACTACATACAGGTGAGAGGTTATGAAAACAAATCCCATCAAATCCAAACAGGTTCCTCTGATCCTTAAGAGCCAGTCACCCGCCCAGGTCAATTGAAACCTCAGAGCTTACCGAAAAGAGCTTGCAGTGCCCATCCCATGGAATTGAAAATAGGAAGGTTTATTAATAAAAGAAAGAAAAAAAAAGGTTGAGCCTAATATTGTTAAAGGACTCAAATTACATTCACCGACTGCAAAGCTCTTTGTGCCGACGTGTAGGAGATGAAATGAACGGCTGTCTTAGGGCAAGTTTCAGGAATACGTCCTCTCCTAGGCTGGATGTATTTCTGAAGCGCCCTCTGCCTTCCCCACCCGGCAGCGTGTGGCGCTACCACCGAACTGGCACGAACGGGCAGGACAGGAAGTAGTTGAGACTGAAGGAGCGAGTCTCCCTGCCGACCACTCTGGGGCCACTTCAGGCTTCAGTTTGTGGCCGAGATCCTTCATAGTGGATTTGCCAGAGTGAAGACAGGAATGAAGATGAAAATGGAGGAACCCTCAGAGCCCCTTTATCCCCCTGCCCATGGGGTGGGAATCCCATTGTTCTCCTGTGAAAGTCTGTCACAAGATGGAGTCTGTCCCATGAGCAAGTCACCGCTCCAGGCCTGACTCAGTTCTTTTTAGGCAGCAGCCACGGCTTGCATGCTGAACATTCACAGCAAAGCTCATCAGCTGTGATTGGCACTACCTGAGGTCAGTGAAGTGCTGCTACTCACTTGACTAGCAACCCTGTCAAGGCTGTTCCCCACTCCGGCAGGATGAATGCAGAAGTTGGGGGCCTGCAATAGCACTCCAAAACCTTGCCTCTACAAGCGCTGGTACAAAAACTTCCCGCCCCAATCCTAATACCCAGATTTTGGGGAATCCACTGCTCACATCAAGTGCTTTGAACCCACAAACAGGGGCAGACACTTGAAACCAGCCAGGGGTACCCCAAGCTCTTTTCCTTCAAAGAAGCTTGAAAAAAGAAAAGAGAAAATCAAGCTGCAGTCTCTGGTGGCTGACCCCTCAGTCAGAGGCCTGCAGGTCCACAGAGACAGACCTTCCAGGACACAAAAATCAACCAATACCGGTTAATTAGAAAACAGAACAAACTCTTACTGTGAAAACAAAGCTACAGTTGCAAGCATAGTAATTTGGCTAGCTGGAAAGAGCCACCATTTGACACAGGTACTCAGGGAAAGTCCCTGGTCTGAAGACTTAGTTAGAAAAGTGGGAGGAAAAAGCACTAAGAAGCTCAGACATTATTTCCATATCCCCAAACAAGGAAAACAAGAAATCCTGACAGACTAGCTAAACTCTTCCCTGCTTACACATTGTAAGAAGTCGCTTTTTGGACAGCGGAGCGTTTCCTGTCTCCTTTGATACTTGGAAGAAACTGGTCGGTACTTGGAAGAAACTTGGAAGAAAATTCCTACCTGCGTTGTTATTGGCTGACCACCCCATACTGGGCTAGGAACAGGAGACATTAGCTCACGTCTTAGTCACCGGATGTTCCTGTCCTGATTATGAAAGACCCTGTCACGGGGGTTGGCCAAGCCTCCAGCTGAGCTCTCCCAGTAGCCCACGTTTGAAATACAAGCACAGCACCCGGGTGGTAACTTCCAGCACCAACATCACACCTCCCTGTGAGCAGCAGAAGCAGAATCGGCCTGGCACTGGGGACTGGCCCGGAGCCCTCGGCCTGGAGGACCGGGCCGGGTCAGGTCACCACTGAGCGCGTCGGCTGAGGGCGAATTGCTCAGAACAAGAGCAAATTAATCGAAACAATAGTTAAGAATAAAATTGTGAGGCATGTAGAAGAACATAATTTGTGGGACAAATGTCCAATCCCACCTACCCTGAATGGGTCTTCCTCTCTCAGGGAACCAGCCACAAATCCCCAGTCAATTTACACTTTGGATCTACCCACAAGATCGCACTGGGCCAATCCTTTAGAATCTAAAGCACGAGCGTAAGGCTGTGAAGGAGAATACATGACATGCACTGAATCACCAAGTTCTCGACGCAGGCTCTTAGCAGAGATGTTACAAACTGCTATCTTAAAAGTCTCTGGAGTACATCCTATGTCAGGATGGGCCAACGATTTTCCCGGCGCGCTGTTCCTCGCAAGGCTGCATCTGGAATTAGTAGCACAATTGAAGGCAAGATGGAGTCTGCCTCATAGCACTTTATATCCATTCCTGGTCTCTTCCAAGCTGGAGCAGGTCAGATGGCCCAGTGACCTGTCCCTGTGTCCCATGTCAGCAGTCATGATATTGGCTGGTTTGCAGACACATTCCTCAGGTGTGTATTAGCCTCTCTGAGAGCCTTATCCCTGGAGACTTGCTAATTAGCATAGTCACTGACTGACCATTTCTGGCCCACTGTTCTTTCTCAGACAGAGTATCTTCCGGCATCAACACAGGTTACATATTTATAAATCCACTTACAAATATCACACAAGAGGATGAATAACACATACACAATCAGTAGAGCACAAGCTTTCATTTGACATCTCACATGGCCTCCTTGGTACAGACTTTGGGACAACCCCTCCCCTCCGCCCTTGGGTGCAACAGTGACCTGTCTGATCCCCTTAAAATCCAGTAACGTGACACCCCCAACACAAAACTGATGCAGGAAGTGATGCCAGTAACATCAGTGAGGGCATCACATGGGTCCCCCCGCCTTAGACAAGGCATCTGCCACAGTATTCTCCTTCCCGTTTATGTGGACTATGTCCGTGTCGTACTCCTGAAGGATCAGACTCCAGTGGAGCAACCTGGAGTTGGTGCCGTTGGCCTTCTGCAGGCAAGCCAGCGAGGCATGGCTGCTCAGCACAGTGAACCTCCTGTTGTCCAGATAGGGTTTGAGCTGCTTGACAGCCCACACGATGGCATAACATTCCTTCTCAATTGTAGCATAATGCTTCTCCGGGGGGCACAGCTTTTTGCTGAGGAAGGTCACGAGGTGCCTTTTGTCACCTACCCCATCCTGTATCAGCACCGCCCCCAGCCCGATGTCGGATGTTGAAATCCGGGCTGGCCAGCACAGGTTCCTTGGCCAAGACATTCTTTATGCTTTGGAACCCCTGTTCACGGGCCTCCGACCACACCACCCGGTCCGGCCTCTCCTGCTTTGTGAGGTCTGTGATCGGAGCTATGACGTCTCTGACCCCTCTCACAAACCTCCTGTAGTAGCTGGCCAGGCTCACAAATGACTGGAGCTGCGTTTTCATTTGGGGGATAGGCCAGTTCTTAATGGCCTCCACCCTCAGGGGTTCAGGGCGCACCAACTCACTGCCCACCCTGTGCCCTAGACAGTCACTTTGGCAGCCCCCATCCTGCATTTGGACACCTTGACAATCAGGTTGGCTTCCCCGAGCCGCTGCAGCACCGCCCCTGTGTGACTGAGGTGATCCTGCCAGGAGTTACTAAAGATGGCCAGGTCATCAAAATAAGTGCTGGAATGGGCTCTGCAGGACCTCCGTGATCAGCCCCAGGAAGGTGGCCCTGGAATTCCGCATGCCAAAGGGCAGCACCTTGAACTCACACAGGCCCGACTCCACTATGAACACAGATTTGTCCCATGCATCATCATCTAGGGGACTCTGCCAGTACCCCCTAGTCAGGACTAGAGTACTTATAAACACAGTCCCCTCCTCCCAGCATGTCCAACAGATCCTCTATTCTGAATGTGGGGAAGGGGTCAGGCTGCGTGACAGCATTCAGCTTCCTCTCGTCCATGCAGAGCCTCGTGGTCCTGTCCTTTTTAGGCACCAACACAATAGGGGATGCCCATGGCCAGCATGCTCTCCACAGCCTCCTGAATCTGCCTCTGCATCTCCCCCTTGGCCCCATAGGCTCTGCTAGGCGCTGGGCGAGGCAGGGCCTAGTGAGGATGGAATGCGATGTCCTGTCAGCGAGCCCTGGCCTCCTTCACCTTTCGCTCCCTCTCAGCATCTGCCTCCTTCACCTTTCGCTCCACTTCGGCATCCGCCTCCCTCGCCTTTCGACGCACGTCGGCAAGGGCCTTCCCATGTTCCAGCTCGATTCCTTCAATGCCTGCTGCTTTCTAATTTCATCTGCAACAGCATTCCTGGCACCGGGTGGGCACTGCTCCCTTCCCTGCTGGTCATTTCGTATTAGCAAAGACCTCAGTTCCAGCTTGTCTCCAATCACAAATCTTCTAGAGCCTTTCGGTCAAGACTCTCATGTAGTTGCTGACTCATTGCAGCTGCTCTTTAACCAATCAAACTCTCTACACCCAAAAATAAAAATAAATAAAAATTTAGAACCGCTTGAGAGTCAGAACCAAAGCTTAATTGACCAAGATCTGAGGATCCTGCCGACTATACCACTGTGACGGACCGGGCCAGGTCTGTGCACTGCTAAGGGTGTTGGCTCAGGGTGAATTGCTCAACACAAGGACACTTTACAGCCCCAGGCCAGAGACCTTCCCAAACAGGTCACAAACCAGTCAGACCGCGCAAAACCCCTCAGACACCACAGTTCCCTCTGTGCCCCAATCAGCCCTGGGCCTAACACACAGGTGAGGGGATCTAGAACCCAATCCCACCTACCCCGAATGGGTCTTTCCGGTCCCAAAGAACCAGCCACAAATCCCCGGTCACTTAGGGGAGAAACCTGCCTAGGACAAGGGGCTCTATGGAGGGGGATGCAGGGAATGGAGGAAGTGGGGTGGCCCTTGGGGTCCCTGCCCCGCTGAGAGGCTCCCATCTCTCCTCAGGCAGAGGGGACCAGGGAAGGGCTGAGAGATGGGAGAACCCTCGGCACTGGGTGAGGCTGCTCCACAAAAGGTCTCAGGTGGCTCCTCCGTGCTCACTAGGCCCTGCCAGCCCCCAGGGAGCGAGTGTCCCAGGGCAGCTGCCCAGTGGAAATGCTCAGTCCCAACAGGCTCTGTCCCTGTTCATTGCAGACCCTCGGGGAGCCGCCTGCCTCAGCCCAGCCCACAGCCCTGCTGCTGGAAGCCTTGAAGGCTCTGACGGCCCCCGCCCTGGAGAGCTTTCAGGCGGCAGAGGAGGCGCCGAGAGCCACCGTGTCCCAGCACAGCGCCCGCATGGAGCGAGTAAGAGACGCCCGGTGAGGGGCAGGGCGTGTGGAGACAGGGGCTGGGAGAACTGGCTCTGAGGAAACCGGCCCTGGGGCACAGGGTCAGGGTGAGGGGCAGGTCGGCTCAGCCCCTTTCTAGAAGGCTCTGAGCATCAGTCGCTCCCCTGCTCAATTAAGCCCCATCGCCCGCCGGGGAGGCAGGAATTTGACCCGCGAGACACCCGGGAACTGGAGCCCAGAGCGGCTTGTTGACTTCCCAAGGCTGCGCTGGGGGCAGCGGCAGGGTCAGCAAATGACCCCAGGAGAAGGCCTTGTCCAGGGCCCCTAGAACCAACCTGCCTCGTGGGGCGTGCGGCCACGTTGCTGCAGTTGGCTCTGCTGGGAATTCTCAGCCAGGCAGAGCCCTGGGCCCTTCGCCAGGCAGGTCTCTTGGGGAAAAGACTCAGGGGTCACGTTCCCGACAGGCCTCTCAACGGGGCCTTTTCTCCCTTGGCCCCACGCCGGTGACGCTCCTGCCCTTCCCCCAGCGCCGTCTGCCGGGGTGGCGGCCTGGCAGGAGGCTGCTCTCGATCAATCCCCCCTCAGCTGTGTGGCTCCCTCCAGATTGGATACGTCGTGGGAAAGATTTTCAGCTGGCTGCGCGACGTTGGGGATCCCAGAGCCAGAGGAGCCGCGCTGGGGACCATCGCCCTGCTGGCTCGCGCCCACCCCCGGGACGTGGTCCCCGCCTGCGTGGCCCACGCGCTGCCATGGGACAGGTAGGGAGAGGCTGTTACCACCTCAGTCCCTGATTTCCCTTCCCCCTCCTGCCAGGGCAGAGCACAGGAAGGGCCTGGCCGGAGACAGGGATGGATCCAGCTCCCTGCTGGGCACAGGGCTGCCCCGGCCTCCTAAGAGAAGATGCCCAGGCCCAGCTCCTGAGGGGACGGCTGCTAAGGGAAGGGAATAAATGCAGAGCTTGTGGAAGGAACTCTCCTGCCTCAGCTTCCCTGCCCCCCAGGGTCTCTTTTGAGAGCCCCTTTCCCGCCCCCTTCCCAGCCTCTCTCTGGGGAGGCAGGAGGGGGCCAAGCAGGGAGGCTCTGATTTTGGTTTCTCACCTTGCAGAGGTGCCAGGGAGCTGTGGAAGGCCGTGGGAGAAGAACCACAGCTCCCCCGGCAGGTGCTGCAGCAGCTGCTGGACGCGCTCCGGAAGAGCCACCGGGAGGAGAGGAGCCGCAGCGTGTCTCTGGCTGTAAGTGACACTGGAGCTGTCCCGTAGGGAACTCACCACTACAGGGAGGATGCTGCATCTGTGGGGGGGAAGGGGGCTTCAACCCCTCTTAGTGTCAGGCCACAGCCCCACTGCACACTGGGCACACAGCTGTGTCACGGGGAGAGCCCCCCTGCTCCCCTCCGGAGGGGGTGTCCGGCCTCTGAGGCCCCTCACTTCGTGGTCAACCCCGCATGCACCACGATGCTCCAAGTCAGCACTGCAGCTCCCTTCACACAGGGCAGTGCGGCCTAGCAGCCGGAGGCAATAACTCCTAGTGGGATTGGTGAGGAGGGGTAGGGGACCCAGGGCGCCCTCTCCACCGGGTCCCAGTCCAGCGCCCTGTCAGCATTGGAGGGGGCACCACTAGCTCTGGGGGAATCAAGTAGAAACTCGCCGAGCACCTGGGGTTCAACTCCCCGCCTGAGCTGCTTCCTGCCAGCTCCTCTCTTGTTGTCTGCGCCGTCTCTTTCCTCCAAACTGGGGCATCTGCTGCGGTTCCCTGCTGACTGGCGATGGCGTCTGGGTGCCCCTGCGCTGCTCCTCAGGAGCCCCAGCAGCACCTCCGTCCCCATCCGTCAGCCCTGACTGAGCTCGCCACCGGCCTTTCTAGCCACCTCCAGCTGGCGCCTGCCCAGCAGGCCTGTGGGGTAGGACTGTCTCAGCCAGGTAGCCAGGCTGCACCTCTGCAGCTCTAGTGCAGAGATGGGACACTCTGTGTCAGGGGCTGATCCCCACTCTGAGTGCAGAATTTGGAGGCCGGAAGGAAAAAGTTGTCTCTACAGGCTCTGCTTCCAGAACTCCCCAGGGTCAAAGATTTACTAACTGACAGAGACACAGACAGAGCTGCTGACCTTCCAGGACACAAGAAGCAAATATTGACCTCAAAAAAGTGATTTTTTTTTACCAAAGAAAAGCTACACTGGATAACACAGACTTGGTTGCGCGCTGTGACAGAGCAAGTAAGGAAAACAAATGAAAACACAGAGAAAATCTCTAGGAACAGTTTTCAGAGGGGAAGCAGAGATTCCCACAGAGCAATTCAAACCGAAACGAAAAATAAAGAAAAATACCCAAGTTTTTCTGAAATAAGAACAGTTGCAGGGTGAGTTTGTAAGAAGCTCGAGTGTGTGAGAATGACCGATGTGCTTCTCGTTATTTGCAATTCACCTTGCTCTGCCCTTTCTCACCTGCAACCACTTAAATCCCACGGCGTGTACTTAATAAAATCACTTGTATTTACTAGCAAGCGTTGTGTGAACAATTGTGACCTGGGGAGCAATCAGTGTGTCCATCCTCCTTTCACTGTTAAAGGGGGCTCACGGGAACAATTTATTTGGGGGTTGGGTTCCCAGAAGCTGTGCCTGAAACTGCACTCTCCTCAGACCCGCAGGGATTCAGTGTCTGTATTGCTCTTGGGTGGATGGGAGGGAGGGCTCCTGTGCCCTGGCTGGGCGAGACCAGGAGATCTGGCCCAGAGGACGGGGTGGTGAGAAACCCCATAGAGCCAGGAGGAAGGTGTCAGTGGCTTTGCCAGCACTCTGGGAAGCACCCCAAGGAGTCCTCTGTCATAGAGGGATAAGGGATCTTTCGGAAAAGCCTTTATTTTCCACAAGATCAGCGTCTAGACTGGCGCTTTTTTCCGACAAAGCTCCGTGCGGAAAAAAAGCGGCAGCCATTTTTATGCTAATGAAACGGGGGAGAGTTAAATCCACACTTCATTAGCAATTGCGATACGTCTAATTTACATCCCTTTTACGAAAAAGGGATGTAGTCTAGACGTAGCCAAACTGTCTCCCTAACTGAGGACTACATGGTGGCAGAGGAGCCAGGGAAGCCAGACCCGAAGCCGGAGCATCCGAGAGAGTGACACAAGCAGCACGGCCGGGGTCCCTACAACTGGGTCACGAGGATCGGAACTGACCCGACAGAAGTTCCCATTGACCCAGGTCAAGTAGTTTGGGATCTTGGGGGGATTTCATGGAAGAGCAAAGGAGTGATCCAACCTTCGGAAAGCCTGGAAGCAAGTGACAGGCACGAGCCAGACAGATGGTCAACCCCAGAGCCGGACCCAGGGATCCCGGTTTCAGATCAGCAAGGACCTTCCCCATGAGCATTATCCCAGAACGCACAAGAAGCCCAGTACGACGGGGGAGCGAAAACGAGGACCTGAAACCCGGGATGTGATGGAAAGCCAGTCGCCGGGAGCAACGTGGGGTCTGCACCGACACCGCTTCGACCTCCCGGCATCGCCCCGGCTCCCTGCTGCTTGTGGCGCTGGAGTTACTCAGGCGGCAGAGGGGCAGTGATGCCCCCCCGGTCATGTCTGGCAAGCTGAAGGGCGGGGCTAGGCCATGAAGACAGAGAACGGGAAATAACGTCACCCGGACTCTTCCGCCCTTTCCAGGAGGTTCCCATCTGCGTCCATTCTAGGAACAGGAGACGGTTCAGGGGCCATCACATCTCCCTTCCCCCCAGAGGATCTCACCCTCCTTCCTCATAAGCCGCAAGGAAATGGAAAATGGAACCAGGATGGCAGCCAAAGCCATGGGAGCGGATGGGCAGGTGGGGACAGCTCAGTGACATTTCTGTCTCCTGTCTCCAGGCAATGGACACGCTGTACGAGATCTTTTTCCTCTGGGGATACCGAGAAGCCATCCTCGAAATGTTTCCCCAGCTCCTCCTCGTCTGCGTCAGGCAGGTGCAGTACGTGCTGGACCTGTGCCTGCCAGGGACTTGGAGGGCCCAGAAGACATCCAGCCCGGAGGGATCCGGCCGCCTCAGCCCCTTGAGGTAACGGCGGAAAGGAAGGGGAAGGACAGATTTGTTCTGCTCAGCCCCTGTGAGACCTGCCTGGCCCTCTGCTGTGTGTGTCCCTACAGCCCAGGGGCAGTTGTGGGCAGGTCTGTGTGGAGGGAGCGGTGCTGGGCGCCCGTGTGCGTGTGAGCCACACTTGCTCCTCTGACTCCGACCACAGGCCAGGGGCCACGTCGGCACGTCCCCATGTGCTCCCGGCCGAGGGCTCAGGGCTTTTCTCCGTGCCTGTTGAGCCCGCTGGGCCTCTGTCCCACAAGACCCCACCCCAGGACAGCGTGGCCAGAGCACACACAGAGTGCACAAGACCAGCGGGGGGGCCGTGTCACAGGCAGGCAGGACGAGGAGGGGCCCGTGACGCTGATTCCACGGGAACAACCAGGGAACCACCTGGCTAGAAACTCGATGAGTCTGTGGCATGGCCAGGGCCCGTTGGGCAGGGCCGTGCCCTCACACGGTGCTGGGTCCATCCCAGGGGAGGCCGGCTGCTGCTGACCACGCCGGGTGTCCCAGGCCTTGTGCGGTTTATGCTGCGTGGGGCTGGGGTCGAGTTCTGACACCCGGACTTTTTATTGTCTCTAGCACCTCCCTGGAGGCCGTGAAGACCCTTTTCTCCATGCCCAGATACTGGAAGGAATTTGCCAGTATCCAGTTGCAGCAGGGCTGGGACATGATGGCCTCCCGCCAGCGCTTCTCCCAAGGGGTGGGCTTGATCGCAAGGTAGAGTCTGGGCAATGGGAGCTCAGTGGGAGACCCTCCTCTGCCCCCGCCGGCCCTCTCAGCCCCGCCATGGGAGAGCGACGCTCTCTCCCCTTGGTAACTCCGGGCATTTTCTCTGTCCTGTTCCAGGGCCATGGTGGAGCACCAGACCCCACAGCTCCCTGCGGTGCTCAGAGAGGCCATCGCCGTCATGCAGAGTCAGGAGGAGCAGCCCCAGAAAAATATCGCCCTGACTTTCTGCACCGAGGTGAGATTCCGGAGCCGCCAGGCACATGTGGGCTTGTGCAGAGCAGCTCAGTCCCGTCCCAGGCAGGCAGGCAGGCAGGCACCGGGGCCCATCGCCAGCAGCTCGGCAACGCCGCAGCCAGCCGGCTCCTCTGCCCACGTGGATCCTAGTGGGGCCGGGCAGAGTGGTGGGGGGCAGGGTGAGATTGCTCCTGGCTGGATGTGCCTCCGTGGGACCATGTGACAAGAGAAGATGTTTCTCCAGCGCCCTGAGGCCGGGCCTCTCTCCTCTCCTTTGCCTGGGGTTTCATTTTCTTCTGCCACGGCTCGCTCCAGGACACGCTGCGATGCCCAGAGATTCCCCTTTCCCTGGGCTGCATTAGGGGCTTGTGCATTAGTCGCCCCTCTGGGAATGGACCATCTCAAACACCAGCCGCTGGCTCCTTACCCCCAGGGATTTTGTGTGGCAGGAAGTGACCAGCTGGCAAAGATGCTGGCGCACGAACAGACCGAGAGGCAGATTTCTGCTCCTGCAGCTGATGTTGATTTTCTCTTTCCAGTTTCTCCGGAGTCCTTCCATCCTCACCACAGTCACCAGATCGGAGCTCCAGGAACAGCTGATGGAATGGACCAAAGATCCCAATCCGGAGATACGGAGGCTCTGTCTGCAGGGCCTGGGCAGTATCATCTTCCAGCCAGAGAAGGTGAGGGGCAGGGCTTGCCCAGGTGAGACGTTGCTGCACTGGGAGATAACAGACACATCACTGTTGCAACCCCTGTTCTATGCCGTTACTGAGCAAGCCAGGCGTGAGGTGTCCCTGCTCCCTGGTGCGGGCAGAGCATGGTCGGTGGGAGGCAGTGGGGGAGGGGAAGGAGACTCAGGGCGTCGCCCAGGGCAATGGGGGGAGAGTGTCGGCTGACAACAAGCCCAAGCTCGGCAAGGGCAGACGAGTCGGGGGGCGGGGTCAGAGCTCGGGGGGCGGGGCCTGGAGCGGCTCCAGGCAGGCTACAGGGCGACTCTGCTCAAGGGCCAGGGGTGCAAAGCACCTGCCAGAGCGGCAGGAGAACGACTTTCTCCCCCGCTGGGGGCTGGCCGATGGGGGGATGGTCCAGCCCCTGCCCAGGCTCTGTCCCAGGCCAGGCGTGAGCTGCCTTCTGCCTTCCTGCAGGGGCAGTTGTTACGGGCCCAGCTGCCAGGGACCATCGCCATGTTCTGCGCCAGGAACGCATGGACTGTCCTGGAGGCCCTGAAGGACGCGGCAGACGCCATCTACCTGCTCGCCGGGGAGGGGCTTGGCTCCATCTCCCAGGACATGGCAGTCAGCCTGCGCCCGCTCATTGACCACGTAAGGCCGGGACCCCGGAGAAGCACATTCCCCCTCCCCTGATGTCCTGGTATGACCCTGCCCAGCCCCTCCCCGCCCCCCAGGCCAGCCACACAGCACCCAAGGGGGCCCCTGCCAAGGGTGGGGAGTCTCCTACTCAGCCCCCTCCCTGGCAGAGCCCTTCTGGGAAATGGGGGCGCCAAGCTCCCAGCCCTGCTGCAGCCTCCCCTCCCACCCTCCTGTGCCCAGCCCCTCCCCGAGCCCCAAGGAGGCAGGCGGGAGCCTCAGGTCCCAGCGCCCCGGGAGGGGAGGCCAGAGCAGCCTCTGTCGCCAGGGACCTGGGCCTTCCCTCAGCCCCCTCAGGCCTTGCTGGGGAAGGAAGCAGGGAAGGGGCGATGGGAGGGGAGGGGAGGGATGGGGAAGAGGGACGGGGACGGAGGGACCCGGGAAGTGCAGCAGGAAAGAGGTGAGGATGGAGATTCCTCGTAACTTGCCCCTTTCCACCCTTCACCCTCCCATGCTCAGTGGCTCCCCTGCCTGGCACTGCACAGGGGTGGGCTGGGTCTCTCCAGGCCGGGCGGATGGGGGAGAAGAACATGGAGAGATTGGCCCCTCTCTGGACTCCAGGCGGCTGTGGGGCTGGGTGCAGGAAGCTCTCCACACACATTGCACCATGGACCTCTGGGTCTCAGCCCTGGCCAGCGCACAGTGTCTGTGGGGCTGCCTGGTGGTTGCGGCTTCCGCGGGCCAGGGCGGGTCCCGGTCGGGGTGCTGGAGCCGTGTGCGATTTGCGGCCGTCAGGCCCCAGACCCTGGGACACGGCCTGGCTCTCACGGGCTTCCCCGCCCCGCGTGTCCTTACCAGGAGAGGGGCAATGTCCGCTCAGCCGCCATCTCACTGCTGGGCACCATGCTGGGCGGGGTGAAGGGCCCGGACAGACCCCGCGTGCGGCAGGAACTCACCCGCTGCCTGCTCCCGCTGCTGCTCCACCTGGCAGACGAGGAGCAGAGAGTGATCCTGGTAAGTGCCCCCTCGGTATGTCCCGGAGAGCAAAGCGCCAGAGTCCCCAGGGCCCCACCCCTCTCCAGAGCCCCTGCCCAGCCAGGGCCATTGGGGACATGCAGGGAGGCCTGAGGGGGCCCCTTGGCTCTGACTCTCTGGGATCCCGGAGCCCCGGCGCTGCCGTCTCTGCGCAGAAGGGCCAAGCTGTGGAGATCCCGTCTGGCTCTTGCCAGCCAATGCTCAGCCCCCCCCCAGCAGCGTCCCCTGCAGAACAAGGGGCAGGAGGCTCCCCAGGCAGGGAGAGCAGGAGCCCAAGGGGCAGGGAGGAGGGGATGCGCCCCAGACGCTCCCTCTCTCAGCGAGGTCCTCTCGCTCTCCCCTCGTGCTGCAGAGCTGCAAAGCGACGCTCTTCCGCTGCGCCGTGTTCCTCGGCTGGGCCCATCTCAAGAGTCTGTTCTGCAGCCTGGCCTGGGATGGCTCCTCGCGGCTCTTGCCCGGCGTCGGGAAGTGCCTGGTAGGTGAATTCTGTGGGCCCGGGGAGCGGTGACCGGGGAGCTCAGGGAGACCTTTCTACCCCCACCCCGAGTGCCCAGGGGGATTCTCCCCCGCTCGTCACGCAGGGAGCAGAGGCAGCCCCCCCAGAGGGGCTCGGCATTTCCTCAGTTGTTTTCCAATCCCACCCTTTCCACTGCCCCCATCTCCCGAACTTAGCGCTGCCCCTGCCTCCTGCCCATGGGCTCCTGCCCCTCTGCCTGTGCCCAGCTTGGAAATGCTCTTCCCCAAGAGCCCGACTCCAGACATCTGGGCTCCTACTGGCTCTTGCCCTGGCTTCCCTCTGTGCTTCAGCGACCCTGGCCTGTCAACTGTAGGTCGATCAGTTTGTCTGCTCTGAGCATGTCTCCTGCTCTGCTCCTAGATGAAGAATTACAAGAGGAACTTCCCCAGGTTCCTGTTCCAGGCCTTAGAGTATCTGGAGAGCTCCCAGGCGTCCATCAGACATTCTGCAGCCCTCTTCATCGGTAAGCAAAGCAGCCCCCGGGAGCTGTTCTAGGGCTGTTAGAGTTAATAAAATCTGCACATGAACAAAAAGGGGTTTCAGGACAAGCATCAGCCAGCACCTCAGGCGCCTGCTGCAACTGCAGCTGTGAAACAGGGATGGAACATAGAGGAGTTAGTTGAATAAAATATCAGTGCTATTGTGTTTGGGTGTGTGATTTCGTTCCTCCCGTCCCTGGCGTACTGCTGCTAGGTCTGCAGGTTGCCCAGGTAAGGAGTATCACGTGCTCTTTCCTAAATGACTAGAAGTCAAGTTGTCTAAAAGAATTGCACCCGGTGTGCCCTCTGAGACGGCGTGAAATGCTGCTCCGAGCTCTCAATGAACATTACGGGGGAGGGAGAGCTCAGTGCTTCGAGCATTGTCTTACTGAACCCAGGGTTATGAGTCAGTCTTTGAGGGGACTGTTTAGGAATCTGGGGCAAATCTGTCAGGGATGGTGCTTGGTCCTGCTGCGAGGGCAGGGGGCCGGACCTGATGGCGTCTCAAGGTCCCTTTGAATTCCAAAGTTCTCTGTTTTACTGCTCAGATTTGCACTCTTGTTTGAAGAAATATGGGAACGATTAAAAAATTCAATGGCGATTAATCGCAGGCTTAACCGTGTGCACCTCCCCTTTGGGTTCAATCTCCTTTCCCAATCGGCCTTTCAGTGATTCCTGGGGTCGGATGCTTTCTCCATTGTGTTTTGCATCACACTGAAGGACTGTCTTGAATTTCCCAAGGGCTGTCTTACGGGAATGGCTGACTCTTTAGTAATTTGCAGGGATGACACTGAAACAGTGTGAGCTCCATTCTATTCCTTGTCTGTGTAGGAGAAACCATCCACCATTACTGTGACCTGTTGTCAAAAAGAGTGACTGCAGCTGGTGTCACCCGCCTGTGTGAAGGTAAGGAAATACCTCTGGGCGTTTGGGCATCTGTGGGCAGTATGAGGCCTGAACACAGATGTCACAGTGTCCCTCTGGGTCTGAGGACAGTGCTGAAGGGAGAAGAGTGGTCTTGCTGGTAGGACATAAGAATGGGAGTCGGGAGCTTTGAGCCACCAGGAGCAACTCTGTGCCTCACCTTCCCCATCCGTGAAATGGGGGTAAGAACAGAAAGGCTCTCAAGGACAGCTGGCCAGAACGGAAAAGGACCCTCACTATGACGAGGCATTAGTAGGAGGAGAAGGATTCTCCTTTCCCTGCCACCTCTGGAGCACTGAAGGCGGCACAAATGCACAAAGGGTTCAGTAGAAGTGAGGAGCCTAAACCCTTTCTGCGGATCGGCGCCTGAATGTCAGAGTCACGGTTGTTGTCGTGTTCCCGGGGCAAAGGCCATTGGGAAGCAGAGGTTTCCCAGGCATCAGTTACAGCAGCTCTGTGGGGTTTCCAACCTGTTTCCTCTTTGTTTCAGCTTTTCAGCAACAGCCTTTAAAATCGGACAGGGACACGTGGCTCATCCTGAACGAACATCGGCAATGGCTGCAGAAGCTTGCGAGCCGCGTGTTGGGTGCTTCTTACGACTTGGGAGCGGCACCGACACAGAAGGACTCTTCCTCGTGCCACGGTAGGTACCACAGACGGGAGCAGCTCTTTGGAGCAGGGAGGCAGGTTCCGTGGGGCGAGAGGGGCCGTGAGGGGTGGCAGGAGCGACGCGGTGTCCTGGAGTCACCGGGGGCCACTCGCCTGGGGGCTGGAGCTGAGGGAAATTGTTCCTACCATGGCCCTGCCCCAAACGAACCCCCCCCCCACCTTTGGTCTCCATGCGCGATGGCCCAGCCCCCCAGCCACAGCTCCTCCATAGGATCCCCTCCGTCAGCAGCGCGCGGAGAGAGGGGGATTCTCCAGGACTCCCTTGGGCCATCGCCAGCCCCAGGGGAGCAGCGGCCGGGGGAGGGGCTGGGCTCTCTCAGGGATGCCGGCTCTCAGGGAAATGGCAAAGGGGGAGGAAGGGGAACCTGCCCTGGTCCAGATTCTCCCCCTTGACAATTGTGTCCTTCTCATCTGTGCTCCTGCCCTGTCTCCTCTGACAGACACCGGCTGAGCCCACCGCTCCCCGGCCTGGCCGGGAGACCAAGCAGCTGGGACACCACAAGGATCCGGAAGGGGCAGAGCTGCACGTGACGGGGAACCAGCCACGACCGGGACCAGGAGCCGTTCAACCCACAGGCCAGAGGACGCCAAGCCCCTCCCCGGCCCTGCGGCGCGTCCACAAGAACCGAGGATCCGCTCCTGGCCTAGAGACTTGCAGCTGTCGTGGACTTTTGCTTGTTCCACAACATTTGTCCTGCCCGACACCCCAGGACATGGCTTGTGAGTCACCATCAGACCCACCCATCTCCGGGCCCTTCCCACCGCCCTCTCGCCATCTGGGTGGGTCTCTCTCGTCGTCCGTCTGCCTTCCCACAAACACCAGCGTGGGACCACTCTCCTGGGGGGCACTGGGACTGCGCGCGTTCTGGGGTCCGCGGTGGGGGAGGGGTTGGGGTTGCGCGTTCTGGGGTCCGCGGTGGGGAGGGGTTGGGGTTGCGTGTTCTGGGGTCCGCGATGGGGGAGGGGTTGGGGTTGCGCGTTCTGGGGTCCGTGGTGGGGAGGGGTTGCGCTTTCTGGGGTCCGCGATGGGGGAGGGGTTGGGGTTGCGCTTTCTGGGGTCCGCGATGGGGGAGGGGTTGGGGTTGCGCGTTCTGGGGTCCGCGGTGGGGGAGGGGCTGGGGCTGCCCAGCATTCTGGGACTGGGGTGGGAAGCTGAGGCTGCCCGGCTGCTCTGGGGCTTGCGGGGATGCCAGGGCACCGGGCAGCCTGAGGGCTGGTGTGGGAGGGTAGAAATCTGGGGCTGGGCAGCCACCAGTGTGGGGAGGAGAGGGCAGGGCAGGGCAGGGGCAGCAGCCTGGGGGGTTGAGGGGGTGGAGCCTTGGGAAGAAGGGGTGGGGCTGAGGTTTGCCTTCCCTCGTCAGCCGTTCGCCCGCTGCCCATGCCTCCCACTGCTCTCTGCCAGTCGGGTAGAGGCCCTGGAGAGAGGGGACGTGCCCAGGCACAGAAGTGCTGTGGTCAGGTGCCCCGGCCACAAGAGACTCCTCTGATCCTCCAAGAAACCCCACAGAGCCCTCTGCCAACTGGGGCGGGTTTCACCCCTCCCCCATCTCAGGCGGCCACGTGGGGAATTCTTGGAGGGGTCTTGGACCCTCTTGTGGTTTTATCCCCGTGGATCTGCCTCGGGAATGGATTTCACCGATTGGTGACGGGTGTGGGGCAGGGACCCATCTGGAAGTGGGTCAGGGGACCCCTCTGAGGACTCCTCTCCCCCCCTCCACCAGTCACTGTGGCCCCTGCCCGTAGGACCAGCGAGGGAGGGGACTGCACCACATGGGGGAAGTGCCGCGGTCTGGGGCCCTGCCCGCAAGAGGGTCCTGTGACCCCTCCAAGGAGTCTCTCCACCGTCCCCTCCCTACCAGTGAGGGTCACCCCCTCCTCCCCGCCTCAGGCCAGCTCGGAAGGGAAACGTGCACCAGTCAGAGCAGCCAGTGCCCGACAGCCTAGGCCAGAAGCCTCCATCTCTGGAGCTGAGCAGCCGGCCGGCACCATCGCCCTGGACGCCCCAGCGCAACAGTGCGAGGAAGAGCACGTCTCGCTCCCTGGACGTCTTTCCAGAACTCAGCGCCTGGCCCTTCGGGCTGCCCCTCTGACTGGTGCACGTTTCCCTTCCGAGCTGGCGTGGGGGAGGGGGTGACCCTCACTGGTAGGGAGGGGACGGTGGAGAGACTCCTTGGAGGAGTCACAGGACCCTCTTGCGGGGAGGGCCCCAGACCGCGGCACTTCCCCCATGTGGTGCAGTCCCCTCCCTCGCTGGTCCTACGGGCAGGGGCCACAGTGACTGGTGGAGGGAAGGAGAGGAGTCCTCAGAGGGGTCCTGTGACCCACTTCCCAATGGGACACTCTGCCCCCCGTCAGAGGGACAACTCCCAGCCTGGCTGCGTTGCACCAGTCACTGGGGACAGACCCGCAGTCACGGCGCGCTCCGCTTAGACAGGGCTGACTCCCACGCACGACGCCGCAAAGGGGTTAGGGTGGGAGCCAGTTAGGATCCGGCCCATCGGTCAAACCCACTCTCGGGGCGGCGCTACGGGGCCACGTTCCCTCTCAGGTGCGGAATGACCTTTGTTAGGTGCGGCAGGGGGCACAGGGCAGGGGCAGCGGTACTTGTTCTGGCTGGGGGCAGCCTCGGGGGCGCGGCCGGGGATGGAGGATATGCGGCGCGGGGGAATTATCTGAACTCCTGGACTAATAAATGTATCTCTGCTGTAGACCCTGCGTTGCTGTGAATTCCTCTGTCGCGACAAAGATTGTGTTTGATGTTTGTTTGTCTTGTGGGGTTTGTCTTATTGCTGCCTTGTGCTGTGTTGTGTTAAAACACAAATCCCGCGTTAGGCAGAAACGGATTAATAGGCATTGCTGACTGTATCTGCAGAAGCTATTGTCTCAGCAGGGCAGAGGCCCAGCAATGCCAGGCACAGCAGCTCCTGCGCGACGTGGGGACGCTTCTGCCCCAGGGAGGTGGGGGGGGGGCAGCTCTCTGCCTGGGGACCCGCCCGGCCTGTCTCCCCAGGAACCTCTCAGCAGCTGTATCCTGCCACAAGCCGTGAGCAGCCGTGAGCGTGGGCAACGCAGCCTCTGGCCATAGGACAGGCAGCTCCCTCCTGCAGCCCCTGGCCAGCTCCCTCCCGGCCTGAGCCACACAGAACCCAGGCGTCCTGGGCCAGACAGCTGACCATGTGTGTGTGGGGGGGTGACATCTCCCAGCTCATCATCCCCCAGCACTTCACAGACGTTCCTGAAGCCTCCCACCCTGGGCCGTGGGGACTGGAGAGCACCCAGCTCCCCCCAGGAACACTCATTTCCCTTGCACTCTCCAGACCTCAGCTGGCCGCTGCCAGTCCCTCTCTCTAGCCCGTTTCTGGGCAGACTGCAGTCCCTCCTGGCCACTCCTCCCTGGCAAAGGGTGCGGACCTGCTACCTCTGCAACCCTGCCTTCAGGCCTTACGGCCTGGGGCTTCCCCAGCCCAAGCCCTCCCAGCCTGCCATGTCTGCTGTCATATCTCGGTGTTTTGTACCTCGGTACCTTCGGTGGTCTGGACTGTCAGTGTCAGCGTCGTCTGGTCAGGGTCGTCCTGGCGCGCTCCTGACAGGACCTCTACTCCGTCGGTGATAATAAACTCTCGGCTGCGTGCGTAACAATCGGTACTCCCTTTATCTAGAGTGTTAGACCCCGAGCACTTGGGTCAACACAAGAGATCTCTGAGAGGCCCCGGAAACGACAGATGCAGGCAAGGTTTGAAATCAGTCGAGCAGGTTTATTGTCAGATGTGAAGCTCTACCAGTTGGTAACACAGATCAGTACAATGTGACACCACTGGGCACTATGGCCCGCGTTGACACGGTACCAACACCGGGCAGGCCTATTGCCATATAACAGATATTAACAGCACTTAGTCAAAGTTAAGTTACTGTGCACTCTGTAAGTTTAGGCAATGACACCTGCCGTTCAGGCACCTAGTGCGCCCCCCCCAAGGTCGGCCGGAGAGCACCCTCTGCGGTGTCCTTTTATAGACAGGTACAAACAACTTACATCATTTCTTTACGTACCAGGTTACCACCCTCTGTTGCCTAGTTACCACCCCTCACTGTATGGAAGGGGGGCTCACTTACTATCCTTCATGCTGTCAATTTTGACCCGGTCCTGAACCTAGGTCGGTCTGTGCATTAGTTTTTAGGGAGTTGTCGTACCAAGACATTTCTTATTCAGATGTTCCATTACTCCCCTTTGGCTCACAGTCTGTACCCAGTGCCTCCCTGTGTCCTTCCATGCTCGACCTAACACTGGAATAAATTGCCCAGGGATGTTGTGGAATCCCTATCTCTGGGAATATTTAAGAGTAGGTTAGATAAATGTCTATCAGGGATGGTTTAGACCGTATTTGGTCCTGCCATGAGGGCAGGGGACTGGACTCAATGACCTCTCGAAATCCCTCCCAGTCCTTGAATTCTATGATACTATCATCTGGTGGCGTGTTTTTATTCATCAAAGGGCCAATTAAGGTGAATTGAACATATGACCAATTCATGAAGGGTAAATTTACAAAATAGGGGATTTGTCAGATGCAAACAGTACATTATCAATTCCCAAAAAACACAAGGAAAAGGAAAATTTCGGCTGAGTCCAATTGGCATGGTCCGTGTAATAACCAAAGTTTATAGCAGTCTTCTTGAAAGTTCCCAGACTGTCGCTCTGGAGCTCAAATCTCGCAGCTCACCGAGAGCTTTGAGAGGAGCCCTGAGAAGAGCCCTCCGAGTCCTCTTCCCTGCCGATGGTAAGTAGTTCTCAGGGTGGATGGCGATGGTCTTCAGTGGAGTCTCCCGTAAGGCTGCAGTTGTCTTGATCCGGAGTCTGATGTCCTGTGAGGAAAACCCCGCGCACCCTGCCTCTGGGACGGACATCCCCAAACTGTCCAGCTATCGGCCTTTTATCCCGTCTCAGGCGGGAAATCCCTGCGAGGGAAACCCCTCAGAGTCTGCCCCTGCTAGGGAGACCCTGTGTGTGAACTTCTGAGGTAAAGCCAGGTCAGACTGGACAGTGTGTGTTTGTGAGAATGACAGACACACACACTGAGAGTGACAGAGATTTGTGCATTGCCGAGCTCCCTCCATCCCCTGCTCTCTGTGTGGAGATAGGGCATAAGAGTAGAGGGAGGGAGGAACACCCTGACATCAGAGCCCCCCCCCCCCCTTCTCCTTCCCACACCCTGCACAGCAAGCAGGAGGATACCAAGGGGGCAGCTTCAATGCAGAAGGCAGGAGCAGCATGAAAATGGGGAGAGGAGCAACTGAAGCGTTAGCCCTTGAGAGCTTCCTGGACAAACCAGCCAGGATCATCGGCCAGAGGCTCTGAGATCTGTCATTAGAACCCGATCCACTGCTCGGTGACCACTGCTCTACTATTTCTGCTGCTGCCGCTTCTTCTGTTGCTGCTCCTTCTCCTGCCCCTGCTTGTTTTCATGTTTCTTCTTCTGTTTGTGCTGCTGCTTCTTTGGCTACTTTTTCTTCTGTTGTTTCTTTTGCTGATTCTTCTTCTGCTTTTGCTCCTTCTTCCTCTGTGGCTGCTACTTACTCTGCTCTTGCCTCTTCTGCTGCTGCTTTTCTTCTTCTTCTGGGCTGTGTCTACACTGCACCCCTTTTCTGGAAAGGGATGCAGATGAGACAAGTCGGAATTGCAAATGCCGCGGGGATTTAAATTTTCCCCGCTCCATTTGCATGAACATGGCTGCCGCTTTTTTCCAGCTCGGGGCTCTGCCGGAAAAAAGCTCCAGTCTAAACAGGGATCTTTTGGAAAATAAACCCTTTTCCGAAAGGTCCCTTATTCCTCTTAAAATCAGGACACAGCCCTGCTGCTGCTGCTAATTCCTCTTTCTTCGGCTGCTGCTTCTTCAGCTTCTCGTATTCCTGCCTCTGCTTCTGCTGTTCCTGCTGCTCTTTTCTTCTTCTGCTGCTGCTGCCTCTTTTCTTCTCTGTTTCCTCTACTGCTTCTGCAGCTGCTGCTGCTTCTCTGGCTGCTGCTGCTCCTTTTTCTGTGGATACTTCTGCTGTTGCTGCTATTGTGCTACTTCTTCTCCATCTGGTGTTTGTTTCCTGTTGCTACTCTTTCTGCTGCTGCTACTTCTTTTTCTGTTCCTTCTTCTGCTGCTCCTGTTGCTTCTTCTGCAGTGCTGCTGTTTCTGCTGCTTAATCTGCTCCTATTTGTTCTTCTGCTTCTCCTTCTTCTATTTGTGCTTCTGCTTCTGCTGTGGCTGCTGCTGTTTTCTTTCTTCTGCTGCTGCTGTTTCTACTTCTCTCAGGTATGTCTACATTTGCCCCCCAGTTCGGAGTAGGGAGGCAAATGAAGCATACCGAAGTTGCTAATGAAGTGTGGGATTTAAATATCCCATGCTTGATTAGCATATTTGCGGCCGGTCGCCGTTTTAAAATGCCAGTCGCCCGATTTAACTCACCGTGTGTAGACACAGTAGTCCGATTAAACCCTTCCCTCAATTTAACTGTTACTCCTCATTGCACGAGGAGTAACAGTTAAATCTCGCGCTTCATTAGCAACTTGGGTATGCTTCATTTGCCTCCCTCGTCGGAACTAGGGGACAAGTGTAGACACACCCCCACTCAATAAGGAGCAGCCAGAGATCATGACGCAGGGATGATCCCCAAAGCCTTATTCTGCCCCTCTAGTGGAGCAGGCGGGAAGTGGGGGGGGAGGGGTGACCCACAGAAATTAGGAGCCTGCTGGAAGTCTCCAGAGAGCTGTCACCTCTGCACCTGGGAAGGGAAGGGGCTGGGCCTGGGCATCTTCTCTCAGGAAGCAGGGGAAGCCTTGTGCCCGGCAGGGAGCTGGCTCCATCACTGTAGCCGGCTGGGCCCTTACCCCGCTCTGCCCTGTCAGGAGGAGGGGAAGGGAACTCGGGGGCTGAGGTGGTAACAGAGCATCTCCCTCCCTCCCATTTAACACTCCATTGGCAACCACAGCAAAGTGTGGGACACTTCCGGCCCACGCAGCCTCCTCAGCACCTGCACTGCTATCGACAGGCACATTTGCCTTCCCTCTGCCTCCTCTGCCTGTTCCAGTGCGAGAGGAATCGCAACATCCTCTGGGAGGAGGGTCCCAACTACGGGATGGTTTCCCTCTGCTCCCATTGAATGCTCTGTTCCCTTGAGACTTTCATCCTCCTTAAGAGCACTGGGGCTCTCAGACTGGAGGTGGGACAGTACTACTGTGTCCCGGAAAGTCTCATCAGCATAGCTCTCTGCCTCCCTTAGCTCCTCCAGTTCAGGCACCCTGGCCTCCAAAGCACGAACTCGGTCTCTGAGGGTCAGGAGCTCCTTGCAACGGGTGCACACATACGCCACCCGCCCACAGGGCAGGTAATTATACATGTTACACTCGACGCAATAAACAGGATAGCCCCCACTCTGCTGCTGGGCTTCTGTCTCCATTTTTCTAATGAATAAGTTTAAGTATAAACTGGGATTCTTTTTAAACCTCTGGAATATAGATTATTATACAAGTTGTTTTAAAGAAGGTCAGAAGTCACTAGTGCCCTCTAACCTCCCCTCTAAACTCCCTGTTAGCTGTTCCTGTTCGCAAGCTCCCTGGGCGCTGAGTCACAGGCTTATATAGCTCCGGTAGCCCCTCCCCCTGACTGAGGCTCAGCCAATTAACAGAGGCTTCTAGATTTCAAACCTTTTAGAAGTTCCTTCAAACAAACAGACAGACAAACACAAGCTCAGCACACAGCAAATAACTCCCCCCCACACACAAACACACACTCCAGACAGCCACTTACCACAAGGATCCCGCTTTTACTCCTCTTTTACCTGGAGAACTCCCTCTCCAAACTCCCTGTTAGCTGTTCCTGTTCGCAAGCTGAACAGGACTTCACTTGACTGCGTACTGAAATGTTTCTGTGTTTGTCAAGTAGCTTGCTAATGTTTTCAGTGCCAAAATCATCCCTGATTTCATGTGGGGGAAGTGAGGCAAAGAAAAAAGCTGCCCATTCATTTAGTTCATTCTCTGGAAACCTCTTACTCAGAGGCTCACACAGCAGGGAGGTGAAACGTAGAATAGGTTCACTGCTGAACTGGTCATCGGTTGTGGTTGATTTGATTTGATTTGATTTTTCACGCTGTTTCTCCAAGATCCTGCCCTCTCATCCTGCGGCTCTGGGCCCTTGCTAACTGCACAGCCTCACGCGTTGTCAAAGAACCTTTCTGGGAGCATTTAGTCAGTTCTGCTAATTCACGTGAGACCTCATTTAATACAGCTGCAGTGACGTGGCAATTAGTGTCATGGAACTTAGGCAGCACTTTGCTATTGGGTCATTATTTTTTGAGATTTCCTGTTCCAAATAGTTAAGAAGGGGCTCCTAATTACACAGCAAAGCACTTCCAGCAAAATGTCTAGGTGGCCACCTCACTTCAGTTGGAGGTTTCAATGATACAGTCTCATTTTCTGTGACATTTCCTATTTCCTCTAATTGTCCTCTTCAGACTGAGCACTTGGTCTTCAGCACTGGCACTTGGTTCCACACATCAGCTAAACCCAGGTCTTCTCCATGGGCCAGGCAGTGTTGTGTTTTTAAATGTGGGATGCTCTGCTTGAGTTGTCTGGCAACACCATTGTTTTTCCCCAGCACGACTGAAGCACCATCTGAAGTGAACATCACTGTTTTCATCAGATCCCGCTTATTCAGGGTGTCAAAGGCTTTGAGAGCAGCTGTAACAGCTTGTGCATTCCAAGCAGATAACTGAATGGTTCCACCAAACACAGTCTTCTGCCCTGCACATGCTGCAGCTCTCAACTTGAAGTCAATGACAAGCAAGTTGGTGACAGAAATACCTGTGCTCTCATCAGTAATAAGTGTATGGTAGGAAGACAGGCTAATAGCTGACTTGATTTCTGCACAGACAACACTGATGATTGACTCCAAAACCGCAAAAGCAGAGTTTTTCTATGCCAGCTTGTACATACTGGTGCTTTCCCATGTGCTCATTTATATTTTGCGCATTTCTATTCTGGAGCTGTTCATTTGTACGGGAAGCAGAAAGTCATCTGTGAGAATTTTTATTTTTTCTGGCTTTAAATGTTTTCTGTCCTTCAGTTCCAGCCTCTTCTGTTTCTTTTTTGTGTTTCTAAGAGCATCCTTCACAACTCACATCCCAAGGGAGGAGAATTCCTGCTCCTAAAAATATGTGCAGCAGATTCACGACTTTTGCTTGATGAATCCTCTTCATGTTGTCCAAGGGCTTCCCCCGTCCCACTTGTGGCCTGCGGAGAAGTGGCTGCATATTCTAGTCTGAGTCCAAATTTAGCAGGTCAAGCCCACATCAGCACTGTACTGGAATATGTCCCCGCTCTGTACACAGATCTGGCCTTGAGATTGTTGAGATTCTGCTTCAACTCTTTCATTCAGCCATTCTCCTTTGACCGTGGGGCAGCATTTCTTCTTAGGGTTTGCTCCTGTGTTGGTTGATGCTCTTTGCCTTCATTAACACATGACTGTTAAAAGGTGCAGAAGGGCTGGGGGTCATGTAATATCACGTATTCTGCTCTTAATTAAAAATCCTGTAGTCCATGGGATATGTACAGCTTGTATTAAAAAAAGTCTGCCCGAGAGTGCTGCTGTGATAACTAACTCTGTTGCAGGCAATGATTAGAGTCATTGAACACTAGGACTGGAAGTGACTCAGGAGATCAAGTCCCTCCCCTGCACTCACGGCAGGACCAAGCACTGTCTAGATCATCCCTGGCAGGCGTCTGTCCAACCTGCTCTTCAGTATCTCCAGTGATGGAGACTCCACAACCTCCCTCAGCAAGGGTATGTCTACACTACCCCGCTAGTTCGAACTAGCGGGGTAATGTAGGCATAGCGCACTTGCAAATGAAGCCGGGGATTTGAATTTCCCGGGCTTCATTTTCATAAGCCGGCCGGCGCCATTTTTAAATGCCGGCTTGTTCGAACCCCGTGTCACGCGGCTACACGCGGCACAGGCTAGATAGTGCGGAATGGCTTGCTAGTTCGAACTATCTAGCCCGTGCCGCGCCGTGCCGCGCGTAGCCCCACGGCACGGGGTTCGAACAAGCCAGCATTTAAAAATGGCGACGGCCGGCTTATGCAAATGAAGCCCGGGAAATTCAAATCCTGGGCTTCATTTGCAAGTGCGGTATGCCTACATTACCCCGCTAGTTCAAACTAGGGTGGTAGTGTAGACATACCCCAATTTATTCCAGTGTTTAACCACCCAGACAGGTAGGAAATTTTTCCTTATGTCCAGTCTTCAGCTCCCCTGCTGGAATTTAAGTCCATTGCTTCTTGTCCTATCCTCAGAGGCCCAGGAGAACAGTCTTTCTACTTGCTCCTCCTGGTAACACCCTTTTAGATACTTGAAAACCGCTATCATGTCCCCTCTCAGTCTATTCTTTTCTAAAGTAAACAAGGCCAATTCTTTCAGTCTTCCCATATGAATCATGTTTTCTAGACATTTGGTCTGTCTAGAATACATCCCTTTTCTCGAAAAAGGAATGTAAATGAACCACGGGAAATTTAAATCCCGCCTTCATCTGCAATTTCAAAGTGTCTAATTTACATCCCTTTTTTGAGAAAAAGGATGTAGGTTAGACACAGCCTTAGTCATTTTTGTTGCTCTTCTATGGACCTTCTTCAATTTCTCTGCATGTTTCTTGAAATGTGGTGCCCAGAATTAGACACAATACTCCAATTGAGGCCTGATCAGTGCCGTGCAGAGTAGAAGAATGACTTCTGGTCTCCTGCTCACAACACTCCTGTTAATGCATTCCAGAAGCATGTTTGCTTTTCTTCCCCAACAGCATCACACTGTTTAGCTTCTGATCCAGTATGACCCCCTAGATCCCTTTCTGTAGTGCTCCTTCCTAGACAGTCGCTTCCCATTCTGTATGTATGAAACTGAGTGTTCCTTTCAAAGTGGAGCACTTTGCATTTGCCCTTATCAAACTTCATCCTGTTTACCTCAGACCAGTTCTCTAGTTTATCCAGATCATTCTGAATTCTGATTCTGTCATCCAAAGCACTTGCAACCCCTCCCAGCTTGGTATAATGTGCAAACAAAATACGCGTACTCTCTATGCCATTATCTACATTGATGATGAAGATATTGAACAGAATTGGTCCCAAAACAGACCCCTGAAGAACCTCACTTGTTATGCCCTTCCAGTATGACAAGTGAACCATTAGTAATTACTTTCTGAGAACAGTTATCCAGCCAGTTTTGCACCCACTTACGTTGTATTTCATCTTTTTGGTAGTTGCCCCATCTAGGTTGTATTTCCCTAGTTTATTGATAAGCAGGTCATGCGATACCGTATCAAATGCCCACCTCCTTCCCATACTGCATTGCCTAGTGCAGTAGTCTGGGAGCTGAATTTGTTTGTGAACACAGAGGCAAAATAAGCATTGAGTACTTCAGCTTTCTCCACATCATCTGTCACTAGTTTACCTCCCTCATTCAGTAAGGGCCCCACACCCTCTCTGATAACCCTCTTAATGCTAACATGCCTGGAGGAACCTTTCTTACCCATCACATCCTTTGCTAGCTGCAAACCAGTTGTGCTTTTGAATTCCTGACTGCTCCCCTGCATTCTTGATCCTATCATTCCAGAGCAAGCTGTACCCTTCTCTATCAATATTCCAATCATGTGTATTATCCCACCAAGTCTCTGTGATACCGACTGTGTCATAGTTGTGTTTATTTACTAGCACTTCAAGTTCTTCCTGCCTATTCCCCGCCCTCCTTGCATTTGTACACAGGCATCTAAGATACAGATTTGATTTTGTCCCCAGTTCTGCTTTGTCCCTCCTTTACCTCTGCTATTGCAGCCCATGCTCCCTCCCATTTCTGACCCATCTTCCAGGACTCCATGTTCTTCACTTGCCTATGAGCTTTGGTCACCTGCCACCATCAAACCTAGTTTAAGGCCCTTTTCACTAGTTTAGCCAGTCTGTGCCCAAATACTCTCTTCCCCTTCCTCCAAAGGTGAACCCCGTCCCTGCTTAGCAGTCCTTCTTCTTGGAACAGCATCCTGTGGTCAAGGAAGCCAAAGCCCTCCTGGCAACACCATCTTCGCAGCCAGGCATTCCCCTCCATGATGCGCCTCTCTCTGCCTGGGCCCCGACCTTTAACAGAAAGGACTGAACAGAACACCACCAGCTCTCCAAACTCCTTCACCCATACTCCCAGAGCCGTGTAGTCACTCTTGGTCTGCTCAAGGTCACACCTTGCAGTATCATTAGTTCCCACATGGATGAGTAGCATGGGGTAGTAGTCAGAGGGGTGGATATTCCTTGATAGTGCCTCTGCAGAGAGAAAGGAAATGGAGTTGAGAGCCCAGAAGCCCAACAGAACACATCTACGCACACTGTGGGCTAGCAAACACCTACGCTGAACAGTGGAGTGTCTGACTGGGACACGCTTGGGAATCTCTTCTTTTCTGGTCTCAATAAACCTACTGTGACTAACACGTCTCATGCCCTGTTCTCATCCTGCTAGTGTTCCCTCCTTCCAGGCCATTGGACAAGATAGTTTCCAGCGCGGGAGCTTAAAGAGGTCATGGACTATAGGCATTGGGTAGGTGTTTGAGGATATATTAAGGATCTTTAAGATTCATAAACTGTCAGTCTGGAATGTAACCGTTTGCTTTCCAGAACCAGAGCGATTATTCCCACAAGCCCAAAATGAAAAAATCAGACCGGGGAGCCTGAGAAACATGCTGCAGTCAATACCACTCTCCAGAAAACCCACTGACTGCTACACTTACCTCCATGCCTCCACCTTCCATCCAGCACACACTATTCCATCCATTGTCTATAGTCAAGCCCTTAGATACAATCACATCTGCTCCAATCCCACTGACAGACCAAAAACTTTAAGATCTCTACCAAGCATTCGTAAAACTCAATTACCCACCGGTGGAATAGAAACAAATTGAAAGGGCCAGACAAACTTGCAGAAACCATCTACTTCAAGATAGGCCCAAGAAAAGCTGGTTAAACTCCAACACATCAACCACCTACAACCTACACTGGAACAGGATACTACACTCCGAGAGGCCCTGGGTGACAGACCTATACTCTCTAATAGACAATCACCTAACCTCAGGAAGATACTAACAACCACAAGGCACAGCACATCAATACTAACTCTGGAACTTTCCCTTGTGACAAACCCCATTGCCAACTTTGTCCACATGTCTACTCTGGTGACACCATCACTGGACCTAACTATGTCAGTTATACGATCAAGGACTCATATTCCTGTTCATCCAGCAATGTGACTTATGCCATCATGTGTCAGCAGTGTCCCTCTGCAATGTATATTGACAGACTGCTCAGTCACTTTGCCAAAGAATCAATGCCCACAAATCTGACATCTTCCAAGGGAAAATCCTATTCGTCTACATTTCAGTCTACCTGGGCATTCCCTTAGAGACCTGACAACATGCATCTTACTTCAGAAAGACTTTAACATTAGATTACAGAGAGAAACTTCAGAACTTTCATTCATGCTTAAATTTGACAGATTACAAGTGGGCCTTAAGAAAGATGCTAGTTACCTACACATTACAAAGACAGCTTCCCCAACTATTGATAGTCCTAGTAACTGCTGATTAGCCACTCACTGACTTAAAATAAGCTATTTCCTCCTTCCCTCTCCCCCGCCCCACCTTTTGTTCTACAATCTGATGTGTTAGTTTATAATGTGCTCACCCTCTTCATTGTATTCCGTTGTTATATATGGTCACGCCAATTCTCTTTCAGAATAGGATTTGGAGAAGTGGGTCTGGCCCACGAAAGCTCACCACCTAACAGCTATCTTGTTAGTCTTTAAAGTACTATATATTTTTCCTTTTGTTTTACCATGCTACCACAGTGCATTTGCTAGACCTGTGCCTTAGGGAAAAGAATTGACCCATAGTGATTCAAAAGTGACTTTGATTCCATTTCGCTTCCTGTACAAGTTAGTCACACTTTGTTTGGCTCCAGTAACCCTATGTCAAATGTTTACTAGGCTCTCATCAGAATCAACATTACAGCTGGGTAAACCTCTCCATGCAAACCCTGTTTTTCACTTGCTTACAAGTTGTATGAAACATCCCGGGTTCAGCCAGGCATAGGAACAAGCCTCTATTGCCGTCTGCCTCTTGTCTACACTTTTGCAGCTTCCTCAACAACGGCTGGTCTGAGTCCCATGCTGGCCACAATCTCCTGTCCCTCAGGATACTGATGCCCCCTCTATGGCCTCCTTGAGACCCCATCAGTGAGATTCCCATCTAGATGTAGAGGCTGAAGGAGATGGACAATTACAGGGCTCTCCACTAATCTCCCCTTTCCAGACTCCAGCATATAGTACGCTCAAGACTCCAGCTGACTTCTCAATTGTACACAGATCTACATCCAATGTATACCCATCCCCAGACAGAACCTGAAAAGGCCAGGTGCCAGGAGAGCTATTTCAGAGTCATCACCTATGTGTTTCAAACCTCTGACTTCCTCTGCATCCCTTTGTACCTCTAGCAGTAACCATAATCGCAACACAGTTCTGCAAGAGCCTCTCTCGCTATCTTCTCTTTCTTTTTGTGACCTCTGTAGTTTATTACAGAATGTTAGTCTAATGCATACAGGATCACTTCATGATATAAAACATAGTTACATGTTTCCAACAGAGTATATGCTCAGTGCTGTATAATATCCAAAAAATAAACTGAAAGCTCTTTAACTAGGTGATTCTCTACAAAATAGATATCCTGTGGATCATTGGCTTTTAAATTTAAAACAGTTTTGATGCTGTAATGCAAGCCCCAAACACTAGGTAGAGCAGCTAGCACAGAAATATTCTGTTCAAAATAGCAGGTTGAAATGAACATGTTGCACTGTGGTGGAAGGAGAACAGCAAAAGATTTTTAGCATTTTAAGATTTTCCATGAATCTGTTAGTTTTGCTTTATTCTACTTTACTATTTCTACATTAGCACTCAACAAAAGAGGGAGAAAAGTAAAGAAGTAAATTGTACTTCCCCATTATTTCAAAGTAACACATTTCAAAAATTAACATTTGTTTTCAAACTTCAAGAGGAGGAAAACGTCAATGAAAATAGCAGTTTTGATTCAGATGAGAATAAATAAAATATACTTATTCTCCATCTCAGATTGTTTAATTTGCAGATTATTGTGCAAATTACTAAATTTCTAATTATGCTACACAACTAAAAACATTAGCATTAAGTGTGGCTGCTTCATATACCCTGTTTCTTGTTGCTTACCTTAGTCACATCTTTTCTGTCCTAGGACTCATGAATTAGAAAAAAAAAAAAATCAGCTGGTGAAAAACCCTCAGAGATTATCATCTGCAAAAGAAATTAATAGAAATTCTTCCAAAAGACCTAGAAATTCTCTTGGATGAATCAGTCTCCCAATCCAGTTTCATAGAGGAGGAATATGATCTCTTGGATAAAACAGAGGAGGACCCCAAGAGGAAACACTGTTGATTCTGATGCAGGAAGTTTTATTTCCAGTGAGTGAACAAGGCATCCAAATAGATGATGACAGCATGGAATGTCAGATTGCAAGCAACTGCATTAAAAAAATTGCCTCAGAGAAAGAAATGCTAAAGCTCTTCAGGGATTTATGGAAAATCCTGGCTAATGTGGAAAAAGAACTGTGTCGAATGAGAGGTCAGGGAAGATATCCCTGCTGAGAAATATAAATCTCAGCTGAAAGATAAGATTTTGCAATTACACAGACAGAATAAATGTGATCTTATTAATGGTTTGACTAGACTCAAATGCTGTACAACATCTACTTGCAGTAGAGAAACACTATTTTCTGAAATGGATCAAATTTCAGCTGGATCACACTGATAGAAGGAATTGTTCTGAACCTACAGGCTGAATACAAAGAGAAATGCAAGTCTCTCAGATTAGTTCTGCCACTTCTTTACAGGTTGAGCATTCCATGTGAAAGTTGGGGAAGTCCCAGGAGGCTGTGCACCCCATGGTTAAAGGCTGCAATACCCTAAAAAGTGGAAGGCAACTCACCCACCTCTCAGGCATCGCAATTGACCTCATGCTAAAAGAGCTTCCCGTTCACCTGATGAACGGACATGTCTGCAACCTCCCACTGCAATGGGTGACCGACATTCTGAACTCTGGGCCAAGCTGAGGGGAAGGACCAAAATGCTGGTTGTGATGATGCTGGGAGTGCAGAGCACTGGGAAATCCACCTTCCTGAACGCCACATTCCAGCGGCAGTTTGCAGTGAGTAGCGGCTGAGGTACGCAGGGAGCCTTCATGTTGCTCCTTCAAGCTAGAGCAATCTTAGAAAAGGAACAGGGCTGTGATTTCATCCTGGTGATGGACACAAAGTATGAAAGGCCCTGAACAGGCCAAGGTGGAAGAGAATTATCAACATGACAAAGAAAATGATCCTCAGCAATGGCTGGAACAACTGGAACAACTGATGCTTCAATATTTCTCTATATTTAAGAGCCATTATTTGAAAAAAGTTGCCCAACAACACAGAGCCAAGGACTTCAGTGATCAGTGTCTCCAGCTTGCCTTAATGGCTTATGTTAGCAAAAAACTCGGGCTAGAAATAGGGAATGACTCAGCAGTGGACAGTCTATTGAATGTGCCAGCTGGACTTTTTCTTCAGTTCACTGTGCAGAAGAAGCTGTTTGAACATGAGAACTTCAACTATGTGAAGTTTGTCAAAGCTTGAATACAAAGGCACAGATTAGATTAGTACCAACAGGCTGAGGATTTGGAAGATCCTGAGGAAGAAGTCAAAGCACATGCTTTGGAGAGGATACAGGAAACATTTGCTATGAAATAAACACACAGATATACTCCTAAATGAGATACCGATATGATCGGATGAAGTCACTGGATGGGCAAAAATGAACCATTTTCATCTACTCTTTGCCCCTTTTAACTTATAGAAGAGGGACCCACAGTGCTTCTCGTGGGCATTCTTGGGTGTGGAGATTGCACTTGAATAAATAGGGAATGAAATATGCAGCCACTACAGTTCTGCAGCCAAAGTCTCAAAAACTGCCCTTCCGTACAGGATCAGGGATTTGGTTTTAATTGATAGTTTTAATGTGCTAAGCAGGTGCTAGTATGATCGGATGAAGTCACTGGATTTCAAAACAGACATGTACTTTTCACACACACATGTACTTTCATCTATTAACACCATTCATAAAATCAGAATAAAAATCTATTTTGTGATACGAGAGAATTTGAGGTTTCTGGAGTGCTAAACCCAGTCGCATTTCACCAGAGCAGTGGTGACAGCCAATACCCATCTAATTCACTCCAAGAACAGGGCAGCTCAACTCATTCAACTATCAATACCCTCACCCAGACAACTAGTATCTCAGGGTAGCGTACACAATAGCCCAACAAAATTCACTTTATTACAAGAGCTGGGACAGTCTCATTCCGGATAGAAGATTAGCTGCATTTCTGGCCCAGTTATAATTGGGACAGTGCACCGTGATCAGAAGTTAGCAAATCCCACGCCATTAATGGTGCACTTGTAATGCTCCCTCTCCCCTTCCTCTGTCCTGACTCCACCCTTCACCTACAGTCTGTCTCCTCACCTCTGCTCCATTTGGCTCATGCCATCATCTCCTTTCCCTCATTCCCCTGTTCCTGACGACAAAGCTCTTCAGAATGACTGGTGGAACTTGCCATCTAAACAGTAACTTTTAGCAGCTCAGGGTTCCAGTGCAGAAAGAAACCTACTGAAAAGAACCAGGATTCTAAAAGAAGCTGAAAGAAGGTGCTTCTGGCACAGAGCAGAGAGCAGTACCTCATTCTCTCCCCCATATCCATCAGGAAATAGATGGTCTTGGTGGCTAAAGACTAGGACAGGTGGGTTCTGTTCCTGGTTCTGAGATGAGCATGTGGGATAGTGGAACAGACGTGCTGGGAAGAAGATTTCTGGGTTCCATTTCCAGCTCTGCCACTGAACTGCTGTATTAGTTGGGTAATTTCTCTTAACCTCCGTATGCTTCAGTTTGTAGTGTAAAAGAGGGGATCGAGAATCTGACCCACCTCTCAGCAGATTATGCTGCCTAATTCAAGAATGTTCATAACGTGCTCAGAAATACTCTGATTGGAAGACGTTTAGAAAGGGTAAGTTTTTAGGATTATTATTAATTTGGTAAGAAGTGTGTTGGGGCAGGGCAGAAACGTTGGTTCCTACAAACATGAAGGGTACGTCCAGGGGCCAGATGTAGCCCACCTAACACTTCAATCCGGCCTGTGGACTGCATCTGGCTGCTTTCTGTTTATATCCTGCTGCCTCTGCCCCCGAGTTTCCAGGCAGTGGCTCAGGCAGCAGGATCCTTTTTAAAAGGCTTGTGGCTCACAGCTATAGTGCTAAACCAGCAGGAGTCGGAGCTGCGATGCCTTTAAATAGCTGCAGAAATCGTGGGCAGCTTGCAGGCACTGCAGTAGCAGTAAGGCCATGAGCCCTTTGCTGTGTTTTCATTCAAAGCCTCTGGCCCCAGACAACTCTGGGGAGAGACAAGTCTCCAGCCCTGCCCATTCTGCCCAAAGCCCCAGCCCTTCATGAGGTGGAGCCAGCCATGACCCCATCCCAAAATTTGTAAAGTGCCCCCCTGCAAAAGTTACTGGTCCCCCCAATAGACCACCACCCTATTGTGAACAGCCTCATCTCTACAAGATGCCATATAAGAGTCACCAATGTCTGAAAGCTTGTTCCTAAATGAAAGTAAACCCTGCCTCTCCCCACTCACTAACACTGCGGTCTAGTGTTAAAGGGCCAGCCGGCTCTGCATGATGGAAATCCTCTTCTTTCTTAGGGTACAGCCGCACTGCAAGCTTATTTTGGGAAAAGCTATTCCAGAAGATCTAGAAAGAGAGCTTCAAACAGTTCTGAAGTGGCCTGACACAGGGCAGACTCATCACCATGATGCCTCCAGTCTTGGGAATTAGCTTGCTTGGCTCTCCGGACACTTCCCTCTAGCTGGGGGCTCCCCATGTTTCTCTTTGTTCCTGGCATCCTCCCCAGGACACTGCCCTCCAGCAGGGCCCACTCCAGTGTCTGAGCCCCCTTCCAGAGGTTGGTGTTTATCCTGCTTGCACTTCAGGGTTCTCCCTTCCCAGGGCACCCCAATCCCTTCACCCAGGTCCCCTGCACCCACCTTGCCTCAGTGACCCACTGCCAGTCTGCATCTAGCCCTGAGGGGCAAACTACAGTCTGGAATGGCCACTCAGCACTGGCAAAGCAGTGTGGACCTGCTGCCCCTGCCTAGCATGGCTGCCTCACTACCACACAAGTAGCCTAAGGCCTTGCTTCAGGCTCTGCAGCCTGGGGCCTTGCTTGGCCACCGCTTCCCCAGATCTGCCCTACCTCCAGGAAGCCACCTGCTTCCCTGGCAGTCAAGCCCCTACTACTCTCCACACCACCACTCACTTTTCCCTCTGCCTCCTGGAGTCCTCCTTTATATAGCCACCAGCTGGGCCCTGGTTAGCTAGAACTGCCTCAGCTGGGGCTTTGCTCCCAGCCCTTGCTCAAGGCTGGGGTTTTGCCCTTAAAGGGCAAGTGCACGGCAAATGCCCTGTCACAGGCCCACAGCAAAAAATTATTATCCACCCCGTATTAATGCATCCCAGAATCATGTTTGCTTTTTTTGCAGCAGTGTCACATAGCTGACTCATGTTTAACTTGTGGTTCACTATGACCCCTAGATCCCTTTCAGCAGTACTCCTTTCTAGATCCCTTTCAGCAGTACTCCTTCCCAGACAGTCACTTCTCGTTCTGTATGGCTATGTCTACACTGCACTGGTTTTGCGCAAGAAATATGCAAATGAGGCTAAGCGTGGAATATTGCTGAGCTTCATTTGCATGCCTAATGAGCGGCCAATTTTGCGCAAGAGGCTTTTGTGCAAGAAGGAGCTGTCTACACTGCTCCTTCCTGTGCAAAAAAACCCTCTTGCCCAGAGCCGTTAAACTGCTTATTTTCAGAAAAAACATCTCTGTGCAAGAGGGGTTTTTTTTGCACAAGAAGTAGCCGTGTAGACAGCACTTTCTTGTGGAAAAGGCCTTTCTGCAAAATGGCGGCTCATTGGGTATGCAAATGAGGCGCGGTGATATACATCCCTGTGCCTCATTTGCATATCTTATTGCGCAACAATGCTCAGTGTAGACATAGCCTATGTGTGAAATTGATTGTTCCTTCTTAAGTGTAGCATTTCACAATTGTCCTTATTACACTTCATCCTATTTACCTCAGACCATTTTGAATTATGACCCTATCCTCCAAAGCAGTTGAGACCCCTCTCAGCTTAGTATCATCTGCAAACTTAATAAGCGTATGTCCTATGCCGATATCTATATTGTTGATGAAGCTATTGAACAGAGCCAGTCCCAAGAACAGACCCTGCGGAATCCCACTTGTTCTGCCCTTCGGGCGTGATTGTGAACCATTAATAACTATTCTCTGGGAACGTTATCCAGCCAGTTAGGCACCCACCTTATAGAAGCCCCATCTAAGTTATATTTGCCTAGTTTACTGATAAGAAGATCATGCAAGACCACATCAAATGCCTTACAAAATTCTAGATATACCATGTCCACCACTCTCCCTTATCCACAAGAATTGTTATGCTATCCAAAAAGGTAGATGTTTGCAGATGAATCCCCCAATTACTTTCTCCATTATCTTCTCTGGCATAGAAATTAAATTGACTGCTCTGTAGTTTCCTGAATTGTTCTTGTTTCCCTTTTTATGGATGGGCCCTGGATTTGCCCTTTCAAAGTCTTCTGGAATCTCTCTTGTCTTCCATATTTTTACCCACACTCCCTCCCACCCCTCAAACCCCTCCTGCACTCCAGTTCCTGGCACTCAGCTTCCCCACACAGGCAAACTCCCTTCCACACTCCTTGCTGCCCCCCCCCCACTCCTTCATGTGCCCCAAACCCAGCCTTGAGCCTCCCCACACCCAAGCTTGCTCCCGTGTGTCTGCCCACGCCCCAAATCCCTCCTGCACCTCAGACCCCTCCTGTACACCACCCCCTTTGCCCGCGTGGGGCCAGGCTGTTTGGGTTTGTGTGATTAGACAGTTGCCAACCCTACCAGACACCCCCACTGTTAGCACCCCCCCCAGCTCTCCTCAGCCCACTGACTCCCCCAGATTCTCCTCTACCCAGCTGGTCCCTGCTACCAAGCTCCTCTCTCCCTTCATCCCTGGCCCCATCACAATGCGTCTAAACAGCATTTTTTAAATTTCTAAATAAGGTACAGGCAGTCCCCGAGTTACGCGGATACGAACGGGGATTTTCTCGCCCCTCCTCCAGGGCGAGAAAAGCTGATCCCCATCTCCCTGGTCTGCTGCGGGATCCAGCAGACCATTGAGACGGGGACCAAAGCGGCGCAGGACCCGGGGCCAGACCCACGGCCGCTTCCAGATTAGCTGGAAGCGCCGCGGGTCCAGCCCCGGGTCCTGCGCTGCTTTGCTCAGCATCTCTCTGGTCTGCTGGGGGGGACGCAGCTAGTGCCCCCCCTCAGCAGACCAGGGAGATGTGGAGCAAAGCCTGGGGCCTGTGGTAGAGCAGGTGGGGCGCTGCCGGTTGGTCCCACAGCACCGCTCCTTGGCACTACTGGACCAACCCGGCAGCACCCCAGCTACTCTGCCCCAGGAGTCCTGATTCAGCCGCTGCTGATTTTTCTGGGGATCAATGGCCCCCAACCCAGAAAAGTTTCCCCACACCTGCCATAAATAAAGAGAATATTGAAGCCACTTGTTTTGGACATAAATTAATATTTTAGTTATATACAGGGAGTCCCCAACTTACGCGGATCCGACTTACGTCGGATCCGCAGATACGAACGGGGCTGCCCCAGAGTACACGGACTGCGGGACCTCCCGGTCCTGCCGCCCGTGTACTCTGGGGCTTTCTCCGCTGCCGGCTTCCCCGTGGCTTTCTCTGCATCTCCCTGGTCTGCCGTGGCTCTCTGGACGCCTGTGACAGAGCAGCTGGGGTGCTGCCGGTTGGTCCTGCAGCGCCGCTCTGGGCGCTACTGGTCCAACCCAGGAGCACCCCAGCTGCTCTGGTCCTGATTCAGCCGCTGCTGGTCAGTTTCAGCAGCGGCTGAATCAGGACGCCTGGGGCAGAGCAGATGGGGTGCTGCTGGGTTGGTCCAGTAGTGCCGAGGAGCCGCGCTACTGGAGCAACCCAGCAGCACCCCAGCTGCTCTGCCCCAGGCGTCCTGATTTAGCCGCTGCTGAAACTGACCAGCGCTGACTACAGGAAGCCCGAGGCAGAGTTGCTCTGCCCCGGGCTTCCTGGAATCAGCTGCTGATCAGTTTCAGCAGCAGCTGACTTGGGGATGCCTGGGGTTCTTAAGTTGAATCTGTATGTAAGTCAGAACTGGCGTCCAGACTCAGCCGCTGTTGAAACTGATCAGTTTCAGCAGTGGCTGAATCTGGACGCCAGTTCCGACTTACATACAGATTCAACTTAAGAACAAACCTACAGTCCCTATCTTGTACGTAACCCGGGGACTGCCTGTATTTCAAAATAGCAGCCGGACGCGATTATGCAAATGTTGCGCGGGATATTTAAATCCCCACTACATTGCAATTTTGGGTGTCTACATTTGCATTCCTTTCTCAAAAGAGGAATGAAGTGAAGACGTACCCCATGACTCCCAGCTCTGTGAGGACACCGGCTTCTATGTTTGCCTGTTAGCGGAGCTGTAGTGGGATTGTCAGTTGTGCCCGAGATCTGACAGGGAATTTCCCCTGAGTTGCTGGAGCTGCTGAGCTGTGGCTGCGTTGCAGGGTGTGGCTGTCCTGGGCTCCCTCAGGCTATGCCTAGACTGCAGGAATTTGTTGGGGAGACAATGAAAATGAAGTGCTCCTTACTCCTGCTGTAATTCGCAGTGTAGACAGGGTCATTTTGCACAAAAAAATCCCTTTTGCACAAGATCCCATATGCCTCAAAAAAGGTGGTACAGTATAGGGGATCTTGCATAAAAGGGGTTTTGCGCTGAATGGCCCTGTCTACACAGCCTTTTTTCAGCAAAGACTTCTTCCACAAAAAGGATCAGAAGAGACTCTGCAAATGACAGCGGGAGAAATGCTAATGAACGCTTCATTTGCATTGCCTCTCCAACAAATTCCTGCAGTCTAGAAGTAGCTTCAGTGCCCGTTGGACACCCACTGCCCTGTGCCAGGCATCACACACTCTGGGGGCCAAAGACACGTCCGAGGGGTGGGCAGCATTTGGGAGCCAGCAGGAAGAGGGAAATGAGGACACACTTGTCATGCAGTTTGCCCTCTCATCCAGTTGGTAGCTGTGCTGCAGACAGGAACATAACCTCAGCCACAGCCCTGGCACTGGGGGCCCCACGCTGGCCTCACGTCTTGTTGAGCTGTGGGGTGCCGACCAGCGCTATGCTGGAGAGCCCCTTCGCATCACACTGCACCCAGCACCCGTCCTGGTCCCGGTGGCTCTGTCCGGCTGTGGAGCGGTGGAGCTTAGATCAGGCTCAGCATCCTTGTGCTGGCCAGGCCCGGCTCCATGTGGCCTGCCTGGGGGCCGGGCAGCGCCCGAGAGCGACAGCCGCTCTCTGGGGGGGCGTGCGCGGGGCGGTGCGCTTGGAACCCGGCGCTGGCTGGCGCTGGGGGTGAGCCAGCGGGTGGGTGAGCCACTGGCACCCAGCCGAGCACCGTGTGTTGGGCTGGACGGGGCGCGTCGGTCTCTGCTAAATGCCACCCCACATTCACGCAGGCTGTAAACTGCGCAGGATCAGCATCCTCCCAACCTCCCCTCTCCGCCCCATGGCCGGCGGGTCCAGCAGCCTTCCTGCTTGTGGGGATTTGGCCCCACCCCATGGCCACCCAACTGGGATCTGGCCCCCTGTCTCCAGTTGAGCCCCGGGTGCTTGGCACTGCCTGATTGCTGCTCCTCATTCCAGGGTGTGGTGGGAGCTGCAAAGTGCCCCAGTCACCTTTGTACTGCATTGCCGCTGACACACGTCTCCAGCAAGTACCAGATCCCCCCACGAACTGACAGAGCAGCTGGGTCTTGCTTAGTGGAGGTTGGTCAGAAAGGGCTTAGGCCCTGCAATGGGGTTCACTCCCCACGGCAGCGGCACCTGCTGGTTGCCCCAGGAATTAGTTTGCAGAGCTCAGATGCCCTCTTCTGAGGGTGCCTTGTCTGTCAGGAGATCCCCGCCCCCACTCTACAGGTGCTGCAGGGTCTTCTTTATGACTCAGCCATGCCACAAACTGGGTGCCCCCTTTCGAGGGGAGGGGCACATATCTCACAATACTGCAAGACCCAGAACCCACCATTCTGGGTCCCACCCCAGGGCTATCAGATTTTGCTGCCTCGTCCTAACTCCCTCCACCATTATTAAGGGCAAAGCAGTAAACACAATAACAGTAGCTCAGCTGCAGAGTGGTGGACTGTAGGAGCGGCTCAGCAAGTTACCCCTGGGTGTCTGGTTCAACTCCTGCTCGAAGGAGAGTGTCTTTTTCCTCCCCTGCTCAGGCAGAGCGAGAGAAGAAAGGCAGCTTATGTCCACGTGAGGCTGCTCCCCGAAAAGCAGAGCGCCCTGAGCCCACCGCAGCCAGCTCCTCAACAGTCACAGCCCCCACCCCTGGGAATTTCTGTTGTCCCTCAGTGGGACCCACCGTGCATGGAGGGGAGGGGGCAGGGCTAGGCCAAGGGAAGGTTCTGCCTCCTGCCTTCCTTCCCAGTAGCTTTCCAGTACAAGCCAGCTGTGGGTGTCCGCGCTGCCCCGGGCCTGGCTGTGGGATGGGAGAAGAGTTACCTGGGCGGGGGGGCTGGTCTCTGGATGGAGGCCTGAGTGTATTGTGATGTCATGTGTGACAGCAACAAAGAACGTGGCTGCAGCGTTCTTGTCCTGCCTCCAGTCCAACTGGCTGGCAACGGCCGGCGCCCAAGGATCCGAGAGACGAGAACTGAGCCTCTGTCAAGAACCTCAGGCAGCCGCTGTCCCCGCGGGCGCTGGAGAGAGGATGAGTCTGTACAGAAGGTAATTCCCGGAGCCTTTCCCAGCCCACCGCAGAGATTGGTGCCTCCTCGGCCTAGGGACGGGTGGGGGCTGGGGCTGCAACAGGCGCTTCCCAACACTCCGTTTTGATTTGACTCAGAGCATCTTCCGCTCTCCTCCTGCTTCAGCCTTTCCCGCGCTCCTGAGGCAGATGGGGATGATTTTCTCTCACTGCTGACTCGTGGGGGCGAATTTCCATGTTTCTTACCTAAAGGGAACATCACAAAACTTGAGTAGAATTTGGGTTTATGTCTCCATGACGCTTATTCCTCTTGGAGGTGCCCCTAATGCATCCCCGGCCTTCAGGGTGGGCAGAGAAATGTTTGGTCTCAAGTAATGATTGTCCAATATCCGTGTGTTCGGACAACATCCAGCTCAGAATGTGCAGACTTGAAATAACAAAGTGCCATTTGAATGATAGTGAAAATGATACCGCTCTACTGCCAGGGCCAGGCTCTCATGTGGGTAGTTCTCTCAGAAATGCAAAACTCCATACAAATTCCTCTCTACCCCCTCCAGACTATAAAATATCTCTGTAAATAACCAGTGAGGTTCCATTCTGGGCAACGGATTGAAATAAACTGCTACCTCATTTTGTCATGAGTCTTGGGTGTGATTTCTTTATCATTTTTTTGGTGACCTACGTTCTGATTTGATGTTCTAGGAATGAAATGTCTTTTCAGCTGATAATCCGTCCTTCCGGTGCTTCAAAGCTGCTACTTAACAAGCTTTTATTTCTCTTCCTGGCTTTGATGGGAGCAGAGGGTTACTCATTCTCAACTGGGCCCCTGTCTGTAGCCAGAGTCCCAACGTTCTGAGCACAAAGCTGTGGGGTTTAAGAGCAGGCCCCGCTAAGAAGCATAGAAAATAGATGGTGACCAGTGTTTCTGCTAAGACAGTCCTGGGCAAAATACGGCCTGTGCACTGGATCTGGCCCACGGAGGCAGCAGGGAGCCCCAGCCAGGCTCCCCAGTTAGCCACGTGAACCAGGCAGAAACACGGAGGGGAGGGGGGATGTTTTAGGAGCCTCCCCGCCCTCAGCATATTCCCATTTGCCAGTTTCTGGCAGAAATTAGCCAATGCAAACTGCTTGTTGGAATATCATGCAGCTAATAATAACCACCCCCCTCCCTTCCTGGCTCAGTTATTCATGGAACAGTGGCCAGGTAGTCAGGCTAGTCTCTTGGCCACAGCCTGCTTCTGGCACCACAGGCCTTTCCTGCCCCAACTCTCTGCCCCTTCCTCTCAACATACCCAAACTCCCTGTCCCCCTTTGCATCCATCCCCCCTCCCAATCTCCTGTCCCAGATCACAATCCCCTCCTACCCAGGTCACATCCCAAAGCCCTGCACTCCAGTCCCCTACACTAGGTCACAATTTTTTGGTAACCTAACTTCTGATTCAATGATAGCGTGTCAAACTTCTCATTGAATGGTCACTGGTTCTTTCCCCCGTGCTAATGAGGTCCAGATTTTGAAATGCTTGACAGGAATTACATGGATTTTCATCTGATAATCCGTCCTTCCGGTGCTTCAAACCTGCTACTTAACAATCTTTTATTTCTCTTACTGGGTTTGATGGGAACAAAGAGTTACTCACTTTGACCTTGGCCCCTCGCTGGCTGTGGGGTTTGAGGTCAATATTGAGGTCATGGGCACTTGTTCAGATGTGTGGCACCCACAGGTTACTAACAAATATCTTAGATATATTTAAAATATTACGGAAGAAAGAATACGACAGCAAGGGAAAATTGACAAGGTGCCTGAATTTAAATGTTTGTTGAATATGAAATTAAAACCAAAGAAAATAAATATTGCAAAATGTTCAGTAACCATTTGGTATCTTAGAAGTTTCTCTTCCTTTGAGACATAACTCAAAATTAACCTTTTTCGTGACATACCAAACAAATTCTGTTATCATTCCTATTAACACGTGAAAAGAAATAGTTGTTACAGTTTATGCTTGAAATTAAAGATTATGTCTCTTGGCTTTACACATGTGAAAAAAAACATGAGCATCTTTCTATGGGCAAAAAGTGCATCGAGAGTCTGTTGTTGTTGTGACTTGTGAAACATAAAATTAAACTTTTGGTTTTGACACAGAAAATTCCTTCTTTTCTTTGCTCTATTTAGAAGACCACTAATCACAGCTTCTAGCTGATGATGGGAAGTTAGTTGCTGCTAGTCACGATGATGAACCTTTTCTTTTCTGCTGTTCCAATTCTTCCAGTGTTGCTACACAGCGTCAGGGTTTCCATCTCCCTCAGGGTATGTCTACACTACAGCGTTATTTCGAATTAACTTAATTCAATTAGTTCATGAGAATTAAGGTAATTCGAAATAACGCATCTAGACACAAAAACTAATTCGAATTGGAATTTTTCTAATTTGAAATAGCACGTCCACATTGAGTGGACCCTGAATCGAAGGTAAGGCTAGCTGGAACCAGTGCCAGCAGGGCATCAGGGTCGGACTTAGTGTGTGGGGCTGCTGCCTCAGGTTAGCCGAGGGCTGTGCTTAAAGGGACCCGACCCCCCATCTTGGACAGACAGTTCTCAGGTTTCTCTGCTTGCTGGTCTACCTCGCTGAGGGACAGCAAAGCATTTGTGTCTCGGAGTGCTCTGCCTGCCCTCACTCGGGACACCACGGCACTCTGCAACATGGAACCAGACCTGCCCCCGGGGACTCTGCTGCGTCTCGCGTATACGTTGACAGCAGACTGGCTGCACTGTCTCCAGGCTGCCATCCGGGAAGACCATCGAGGGGCTGTCAGGATCCAGGGGGCCCTGCGGGAGAGCTTCCACCCTGAGGAGCGCTGACAGTCTCCCAGGTCTGCCCCACCGGGGGCTTGTGCACATTCCCCCCTCTCGTCCTTCCACTTACCCTTCCCTATCCCGCCCTTCCTGATGTCAAATAAAAGACACGTATTTTCAAAAATAACAACTCTCTTTATTGAACAAAACTGAGGAGGGGGAATGAAACTGTGGGGAGACGGGGGAAAGGAGGCGGGAGAGGACAGGAGAGAGGGTGGGAGAGGGGAGGGAGAAAACTGGGAGGAGGGAACTGGAAGGGGGAAGCAAGGGGAAGAAGGGGGAGGGGAAGCTCAGGGATCAGGGGTGGGGGTCTCACTGGGCCAACCGCCTCCCAGTATGGAGAGGGAGGGGGCCTCGGCATCCCCGGGGCGATGGGGAGGAGGGTGCAGAGGTTGAGGTGGGGGGTGTGGATATTGAGGAGGAGGGTGTAGAGGTTGAGGAGGAATTGGTGGGAGGGGGGCAGGAGTGGGAGAAGGGACAGTAGTTGGGGGGCAGCAGGCGCAGGACCGGCACGGGGCACCATGCTCTGCAGCAGGACCTGCAGGTGACAGTTCCTCGCTCGGTCCTCTGCAAGCTGCTCCCGGTGGAGCTTCAGGTCCTTCAGCATCCAGGCCTGGACGGTGCGGTGCAGGGCTCGCAGGGCCCCTAGGTGCTGGTCCCTGTACTCCTGCCGTGTGGTGGGGGTCTAGAGCAGGCTGCAGGTGTGGGAGCATGTCCCGGGCGGAGTGGTACGAGCAGCTGGTGCAGCTGCAGAGAAAGAAAAGAAGTGGTCAGTTCTCCCTGGGGACACAGTGGATGATGTGACCGTGCCCTGCACCGTCAGAGCCGCTGTGCTTGCACAGAGTCCATGGTCAGGATGTCTGGCTCTCCCCGGGACTGGGAGCTGCCCCAAGATGGCACCCAGGCCCCTGTGCCGTGTATAGTGTGGCCGGGGTGGGGGGAGATGTCCCCTGCTTCTGTGCAGAGGGGGCGTGTGAAGGGAGAGCGTCCTGCTGGGTCCCACCCCGGGGTTGGGAGCGTGTCAGGTCTCTTCACACACGCATGTGCCTATTGGGCCATGGCCCCTGGGTGTCATGCAGCTGGAGCCACCTGCCCAAGGGTGGCATGGCGCGTGCTTGCACATGCACAGGTGGCTGTGTGATCCGTGGGAGGCATGGCCCACATGCGCCGTCCCTGGTCTCCCCCCCGCCTGCCGTCCCCCCCGGGCAGGGGACAGTGCTAGCACTTACGTGGTATGGCCTCCCTGGACGACCCTGCCGACTGCGGTGCTGGAACAGCTGGTGGTGGCCCCTCCGGTGTGCCCGGGTCAGGGCCCTCCAGTCCCGGCTCGCTGCCTCCTGGGCTGGCGTGGACTGCCCCGCCCCCCACGAGTTGGTCGAGGGTGGGGAAATAGGGGCAGGTGGCAGCCCCTGCTGCGGCGCCGCCCCTGGTGGCCCTCGCGTACCCTGCTGCAGCTCTTTGACTTTCAGGCGCACCTGCCCCTGGGTGCGCCTGTGTCCCTTTCGGGCCAGGGTGGCCGCTATGTGGCCATAGATGGCCGCGTTCCTCTGCCTAGTGCAGAGATCATGGACGTTGGGGGCCTGCCCCAAACCTCAATGAGGTCCATGACCTCTGCACTAGTCCAGGAGGGCGCACACCGTCTACGGCCCCTGGCTGGCCCCTGGGTGCTGGGGGACTGGGCCTGGGAGAGCTGGCTGGCACTGGCTGCCTGGCTCATCCTGGGGCCACTGGGTCAGGGGCAGAGACTGCTGGCAGGCCTGGCTCTGGTAAGTGCCATCTGGCAAGAGTCTACCTCTTTAAGGGCCCCGGGGCCGGGGGAGAGGAGAGGAGATTTCCTGGTTTGGCCCAGAGTGGCCACCAGGGGGAACTGGGAAGGGCTGGAGGCCCTGTAATTCAAAATAAGTGTCTACACAGCACTTATTTTGAGTTAGCTATTTCGAATTAGGCATTATTCCCCATAGAATGAGGTTTACCAAGTTCGAATTAAGCAGTTTGTATGTATAGATGCTATGAAAGTTAATTCGAACTAACGGCCATTCGTTCGAATTAAGTTTGTAGTGTAGACATATCCTCACTGGCAGAGTGAAAATTGATCCTCGTTAGCATACCCAGGTGATCTTTCTATCTGGTTCATAATTTAGTTTCAATATTCTCCACAAGACTAAAGCCACATTCACAGTCAGCACTGGAAAACTGCTCTCATGTCCCCTCTCAGTCTACTCTTTTCTAAACAAAACAAGACCAATTCTTTCAGTCTCCCCACGTGAATCACATTTTCTCTGCAAATCAAAAGTAGAAAACATCTTTGCTCCAGGGAGTTCTGCAAATACTTCTTCAAGGTGAGGTATTCAATGTCAATCACAATAGCTTTATTTGGCTCCCTGAAGTCCACACAAAGGCGAATGCCTCCATCCTTCTTCTGTGTCACTACTATCGGTGAAATCCATTCCGAGGAATCAATCTCTTCAATAATGTCTTTTTGAACAAGTTTTTTAAGTTCCTCTGAAACGGCTTCCCTGACTGAAAATGGTAAGCACCGTACCTTCTGTCGTACAGGCATCACACTCTGTCGCATTTTAACTTTATGCACAAACCCATAAGCACAGCCAAGTTTCTCCCCAACCTGGTCTTGGGGCCCAGCTGAAACTGGTGTGTGTACTGCAAGAGTGCTTTGCTGAGAAAGATCCATTAACTACCCTGAGGTTTAAAGCAGCCAATAAATCTCTGCCAAGGATAGGAGTGCCTTTGTGGACAATGTAGAGCTCTGCATTTACACAGCAATCACCAAAAGTCACTGTTGTGACCGGCAGCCATGCACTGGAATTTGATTTTTCAAATAGCACACCAAGTGAAGTTTGGGTTCAGTAAGAGGCACATCTTTAAAGTAATGCAAATAGATGGAATCAGGTAGCATAAATACTGCTGAACCAGTGTCCAACATAGCTGAATAGGACGTGATTTGCCTGAAGGTGCGACACAAACATTTACAGTGCACCTTATCTGCTCTGGAATATGTGCAATAGTAACTTTGTCCACACTCAGCACAGTAACATCTGGTATTGTAACTACATGCACCTGTTGATTGGACTGGCTACTGTGGCAGACCTTAGCAAAATGGTCACCCCTGCGGAGAGTGTCGAATTTTAGCATGAATGATAGTCCAGAGGATTCCCTTTCAAGTGCAGATTTGGGGGGCTGAACAAAGACTCCAACTACCTTATCCATTACAAAGATAGCTTCCCCAATTATCACCTCTAATATCATTAGCTCACAGACATTTACCTTCCTTTCCCCCCCCTCCCCCCACATCCCGCTTCTGTTCTGAAATGTGATTTGTCCTTTTCATATGTGTTCATTGTTTTAATTGTATCCTTTGGTATATATGGTTGTGACTATTTTCTTCCACTACTTGATCTGAGGAAGTGGGTCTGGCCCACGAAAGCTCATCACCTAATAAACCATCTTGTTAGTCTTTAAAGTGCTGCATAGTCCTGTATTTTGTTTCAGCTACACCAGACTAACACGGCTACATCTCTATCACTATTCCAATCATGTGTGTTATCCCACCAAGTCTCTGCGATACCGACTGTGTCATAGTTGTGTTTATTTACTGGCACTTCAAGTTCTTCCTGCCTATTCCCCTGTTCCTTGCATTTGTACACAGGCATCTAAGATACAGATCTGATTTTGTCCCCCGTTCTGCCCTTGTGCCTCCTTTATCTCTGCTACTGCAGCCCATGGTCCCTCCCATTTCCGACCCATCTCCCAGGTCTCCATGTTTTTCACTTACCTATGGGCTTTGGTCACCTGCCCCCGTCAAACCTAGTTTAAAGCCCTTCTCACTAGACTAGCTAGTCTGTGCCCAAATACTCTCTTCCCCTGCCTCCAAAGGTGAACCCGTCCCTGCTTAGCAGTCCTTCTTCTTGGAACAGCATCCTGTGGTCAGGGAAGCCAAAGTCCTCCTGGCAACACCATCTTCACCCCTCCAGATGCACCTGCCTCTGCCTGGGCCCCGACCTTTGACAGGAAGGAATGAAGAGAACACCACCGGCTCTCCAAACTCCTCCACCCGGGCTCCCAGAGCCCTGTAGTCACTCTTGGTCCACTCAGGGTCACACCTTGCAGGATCATTAGTGCCCACATGGAGGAGTAGCATGGGGTAGTGTTGCAAGAGGTTGTGGATTGCAACTGCTTGAAACACTAAGGAGAGGGGATCACCACACAGCAGTGTAAAGGGTTTGTTCATTCAGTTAAAACTGGGGAGGGAGGGGAATCTCACTCACACACTCAACCACACTGGCAGTCCCCGGCAGGATGATAAGGCGAGCAGAAGGCAGTTCATGTTGTTTGATCTTCCCAAGTTGGCTCCCAAGCAGATCTACTGGCCAGGCGATCCGAGCGCAGGGCGTTCTGGGAGGCTCCACTTGGTGGTCAACCCACTGTGTGTCTGTCCCTCTCTCCTTTTAGGATCAGCCACATGCAGCTTCTGTGTCTCTGCGCCTCTCGGGCCCTGTGCACTGTTGTTTACTCCTGCTGTTTACCTCAGAGTTTTCCCGCCTCTGTGTCCACCTTAGACATTCTTGTGCACTCACTCAGGGAAGGGAGAGGGGGTTAACAGATAACACGTTAACAGTTTAGGGAACCGAATGACATCATTAACGGGTGAGAAAGAGAACAACGTCCATTTTAACTCTCCCCTTGCTCCTCTTTTGCCTCCAACAGTAGTAGTCAGAGGGCCGGATTGTCCTAGACAATGCCTCTGTAATGTCTCAGATACGGGCCCCTGGCAGGCCGCACCTCCCGAGATGACTTGTCAGGGTGACAGATGGGTGCCTCCGTCCCCCTCAGAAAGGAGTCTCCAACCACTGAGGAAGATTTCACAAAGCAAAACTGATTCCAAAATGATCAGTCTCTGAGGCCCAGTGAGAGTCAGAACTGCTTAAGAAAAAGCTGCAATACATCTGGTTTCACTGAATAATTACTATTGGCTGTGGTAGCTTCTAAAAGATAGTGAACTACCTGGATTTCATCCACTGTAGCCCAGTCCATCACAGCTAGAATCCAAACTCATTCCAGTTAGATAGGCAAGTTTCTTCTGGCTCTTTGCCGACTTCCCAAAACAAGGAATACAGTTCATGGACAGTTTAATGTTAAACCAGTCAACCCACGTGGCCCTGTCCCAGGAGCAGCTGGACAGCCACCATGCAATTCTGGCCCCACTACCAGCCCTGGGGAAAGCAAACACCTGCCTGGATCAGCCCATGTCCCCCTACCAAACCCGCCACCAGCAGCAGCTTCCCTGCTACCGGTAGGATGGTGAGTGCTGCCTAGATCTACACTGCAGAGTTTTTGGTCAAAAACGTCCGTCCACATCTCAAGCACTTTTTTGCGCAAGTAAAACCAAAGAACAGAGGGGTTTTCCCGGTGAAGGTATTCCTCAGTCTACGAGGAATAATTCCTTTTCACAAAAAAGTTTTTTGCAAAAAGGTGTGTGAGGACAGGCTAGAGGGGTATTTTGTGCAAGAAAAGGGAAGAGGAAAAAGCACAGGTGCCCTGGTAGCCATTCTATCCATAGTAATCACTGCTTACTTACAAGAGAACATCCAGGCAGGTTGGACGCTCTCGTTCCCAAAAGCGCGTTGCTTTTTCAATACTCTTTTTCGGTGTGTCCACACTACGAGTAGTAATGTGGAGTAATGGTAGTTCGAATTAGGAGCTTTAATTCAAACTACCTAGCCCGTGCCGCGTGTAGCCGCGGGCAGGTAGTTCGAACTACCGGGCATTTAAATATGGCGGCGCCCGGGAACATGTAAATCAAGCCTGGGATATTTAAATCCCGGGCTTCATTTGCAAGTTCGAATGACTACATTAGCCACCCTGGTTCGAACTAGGGTGGCTAGTGTAGACCTACTCCAAAAGAGTAGTGAAAAAGCAATGCTCTCTTGTGCAAGAAGTTTTTGCAGACAATCTCTTCCACAAAAAGCTTCTTACACAAGAAGCCTGTAGTCTAGACAAAGCTTAAGAGTAAATGTAGGATGAACTTCAGCCACTTCTATAACAGCATTTCTGTAGAAAATCCCCTTTTTATACACAAACAAGCAAACAGACAGACAGACCTCAGACAAAGCCCCTCCTATCGTATGAACAGCAACCTTCTCACCAGCACTTCAAGACAACTTTAGGGTCATCAGCTCCTAGAGTCCCAGGCTGTAAGGCCGGAAGGCACAGCCCTGCTCCCCGAGTTTCACCTCCTGCACAACACAGGCCCTAGAAATTCCCCACAAGAATCCCTGTGTCACTGCCGGCCCCATGTGTCTTCACCTTTGGCTGGGTTCTATGGACGAGCTCTGGCTCTTACACGAGTGGATGGGTTCAGGAGACCGCTCTTATGTGTGACTCCTGGGCAGACTATTTCCCTGCCTTTCCGGAAGGACAGAAAAACCCCACTGGCTCCTTCTTTTTCTTCCAGGCTGCGTTGCCTCTTGGGAAGACTCACCTCAAGGGAGCACAGACACAGCCAGGTGCTCAGGGTGGTGGTCCAACCTGCAGCAGCCGAGGCATGCTCCGGCCTCAGCCAGGAGGAGCAGGCCTTGCCAGAGGAGCCCAAGAAAACCAGAGGCTCCTGGAAGCTCCTATCTGGCCTGAAAAAACTCTGTGTCTGTGGCCAGTGTGGCAGCTCCCTGGCAGAGGCTGAGGAGGAGACAACAGCTTCCTCACCCACAAGATGGACACACTTCTCCCTGAAGAAGACCAGGAAGACGAAGAACTCAGTGGAGGACCAGGAAGAGCGAGAGGAGGAGAAGCTGCAGGAGAGCCCAGACAACAGCCAGGAAGATCTCACAGGTGAGCCTACAACCCGCCCGGTGACTGGGGAGCATGTGAGGGACACTCCCACCAGTCACTCTACAAGCCTGGAGCGTTAGGGCTTCTCATGGGGCAGCCATGGGCTCCTCAGACGCTGGAATCCAGCGAGTGCCTGATGCTCTGGCAGAGAGGGGCTGGCCCCCTTGCACACCCTCCCTCCCAGCTGTCTCCTGCACCCTCTCGCCTGCTCAGACCTCACCCAAACTCCCAGCCCGCTCCAGCACTCTACCTCCCACGCACGCCCGCCCGCACCACTGTCCTCATCCCATGCCCTGACAGCCACCTCTCACTCACTGAACCCCTCATTTTGGCCTCACCCAAAGCCTAGGGAGCACAAAATCTACTATCCCTGGTCAAAAGAGTTAATCTGCCCCATGGGAAGCCTTGACTCTTGCTCCTCTCTTCTCTCCCCTGCTCCCCTTGGAGCTGGAGCGGCAGAGGAGTGAAGTGTTGCAGTGGTGGCCACAGCAGTGGGGGATGTTTTATTGCTTTTGTTGTTTGGAGGGTTTTTCCCTCTCACTTTTTTCTGGTCCCCGACTGGTTTTTCTGGGGATCAATGGCCCCCAACCCAGAAAAGTTTCCCCACCCCTGCCATAAATAAAGAGAATATTGAAGCCACTTGTTTTGGACATAAATTAATATTTTAGTTATATAAATTGATGTTTGGTGAACTAACATGATAAAGTTAAAGCTCCTGATTTGGTTAATTAGTCTCCTTTCTTACCGGTTATACTCCCCCCACCCCTCCCCCCCCATATTATAGCTCCGTCGTTTAATATGAATAATTGAGTATTTAAGGTTTTTAGAGCGAAGCGAAGGCATTTTGTTCCCCTGGGGGGGTGGCTGGTGATCCAGGGAAAGTTGTGCGTTGAGGGGGATGGGTCCAGGGTCAAAACCTTTGAGAACCAATTGCCCTGTGGGGAGTGCGGGACACCTGGTAAAATCGCTCAAATTCAAGCGAGTTGAAGGAAATTAATAAAAATGATGCGGGTCCTTCCCCCTCCCCCCAGCCCGTGTGCTGTAAAAACTGCCAGGCCCAGCGGGAGAAAGGGGGTCATGGGGGCCTGGCTAAGGGGGTCCCCTCAGGTACAGGCATAATCAGGGTTGACCAGTGAGGGTGACACGGGGGCCACCAGCCACGTGACCTTTTACTCCAGCCTGTAAAAGGGACAGAACCGCCCTCTGCCCCAGGCCCCACCTCCTCCGTGACCTTGCCCTGCCCTTGCCCCACCGCTTTCTCCATCCGATGGGGCCTGGGAACTAGTGGGGCAGGGTCCGGGGCTGGCAGCAGGGCCATGGCCCCCCACACTCACTGGCAGTGGCATCCCCAGCTCGGGCCCTTGGCCTCCCTGCCCAGGGTGCTTGGGGGACATGTGCTTCTCTTGCCACCCCATGCGGCACTTGTCAGGGGCTGCAGGTTGGATCGTGAGGGGCTCAGAGAGCAGAAAAGGGATTCGCGCCCGCGCAGGGACGCGACTTCCAGGGAACCTTGCATGGGAGCTGAGGGGCAGCTCCAACCCCTGCACCAGCAGCAGCTGCTGGAGAGGAGGGAACAGCCAGGCTGCCTGCACCAGGGCACCAGACAGAGGAGAAGCCGCCCTGCCCTGCCCGGCTCTGGCTTCCCGGCTCCAAACTGCCAGGGGCAGGGAGAGAGGAGGGCGGGTCTGTCCCTGCGACTGCCCTGCACTTCCACTGACGTTCGGGGGCACCATCCCCAGGTCTGCCCAGGGGCTCAGGCGGCTTCTGCTGCAGGGTGAGCACTGGGGATTCGGGATCCAGCCCTGCCAATCCCAGCTCCCGTTTGGCTTCAGCCCCTCAACCTCTGCTTTGAGCCCCGAGGGGTTCCCAGGCCTTGGGACTTCAGCCTGTGCTGGGGATCGAGGGTTCAGCCTGGGGGTGCTGGGTATTGAGTGTGGACACCAGCAACTGAGCTTAGATAATGAACAAAACCATTACAAAGGAGCCAGAGGGTCACCCCATCCCACAGTCTCAGCAGCTCACAGCTGGGAACTGGGCTGGGCTGGGCTGGGCCATCACTTCCTGGGGGCTCACAGGCGAAATGAGGCCTGTTCCCGTCACTGCCAGGAAGGGGGCGAGGGCTGGGAGAGCAGAACACGCCATGGGAGAGACGCTGCCCCTAGGTCAGAGGAAGCCCAGTGGGGAGAGCACCCAGCTCAGAGTCATGAGAGCGGCGCTCTCTGCTCGGCCCTGCAAGCACCTTGTGTGTGACCCTGGGCAAGTCACGTCAGGGCTCTGGGCCCAGTTCCCTTCCCTGTCGCCCAGGGGTACCACATTCAAACCAGTGTTTCCTTCTGCTCCAGGGATGCAGACGGAGCTCTCCGAGACGACGAGGAGCCAGGCAGACCAGAGCGAAGAGGAGGAACCAGCCCCCCAGCACATCCCTTTAGAAAGGAGCAGCTCCCACACGACTATGGTAAAAACTTAAAAAACAACAAAGAGTCCGGTAGCACGTTATAGACTCACAAGCCATGTAGATGGGATCATGGGCTTTCGGGGCACAGCCCACTTGCTCAGATGACCAGCGTGTGGGAAGTACAGAACCAAGAACAAAGAAGGGACGGAGCGGAGGAAAAAAATTGAGGGGTAGGGGGGAAGAGGACACTGGGTAGATAAGTCTCAAAGGGATAGCCGAGCCAGTCTGTAACAGGAAACACTTACAAATGAGGCTTGTGGCTGAGCCAGTGGAAAGCGTCCCCTGCGGGGCGTGTGACTATCTCCCCAGCCGGTGTCTCTCAGAGGAGAATGACCTGCCCCCCTCCGGCCCAGGGACCGAAAGGAAACACTCACCCTTGTGACCAGCTCCCCTGAATAAAGTCTTGTAACACGGGGGATTTCTGGGGGCACCGCACCGAGGGGCCAGTCAGGGCACTTTGCTCAGAGACAGGGCTACTGAGAGCCCAGAACGGGGGGTTCTCCACTGCAAGGATCCAAACCAGCCCCAAACGGCACTTCTGTTCCCCACCCTGGCTAGCAAGAAGCCCTGCAAGCAACCCCCTTAGACACTCCTGCCCTCTGGGCCACCACCCGCAGCGCCCCTTCTGCAGCGTCGTATCTGCCAGGGCTCGTACTGCCAGCGTTCAGCGTCGTCTGGTCAGGGTTGTCCCGGCGCGCTCCTGACAGCTCCCCTTCTCTGTTGGTGATGTCAAACTTTCAGCTGCGTGTGTGGGTGCCTGTGCTCCCGTCATCTAGACGTGAGTTCCCAAACTGTGGGGGCATGCCCTCCTGGGGGGGGGTGAAGAAATTCCAGGGGGGGCACAAGGCGACCCAGCCCCCCTCAACCTCTGCCCCCATAAGTTTTTCTGCTATTTGGGGGGACGCATGAGGGTTTCTCAAAAATCAAAAAGAGGGCGTGATGCTGAAAAGTTTGGGAACCACTAATCTAGAGCGTTAGACCCCGTGCACTTGGGTCAACACAGGAGATCTCCACGAGCCCCCAGAAACGACAGATGCAGGCAAGGAGGGAGATTCCACCACCTCCCTTGGCAATTTATTCCAATATTTGACCACCCTGACAGTTAGGAATTTTTTCCTAATGTCCAATCTAAACCTCCCCTGCTGCACTTTAAGCCCATTACTCCTTGTCCTGTCCTCAGAAACCAAGAGGAACAAATTTTCTCCTTCCTCCTTGTGACACCCTTTTAGATATTTGAAAACCGCTATCATGTCCCCCCTTAATCTTCTTTTTTCCAAACTAAACAAGCCCAGTTCATGAAGCCTGGCTTCATAGGTCATATTCTCTAAACCTTTAATCATTCTTGTCGCTCTTCTCTGTACCCTTTCCAATTTCTCCACATCTTTCTTGAAATGTGGCACCCAGAACTGGACACAGTACTCCAGCTGAGGCCTAACTAGTGCAGAGTAGAGCGGCAGAATGACTTCATGAGTTTTGCTTACAACACACCTGTTGATACAACCTAGAATCATATTTGCTTTTTTTGCAACAGCGTCACACTGTTGACTCATATTCAACTTGTGGTCCACTATCACCCCTAGATCCCTTTCCGCCATGCTCCTTCCTAGACAGTCGCTTCCCATCTTGTATGTATGGAACTGATTGTTCCTTCCTAAGTGGAGCACTTTGCATTTCTCTTTATTAAACCTCATCCTGTTTACCTCTGACCATTTCTCTAACTTGCTAAGGTCATTTTGAATTATGTCCCTATCCTCCAAAGAAGTCGCAACCCCACCCAGTTTGGTATCATCTGCAAACTTAATAAGCACACTCTCTATCCCAATATCTACATCATTGATGAAGATATTGAACAGTACGGGTCCCAAAACAGACCCTTGAGGAACTCCACTTGTTATCCCTTTCCAGCAGGATTTAGAACCGTTAACAACAACTCTCTGACTACGGTTATCCAGCCAATTATGCACCCACCTTATCGTGGCCCTATCTAAGTTATATTTGCCTAGTTTATTAGTTAGTCGAAACAATAGTTAAGAATAAAATTGTGAGGCATGTAGAAGAACATAATTTGTTGGACAAATGTCAACGTGGCTTTCTGTAAAGGGAAATCCTGTCTTACTAATCTATTAGGGTATGTCTACACTACAGCACTAATTCAAACTAACTTAATTCGAATTAGTTAATTCGAACTAAGCAAATTCGAATTAGTGCATCTAGACCTAAAAACTAATTCGAATTAGCGTTTTGCTAATCGAAATAGCACGTCCACATTGAGTGGACCCTGAACCAAAGTTAAGGCTGGCCCGAACCAGTGCTGGCAGGGCATCAGGTTAGGACTTAGAGTGTGGAGCTGCTGCTTAAAGGGACTCGACCCCCACCCCAGACAGACTGTTCTTAGGGTTCCCTGTTTGCTTGTCTAACTCGATGAGGGACAGTAAATCAGTCCTGTCTTGGAGTGCCCTGTCTTGGAATGCCCTGAGTGCCCACACTCGGCACATAACAGCACTCGGCCATCAACCCAGCTGCACTTGCTGCAGGCTGCCATTCGGGGGAGGGTCAATCGGGGGGCTGTCAGGATCCAGGATGCCCTGCAGGAGAGCTTCCACACCGAGGAGCCTGCAGAGCCACCCCAGTCCTCCTCATCAGGGGCTCATGCCACCTTCCTCTCTCACCTCCTTCCACTTACTGATGTAAAAAATAAAGGACACGTGTGTTCAAAAATAGAAACCCTTTATTTAACAAAACTGGGGGGGGGGGGATTAACCTCTGGGGAGACTGGGAAAAGGAGGTGGGAGAGGGGAAGAGAGGGTGGGAGAGGGGAGGGGGAAACCTGGGAGGAGGGAGCGGGAAGGGGGAACCCAGGGGAAGAAGGAGGAGGGGAAGTATAAAACTATGGTATGCCATATCTTCAGTACTGTATACAGATGTGGTCTCCTCACCTCAAAAGAGATGTTTTGGCCTTGGAAAGGGTTCAGAAAAGGGCAATTAAAATGATTAGGGGTTTGGAACAGGTCTCATATGAAGAGAGGCTAAAGATACTGGGACTTTTCAGCTTAGAAAAGAGGAGACTGAGGGAGGATATGATAGAGGTCTATAAAATAATGAGCGGTGTGGAGAGGGTGAATAAAGAAAAGTTCTTCATTAGTTCCCATAATATAAGGACTAGAGCACACCAAATGAAATGAATGGGTAGCAGGCTTCAAACTAATAAAAGAAAGTTCTTCTTCACACAGTTCATAGTCGACCTGTGGAACTCACAGGAGGCTGTGAAGGCTAGAACTATAACAGAGTTTAAAGAGAAGTTAGATAAAGTCATGGAGGTTGGGTCCATGGAGTGCTATTAGCCAGGGGGTAGGAACCGTGTCCCTGGCCTCTGTTTGGGGAAGGCTGGAGATGGATGGCGCGAGACAAATGGCTTGGTCATTGTCTTCGGTCCATCCCCTCCGGGGTACCTGGTGCTGGCCACTGTTGGCAGACAGGCTACTGGGCTAGATGGACCTTTGGTCTGACCCAGTACGGCCGTTCTTATGTTCTTAGCTCAGGGTCAGGGGTCTCACTGGACCAACTTGATTTTCATGCAAGCCTGCTCCTGGGTTTGCATGTGGCATCTGGTGGCCAGGCTGGCAGCTATGCGGCTGTAGACGGCCGCGTTCCTGTGGCTAGTGCGGAGATCGTGGATGTTGGAGGCCTCCCCCCAAACCTCGATGAGGTCCACGACCTCCACACTAGACCAGGCAGGTGCCCACCTCTTGCGACTCTGGGCAGGCTCCTGGGAGCCAAAAGCCTGGTCCTGGGAAGAGGCGGAGGGCTGGGTGGCAGTGGGTGGCTGGCTCGTGCCGTGCCAGGTGTAGGGTCTGCTGGGTGGGTGCTGGCAGGCTTGCAACTGGCACAAGCACTGTAGCCAGACCGGGGGCCTTTAAGGGCTCCGGGGCTGGGAGGGAGGCTAAAGAGTTTCCCTGGTTTCACCCAGAGTGGCCACCAGGGCAACCTGGGAGGAGCTAGCCTCCAACTAGTTCAAGTTAAGTGGCTACACAGCCCTTAATTCAAACTACTTAATTCGAACTAGGCGTTACTCCCCGTAGAATGAGGTATACCTAGTTCGAAGTAAGCGCTCCAGTAGTTCAATTTAAATTTGGACTAGCGGTTTGTATTAATTAAAGTTAATTCGAACTAACGGCTGTTAATTCGAATTAACTTTGTAGTGTAGACATACCCTTCGAGTTCTTTGAAGGGGTTAACAAACATGCAGACAAGGGGGATCCAGTAGCTATAGTATACTTAGATTTTCAGAAAGCCTTTGACAAGGTCCCTCACCAAAGGCTCTTGTGTAAATTACAAGGCCATGGGATAAGAGGGAAGCGCCTTTCTTGGATTGCGAACTGGTTAAAAGACAGGAAACAAAGGGTAGGAATAAATGGTAAATTTTCAGAATGGAGAAGGGTAACTAGTGGTGTCCCCCAAGGGTCAATCCTGAGACCAATCCCTTTCAACTTATTCATAAATGATCTGGAGAAAGGGGTAAGCAGTGAGGTGGTAAAGTTTGTGGATGATACAAAAATAACCCCAACTATAGGTACAGTATGATGGGGGCTAATTTGGCTATGACAAATCAGGAAAGAGATCTTGGAGTTATCGTGGACAGTTCTCTGAAAACTTCCACACAGTGTGCAGCGGCGGTCAAAAAGGCAAATAGGATGCTAGGAATTATGAAGAAAGGGATAGAAAATAAGACACAGAATATCTTACTGCCCCTGTATAAAGCTATGGTACGCCCACATCTTGAATACTGTGTACAGATGTGGTCTCCTCACCTCAAAAAAGATATTTTGGCCTTGGAAAGGGTTCAGAAAAGGGCAACTAAAATGATTAGGGGTTTGGAACAGGTCCCATATGAGGAGAGGTTAAAGCGACTGGGACTTTTCAGTTTGGAAAAGAGGAGACTGAGGGAGGATATGATAGAGGTCTATAAAATCATGAGTGGTGTGGAGAGGGCCGATAAAGGAAAGTTATTTATTAGTTCCCATAATAGAAGAACTAGAGGACACCAAATGAAATTAATGGGTAGCAGGTTTAAAACTAATAAAAGAAAGTTCTTCACACAGCACGTAGTCAACCTGTGGAACTCCTTGCCAGAGGAGGCTGTGAAGGCTAGGACTATAACAGAGTTTAAAGAGAAGCTAGATAATTTCATGGAGGTTAGATCCATAAAAGGCTATTATCCAGGAGATAGAATTGGTGTCCCTGGCCTCTATTTGTCAGAGGCTGGAGAAGGATGGCATGAGACAAATCGCTTGATCATTATCTTCGGTCCACCCTGTCTGGGGCATCCGGTGCTGGCCCCTGTTGGCAGACAGGATACAGGGCCAGATGGACCTTTGGTCTGACCCAGTACGGCCTGTGACGGACCGGGCCGTGTCTGGGCACAGCTGAGGGCGTCCGCTCAGGGCGAATTGCTCAAATCCGGGGCTCCTTACAGCCCCCAGACTGGTGACCTCTCCAAACAGGCCACAAACCCGTCCCACAGAGCGCTTCACCTACCTGCCTGAAGCCTCATGAGCAAAACCCCTCTGACACCCCAGCATTATCCGTGCCCCAGATGGCCCCGGGCCTCATACACAGGTGGGGGTCCTAGCACCCAATCCCACCTACCCCGAACAAGTTCTGTCCGGTTCCAAGAAACCGGCCACAGATCCCTGGTCAATTTACCCTCTGGATCTTACCCACAAATCACGCTGGGCCAATCCTTTAGAATCTATATCTAAAGGTTTATTATTACAAGAAAGAAAAGCCTGAGAGTAAGGTTGTTAAAGGATATTACATTACATGCACCGAATCTCCCAGTCCTCGATGCAGGCTCTAGCAGAGGTGTTACAGCTGCTGGTTTAAAAGTTCTTGTTGCACATCCTAGCATCAGGATGGGTTCACAGGTCTTCCTGGCTCTTCGATCCCTGCAATGCTGCCTCTGGGATGAAGTGCTGAGCTGAGAACAAAATGGCATCGACCACATGGCCTCTTTATACCTCCTTCCTGGCCTCTTCTAGTATGTAGCAGGTCACCTGGTCAGAGGCCAATCTCTGTGTTCCCTGCTGGCTGCTCTCAGGTGACAGCCCCGCATTCTTTGGGTGTGTCCTGGGCCCATTGAGAGCCATTGTTCCACAGGGCCTCAGTAATTAGCATGTCCACAGGCTCGGCCCTGCCTAATGCTTAACCACATGCAGGGAAATCTTCAGTGTCCATACAAGTACATGCTAATAACTGCACACACAGACATTATACAAACACAAGAACAGCATACATAGGATTATCAGATAATAAGCTTCTATTCAATACCTCACATGGCCCCCTCCTATACCATTTTTGGGGCCAACACACCCACGTATGGGCCAGACTCCAGTAGAGCAACCTGGAGTTGGTGCCGTTGGCCTTCTGCAGGCAAGCCAGCGAGGCATGGCTGCTCAGCACAGTGAACCTCCTGTTGTCCAGATAGGGTTTGAGCTGCTTGACAGCCCACACGATGGCATAACTCTCCTTCTCAATTGTAGCATAATGCTTCTCCGGGGGGCACAGCTTTTTGCTGAGGAAGGTCACGAGGTGCCTTTTGTCACCTACCCCATCCTGCATCAGCACCGCCCCCAGCCCGATGTCGGATGTTGAAATCCGGGCTGGCCAGCACAGGTTCCTTGGCCAAGACATTCTTTATGCTTTGGAACCCCTGTTCACAGGCCTCCGACCACACCACCCGGTCCGGCCTCTCCTGCTTTGTGTGGTCTGTGATCGGAGCTATGACGTCTCTGACCCCTCTCACAAACCTCCTGTAGTAGCTGGCCAGGCTCACAAATGACTGGAGCTGCGTTTTCATTTGGGGGATAGGCCAGTTCTTAATGGCCTCCACCCTCAGGGGTTCAGGGCGCACCAACTCACTGCCCACCCTGTGCCCTAGACAGTCACTTCGGCAGCCCCCATCCTGCATTTGGACACCTTGACAATCAGGTTGGCTTTCCCGAGCCGCCGCAGCACCACCCCTGTGTGACTGAGGTGATCCCGCCAGGAGTTACTAAAGATGGCCAGGTCATCAAAATAAGTGCTGGAATGGGCTCTGCAGGACCTCCGTGATCAGCCCCAGGAAGGTGGCCCTGGAATTCCGCATGCCAAAGGGCAGCACCTTGAACTCACACAGGCCCGACTCCACTATGAGCGAAGATTTGTCCCATGCATCAGCATCTAGGGGACTCTGCCAGTACCCCCTAGTCAGGACCAGAGTACTTATAAACACAGTCCCCTCCCCCCAGCGTATCCAACAGATCCTCTATTCTGAGTGTGGGGAAGGGGTCAGGCTGCGTGACAGCATTCAGCTTCCTCTCGTCCATGCAGAGCCTCATGGTCCTAACCTTTTTAGGCACCATCACAATAGGGTATGCCCATGGCCAGCATGCTCTCCACAGCCTCCTGAATCTGCCTCTGCATCTCCCCCTTGGCCCCATAGGCTCTGCTAGGCGCTGGGCGAGGCAGGGCCTAGTGAGGATGGAATGCGATGTCCTGTCAGCGAGCCCTGGCCTCCTTCACCTTTCGCTCCACTTCGGCATCCGCCTCCCTCGCCTTTCGACGCACGTCGGCAAGGGCCTTCCCATGTTCCAGCTCGATTCCTTCAGTGCCTGCTGCTTTCTAATTTCATCTGCAACAGCATCCCTGGCACCGGGTGGGCACTGCTCCCTTCCCTGCTGGTCATTTCGTATTAGCAAAGACCTCAGTTCCGGCTTAAAAGCTTTCTCTCTGAATTCAGTGATTGGCTCCAATCACAAATCTTCTAGAGCCTCTCGGTCAAGACTCTCATGTAGTTGCTGACTCATTGCAGCTGCTCTTTAACCAATCAAACTCTCTACACCCAAAAATAAAATTTAGAACCACTTGAGGTCCTGATCCAAAGCTTAATTGACCAAGATCTGAGGATCCTGCCGACTATACCACTGTGACGGACCGGGCCAGGTCTGTGCACTGCTAAGGGTGTTGGCTCAGGGTGAATTGCTCAACACAAGGACGCTTTACAGCCCCAGACCAGAGACCTTCCCAAACAGGTCACAAACCAGTCAGACCGCGCAAAACCCCTCAGACACCACAGTTCCCTCTGTGCCCCAATCAGCCCTGGGCCTAACACACAGGTGAGGGGATCTAGAACCCAATCCCACCTACCCCGAACGGGTCTTTCCGGTCCCAAAGAACCAGCCACAAATCCCTGGTCACTTAGGGGAGAAACCTGCCTAGGACAAGGGGCTCTATGGAGGGGGATGCAGGGAATGGAGGAAGTGGGGTGGCCCTTGGGGTCCCTGCCCCGGATGAGAGGCTCCCATCTCTCCTCAGGCAGAGGGGACCAGGGAAGGGCTGAGAGATGGGAGAAGCCTCGGCACTGGGTGAGGCTGCTCCACAAAAGGTCTCAGGTGGCTCCTCCGTGCTCACTAGGCCCTGCCAGCCCCCAGGGAGCGAGTGTCCCAGGGCAGCTGCCCAGTGGAAATGCTCAGTCCCAACAGGCTCTGTCCCTGTTCATTGCAGACCCTCGGGGAGCCGCCTGCCTCAGCCCAGCCCACAGCCCTGCTGCTGGAAGCCTTGAAGGCTCTGACGGCCCCCGCCCTGGAGAGCTTTCAGGCGGCAGAGGAGGCGCCGAGAGCCACCGTGTCCCAGCACAGCGCCCGCATGGAGCGAGTAAGAGACGCCCGGCGAGGGGCAGGGCGTGTGGAGACAGGGGCTGGGAGAACTGGCTCTGAGGAAACCGGCTCTGGGGCACAGGGTCAGGGTGCGGGGCAGGTCGGCTCAGCCCCTTTCTAGAAGGCTCTGAGCATCAGTCGCTCCCCTGCTCAATTAAGCCCCATCGCCCGCCGGGGAGGCAGGAATTCGACCCACGAGACACCCGGGAACTGGAGCCCAGAGCGGCTTGTTGACTTCCCAAGGCTGCGCTGGGGGCAGCGGCAGGGTCAGCAAATGACCCCAGGAGAAGGCCTTGTCCAGGGCCCCTAGAACCAACCTGCCTCGTGGGGCGTGCGGCCGCGTTGCTGCAGTTGGCTCTGCTGGGAATCCTCAGCCAGGCAGAGCCCTGGGCCCTTCGCCAGGCAGGTCTCTTGGGGAAAAGACTCGGGGGTCACGTTCCCGACAGGCCTCTCAACGGGGCCTTTTCTCCCTCGGCCCCACGCCGGTGACGCTCCTGCCCTTCCCCCAGCGCCGTCTGCCGGGGGGCGGCCTGGCAGGAGGCCACTCTCGATCAATCCCCCCTCAGCTGTGTGGCTCCCTCCAGATTGGATACGTCGTGGGAAAGATTTTCAGCTGGCTGCGCGACGTCGGGGATCCCAGAGCCAGAGGAGCCGCGCTGGGGACCATCGCCCTGCTGGCTCGCGCCCACCCCCGGGACGTGGTTCCCGCCTGTGTGGCCCACGCGCTGCCATGGGACAGGTAGGGAGAGGCTGTTAGCACCTCAGTCCCTGATTTCCCTTCCCCCCCCTCCTGCCAGGGCAGAGCGCAGGAAGGGCCTGGCCGGAGACAGGGATGGATCCAGCTCCCTGCTGGGCACAGGGCTGCCCCGGCCTCCTAAGAGAAGATGCCCAGGCCCAGCTCCTGAGGGGACGGCTGCTAAGGGAAGGGAATAAATGCAGAGCTTGTGGAAGGAACTCTCCTGCCTCAGCTTCCCTGCCCCCCAGGGTCTCTTTTGAGAGCCCCTTTCCCGCCACCTTCCCAGCCTCTCCCTGGGGAGGCAGGAGGAGGCCAAGCAGGGAGGCTCTGATTTTGGTTTCTGACCTTGCAGAGGTGCCAGGGAGCTGTGGAAGGCCGTGGGGGAAGAACCACAGCTCCCCCGGCAGGTGCTGCAGCAGCTGCTGGACGCGCTCCGGAAGAGCCACCGGGAGGAGAGGAGCCGCAGCGTGTCTCTGGCTGTAAGTGACACTGGAGCTGTCCCGTAGGGAACTCACCACTACAGGGAGGATGCTGCATCTGTGGGAGGGAAGGGGGCTTCAACCCCTCTTAGTGTCAGGCCACGGCCCCACTGCACACTGGGCACACAGCCGTGTCACGGGGAGAGCCCCCCTGCTCCCCTCCGGAGGGGGTGTCCGGCCTCTGAGGCCCCTCACTTCGTGGTCAACCCCGCATGCACCACGATGCTCCAAGTCAGCACTGCAGCTCCCTTCACACAGGGCAGTGCGGCCTAGCAGCCGGAGGCAATAACTCCTAGTGGGATTGGTGCGGAGGGGTAGGGGACCTAGGGCGCCCTCTCCACCGGGTCCCAGTCCAGCGCCCTGTCAGCATTGGAGGGGGCACCACTAGTTCTGGGGGAATCAAGTAGAAACTCGCCGAGCACCTGGGGTTCAACTCCCCGCCTGAGCTGCTTTCTGCCAGCTCCTCTCTTGTTGTCTGCGCCGTCTCTTTCCTCCAAACTGGGGCATCTGCTGCGGTTCCCTGCTGACTGGCGATGGCGTCTGGGTGCCCCTGAGCTGCTAATCAGGAGCCCCAGCAGCACCTCCGACCCCGCCCGTCAGCCCTGACTGAGCTCGCCACCGGCCTTTCTAGCCACCTCCAGCTGGCGCCTGCCCAGCAGGCCTGTGGGGTAGGACTGTCTCAGCCAGGTAGCCAGGCTGCACCTCTGCAGCTCTAGTGCAGAGATGGGACACTCCGTGTCAGGGGCTGATCCCCGCTCTGAGTGCAGAATTATTTACTAGCAAGTGTTGTGTGAACAATTGTGACCTGGGGAGCAATCAGTGTGTCCATCCTCCTTTCACTGTTAAAGGGGGCTCACGGGAACAATTTATTTGGGGGTTGGGTTCCCAGAAGCTGTGCCTGAAACTGCACTCTCCTCAGACCCGCAGGGATTCAGTGTCTGTATTGCTCTTGGGTGGATGGGAGGGAGGGCTCCTGTGCCTTTGCTGGGCGAGACCAGGAGATCTGGCCCAGAGGGCAGGGTGGTGAGAAACCCCATAGAGCCAAGAGGAAAGTGTCAGTGGCTTTGCCAGCACTCTGGGAAGCACCCCAAGGAGTCCTCTGTCATAGAGGGATAAGGGATCTTTCGGAAAAGCCTTTATTTTCCACAAGATCAGCGTCTAGACTGACGCTTTTTTCCGAAAAAGCTCCGTGCGGAAAAAAAGCGGCAGCCATTTTTATGCTAATGAAACGGGGGAGAGTTAAATCCCCACTTCATTAGCAATTGCGATACGTCTAATTTACATCCCTTTTACGAAAAAGGGATGTAGTCTAGACGTAGCCAAACTGTCTCCCTACTGAGGACTACATGGTGGCAGAGGAGCCAGGGAAGCCAGACCCGAAGCCGGAGCATCCGAGAGAGTGACACAAGCAGCACGGCCGGGGTCCCTACAACTGGGTCACGAGGATCGGAACTGACCCGACAGAAGTTCCCATTGACCCAGGTCAAGTAGTTTGGGATCTTGGGGGGATTTCGTGGAAGAGCAAAGGAGTGATCCAACCTTCGGAAGGCCTGGGAGCAAGTGACAGGCACGAGCCAGACAGATGGTCAACCCCAGAGCCGGACCCAGGGATCCCGGTTTCAGATCAGCAAGGACCTTCCTCATGAGCATTAGCCCAGACGCACAAGCAGCCCAGTACGACGGGGGAGCGAAAACGAGGACCTGAAACCCGGGATGTGATGGAAAGCCAGTCGCTGGTAGCAACGTGGGGTCTGCACCGACACCGCTTCGACCTCCCGGCATCGCCCCGGCTCCCTGCTGCTTGTGGCGCTGGAGTTACTCAGGCGGCAGAGGGGCAGTGGTGCCCCCCGGTCACGTCTGGCAAGCTGAAGGGCGGGGCTAGGCCATGAAGACAGAGAACGGGAAATAACGTCACCCGGACTCTTCCGCCCTTTCCAGGAGGTTCCCATCTGCGTCCATTCTAGGAACAGGAGACGGTTCAGGGGCCATCACATCTCCCTTCCCCCCAGAGGATCTCACCCTCCTTCCTCATAAGCCGCAAGGAAATGGAAAATGGAAGCAGGATGACAGCCAAAGCCATGGGAGCGGATGGGCAGGTGGGGACAGCTCAGTGACATTTCTGTCTCCTGTCTCCAGGCAATGGACACGCTGTACGAGATCCTTTTCCTCTGGGGATACCGAGAAGCCATCCTCGACATGTTTCCCCAGCTCCTCCTCGTCTGCGTCAGGCAGGTGCAGTACGTGCTGGACCTGTGCCTGCCAGGGACTTGGAGAGCCCAGAAGACATCCAGCCCGGATGGATCCAGCCGCCTCAGCCCCTTGAGGTAACGGCGGAAAGGAAGGGGAAGAACAGATTTGTTCTGCTCAGCCCCTGTGGGACCTGCCTGGCCCTCTGCTGTGCGTGTCCCTACAGCCCAGGAGCAGTTCTGGGCAGGTCTGTGTGGAGGGAGCAGTGCTGGGCGCCCGTGTGCGTGTGAGCCACACTTGCTCCTCTGACTCCGACCACAGGCCAGGGGCCACGTCGGCACGTCCCCATGTGCTCCCGGCCGAGGGGTCAGGGCTTTTCTCCATGCCTGTTGAGCCCGCTGGGCCTCTGTCCCACAAGACCCCACCCCAGGACAGCGTGGCCAGAGCACACACAGAGTGCACAAGACCAGCGGGGGGGCCGTGTCACAGGCAGGCAGGACGAGGAGGGGCCCGTGACACTGATTCTACAGGGACAACCAGGGAACCACCTGGCTAGAAACTCGATGAGTCTGTGGCATGGCCAGGGCCCGTTGGGCAGGGCCGTGCCCTCACACGGTGCTGGGGCCATCCCGGGGGAGGCCGGCTGCTGCTGACCACGCCGGGTGTCCCAGGCCTTGTGTGGTTTGCGCTGCGTGGGGCTGGGGTCGAGTTCTGACACCCGGACTTTTTATTGCCTCTAGCACCTCCCTGGAGACCGTGAAGACCCTTTTCTCCATGCCCAGATACTGGAAGGAATTTGCCAGTATCCAGTTGCAGCAGGGCTGGGACATGATGGCCTCCCGCCAGCGCTTCTCCCAAGGGGTGGGCTTGATCGCAAGGTAGAGTCTGGGCAATGGGAGCTCAGTGGGAGACCCTCCTCTGTCCCCGCCGGCCCTCTCAGCCCCACCATGGGAGAGCGACGCTCTCTCCCCTTGGTAACTCCGGGCATTTTCTCTGTCCTGTTCCAGGGCCATGGTGGAGCACCAGACCCCACAGCTCCCTGCGGTGCTCAGAGAGGCCATCGCCCTCATGCAGAGTCAGGAGGAGCAGCCCCAGAGAAATATCGCCCTGACTTTCTGCACCGAGGTGAGATTCCGGAGCTGCCAGGCACATGTGGGCTTGTGCAGAGCAGCTCGGTCCCGTCCCAGGCAGGCAGGCAGGCAGGCACCGGGGCCCATCGCCAGCAGCTCGGCAACACCACAGCCAGCCGGCTCCTCTGCCCACGTGGATCCTAGTGGGGCCGGGCAGAGTGGTGGGGGGCAGGGTGAGATTGCTCCTGGCTGGATGTGCCTCCGTGGGACCATGTGACAAGAGAAGATGTTTCTCCAGCGCCCTGAGGCCGGGCCTCTCTCCTCGCCTTTGCCTGGGGTTTCATTTTCTCCTGCCACGGCTCGCTCCAGGACACGCTGCGATGCCCAGAGATTCCCCTTTCCCTGGGCTTCATTAGGGGCTTGTGCATTAGTCGCCCCTCTGGGAATGGACCATCTCAAACACCAGCCGCTGGCTCCTTACCCCCAGGGATTTTGTGTGGCAGGAAGTGACCAGCTGGCAAAGATGCTGGCGCACGAACAGACCGAGAGGCAGATTTCTGCTCCTGCAGCTGATGTTGATTTTCTCTTTCCAGTTTCTCCGGAGTCCTTCCATCCTCACCACAGTCACCAGATCGGAGCTCCAGGAACAGCTGATGGAATGGACCAAAGATCCCAATCCGGAGATACGGAGGCTCTGTCTGCAGGGCCTGGGCAGTATCATCTTCCAGCCAGAGAAGGTGAGGGGCAGGGCTTGCCCAGGTGAGACGTTGCTGCACTGGGAGATAACAGACACATCACTGTTGCAACCCCTGTTCTATGCCGTTACTGAGCAAGCCTGGCGTGAGGTGTCCCTGCTCCCTGGTGCGGGCAGAGCATGGTCTGTGGAGGCAGTGGGGGAGGGGAAGGAGACTCAGGGCGTCGCTCAGGGCAATGGGGGGAGAGTGTCGGCTGACAACAAGCCCAAGCTCGGCAAGGGCAGACGAGTCGGGGGGCGGGGTCAGAGCTCGGGAGGCGGGGCCTGGAGCGGCTCCAGGCAGGCGACAGGGCGACTCTGCTCATGGGCCAGGGGTGCAAAGCACCTGCCAGAGCGGCAGGAGAACGACTTTCTCCCCCGCTGGGGGCTGGCCGATGGGGGGATGGTCCAGCCCCTGCCCAGGCTCTGTCCCAGGCCAGGCGTGAGCTGCCTTCTGCCTTCCTGCAGGGGCAGTTGTTACGGGCCCAGCTGCCAGGGACCATCGCCATGTTCTGCGCCAGGAACGCATGGACTGTCCTGGAGGCCCTGAAGGACGCGGCAGACGCCAGCTACCTGCTCGCCGGGGAGGGGCTTGGCTCCATCTCCCAGGACATGGCAGTCGGCCTGCGCCCGCTCATTGACCACGTAAGGCCGGGACCCCGGAGAAGCACATTCCCCCTCCCCTGATGTCCTGGTATGACCCTGCCCAGCCCCTCCCCGCCCCCCAGGCCAGCCACACAGCACCCAAGGGGGCCCCTGCCAAGGGTGGGGAGTCTCCTACTCAGCCCCCTCCCTGGCAGAGCCCTTCTGGGAAATGGGGGCGCCAAGCTCCCAGCCCTGCTGCAGCCTCCCCTCCCCCCCTCCTGTGCCCAGCCCCTCCCCGAGCCCCAAGGAGGCAGGCGGGAGCCTCAGGTCCCAGTGCCCTGGGAGGGGAGGCCAGAGCAGCCTCTGTGGCCAGGGACCTGGGCCTTTCCTCAGCCCCCTCAGGCCTTGCTGGGGAAGGAAGCAGGGAAGGGGCGATGGGAGGGGAGGGGAGGGGAGGGGAGGGATGGGGAAGAGGGACGGGAGGAGGGACCCGGGAAGTGCAGCAGGAATGAGGTGAGGATGGAGATTCCTCGTAACTTGCCCCTTTCCACCCTTCACCCCCCCCCCCGTGCTCAGTGGCTCCCCTGCCTGGCACTGCACAGGGGTGGGCTGGGTCTCTCCAGGCCGGGCGGACGGGGGAGAAGAACATGGGGAGATTGGCCCCTCTCTGGACTCCAGGCGGCTGGGGGGCTGGGTGCAGGAAGCTCTCCACACACATTGCACCATGGACCTCTGGGTCTCAGCCCTGGCCAGCGCACAGTGTCTGTGGGACTGCCTGGTGGTTGCGGCTTCCGCGGGCCAGGGCGGGTCCCGGTCGGGGTGCTGGAGCCGTGTGCGATTTGCGGCCGTCAGGCCCCTGACCCTGGGACACGGCCTGGCTCTCACGGGCTTCCCCGCCCCACGTGTCCTTACCAGGAGAGGGGCAATGTCCGCTCAGCAACCATCTCACTGCTGGGCACCATGCTGGGCGGGGTGAAGGGCCCGGACAGACCCCGCGTGCGGCAGGAACTCACCAGCTGCCTGCTCCCGCTGCTGCTCCACCTGGCAGACGAGGAGCAGAGAGTGATCCTGGTAAGTGCCCCCTCGGTATGTCCCGGAGAGCAAAGCGCCAGAGTCCCCCGGGCCCCACCCCTCTCCAGAGCCCCTGCCCAGCCAGGGCCATTGGGGACGTGCATGGAGGCCTGAGGGGGCCCCTTGGCTCTGACTCTCTGGGATCCCGGAGCCCCGGCGCTGCCGTCTCTGCGCAGAAGGGCCGAGCTGTGGAGATCCCATCTGGCTCTTGCCAGCCAATGCTCAGCTCCCCCCTGAGCAGCGTCCCCTGCAGAACAAGGGGCAGGAGGCTCCCCAGGCAGGGAGAGCAGGATCCCAAGGGGCAGGGAGGAGGGGACGTGCCCCAGACACTCCCTCTCTCAGCGAGGCCCCTATCGCTCTCCCCTCGTGTTGCAGAGCTGCAAAGCGACGCTCTTCCGCTGCGCCGTGTTCCTCGGCTGGGCCCATCTCAAGAGTCTCTTCTGCAGCCTGGCCTGGGATGGCTCCTCGCGGCTCTTGCCCGGCGTCGGGAAGTGCCTGGTAGGTGAATTCTGTGGGCCAGGGGAGCGGTGACCGGGGAGCTCAGGGAGACCTTTCTACCCCCACCCCGAGTGCCCAGGGGGATTCTCCCCCGCTCGTCACGCAGGGAGCAGAGGCAGCCCCCCCAGAGGGGCTCGGCGTTTCCTCAGTTGTTTTCCAATCCCACCCTTTCCACTGCCCCCATCTCCCGAACTTAGCGCTGCCCCTGCCTCCTGCCCGTGGACTCCTGCCCCTCTGCCTGTGCCCAGCTTAGAAATGCTCTTCCCCAAGGGCCCGACTCCGGACATCTGGGCTCCTACTGGCTCTTGCCCTGGCTTCCCTCTGTGCTTCAGCGACCCTGGCCTGTCAGCTGTAGGTCGATCACTTTGTCTGGTCTGAGCATGTCTCCTGCTCTGCTCCTAGATGAAGAATTACAAGAGGAACTTCCCCAGGTTCCTGTTCCAGGCCTTAGAGTATCTGGAAAGCTCCCAGGCATCCATCAGACATTCTGCAGCCCTCTTCATCGGTAAGCAAAGCAGCCCCCGGGAGCTGTTCCAGGGCTGTTAGAGTTGTTAAAATCTGCAAATGAACAAAAAGGGGTTTCAGGACAAGCATCAGCCAGCACCTCAGGCGCCTGCTGCAACTGCAGCTGTGAAACATGGAGGGAACATAGACGAGTTAGTTGAATAAAATATCAGTGCTATTGTGTTTGGGTGTGTGATTTCGTTCCTCCCGTCCCTGGCGTACTGCTGCTCGGTCTGCAGCTTGCCCAGGTAACGAGTATCACGTGCTCTTTCCTAAATGACTAGAAGTCAAGTTGTCTAAAAGAATTGCACCCGGTGTGCCCTCTGGGACGGCGTGAAATGCTGCTCCGAGCTCTCAATGAACATTACGGGGGAGGGAGAGCTCAGTGCTTCGAGCATTGTCTTACTGAACCCAGGGTTATGAGTCAGTCTTTGAGGGGACCGTTTAGGAATCTGGGGCAAATCTGTCAGGGATGGTGCTTGGTCCTGCTGCGCGGGCAGGGGGCCGGACCTGATGGCGTCTCAAGGTCCCTTTGAATCCCAAAGTTCTCTGTTTTACTGCTCAGATTTGCACTCTTGTTTGAAGAAATATGGGAACGATTAAAAAATTCAAAGGCGATTAATCGCAGGCTTAACCGTGTGCACCTCCCTTTTGAGTTCAATCTCCTTCCCCAATCGGCCTTTCAGTGATTCCTGGGGTCGGATGCTTTCTCCATTGTGTTTTGCATCACACTGAAGGACTGTCTTGAATTTCCCAAGGGCTGTCTTACGGGAATGGCTGACTCTTTAGTAATTTGCAGGGATGACACTGAAACAGTGTGAGCTCCATTCTATTCCTTGTCTGTATAGGAGAAACCATCCACCATTACTGTGACCTGTTGTCGAAAAGAGTGACTGCAGCTGGTGTCACCCGCCTGTGTGAAGGTAAGGAAATACCTCTGGGCGTTTGGGCATCTGTGGGCAGTATGAGGCCTGAACACAGATGTCACAGTGTCCCTCTGGGTCTGAGGACAGTGCTGAAGGGAGAAGAGTGGTCTTGCTGGTAGGACATAAGAATGGGAGTCGGGAGCTTTGAGCCACCAGGAGCAACTCTGTGCCTCACCTTCCCCATCCGTGAAATGGGGGTAAGAACAGAAAGGCTCTCAAGGACAGCTGGCCAGAATGGAAAAGGACCCTCACTATGACGAGGCATTAGTAGGAGGAGAAGGATTCTTACCCTGTGTCAGAAAAGTTTGCATTGTCTCCTCCCCAAGGACCTTCACCCAGAGATTGATTCTTAGCTCCTACGGTATCCTGCCAGGCCCCCTGGGAACTCCTTTCCCTGCCACCTCTGGAGCACTGAAGGCGGCACAAATGCACAAAGGGTTCAGTAGAAGTGAGGAGCCTAAACCCTTTCTGCGGATCGGCGCCTGAATGTCAGAGTCACGGTTGTTGTCGTGTTCCCGGGGCAAAGGCCATTGGGAAGCAGAGGTTTCCCAGGCCTCAGTTACAGCAGCTCTGTGGGGTTTCCAACCTGTTTCCTCTTTGTTTCAGCTTTTCAGCAACAGCCTTTAAAATCGGACAGGGACACATGGCTCATCCTGAACGAACATCGGCAATGGCTGCAGAAGCTTGCGAGCCGCGTGTTGGGTGCTTCTTACGACTTGGGAGCGGCACCGACACAGAAGGACTCTTCCTCCTGCCACGGTAGGTACCACAGACGGGAGCAGCTCTTTGGAGCAGGGAGGCAGGTTCCGTGGGGCGAGAGGGGCCGTGAGGGGCGACAGGAGCGACGCGGCGTCCTGGAGTCACCGGGGGCCTCTCGCCTGGGGGCTGGAGCTGAGGGAAATTGTTCCTACCACGGCCCTGCCCCAAACGACCCCCCCCCGCCTTTGGGCTCCATGCGCGATGGCCCAGCCCCCCAGCCACAGCTTCTCCATGGGATCCCCTCCGTCAGCAGCGCGCGGAGAGAGGGGGATTCTCCAGGACTCCCTTTGGCCATCGCCAGCCCCAGGGGAGCAGCGGCCGGGGGAGGGGCTGGGCTCTCTCAGGGATGCCGGCTCTCAGGGAAATGGCAAAGGGGGAGGGAGGGGGAACCTGCCCTGGTCCAGATTCTCCCCCTTGACAATTGTGTCCTTCTCATCTGTGCTCCTGCCCTGTCTCCTCTGACAGACACCGGCTGAGCCCACCGCTCCCCGGCCTGGCCGGGAGACCAAGCAGCTGGGACACCACAAGGATCCGGAAGGGGCAGAGCTGCACGTGACGGGGAACCAGCCACGACCGGGACCAGGAGCCGTTCAACCCACAGGCCAGAGGATGCCAAGCCCCTCCCCGGCCCTGCGGCGCGTCCACAAGAACCGAGGATCCGCTCCTGGCCCAGAGACTTGCAGCTGTCGTGGACTTTTGCTTGTTCCACAACATTTGTCCTGCCCGACACCCCAGGACATGGCTTCTGAGTCACCATCAGACCCACCCATCTCCGGGCCCTTCCCACCGGCCTCTGCCCATCTGGGTGGGTCTCTCTCGTCGTCCGTCTGCCTTCCCACAAAGACCAGCGTGGGACCACTCTCCTGGGGGGCACTGGGACTGCGTGTTCTGGGGTCCGCGGTGGGGAGGGGTTGGGATTGTGCGCGTTCTGGGGTCCGCGGTGGGGAGGGGATGGGGTTGTGCGCATTCTGGGGTCCGCGGTGGGGAGGGGTTGGGGTTGCGCGTTCTGGGGTCCGCGGTGCGGGAGGGGTTGGGGTTGCGCGTTCTGGGGTCCGTGGTGGGGGAGGGGTTGGGGTTGCGCGGTGGGGGAGGGGCTGGGGCTGCCCAGCATTCTGGGACTGGGGTGGGAAGCTGAGGCTGCCCGGCTGCTCTGGGGCTTGCGGGGATGCCAGGGCACCGGGCAGCCTGAGGGCTGGTGTGGGAGGGTAGAAATCTGGGGCTGGGCAGCCACCAGTGTGGGGAGGAGAGGGCAGGGCAGGGCAGGACAGGGGCAGCAGCCTGGTGGGCTTGGGGGGGCGGAGCCTTAGGAAGAAGGGGCGGGGCTGAGGTTTGCCTTCCCTCGTCAGCCGTTCGCCCGCTGCCCATGCCTCCCACTGCTCTCTGCCAGTCGGGTAGAGGCCCTGGAGAGAGGGGACGTGCCCAGGCACAGAAGTGCTGTGGTCAGGTGCCCCGGCCACAAGAGTCTCCTCTGACCCTCCAAGAAACCCCACAGAGCCCTCTGCCAACTGGGGCGGGTTTCACCCCTCCCCCATCTCAGAAGGCCACGTGGGGAATTCTTGGAGGGGTCTTGGACCCTCTTGTGGTTTTATCCCCGTGGATCTGCCTCGGGAATGGATTTCACCGATTGGTGACGGGTGCGGGGCAGGGACCCATCTGGAAGTGGGTCAGGGGACCCCGCTGAGGACTCCTCTCCCCCCCTCCACCAGTCACTGTGGCCCCTGCCCGTAGGACCAGCGAGGGAGGGGACTGCACCACATGGGGGAAGTGCCGCGGTCTGGGGCCCTGCCCGCAAGAGGGTCCTGTGACCCCTCCAAGGAGTCTCTCCACCGTCCCCTCCCTACCAGTGAGGGTCACCCCCTCCTCCCCGCCTCAGGCCAGCTCAGAAGGGAAACGTGCACCAGTCAGAGCAGCCAGTGCCCGACAGCCTAGGCCAGAAGCCTCCATCTCTGGAGCTGAGCAGCTGGCCGGCACCATCGCCCTGGACGCCCCAGCGCAACAGTGCGAGGAAGAGCCCGTCTCGCTCCCTGGACGTCTTTCCAGAACTCAGCGCCTGGCCCTTCGGCTGCCCCTCTGACTGGTGCACGTTTCCCTTCCGAGCTGGCGTGGGGGAGGGGGTGACCCTCACTGGTAGGGAGGGGACGGTGGAGAGACTCCTTGGAGGGGTCACAGGACCCTCTTGCGGGCAGGGCCCCAGACCGTGGCACTTCCCCCATGTGGTGCAGTCCCCTCCCTTGCTGGTCCTACGGGCAGGGGCCACAGTGACTGCTGGAGGGTGGGAGAGGAGTCCTCAGAGGGGTCCTGTGACCCACTTCCCAATGGGACACTCTGCCCCCCGTCGGAGGGACAACTCCCAGCCTGGCTGCGTTACACCAGTCGCTGGGGACAGACCCGCAGTCACGGCGCGCTCCGCTTAGACAGGGCTGACTCCCACGCACGACGCCGCAAAGGGGTTAGGGTGGGAGCCAGTTAGGATCCGGCCCATCGGTCAAACCCACTCTCGGGGCGGCGCTACCGGGCCACGTTCCCTCTCAGGTGCGGAATGACCTTTGTTAGGTGCGGCAGGGGGCACAGGGCAGGGGCAGCGGTACTTGTTCTGGCTGGGGGCAGCCTCGGGGGCGCGGCCGGGGATGGAGGATATGCGGCGCGGGGGAATTATCTGAACTCCTGGACTAATAAATGTATCTCTGCTGTAGACCCTGCGTTGCTGTGAATTCCTCTGTCGCAACAAAGATTGTGTTTGATGTTTGTTTGTCTTGTGGGGTTTGTCTTATTGCTGCCTTGTGCTGTGTTGTGTTAAACACAAATCCCGCGTTAGGCAGAAACGGATTAATAGGCATTGCTGACTGTATCTGCAGAAGCTATTGTCTCAGCAGGGCAGAGGCCCAGCAATGCCAGGCACAGCAGCTCCTGCGCGACGTGGGGACGCTTCTGCCCCAGTGGGGGGGGAGGGGGGCAGCTCTGTGCCTGGGGACCCACCCGGCCTGTCTCCTCAGGAACCTCTCAGCAGCTGTATCCTGCAACAAGCCGTGAGCAGCCGTGAGCGTGGGCAACGCAGCCTCTGGCCATAGGACAGGCAGCTCCCTCCTGCAGCCCCTGGCCAGCTCCCTCCCGGCCTGAGCCACACAGAACCCAGGCGTCCTGGGCCAGACAGCTGACCATGTGTGTGTGGGGGGGTGACATCTCCCAGCTCATGATCCCCCAGCACTTCACAGACGTTCCTGAAGCCTCCCCCCCCCGGGCCGTGGGGACTGGAGAGCACCCAGCTCCCCCCAGGAACACCCACTTCCCTTGCACTCTCCAGACCTCAGCTGGCCGCTGCCAGTCCCTCTCTCTAGCCCGTTTCTGGGCAGACTGCAGTCCCTCCTGGCCACTCCTCCCTGGCAAAGGGTGCGGACCTGCTACCTCTGCAACCCTGCCTTCAGGCCTTACGGCCTGGGGCTTCCCCGGCCCAAGCCCTCCCATCCTGCCATGTCTGCTGTCGTATCTCGGTGTTTTGTACCTTGGTACCTTCGGTGGTCTGGACTGTCAGTGTCAGCGTCGTCTGGTCAGGGTCGTCCTGGCGCGCTCCTGACAGGACCTCTACTCCGTCGGTGATAATAAACTCTCGGCTGCGTGCGTAACAATCGGTACTCCCTTTATCTAGCGTGTTAGACCCCGTGCACTTGGGTCAACACAAGAGATCTCTGAGAGGCCCCGGAAACGACAGATGCAGGCAAGGTTTGAAATCAATCGAGCAGGTTTATTGTCAGATGCGAAGCTCTACCAGTTGGTAACAGAGATCAGTACAATGTGACACCACTGGGCACTATGGCCTGCGTTGACACGGTACCAACACCGGGCAGGCCTATTGCCATATAACAGATATTAACAGCACTTAGTCAAAGTTAAGTTACTGCGCACTCTGTAAGTTTAGGCAACGACACCTGCCGTTCAGGCGCCTAGTGCGCCCCCCCCAGGTCGGCCGGAGAGCACCCTCTGCGGTGTCCTTTTATAGACAGGTACAAACAACTTACATCATTTCTTTACGTACCAGGTTACCACCCTCTGTTGCCTAGTTACCACCCCTCACTGTATGGAAGGGGGGCTCACTTACTATCCTTCATGCTGTCAGTTTTGACCCGGTCCTGAACCTAGGTCGGTCTGTGCATTAGTTTTTAGGGAGTTTTTGTACCAAGACATTTCTTATTAAGATGTTCCATTACTCCCCTTTGGCTCACAGTCTGTACCCAGTGCCTCCCTGTGTCCTTCCATGCTCGACCTAACTTACACAATCCCACAGTTATCAATAGGGCTTCTTTCTTGGCTCCTGTGTTACTGAACCAAAGTCTTGCTCACTAGATTGCAGGCCTGTTGCTGTTTCCGTGTTGCAGGCCTTAGGCCTGCTGACTCCATATTACTGACCCTCAGCTTACTACATCTGCCTCTCACAGCCCCGCCCACCACGGCTGCCTCTCACAGATGCACAGACAGACCTTCCAGGACACAGGAATCAAATCCTCACCTTACAAGAAGTGATTTTTGGTACAAAACAGGAGAGAAACGTGATAAAGAGTACTTGTTTCCTTGATGTTACAGAGCAACTGAGGAAACCGAATTAAAACTGAAAAAACCCTCTGGCACAATGCTCATTTTTTTGGGAAGAATGGCTCTTGCGCAAGAGGGGAGGGGGGTTTCACATCTACACAGCTCCTTTTTGTGTAAAAGCCTCTCGTGCTAAAACTGTTGCTAATGAATTATGCAAATGAAGCATGGCGATAGTCTACTCTGCGCTTCATTTGCACAAGCTTTTGCGGAAAAAGGTTGCGGTATGGACGTAGCCAAAGAGAGCAGGCAGGGAACCTAAATCCAATTCACATTTCAACCCTCTGTCTTGATTGGTTCTCCTGGCCCGCTGGCTGACACCTTTGCTAGGTACCTGAATTTTCCCCGCTCCATTTTCATGAACATGGCTGCTGCTTTTTTTCGGCTCGGGGCTTTGCCGGAAAAAAGCGCCAGTCTAGACAGGGATCTTTTGGAAAATAAAGCCTTTTCCGAAAGGTCCCTTATTCCTCTTAAAATCAGGACACAGCCCTGCTGCTGCTGCTATTTCCTCTTTCTTCGGCTGCTGCTTCTTCAGCTTCTCCTATTCCTGCCTCTGCTTCTGCTGTTCCTGCTGCTCTTTTCTTCTTCTGCTGCTGCTGCCTCTTTTCTTCTCTGTTTCTTCTACTGCTTCTGCAGCTGCTGCTGCTTTTCTGGCTGCTGCTGCTCCTTCTTTTTCTGTGGATACTTCTGCTGTTGCTGCTATTGTGCTACTTCTTCTTCTCCATCTGGTGTTTCTTTCCTGTTGCTACTCTTTCTGCTGCTGCTACTTCTTTTTCTGTTCCTTCTTCTGCTGCTCCTTCTGCTGCTGCTGTTGCTTCTTCTGCAGTGCTGCTGTTTCTGCTGCTTCATCGGCTTCTATGGTTCCTTCTGTGAGTAAGCGGGGGAATGGTCCCGCTATTGTGGAGAACTTTCCTGGCTTCTATACACCCCGGTGAAATGAACCAGCGAAAGGATCTGAGTCCCCGCTCCCACCTCCTTTACCCCACGGCTCCCTGATCCTGAGGGCTCCCCCTCCACTCTCCTGAGTAGCAGAGCCCTTGAAACCCCAACAAGGCTGGGCCCCGGTTTCCTGGGGCTTAATCCCTGACCTTGTAGTCACTAGGGGCAGGAGTTAGGGTGTCCCCACTCCGAGGTGCTCTCTTTACACTGCAGGCCTTCTTGGCCCAGTGATCACTTCATAAGGTTCAAAGCAAATACAATTTATTAAACAACAATGGATTAAAGAGAAAAGAATAAGAAAAAAATGAGAATGGTTAACTGAGAACACACAGCCCTGCTCTGTAGCACAGGGACATCAAAACAGCAGCCTGCAGAGTATAAGGACAGTCCACAGTCTCTTTCTTAGAGGCCCTGGATATGCTGCAGGGGGGGCTACAGGCTGGACACGCTAGCTCTGGTAGTGACCACACAGTCTCAAGCTCGAAGTGGCCAGACCCCTCTCCCAGTCCAGAGCCTCTCCCCACACTTTGCTGGTCCCAGGTGCTCACCACATCCAGCTGCAGGCTGTGCTGCTTGGCCAGTTCCAGCTCCTTGTGTTGCTTCTCTGTTCCTTTTTGCTCTCTGAGCCCTGCCAGTCTGCTGCTCAACACAGGGTCTGCATTCCTTGTGCTCTGTATGCCTGGCTCTGCTGCTGCAAAAACTGCCCCTCAGCACAGCTTGCACTCCTCTTAGCAGTGTCTCAGCTCTCTGTCTTTGCAGGACCTCTTCTGCACACAGCTTGTTTTTTCAGACAGAGGGAGAGCCAGAACAATCCCAGCTCACAGGGAGGACGGGGCCTGGCCTCTCCCCTTCCTCACTGGCCTGTCCAACCTGTCAATCAGGCTGAGCTGGAGTGTTGGCTGCTTTCCATTGTCTCTGGGGTCTGTCAGTCTCATGAACTCTTCCCCTTCAGATACTGCGAGCTGGCAAACCAAAAACTCCCACAGAGGTTTAGTAAGCGGTAACAGTCCCCTTACATGTGGCTGCTCCTCTTTGTTTTTCTGCTTCTCCTTCTTCTGTTTGTGCTTCTGCTTCTTCTGTGGCTGCTGCTGTTTTCTTTCTTCTGCTGCTGCTGTTTCTACTTCTCTCAGGGGATGTCTACATTTGCCCCCTAGTTCGGAGTAGGGAGGCAAATGAAGCATACCGAAGTTGCTAATGAAGTGTGGGATTTAAATATCCCGTGCTTGATTAGCATATTTGCAGCCGGTCGCCATTTTAAAATGCCAGTCGCCCGATTTAACCCACCGTGTGTAGACACAGTAGTCCGATTTAAAACCCTTCCCTCGATTTAACTGTTACTCCTCATTGCACGAGGAGTAACAGTTAAATCTCGCGCTTCATTAGCAACTTGGGTATGCTTCATTTGCCTCCCTCGTCCGAACTAGGGGACAAGTGTAGACACACCCCCACTCAATAAGGAGCAGCCAGAGATCATGACGCAGGGATGATCCCCAAAGCCTTATTCTGCCCCTCTAGTGGAGCTGGCGGGAAGTGGGGGGGGAGGAGGGGTGACCCACAGAAATTAGGAGCCTGCTGGAAGTCTCCAGAGAGCTGTCACCTCTGCACCTGGGAAGGGAAGGGGGAGGGGCTGGCTCCTCAGGGGCTGGGCCTGGGCATCTTCTCTCAGGAAGCAGGGGAAGCCTTGTGCCCGGCAGGGAGCTGGCTCCATCACTGTAGCCGTCTGGGCCCTTACCCCGCTCTGCCCTGTTAGGAGGAGGGGAAGGGAACTCGGGGGCTGAGGTGGTAACAGAGCATCTCCCTCCCTCCCATTTAACACTCCATTGGCATCCACAGCAAAGTGTGGGTCACTTCCGGCCCACGCAGCCTCCTCAGCACCTGCCCTGCTATCGACAGGCACATTTGCCTTCCCTCTGCCTCCTCTGCCTGTTCCAGTGCGAGAGGAAACCGCAACATCCTCTGGGAGGAGGGTCCCAACTACGGGATGGTTTCCCTCTGCTCCCATTGAATGCTCTGTTCCCTTGAGACTTTCATCCTCCTTAAGAGCACTGGGGCTCTCAGACTGGAGGTGGGACAGTACTACTGTGTCCCGGAAAGTCTCATCAGCATAGCTCTCTGCCTCCCTTAGCTCCTCCAGTTCAGGCACCCTGGCCTCCAAAGCATGAACTCGGTCTCTGAGGGTCAGGAGCTCCTTGCAACGGGTGCACACATACGCCACCCGCCCACAGGGCAGGTAATCATACATGTAACACTCGACGCAATAAACAGGATCGCCCCCACTCTGCTGCTGGGCTTCTGTCTCCATTTTTCTAATGAATAAGTTTAAGTATAAACTGGGATTCTTTTTAAACCTCTGGAATATAGATTATAATACAAGTTATGTTTTAAAGAAGGTCAGAAGTCACTAGTGCCCTCTAACCTCCCCCTCTAAACTCTCTGTTAGCTGTTCCTGTTCACAAGCTCCCTGGCTTATATAGCTCTGGTAGCCCCTCCCCCTGACTGAGGCTCAGCCAATTAACAGAGGCTTCTAGATTTCAAACCTTTTAGAAGCTCCTTCAAACAAACAAACAAACAAACAAACAAACAAACAGACAAACACAAGCTCAGCACACAGCAAATAACTCCCCCCCCACACAAACACACACTCCAGACAGCCACTTACCACAAGGGTCCCACTTTTACTCCTCTTTTACCTGGAGAACTCCCTCTCCAAACTCCCTGTTAGCTGTTCCTGGTCTCAAGCGGAACAGGACTTCACTTGACTGCGTACTGAAATGTTTCTGTATTTGTCAAGTAGCTTGCTAATGTTTTCAGTGCCAAAATCATCACTGATTTGATGTGGGGGAAGTGAGGCAAAGAAAAAAGCTGCCCATTCATTTAGTTCATTCTCTGGAAACCTCTTACTCAGAGGCTCACACAGCAGGGAGATGAAACGTAGAATAGGTTCACTGCTGAACTGGTCATCGGTTGTGGTTGATTTGATTTGATTTTTCACACTGTTTCTCCAAGATCCTGCCCGCTCATCCTGCGGCTCTGGGCCCTTGCTAACTGCACAGCCTCACGCGTTGTCAAAGAACCTTTCTGGGAGCATTTAGTCAGTTCTGCTAATTCACGTGAGACCTCATTTAATACAGCTGCAGTGACGTGGCAATTAGTGTCATGGAACTTAGTCAGGCAGCACTTTGCTATTGGATCATTATTTTTTTAGATTTCCTGTTCCAAATAGTTACGAAGGGGCTCCTAATTACACAGCAAAGCACTTCCAGCAAAATGTCTAGGTGGCCACCTCTCTTCAGTGAGAGGTTTCAATGATACAGTCTCATTTTCTGTGACATTTGCTATTTCCTCCAATTGTCCTCTTCAGACTGAGGATCTGCAAAAGATTCTATAAACGGTCTTCAAAAGGGTCTCTCCTGTCTTCAGCACTGGCACTTGGTTCCACACATCAGCTAAACCCAGGTCTTCTCCATGGGCCAGGCAGTGTTATGCTGTTAAATGTGGGATGCTCTGCTTGAGTTGTGTGGCAACACGATTGTTTTTCCCCAGCACGACTGAAGCACCATCTTAAGTGAACATTGCTGTTTTCATCAGATCCCGCTTATTCAGGGTGTCAAAGGCTTTGAGAGGAGCTGTAACAGCTTTTGCATTACACGCAGATACCTGAATCGTTCCACCAAACACAGTCTTCTGCCCTGCACATGCTGCAGCTCTGAACTTGAAGTCAATGAAAAGCAAGTTGGTGACAGAAATACCTGTGCTCTCATCAGTAATAAGTGTATGGTAGGAAGACAGGCGAATAGCTGACTTGATTTCTGCACAGACAACACTGATGATTGACTCCAAAACCGCAAAAGCAGAGTTTTTCTATGCCAGCTTGTACATACTGGTGCTTTTGCTTGATGAATCCTCTTCATGTTGTCCAAGGGCTTCCCCCTTCCCACTTGTGGCCTGCGGAGAAGTGGCTGCATATTCTAGTCTGAGTCCAAATTTAGCAGGTCAAGCCCACATCAGCACTGTACTGGAATATGTCCCCGCTCTGTACACAGATCTGGCCTTGAGATTGTTGAGATTCTGCTTCAACTCTTTCATTCAGCCATTCTCCTTTGACCGTGGGGCAGCATTTCTTCTTAGGGTTTGCTCCTGTGTTGGTTGATGCTCTTTGTCTTCATTAACACATGACTGTTAAAAGGTGCAGAAGGGCTGGGGGTCGTGTAATATCACATATTCTGCTCTTAATTAAAAATCCTGTAGTCCATGAGATATGTACAGCTTGAATTAAAAAGAGTCTGCCTGAGAGTGCTGCTGTGATAACTAACTCTGTTGCAGGCAATGATTAGAGTCATTGAACACTAGAACTGGAAGTGACTCAGGAGATCAAGTCCCTCCCCTGCACTCACGGCAGGACCAAGCACTGTCTAGATCATCCCTGGCAGGCGTCTGTCCAACCTGCTCACAACCTCCCTCAGCAATTTATTCTAGTGTTTAACCACCCAGACAGGTAGGAAGTTTTTCCTTATGTCCAATCTAAACCTCCCCTGCTGGAATTTAAGTCCATTGCTTCTTGTCCTATCCTCAGAGGCCCAGGAGAACAAACTTTCTACTTGCTCCTCCGCCTTTTAGATACTTGAAAACGGCTATCATGTCCCCTCTCAGTCTATTCTTTTCTAAAGTAAACAAGACCAATTCTTTCAGTCTTCCCACATGAATCATGTTTTCTAGACATTTGGTCTGTGTCTAGACTACATCCCTTTTCTTGAAAAAGGAATGTAAATGAACCACGGGAAATTTAAATCCCGCCTTCATTTGCAATTTCAAAGTGTCTAATTTACATCCCTTTTTTGAGAAAAAGGAGGTAGTTTAGACACAGCCTTAGTCATTTTTGTGGCTCTTCTATGGACCTTCTTCCATTTCTCTGCATCTTTCTTGAAATGTGGTGCCCAGAATTAGACACAATACTCCAATTGAGGCCTGATCAGTGCCGTGCAGAGTAGAAGAATGACTTCTGGTCTCCTGCTCACAACACTCCTGTTAATGCATTCCAGAAGCATGTTTGCTTTTCTTCCCCAACAGCATCACACTGTTTAGCTTCTGATCCAGTATGACCCCCTAGATCCCTTTCTGCAGTGCTCCTTCCTAGACAGTCGCTTCCCATTCTGTATGTATGAAACTGAGTGTTCCTTTCAAAGTGGAGCCCTTTGCATTTGTCCTTATCCAACTTCATCCTGTTTACCTCAGACCAGTTCTCTAGGTTATACAGATCATTCTGAATTCTGATTCTGTCATCCAAAGCACTTGCAACCCCTCCCAGCTTGGTATAATGTGCAAACATAATACGCGTACTCTCTATGCCATTATCTAAATTGATGAAGAAGACATTGAACAGAATTGGTCCCAAAACAGACCCCTGAAGAACCTCACTTGTTATGCCCTTCCAGTATGACAAGTGAACCATTAGTAATTACTTTCTGAGAACAGTTATCCAGCCAGTTTTGCACCCACTTACGTTGTATTTCATCTTTTTGGTAGTTGCCCCATCTAGGTTGTATTTCCCTAGTTTATTGATAAGCAGGTCATGCGATACCGTATCAAATGCCTACCTCCTTCCCATACTGCATTGCCTAGTGCAGTAGTCTGCGAGCTTAATTTGTTTGTGAACACAGAGGCAAAATAAGCATTGAGTACTTCAGCTTTCTCCACATCATCTGTCACTAGTTTACCTCCCTCATTCAGTAAGGGCCCCACACCCTCTCTGATAACCCTCTTAATGCTAATATGCCTGGAGGAACCTTTCTTACCCTTCACATCCCTTGCTAACTGCAAACCAGTTGTGCTTTTGAATTCCTGACTGCTCCCCTGCATTCCTGATCCTATCATTCCAGAGCAAGCTGTACCCTTCTCTATCAATATTCCAATCACGTGTGTTATCCCACCAAGTCTCTGTGATACCGACTGTGTCATAGAATTAACTCTGTCAACATGAGAACCAAACATTTAGACTTTTGATTGACCAACCAGTGAAACATTGGTTTACAAAAAAAACAAAAACGGTTACAGAAAACAGAAAAAACTGCTGAAACGCTGATGGCCAAATGTAATAGTTACATTGAAGAGGGTCTATTTCAAGGTAGACTGATGAACATTTTGCAGGAAATTGTTACATATGTTCAATGAGAAACTTCAATAGGAGGAATTGAAAACACTTCAGACTCCAGTTTGCTCTGAAGTTGATCTGAAGCTTCACATTTTGGGGGAAGCCGCTCACACATTTCCGAAGATACGTGATGATTTTCCCCAAAGAAAATGATCCTCAGCAATGGCTGGAACAACTGATGCTTCAATATTTCTCTATATTTAAGAGCCATTATTTGAAAAAAGATGCCCAACAACACAGAGCCAAGGACTTCAGTGATCAGTGTCTCCAGCTTGCCTTAATGGATTATGTTAGCAAAAAACTCGGGCTAGAAATAGCGAATGACTCAGCAGTGGACAGTCTATTGAATGTGCCAGCTGGACTTTTTCTTCAGTTCACTGTGCAGAAGAAGCTGTTTGAACATGAGAACTTCAACTATGTGAAGTTTGTCAAAGCTTGAATACAAAGGCACAGATTAGATTAGTACCAACAGGCTGAGGATTTGGAAGATCCTGAGGAAGAAGTCAAAGCACATGCTTTGGAGAGGATACAGGAAACATTTGCTATGAAATAAACACACAGATATACTCCTAAATGAGATACCGATATGATGGGATGAAGTCTCTGGATGGGCAAAAATGAACCATTTTCATCTACTCTTTGCCCCTTTTAACCTATAGAAGAGGAGCCCACAGTGCTTCACGTGGGCATTCTTGGGTGTGGAGATTGCACTTGAATAAATAGGGAATGAAATATGCAGCCACTACAGTTCTGCAACCAAAGTATCAAAAACTGCCCTTCCGTACAGGATCAGGGATTTGGTTTTAATTGCTATTTTTAATGTGCTAAGCAGGTGCTAGTATGATCGGATGAAGTCACTGGATTTCAAAACAGATTTGAAAAACCCAACTTCACACACACATGTAATTTCATCTATTAACACCATTCAGAACATCAGAATAAAAATCTATTTTGTGATACGAGAGAATTTGAGGTTTCTGGAGTGCTAAACCCAGTCGCATTTCACCAGAGCAGTGGTGACAGCCAATACCCATCTAATTCACTCCAAGAACAGGGCAGCTCAACTCATTCAAGTATCAATACCCTCACCCCGACAACTAGTATCTCAGGGTAGCGTACACAATAGCCCAACAAAATGCACTTTATTAGAAGAGCTGGGACAGTCTCATTCCGGATAGAAGATTAGCTGCATTTCTGGCCCAGTTATAATTGGGACAGTGCACCATGATCAAAAGTTAGCAAATCCCACGCCATTAATGGTGCACTTGTAATGTTCCCTCTCCCCTTCCTCTGTCCTGACTCCACCCTTCACCTACAGTCTGTCTCCTCACCTCTGCTCCATTTGGCTCATGCCATCATCTCCTTTCCCTCATTCCCCTGTTCCTGACGACAAAGCTCTTCAGAGTGACTGGTGGAACTTGCCATCTAGACAGTAACTTGTAGCAGCTCAGGGTTCCAGTGCAGAAAGAAACCTACTGAAAAGAACCAGGATTCTAAAAGAAGCTGAAAGAAGGTGCTGCTGGCACAGAGCAGAGAGCAGTACCTCATTCTCTCCCCCATATCCATCAGGAAATAGATGGTCTTGGTGGCTAAAGACTAGGACAGGTGGGTTCTGTTCCTGGTTCTGAGTTGAGCACGTGGGATAGTGGATCAGACGTTCTGGGAAGAAGATTTCTGGGTTCCATTTCCAGCTCTGCCACTGAACTGCTGTGTTAGTTGGGTAATTTCTCTTAACCTCCGTATGCTTCAGTTTGTCGTGTAAAAGAGGGGATCGAGAATCTGACCCACCTCTCAGCAGATTATGCTGCCTAATTCAAGAATGTTCATAACATGCTCAGAAATACTCTGATTGGAAGACGTTTAGAAAGGGTAAGTTATTAGGATTATTATTAATTTGGTAAGAAGTGTGTTGGGGTGGGGCAGGGCAGAAACGTTGGTTCCTACAAACATGAAGGGTACGTCCAGGGGCCAGATGTAGCCCACCTAACATTTCAATCCGGCCTGTGGACTGCATCTGGCTGCTTTCTGTTTATATCCTGCTGCCTCTGCCCCCGAGTTTCCAGGCAGTGGCTCAGGCAGCAGGATCCTTTTTAAAAGGCTTGTGGCTCACGGCTATAGTGCTAAACCAGCAGGAGTCAGAGCTGCGATGCCTTTAAATAGCCGCAGAAAACGTGGGCAGCTGCCAGGCACTGCAGTAGCAGTAAGGCCATGAGCCCTTTGCTGTGTTTTCATTCAAAGCCTCTGGCCCCAGACAACTCTGGGGAGAGACAAGTCTCCAGCCCTGCCCATTCTGCCCAAAGCCCCAGCCCTTCATGAGGTGGAGCCAGCCATGACCCCATCCCAAAATTTGTAAAGTGCCCCCCTGCAAAAATTACTGGTCCCCCCAATAGACCACCACCCTATTGTGAACAGCCTCATCTCTACAAGATGCCATATAAGAGTCACCAACTTCTGAAAGCTTGTTCCTAAATGAAAGTAAACCCTGCCTGTCCCCACTCACTAACACTGCGGTCTAGTGTTAAAGGGCCAGCCGGCTCTGCATGATAGAAATCCTCTTCTTTCTTAGGGTACGGCCGCACTGCAAGCTTATTTCGGGAAAAGCTATTCCAGAAGATCTAGAAAGAGAGCTTCAAACAGTTCTGAAGTGGCCTGACACAGGGCAGACTCCCAAGACTGGAGAAATCATGGTGATGAATTAGCTTACTTGGCTCTCCAGACACTTCCCTCTAGCTAGTGTCTCCCCCTGTTTCTCTTTGTTCCTAGCATCCTCCCCAGGACACTGCCCCCCAGCAGGGCCCACTCCAGTGTCTGAGCCCCCTTCCAGAGGTTGGTGTTTATCCTGCTTGCACTTCAGGGTTCTCCCTTCCCAGGGCACCCCAATCCCTTCACCCAGGTCCCCTGCACCCACCTTGCCTCAGTGACCCACTGCCAGTCTTCATCTAGCCCTGAGGGGCAAACTACAGTCTGGAATGGCCACTCAGCGCTGGCAAAGCAGTGTGGACCTGCTACCCCTGCCTAGCATGGCTGCCTCACTACCTCACAAGTAGCCTAAGGCCTTGCTTCAGGCTCTGCAGCCTGGGGCCTTGCTTGGCCACCGCTTCCCCAGTTCTGCCCTACCTCCAGGAAGCCACCTGCTTCCCTGGCAGTCAGGCCCCTACTACTACTCTCTCTCCACAGCACCACTCAATTCTCCCTCTGCCTCCTGGAGTCCTCCTTTATATGGTCACCAGCTGGGCCCTGGTTAGCTAGAACTGCCTCAGCTGGGGCTTTGCTCGCAGCCCTTGCTCAAGGCTGGGGTTTTGCCCTTAAAGGGCAAGTGCAGGGCAAATGCCCTGTCACAGGCCCACAGCAAAAAATTATTATCCACCCCGTATTAATGCATCCAAGAATCATATTTGCTTTTTTGGCAGCAGTGTCACATAGTTGACTCATGTTTAATTTGTGGTTCACTATGACCCCTAGATCCCTTTCAGCAGTACTCCTTCCTAGATCCCTTTCAGCAGTACTCCTTCCTAGACAGTCACTTCCCGTTCTGTATGGCTATGTCTACACTGCACTGGTTTTGTGCAAGAAATATACAAATGAGGCTAAGCGTGGAATATTACTGAGCTTCATTTGCATGCCTAATGAGCGGCCATTTTTTGCGCAACAGGCTTTTGTGCAAGAAGGAGCTGTCTACACTGCTCCTTCCTGTGCAAAAAAACCCTCTTGCGCAGAGCCGTTACACTGCTTATTTTCAGGAAGAACGTCTCTGTGCAAGAGGGGTTTTTTTGCACAAGAAGGAGCCGTGTAGACAGCACTTTCTTGTGCAAAAGCCCTTTCTGCAAAAATGGTGGCTCATTGGGTATGCAAAGGAGGCGCGGTGATATTCATCCCTGCGCCTCATTTGCATATCTTATTGCGCCACAATGCTCAGTGTAGACATAGCCTATGTGTGAAATGGATTGTCCCTTCTTAAGTGTAGCACTTCACAATTGTCCTTATTACTCTTCATCCTATTTACCTCAGACCATTTTGAATTATGACCCAATCCTCCAAAGCAGTTGAGACGCCTCCCAGCTTAGTATCATCTGCAAACTTAATAAGCGTACGTTCTATGCCGATATCTAAATTGTTGATGAAGCTATTGAACAGAGCCAGTCCCAAGAAAAGACCCTGCGGAATTCCACTTGTTCTGCCCTTTGGCAGTGATTGTGAACCATTAATAACTATTCTCTGGGAACGTTATCCAGCTAGTTAGGCACCCACCTTATAGAAGCCCCATCTAAGTAATATTTGCCTAGTTTATTGATAAGAAGATCATGCAAGAGCACATAAAATGCCTTACAAAATTCGAGATATACCATGTCCACCACTTCTCCCTTATCCAACAAATTCCTGCAGTCTAGAAGTAGCTTCAGTGCCCGCTGAACACCCACCGCCCTGTGCCAGGCATCACACACTCTGGGGGCCAAAGACACGTCCGAGGGGTGGACAGCATTTGGGAGCCAGCAGGAAGAGGGAAATGAGGACACACTTGTCATGCAGTTTGCCCTCTGATCCAGTTGGTAGCTGAGCTGCAGACAGGAACGTAACCTCAGCCACAGCCCTGGCACTGGGGGCCTCACGCTGGCCTCACATCTTGTTGAGCTGTGGGGTGCTGACCAGTGCTATGCTGGAGAGCCCCTTCGCATCACACTGCACCCAGCACCCGTCCTGGTCCCGGTGGCTCTGTCCGGCTGTGGAGCGGTGGAGCTTAGATCAGGCTCAGCATCCTTGTGGTGGCCAGGCCCGGCTCCATGTGGCCTGTTGGCAGCTGCCTTACAGAGAAACATCCTGTTCCTGCTTTAGCTGGCGGAGCTCCAGCTGGGCTTTGCCTGGGCTAGGGCCTGACAGGTGCAAACCAAGCTCCAGAGGCGACTTGGGCGGCTCCGTCCCTCCCAGCAGGGGAAAGTTTCAGGTTGGGCTTCGCTGGCTCCGCCCCGGAGCCTGAATGGAACCTTCTGGCCAGACAGAGCCTGGGGGCCGGGCGGCGCCCGAGAGCGACAGCCGCTCTCTGGGGGGGCGTGCGCTGGGCGGTGCGCTTGGAACCCGGCGCTGGCTGGCGCTGGGGGTGAGCCAGCGGGTGGGTGAGCCACTGGCACCCAGCCGAGCACCGTGTGTTGGGCTGGACGGGGCGCGTCGGTCTCTGCTAAATGCCCCCCCACATTCACGCAGGCTGCAAACTGCGCAGGATCAGCATCCTCCCAACCTCCCCTCTCCGCCCCATGGCCGGCGGGTCCAGCAGCCTTCCTGCTTGTGGGGATTTGGCCCCACTCCATGGCCACCCATGGACCCGGGGCACATTGACCCAGCTGGGATCTGGCCCCCTGTCTCCAGTTGAGCTCCGGGTGCTTGGCACTGCCTGATTGCTGCTCCTCATTCCAGCCCGGGAGTGGAGCCCCCCCACCCTGTGCCTGGCTGGGGGTCTGTGCGGGAGGTGAAACCCTGCTGGGTCCATTTGCCCCGGGGTAAGAGACTGGGGCTTCCACAGTCCCACCTGAGCAGGCAGCCACTCCAGCCCCATTTCCATGGGGCACTGGTCTGTGCAGCTGCCTGTGGCCTTGTGCAAATGGGCACGGAGCCCTCTCAACCTCCCTGGCACAGGATGATGGACGGTGACTCCCTGTACCCTGCCCTGGGGCCCAGCACCAAGAGGCAGGAGAGCAGGTTTCACACGGCAGGGAGAATTACTGCTCCTCGGCCTCGTCTTGTTCGGAGCCTTCCCTGTCTGCCGCAGGGGAAAGGACGGTCAGGGAGCGGTGGGAGCTGCAAAGTGCCCCAGTCACCTTTGTACTGCATTGCCGCTGACACACGTCTCCAGCAAGTACCAGATCCCCCCACGAACTGACAGAGCAGCTGGGTCTTGCTTAGTGGAGGTTGGTCAGAAAGGGCTTAGGCCCTGCAATGGGGTTCACTCCCCAGGGCAGCGCCACCTGCTGGTTGCCCCAGGAATTAGTTTGCAGAGCTCAGATGCCCTCTTCTGAGGGTGCCTTGTCTGTCAGGAGATCCCCGCCCCCACTCTACAGGTGCTGCAGGGTCTTCTTTATGACTCAGCCATGCCACACACTGGGTGCCCCCTTTCGAGGGGAGGGGCACATATCTCACAATACTGCAAGACCCAGAACCCACCATTCTGGGTCCCACCCCTGGGCTATCAGATTTTGCTGCCTCGTCCTAACTCCCTCCACCATTATTAAGGGCAAAGCAGTAAACACAATAACAGTAGCTCAGCTGCAGAGTGGTGGACTGTAGGAGCGGCTCAGCAAGTCACCCCTGGGTTTCTGGTTCAACTCCTGCTCGAAGGAGAGTGTCTTTTTCCTCCCCTGCTCAGGCAGAGCGAGAGAAGAAAGGCAGCTTTTGTCTGCGTGAGGCTGCTCCCCGAAAAGCAGAGCGCCCTGAGCCCACCGCAGCCAGCTCCTCAACAGTCACAGCCCCCACCCCTGGGAATTTCTGTTGTCCCTCAGTGGGACCCACCGTGCATGGAGGGGAGGGGGCAGGGCTAGGCCAAGGGAAGGTTCTGCCTCCTGCCTTCCTTCCCAGTAGCTTTCCAGTACAAGCCAGCTGTGGGTGTCCGCGCTGCCCCGGGCCTGGCTGTGGGATGGGAGAAGAGTTACCTGGGTGGGGGGGCTGGTCTCTGCATGGAGGCCTGAGTGTATTGTGATGTCATGTGTGACAGCAACAAAGACTGTGGCTGCAGCGTTCTTGTCCTGCCTCCAGTCCAACTGGCTGGCAACGGCCGGCGCCCAAGGATCCGAGAGACGAGAACTGAGCCTCTGTCAAGAACCTCAGGCAGCCGCTGTCCCCGCGGGCGCTGGAGAGAGGATGAGTCTGTACAGAAGGTAATTCCCGGAGCCTTTCCCAGCCCACCGCAGAGATTGGTGCCTCCTCGGCCTAGGGACGGGTGGGGGCTGGGGCTGCAACAGGCACTTCCCAACACTCCGTTTTGATTTGACTCAGAGCATCTTCCGCTCTCCTCCTGCTTCAGCCTTTCCCGCGCTCCTGAGGCAGATGGGGATGATTTTCTCTCACTGCTGACTCGTGGGGGCGAATTTCCATGTTTCTTACCTAAAGGAAACATCACAAAACTTGAGTAGAATTTGGGTTTATGTCTCCATGACGCTTATTCCTCTTGGAGGTGCCCCTAATGCATCCCCGGCCTTCAGGGTGGGCAGAGAAATGTTTGGTCTCAAGTAATGATTGTCCAATATCCGTGTGTTCGGACAACATCCAGCTCAGAATGTGCAGACTTGAAATAACAAAGTGCCATTTGAATTCTAGTGAAAATGATACCGCTCTACTGCCAGGGCCAGGCTCTCATGTGGGTAGTTCTCTCAGAAATGCAAAACTCCATACAAATTCCTCTCTACCCCCTCCAGACTACAAAATATCTCTGTAAATAACCAGTGAGGTTCCATTCTAGGCAACGGATTGAAATAAACTGCTACCTCATTTTGTCATGAGTCTTGGCTGTGATTTCTTTATCATTTTTTTGGTGACCTACGTTCTGATTTGATGTTCTAAGTAGTGTGTAAAGCTCTTCATTGAATGTTCTCTAGTTCTTTCCCCCATGCTAATAGGTTCCAGATTTTGAAATACTTGACAGGAATGAAATGTCTGTTCAGCTGATAATCCGTCCTTCCGGTGCTTCAAAGCTGCTACTTAACAAGCTTTTATTTCTCTTACTGGCTTTGATGGGAGCAGAGGGTTACTCATTCTCAACTGGGCCCCTGTCTGTAGCCAGAGTCCCAACGTTCTGAGCACAAAGCTGTGGGGTTTAAGAGCAGGCCCCGCTAAGAAGCATAGAAAATAGATGGTGACCAGTGTTTCTGCTAAGACAGTCCTGGGCAAAATACGGCCTGTGCACTGGATCTGGCCCACGGAGGCAGCAGGGAGCCCCAGCCAGGCTCCCCAGTTAGCCACGCGAACCAGGCAGAAACACGGAGGGGAGGGGGGATGTTTTAGGAGCCTCCCCGCCCTCAGCATATTCCCATTTGCCAGTTTCTGGCAGAAACTAGCCAATGCAAACTGCTTGTTGGAATATCATGCAGCTAATAATACCCCACCCTCCCACCCCCCGGCTCAGTTATCCATGAAGCACATGGCCAGGTAGGCAGGCTAGTCTCTTGACCACAGCCTGCTTCTGGCACCACAGCCCTTTCCTGCCCCAACTCTCTGTCCCTTCCTCTCAACATACCCAAACTCCCTGTCCCCCTTTGCATCCATCCCCCCTCCCAATCTCCTGCCCCAGATCACAATCCCCTCCTACCCAGGTCACATCCCAAAGCCCTGCACTCCAGTCCCCTGCCCTAGGTCACAATTTTTTGGTAACCTAACTTCTGATTCAATGATAGCGTGTCAAACTTCTCATTGAATGGTCACTGGTTCTTTCCCCCATGCTAATGAGGTCCAGATTTTGAAATGCTTGACAGGAATTACATGGATTTTCATCTGATAATCCGTCCTTCCGGTGCTTCAAACCTGCTACTTAACAATCTTTTATTTCTTTTACTTGGTTTGATGGGAACAAAGAATTACTCACTTTGACCTTGGCCCCTCGCTGGCTGTGGGGTTTGAGGTCAATATTGAGGTCATGGGCACTTGTTCAGATGTGTGGCACCCACAGGTTACTAACAAATATCTTAGATATATTTAAAATATTATGGAAGAAAGAATACTACAGGAAGGGAAAATTGACAAGGTGCCTGAATTTAAATGTTTGTTGAATATGAAATTAAAACCAAAGAAAATAAATATTGCAAAATGTTCAGTAGCCATTTGGTATCTTAGAAGTTTCTCTTCCTTTGAGACATAACTCAAAATTAACCTATTTCGTGACATACCATACAAATTCTGTTATCATTCTTATTCACATGTGAAAAGAAATAGTTGTTACAGTTTATGCTTGAAATTAAAGATTATGTCTCTTGGCTTTACACATGTGAAAAAAAACGTGAGCATCTTTCTATGGGCAAAAAGTGCATCGAGAGTCTGTTGTTGTTGTGACTTGTGAAACATAAAATTAAACTTTTGGTTTTGACACACAAAATTCCTTCTTTTCTTTGCTCTATTTAAAAGACCACTAATCACAGCTTCTAGCTGATGATGGGAAGTTAGTTGCTGCTAGTCATCATGACGAACCTTTTCTTTTCTGCCGTTCCAATTCTTCCAGTGTTCCTACACAGCGTCAGGGTTTCCATCTCCCTCAGGGTATGTCTACACTACAGCGTTATTTCGAATTAACTTAATTCAATTAGTTCATGAGAATTAAGGTAATTCGAAATAACACATCTAGACACAAAAACTAATTCGAATTGGAATTTTTCTAATTTGAAATTGCACGTCCACATTGAGTGGACCCTGAATCGAAGGTAAGGCTGGCTGGAACCAGTGCCAGCAGGGCATCAGGGTCGGACTTAGTGTGTGGGGCTGCTGCCTCAGGTTAGCCGAGGGCTGTGCTTAAAGGGACCCGACCCCCCATCTTGGACAGACAGTTCTCAGGTTTCTCTGCTTGCTGGTCTACCTCGCTGAGGGACAGCAAAGCATTTGTGTCTCCGAGTGCTCTGCCTGCCCTCACTCGGGACACCACGGCACTCTGCAACATGGAACCAGACCTGCCCCCGGGGACTCTGCTGCGTCTCGCGGACACGTTGACAGCGGCCTGGCTGCACTGTCTGCAGGCTGCCATCCGGGAAGACCATCGAGGGGCTGTCAGGATCCAGGGGGCCCTGCGGGAGAGCTTCCACCCTGAGGAGCGCTAACAGTCTCCCCGGTCTGCCCCACTGTGGGCTTGTGCCCCATTCCCCCCTCTCGTCCTTCCACTTACCCTTCCCTATCCCGCCCTTCCTGATGTCAAATAAAAGACACGTATTTTCAAAAATAACAACTCTCTTTATTGAACAAAACTGAGGAGGGGGAATGAAACTGTGGGGAGATGGGGGAAAGGAGGCGGGAGAGGACAGGAGAGAGGGTAGGAGAGGGGAGGGAGAAAACTGGGAGGAGGGAACTGGAAGGGGGAAGGAAGGGGAAGAAGGGGGATGGGAAGCTCAGGGATCAGGGGTGGGGGTCTCACTGGGCCAACCGCCTCCCAGCATGGCAAGGGAGGGGGCCTCGGCATCCCCGGGGTGATGGGGAGGAGGGTGCAGAGGTTGAGGTGTGGGGTGTGGATATTGAGGAGGAGGGTGTAGAGGTTGAGGAGGAAGAGGTGGGAGGGGGGCAGGAGTGGGAGGAGGGACAGTAGTTGGGGGGCAGCAGGTGCAGGACCGGCACGGGGCACCATGCTCTGCAGCAGGACCTGCAGGTGACAGTTCTTCACTCGGTCCTCTGCAAGCTGCTCCGGGTGGAGCTTCAGGTCCTTCAGCATCCAGGCCTGGACGGGGCGGTGCAGGGCTCGCAGGGCCCCCAGGTGCTGGTCCCAGTACTCCTGCCGTGTGGTGGTGGCCCAGAGCAGGCTGCAGGTGCGGGAGCATGTCCCGGGCGGAGTGGTACGAGCAGCTGGTGCAGCTGTAGAGAAAGAAAAGAAGTGGTCAGTTCTCCCTGGGGACACAGTGGATGATGTGACCGTGCCCTGCACCGTCAGAGCCGCTGTGCTTGCACAGAGGCCATGGTCAGGATGTCTGGCTCTCCCCGGGACTGGGAGCCGCCCCAAGACGGCACCCAGGCCCCTGTGCCGTGTATAGTGTGGCCGGGGTGGGGGGGAGACGTCCCCTGCTTCTGTGCAGAGGGGGCGTGTGAAGGGAGAGCGTCCTGCTGGGTCCCACCCCGGGGTTGGGAGCGTGTCAGGTCTCTTCACACACGCATGTGCCTATTGGGCCATGGCTCCTGGGTGTCATGCAGCTGGAGCCACCTGCCCAAGGGTGGCATGGCGCGTGCTTGCACATGCACAGGTGGCTGTGTGATCCGTGGGAGGCATGGCCCACATGCGCCGTTCCTGGTCTCCCCCCCGCCTGCCGTCCCCCCCGGGCAGGGGACAGTGCTAGCATTTACGTGGTATGGCCTCCCTGGACGACCCTGCCGACTGCGGTGCCGGAACAGCTGGTGGTGGCCCCTCCGGTGTGCCCGGGTCAGGGCCCTCCAGCCCCGGCTCGCTGCCTCCTGGGCTGGCGTGGACTGCCCCGCCCCCCACGAGTTGGTCGAGGGTGGGGAAATAGGGGCAGGTGGCAGCCCCTGCTGCGGCGCCGCCCCTGGTGGCCCTCGCGTACCCTGCTGCAGCTCTTTGACTTTCAGGCGCACCTGCCCCTGGGTGCGCCTGTGTCCCTTTCGGGCCAGGGTGGCCGCTATGTGGCCATAGATGGCCACGTTCCTCTGCCTAGTGCAGAGATCATGGACGTTGGGGGCCTGCCCCAAACCTCAATGAGGTCCATGACCTCTGCACTAGTCCAGGAGGGCGCACACCGTCTACGGCCCCTGGCTGGCCCCTGGGTGCTGGGGGACTGGGCCTGGGAGAGCTGGCTGGCACTGGCTGCCTGGCTCATCCTGGGGCCACTGGGTCGGGGCAGAGACTGCTGGCAGGCCTGGCTCTGGTAAGTGCCATCTGGCAAGAGTCTACCTCTTTAAGGGCCCCGGGGCCGGGGGAGAGGAGAGGAGTTTTCCTGGTTTGGCCCAGAGTGGCCACCAGGGGGAACTGGGAAGGGCTGGAGGCCCTGTAATTCAAAATAAGTGTCTACACAGCACTTATTTTGAGTTAGCTATTTCGAATTAGGCATTATTCCCCATAGAATGAGGTTTACCAAGTTCGAATTAAGCAGTTTGTATGTATAGATGCTATGAAAGTTAATTCGAACTAACGGCCATTAGTTCGAATTAACTTTGTAGTGTAGACATATCCTCACGGGCAGAATGAAAATTGATCCTCGTTAGCATACCCAGGTGATCTTTCTATCTGGTTCATAATTTAGTTTCAATATTCTCCACAAGACTAAAGCCACATTCACAGTCAGCACTGGAAGCTGGAAATGTTGCCCATGTATGTACCAGTTGTGACACTACACTGCATTGTCCTGCATTCTGTCACATGAAAGTCACCATTTCCTGCAAATTTGTCATCATCTTTGCTTCATGTTTATCTGGAATTATGTATTTGGAGCCTTGTACTGGTTCGCAACAAACTGCTCCTCCTCCTCCCTGGTCTTTGGGCTGATGATGTCACCTGACTGAGGTCTGACATGTTTCTGTATTTGACAACTAGCTTGCTAATATTTTCAGTGCCAGATTCACCCCTGATTTGATGTGGGGGAAGTGAAGCAAAGTGAAAAGCTTCCCATTCATTTAGTTCATTCTCTGGAATCCTCTTCCTCAGAGGCTCACACAGCAGGGAGATGAAACGTAGAATAGGTTCACTGCTGAACTGGTCATCGGTTGTGGTTGATTCGGTTCGATTTTTCACACTGTTTCTCCAATATCCTGCCCTCTCATCCTGCGGCTCTGGGCCCTTGCTAACTGCACAGCCTCATTTGTTGTTAAAGAGTGTGACGTAGTGGGGGTACCTGGCTGGTTTCTATGCTGCTGGCTCTGGGGGAACCCCCACTGGCTGCCGTGGGTACCACGACCCAGCAAAACAGGATGAGTCACTATGCAAACCAGTGGCCAGACACCCCCCATGGAGAGGAACAAAGGAAGGTGGAATGCTGCCTTGGCTGGGGGGCAGGGCTGGAAGTTAGGGAGTTGGTTGCTGGCTGTCGGAGGGCATGGAGGAGAGCCTAGGGGAAGGGGCTGGAGTTTAGGGGCCCAGTCTCCCCCATCTCAAGGGGGCCTGAGGCATCCTAGCCCAGTTCCTGTGACCAGATTACATCTGTGCTGCGCTGTGCTGGAGGAGCAATAAACCACCCTCAATTCCACTGGCTGGTGCAGTCTGTTTGTGCCATTTCGGGGTGCAGGAGACGGGGAACCCCCAACGCGCCGTCACACTGGTGTCAGAAGTGGGATGCACTGCACCCCGTGGATGGAGCTTCCAGCGGCGAGCGACAAGGCGCAGTAGAGGCAAGAGCCCTGGAGCCAGGCGTGCTGGAGACAGAGCGAAGCGGTTCCTGGGAATCGTGGGGCGCTGCAGCACTAGACTGGTGAGTCTGCACCGAGGAGCCCAGCGGGCAGATGGCCTACGCCCGACTCTTGAAGGCAGAGCTGGTGGGGCTGTGCAGAGAGAGGGGCTTGCCTGTGCAGAAAGCAACCAAGGCCCAGCTGATTGCCCAGCTGGAAGATAATGACCAGCCACAGGGCCAGGATCTTGTCCCCAGGGGAAGCAGCCAGACCCCCCCTGAGAGTGTGTCAGGCTCAGAGAGGGGGAGGAGCGCTGGAACCCAACGGAGAGATGAGACAGCGTCTCCCGGGAGGCCTGCAAGCCGTAGCCCATCTAGGGCAGGGGCCAGCCCAGCGGAGCTGCGGCGCCTGGAGATCCAGCTGCGGATCAGGGAATTGGAAGTAGAGGACCGAGAGAAGGACCGCCAGGACCGAGAGAGGGAGCGCCAAGATCGAGAGAAGGAGCGCCAAGATCGAGAGAGGCAGCGGCAGCATGAGCTGGCCATGGCAGAGCGGAGAACCGGCGGGGCCCCGGCTGCGCCAAGTGCGGATGGGCCCCAGGGTCCCAGGACTGCCAGACGCTTGGAGAGGCTCGTGGTGGCCCAACTGAAGGACATGGGTGACATAGACGGGTTCCTCAGTGCCTTTGAGAGGGCCTGTGGACTGCAACGGGTCCCCCCAGCTGACTGGCTGCAGGAGCTCATCCCCGCACTGAACCAGGAGGCGGCCGGAGTGCTCAGCCAGCTGGAGGACCTACAGCCAGGGGATTACAACCGAGTCAAGGAGGCCCTGCTGCACAAGTTCGGGCTGACCCCCGAGATGTACAGGAAGAAGTTCCGGGGGGTACAGAAAGGGCCACGGGAGACCTATGTGGACCTGGCCTCCCGCCTGGCGCAATACTGCCGCAAGTGGGTGTCTGGAGTCGGAGCCCAGACCGCAGAGGAGCTGCTCAAGCTGGTCATGATGGAGCAGTTCTATGAAGCGTGCCCACCCAAACTGAGGCTGTGGCTCAAGGACCGGAGACCAGAGAACCCCCAGGAGGCCGGGAGGCTGGCGGATGAGTTCACGGAGAGCTGGTCCGGGTGTGAACGGGAGTCCCGGAGAGAGAGGGAACCGCGCAGAGACCGGATCTCGGCTGAGCGACGGAGGGAGTCAACTACGGGGCGAGACCAAGGAACAGGTCGTCTGTGCCCCAGAGAACCAGCCAGGGCCTGGACAGAGACAGCCCAAAGCCTAACTTGCCATCGCTGTGGGCAAAAAGGCCACAAGAGGGCTCAGTGCACCAGGTCCCGGGACCGGGGACTTTCCAGGGTTAACTGGCTGGGGCGGGAGGAAGGGCAGGCTGCCCCAGAGGCAGGGGCTGGCAGGCAAACCTCAGCTCAGAGAGAGGGGAAGGATGCTCAGTGCACCTCCCCTGGGAGGTCTGATTCTCAGGAGGCGGATTTCTCCGTGTACCGGGTGGGGGCAGGACGGCCCCTGCGGAGCGAGTGCCTCATACCCCTGGAGGTGGATGGTAGGAAGGTGACGGGCTTCTGGGACACGGGGGCGGAGGTGACTCTGGCCCGATCCGACATAGTGGCCCCGGAGCGGATACTACCCCACGCGCAGCTGACCCTGAAGGGCATAGATGGGTCCCCGTTTAAGGTGCCTGTAGCCAGGGTGCATCTGAAATGGGGGGCGAAGGAAGGCCTCAAGGAAGTGGGGGTGCACCCGCACTTGCCCACCGAGGTGCTGATGGGGAATGACCTAGAGGAGTGGCCCCATGAATCCCAGCGGGCTCTAGTCACTACCTGGAGCCAGAGCCAGCGGGGGGCTGACAACGTGGGTCCAGGGAAGGACTCCTGGCAGCATCCTCAGGGTCCCATCCCAGTGGACACGGGGTCCAGCCAGGCTGGGACTCCGGACCTAGGCAGAGGTGGGGGACAGGTCCCGATCCCTGCCTCAGCAGCTGAATTCCAGGCTGAGGTGCAGGCAGACCCCTCCTTGCAGAGGCTGAGGGACCAGGCTGGCCTCCGTGCAGCTCAGCCCCGGGGGAGAGGTGGCCAGGAGAGATTCCTGCGGGAGCGTGGGCTCCTGTTCCGTGAGTGGCTCCCCCCCAGGAAGGCGAGGGCATGGAGGGTAGAGCGGCAGCTGGTCGTCCCCCGAAAGTATCGCCTCAAGCTGCTGTATTTGGCCCACGATTCCCCCGTTGGGGGCCACCGGGGGATCCGGAGCACCCGGCTGAGGCTGCTCCAGCACTTCTATTGGCCAGGAATCTTTACAGCCGTGCAGCGGTACTGCCGGTCCTGTGACTCCTGCCAGAGGGGCGGGAAGGCCCAAGACAGTAGGAAAGCGGCTTGGGGGTCTCTACCCCAGATAGACCCTCTGGGCTTGCTGAGAGAGTTATGGGAGGGGAAGGCCTCCCTGGATGGAGCGTCGGGGGTGGAAGCCGCCCTGGCTGTCCAGAGAAGGCTCGCTGGGCTCATGGCCCCAGCCCGAGAGACCCTGGCCAGAGATCAAGGCCAGCGGAAGGGTGGGTGTGACCCCCGAGGACAGGCCTGTGCCAGTCGCCCTGGAGCGGGGCGGCGAGTGGACAGAGGGAAGCCAATTCATGTGGGGCCTCGCCACGGCCGACCCGAGTCAAGGGGAGCACCCATGTCCCCAGGGCGGGTTCCCACGCAGAGGACCCGAACTTCCCTAGGTCACGAGCGGAGTGACCCTGCTCAGTTCGCTCTCGGAGGGGGGAGAACTGTGACGTAGCGGGGGTACCTGGCTGGTTTCTATGCTGCTGGCTCTGGGGGAACCCCCACTGGCTGCCGTGGGTACCACGACCCAGCAAAACAGGATGAGTCACTATGCAAACCAGTGGCCAGACACCCCCCATGGAGAGGAACAAAGGAAGGTGGAATGCTGCCTTGGCTGGGGGGCAGGGCTGGAAGTTAGGGAGTTGGTTGCTGGCTGTCGGAGGGCATGGAGGAGAGCCTAGGGGAAGGGGCTGGAGTTTAGGGGCCCAGTCTCCCCCATCTCAAGGGGGCCTGAGGCATCCTAGCCCAGTTCCTGTGACCAGATTACATCTGTGCTGCGCTGTGCTGGAGGAGCAATAAACCACCCTCAATTCCACTGGCTGGTGCAGTCTGTTTGTGCCATTTCGGGGTGCAGGAGACGGGGAACCCCCAACGCGCCGTCACAAAGAGCCCTTCTGCCAGCATTTGGTCAGTTCTGCTAATTCACGAGACATCATTTAATACAGCTGCAGTGACATGGCAATTAGTGTCAGAGAACTTAGTCAGGCTGCTGGGTCATTATTTTCTGAGATTTCCTGTCCAAATACTTACATAATTACTCAGCAAAGCACTTCCAGCAAAATGTCTAGATGGCCACCTTTCTTCAGCTAAAAAGTTTCAATGATACGGTCTCATTTTCTGTGACATTTGCTATTTCCTCAAATTGTCCTCTTCAGACTGAGGATCTGCAAAAGTCTCTATAAACGGTCTTCAAAAGTGTCTCTCTTGTCTTCAGCACTGGCACTTGGTTCCATGCCTCTGCCAAACCAGGTCTTCTCGATGGGCCAGGCAGTGTTGTGCTGTTAAAAGTAGGATGCACTGCTTGAGTTGTGTGGCAACACGATTGTTTTTCCCTAGCAGGACTGCAGCACCATCTGAAGTGCACATCGCTGTTTTCATCAGATCTCGCTTATTCAGGGTGTCAAAGGCTTTGAGAGCAGCTGTAGCAGCTTGTGCATTCCAAGCAGATAATTGAATCGTTCCACCAAACACAGTCTTCTGCCCTGCACTTGCAGGTGACAGAAATAGCTGTGCTTTCATCAGTAATAAGTGTATGGTAGGGAGACAGGCGAATAGCTGACATGATTTCTGCATGGACAATGCTGTTGATTGTGTCCAAAACCTCAAAACTTCTGTGCCAGCTTGCACATGCTGGTGCTTTCCCATGTGCTCATTTATATTTTGTGCATTTCTATTCTGGAGCTGTTCATTTGTACTGGAAGCAAAAAGTTCTTCTGGCTTTAAATGTTTCTTTTCTTCAGTTTCAGTGTCGTCTGCTTCTCAATCCTGGTTTCTAAGAGCATCCTTCACAAGTCAAAATCCAGGGGATGAGAATTTCTGCCCCTAAGAATATGTGCAACAGATTCATGAGTTTTGCTTGACAAATCCTCTTCATGTTGTCCAATGACCTCCCACTTCCCATTTGTGGCCTGTGGAGAAATCTCTGGATATTCTAGCCTGAATACAAATTTAGCCGGTCAAGCCCACATCAGCACTGTACTGGAATATGTCCCCGCTCTGTACACAGATCTGGCCTTGAGATTGTTGAGATTCTGCTTCAACTCTTTCATTCAGCCATTCTCCTTTGACCGTGGGGCAGCATTTCTTCTTAGGGTTTGCTCCTGTGTTGGTTGATGCTCATAGACTCATAGACTTTAAGGTTAGAAGGGACCATTATGATCATCTTGTCTGACCCCCTGCACAGTGCAGGCCACAGAATCTCACCCCATCCCCCCCCCCCAGAATAATACTCTCACCTATATCTCAGATATTGAAGACTTCAAATACTTTGAAGGCCCCAAGATGCAGAGAATCCTCCAGCTGTGATCTGTGCCCCATGCTACAGAGGAAGGGGAAAAACCTCCAGAGCCTCTGCCAATCTACCCTGGAGGAAAATTCCTCTTTGCCTTTTTTTACACATGGTTGTTAAACCGTGCAGAAGGGCTGGGATCATGTAATATTATGTATCCTGCTCTTAATCAAAAATCATGAAGCCCATGAGATATATACAGCTTGTATTAAAAAGGAGTCTGCCTGAGAGAATTGTGAGAGTGCTGCTGTGATAACTAACTCTGTTGCAGGCAATGATTAGAGTCATTGAACACTAGAACTGGAAGTGACTCGGGAGATCAAGTCCCTCCCCTGCACTCACGGCAGGACCAAACACTGTCTAGATCATCCCTGACAGGTGTCTGTCCAACCTGCTCTTCAGTATCTCCAGTGATGGAGACTCCACAACCTCCCTCAGCAATTTATTCTAGTGTTTAACCACCCAGACAGTTAGGAAGTTTTTCCTAATGTCCAACCTAAACCTCTCTTGCTAGAATTTAAGTTCATTGCTTCTTGTCCTATCCTCAGAGACCCAGGAGAACAGTCTTTCTACCTGCTCCTCCTGGTAACACCCTTTTAGATACTAGAAAACTGCTCTCATGTCCCCTCTCAGTCTACTCTTTTCTAAACAAAACAAGACCAATTCTTTCAGTCTTCTCACGTGAATCACATTTTCTAGACATTTGGGCTGTGTCTAGACTCAAAGGGGTGTAAATTTAAATCCCGGCTTCATTTGCAGTTCCGAAGTGTCTAATTTACATCCCTCTTTTACTCCTAACATGCCTGGAGAAACCTTTCTTGTTACCCTTCACATCCCTTGCTAGCTACAAATCCAGTTGTGATTTTGAATTCCTGATTGCTCCCTGCATTCTCGAGACTATTATTCCTGAGCAAGCTTGTTTGTATCATGCAAGCAAGGTAGTAACACACTTCCACAGGCCTTTATATAACAAAGGTGAAACCTCTTTCCAAAGCTGCTGCTGCTCCCCTCTGTAGCTCTCACTCAGGCTTGGCCCATCTCCTCCCCCCTCCTTCCTGTTTCCTGGGCTTCCAGATTCCCAACAGCCAGTGCTACCAGTTCTAATAATTACAAGCAGCATCTAAAACACCACATTCCCTCCTCTCTTAAGAAGCTCTCCCAATTATAAAAGAAACATTGTAGTTCTAACCACAGCAACAAATACGGAACAAGCCACTATACTGTTTACATTGAAAACACTGTAAATACGACATAACAGTCTCTAGTCCAGACAGGTGGTTGTCTATGTCTGACAGACCATCTCTCAAACCCCGGGTCCAGTGCAATGTCTTCTTGTGTTGGTGCTATGGTGAAGTCATACAATGCGGGCTGTGTGTTGGCATCGTCTCCTCTAGGTGCAAGAGAAGAAGCATTCCATACCCGCCCATAAGAAAGTCGATATGCATAAGGTCCTTCTTCTCTATGATTTTAAGAGGAGATGTGAATTTATGGTCCCCTTTGTGTAAAATTCCAGGTTTTCTTACTCTAACAAAGGAACCACGCTCAAACTTCGGTTCCTTAGCACCCCGTCGTTTGTCTGTGAAAGCCTTATACTTTGCTTGCTTCTCTTCAACTGTTTTTCTCATAGCATCCTCATTTGGTGCATCAGACCTTCCCTTTAATAATTCAGCAATGTTCAATTTAGTATTCATCTGTTTTCCATGCAGTAACTCTGCAGGTGATCTTTGCGTTGTGGCACGTCGTGTGGCCCTGTAAGCTTGCAAGAAATCAGTAGTGAAGGTTACCCACGAGCGCCCTTCCAGTTTAGCTGTTTGCAAACTCTCTTTCAAACTTCTGTTAAACCTTTTGATTTTCTCATTGGCTTGAGGGCAATACAGGGATGATCTTCTATGTAAAATGTTTCTCTCTGCTAGAAAAGTTTCAAATTCCATGGAAATAAATTGACTACCATTATCTGAAACCAGTTTTTTGGGGTTACCTTCCCTGCTAAAAACTGTAGAGAGGAACTTAATTACTGTAGCAGAAGAAACTTGCGATGTAAACGCTACCTCAGGCCATTTACTGAAATAGTCTATTAAAGTGATGGCATAATGACAGTCAATGAGAGAAGTTTCAAAGGGTCATACGATGTCAATCGCAACTTTTCCCCATGCAGAATCAGGAAGAGGAACAGGCTGCAATGGTGGGGTACATGTCACTGCTGTCTTATCATGCATTTGACAAGTGACAGAGGATTTTATGATTGCTTCAGTTTGGGAGTCCATCCCTGGCCACCAATACAGATCTCGTAGTCGGTGTTTCATTCTTGATGAGTATCGTGTGCCAGGTGTATGAGTTTTGGCTGTAATTCTTGTGGCACAAGTAGCCAGTGTGTACCTCGTAGCACACAGCCATTAAGCAAAGAAAGTTCATCCCGAATTCTAAGATAAGGCAGCAAAACTGGGTCAAGGCTTTTAGGGTTACTGGGCCATTTCTTTGTCAGAAATTCCTGTAGCTTTTGTTGAATTGGACATGCTGAACAAGCAGCTTGGAATTGCTCTCTTGTAACTGCAGTAAGAGTGCTTGTAATAAGCGCAACTGCTTCATCCTCATCCTCCGGTGGACCATCTGCTAAAGACAAAGGCAGGCAAGAAAGGCAATAAGCTCCCACATTTTGGTTTCCAGGCTTATATTCCAGTTCATAATTGAAAGAGAGTAGTCTTGCCGACCCTGCTCTTCCCAGTCCTTTTGTGGTTAGCAATGTTGTCAAAGGGCTGTGGTCTGTGCACAACTTGAACGTGCGGCCCCACAAGTAAGTTCTCCATTTTTCACTAGCCCAGACACAGGCAAGTGCTTCTTTTTCAACTGTAGAATATTTTCTCTCAGTATCACTCAGTGTCCTTGAAGCAAATGCAACAGTCCTCTGTGTTGTCCTCTTGAAGTTGTGTGAGGACAGCCCCAAGTCCATAATCAGAAGCATCAGTAGTCACAATTGTGGGCAACGCAGGACTGAATAGTGCAAGTACTGGACTATGTACAATCAAGTTGTCCACACCAAGGTTGAACTTCTCCGTAGTAATTCTTGTAAGGGTTCAATGACAGAAGCATAATTGGGAATGAATTTTGCATACCAGGAGGTTGCACCCAAGAAGGAACGTAAGGTTTGCAAATCAGTTGGAGGAGGAGCATTTGAAATTGCTAGGATATGATCTGGATCAGGTTTTAGTCCAGCCGGTGAAATTGTATGCCCCAGAAAGGAGAGTTCTGTTTGTCTAAATTTGCATTTAGACATATTGAGCTTGAGGCCTGCTGTGCTGATGCAGTTTAGTACAGATTGCAGATTATTGTCCTGCTCTTCAGAAGTATTGCCAAACACGATAATATCATCCACATAGCACTGAACTCCATGTTGATTCTTCAGAATCAATTACATCATTTTTGGAAGGCCCTTGGGGCAGATGCAAGACCGTATGGAACCTGTTTAAAACGAAATAGTCCCTCATGTTTAATAAATGCTGTGAGGTCTCTGCTATCTTCATGCAACATAACCTGGTGGTACGCGCTCTGCAAATCAAAAGCAGAAAACATCTTTTGGAGTTCTGCAATTCTCCATGGAGTTCTGCAAATACTTCTTCAAGGTGAGGTATTCAATGTCAATCACAATAGCTTTATTTGGCTCCCTGAAGTCCACACAAAGGCGAATGCCTCCATCCTTCTTCTGTGTCACTACTATCGGTGAAATCCATTCCGAGGAGTCAATCTCTTCAATAATGTCTTTCTGAACAAGATTTTTAAGTTCCTCTGAAACGGCTTCCCTGACTGAAAATGGTAAGCACCGTACCTTCTGTCGTACAGGCATCATACTCTGTCGCATTTTAACTTTATGCACAAACCCATAAGCACAGCCAAGTTTCTCCCCAACCTGGTCTTGGGGCCCAGCTGAAACTGGTGTGTGTACTGCAAGAGTGCTTTGCTGAGAAAGATCCATTAACTACCCTGAGGTTTAAAGCAGCCAATAAATCTCTGCCAAGGATAGGAGTGCCTTTGTGGACAATGTAGAGCTCTGAATTTCCACAGCAATCACCAAAAGTCACGGTTGTGACCAGCAGCCATGCACTGGAATTTGATTTTTCAAATAGCACACCAAGTGAAGTTTGGGTTCAGTAAGAGGCACATCTTTAAAGTAATGCAAATAGATGGAATCAGGTAGCATAAATACTGCTGAACCAGTGTCCAGCATAGCTGAATAGGATGTGATTTGCCTGAAGGTGCGACAGAAACATTTACAGTGCACCTTATTTGTTCTGGAATATGTGCAATAGTGATTTTGTCCACACTCAGCACAGTAACATCTGGTATTGTAACTACATGCACCTGATGATTGGACTGGCTACTGTGGCAGACCTTAGCAAAATGGTCACCCCCGCGCAGAGTGTCGAATTTTAGCAGGAATGACAGTTCAGAGGATTCCCTTTCAAGTGCAGATTTGGGGGGCTGAACAAAGACTCCAACTACCTTACCCATTACAAAGATAGCTTCCCCAATTATCACCTCTAATACCATTAGCTCACAGACATTTACCTTCCTTCCCCCCCCCCCCACATCCCCCTTCTGTTCTGAAATGTGATTTGTCCTTTTCATATGTGTTCATTGTTTTAATTGTATCCTTTGATATATATGGTTGTGACTATTTTCTTCCACTATTTGATCTGAGGAAGTGGGTCTGGCCCACGAAAGCTCATCACCTAATAAACCATCTTGTTAGTCTTTAAAGTGCTGCATAGTCCTGTATTTTGTTTCAGCTACACCAGACTAACACGGCTACATCTCTATCACTATTCAATCATGTGTGTTATCCCACCAAGTCTCTGCGATACCGACTGTATCATAGTTGTGTTTATTTACTGGCACTTCAAGTTCTTCCTGCCTATTCCCCTGTTCCTTGCATTTGTACACAGGCATCTAAGATACAGATTTGATTTTGTCCCCCGTTCTGCCCTTGTGCCTCCTTTATCTCTGCTATTGCAGCCCATGCTCCCTCCCATTTCCGACCCATCTCCCAGATCTCCATGTTTTTCACTTACCTATGGGCTTTGGTCACCTGCCCCCATCAAAACTAGTTTAAAGCCCTTCTCACTAGGCTAGCTAGTCTGTGCCCAAATACTCTCTTCCCCGGCCTCCAAAGGTGAACCCGTCCCTGCTTAGCAGTCCTTCTTCTTGGAACAGCATCCTGTGGTCAAGGAAGCCAAAGTCCTCCTGGCAACACCATCTTCACCCCTCCAGATGCACCTGCCTCTGCCTGGGCCCCGACCTTTGACAGGAAGGAATGAAGAGAACACCACCGGCTCTCCAAACTCCTCCACCCGGGCTCCCAGAGCCCTGTAGTCACTCTTGGTCCACTCAGGGTCACACCTTGCAGGATCATTAGTGCCCACATGGAGGAGTAGCATGGGGTAGTGTTGCAAGAGGTTGTGGATTGCAACTGCTTGAAACACTAAGGAGAGGGGATCACCACACAGCAGTGTAAAGGGTTTGTTTATTCAGTTAAAAGTGGGGAGGGCGGGGAATCTCACTCACACACTCAACCTCACTGGCAGTCCCAGGCAGGATGATAAGGCGAGCAGAAGGCAGTTCATGTTGTTTGATCTTCCCAAGTTGGCTCCCAAGCAGGTCCACTGGCCAGGCGATCCGAGCGCAGGGCGTTCTGGGAGGCTCCGCTTGATGGTCAACCCACTGTGTGTCTGTCCCTCTCTCCTTTTAGGATCAGCCACATGCAGCTTCTGTGTCTCTAGGCCTCAAAGCCCCTCCTATCGTATGAACAGCAACCTTCTCACCAGCACTTCAAGACAACTTTAGGGTCATCAGCTCCTAGAGTCCCAGGCTGTAAGGCCGGAAGGCACAGCCCTGCTCCCCGAGTTTCACCTCCTGCACAACACAGGCCCTAGAAATTTCCCACAAGAATCCCTGTGTCACTGCCGGCCCCATGTGTCTTCAGCTTTGGCTGGGTTCTATGGACGAGCTCTGGCTCTTACAGGAGCGGATGGGTTCAGGAGACCGCTCTTATGTGTGACTCCTGGGCAGAATATTTCCCTGCCTTTCCGGAAGGACAAAAAAACCCCACTGGCTCCTTCTTTTTCTTCCAGGCTGCGTTGCCTCTTGCGAAGACTCACCTCAAGGGAGCACAGACACAGCCAGGTGCTCAGGGTGGTGGTCCAACCAGCAGCAGCCGAGGCATGCTCCGGCCTCAGCCAGGAGGAGCAGGCCTTGCCAGAGGAGCCCAAGAAAACCAGAGGCTCCTGGAAGCTCCTATCTGGCCTGAAAAAACTCTGTGTCTGTGGCCAGTGTGGCAGCTCCCTGGCAGAGGCTGAGGAGGAGACAACAGCTTCCTCGCCCACAAGATGGACACACTTCTCCCTGAAGAAGACCAGGAAGACGAAGAACTCAGTGGAGGACCAGGAAGAGCGAGAGGAGGAGAAGCTGCAGGAGAGCCCAGACAACAGCCAGGAAGATCTCACAGGTGAGTCTACAACCCGCCCGGTGACTGGGGAGCATGTGAGGGACACTCCCACCAGTCACTCTACAAGCCTGGAGCGTTAGGGCTTCTCATGGGACAGCCATGGGCTCCTCAGACGCTGGAATCCAGCGAGTGCCTGATGCTCTGGCAGAGAGGGGCTGGCCCCCTTGCACACCCTCCCTCCCAGCTGTCTCCTGCACCCTCTCGCCTGGTCAGACCTCACCCAAACTCCCAGCCCGCTCCAGCATTCTACCTCCCACGCACGCCCGCCTGCACCACTGTCCTCATCCCATGCCCTGGCAGCCACCTCCCACTCCCTGAACCCCTCATTTTGGCCTCACCCAAAGCCTAGGGAGCACAAAATCTACTATCCCCGGTCAAAAGAGTTAATCTGCCCCATGGGAAGCCTTGACTCTTGCTCCTCTCTTCTCTCCCCTGCTCCCCTTGGGGCTGGAGCGGCAGAGGAGTGAAGTGTTGCTGTGGTGGCCACAGCAGTGGGGGATGTTTTATTGCTTTTGTTGTTTGGAGGTTTTTTCCCTCTCACTTTTTTCTGGTCCCTGACTGATTTTTCTGGGGATCAATGGCCCCCAACCCAGAGAAGTTTCCCCACCCCTGCCATAAATAAAGAGAATATTGAAGCCACTTGTTTTGGACATAAATTAATATTTTAGTTATATAAATTGATGTTTGGTGAACTAACATGATAGAGTTAAAGCTCCTGATTTGGTTACTTATTTGATTTTCATTAATAAAGTCTCCTTTCTTACCGGTTATACACCCCCCAGCCCTCCCCCCATATTATAGCTCCAGTCGTTTAATATGAATAATTGAGTATTTAAGGTTTTTAGAGCGAAGCGAAGGTATTTTGTTCCCCTGGGGGGGTGGCTGGTGATCCAGGGAAAGTTGTGCGTTGAGGGGGATGGGTCCAGGGTGTGACGGCGTGTTGGGGGTTCCCCGTCTCCTGCACCCCGAGATGGCACAAACAGACTGCACCAGCCAGTGGAATAGAGGAAGTTTATTGCCTCTCCAGGATACAGCATAGCACAGATGTAGTCTGGTCACAGAACTGGGCTAGGATGCCTCAGGCCCCCTTGAGTTGGGGGGAGACTGGGCCCCTAAACTCCAGCTCCTCTCCCTAGGCTGTCTCCTCCATGCTCTCCCACAGTAACAACTAAATTCCCTTGCAGCCCTGCCCCCCAGTCCAGGGCAGCATTCACCTTCCTTTGTTCCTCTCCATGGGGGGTGTCTGGCCACTGGTTCGACAAGTTTGTCCTTATCTCTGCCTAGCGAGATTTTCCCTGCTGGGTCTTGCTCCAGACAGCAGGGGTCACCACAGCCCAGCAAGTACCCCCACTACGTCACACAGGGTCAAAACCTTTGAGAACCAATTGCCCTGTGGGGAGTGCGGGACACCTGGTAAAATCGCTCAAATTCAAGCGAGTTCAAGGAAATTAATAAAAATGATGCGGGTTCTTCCCCCTCCCCCCACCCCGTGTGCTGTAAAAACTGCCAGGCCCAGCGGGAGAAAGGGGGTCATGGGGGCCTGGCTAAGGGGTTCCCCTCAGGTACAGGCGTAATCAGGGTTGACCAGTGAGGGTGACACGGGGGCCACCAGCCACGTGACCTTCCCCCAGCCTGTAAAAGGGACAGAACCGCCCTCTGCCCCAGGCCCCACCTCCTCCGTGACCTTGCCCTGCCCTTGCCCCACCGCTTTCTCCATCCGATGGGGCCTGGGGAACTAGTGGGGCAGGGTCCGGGGCTGGCAGCAGGGCCATGGCCCCCCACACTCACTGGCAGCGGCATCCCCAGCTCGGGCCCTTGGCCTCCCTGCCCAGGGTGCTTGGGGGACATGTGCTTCTCTTGCCACCCCATGCGGCACTTGTCAGGGGCTGCAGGTTGGATCGTGAGGGGCTCAGAGAGCAGAAAAGGGATTTGCGCCCGCTCAGGGACGCGACTTCCAGGGAACCTTGCATGGGAGCTGAGGGGCAGCTCCAACCCCTGCACCAGCAGCAGCTGCTGGAGAGGAGGGAACAGCCAGGCTGCCTGCACCAGGGCACCAGACAGAGGAGAAGCCGCCCTGCCCTGCCCGGCTCTGGCTTCCCGGCTCCAAACTGCCAGGGGCAGGGAGAGAGGAGGGTGGGTCTGTCCCTGCGACTGCCCTGCACTTCCACTGACGTTCGGGGGCACCATCCCCAGGTCTGCCCAGGGGCTCAGGCGGCTTCTGCTGCACGGTGAGCACTGGGGATTCGGGATCCAGCCCTGCCAATCCCAGCTCCCGTTTGGCTTCAGCCCCTCAACCTCTGCTTTGAGCCCCGAGGGGTTCCCAGGCCTTGGGACTTCAGCCCGTGCTGGGGATCGAGGCTTCAGCCTGGGGGTGCTGGGTATTGAGTGTGGACACCAGCAACTGAGCTTAAATAATGAACAAAACCATTACAAAGGAGCCAGAGGGTCACCCCATCCCACAGTCTCCGCAGCTCACAGCTGGGAACTGGGCTGGGCTGGGCCATCACTTCCTGGGGGCTCACAGGCGAAATGAGGCCTGTTCCCGTCACTGCCAGGAAGGGGGCGAGACCGGGGAGAGCAGAACACGCCATGGGAGAGATGCTGCCCCTAGGTTAGAGGAAGCCCAGTGGGGAGAGCACCCAGCTCAGAGTCATGAGAGCGGCGCTCTCTGCTCGGCCCTGCAAGCACCTTCTGTGTGACCCTGGGCAAGTCACGTCAGGGCTCTGGGCCCAGTTCCCTTCCCTGTCGCCCAGGGGTACCACATTCAAACCAGTGTTTCCTTCTGCTTCAGGGATGCAGACGGAGCTCTCCGAGACGACGAGGAACCAGGCAGACCAGAGCGAAGAGGAGGAACCAGCCCCCCAGCCCATCCCATTAGAAAGGAGCAGCTCCCACACGACTATGGTAAAAACTTAAAAAACAACAGAGTCCGGTAGCAGGTTACAGACTCACAAACCATGTAGATGGGATCATGGGCTTTCGGGGCACAGCCCACTTGTTCAGATGACCAGCGTGTGGGAAGTCCAGAGCCAAGAACAAATAAGGGACGGAGCGGAGGAAAAAAATTGAGGGTTAGGGGGGAAGAGGACATTGGGTAGATAAGTCTCAAAGGGATAGCCGAGCCAGTCTGTAGCAGGAAACACTTACAAATGAGGCTTGTGGCTGAGCCAGTGGAAAGCGTCCCCTGCGGGGCGTGTGACTATCTCCCCAGCCGGTGTCTCAGAGGAGAATGACCTGCCCCCCTCCGGCCCAGGGACCGAAAGGAAACACTCACCCTTGTGACCAGCTCCCCTGAATAAAGCCTTGTAACACGGGGGATTTCTGGGAGCACCACACGGAGGGGCCAGTCAGGGCACTTTGCTCAGAGACAGGGCTACTGAGAGCCCAGAACGGGGGGTTCTCCACTGCAAGGATCCAAACCAGCCCCAAACGGCACTTCTGTTCCCCACCCTGGCTAGCAAGAAGCCCTGCAAGCAACCCCCTTAGACACTCCTGCCCTCTGGGCCAGCAACCGCACCGCCCCTTCTACAGCGTCGTATCTGCCAGGGCTCGTACTGCCAGCGTTCAGTGTCGTCTGGTCAGGGTTGTCCCGGGGCGCTCCTGACAGGTCCCCTTCTCCGTTGGTGATGACAAACTTTCGGCTGCGTGTGTGGGTGCCTGTGCTCCCGTCATCTAGACGTGAGTTCCCAAACTGCGGGGGCATGCCCTCCTAGGGGGGGTGAAGAAATTCCAGGGGGGGTACAAGGCGACCCAGCCCCCCATCAACCTCTGCCCCCATAAGTTTTTCTGCTATTGGGGGGACGCATGAGGGTTTCTCAAAAATCAAAAAGAGGGCGTGATGCTGAAAAGTTTGGGAACCACTGATCTAGAGCGGTAGACCCCGTGCACTTGGGTCAACACAGGAGATCTCCACAAGCCCCCAGAAACGACAGATGCAGGCAAGGTTTGCAATCAGACCAGCAGGTTTATTGTCAAATGCGACGCCCTCACAGTTAGTAGCCCTCACGTCACTTCTTTATGTACCAGGCTGCCACCCTTAAAGGTATTAGGTTGACACCTCCAGACGAACCTACTAGACACAACCAATTATCTTGTACCTGGTGGGGAGGCGGCGCCACACGCTGCCGGGTGGGGAAGGCAGAGGGGGTTTCCGGGTGGGCCCCGCTCTCAGTCCTTTCCACGCAGACATCGTGGGTTCTAGAGCCGCTGGACCCATCTGCTCAGGCCCGGGTGGGGGATGGAACATGGGGCATGTTCTCCAGTGTCCCCTCTGCTCACTTCACAAGCGCTGGAATGGGCTCTGCAGGGCTCTGCGGGTTTCTCAGCCAAAGCTCCCCTGGGTGCAGCAGCCGTGAGCTCTAGGGGCCTGTGATACCTAGGATCCAACAACATTCCTGGCTCGTGGACCCGGCTCCACTAAAGTTTGAGGCTGGAGCTCTCTCCTGCCCCTTCCCCACTGCCTCCGGGTGTTTTACTCATAGACTCATAGACTTTAAGGTCAGAAGGGACCATTATGATCATCTAGTCTGACCCTCTGCACAGTGCAGGCCACTGAATCTCACCCACCCCTCCCAGAATAATCCTCTCACCTATATCTCAGATATTGAAGCCTTCAAATACTTTGAAGGCCCCAAGATGCAGAGAATCCTCCAGCTGTGATCTGTGCCCCATGCTACAGAGGAAGGCGAAAAACCTCCAGGGCCTCTGCCAATCTATCCTGGAGGAAAATTCCTTCCCGACCCCAAATATGGCGACCAGCTAAACCCTGAGCATGTGGGCAAGACTCACCAGCCAGACACCCAGAAAGTTCTCTATAGTAACTCCTAAAAGAGCCCAGGTTCCCCTCCTGTCACCAGGGGCAAGGGGGCTAAAGGACCTTCCCACCCACCCTCATTCTGTGTGCGGCGGCAGCACGTCCCTGAGGCGCCTGGGTGGGAGGGGTGTCTCCTCAGGCTGCCACCACCTGAGCACCCCTGGGGCCAATGGGAGGTGCGGGGGCGACCCCAGTGGGCAGCAGCTCACGGAAACCCTCTGGCCTAAGAGCTGCTGCTGGAGGGGGGGGTGGGTCACTGGGACGGACTGGGCCGGGTCTGGTCACCACGGAGAGCGTCGGCTGAGGGCGAATTGCTCAGAACAAGAGCAAATTAGTCGAAACAATAGTTAAGAATAAAATTGTGAGGCATGTAGAAGAACATAATTTGTTGGACAAATGTCAACGTGGCTTTCTGTAAAGGGAAATCCTGTCTTACTAATCTATCAGAGTTCTTTGAAGGGGTTAACAAAAATGCAGACAAGGGGGATCCAGTAGATATAGTTTACTTAGATTTTCAGAAAGCCTTTGACAAGGTCCCTCACCAAAGGCTCTTGTGTAAATTACAAGGCCATGGGATAAGAGGGAAGCTCCTTTCTTGGATTGAGAACTGGTTAAAAGACAGGAAACAAAGGGTAGGAATAAATGGTAAATTTTCAGAATGGAGAAGGGTAACTAGTGGTGTCCCCCAAGGGTCAATCCTGGGACCAATCCCTTTCAACTTATTCATAAATGATCTGAAGAAAGGGGTAAGCAGTGAGGTGGTAAAGTTTGTGGATGATACAAAAATAACCCCAACTATAGGTACAGTATGATGGGGGCTAATTTGGCTATGACAAATCAGGAAAGAGATCTTGGAGTTATCGTGGACAGTTCTCTGAAAACTTCCACACAGTGTGCAGGTGCGGTCAAAAAGGCAAATAGGATGCTAGGAATTATTAAGAAAGGGATAGAAAATAAGACACAGAATATCTTACTGCCCCTGTATAAAACTATGGCTCGCCCACATCTTGAATACTGTGTACAGATGTGGTCTCCTCACCTCAAAAAAAATATTTTGGCCTTGGAAAGGGTTCAGAAAAGGGCAACTAAAATGATTAGGGGTTTGGAACAGGTCCCATATGAGGAGAGGTTAAAGCAACTGGGACTTTTCAGTTTGGAAAAGAGGAGACTGAGGGAGGATATGATAGCGGTCTATAAAATCATGAGTGGTGTGGAGAGGGCCGATAAAGAAATGTTATTTATTAGTTCCCATAATACAAGAACTAGAGGACAGCAAATGAAATTAATGGGTAGCAGGTTTAAAACTAATAAAAGAAAGTTCTTCACACAGCATGTAGTAAACCTGTGGAACTCCTTGCCAGAGGAGGCTGTGAAGGCTAGGACTATAACAGAGTTTAAAGAGAAGCTAGATAATTTCATGGAGGTTAGGTCCATAAAAGGCTATTAGCCAGGGGATAGAATAGGTGTCCCTGGCCTCTATTTGTTAGAGGCTGGAGAAGGATGGCATGAGACAAATCGGTCCACCCTCTCTGGGGCACCTGGTGCTGGCCACTGTTGGCAGACAGGATGCTGGGCTAGATGGACCTTTGGTCTGAACCAGTACGGCCGTTCTTATGTTCTTAAAGGTTCTTATGTTCTTTACAGCCCCAGACCGGAGACCTTCCCAAACAGGTCACAAACTGGTCACACCGTGCAAAACCCCTCAGACACCCCATCTCCCCCTGTGTCCCAATGAGCACCGGGCCTAACACACAGGTGAGGGGTTACAGTATCCAATCCCACCTACCCTGAATGGGTCTTCCTTTCTCAAGGAACCAGCCACAAATCCCCAGTCAATTTACACCTTGGATCTACCCACAAGATCGCACTGGGCCAATCCTTTAGAATCTAAAGCACGAGAGTAAGGCTGTGAAGGAGAATACATGACATGCACTGAATCACCAAGTTCTCGACGCAGGCTCTTAGCAGAGATGTTACAAACTGCTATCTTAAAAGTCTCTGGAGTACATCCTATGTCAGGATGGGCCAACGATTTTCCCGGCGCGCTGTTCCTCGCAAGGCTGCATCTGGAATTAGTAGCAGAATTGAAGGCAAGATGGAGTCTGCCTCATAGCACTTTATATCCATTCCTGGTCTCTTCCAAGCTGGAGCAGGTCACATGGCCCAGTGACCTATCCCTGTGTCCCATGTCAGCAGTCATGATATTGGCTGGTTTGCAGACACATTCCTCAGGTGTGTATTAGCCTCTCAGAGGGTATGTCTACACTACAAAGTTAGTTCGAACTAACGGAGTGCTTAGTTCGAACTAGGTAATCCTCATTCCACGAGGATTAAGCCTAGTTCGAATTTACTAGTTCGAATTAAGGGCTGTGTAGCCCCTTAATTCGAACTAGTGGGAGGCTAGCCCTCCCCAGCTTTCCCTGGTGGCCAGTATGGCCAACACCAGGGAAACTCTATGCCCCCCTCCCGGCCCCAGACCCCTTAAAGGGGCACGGGCTGGCTACGGTGCCCGTGCCAGGTGCAAGCCTGCCAGCACCCAGCCAGCAGACCCTGCTCCTGGCACAGATCGAGCCACCCACTCGATGCCCCCCAGCCCTCCCCCTCTTCCTGGGACCAGGCTGGCGGCTCCCGGGAGCTTGCCCGGGACCGCAAGAGGTGGGCACCCGCCTGGGCTAGTGCGGACATCGTGGACGTCGTTCATGATCTCCACACTAGGCACAGGAAAGTGGCCTTCTTGGGCAGGAGAGCTGCCAACCTGGCCACCCAGGAGCAGGTGTGCAAGAGAATCAAAGGGGTCCAGTGAGACCCCCGACCCTGAGCCCTGAGCTTACAATGGCCGTCCTGGGTCAGACCAAAGGTCCATCTAGCCCAGTAGCCTGTCTGCCGACAGCGGCCAACCCTAGGGACCTTGGAGGGGATGGACCGAAGACAGTGACCAAGCCATTTGTCTCGTGCCATCCCACTCCAGCCTTCCACAAACCTTGGGCAGGGACACCACTCCTACCCCCTGGCTAATAGCACTCAATGGACCCAACCTTCATGACTTGATCTCACTTCCCTTTAAACTCTGTTCCAGTTGTAGCCTTCACAGCCTCCTGCAGCAAGGAGTTCCACAGGTTGACTCTTTGCTTTGTGAAGAACAACTTTCTCTTACTAGTTTGAAGCCTGCTACCCATTCCTTTCCTTTGGTGTCCTCTAGTCCTTCTTTATGGGAACTAATGAAGAACTTTTCTGTATGCACCCTCTCCACCCAACTCCTGCTTTTAGAGACCTCTATCCTGTCCCCGCTCCGTCTCCTCTTTTCTAAGCTGAAAAGTCCCAGTCTCTTTAGCGTCTCTTCATATGGAACCTGTTCCCAACCCCTGATCATTTTAGTTGCCCTCCCCTCTCCCACCCCCTTTTCCCAGTCTCCTCCAGTTTTGTTCAATAAAGACAGATTCCATTTTGTCCTTTATTTTGTACATCAAGAAGAGGGGCTAGGGAAAGGTAAGTGGAAGGAGGTGAGGGAGGAATGGGGTACGAGCCCCCGATGGGGAGGACTGGGCTGGCTCTGCGGGCTTCTGGGGGTGGAAGCTCTCCTGCAGCCCCCCGATTGCCCCCTCTCCCCAGATGGCAGCCTGTGGCAAGTGCAGCCGGTCTGACGGCCGAGTGCTGTGATGTGCCCAGTTTGGGTACTCCGGGCAGTCCAAGCCAGGACTGCTTTGCAAGGGGGGCACCCCTGAGAACTGTCTGTCCGGAGTGGAGGTCGGGTCCCTTTAAGCACAGCCCTCGGCTAGCCTGAGACAGCATTTCCATGCTCTAAGTCCTCCTCTCATGCCCTGCCCGCACTGTCTACACTACAACGCTAATTCGAACTAGGTTTTTAGTCTGGATTCGTTAGTTCGAATTAACGTAGTAGTGTAGACGTACCCAGAGAGCCTTATCCCTGGGACTTGCTAATTAGCATAGTCACTGACTGACCATTTCTGGCCCACTGTTCTTTCTCAGAGAATCTTCCAGCATCAACACAGGTTACATATTTATAAATCCACTTACAGATATCACACAAGTAGATGAATAACACACACACAATCAGTAGAGCACAAGCTTTCATTTGACATCTCACATGGCCTCCTTGGTACAGACTTTGGGACAACCTCTCCCCCCCACTCTTGGGTGCAACAGTGACCTGTCTGATCCCCTTAAAATCCAGTAACGTGACACCCCCAACACAAAACTGATGCAGGAAGTGATGCCAGTAACATCAGTGAGGGCATCACATGGGTCCCCCCCGCCTTAGACAAGGCATCTGCCACAGTATTCTCCTTCCCGTTTATGTGGACTATGTCCGTGTCGTACTGCTGAAGGACCAGACTCCAGTGGAGCAACCTGGAGTTGGTGCCATTGGCCTTCTGCAGGCAAGCCAGCGAGGCATGGCTGCTCAGCACAGTGAACCTCCTGTTGTCCAGATAGGGTTTGAGCTGCTTGACAGCCCACACGATGGCATAACTCTCCTTCTCAATTGTAGCATAATGCTTCTCTGGGGGGCACAGCTTTTTGCTGAGGAAGGTCACGAGGTGCCTTTTGTCACCTACCCCATCCTGCATCAGCACCGCCCCCAGCCCGATGTTGGATGTTGAAATCCGGGCTGGCCAGCACAGGTTCCTTGGCCAAGACATTCTTTATGCTTTGGAACCCCTGTTCACGGGCCTCCGACCACACCACCCGGTCCGGCCTCTCCTGCTTTGTGAGGTCTGTGATCGGAGCTATGACGTCTCTGACCCCTCTCACAAACCTCCTGTAGTAGCTGGCCAGGCTCACAAATGACTGGAGCTGCGTTTTCATTTGGGGGATAGGCCAGTTCTTAATGGCCTCCACCCTCAGGGGTTTAGGGCGCTCCAACTCACTGCCCACCCTGTGCCCTAGACAGTCACTTCGGCAGCCCCCATCCTGCATTTGGACACCTTGACATTCGGGTTGGCTTCCCCGAGCCGCCGCAGCACCACCCCTGTGTGACTGAGGTGATCCCGCCAGGAGTTACTAAAGATGGCCAGGTCATCAAAATAAGTGCTGGAATGGGCTCTGCAGGACCTCCGTGATCAGCCCCAGGAAGGTGGCCCTGGAATTCCGCATGCCAAAGGGCAGCACCTTGAACTCACACAGGCCCGACTCCACTATGAACGCAGATTTGTCCCATGCATCAGCATCTAGGAGACTCTGCCAGTACCCCTAGTCAGGACCAGAGAACTTATAAACACAGTCCCCTCCCCCCAGCGTGTCCAACAGATCCTCTATTCTGAGTGTGGGGAAGGGCTCAGGCTGCGTGACAGCATTCAGCTTCCTCTAGTCCATGCAGAGCCTCGTGGTCCTGTCCTTTTTAGGCACCATCACAATAGGGGATGCCCATGGCCAGCATGCTCTCCACAGCCTCCTGAATCTGCCTCTGCATCTCCCCCTTGGCCCCATAGGCTCTGCTAGGCGCTGGGCGAGGCAGGGCCTAGTGAGGATGGAATGCGATGTCCTGTCAGCGAGCCCTGGTCTCCTTCACCTTTCGCTCCCTCTCAGCATCTGCCTCCTTCACCTTTCGCTCCACTTCGGCATCCGCCTCCCTCGCCTTTCGACGCACGTCGGCAAGGGCCTTCCCATGTTCCAGCTCGATTCCTTCAATGCCTGCTGCTTTCTAATTTCATCTGCAACAGCATCCCTGGCACCGGGTGGGCACTGCTCCCTTCCCTGCTGGTCATTTCGTATTAGCAAAGACCTCAGTTCCAGCTTAAAAGCTTTCTCTCTGAATTCAGTGATTGTCTCCAATCACAAATCATCTAGAGCCTTTCGGTCAAGACTCTCATGTAGTTGCTGACTCATTGCAGCTGCTCTTTAACCAATCAAACTCTCTACACCCAAAAATCAAATTTAGAACCGCTTGAGGTTCTGATCCAAAGCTTAATTGACCAAGATCTGAGGATCCTGCTGACTATACCACTGTGACGGACCGGGCCAGGTCTGGGCACTGCTAAGGGTGTTGGCTCAGGGTGAATTGCTCAACACAAGGACGCTTTACAGCCCCAGACCAGAGACCTTCCCAAACAGGTCACAAACCAGTCAGACCGCGCGAAACCCCTCAGACACCACACTTCCCTCTGTGCCCCAATCAGCCCTGGGCCTAACACACAGGTGAGGGGATCTAGAATCCAATCCCACCTACCCCGAACGGGTCTTTCCGGTCCCAAAGAACCAGCCACAAATCCCCGGTCACTTAGGGGAGAAACCTGCCTAGGACAAGGGGCTCTATGGAGGGGGATGCAGGGAATGGAGGAAGTGGGGTGGCCCTTGGGGTCCCTGCCCCGCTGAGAGGCTCCCATCTCTCCTCAGGCAGAGGGGACCAGGGAAGGGCTGAGAGATGGGAGAACCCTCGGCACCGGGTGAGGCTGCTCCACAAAAGGTCTCAGGTGGCTCCTCTGTGCTCACTAGGCCTTGCCAGTCCCCAGGGAGCGAGTGTCCCAGGGCAGCTGCCCAGTGGAAATGCTCAGTCCCAACAGGCTCTGTCCCTGTTCATTGCAGACCCTCGGGGAGCCGCCTGCCTCAGCCCAGCCCACAGCCCTGCTGCTGGAAGCCTTGAAGGCTCTGACGGCCCCCGCCCTGGAGAGTTTTCAGGCGGCAGAGGAGGCGCCGAGAGCCACCGTGTCCCAGCACAGCGCCCGCGTGGAGCGAGTAAGAGACGCCCGGCGAGGGGCAGGGCATGTGGAGACAGGGGCTGGGAGAACTGGCTCTGAGGAAACCGGCCCTGGGGCACAGGGTCAGGGTGCGGGGCAGGTCGGCTCAGCCCCTTTCTAGGAGGCTCTGAGCATCAGTCGCTCCCCTGCTCAATTAAGCCCCATCGCCCGCCGGGGAGGCAGGAATTCGACCAGCGAGACACCCGGGAACTGGAGCCCAGAGCGGCTTGTTGACTTCCCAAGGCTGCGCTGGGGGCAGCGGCAGGGTCAGCAAATGACCCCAGGAGAAGGCCTTGTCCAGGGCCCCTAGAACCAACCTGCCTCGTGGGGCGTGCGGCCGCGTTGCTGCAGTTGGCTCTGCTGGGAATCCTCAGCCAGGCAGAGCCCTGGGCCCTTCGCCAGGCAGGTCTCTTGGGGAAAAGACTCGGGGGTCACGTTCCCGACAGGCCTCTCAACGGGGCCTTTTCTCCCTCGGCCCCACGGCGGTGACGCTCCCGCCCTTCCCCCAGCGCCGTCTGCCGGGGGGGCGGCCTGGCAGGAGGCCGCTCTCGATCAATCCCCCCTCAGCTGTGTGGCTCCCTCCAGATTGGATACGTCGTGGGAAAGATTTTCAGCTGGCTGCGCGACGTCGGGGATCCCAGAGCCAGAGGAGCCGCGCTGGGGACCATCGCCCTGCTGGCTCGCGCCCACCCCCGGGACGTGGTTCCCGCCTGTGTGGCCCACGCGCTGCCATGGGACAGGTAGGGAGAGGCTGTTACCACCTCAGTCCCTGATTTCCCTTCCCCCCTCCTGCCAGGGCAGAGCGCAGGAAGGGCCTGGCCGGAGACAGGGATGGATCCAGCTCCCTGCTGGGCACAGGGCTGCCCCGACCTCCTAAGAGAAGATGCCCAGGCCCAGCTCCCGAGGGGACGGCTGCTGAGGGAAGGGAATAAATGCAGAGCTTGTGGAAGGAACTCTCCTGCCTCAGCTTCCCTGCCCCCCAGGGTCTCTTTTGAGAGCCCCTTTCCCACCCCCTTCCCAGCCTCTCCCTGGGGAGGCAGGAGGGGGCCAAGCAGGGAGGCTCTGATTTTGGTTTCTGACCTTGCAGAGGTGCCAGGGAGCTGTGGAAGGCCGTGGGGGAAGAACCACAGCTCCCCCGGCAGGTGCTGCAGCAGCTGCTGGACGCGCTCCGGAAGAGCCACTGGGAGGAGAGGAGCCGCAGCGTGTCTCTGGCTGTAAGTGACACTGGAGCTGTCCCGCAGGGAACTCACCACTACAGGGAGGATGCTGCATCTGTGGGGGGGAAGGGGGCTTCAACCCCTCTTAGTGTCAGGCCACGGCCCCACTGCACACTGGGCACACAGCCGTGTCATGGGGAGAGCCCCCCTGCTCCCCTCCGGAGGGGGTGTCCGGCCTCTGAGGCCCCTCACTTCGTGGTCAACCCCGCATGCACCACGATGCTCCAACTCAGCACTGCAGCTCCCTTCACACAGGGCAGTGCGGCCTAGCAGCCGGAGGCAATAACTCCTAGTGGGATTGGTGCGGAGGGGTAGGGGACCCAGGGCGCCCTCTCCACTGGGTCCCAGGCCAGCGCCCTGTCAGCATTGGAGGGGGCACCACTAGCTCTCGGGGAATCAAGTAGAAACTCGCCGAGCACCTGGGGTTCAACTCCCCGCCTGAGCTGCTTCCTGCCAGCTCCTCTCTTGTTGTCTGCGCCGTCTCTTTCCTCCAAACTGGGGCATCTGCTGCGGTTCCCTGCTGACTGGCGATGGCGTCTGGGTGCCCCTGCGCTGCTCCTCAGGAGCCCCAGCAGCACCTCCGTCCCCGTCCGTCAGCCCTGACTGAGCTCGCCACCGGCCTTTCTAGCCACCTCCAGCTGGCGCCTGCCCAGCAGGCCTGTGGGGTAGGACTGTCTCAGCCAGGTAGCCAGGCTGCACCGCTGCAGCTCTAGTGCAGAGATGGGACACTCCGTGTCAGGGGCTGATCCCCACTCGGAGTGCAGAATTTGGAGCCCAAAAAGAAAAAGTTGTCTCTACAGGCTCTGCTTCCAGAACTCCCCAGGGTCAAAGATTTACTAACTGACAGAGACACAGACAGAGCTGCTGACCTTCCAGGACACAAGAAGCAAATATTGACCTAAAAAAAGTGATTTTTTTTACCAAAGAAAAGCTACACTGGATAACACAGACTTGGTTGCGCGCTGTGACAGAGCAAGTAAGGAAAACAAATGAAAACACAGAGAAAATCTCTAGGAACAGTTTTCAGAGGGGAAGCAGAGATTCACACAGAGCAATTCAAACCGAAACCAAAAATAAAGAAAAATACCCCAGTTTTTCTGAAATAAGAACAGTTGGAGGGTGTGTTTGTAAGAAGCTCGAGTGTGTGAGAACGACCGATGTGCTTCTCGTTATTTGCAATTCACTTTGCTCTGCCCTTTCTCACCTGCAACCACTTAAATCCCACGGCGTGTACTTAATAAACTCACTTTTATTTACTAGCAAGCGTTGTGTGAACAATTGTGACCTGGGGAGCAATCAGTGTGTCCATCCTCCTTTCACTGCTAAAGGGGGCTCACGGGAACAATTTATTTGGGGGTTGGGTTCCCAGAAGCTGTGCCTGAAACTGCACTCTCCTCAGACCCGCAGGGATTCAGTGTCTGTATTGCTCTTGGGTGGATGGGAGGGAGGGCTCCTGTGCCCTGGCTGGGCGAGACCAGGAGATCTGGCCCAGAGGAAGGGGTGGTGAGAAACCCCATAGAGCCAGGAGGAAGGTGTCAGTGGCTTTGCCAGCACTCTGGGAAGCACCCCAAGGAGTCCTCTGTCATAGAGGGATAAGGGATCTTTCGGAAAAGGCTTTATTTTCCACAAGATCAGCGTCTAGACTGGCGCTTTTTTCCGACAAAGCTCCGTGCGGAAAAAAAGCGGCAGCCATTTTTATGCTAATGAAACGGGGGAGAGTTAAATCCCCACTTCATTAGCAATTGCGATACGTCTAATTTACATCCTTTTATGAGAAAGGGATGTAGTCTAGACGTAGCCAAACTGTCTCCCTAACTGAGGACTACATGGTGGCAGAGGAGCCAGGGAAGCCAGACCCGAAGCCGGAGCATCCGAGAGAGTGACACAAGCAGCACGGCCGGGGTCCCTACAACTGGGTCACGAGGATCGGAACTGACCCGACAGAAGTTCCCATTGACCCAGGTCAAGTAGTTTGGGATCTTGGGGGGATTTCGTGGAAGAGCAAAGGAGCGATCCAACCTTCGGAAGGCCTGGGAGCAAGTGACAGGCACGAGCCAGACAGATGGTCAACCCCAGAGCCGGACCCAGGGATCCCGGTTTCAGATCAGCAAGGACCTTCCTCATGAGCATTAGCCCAGACGCACAAGCAGCCCAGTACGACGGGGGAGCGAAAACGAGGACCTGAAACCCGGGATGTGATGGAAAGCCAGTCGCCGGGAGCAACGTGGGGTCTGCACCGACACCGCTTCGACCTCCCGGCATCGCCCCGGCTCCCTGCTGCTTGTGGCGCTGGAGTTACGCAGGCGGCAGAGGGGCAGTGATGCCCCCCCGGTCACGTCTGGCAAACTGAAGGGCGGGGGTAGGCCATGAAGACAGAGAACGGGAAATAACGTCACCCGGACTCTTCCGCCCTTTCCAGGAGGTTCCCATCTGCCTCCATTCTAGGAACAGGAGACGGTTCAGGGGCCATCACATCTCCCTTCCCCCCAGAGGATCTCACCCTCCTTCCTCATAAGCCGCAAGGAAATGGAAAATGGAAGCAGGATGGCAGCCAAAGCCATGGGAGTGGATGGGCAGGTGGGGACAGCTCAGTGACATTTCTGTCTCCTGTCTCCAGGCAATGGACACGCTGTACGAGATCCTTTTCCTCTGGGGATACCGAGAAGCCATCCTGGAAATGTTTCCCCAGCTCCTCCTCGTCTGCGTCAGGCAGGTGCAGTACGTGCTGGACCTGTGCCTGCCAGGGACTTGGAGGGCCCAGAAGACATCCAGCCCGGAGGGATCCAGACGCCTCAGCCCCTTGAGGTAACGGCGGAAAGGAAGGGGAAGAACAGATTTGTTCTGCTCAGCCCCTGTGGGACCTGCCTGGCCCTCTGCTGTGCGTGTTCCTACAGCCCAGGGGCAGTTGTGGGCAGGTCTGTGTGGAGGGAGCGGTGCTGGGCGCCCATGTGCGTGTGAGCCATACTTGCTCCTCTGACTCCGACCACAGGCCAGGGGCCACGTTGGCATGTCCCCATGTGCTCCCGGCCGAGGGGTCAGGGCTTTTCTCCATGCCTGTTGAGCCCGCTGGGCCTCTGTCCCACAAGACCCCACCCCAGGACAGCGTGGCCAGAGCACACACAGAGTGCACAAGACCGGCGGGGGGGCCGTGTCACAGGCAGGCAGGACGAGGAGGGGCCCGTGACGCTGATTCCACGGGAACAACCAGGGAACCACCTGGCTAGACACTCGATGAGTCTGTGGCATGGCCAGGGCCCGTCGGGCAGGGCCGTGCCCTCACACGGTGCTGGGTCCATCCCGGGGGAGGCCGGCTGCTGCTGACCACGCCGGGTGTCCCAGGCCTTGTGCGGTTTGTGCTGCGTGGGGCTGGGGTCGAGTTCTGACACCCGGACTTTTTATTGCCTCTAGCACCTCCCTGGAGGCCGTGAAGACCCTTTTCTCCATGCCCAGATACTGGAAGGAATTTGCCAGTATCCAGTTGCAGCAGGGCTGGGACATGATGGCCTCCCGCCAGCGCTTCTCCCAAGGGGTGGGCTTGATCGCAAGGTAGAGTCTGGGCAATGGGAGCTCAGTGGGAGACCCTCCTCTGCCCCCGTCGGCCCTCTCAGCCCCACCATGGGAGAGCGACGCTCTCTCCCCTTGGTAACTCCGGGCATTTTCTCTGTCCTGTTCCAGAGAAGATGTTTCTCCAGCGCCCTGAGGCCGGGCCTCTCTCCTCGCCTTTGCCTGGGGTTTCATTTTCTTCTGCCACGGCTCGCTCCAGGACACGCTGCGATACCCAGAGATTCCCCTTTCCCTGGGCTGCATTAGGGGCTTGTGCATTAGTCGCCCCTCTGGGAATGGACCATCTCAAACACCAGCCGCTGGCTCCTTACCCCCAGAGATTTTGTGTGGCAGGAAGTGACCAGCTGGCAAAGATGCTGGCGCACGAACAGACCGAGAGGCAGATTTCTGCTCCTGCAGCTGATGTTGATTTTCTCTTTCCAGTTTCTCCGGAGTCCTTCCATCCTCACCACAGTCACCAGATCGGAGCTCCAGGAACAGCTGATGGAATGGACCAAAGATCCCAATCCGGAGATACGGAGGCTCTGTCTGCAGGGCCTGGGCAGTATCATCTTCCAGCCAGAGAAGGTGAGGGGCAGGGCTTGCCCAGGTGAGACGTTGCTGCACTGGGAGAAAACAGACACATCACTGTTGCAACCCCTGTTCTATGCCGTTACTGAGCAAGCCAGGTGTGAGGTGTCCCTGCTCCCTGGTGCGGGCAGAGCATGGTCGGTGGAGGCAGTAGGGGAGGGGAAGGAGACTCAGGGCATCACTCAGGGCAATGGGGGGAGAGTGTCGGCTGACAACAAGCCCAAGCTCGGCAAGGACAGACGAGTCGGGGGCGGGGTCAGAGCTCGGGGGCTGGGGCCTGGAGCGGCTCCAGGCAGGCGACAGGGCGACTCTGCCCAAGGGCCAGGGGTGCAAAGCACCTGCCAGAGCGGCAGGAGAACGACTTTCTCCCCCGCTGGGGGCTGGCCGATGGGGGGATGGTCCAGCCCCTGCCCAGGCTCTGTCCCAGGCCAGGCGTGAGCTGCCTTCTGCCTTCCTGCAGGGGCAGTTGTTACGGGCCCAGCTGCCAGGGACCATCGCCATGTTCTGCGCCAGGAACGCATGGACTGTCCTGGAGGCCCTGAAGGACGCGGCAGACGCCATCTACCTGCTCGCCGGGGAGGGGCTTGGCTCCATCTCCCAGGACATGGCAGTCAGCCTGCGCCCGCTCATTGACCACGTAAGGCCGGGACCCCGGAGAAGCACATTCCCCCTCCCCTGATGTCCTGGTATGACCCTGCCCAGCCCCTCCCCGCCCCCCAGGCCAGCCACACAGCACCCAAGGGGGCCTCTGCCAAGGGTGGGAAGTCTCCTACTCAGCCCCTCCCTGGCAGAGCCCTTCTGGGAAATGGGGGCTCCAAGCTCCCAGCCCTGCTGCAGCCTCCCCTCCCCCCCTCCTGTGCCCAGCCCCTCCCCGAGCCCCAAGGAGGCAGGTGGGAGCCTCAGGTCCCAGCGCCCCGGGAGGGGAGGCCAGAGCAGCCTCTGTCGCCAGGGACCTGGGCCTTCCCTCAGCCCCCTCAGGCCTTGCTGGGGAAGGAAGCAGGGAAGGGGCGATGGGAGGGGAGGGGAGGGATGGGGAAGAGGGACGGGGGGTGAGGGACCCGGGAAGTGCAGCAGGAATGAGGTGAGGATGGAGATTCCTCGTAACTTGCCCCTTTCCACCCTTCACCCCCCCCATGCTCAGTGGCTCCCCTGCCTGGCACTGCACAGGGGTGGGCTGGGTCTCTCTAGGCCGGGCGGACGGGGGAGAAGAACATGGAGAGATTGGCCCCTCTCTGGACTCCAGGCGGCTGGGGGGCTGGGTGCAGGAAGCTCTCCACACACATTGCACCATGGACCTCTGGGTCTCAGCCCTGGCCAGCGCACAGTGTCTGTGGGACTGCCTGGTGGTTGCGGCTTCCGCGGGCCAGGGCGGGTCCCGGTCAGGGTGCTGGAACCGTGTGCGATTTGCGGCCGTCAGGCCCCTGAGCCTGGGACACGGCCTGGCTCTCACGGGCTTCCCCGCCCCGCGTGTCCTTACCAGGAGAGGGGCAATGTCCGCTCAGCCGCCATCTCACTGCTGGGCACCATGCTGGGCGGGGTGAAGGGCCCGGACAGACCCCGCGTGCGGCAGGAACTCACCCGCTGCCTGCTCCCGCTGCTGCTCCACCTGGCAGACGAGGAGCAGAGAGTGATCCTGGTAAGTGCCCCCTCGGTATGTCCCGGAGAGCAAAGCGCCAGAGTCCCCCGGGCCCCACCCCTCTCCAGAGCCCCTGCCCAGCCAGGACCATTGGGGACGTGCAGGGAGGCCTGAGGGGGCCCCTTGGCTCTGACTCTCTGGCATCCCGGAGCCCCGGCGCTGCCGTCTCTGCGCAGAAGGGCCGAGCTGTGGAGATCCCGTCTGGCTCTCGCCAGCCAATGCTCAGCTCCCCCCCGAGCAGAGTCCCCTGCAGAACAAGGGGCAGGAGGCTCCCTAGGCAGGGAGAGCAGGAGCCCAAGGGGCAGGGAGGAGGGGACGCGCCCCAGACGCTCCCTCTCTCAGCGAGGCCCCTCTCGCTCTCCCCTCGTGCTGCAGAGCTGCAAAGCGACACTCTTCCGCTGCGCCGTGTTCCTCGGCTGGGCCCATCTCAAGAGTCTCTTCTGCAGCCTGGCCTGGGATGGCTCCTCGCGGCTCTTGCCCGGCGTCGGGAAGTGCCTGGTAGGTGAATTCTGTGGTCCCGGGGAGCGGTGACCGGGGAGCTCAGGGAGACCTTTCTACCCCCACCCCGAGTGCCCAGGGGGATTCTCCCCGCTCGTCACGCAGGGAGCAGAGGCAGCCCCCCCCAGAGGGGCTCGGCATTTCCTCAGTTGTTTTCCAATCCCACCCTTTCCACTGCCCCCATCTCCCAAACTTAGCGCTGCCCCTGCCTCCTGCCCGTGGGCTCCTGCCCCTCTGCCTGTGCCCAGCTTGGAAATGCTCTTCCCCAAGGGCCCGACTCCGGACATCTGGGCTCCTACTGGCTCTTGCCCTGGCTTCCCTCTGCGCTTCAGCGACCCTGGCCTGTCAGCTGTAGGTTGATCACTTTGTCTGGTCTGAGCATGTCTCCTGCTCTGCTCCTAGATGAAGAATTACAAGAGGAACTTCCCCAGGTTCCTGTTCCAGGCCTTAGAGTATCTGGAAAGCTCCCAGGCGTCCATCAGACATTCTGCAGCCCTCTTCATCGGTAAGCAAAGCAGCCCCCGGGAGCTGTTCCAGGGCTGTTAGAGTTAATAAAATCTGCACATGAACAAAAAGGGGTTTCAGGACAAGCATCAGCCAGCACCTCAGGTGCCTGCTGCAACTGCAGCTGTGAAACATGGATGGAACATAGACGAGTTAGTTGAATAAAATATCAGCGCTATTGTGTTTGGGTGTGTGATTTCGTTCCTCCCGTCCCTGGCGTGCTGCTGCTAGGTCTGCAGCTTGCCCAGGTAAGGAGTATCACGTGCTCTTTCCTAAATGACTAGAAGTCAAGTTGTCTAAAAGAATTGCACCCGGTGTGCCCTCTGGGACGGCGTGAAATGCTGCTCCGAGCTCTCAATGAACATTACGGGGGAGGGAGAGCTCAGTGCTTCGAGCATTGTCTTACTGAACCCAGGGTTATGAGTCAGTCTTTGAGGGGACCGTTTAGGAATCTGGGGCAAATCTGTCAGGGATGGTGCTTGGTCCTGCTGCAGGGCAGGGGGCCGGACCTGATCGCGTCTCAAGGTCCCTTTGAATTCCAAAGTTCTCTGTTTTACTGCTCAGATTTGCACTCTTGTTTGAAGAAATATGGGAACCATTAAAAAATTCAATGGCGATTAATCGCAGGCTTAACCGTGTGCACCTCCCCTTTGAGTTCAATCTCCTTCCCCAATCGGCCTTTCAGTGATTCCTGGGGTCGGATGCTTTCTCCATTGTGTTTTGCATCACACTGAAGGACTGTCTTGAATTTCCCAAGGGCTGTCTTATGGGAATGGCTGACTCTTTAGTAATTTGCAGGGATGACACTGAAACAGTGTGAGCTCCATTCTATTCCTTGTCTGTGTAGGAGAAACCATCCACCATTACTGTGACCTGTTGTCAAAAAGAGTGACTGCAGCTGGTGTCACCCGCCTGTGTGAAGGTAAGGAAATACCTCTGGGCGTTTGGGCATCTGTGGGCAGTATGAGGCCTGAACACAGATGTCACAGTGTCCCTCTGGGTCTGAGGACAGTGCTGAAGGGAGAAGAGTGGTCTTGCTGGTAGGACATAAGAATGGGAGTCGGGAGCTTTGAGCCACCAGGAGCAACTCTGTGCCTCACCTTCCCCATCCGTGAAATGGGGGTAAGAACAGAAAGGCTCTCAAGGACAGCTGGCCAGAACGGAAAAGGACCCTCACTATGACCAGGCATTAGTAGGAGGAGAAGGATTCTTACCCTGTGTCAGAAAAGTTTGCATTGTCTCCTCCCCAAGGACCTTCACCCAGAGATTGATTCTTAGCTCCTACGGTATCCTGCCAGGCCCCCTGGGAACTCCTTTCCCTGCCACCTCTGGAGCACTGAAGGTGGCACAAATGCACAAAGGGTTCAGTAGAAGTGAGGAGCCTAAACCCTTTCTGCGGATCAGCGCCTGAATGGCAGAGTCACGGTTGTTGTCGTGTTCCCGGGGCAAAGGCCATTGGGAAGCAGAGGTTTCCCAGGCATCAGTTACAGCAGCTCTGTGGGGTTTCCAACCTGTTTCCTCTTTGTTTCAGCTTTTCAGCAACAGCCTTTAAAATCGGACAGGGACACGTGGCTCATCCTGAACGAACATCGGCAATGGCTGCAGAAGCTTGCGAGCCGCGTGTTGGGTGCTTCTTACGACTTGGGAGCGGCACCGACACAGAAGGACTCTTCCTCCTGCCACGGTAGGTACCACAGACGGGAGCAGCTCTTTGGAGCGGGGAGGCAGGTTCCGTGGGGCGAGAGGGGCCGTGAGGGGCGACAGGAGCGACGCGGCGTCCTGGAGTCACCGGGGGCCGGAACTGAGGGAAATTGTTCCTACCACGGCCCTGCCCCAAACGACCCCCCCCCGCCTTTGGGCTCCATGCGCGATGGCCCAGCCCCCCAGCCACAGCTTCTCCATGGGATCCCCTCCGTCAGCAGCGCGCGGAGAGAGGGGGATTCTCCAGCACTCACTTCGGCCATCGCCAGCCCCAGGGGAGCAGCGGCCGGGGGAGGGGCTGGGCTCTCTCAGGGATGCCGGCTCTCAGGGAAATGGCAAAGGGGGAGGGAAGGGGAACCTGCCCTGGTCCAGATTCTCCCCCTTGACAATTGTGTCCTTCTCATCTGTGCTCCTGCCCTGTCTCCTCTGACAGACACCGGCTGAGCCCACCGCTCCCCGGCCTGGCCGGGAGAACAAGCAGCTGGGACACCACAAGGATCCGGAAGAGGCAGAGCTGCACGTGACGGGGAACCAGCCACGACCAGGACCAGGAGCCGTTCAACCCACAGGCCAGAGGACGCCAAGCCCCTCCCCGGCCCTGCGGCGCGTCCACAAGAACCGAGGATCCGCTCCTGGCCCAGAGACTTGCAGCTGTCGTGGACTTTTGCTTGTTCCACAACATTTGTCCTGCCTGACACCCCAGGACATGGCTTGTGAGTCACCATCAGACCCACCCATCTCCGGGCCCTTCCCACCGGCCTCTGCCCATCTGGGTGGGTCTCTCTCGTCATCCGTCTGCCTTCCCACAAAGACCAGCGTGGGACCATTCTCCTGGGGGGCACTGGGACTGCGCGTTCTGGGGTCCGCGATGGGGGAGGGGTTGGGGCTGCGCGTTCTGGGGTGCGCGGTGGGGAGGGGTTGGGGTTGCGCTTTCTGGGGTCCGCGGTGGGGGAGGGGTTGGGGTTGCGCGTTCTGGGGTCCGCGGTGGGGGAGGGGTTGGGGTTGCGCGTTCTGGGGTCCGCGGTGGGGGAGGGGTTGGGGCTGCCCAACATTCTGGGACTGGGGTGGGAAGCTGAGGCTGCCCGGCTGCTCTGGGGCTTGCGGGGATGCCAGGGCACCGGGCAGCCTGAGGGCTGGTGTGGGAGGGTAGAAATCTGGGGCTGGGCAGCTACCAGTGTGGGGAGGAGAGGGCAGGGCAGGGGCAGTAGCCTGGTGGGCTTGGGGGGGCGGCGCCTTAGGAAGAAGGGGAGGGGCTGAGGTTTGCCTTCCCTCGTCAGCCGTTCGCCCGCTGCCCATGCCTCCCACTGCTCTCTGCCAGTCGGGTAGAGGCCCTGGAGAGAGGCGACGTGCCCAGGCACAGAAGTGCCCCGGCCACAAGAGTCTCCTCTGACCCTCCAAGAAACCCCACAGAGCCCTCTGCCAACTGGGGCGGGTTTCACCCCTCCCCCATCTCAGAAGGCCACGTGGGGAATTCTTGGAGGGGTCTTGGACCCTCTTGTGGTTTTATCCCCGTGGATCTGCCTCGGGAATGGATTTCACCGATTGGTGACGGGTGCGGGACAGGGACCCATCTGGAAGTGGGTCAGGGGACCCCTCTGAGGACTCCTCTCCCGCCCTCCACCAGTCACTGTGGCCCCTGCCCATAGGGCCAGCGAGGGAGGGGACTGCACCACATGGGGGAAGTGCCGCGGTCTGGGGCCCTGCCCGCAAGAGGGTCCTGTGACCCCTCCAAGGAGTCTCTCCACCGTCCCCTCCCTACCAGTGAGGGTCACCCCCTCCTCCCCGCCTCAGGCCAGCTCAGAAGGGAAACGTGCACCAGTCAGAGCAGCCAGTGCCCGACAGCCTAGGCCAGAAGCCTCCATCTCTGGAGCTGAGCAGCCGGCCGGCACCATCGCCCTGGACGCCCCAGCGCAACAGTGCGAGGAAGAGCCCGTCTCGCTCCCTGGACGTCTTTCCAGAACTCAGCGCCTGGCCCTTCGGGCTGCCCCTCTGACTGGTGCACGTTTCCCTTCCGAGCTGGCGTGGGGGAGGGGGTGACCCTCACTGGTAGGGAGGGGACGGTGGAGAGACTCCTTGGAGGGGACACAGGACCCTCTTGCAGGCAGGGCCCCAGACCGTGGCACTTCCCCCATGTGGTGCAGTCCCCTCCCTCACTGGTCCTACGGGCAGGGGCCACAGTGACTGATGGAGGGGGGGAGAGGAGTCCTCAGAGGGGTCCCCTGACCCACTTCCCAATGGGACACTCTGCCCCCCGTCGGAGGGACAACTCCCAGCCTGGCTGCATTACACCAGTCACTGGGGACAGACCCGCAGTCACGGCGCGCTCCACTTAGACAGGGCTGACTCCCACGCACGACGCCGCAAAGGGGTTAGGGTGGGAGCCAGTTAGGATCCGGCCCATCGGTCAAACCCACTCTCGGGGCGGCGCTACGGGGCCACGTTCCCTCTCAGGTGCGGAATGACCTTTGTTAGGTGCGGCAGGGGGCACAGGGCAGGGGCAGCGGTACTTGTTCTGGCTGGGGGCAGCCTCGGGGGCGCGGCCGGGGATGGAGGATATGCGGCGCGGGGGAATTATCTGAACTCCTGGACTAATAAATGTATCTCTGCTGTAGACCCTGCGTTGCTGTGAATTCCTCTGTCGCGACAAAGATTGTGTTTGATGTTTGTTTGTCTTGTGGGGTTTGTCTTTTCGCTGCCTTGTGCTGTATTGTGTTAAACACAAATCCCGTGTTAGGCACAAACGGATTAATAGGCATTGCTGACTGTATCTGCAGAAGCTATTGTCTCAGCAGGGCAGAGGCCCAGCAATGCCAGGCACAGCAGCTCCTGCGTGACGTGGGGACGCTTCTGCCCCAGTGGGGGGGGAGGCAGCTCTCTGCCTGGGGACCCGCCCGGCCTGTCTCCTCAGGAACCTCTCAGCAGCTGTATCCTGCAACAAGCCGTGAGCAGCCGTGAGCGTGGGCAACGCAGCCTCTGGGCATAGGACAGGCAGCTCCCTCCTGCAGCCCCTGGCCAACTCCCTCCCGGCCTGAGCCACACAAGAACCCAGGTGTCCTGGGCCAGACAGCTGACCATGTGTGTGTGGGGGGTGACATCTCCCAGCTCATGATCCCCCAGCACTTCACAGACGTTCCTGAAGCCTCCCACCCTGGGCCGTGGGGACTGGAGAGCACCCAGCTCCCCCCAGGAACACCCAGTTCCCTTGCACTCTCCAGACCTCAGCTGGCCGCTGCCAGTCCCTCTCTCTAGCCCGTTTCTGGGCAGACTGCAGTCCCTCCTGGCCACTCCTCCCTGGCAAAGGGTGCGGACCTGCTACCTCTGCAACCCTGCCTTCAGGCCTTACGGCCTGGGGCTTCCCCGGCCCAAGCCCTCCCAGCCTGCCATGTCTGCTGTCGTACCTCGGTGTTTTGTACCTCGGTACCTTCGGTGGTCTGGACTGTCAGTGTCAGCGTCGTCTGGTCAGGGTCATCCTGGTGCGCTCCTGACAGGACCTCTACCCCGTCGGTGATAATAAACTCTCGGCTGCGTGCGTAACAGTCGGTACTCCCTTTATCTAGCGTGTTAGACCCCGTGCACTTGGGTCAACACAAGAGATCTCTGAGAGGCCCCGGAAACGACAGATGCAGGCAAGGTTTGAAATCAGTCGAGCAGGTTGAAGCTCTACCAGTTGGTAACAGAGATCAGTACAATGTGACACCACTGGGCACTATGGCCCGCGTTGACACGGTACCAACACCGGGCAGGCCTATTGTCATATAACAGATATTAACAGCACTTAGTCAAAGTTAAGTTACTGTGCACTCTGTAAGTTTAGGCAATGACACCTGCCGTTCAGGCGCCTAGTGCCCCCCCCCCCAGGTCGGCCGGAGAGCACCCTCTGCGGTGTCCTTTTATAGACAGGTACAAACAACTTACATCATTTCTTTACGTACCAGGTTACCACCCTCTGTTGCCTAGTTACCACCCCTCACTGTATGGAAGGGGGGCTCACTTACTATCCTTCATGCTGTCAGTTTTGACCCAGTCCTGAACCTAGGTCGGTCTGTGCATTAGTTTTTAGGGATTTTTTGTACCAAGACATTTCTTATTCAGATGTTCCATTACTCCCCTTTGGCTCTCAGTCTGTACCCAGTGCCTCCCTGTGTCCTTCCATGCTCGACCTAACTTACACAATCCCACAGTTATCAACAGAGCTTCTTTCTTGGCTCCTGTGTTACTGAACCAAAGTCTTGCTCACTAGATTGCAGGCCTGTTGCTGTTTCCGTGTTGCAGGCCTTAGGCCTGCTGACTCCGTATTACTGACCCTCAGCTTACTACATCTGCGTCTCACAGCCCCGCCCACCACGGCTGCCTCTCACAGATGCACAGACAGACCTTCCAGGACACAGGAATCAAATCCTCACCTTACAAGAAGTGATTTTTGGTACAAAACAGGAGAGAAACGTGATAAAGAGTACTTGTTTCCTTGATGTTACAGAGCAACTGAGGAAACCGAATTAAAACTGAAAAAACCCTCTGGCACAATGCTCATTTTTTTGGGAAGAATGGCTCTTGCGCAAGAGGGGAGGGGGGTTTCACATCTACACAGCTCCTTTTTGTGTAAAAGCCTCTCGTGCAAAAACTGTTGCTAATGAATTATGCAAATGAAGCATGGCGATAGTCTACTCTGCGCTTCATTTGCACAAGCTTTTGCGGAAAAAGGTTGCGGTATGGACGTAGCCGAAGAGAGCAGGCAGGGAACCTAAATCCAATTCACATTTCAACCCTCTGTCTTGATTGGTTCTCCTGGCCCGCTGGCTGACACCTTTGCTAGGTACCTGAATTTTCCCCACTCCATTTTCTTGAACATGGCTGCTGCTTTTTTTCAGCTCGGGGCTTTGCCGGAAAAAAGCGCCAGTCTAGACAGGGATCTTTTGGAAAATAAAGCCTTTTCCGAAAGGTCCCTTATTCCTCTTAAAATCAGGACACAGCCCTGCTGCTGCTGCTATTTCCTCTTTCTTCGGCTGCTGCTTCTTCAGCTTCTCCTATTCCTGCCTCTGCTTCTGCTGTTCCTGCTGCTCTTTTCTTCTTCTGCTGCTGCTGCCTCTTTTCTTCTCTGTTTCTTCTACTGCTTCTGCAGTTGCTGCTGCTTTTCTGGCTGCTGCTGCTCCTTCTTTTTCTGTGGATACTTCTGCTGTTGCTGCTATTGTGCTACTTTTTCTTCTCCATCTGGTGTTTGTTTCCTGTTGCTACTCTTTCTGCTGCTGCTACTTCTTTTTCTGTTCCTTCTTCTGCTGCTCCTTCTGCTGCTGCTGTTGCTTCTTCTGCAGTGCTGCTGTTTCTGCTGCTTCATCTGCTTCTATGGTTCCTTCTGTGAGTAAGCGGGGGAATGGTCCCGCTATTGTGGAGAACTTTCCTGGCTTCTATACACCCCGGTGAAATGAACCAGCGAAAGGATCTGAGTCCCCGCTCCCACCTCCTTTACCCCACGGCTCCCTGATCCTGAGGGCTCCCCCTCCACTCTCCTGAGTAGCAGAGCCCTTGAAACCCCAACAAGGCTGGGCCCAGGTTTCCTGGGGCTTAATCCCTGACCTTGTAGTCACTAGGGGCAGGAGTTAGGGTGTCCCCACTCCGAGGTGCTCTCTTTACACTGCAGGCCTTCTTGGCCCAGTGATCACTTCATAAGGTTCAAAGCAAATACAATTTATTAAACAACAATGGATTAAAGAGAAAAGAATAAGAAAAAAATGAGAATGGTTAAATGAGAACACACAGCCCTGCTCTGTAGCACAGGGACATCAAAACAGCAGCCTGCAGAGTATAAGGACAGTCCACAGTCTCTTTCTTAGAGGCCCTGGATATGCTGCAGGGGGGGCTACAGGCTGGACACGCTAGCTCTGGTAGTGACCACACAGTCTCAAGCTCGAAGTGGCCAGACCCCTCTCCCAGTCCAGAGCCTCTCCCCACACTTTGCTGGTCCCAGGTGCTCACCACATCCAGCTGCAGGCTGTGCTGCTTGGCCAGTTCCAGCTCCTTGTGTTGCTTCTCTGTTCCTTTTTGCTCTCTGAGCCCTGCCAGTCTGCTGCTCAACACAGGGTCTGCATTCCTTGTGCTCTGTATGCCTGGCTCTGCTGCTGCAAAAACTGCCCCTCAGCACAGCTTGCACTCCTCTTAGCAGTGTCTCAGCTCTCTGTCTTTGCAGGACCTCTTCTGCACACAGCTTGTTTTTTCAGACAGAGGGAGAGCCAGAACAATCCCAGCTCACAGGGAGGACGGGGCCTGGCCTCTCCCCTTCCTCACTGGCCTGTCCAACCTGTCAATCAGGCTGAGCTGGAGTGTTGGCTGCTTTCCATTGTCTCTGGGGTCTGTCAGTCTCATGAACTCTTCCCCTTCAGATACTGCGAGCTGGCAAACCAAAAACTCCCACAGAGGTTTAGTAAGGGGTAACAGTCCCCTTACATGTGGCTGCTCCTATTTGTTTTTCTGCTTCTCCTTCTTCTGTTTGTGCTTCTGCTTCTTCTGTGGCTGCTGCTGTTTTCTTTCTTCTGCTGCTGCTGTTTCTACTTCTCTCAGGGGATGTCTACATTTGCCCCCTAGTTCAGAGTAGGGAGGCAAATGAAGCATACCAAAGTTGCTAATGAAGTGTGGGATTTAAATATCCCGTGCTTGATTAGCATATTTGCAGCCGGTCGCCATTTTAAAATGCCAGTCGCCCGATTTAACCCACCGTGTGTAGACACAGTAGTCCGATTTAAAACCCTTCCCTCGATTTAACTGTTACTCCTCATTGCACGAGGAGTAACAGTTAAATCTCGCGCTTCATTAGCAACTTGGGTATGCTTCATTTGCCTCCCTCGTCCGAACTAGGGGACAAGTGTAGACACACCCCCACTCAATAAGGAGCAGCCAGAGATCATGACGCAGGGATGATCCCCAAAGCCTTATTCTGCCCCTCTAGTGGAGCTGGCGGGAAGTGGGGGGGGAGGAGTGACCCACAGAAATTAGGAGCCTGCTGGAAGTCTCCAGAGAGCTGTCACCTCTGCACCTGGGAAGGGAAGGGGGAGGGGCTGGCTCCTCAGGGGTTGGGCCTGGGCATCTTCTCTCAGGAAGCAGGGGAAGCCTTGTGCCCGGTAGGGAGCTGGCTCCATCACTGTAGCCGGCTGGGCCCTTACCCCGCTCTGCCCTGTCAGGAGGAGGGGAAGGGAACTCGGGGGCTGAGGTGGTAACAGAGCATCTCCCTCCCTCCCATTTAACACTCCATTGGCATCCACAGCAAAGTGTGGGACACTTCCGGCCCACTCCGCCTCCTCAGCACCTGCCCTGCTATCGACAGGCACATTTGCCTTCCCTCTGCCTCCTCTGCCTGTTCCAGTGCGAGAGGAAACCGCAACATCCTCTGGGAGGAGGGTCCCAACTACGGGATGGTTTCCCTCTGCTCCCATTGAATGCTCTGTTCCCTTGAGACTTTCATCCTCCTTAAGAGCACTGGGGCTCTCAGACTGGAGGTGGGACAGTACTACTGTGTCCCGGAAAGTCTCATCAACATAGCTCTCTGTCTCCCTTAGCTCCTCCAGTTCAGCCACCCTGGACTCCAAAGCACCAACTCGGTCTCTGAGGGTCAGGAGCTCCTTGTAACGGGTGCACACATACGCCACCCGCCCACAGGGCAGGTAATTATACATTTTACACTCGACGCAATAAACAGGATAGCCCCCACTCTGCTGCTGGGCTTCTGTCTTCCTAATGTTTTCAGTGCCAAAATCATCCCTGATTTCATGTGGGGGAACTGAGGCAAAGAAAAAAGGTGCCCATTCATTTAGTTCATTCTCTGGAAACCTCTTCCTCAGAGGCTCACACAGCAGGGAGATGAAACGTAGAATAGGTTCACTGCTGAACTGGTCATCGGTTGTGGTTGATTTGATTTGATTTGATTTTTCACACTGTTTCTCCAAGATCCTGCCCTCTCATCCTGTGGCTCTGGGCCTTTGCTAACTGCACAGTCTCACGCGTTGTCAAAGAACCTTTCTGGGAGCATTTAGTCAGTTCTGCTAATTCACGTGAGACCTCATTTAATACAGCTGCAGTGACATGGAACTTAGTCAGGCAGCACTTTGCTATTGGGTCATTATTTTTTGAGATTTCCTGTTCCAAATAGTTAAGAAGGGGCTCCTAATTACACAGCAAAGCACTTCCAGCAAAATGTCTAGGTGGTCACCTCACTTCAGTGAGAGGTTTCAATGATACAGTCTCATTTTCTGTGACATTTGCTATTTCCTCAAATTGTCCTTTTCGGACTGAGGATCTGCAAAAGATTCTATAAACTGTCTTTAGCACTGGCACTTGGTTCCACACATCAGCTAAACCCAGGTCTTCTCCATGGGCCAGGCAGTGTTGTGCTGTTAAATGTGGGATGCTCTGCTTGAGTTGTCTGACAACACCATTGTTTTTCCCCAGCACAACTGAAGCACCATCTGAAGTGAACATCGCTGTTTTCATCAGATCCCGCTTATTCAGGGTGTCAAAGGCTTTGAGAGCAGCTGTAACAGCTTGTGCATTCCAAGCAGATAACTGAATCGTTCCACCAAACACAGTCTTCTGCCTTCCACATGCTGCAGCTCTCAACTTGAAGTCAATGACAAGCAAGTTGGTGACAGAAATACCTGTGCTCTCATCAGTAATAAGTGTATGGTAGGAAGACAGGCGAATAGCTGACTTGATTTCTGCACAGACAACACTGATGATTGACTCCAAAAACGCAAAAGCAGAGTTTTCTATGCCAGCTTGTACATACTGGTGCTTTCCCATCTGGTCATTTATATTTTGCGCATTTCTATTCGGGAGCTGTTCATTTGTACGGGAAGCAGAAAGTTATCTGTGGGAATTTTTATTTTTTCTGGCTTTAAATGTTTTCTGTCCTTCAGTTCCAGCCTCTTCTGTTTCTTATTTGTGTTTCTAAGAGCATCCTTCACAACTCACATCCCAGGGGAGGAGAATTCCTGCTCCTAAGAATATGTGCAGCAGATTCACGACTTTTGCTTGAGGAATCCTCTTCATGTTGTCCAAGGGCTTCCCCCTTCCCACTTGTGGCCTGCGGAGAAGTGGCTGCATATTCTAGTCTGAGTCCAAATTTATCAGGTCAAGCCCACATCAGCACTGTATTGGAATATGTCCCCCTTCTGTACACAGATCTGGCCTTGAGATTGTTGAGATTCTGCTTCAACTCTTTCATTCAGCCATTCTCCTTTGACCGTGGGGCAGCATTTCTTCTTAGGGTTTGCTCCTGTGTTGGTTGATGCTCTTTGTCTTCATTAACACATGACTGTTAAAAGGTGCAGAAGGGCTGGGGGTCATGTAATATCACGTATTCTGCTCTTAATTAAAAATCCTGTAGTCCATGAGATATGTACAGCTTGTATTAAAAAGAGTCTGCCCGAGAGTGCTGCTGTGATAACTAACTCTGTTGCAGACAATGATTAGAGTCATTGAACACTAGGACTGGAAGTGACTCAGGAGATCAAGTCCCTCCCCTCCACTCACGGCAGGACCAAGCACTGTCTAGATCATCCCTGACAGCTGTATGTCCAACCTGCTCTTCGGTATCTCCAGTGATGGAGACTCCACAACCTCCCTCAGCAATTTATTCTAGTGTTTAACCACCCTGACAAGTAGGAAGTTTTTCCTTATGTCCAATCTAAACCTCCCCTGCTGGAATTCAAGTCCATTGCTTCTTGTCCTATCCTCAGAGACCCAGGAGAACAGTCTTTCAACTTACTCCTCCTGGTAATACCCTTTTAGATACTTGAAAACCGCTCTCATGTCCCCTCTCAGTCTTTTCTTTTCTAAAGTAAACAAGACCAATTCTTTCAGTCTTCCCACATGAATCATGTTTTCTAGAAATTTGGTCTGTGTCTAGACTACATCCCTTTTCTCGAAAAAGGAATGTAAATGAACCACGGGAAATTTAAATCCCGCCTTCATTTGCAATTTCAAAGTGTCTAATTTACATCCCTTTTTTGAGAAAAAGGATGTAGGTTAGACACAGCCTTAGTCATTTTTGTTGCTCTTCTATGGACCTTCTTCCATTTCTCTGCATCTTTCTTGAAATGTGGTGCCCAGAATTAGACAAAATACTCCAGTTGAGGCCTGATCAGTGCCGTGCAGAGTAGAAGAATGACTTCTGGTCTCCTGCTCACAACACTCCTGTTAATGCATTCCAGAAGCATGTTTGCTTTTCTTCCCCAACAGCATCACACTGTTTAGCTTCTGATCCAGTATGACCCCCTAGATCCCTTTCTGCAGTGCTCCTTCCTACACAGTCGCTTCCCATTCTGTATGTATGAAACTGAGTGTTCCTTTCAAAGTGGAGCACTTTGCATTTGCCCTTATCAAACTTGATCCTGTTTACCTCAGACCAGTTCTCTAGTTTATCCAGATCATTCTGAATTCTGATTCTGTCATCCAAAGCACTTGCAACCCCTCCCAGCTTGGTATAATGTGCAAACATAATACGCGTACTCTCTATGCCATTATCGAAATTGATGATGAAGATATTGAACAGAATTGGTCCCAAAACAGACCCCTGAAGAACCCCACTTGTTATGCCCTTCCAGTATGACAAGTGAACCATTAGTAATTACTTTCTGAGAACAGTTATCCTGCCAGTTTTGCACCCACTTACGTTGTATTTCATCTTTTTGGTAGTTGTCCCATCTAGGTTGTATTTCCCTGGTTTATTGATAAGCAGGTCATGCGATACCATATCAAATGCCCACCTCCTTCCCATACTGCATTGCCCAGTGCAGTAGTCTGCGAGCTGAATTTGTTTGTGAACACAGAGGCAAAATAAGCATTGAGTACTTCAGCTTTCTCCACATCATCTGTCACTAGTTTACCTCCCTCATTCAGTAAGGGCCCCACACCCTCTCTGATAACCCTCTTAATGCTAACATGCCTGGAGGAACCTTTCTTACCCGTCACATCCCTTGCTAGCTGCAAACCAGTTGTGCTTTTGAATTCCTGACTGCTCCCCTGCATTCCTGATCCTATCATTCCAGAGCAAGCTCTACCCTTCTCTATCAATATTCCAATCACGTGTATTATCCCACCAAGTCTCTGTGATACCGACTGTGTCATAGTTGTGTTTATTTACTAGCACTTGAAGTTCTTCCTGCCTATTCCCTGCCCTCCTTGCATTTGTACACAGGCATCTAAGATACAGATTTGATTTTGTCCCCAGTTCTGCTTTGTTCCTCTTTTACCTCTGCTATTGCAGCCCATGGTCCCATTTCCGACCCATCTTCCAGGTCTCCATGTTCTTCACTTGCCTATGAGCTTTGGTCACCTGCCACCGTCAAACCTAGTTTATGGCCCTTTTCACTAGTTTAGCCAGTCTGTGCCCAAATACTCTCTTCCCCTTCCTCCAAAGGTGAACCCCGTCCCTGCTTAGCAGTCCTTCTTCTTGGAACAGCATCCTGTGGTCAAGGAAGCCAAAGCCCTCCTGGCAACACCATCTTCGCAGCCAGGCATTCCCCCCCATGATGCATCTCTCTCTGCCTGGGCCCCGACCTTTAACAGGAAGGACTGAACAGAACACCACCAGCTCTCCAAACTCCTTCACCCATACTCCCAGAGCCCTGTAGTCACTCTTGGTCCGCTCAAGGTCACACCTTTCAGTATCATTAGTGCCCACATGGATGAGTAGCATGGGGTAGTAGTCAGAGGAGTGGATATTCCTTGACAATGCCTCTGTAATGTCTCAGATACGGGCCCCTGGCAGGCCGCACCTCCCGAGATGACTTGTCAGGGTGACAGATGGGTGCCTTCGTCCCCCTCAGAAAGGAGTCTCCAAACACTGAGGAAGATTTCACAAAACAAAACTGATTCCAAAATGATCAGTCTCTGAGGCCCAGTGAGAGTCAGAACTCCTCAAGAAAAAGCTACAATACATCTGGTTTCACTGAATAATTGCTGTCTGCTGTCGTAGCTTCTAAAAGATGGTGAACTACCTGGATTTCATCCACTGTAGCCTAGTCCATCACAGCTAGAATCCAAACTAATTCCAGTTAGATAGGCAAGTTTCTTCTGGCTCTTTGTCATACACAGTTTACAGAGTAGTAATGTTAACCCAGTTAACCCATGTGGCCCTGACCCAGGAGCAGCATGGCAGCCACCATGTGATCCTGGCCCCAACACCAGCCCTGGGGACAGCAGAGAGCTGCCCAGATCAGCACCCACTCCCCCACCAAACCCAGCACCACCAGCAGCTTCCTTGCCACCGGCAGGATGGCGAGTGCAGGCTAGGTCTACACTACAGAGTTTTTGCTCAAAAACGGCCGTCCACATCTCAAGTGCTTTTTTGCGCAAGTAAAACCAAAGAACAGAGGGGTTTTCCCGGTGTAGGTATTCCTCAGTCTACGAGGAATAATTCCTTTTTTCAAAACAGTTTTTCGCAAAAAGGTGTATGTGGATGGGCAAAAGGGGTTTTTTTGCACAAGAAAAGGGAAGAGGAAAAAGCACAGGTGCCCTGGTGGCCATTCTAGCCATAGTAATCACTGCTCACTTCAAGAAAGCATCCAGGCAGTCTGGACGCTCTCTTTCGCAAAAGTGCATCCCTTTTTTGAGGTGCTTTTGCAGTGTGGATGCTCTCTTGCTTAAGAAGTTCTTGCAGATGAAAAGCTTCTCGTGCAAGAAGCCTGTAGTCTTCACTTAGCTTTAAGAGAAAATGTAGGATGAACTTCAGCCACTTCTATAACAGCATTTCTGTAGAAAATCCCCTTTTTATAAACAAACAAACAGACCTCAGACAAAGCCTCTCCTGTCATATGAACAGCAACCTTCTCATTAGCACTTTAAGCCAACTTTAGGGTCATCGGCTCCCACAGTTCCAGGCTGTAAGGCGAGAAGGGACAGCCCTGCTCCCCGAGTTTCACCTCCTGCGCAACACAGGCCTGAGATATTCCTCACAACAGTTCCTGTGTCACTCCCAGCCCCATGTGTCTTCACCTTTGCCTGGGTTCTATGGACAAGCTCTGGCTCTTACAGGAGCGGATGGTTTCAAGAGACCGCTCTTGTGTGTGAATCCTGGGCAGACTATTCCCCGGCCTTTCCGGAAGGACAGAAAAACCCATTGGCTCCTTCTTTTTATTCTAGGCTGCATTTCTTCTTGCGAAGACTCACCTCAAGGGAGCACAGACACAGCCAGGTGCTCAGGGTGGTGGTCCAACCTGCAGCAGCCGAGTCATGCTCCGGCCTCAGCCAGCAGGAGAAGGCCTTGCCAGAGGAGCCCAAGAAAACCAGAGGCTCTTGAAAGCTCCTATCAGGCATAAGAAGACTCTGTCTGTAGCCAGTGTGGCAGCTCCATGGCAGAGGCTGATGAGGAGACAACAGCTTCCTCGCCCACAAGCTGGTTTTACTAGCTAGGAGCTTACAAATTAGAAAGGGAAAGAAGCTGCAGTATTAGATACGCCAGAGCACAACACATCTTCAGGGAAAGGGAACAGAGCCAAGAGCCCAGACACTGCTGCATGCAGAGAGAAAGGAAATGGAGTGGAGAGCCCAGAAGCCCAACAGAACACATCTACGCACACTGTGGGCTAGCAAACACCTACGCTGAACAGTGGAGTGTCTGACTGGGACACGCTTGGGAATCTCTTCTTTTCTGGTCTCAATAAACCTACTGTGACTCACACGTCTCATGCCCTGTTCTCATCCTGCTAGTGTTCCCTCCTTCCAGGCCATTGGACAAGATAGTTTCCAGCGCGGGAGCTTAAAGAGGTCATGGACTATAGGCATTGGGTAGGTGTTTGAGGATATATTAAGGATCTTTAAGATTCATAAACTGTCAGTCTGGAATGTAACCCTTTGCTTTCCAGAATCAGAGCGATTATTCCCACAAGCCCAAAATGAAAAAAAATCAGACCGGGGAGCCTGAGAAACATGCTGCAGTCAGCACCAGCCAGTGACCTATTGGCAGCAAGGGCAAATGAGAAGGAAGCGGAGGGATCCGCTCCACCAAGAATATCAAAGCGTAATGTCTATGAAAAGTTATAAGGAGCTGAGATTAGAAACTGACAAGATCTCAGTAGTAGGCTGGAATTCTGGTTTCAGTCACCCCTGTGTAAATCCCCCCCTCCCCCCCGCCACACGGATACTCCTCATGTCAGTGTTTTTAAGATCAGATTCTGATCAGTCACAGCACAGTAAATCCCTGGTTATACAGGAGACGTGACCCTGGATTCACAAGGGTGTCAATGAGCAGGCTTTGAACCTAAAAATCCACATGCTCTGTCAGCACCAATTATATAGCCCCATCCATGCATAAGTTCTTATATAGCCAAGTCCTCTGATCTGAGAGCGCCAGAGAAGGTCGGCCACTCTGAGCAGGTGTAGTGCCATTGTGCTGGATGGGGAGAAGATGTGGTACAATCATTCCAACGGCGGCGTTTGTCCCCACTTGCTATGTATTGGTGCTCCATGGGCAAGGATAGAGGTGGTGGATGCTGAGCACCAGAGATCTGCCACATTGGACAAGGGGGTGCATCTACTCTGGGGTCTCTGGGTACAAATAACTGATAGCAAAATCAATACCACTCTCCAGAAAACCCACTGACTGCTACACTTACCTCCACGCCTCCACCTTCCATCCAGCACACACCATTCCATCCATTGTCTATAGTCAAGCCCTTAGATACAATCACATCTGCTCCAACCCCACTGACAGACCAAAAACTTTAAGATCTCTACCAAGCATTCGTAAAACTCAATTTCCCACCGGTGGAACAGAAACAAATTGAAAGGGCCAGACAAACTTGAAGAAACCATCTACTTCAAGATAGGCCCAAGAAAAGCTAGTTAAACTCCAACACATCAGCCACCTACAACCTACACTGGAACAGGATACTACACTCCGAGAGGCCCTGGGTGACAGACCTATACTCTCTAAGGGTATGTCTACACTACCCCGCTAGTTCGAACTAGCGGGGTAATGTATGCATACCGCACTTGCTAATGAAGCCCGGGATTTGAATTTCCCGGGCTTCATTAGCATAAGCGGGGAGCCGCCATTTTTAAATCCCCGCTGCTTCGAACCCCGTGTAGCGCGGCTACACGGGGCTCGGACCAGGTAGTTCGGACTAGGGTGCCTATTCCGAACTACCGTTACTCCTCGCTACCGGCACCCTAGTCCGAACTACCTAGTTCGAGCCCCGTGTAGCCGCGCTACACGGGGTTCGAAGCAGCGGGGATTTAAAAATGGCGGCTCCCCGCTTATGCTAATGAAGCCCGGGAAATTCAAATCCCGGGCTTCATTAGCAAGTGCGGTATGCATACATTACCCCGCTAGTTCGAACTAGCGGGGTAGTGTAGACATACCCTAATAGACAACCACCTAACCTCAGGAAGATACTTACTAACAACCACAAGGCACAGCACATCAATACTAACTCTGGAACTTTCCCTTGTGACAAACCCCATTGCCAGCTTTGTCCACATATCTACTCTGGAGACACCATCACTGGACCTAACTATGTCAGTTATACGATCGAGGACTCATATTCCTGTTCATCCAGCAATGTGACTTATGCCATCATGTGTCAGCAGTGTCCCTCTGCAATGTATATTGACAGACTGCTCAGTCACTTTGCCAAAGAATCAATGCCCACAAATCTGACATCTTCCAAGAGAAAATCCTATTCGTCTACATTTCAGTCTACCTGGGCATTCCCTTAGAGACCTGACAACATGCATCTTACTTCAGAAAGACTTTAACACTAGATTACAGAGAGAAACTTCAGAACTTTCATTCATGCTTAAATTTGACAGGTTACAAATGGGCCTTAAGAAAGATGCTAGTTACCTACACATTACAAAGACAGCTTCCCCAACTATTGATAGTCCTAGTAACTGCTGATTAGCCACTCACTGACTTAAAATAAGCTATTTCCTCCTTCCCTCTCCCCCGCCCCACCTTTTGTTCTACAATCTGATTTATTAGTTTATAATGTGCTCACCCTCTTCATTGTATTCCGTTGTTATATATGGTCACGCCAATTCTCTTTCAGAATAGGATTTGGAGAAGTGAGTCTGGCCCACGAAAGCTCACCACCTAACAACTATGGTGTTAGTCTTTAAAGTGCTATTATATGTTTCCTTTTGTTTTACCATGCTACCACAGTGCATTTGCTAGACCTGTGCCTTAGGGAAAAGAATTGACCCATAGTGATTCAAAAGTGACTTTGATTCCATTTCGCTTCCTGTACAAGTTAGTCACACTTTGTTTGGCTCCAGTAACCCTATGTCAAATATTTACTAGGCTCTCATCAGAATCAACATTACAGCTGGGCAAACCTCTCCATGCAAACCCTGTTTTTCACTTGCTTACAAGTTGTATGAAACATCCCGGGTTCAGCCAGGCATAGGAACAAGCCTCTATTGCCGTCTGCCTCTTGTCTACACTTTTGCAGCTTCCTCAACAACGGCTGGTCTGAGTCCCATGCTGGCCACAATCTCCTGTCCCTCAGGATACTGATGCCCCCTCTATGGCCTCCTTGAGACCCCATCATTGAGATTCCCATCTAGATGTAGAGGCTGAAGGAGATGGACAATTACAGGGCTCTCCACTAATCTCCCCTTTCCAGACTCCAGCATATAGTACGCTCAAGGCTCCAGCTGACTTCTCAATTGTACACAGATCTACATCCAATGTATACCCATCCCCAGACAGAACCTGAAAAGGCCAGGTGCCAGGAGAGCTATTTCAGAGTCATCACCTATGTGTTTCAAACCACTGACTTCCTCTGCATCCCTTTGTACCTCTAGCAGTAACCATAATCGCAACACAGTTCTGCAAGAGCCTCTCTCACTATCTTCTGTTTCTTTTTGTAACCTCTGTAGTTTATTACAGAATATTAGTCTAATGCATACAGAATCATTTCATGATATAAAACAAAGTTACTTGTTTCCAACAGAGTATATGCTCAGTGCTGTATAATATACAAAAATAAACTGAAAGCTCTTTAACTAGGGGATTCTCTACAAAATAGATATCCTGTGGATCATTGGCTTTTAAATTTAAAACAGTTTTGATGCTGTAATGCAAGACCCAAACACTAGGTAGAGCAGCTAGCACAGAAATATTCTGTTCAAAATAGCAGGTTGAAATGAACACGTTGCACTGTGGTGGAAAGAGAACAGCAAAAGATTTTTAGCATTTTACGTTTTTCCACGAATCTGTTAGTTTTGCTTTATTCTACTTTACTCTTGTTAAATTAGCACTCAACAAAAGTGGGAGAAAAGTAAAGAAGTAAATTGTACTTCCCCATGATTTCAAAGTAACACATTTCAAAAATTAACATTTGTTTTCAAACTTCAAGAGGAGGAAAACTTCAATGAAAATGGCATTTTTCAATCAGCTGAGAATAAATATAATATATTTATTCTCTATCTCAGATTGTTTAATTTGCAGATTACTGTGCAAATTACTAAACTTCTAATTATGCTACACAACTAAAAACATTAGCGCTAAGTGTGGCTGCTTCATATACCCTGTTTCTTGTTCCTTACCTTAGTCTCATCTTTTCTGTCCTAGGACTCATGAATTAGAAAAAAAAAATCAGCTGGTGAAAAACCCTCAGAGATTATCATCTGCAAAAGAAATTAATAGAAATTCTTCCAAAAGACCTAGAAATTATCTTGGATGAATCAGTCTCCCAATCCAGTTTCATAGAGGAGGAATATGATCTCTTGGATAAAACAGAGGAGGACCCCAAGAGGAAACACTGTTGATTCTGATGCAGGAAGCTTTATTTCCAGTGAGTGAACAAGGCATCCAAATAGATGATGACAGCATGGAATGTCAGATTGCAAGCAACTGCATTAACAAAATTGCCTCAGAGAAAGAAATGCTAAAGCTCTTCAGGGATTTATGGAAAATCCTGGCTAATGTGGAAAAAGAACTGTGTCGAATGAGAGGTCAGGGAAGATATCCCTGCTGAGAAATATAAATCTCAGCTGAAAGATAAGATTTTGCAATTACACAGACAGAATAAATGTGATCTTATTAATGGTTTGACTAGACTCAAATGCTGAACAACATCTACTTGCATTAGAGAAACACTATTTTCTGAAATGGATCAAATTTCAGCTGGATCACACTGATAGAAGGAATTGTTCTGAACCTACAGGCTGAATACAAAGAGAAATGCAAGTCTCTCAGATTAGTTCTGCCACTTCTTTACAGGTTGAAATTCCATGTGAAAGTTGGGGAAGTCCCAGGAGGCTGTGCACCCCATGGTTAAAGGCTGCAATACCCTAAAAAGTGGAAGGCAACTCACCCACCTCTCAGGCATCGCAATTGACCTCTTGCTAAAAGAGCTTCCTGTTCACCTGATGAACAGACATGTCTGCAACCTCCCACTGCAATGGGTGACCGACATTCTGAACTCTGGGCCAAGCTGAGGGGAAGGACCAAAATGCTGGTTGTGATGATGCTGGGAGTGCAGAGCACTGGGAAATCCACCTTCCTGAACGCCACATTCCAGCGGCAGTTTGCAGTGAGTAGCGGCTGAGGTACGCAGGGAGCCTTCATGTTGCTCCTTCGAGCTAGAGCAATCTTAGAAAAGGTACAGGGCTGTGATTTCATCCTGGTGATGGACACAAAGTATGAAAGCCCCTGAACAGGCCAAGGTGGAAGAGAGTTATCAACATGACAACGAGTTGGTTATCCTGGTGACTGGACTGAACAACAGAACCATTGTTAACATGGTCATGGAGAATGCCACTGAAATGAAAGATTTTGAAAGCTGTGCTCCATGGATTTCTCAGAAAGCAAAGAGCGGGGCATAAATCCCACTGCTAATTTGCGCATCAGAACGTCAGTGATGTTTCTGCATGTGAACAAAACAGGAGACACAGGAAACGCCTCCAGGAGCTACTGGATTAAGTGATCAAAACTGCAGCAAAGATGAAAAATCTAAATGAGAAAATAAACTTTTTGATATCATGGAGGATGATCTGGAAAAAACAGTTGGTACAAGTGTTGCCGGACTGCAATTAAGAATCTCTCTCTCCGGATGAATAAAAGCTAACAATCTGAAATGCAACAGAGACTACTGTGGGGAGAACAGAAAATTCGGGAGCTCTTACAATTTTCCCTGTACTATTCTACCAGATTCAGATTTGCTGCCCCACTTTCCAAATATTGTTGTATCAGAAGTGCAAAGAGCCTGAAGAAAAAACTGGAAAGTTGCTCACTCATTTAAGAAATGTAAGGAAGCCACTCACATTAAAGAGGGTCGCCACCGCAACATAGCCAATATTCAAGATGACAACATGAAAGGAATTGGAAGGACAGTGGACATGTTTTTCGAAGAAGGCTGGAGAAAAGAAAGTAAACTGGAAACCATGAATTGGATATGCAATTTGAAAAAATTTGGAAAGAAAATTTCAGAATTGGTGCCCCTTTTTTAGAGAACCATGAAATTCATGAAAAAATTGAGTTCTATCTGCAAAAAGACTTGGATAACAAAGGGAGTTCAGTCAGAAGATACGAGCAGCAAAAAGCCTGAGGAATTCTAGAATTAACTCTGTCAACATGAGAACCAAACATTTAGACTTTTGATTGACCAACCAGTGAAACATTGGTTTACAAAAAAACCAAAAACTGTTACAGAAAACAGAAAAAACTGCTGAAACGCTGATGGCCACATCTAATAGTTACATTGAAGAGGGTCTATTTCAAGGTAGACTGATGAACATTTTGCAGGAAATTGTTACATATGTTCAATGAGAAACTTTCTCTATATTTAAGAGCCATTATTTGAAAAAAGATGCCCAACAACACAGAGCCAAGGACTTCAGTGATCAGTGTCTCCAGCTTGCCTTAATGGATTATGTTAGCAAAAAACTCGGGCTAGAAATAGCGAATGACTCAGCAGTGGACAGTCTATTGAATGTGCCAGCTGGACTTTTTCTTCAGTTCACTGTGCAGAAGAAGCTGTTTGAACATGAGAACTTCAACTATGTGAAGTTTGTCAAAGCTTGAATACAAAGGCACAGATTAGATTAGTACCAACAGGCTGAGGATTTGGAAGATCCTGAGGAAGAAGTCAAAGCACATGCTTTGGAGAGGATACAGGAAACATTTGCTATGAAATAAACACACAGATATACTCCTAAATGAGATACCGATATGATCGGATGAAGTCACTGGATGGGCAAAAATGAACTATTTTCATCTACTCTTTGCCCCTTTTAACCTATAGAAGAGGGGCCCACAGTGCTTCACGTGGGCATTCTTGGGTGTGGAGATTGCACTTGAATAAATAGGGAATGAAATATGCAGCCACTACAGTTCTGCAGCCAAAGTCTCAAAAACTGCCCTTCCGTACAGGATCAGGGATTTGGTTTTAATTGCTAGTTTTAATGTGCTAAGCAGGTACTAGTATGATCGGATGAAGTCACTGGATTTCAAAACAGATTTGAAAAACCAAACTTCACACACACATGTAATTTCATCTATTAACACCATTCAGAACATATGAATAAAAATCTATTTTGTGATACGAGAGAATATGAGGTTTCTGGAGTGCTAAACCCAGTCGCATTTCACCAGAGCAGTGGTGACAGCCAATACCCATCTAATTCACTCCAAGAACAGGGCAGCTCAACTCATTCAAGTATCAATACCCTCACCCAGACAACTAGTATCTCAGGGTAGCGTACACAATAGCCCAACAAAATGTACTTTATTAGAAGAGCTGGGACAGTCTCATTCCGGATAGAAGATTAGCTGCATTTCTGGCCCAGTTATAATTGGGACAGTGCACCATGATCAGAAGTTAGCAAATCCCATGCCATTAATGGTGCACTTGTAATGCTCCCTCTCCCCTTCCTCTGCCCTGACTCCACCCTTCACCTACAGTCTGTCTCCTCACCTCTGCTCCATTTGGCTCATGCCATCATCTCCTTTCCCTCATTCCCCTGTTCCTGACGACAAAGCTCTTCAGCGTGACTGGTGGAACTTGCCATCTAGACAGTAACTTGTAGCAGCTCAGGGTTCCAGTGCAGAAAGAAACCTACTGAAAAGAACCAGGATTCTAAAAGAAGCTGAAAGAAGGTGCTGCTGGCACAGAGCAGAGAGCAGAACCTCATTCTCTCCCCCATATCCATCAGGAAATAGATGGTCTTGGTGGCTAAAGACTAGGACAGGTGGGTTCTGTTCCTGGTTCTGAGATGAGCATGTGGGATAGTGGATCAGACGTGCTGGGAAGAAGATTTCTGGGTTCCATTTCCAGCTCTGCCACTGAACTGCTGTGTTAGTTGGGTAATTTCTCTTAACCTCCGTATGCTTCAGTTTGCCGTGTAAAAGTGGGGATCGAGAATCTGACCCACCTCTCAGCAGATTATGCTGCCTAATTCAAGAATGTTCATAACGTGCTCAGAAATACTCTGATTGGAAGACGTTTAGAAAGGGTAAATTGTTAGGATTATTATTAATTTGGTAAGAAGTGTGTTGGGGCAGGGCAGAAACGTTGGTTCCTACAAACATGAAGGGTACGTCCAGGGGCCAGATGTAGCCCACCTAACACTTCAATCCGGCCTGTGGACTGCATCTGGCTGCTTTCTATTTATATCCTGCTGCCTCTGCCCCCAAGTTTCCAGGCAGTGGCTCAGGCAGCAGGATCCTTTTTAAAAGGCTTGTGGCTCACGGCTATAGTGCTAAACCTGCAGGAGTCAGAGCTGTGATGCCTTTAAATAGCTGCAGAAATCGTGGCCAGCTGCCAGGCACTGCAGTAGCAGTAAGGCCATGAGCCCTTTGCTGTGTTTTCATTCAAAGCCTCTGGCCCCAGACAACTCTGGGGAGAGACAAGTCTCCAGCCCTGCCCATTCTGCCCAAAGCCCCAGCCCTTCATGAGGTGGAGCCAGCCATGACCCCATCCCAAAATTTGTAAAGTGCCCCCCTGCAAAAGTTACTGGTCCCCCCAATAGACCACCACCCTATTGTGAACAGCCTCATCTCTACAAGATGCCATATAAGAGTCACCAACGTCTGAAAGCTTGTTCCTAAATGAAAGTAAACCCTGCCTCTCCCCACTCACTAACACTGCGGTCTAGTGCTAAAGGGCCAGCCGGCTCTGCATGATAGAAATCCTCTTCTTTCTTAGGGTACGGCCGCACTGCAAGCTTATTTTGGGAAAAGCTATTCCAGAAGATCTAGAAAGAGAGCTTCAAACAGTTCTGAAGTGGCCTGACACAGGGCAGACTCGTCACCATGATGCCTCCAGTCTTGGGAATTAGCTTGCTTGGCTCTCCGGACACTTCCCTCTAGCTGGGGTCTCCCCATGTTTCTCTTTGTTCCTGGCATCCTCCCCAGGACACTGCCCTCCAGCAGGGCCCACTCCAGTGTCTGAGCCCCCTTCCAGAGGTTGGTGTTTATCCTGCTTGCACTTCAGGGTTCTCCCTTCCCAGGGCACCCCAATCCCTTCACCCAAGTCCCCTGCACCCACCTTGACTCAGTGACCCACTGCCAGTCTGCATCTAGCCCTGCAGGGGCAAACTACAGTCTGGAATGGCCACTCAGCGCTGGCAAAGCAGTGTGGACCTGCTGCCCCTGCCTAGCATGGCTGCCTCACTACCTCTGAAGTAGCCTAAGGCCTTGCTTCAGGCTCTGCAGCCTGGGACCTTGCTTGGCCACCGCTTCCCCAGATCTGCCCTACCTCCAGGAAGCCACCTGCTTCCCTGGCAGTCAGGCCCCTACTACTCTCTCTCCACACCACCACTCAGTTCTCCCTCTGCCTCCTGGAGTCCTCCTTTATATGGCCACCAGCTGGGCCCTGGTTAGCTAGAACTGCCTCAGCTGGGGCTTTGCTCGCAGCCCTTGCTCAAGGCTGGGGTTTTGCCCTTAAAGGGCAAGTGCAGGGCAAATGCCCTGTCACAGGCCCACAGCAAAAAATTATTATCCACCCCGTATTAATGCATCCCAGAATCATGTTTGCTTTTTTTGCATCAGTGTCACATAGTTGACTCATGTTTAACTTGTGGTTCACTATGACCCCTAGATCCCTTTCAGCAGTACTCCTTCCTAGACAGTCACTTCCCGTTCTGTATGGCTATGTCTACACTGCACTGGTTTTGCGCAAGAAATATGCAAATGAGGCTAAGCGTGGAATATTGCTGAGCTTCATTTGCATGCCTAATGAGCGGCCACTTTTTGCGCAAGAGGCTTTTGTGCAAGAAGGAGCTGTCTACACTGCTCCTTCCTGTGCAAAAAAACCCTCTTGCGCAGAGCCGTTACACTGCTTATTTTCAGGAAGAACGTCTCGGTGCAAGAGGGGTTTTTTTGCACAAGAAGGAGCCGTGTAGACAGCACTTTCTTGTGCAAAAGCCCTTTCTGCAAAAATGGTGGCTCATTGGGTATGCAAATGAGGCACGGTGATATTCATCCCTGCGCCTCATTTGCATATCTTATTGCGCAACAATGCTCAGTGTAGACATAGCCTACGTGTGAAATGGATTGTTCCTTCTTAAGTGTAGCACTTCACAATTGTCCTTATTAAACTTCATCCTATTTACCTCAGACAATTTTGAATTATGACCCTATCCTCCAAAGCAGTTGAGACCCCTCTCAGCTTAGTATCATCTGCAAACGTAATAAGCGTACGTTTTACGCTGATATCTAAATTGTTGATGAAGCTATTGAACAGAGCCAGTCCCAAGAACAGACCCTGCGGAATCCCACTTGTTCTGCCCTTCGGGAGTGATTGTGAACCATTAATAACTATTCTCTGGGAACGTTATCCAGCTAGTTAGGCACCCACCTTATAGAAGCCCCATCTAAGTTATATTTGCCTAGTTTACTGATAAGAAGATCATGCAAGACCACATCAAATGCCTTACAAAATTCTAGATATACCATGTCCACCACTCTCCCTTATCCAACAAATTCCTGCAGTCTAGAAGTAGCTTCAGTGCCTGCTGGACTCCCACTGCCCTGTGCCAGGCATCACACACTCTGGGGGCCAAAGACACGTCCGAGGGGTGGGCAGCATTTGGGAGCCAGCAGGAAGAGGGAAATGAGGACACACTTGTCATGCAGTTTGCCCTCTGATCCAGTTGGTAGCTGTGCTGCAGACAGGAACGTAACCTCAGCCACAGCCCTGGCACTGGGGGCCCCACGCTGGCCTCACGTCTTCTTGAGCTGTGGGGTGCCGACCAGCGCTGTGCTGGAGAGCCCCTTCGCATCACACTGCACCCAGCACCCGTCCCGGTCCCGGTGGCTCTGTCCAGCTGTGGAGCGGTGGAGCTTAGATCAGGCTCAGCATCCTTGTGCTGGCCAGGCCCGGCTCCATGTGGCCTGTTGGCAGCTGCCTTCCAGCGTAACATCCTGGTCCTGCTTTAGCTGGCGGAGCTGCAGCTGGGCTTTGCCTGGGCTAGGGCCTGACAGGTGCAAACCAAGCTCCAGAGGCGACTCGGGCGGCTCCGTCCCTCCCAGCAGGGGAAAGTTTCAGGTTGGGCTTCGCTGGCTCCGCCCCGGAGCCTGAATGGAACCTTCTGGCCAGACAGAGCCTGGGGGCCGGGCGGCGCCCGAGAGTGACAGCCGCTCTCTGGGGGGGCGTGCGCTGGGCGGTGCGCTTGGAACCCGGCGCTGGCTGGTGCTGGGGGTGAGCAGGATCAGCATCCTCCCAACCTCCCCTCTCCGCCCCATGGCCGGCGGGTCCAGCAGCCTTCCTGCTTGTGGGGATTTGGCCCCACCCCATGGCCACCCATGGACCCGGAGCCCATTGACCCAGCTGGGATCTGGCCCCCTGTCTCCAGTTGAGCCCCGGGTGCTTGGCACTGCCTGATTGCTGCTCCTCATTCCAGGGTGTGGTGGGAGCTGCAAAGTGCCCCAGTCACCTTTGTACTACATTGCCGCTGACACACGTCTCCAGCAAGTACCAGATCCCCCCACGAACTGACAGAGCAGCTGGGTCTTGCTTAGTGGAGGTTGGTCAGAAAGGGCTTAGGCCCTGCAATGGGGTTCACTCCCCAGGGCAGCGCCACCTGCTGGTTGCCCCAGGAATTAGTTTGCAGAGCTCAGATGCCCTCTTCTGAGGGTGCCTTGTCTGTCAGGAGATCCCCGCCCCCACTCTACAGGTGCTGCAGGGTCTTCTTTATGACTCAGCCATGCCACACACTGGGTGCCCCCTTTCGCGGGGAGGGGCACATATCTCACAATACTGCAAGACCCAGAACCCACCATTCTGGGTCCCCCCCCAGGGCTATCAGATTTTGCTGCCTCGTCCTAACTCCCTCCACCATTATTAAGGGCAAAGCAGTAAACACAATAACAGTAGCTCAGCTGCAGAGTGGTGGACTGTAGGAGCGGCTCAGCAAGTTACCCCTGGGTGTCTGGTTCAACTCCTGCTCGAAGGAGAGTGTCTTTTTCCTCCCCTGCTCAGGCAGAGCGAGAGAAGAAAGGCAGCTTTTGTCTGCGTGAGGCTGCTCCCCGAAAAGCAGAGCGCCCTGAGCCCACCGCAGCCAGCTCCTCAACAGTCACAGCCCCCACCCCTGGGAATTTCTGTTGTCCCTCAGTGGGACCCACCGTGCATGGAGGGGAGGGGGCAGGGCTAGGCCAAGGGAAGGTTCTGCCTCCTGCCTTCCTTCCCAGTAGCTTTCCAGTACAAGCCAGCTGTGGGTGTCCGCGCTGCCCCGGGCCTGGCTGTGGGATGGGAGAAGAGTTACCTGGGCGGGGGGGCTGGTCTCTGCATGGAGGCCTGAGTGTATTGTGATGTCATGTGTGACAGCAACAAAGACTGTGGCTGCAGCGTTCTTGTCCTGCCTCCAGTCCAACTGGCTGGCAACGGCCGGCGCCCAAGGATCCGAGAGACGAGAACTGAGCCTCTGTCAAGAACCTCAGGCAGCCGCTGTCCCCGCGGGCGCTAGAGAGAGGATGAGTCTGTACAGAAGGTAATTCCCGGAGCCTTTCCCAGCCCACCGCAGAGATTGGTGCCTCCTCGGCCTAGGGACGGGTGGGGGCTGGGGCTGCAACAGGCGCTTCCCAACACTCCGTTTTGATTTGACTCAGAGCATCTTCCCCTCTCCTCCTGCCTCAGCCTTTCCCGCGCTTCTGAGGCAGATGGGGATGATTTTCTCTCACTGCTGACTCGTGGGGGCGAATTTCCATGTTTCTTACCTAAAGGGAACATCACAAAACTTGAGTAGAATTTGGGTTTATGTCTCCATGACACTTATTCCTCTTGGAGGTGCCCCTAATGCATCCCCGGCCTTCAGGGTGGGCAGAGAAATGTTTGGTCTCAAGTAATGATTGTCCAATATCCGTGTGTTCGGACAACATCCAGCTCAGAATGTGCAGACTTGAAATAACAAAGTGCCATTTGAATGATAGTGAAAATGATACCGCTCTACTGCCAGGGCCAGGCTCTCATGTGGGTAGTTCTCTCAGAAATGCAAAACTCCATACAAATTCCTCTCTACCCCCTCCAGACTATAAAATATCTCTTTAAATAGCCAGTGAGGTTCCATTCTAGGCAACGGATTGAAATAAACTGCTACCTCATTTTGTCATGAGTCTTGGCTGTGATTTCTTTATCATTTTTTTGGTGACCTACGTTCTGATTTGATGTTCTAAGTAGTGTGTAAAGCTCTTCATTGAATGTTCTCTGGTTCTTTCCCCCATGCTAATAGGTTCCAGATTTTGAAATACTTGACAGGAATGAAATGTCTTTTCAGCTGATAATCCGTCCTTCCGGTGCTTCAAAGCTGCTACTTAACAAGCTTTTATTTCTCTTACTGGCTTTGATGGGAGCAGAGGGTTACTCATTCTCAACTGGGCCCCTGTCTGTAGCCAGAGTCCCAACGTTCTGAGCACAAAGCTGTAGGGTTTAAGAGCAGGCCCCGCTAAGAAGCATAGAAAATAGATGGTGACCAGTGTTTCTGCTAAGACAGTCCTGGGCAAAATACGGCCTGTGCACTGGATCTGGCCCACGGAGGCAGCAGGGAGCCCCAGCCAGGCTCCCCAGTTAGCCACATGAACCAGGCAGAAACACGGAGGGGAGGGGGGATGTTTTAGGAGCCTCCCCGCCCTCAGCATATTCCCATTTGCCAGTTTCTGGCAGAAACTAGCCAATGCAAACTGCTTGTTGGACTATCATGCAGCTAATAATAACCACCCCCCCTCCCTTCCTCCTGGCTCAGTTATTCATGGAACAGTGGCCAGGTAGGCAGGCTAGTCTCTTGGCCACAGCCTGCTTCTGGCATCACAGCCCTTTCCTGCCCCAACTCTCTGCCCCTTCCTCTCAACATACCCAAACTCCCTGTCCCCCTTTCCATCCATCCCCCCTCCCAGATCAGGCACCCCAATCTCCTTCCCCAGATCACAATCCCCTCCTACCCAGGTCACATCCCAAAGCCCTGCACTCCAGTCCCCTGCCCTAGGTCACAATTTTTTGGTAACCAACTTCTGATTCAATGATAGCGTGTCAAACTTCTCATTGAATGTTCACTGGTTCTTTTCCCCATGCTAATGAGGTCCAGATTTTGAAATGCTTGACAGGAATTACATGGATTTTCATCTGATAATCCATCCTTCCGGTTCTTCAAACCTGCTACTTAACAAGCTTTTATTTCTTTTACTTGGTTTGATGGGAACAAAGAGTTACTCACTTTGACCTTGGCCCCTCGTTGGCTGTGGGGTTTAAGGTCAATATTGATGTGTGGCACCCACAGGTTACTAACAAATATCTTAGATATATTTAAAATATTATGGAAGAAAGAATACGACAGCAAGGGAAAATTGACAAGGTGCCTGAATTTAAATGTTTGTTGAATATGAAATCAAAACCAAAGAAAATAAATATTGCAAAATGTTCAGTAACCATTTGGTATCTTAGAAGTTTCTCTTCCTTTGAGACATAACTCAAAATTAACCTTTTTCGTGACATACCAAACAAATTCTGTTATCATTCGTATTAACACGTGAAAAGAAATAGTTGTTACAGTTTATGCTTGAAATTAAAGATTATGTCTCTTGGCTTTACACATGTGAAAAAAAACGTGAGCATCTTTCTATGGGCAAAAAGTGCATCGAGAGTCTGTTGTTGTTGTGACTTGTGAAACATAAAATTAAACTTTTGGTTTTGACACACAAAATTCCTTCTTTTCTTTGCTCTATTTAGAAGACCACTAATCACAGCTTCTAGCTGATGATGGGAAGTTAGTTGCTGCTAGTCATCATGACGAACCTTTTCTTTTCTGCCGTTTCAATTCTTCCAGTGTTCCTACACAGTGTCAGGGTTTCCATCTCTCTCAGAGTATGTCTACACTACAGCGTAATGCTAATTCGAATTAGCATTTTTCTAATTCGAAATAGCACGTCCACATTGAGTGGACCCTGAATCGAAGGTAAGGCTGGCTGGAACCAGTGCCAGCAGGGCATCAGGGTCGGACTTAGTGTGTGGGGCTGCTGCCTCAGGTTAGCCGAGGGCTGTGCATAAAGGGACCCGACCCCATATCTTGGACAGACAGTTCTCAGGTTTCTCTGCTTGCTGGTCTACCTCGCTGAGGGACAGCAAATCATTTGTGTCTCCGAGTGCTCTGCCTGCCCTCACTCGGGACACCACGGCACTCTGCAACATGGAACCAGACCTGCCCCCGGGGACTCTGCTGCGTCTCGCGGACACGTTGACAGCAGCCTGGCTGCACTGTCTGCAGGCTGCCATCCGGTAAGACCATCGAGGGGCTGTCAGGATCCAGAGGGGCCTGCGGGAGAGCTTCCACCCTGAGGAGCGCTAACAGTCTCCCCGGTCTGCCCCACTGCGGGCTTGTGCCCCATTCCCCCCTCTCGTCCTTCCACTTACCGTTCCCTATCCCGCCCTTCCTGATGTCAAATAAAAGACACGTATTTTCAAAAATAACAACTCTCTTTATTGAACACAACTGGGGAGGGGGAATGAAACTGTGGGGAGACAGGGGAAAGGAGGCGGGAGAGGACAGGAGAGAGGGTAGGAGAGGGGAGGGAGAAAACTGGGAGGAGGGAACTGGAAGGGGGAAGCAAGGGGAAGAAGGGGGAGGGGAAGCTCAGGGATCAGGGGTGGGGGTCTCACTGGGCCAACCGCCTCCCAGCATGGCGAGGGAGGGGGCCTCAGCATCCCTGGGGCGATGGGAAGGAGGGTGCAGAGGTTGAGGTGGGGGGTGTGGATATTGAGGAGGAGGGTGTAAAGGTTGAGGAGGAAGAGGTGGGAGGGGGGCAGGAGTGGGAGAAGGGACACTAGTTGGGGGGCAGCAGGCGCAGGACCGGCATGGGGCACCATGCTCTGCAGCAGGACCTGCAGGTTAGCATTTCTGGCTCAGTCCTCTGTAAGCTGCTCCCGGTGGAGCTTCAGGTCCTTCAGCATCCAGGCCTGGACGGTGCGGTGTAGGGCTCGCAGGGCCCCTAGGTGCTGGTCCCAGTACTCCTGCCGTGTGGTGGGGGTCTAGAGCAGGCTGCAGGTGCGGGAGCATGTCCCGGGCGGAGTCGTATGAGCAGCTGGTGCAGCTGTAGAGAAAGAAAAGAAGTGGTCAGTTCTCCCTGAGGACACAGTGGTTGATGTGACCGTGCCCTGCACCGTCAGAGCCACTGTGCTTGCACAGAGGCCATGGTCAGGATGTCTGGCTCTCCCCGGGACTGGGAGCTGCCCCGAGACGGCACCCAGGCCCCTGTGCCGTGTATAGTGTGGCCGGGGAGGGGGGGAGATGTCCCCTGCTTCTGTGCAGAGGGGGCGTGTGAAGGGAGAGCGTCCTGCTGGGTCCCACCCCGGGGTTGGGAGCGTGTCAGGTCTCTTCACACACGCATGTGCCTATTGGGCCATGGCCCCTGGGTGTCATGCAGCTGGAGCCACCTGCCCAAGGGTGGCATGGCGCGTGCTTGCACGTGCACAGGTGGCTGTGTGATCCGTGGGAGGCATGGCCCACATGCGCCGTTCCTGGTCTCCCCCCGCCTGCCGTCCCCCCCCGGGCAGGGGACAGTGCTAGCACTTACGTGGTATGGCCTCCCTGGACGACCCTGCCGACTGCGGTGCCGGAACAGCTGGTGGTGGCCCCTCCGGTGTGCCTGGGTCAGGGCCCTCCAGCCCCGGCTCGCTGCCTCCTGGGCTGGCGTGGACTGCCCCGCCCCCACGAGTCGGTCGAGGGTGGGGAAATAGGGGCAGGTGGCAGCCCCTGCTGCGGCGCCGCCCCTGGTGGCCCTCGCGTACCCTGCTGCAGCTCTTTGACTTTCAGGCGCACCTGCTCCTGGGTGCGCCTGTGTCCCTTTCGGGCCAGGGTGGCCGCTATGTGGCCATAGATGGCCACGTTCCTCTGCCTAGTGCAGAGATCATGGACGTTGGCGGCCTGCCCCAAACCTCAATGAGGTCCATGACCTCTGCACTAGTCCAGGAGGGCGCACACCGTCTACGGCCCCTGGCTGGCCCGTGGGTGCTGGGGGACTGGGCCTGGGAGAGCTGGCTGGCACTGGCTGCCTGGCTCATCCTGGGGCCACTGGGTCAGGGGCAGAGACTGCTGGCAGGCCTGACTCTGGTAAGTGCCATCTGGCAAGAGTCTACCTCTTTAAGGGCCCCGGGGCCGGGGGAGAGGAGAGGAGTTTTCCTGGTTTGGCCCAGAGTGGCCACCAGAGGGAACTGGGAAGGGCTGGAGGCCCTGTAATTCAAAATAAGTGTCTACACAGCACTTATTTTGAGTTAGCTATTTCGAATTAGGCATTATTCCCCATAGAATGAGGTTTACCAAGTTCGAATTAAGCAGTTTGTATGTATAGATGCTATGAAAGTTAATTCGAACTAACGGCCATTAGTTCGAATTAACTTTGTAGTGTAGACATATCCTCACTGGCAGAGTGAACATTGATCCTCGGGTACGTCTACACTACAGCGCTAGTTCGAACTAACTTAGTTCGAATTAGTTAATTCGAACTAAGCTAATTCGAACTAACGCGTCTAGAACTAAAAACTAGTTCGAACTAGCGTTTTGCTAGTTCGAACTAGCAAGTCCACATTGAGTGGACTCTGAACAGGGCTTAAGGATGGCCGGAAGCAGTGCCAGCAGGGCATAAAAGGAGGACTTAGAGCATGGAGATGCTGTCTCAGGCTAGCCTAGGGCTGCGCTTAAAGGGTCCCGACCCCCACCCCGGACACACAGTTCTAAGGGGTGCCCCGCTTGCAAAGAAGTTCTGGCTTGGAGTGCCCTGAGTGCCCACACTGGGCACATCACACCACTCGGCCATCAGCCCAGGTGCACTTGCCGCAGGCTGCCATCTGGGGAGAGGGAGTAATTGGGGGGCTGCAGGAGAACTTCCACCCCCAGAAGCCCGCAGAGCCAGCCCAGTCCTCCCCATCGGGGGCTCGTACCCCATTCCTCCCTCACCTCCTTCCACTTACCCTTCCTTAGCCCCCCTTCTTATTGATGTACAAAATAAAGATAACGTTTCTTCCAACATTGACTCTGTCTTTATTGAACAAAAACTGGGGGAGACTGGGAAAAGGAGGTGGGAGAGGGGAAGAGAAAGGCTGGGAGAGGGGAGGGCAACTAACATGATCAGGGGTTGGGAACAGGTCCCAGATGAAGAGAGGCTACAGAGACTGGGACTGTTCAGCTTAGAAAAGAGGAGACGGAGGGGGGACAGGATAGAGGTCTCTAAAAGCAGGGGTTGGGTGGAGAGGGTGCATTCAGAAAAGTTCTTCCTGAGTTCCCATAAAGAAGGACTAGAGGACACCAAAGGAAAGGAATGGGTAGCAGGCTTGAAACTAGTAAGAGAAAGTTGTTGTTGTTGACAAAGCAAATAGTTAACCTGTGGAACTCCTTGCTGCAGGAGGCTGTGAAGGCTACAACTAGAACAGAGTTGAAAGGGAAGTGAGATAAAGTGATGGAGGTTGGGTCCATGGAGTCCTATTAGCCAGAGGGTAGGAGTGGTGTCCCTGCCCAAAGTTTGTGGAAGGCTGGAGAGGGATGGCACGAGACAAATGGCTTGGTCATTGTCTTCGGTCCATCCCCTCCAGGGTCCCTAGGGTTGGCCGCTGTTGGCAGACAGGCTACTGGGCTAGATGGACCTTTGGTCTGACCCAGTACGGCCATTGTAAGCTCAGGGCTCACTGTCGGGGGTCTCAGTGGACCCCCTTGATTTTCATGCACACCTGGTCCTGGGTGGCCAGGCTGGCAGCTCTCCTGCCCTAGACGGCCACTTTCCTGTGTCTAGTGCGGAGATCGTGGACGAGGTCCACGATGTCCGCACTAGCCCAGGAAGGTGCCCGCCTCTTGCGGTCCAGGGCAAGCTCCCGGGAGCCGCCAGCCTGGTCCCGGCAAGAGGGGGTGGGCTGGGGGGCATTGGGTGGGTGGCTCTGTGCCGTGCCAGGTGCAGGGTCTGCTAGCTGGGTGCTGGCAGGCTTGCACCTGGCACGGGCACCGTAGCCAGCCCGTGCCCCTTTAAGGGGTCCGGGGCCGGGAGGGGGGCATAGAGTTTCCCTGGTGTTGGCCAGAGTGGCCACCAGGGAAACCTGGGGAGGGCTAGCCTCCCACTAGTTCGAACTAAAGGGCTACACAGCCCTTAGTTCGAACTAGCTAGTTCGAACTAGGCGTTAGTCCTCGTAAAATGAGGTTTACCTAGTTCGAACTAAGCGCTCCGCTAGTTCGATTCAAATTCGAACTAGCGGAGCGCTAGTGTGACAGACCGGGCCGTGTCTGGGCACAGCTTAGGGCGTCCGCTCAGGGCGAATTGCTCAAATCCGGGGTTCCTTACAGCCCCTGACTGGCGACCTCTCCAAACAGGCCACAAACCAGTCCCACAGAGCGCTTCAGCTGCCTGCCTGAAGCCTCCCGAGCAAAACCCCTCCGACACCCCAGCAATATCCGTGCCCCAGATGGCCCCGGGCCTATACACAGGTGGGGGGTCCTAGCACCCAATCCCACCTACCCCGAACAAGTCCTGTCCGGTTCCAAGAAACCAGCCACAGATCCCTGGTCAATTTACCCTCTGGACCTTACCACAAATCACGCTGGGCCAATCCTTTAGAATCTATATCTAAAGGTTTATTATTACAAGAAAGAAAAGCTTGAGAGTAAGGTTATTAAAGTACAGTACGTTACATGCACCGAATCTCCCAGTCCTCGATGCAGGCTCTAGCAGAGATGTTGCAGCTGCTGGTTACAAGTCCTTATTGCACATCCTACGATCAGGATGGGTTCCCAGGTCTTCCGGGCTCTTCAATCCCTGCAGTGCTGCCTCTGGGATGAAGTGCTGAGCTGAGAACAAAATGGCATCGACCACATGGCCTCTTTATACCTCCTTCCTGGACTCTTCTTGTATGCAGCCAGTCACCTGGTCAGAGGCCAAACTCTATGTTTCCTGCTGGCTGCCCTCAGGTGACAAATCCCATTCTTTGGGTGTGTCCATAGCCTATTGAGAGTCATTGTTCCACAGGGCTTTGCTACTCAGCCTGTCCATAGCAATGCTTAACCACATTCACAGAAATATTCAGCTTCCACACAGATTACAGATTCCTACCTACACACACAGACATTACATACTCACATAAATAGTGTACATAAGATTAACAAACCATAATCTCCCATTCAATACCCCACATGGCTCCCCCCATACCAATTTCTGGGGCCAACACCCCCACCTAGGGGTGCAGCAGCGATCTGGCTGCTTCCCTCCAATTCAGCAACGTGACACCCCCAACGCAAAATTGATGCAGGAAGTGATGCCAGTAACATCACTGAGGGCATCACAGGCCTTCCCCAACAAAATGGTGGTGTGCCTCAGTTTCCCTTCTTACACAGGACCTTCTGGCTGGAACTCTTTTTGTCCTGTAAGAAGTTCCAAGACCAGTTACAAGTGTTAACCATGAAAGAGCAACATCACAATGTCCCCTTACATACCGTCTGTCGTTTGGTACATCTCCAGACAGATTGCATGGTATTTTCATAAGCTCATGCACCCTGTATACCGTTACAATTCTCTGCAACAATAATACATTGGTTACAAGAATTAACATCAGTAACAAGAACAATCCTATACCAGGTGTATACTGAAATTCTCCGTCAGGCCCCTTCTCTGGCCCCACACCATTGCAGTTTTGGCCCTTCAGGTTTAAACTGCAAATCTTCTTGGCCAAAACAAGTCCTGTCCCTCCCCCTTGTCCTCTGGGCTCCAGGCCTGAAACCTCTGGCCTGACCAAGACAAAGGGCTGGCTGGGCGTGACTCCCTGGCTCACAATGGCCCTGGAATTTTCCCCCTTCCCCCACTCAGTGGGGTAACAGCAGTAAACTGTAGACTCCCAAGTCTCTCCTCTGTCCCTCTCTAACCTCTGTTTCCACATGGAACCAGATATCAACCTCCCTGATTGAGTATGAGTGTCCACAGTGTCCAGAGATGGGAGCATAACTGCCATCTCCTGCATCCTAGAGAGAGTGACCACACAGCTGTTCTGCTCTGCATACTTAGCTACCCAGCCCTTCTCCTGAATCTGAGACACTAACTTCCCACTCTCCTCCTTCACCTGGGAACAATCCTGTCCCACACACACTGACTTCCCAGCAAGCTGGTCACCCACAGTCACTGGGTTAGCAGCCTGCTCCAGTTCTCTGGATGTTCCTGCCTCATCTGGAACAACCCTCAGTCCCTCTGAGACTTCTCCCCCACCCTCCACACTGGGTTTCCCTAAACCCCAGTCAGTGGAGTCACTGTTAACAGATAATTTCTGTCTGTCAGGCACTGCAACAAGTGCCTCACACAAGAAGCTGCTGCCTTTTACAGGCAGAGCTTTCTCCTGAATGCTTTCTCCAAGCCAGGCATCGTTACCTCTCACAGTTACTGCAAACTGCTTGCTACAAGCACTGCCAGGACTCTCCTCCCTATGAGCTTCCTTAGGCAGCAGTTCACCCTTCCCTGGCTCTGCAGCAGCCTTGCCCTGCTGAGCCACAACCAACTCCTCCTGCACTTCCCTTACTCCCTGAGTCATCTCTGGCCCCTCAGGTGGATTCACTGATAATCCCCTCTCAGGCACATAGACAGACCCACAAGAGACAGGGTCAGAGGCATCTTCACTCCCTGTGCAGCTCTCTAGATGGCTGTAAACGTCCACACCATCATTAGGCACCAGAGTTAACACACCCTTATTCTCTCCTTGTGCCCGGGCTAAGGGGTCTCCCTGCTCCCACCGAGTAGCTCCCCCCTCTGCCAGCAACACAGCAGCATCAGGCACAATATCAGGGTCACCACTGTCTGGTCTCTGGGGTTCTGGTAAAACACTGACTGTCTCTACCTGAGTCACCTCATCCCTCTCCCCAGCAGACACAAACCTTGGGCCACCCCCTTCCTGGGCCTTAGCCATATCCAGACCCAACTCTGGGACAACCACACTGCTCTCAGCCTTCACAGGCTGTGGGGCACCTTCCTCAAACACAGGAAGAAACTCTTCCCCACACACAGCCAGACAACCAGAGACAGCTTCTCCCTTGTCCCAACACCCCTGGCTAATCTCAGTCATACAGCTAGCCACTGAGACAGCTTCCTTTACTGCCCCCTTGCTACTTCCACCAGCCAAATTGCCAGCTTGCACACACTGTGCTTCTTCACACAAATCACTTTCAGCTTGTGCAGGTTCAATTCCACAAACCTCACCAGCCACCAGCTCCTCAACTAAAACTTCACTCTGGCCAGCCACTCCAGGCTGCCTCAGAGAAACATTTCCCTGATTTCTGGGCTCTTCCTGCCCTGGTTCTGATTCCAGCCTCACCTCTGAGGCATCAGACGGGCCCTCACCCACAGGCTTACATGTAGAGACACTTTCCCCTTGGTTACAGGGAGACTGACCAGCTCCAGGAAACTTTTCATACCCACATGCACCCCCTTCCCAAACCTCCCTGTTAGCTACAGGTAACACAAAAGGTTTGCATTTACACATGCTTTGGGGTTGGGTTTTCACATCAGCTGGGTAAAATACGTCTGCCATATCATAAGCATACCCCATACCCACAGAGTTATACATTGAACCTTCAGGAGGATACAGTCTCTCTTGTTCTTTTAGTCTCTTAAGCTGGAGGTCAAGTCTAGCATTTTCCTCCTTGGCTAGGGCCATCTTCTTTGCATGCTCTGCCATTCTCTCTGCATGTTCTGCTTTTCTCATCTCAAGTTCCCGATCCATCTCCTGCTTTCTCTTAGCAATTTCTTCATCTGCCTTCCGCCTTCTTTCAGCAGCCTCCTTGGCTTGCTTCTGCTCCTTTTCATCCACATCTCTGGTTAATAACAGCACTACCAGATCTAGTTTAGAGGCCCTTTTCCTAAAGGCAATGCCTCTCCCCAAGCACAAATCCTTCAGAGCACTTTTGCTCAGACTCTCATATAATTCCGGGTTCATCGCAGCGGCTCTTTAATCACCCAAACTCTCAACACCAAAAATCAAATTTAGACAGCGTGGGGTCCTGATCCCAAAGCTCAATTGACCAAGATCTGTGGATCCTGCCGACTACGCCACTGTGACAGACCGGGCCGTGTCTGGGCACAGCTTAGGGCGTCCGCTCAGGGCGAATTGCTCAAATCCGGGGCTCTTTACAGTCCCCCTGACTGGCGACCTCTCCAAACAGGCCACAAACCAGTCCCACAGAGCGCTTCAGCTGCCTGCCTGAAGCCTCCCGAGCAAAACCCCTCCGACACCCCAGCAATATCCGTGCCCCAGATGGCCCCGGGCCTATACACAGGTGGGGGGTCCTAGCACCCAATCCCACCTACCCCGAACAAGTCCTGTCCGGTTCCAAGAAACCAGCCACAGATCCCTGGTCAATTTACCCTCTGGACCTTACCACAAATCACGCTGGGCCAATCCTTTAGAATCTATATCTAAAGGTTTATTATTACAAGAAAGAAAAGCTTGAGAGTGAGGTTATTAAAGTACAGTACGTTACATGCACCGAATCTCCCAGTCCTCGATGCAGGCTCTAGCAGAGATGTTGCAGCTGCTGGTTACAAGTCCTTATTGCACATCCTACGATCAGGATGGGTTCCCAGGTCTTCCGGGCTCTTCAATCCCTGCAGTGCTGCCTCTGGGATGAAGTGCTGAGCTGAGAACAAAATGGCATCGACCACATGGCCTCTTTATACCTCCTTCCTGGACTCTTCTTGTATGCAGCCAGTCACCTGGTCAGAGGCCAAACTCTATGTTTCCTGCTGGCTGCCCTCAGGTGACAAATCCCATTCTTTGGGTGTGTCCATAGCCTATTGAGAGTCATTGTTCCACAGGGCTTTGCTACTCAGCCTGTCCATAGCAATGCTTAACCACATTCACAGAAATATTCAGCTTCCACACAGATTACAGATTCCTACCTACACACACAGACATTACATACTCACATAAATAGTGTACATAAGATTAACAAACCATAATCTCCCATTCAATACCCCACATGGCTCCCCCCATACCAATTTCTGGGGCCAACACCCCCACCTAGGGGTGCAGCAGCGATCTGGCTGCTTCCCTCCAATTCAGCAACGTGACAGCTAGTGTAGCGCATAGGAAAGTTAGTTCGAACTAACGTCCGTTAGTTCGAACTAACTTTCTAGTGTAGACATACCCCTCGTTAGCATACCCAGGTGATCTTTCTATCTGGTTCATAATTTAGTTTCAATATTGCCCATGTATGTACCAGTTGTGACACTACACTGCATTGTCCTGCATTCTGTCACATGAAAGTCACCATTTCCTGCAAATTTGTCATCATCTTTGCTTCGTGTTTATCTGGAATTATGTATTTGGAGCCTTGTACTGGTTCGCAACACACTGCTCCTCCTCCTCCCTGGTCTTTGGGCTGATGATGTCACCTGACTGAGGTCTGACATGTTTCTGTATTTGACAACTAGCTTGCTAATATTTTCAGTGCCAGATTCACCCCTGATTTGATGTGGGGGAAGTGAGGCAAAGTGAAAAGCTGCCTATTCATTTAGTTCAGTCTCTGGAAACCTCTTACTCAGAGGCTCACACAGCAGGGAGATGAAACGTAGAATAGGTTCACTGCTGAACCGGTCATCGGTTGTGATTGATTTGGTTCGATTTTTCACACTGTTACTTCAAGATCCTGCCCCCTCATCCTGCGGCTCTGGGCCCTTGCTAACTGCACAGCCTCATTTGTTGTTAAAGAGTCCTTCTGCGAGCATTTGGTCAGTTCTGCTAATTCACGAGACATCATTTAATACAGCTGCAGTGACGTGGCAATTAGTGTCAGAGAACTTAGTCAGGCTGCTGGGTCATTATTTTCTGAGATTTCCTGTCCAAATATTTACATAATTACTCAGCAAAGCACTTCCAGCAAAATGTCTAGATGGCCACCTTTCTTCAGTTAAGAGGTTTCAATGAAACGGTCTCATTTTCTGTGACATTTGCTATTTCCTCAAATTGTCCTCTTTGGACTGAGGATCTGCAAAAGTCTCTATAAACGGTCTTCAAAAGGGTCTCTCCTGTCTTCAGCTTTGGCACTTGGTTCCATGCCTCTGCCAAACCAGGTCTTCTCGATGGGCCAGGCAGTGTTGTGCTGTTAAAAGTAGGATGCACTGCTTGAGTTGTGTAGCAACACGATTGTTTTTCCCTAGCAGGACTGCAGCACCATCTGAATTGAACATCACCGTTTTCATCAGATCCTGCTTATTCAAGGTGTCAAAGGCTTTGAGAGCAGCTGTGTGACAGACCGGGCCTTGTCTGGGCACAACTGAGGGCGTCCGCTCAGGGCGAATTCCTCAAATCCGGGGCTCCTTACAGCCCCCAGACTGGTGACCTCTCCAAACAGGCCACAAACCAGTCCCACAGAGCTCTTCAGCAGCCTGCCTGAAGCCTCACGAGCAAAACCCCTCCGACACCCCAGCAATATCCGTGCCCCAGATGGACCCGGGCCTCATACACAGGTGGGGGAGGGAGGTCCTAGCACCCAATCCCACCTACCCCGAACAAGTTCTGTCTGGTTCCAAGAAACCAGCCACAGATCCCTGGTCAATTTACCCTCTGGACCTTGCCCACAAATCACGCTGGGCCAATCCTTTAGAATCTAAAACTAAAGGTTTATTATCACAAGAAAGAAAAGCCTGACAGTAAGGTTGATAAAGAATATTACGTTACATGCACCGAATCTCCCAGTCTTTGGTGCAGGCTCTAGAAGAGATGTTACAGCTGCTGGTTTAAAAGTTCTTATTGCACATCCCAGCATCAGGATGGGTTCACAGGTCTTCCAGGCTCTTCCATCCCTGCAATGCTGCCTCTGGGATGAAGTGCTGAGCTGAGAACAAAATGGCATCGACCACATGGCCTCTTTATACCTCTTTCCTGGCCTCTTCTTGTATGCAGCAGGTCACCTGGTCAGAGGCCAATCTCTGTGTTTCCTGCTGGCTGCTCTCAGGTGACAGCCCCCATTCTTTGGGTGTGTCTTTGGCCCATCAAGTGCCATTGTCCCACAGGGCCTGGCTAATCAGCCTGTCCATAGCCATGCTTAACCACATTCAGAGAAATATTCAGCTTCCACACAGATTACAGATTCCTACCTACACACACAGACATTATACACTCACATAAATAGCGTACATAAGATCAGCAAACAATAAGCTCCCATTCAATACCCCACATGGCTCCCTTTTATACCAATTTCTGGGGCCAACACCCCCACCTATGGGTGCAGCAGTGATCTGGCTGCTCCCCTCAAATTTGGTAACGTGACAAGCTGTAGCAGAAGAGAACACCACCGGCTCTCCAAACTCCTCCACCCGGGCTCCCAGAGCCCTGTAGTCACTCTTGGTCCACTCAGGGTCACACCTTGCAGGATCATTAGTGCCCACATGGAGGAGTAGCATGGGGTAGTGTTGCAAGAGGTTGTGGATTGCAACTGCTTGAAACACTAAGGAGAGGGGATCACCACACAGCAGTGTAAAGGGTTTGTTCATTCAGTTAAAACTGGGGAGGGAGGGGAATCTCACTCACACACTCAACCTCACTGGCAGTCCCCGGCAGGATGATAAGGCGAGCAGAAGGCAGTTCATGTTGTTTGATCTTCCCAAGTTGGCTCCCAAGCAGGTCCACTGGCCAGGCGATCCGAGCGCAGGGCGTTCTGGGAGGCTCCACTTGGTGGTCAACCCACTGTGTGTCTGTCCCTCTCTCCTTTTAGGATCAGCCACATGCAGCTTCTGTGTCTCTGGGCCTCTCGGGCCCTGTGTTTACCTCAGAGTTTACTCCTGTAAACTCCTGTGTTTACTCCTGCTGTTTACCTCAGAGTTTTCCCGCCTCTGTGTCCACATTAGACATTCTTCTGCACTCACTCAGGGAAGGGATAACACTTTAACAGTTTAGGGAACCGAATGACATCATTAACGGGTGAGAAAGAGAACAACGTCCATTTTAACTCTCCCCTTGCTCCTCTTTTGCCTCCAACAGTAGTAGTCAGAGGGCCGGATTGTCCTTGACAATTCCTCTGTAATGTCTCAGATACGGGCCCCTGGCAGGCAGCATACCTCCCGAGATGACTTGTCAGGGTGACAGATGGGTGCCTCCGTCCCCCTCAGAAAGGAGTCTCCAACCACTGAGGAAGATTTCACAAAGCAAAACTGATTCTAAAATGATCAGTCTCTGAGGCCCAGTGAGAGTCAGAAGTGCTTAAGAAAAAGCTACAATACATCTGGTTTCACTGAATAATTACTATTGGCTGTGGTAGCTTCTAAAAGATAGTGAACTACCTGGATTTCATCCGCTGTAGCCCAGTCCATCACAGCTAGAATCCAAACTCATTCCAGTTAGATAGGCAAGTTTCTTCTGGCTCTTTGCCGACTTCCCAAAACAAGGAATACAATTCATGGACAGTTTACAGAGTAGTAATGTTAAACCAGTCAACCCACGTGGCCCTGTCCCAGGAGCAGCTGGAGAGCCACCATGCGATTCTGGCCCCACTACCAGCCCTGCGGACAGCAGAGAGCTGCCTGGATCAGCCCGTATCCCCCTACCAAACCCGCCACCAGCAGCAGCTTCCCTGCCACCGGTAGGATGGTGAGTGCTGCCTAGATCTACACTGCAGAGTTTTTGGTCAAAAACGTCCGTCTACATCTCAAACACTTTTTTGCGCAAGTAAAACCAAAGAACAGAGGTGTTTTCCCGGTCTAAGTATTCCTCAGTCTACGAGGAATAATTCCTTTTCACAAAAAAGTTTTTTGCAAAAAGGTGTGTGAGGACAGGCTAGAGGGGTATTTTGTGCAAGAAAAGGGAAGAGGAAAAAGCACGGGTGCCCTGGTAGCCATTCTATCCATAGTAATCACTGCTTACTTACAAGAGAACATCCAGGCAGTTTGGACGCTCTCGTTCCCAAAAGCTCATTGCTTTTTCAATACTCTTTTTCGGTGTGTCCACACTACGAGTAGTAATGTGGAGTAATGGTAGTTCGAATTAGGAGCTTTAATTCAAACTACCTAGTCCGTGCCGCGTGTGTGACGGCGCGTTGGGGTCCCCCGTCTCCTGCACCCCGAAATGGCACAAACAGACTGCACCAGCTGGTGGAGTAGAGGAAGTTTATTGCCTCTCCAGGATACAGCACAGCACAGATGTAGTCTGGTCACAGAGCTGGGCTAGGATGCCTCAGGCCCCCTTGAGATCGGCGAGACTGGGCCCCTAAACTCCAGCCCCTTCTCCTAGGCTCTCCTCCATGCTCTCCCACAGTAACTAACTAAATTCCCTTGCAGCCCTGCCCCCCAGCCAGGGCAGCATTCCACCTTCCTTTGTTCCTCTCCATGGGGGGTGTCTGGCCACTGGTTCAACAAGTTTGGCACTACCTCTGCCTAGTGAGGTTTTCCCTGCTGGGTCTTGCTCCAGACAGCAGGGGTCACCACAGCCCAGCAAGTACCCCCACTACGTCACAGTTCTCCCCCCTCCGAGAGCGAACTGAGCAGGGTCACTCCGCTCGTGACCTAGGGAAGTTCGGGTCCTCTGCGTGGGAACCCGCCCTGGGGACATGGGTGCTCCCCTTGACTCAGGCCGGCCGTGGCAAGGCCCCACATGAGCTGGCTTCCCTCTGTCCACTCGCCGCCCCGCTCCAGGGCGACTGGCGCAGGCCTGTCCTCGGGGGTCACACCCACCCTTCCGCTGGCCTTGATCTCTGGCCAGGGTCTCTCGGGCCGGGGCCATGAGCCCAGTGAGCCTTCTCTGGACAACCAGGGCGGCTTCCACCCCCGAAGCTCCATCCAGGGAGGTCTTCCCCTCCCATAACTCTCTCAGCAAGCCCAGAGGGTCTATCTGGGGTAGAGACCCCCAAGCCGCGTTCCTCCTGTCTTGGGCCTTCCCGCCCCTCTGGCAGGAGTCACAGGACCGGAAGTACCGCTGCACGGCTGTAAAGATTCCCGGCCAATAGAAGTGCTGGAGCAGCTTCAGCCGGGTGCTCCAGATCCCCCGGTGGCCCCCAACGGGGACATCGTGGGCCAAATACAGTAGCTTGAGGCGATACTTTCGGGGGACGACCAGCTGCCGCTGGACCCCCCATGCCCTCGCCTTCCTGGGGGGGAGCCACTTACGGAACAGGAGCCCACGCTCCCGCAGGAATCTCTCCTGGCCACCTCTCCCCCGGGGCTGAGCTGCATGGAGGCCAGCCTGGTCCCTCAGCCTCTGCAAGGAGGGGTCTGCCTGCACCTCAGCCTGGAATTCAGCTGCTGAGGCAGGGATCGGGACCTGTCCCCCACCTCTGCCTAGGTCCGGAGTCCCAGCCTGGCTGGACCCCGTGTCCACTGGGATGGGACCCTGTGGACGCTGCCAGGAGTCCTTCCCTGGACCCACGTTGTCAGCCCCCCGCTGGCTCTGGCTCCGGGTAGTGACTAGAGCCCGCTGGGATTCATGGGGCCACTCCTCTAGGTCATTCCCCATCAGCACCTCGGTGGGCAAGTGCGGGTGCACCCCCACTTCCTTGAGGCCCTTCTTGGCCCCCCATTTCAGATGCACCCTGGCTACAGGCACCTTAAACGGGGACCCGTCTATGCCCTTCAGGGTCAGCTGCGCGTGGGGTAGTATCCGCTCCGGGGCCACTATGTCGGATCGGGCCAGAGTCACCTCCGCCCCCATGTCCCAGAAGCCCGTCACCTTCCTACCATCCACCTCCAGGGGTATGAGGCACTCGCTCCGCAGGGGCCGTCCTGCCCCCACCCGGTACACGGAGAAATCCGCCTCCTGAGAATCAGACCTCCCAGGGGAGGTGCACTGAGCATCCTTCCCCTCTCTCTGAGCTGAGGTTTGCCTGCCAGCCCCTGCCTCTGGGGCAGCCTGCCCTTCCTCCCGCCCCAGCCAGTTAACCCTGGAAAGTCCCCGGTCCTGGGACCTGGTGCACTGAGCCCTCTTGTGGCCTTTTTGCCCACAGCGATGGCAAGTTAGGCTTTGGGCTGTCTCTGTCCAGGCCCTGGCTGGTTCTCTGGGGCGCAGACGACCTGTTCCTTGGTCTCGCCCCGTACTTGACTCCCTCCGTCGCTCAGCCGAGATCCGGTCTCTGCGCGGTTCCCTCTCTCTACGGGACTACCGTTCACACCCGGACCGGCTCTCCGTGAACTCATCCGCCAGTCTCCCGGCCTCCTGGGGGTTCTCTGGTCTCCGGTCCTTGAGCCACAGCCTCAGTTTGGGTGGGCACGCTTCATAGAACTGCTCCATCATGACCAGCTTGAGCAGCTCCTCTGCGGTCTGGGCTCCGACTCCAGACACCCACTTGCGGCAGTATTGCGCCAGGCGGGAGGCCAGGTCCACATAGGTCTCCCGTGGCCCTTTCTGTACCCCCCGGAACTTCTTCCTGTACATCTCGGGGGTCAGCCCGAACTTGTGCAGCAGGGCCTCCTTGACTCGGTTGTAATCCCCTGGCTGTAGGTCCTCCAGCTGACTGAGCACTCCGGCCGCCTCCTGGTTCAGTGCGGGGATGAGCTCCTGCAGCCAGTCAGCTGGGGGGACCCGTTGCAGTCCACAGGCCCTCTCAAAGGCACTGAGGAACCCGTCTATGTCACCCATGTCCTTCAGTTGGGCCACCACGAGCCTCTCCAAGCGTCTGGCAGTCCTGGGACCCTGGGGCCCATCCGCACTTGGCGCAGCCGGTGCCCCGCCGGTTCTCCGCTCTGCCATGGCCAGCTCATGCTGCCGCTGCCTCTCTCGATCTTGGCGCTCCTTCTCTCGATCTTGCCGCTGCCTCTCTCGGTCCTGGCGGTCCTTCTCTCGGTCCTCTACTTCCAATTCCCTGATCCGCAGCTGGATCTCCAGCCGCCGCAGCTCCGCTGGGCTCGCCCCTGCCCTAGATGGGCTACGGCTTGCAGGCCTCCCGGGAGACGCTGTCTCATCTCTCCGTTGGGTTCCAGCACTCCTCCCCCTCTCTGAGCCTGACACACTCTCAGGGGGGGTCTGGCTGCTTCCCCTGGGGACAAGATCCTGGCCCTGTGGCTGGTCATTATCTTCCAGCTGGGCAATCAGCTGGGCCTTGGTTGCTTTCTGCACAGGCAAGCCCCTCTCTCTGCACAGCCCCACCAGCTCTGCCTTCCAGAGTCGGGCGTAGGCCATCTGCCCGCTGGGCCCCTCGGTGCAGACTCACCAGTCTAGTGCTGCAGTGCCCCACGATTCCCAGGAACCGCTTCGCTCTGTCTCCAGCACGCCTGGCTCCAGGGCTCTTGCTTCTACTGCGCCTTGTCGCTTGCCGCTGGAAGCTCCATCCACGGGGTGCAGTGCATCCCACCCCTGACACCAGTGTGACGGCGCGTTGGGTTCCCCCGTCTCCTGCACCCCGAAATGGCACAAACAGACTGCACCAGCCGGTGGAGTAGAGGAAGTTTATTGCCTCTCCAGGATACAGCACAGCACAGATGTAGTCTGGTCACAGAGCTGGGCTAGGATGCCTCAGGCCCCATTGAGATGGGGGAGACTGGGCCCCTAAACTCCAGCCCCTTCTCCTAGGCTCTCCTCCATGCTCTCCCACAGTAACTAACTAAATTCCCTTGCAGCCCTGCCCCCCAGTCAGGGCAGCATTCCACCTTCCTTTGTTCCTCTCCATGGGGGGTGTCTAGCCACTGGTTCAACAAGTTTGGCATTACCTCTGCCTAGTGAGGTTTTCCCTGCTGGGTCTTGCTCCAGACAGCAGGGGTCACCACAGCCCAGCAAGTACCCCCACTACGTCACAGCGTGTAGCCGCGGGCAGGTAGTTCGAACTACCGGGCATTTAAATATGGCGGCGCCCGGGAACATGTAAATCAAGCCTGGGATATTTAAATCCCGGGTTTCATTTGCAAGTTCGAATGACTACATTACCCACCCTGGTTCGAACTAGGGAGGCTAATGTAGACATACTCCAAAAGAGTAGTGAAAAAGCAATGCTCTCTTGTGCAAGAAGTTTTTGCAGACAATCTCTTCCACAAAAAGCTTCTTACACAAGAAGCCTGTCATCTAGACAAAGCTTATGAGTAAATGTAGGATGAACTTCAGCCACTTCTATAAAAGCATTTCTGTAGAAAATCCCCTTTTTATAAAGAAACAAACAAACAAACAGGCAAACAAACAAACAAACAGATAGACAGACCTCAGACAAAGCCCCTCCTATCGTATGAACAGCAACCTTCTCACAAGCACTTCAAGACAACTTTAGGGTCATCAGCTCCTAGAGTCCCAGGCTGTAAGGCCGGAAGGCACAGCCCTGCTCCCCGAGTTTCACCTCCTGCACAACACAGGCCCTAGAAATTCCCCACAAGAATCCCTGTGTCACTGCAGGCCCCATGTGTCTTCACCTTTGGCTGGGTTCTATGGACGAGTTCTGGCTCTTACAGGAGCGGATGGGTTCAGGAGACCGCTCTTATGTGTGACTCCTGGGCAGACTATTTCCCTGCCTTTCCGGAAGGACAAAAAAAACCGACTGGCTCCTTCTTTTTCTTCCAGGCTGCGTTGCCTCTTGCGAAGACTCACCTCAAGGGAGCACAGACACAGCCAGGTGCTCAGGGTGGTGGTCCAACCTGCAGCAGCCGAGGCATGCTCCGGCCTCAGCCAGCAGGAGCAGGCCTTACCAGAGGAGCCCAAGAAAACCAGAGGCTCCTGGAAGCTCCTATCTGGCCTGAAAAAACTCTGTGTCTGTGGCCAGTGTGGCAGCTCCCTGGCAGAGGCTGAGGAGGAGACAACAGCTTCCTCGCCCACAAGATGGACACACTTCTCCCTGAAGAAGACCAGGAAGACGAAGAACTCAGTGGAGGACCAGGAAGAGCGAGAGGAGGAGAAGCTGCAGGAGAGCCCAGACAACAGCCAGGAAGATCTCACAGGTGAGTCTACAACCCGCCCGGTGATTGGAGACCATGTGAGGGACACTCCCACCAGTCACTCTACAAGCCTGGAGCGTTAGGGCTTCTCATGGGGCGGCCATGGGCTCCTCAGACGCTGGAATCCAGCGAGTGCCTGATGCTCTGGCAGAGAGGGGCTGGCCCCCTTGCACACCCTCCCTCCCAGCTGCCTCCTGCACCCTCTCGCCTGGTCAGACCTCACCCAAACTTCCAGCCCGCTCCAGCACTCTACCTCCCACGCCCGCCTGCTCGCACCACTGTCCTCATCCCATGCCCTGGCAGCCACCTCCCACTCCCTGAACCCCTCATTTTGGCCTCACCCAAAGCCTAGGGAGCACAAAATCTACTATCCCCGGTCAAAAGAGTTAATCTGCCCCATGGGAAGCCTTGACTCTTGCTCCTCTCTTCTCTCCCCTGCTCCCCTTGGGGCTGGAGCGGCAGAGGAGTGAAGTGTTGCAGTGGTGGCCACAGCAGTGGGGGATGTTTTATTGCTTTTGTTGTTTGGAGGGTTTTTCCCTCTCACTTTTTTCTGGTCCCCGACTGATTTTTCTGGGGATCAATGGCCCCCAACCCAGAGAAGTTTCCCCACCCCTGCCATAAATAAAGAGAATATTGAAGCCACTTGTTTTGGACATAAATTAATATTTTAGTTATATAAATTGATGTTTGGTGAACTAACATGATAAAGTTAAAGCTCCTGATTTGGTTAATTATGTTGATTTTCATTAATAAAGTCTCCTTTCTTACCGGTTATACACCCCCCAACCCTCCCCCCATATTATAGCTCCAGTCGTTTAATATGAATAATTGAGTAGTTAAGGTTTTTAGAGCGAAGCGAAGGCATTTTGTTCCCCTGGGGGGGTGGCTGGTGATCCAGGGAAAGTTGTGCGTTGAGGGGGATGGGTCCAGGGTCAAAACCTTTGAGAACCAATTGCCCTGTGGGGAGTGCGGGAAACCTGGTAAAATCGCTCAAATTCAAGCGAGTTGAAGGAAATTAATAAAAATGATGCGGGTTCTTCCCCCTCCCCCCACCCCGTGTGCTGTAAAAACTGCCAGGCCCAGCAGGAGAAAGGGGGTCATGGGGGCCTGGCTAAGGGGGTCCCCTCAGGTACAGGCGTAATCAGGGTGACCACTGAGGGTGACACGGGGGCCACCAGCCACGTGACCTTTCCCCCAGCCTGTTAAAGGGACAGAACCGCCCTCTGCCCCAGGCCCCACCTCCTCTGTGACCTTGCCCTGCCCTTGCCCCACCGCTTTCTCCATCTGATGGGGCCTGGGAACTAGTGGGGCAGGGTCCGGGGCTGGCAGCAGGGCCATGGCCCCCCACACTCACTGGCAGCGGCATCCCCAGCTCGGGCCCTTGGCCTCCCTGCCCAGGGTGCTTAGGGGACATGTGCTTCTCTTGGCAGCCCATGCGGCACTTGTCAGGGGCTGCAGGTTGGATCGTGAGGGGCTCAGAGAGCAGAAAAGGGATTCGCGCCCGCGCAGGGACGCGACTTCCAGGGAACCTTGCATGGGAGCTGAGGGGCAGCTCCAACCCCTGCACCAGCAGCAGCTGCTGGAGAGGAGGGAACAGCCAGGCTGCCTGCACCATGGCACCAGACAGAGGAGAAGCCGCCCTGCCCTGCCCGGCTCTGGCTTCCCGGCTCCAAACTGCCAGGGGCAGGGAGAGAGGAGGGTGGGTCTGTCCCTGCCACTGCCCTGCACTTCCACTGACGTTCGGGGGCACCATCCCCAGGTCTGCCCAGGGGCTCAGGCGGCTTCTGCTGCACGGTGAGCACTGGGGATTCGGGATCCAGCCCTGCCAATCCCAGCTCCCGTTTGGCTTCAGCCCCTCAACCTCTGCTTTGAGCCCCGAGGGGTTCCCAGGCCTTGGGACTTCAGCCCGTGCTGGGGATCGAGGCTTCAGCCTGGGGGTGCTGGGTATTGAGTGTGGACACCAGCAACTGAGCTTAGATAATGAACAAAACCATTACAAAGGAGCCAGAGGGTCACCCCATCCCACAGCTCAGCAGCTCACAGCTGGGAACTGGGCTGGGCTGGGCCATCACTTCCTGGGGCTCTCAGGCGAAATGAGGCCTGTTCCCGTCACTGCCAGGAAGGGGGCGAGACCGGGGAGAGCAGAACACGCCATGGGAGAGACGCTGCCCCTAAGTTAGAGGAAGCCCAGTGGGGAGAGCACCCAGCTCAGAGTCATGAGAGCGGAGCTCTCTGCTCGGCCCTGCAAGCACCTTGTGTGTGACCCTGGGCAAGTCACGTCAGGGCTCTGGGCCCAGTTCCCTTCCCTGTCGCCCAGGGGTACCACATTCAAACCAGTGTTTCCTTCTGCTCCAGGGATGCAGACGGAGCTCTCCGAGACGACGAGGAGCCAGGCAGAGCAGAGCGAAGAGGAGGAACCAGCCCCCCAGCCCATCCCATTAGAAAGGAGCAGCTCCCACACGACTATGGTAAAAACTTAAAAAACAACAGAGTCCGGTAGCACGTTATAGACTCACAAACCATGTAGATGGGATCATGGGCTTTCGGGGCACAGCCCACTTGTTCAGATGACCAGCCTGTGGGAAGTCCAGAGCCAAGAACAAATAAGGGACGGAGCGGAGGAAAAAAATTGAGGTGTTGGGGGGAAGAGGACACTGGGTAGATAAGTCTCAAAGGGATAGCCGAGCCAGTCTGTAACAGGAAACACTTACAAATGAGGCTTGTGGCTGAGCCAGTGGAAAGCGTCCCCTGCGGGGCGTGTGACTATCTCCCCAGCCGGTGTCTCAGAGGAGAATGACCTGCCCCCCTCCGGCCCAGGGACCGAAAGGAAACACTCACCCTTGTGACCAGCTCCCCTGAATAAAGCCTTGTAACACGGGGGATTTCTGGGGGCACCACACCGAGGGGCCAGTCAGGACACTTTGCTCAGAGACAGGGCTACTGAGAGCCCAGAACGGGGGGTTCTCCACTGCAAGGATCCAAACCAGCCCCAAACGGCACTTCTGTTCCTCACCCTGGCTAGTAAGAAGCCCTGCAAGCAACCCCCTTAGACACTCCTGCCCTCTGGGCCACCACCCGCACCGCCCCTTCTGCAACGTCGTATCTGCCAGGGCTCGTACTGCCAGCGTTCAGTGTCGTCTGGTCAGGGTTGTCCCGGGGCGCTCCTGACAGGTCCCCTTCTCCGTTGGTGATGACAAACTTTCGGCTGCGTGTGTGGGTGCCTGTGCTCCCATCATCTAGACGTGAGTTCCCAAACTGCGGGGGCATGCCCTCCTGGGGGGGGGGGTGAAGAAATTCCAGGGGGGGCACGAGGGAACCCAGCCCCCCATCAACCTCTGCCCCCATAAGTTTTTCTGCTATTGGGGGGACGCATGAGGGTTTCTCAAAAATCAAAAAGAGGGCGTGATGATGAAAAGTTTGAGAACCACTAATCTAGAGCGGTAGACCCCGTGCACTTGGGTCAACACAGGAGATCTCCACGAGCCCCCAGAAACGACAGATGCAGGCAAGGTTTGCAATCAGACCAGCAGGTTTATTGTCAAATGCGACGCCCTCACAGTTAGTAGCCCTCACGTCACTTCTTTATGTACCAGGCTGCCACCCTTAAAGGTATTAGGTTGACACCTCCAGACGAACCTACTAGACACAACCAATTACCTTGTAGCTGGTGGTTTGATCCAAACATCCCTATCCATAGTGCTGTCATCCCGACCCTGTGCTGAACCTGGGTCGGTAAGTCCATTGTCTACAGGGAGTGTGCTGGGACCGAGCTGTTTCTGCAGGGAAATGTTCTGTTACCATCCTCCCGGAATGTGTGCGGGCATGGCCTGTGCCTCGGACCTCTGCAATGTCGGCAGCCCTGTCCTTCCCAAGCTTCTGTCTGCAGGACCTGCCTTTTGCTCACTGCTTAGCTTTGCTTTATGTTAGCAAAGCATTGACGGTTGCTCAGGTCTTAGGCCTCACACTAGGCCTCCACGGTCAGGCCCTTTTGTTACTACATACAGGTGAGAGGTTATGAAAAGAAATCCCATCAAATCCAAACAGGTTCCTCTGATCCTTAAGAGCCAGTCACCCGCCCAGGTCAATTGAACCCTCAGAGCTTACCGAAAAGAGCTTGCAGTGCCCGTCCCATAGAATTGAAAATAGGAAGGTTTATTAATAAAAGAAAGAAAAAAAAGGTTGAGCCTAATATTGTTAAAGGACTCAAATTACATTCACCGACTGCAAAGCTCTTTGTGCCGGCGTGTAGGAGATGAAATGAACGGCTGTCTTAGGGCAAGTTTCAGGAATACGTCCTCTCCTAGGCTGGATGTATTTCTGAAGCGCCCTCTGCCTTCCCCACCCGGCAGCGTGTGGCGCTACCACCGAACTGGCAGGAATCACGGGCAGGACAGGAAGTAGTTGAGACTGAAGGAGCGAGTCTCCCTGCCGACCACTCTGGGGCCACTTCAGGCTTCAGTTTGTGGCCGAGATCCTTCATAGTGGATTTGCCAGAGTGAAGACAGGAATGAAGACGAAAATGGAGGAACCCTCAGAGCCCCTTTATCCCCCTGCCCATGGGGTGGGAATCCCATTGTTCTCCTGTGAAAGTCTGTCCCAAGATGGAGTCTGTCCCATGAGCAAGTCACCGCTCCAGGCCTGACTCAGTTCTTTTTAGGCAGCAGCCACGGCTTGCATGCTGAACATTCACAGCAAAGCTCATCAGCTGTGATTGGCACTACCTGAGGTCAGTGAAGTGCTGCTACTCACTTGACTAGCAACCCTGTCAAGGCTGTTCCCCACTCCGGCAGGATGAATGCAGAAGTTGGGGGCCTGCAATAGCACTCCAAAACCTTGCCTCTACAAGCGCTGGTACAAAAACTTCCCGCCCCAATCCTAATACCCAGATTTTGGGGAATCCACTGCTCACATCAAGTGCTTTGAACCCACAAACAGGGGCAGACACTTGAAACCAGCCAGGGGTACCCCAAGCTCTTTTCCTTCAAAGAAGCTTGAAAAAAGAAAAGAGAAAATCAAGCTGCAGTCTCTGGTGGCTGACCCCTCAGTCAGAGGCCTGCAGGTCCACAGAGACAGACCTTCCAGGACACAAAAATCAACCAATACCGGTTAATTAGAAAACAGAACAAACTCTTACTGTGAAAACAAAGCTACAGTTGCAAACATAGTAATTTGGCTAGCTGGAAAGAGCCACCATTTGACACAGGTACTCAGGGAAAGTCCCTGGTCTGAAGACTTAGTTAGAAAAGTGGGAGGAAAAAGCACTAAGAAGCTCAGACATTATTTCCATATCCCCAAACAAGGAAAACAAGAAATCCTGACAGACTAGCTAAACTCTTCCCTGCTTACACATTGTAAGAAGTCGCTTTTTGGACAGCGGAGCGTTTCCTGTCTCCTTTGATACTTGGAAGAAACTGGTCGGTACTTGGAAGAAACTTGGAAGAAAATTCCTACCTGCGTTGTTATTGGCTGACCACCCCATACTGGGCTAGGAACAGGAGACATTAGCTCACGTCTTAGTCACCGGATGTTCCTGTCCTGATTATGAAAGACCCTGTCACAGGGCTTGGCCAAGCCTCCAGCTGAGCTCTCCCAGTAGCCCACGTTTGAAATACAAGCACAGCACCCGGGTGGTAACTTCCAGCACCAACATCACACCTCCCTGTGAACAGCAGAAGCAGAATCGGCCTGGCACTGGGGACTGGCCCGGAGCCCTCGGCCTGGAGGACCGGGCCGGGTCAGGTCACCACTGAGCGCGTCGGCTGAGGGCGAATTGCTCAGAACAAGAGCAAATTAATCGAAACAATAGTTAAGAATAAAATTGTGAGGCATGTAGAAGAACATAATTTGTTGGACAAATGTCCAATCCCACCTACCCTGAATGGGTCTTCCTCTCTCAGGGAACCAGCCACAAATCCCCAGTCAATTTACACTTTGGATCTACCCACAAGATCGCACTGGGCCAATCCTTTAGAATCTAAAGCACGAGCGTAAGGCTGTGAAGGAGAATACATGACATGCACTGAATCACCAAGTTCTCCACGCAGGCTCTTAGCAGAGATGTTACAAACTGCTATCTTAAAAGTCTCTGGAGTACATCCTATGTCAGGAAGAGCCAACGATTTTCCCGGCGCGCTGTTCCTCGCAAGGCTGCATCTGGAATTAGTAGCACAATTGAAGGCAAGATGGAGTCTGCCTCATAGCACTTTATATCCATTCCTGGTCTCTTCCAAGCTGGAGCAGGTCAGATGGCCCAGTGACCTGTCCCTGTGTCCCATGTCAGCAGTCATGATATTGGCTGGTTTGCAGACACATTCCTCAGGTGTGTATTAGCCTTTCCGAGAGCCTTATCCCTGGAGACTTGCTAATTAGCATAGTCACTGACTGACCATTTCTGGCCCACTGTTCTTTCTCAGACAGAGTATCTTCCGGCATCAACACAGGTTACATATTTATAAATCCACTTACAAATATCACACAAGAGGATGAATAACACATACACAATCAGTAGAGCACAAGCTTTCATTTGACATCTCACATGGCCTCCTTGGTACAGACTTTGGGACAACCCCTCCCCTCCGCCCTTGGGTGCAACAGTGACCTGTCTGATCCCCTTAAAATCCAGTAACGTGACACCCCCAACACAAAACTGATGCAGGAAGTGATGCCAGTAACATCAGTGAGGGCATCACATGGGTCCCCCCGCCTTAGACAAGGCATCTGCCACAGTATTCTCCTTCCCGTTTATGTGGACTATGTCCGTGTCGTACTCCTGAAGGATCAGACTCCAGTGGAGCAACCTGGAGTTGGTGCCGTTGGCCTTCTGCAGGCAAGCCAGCGAGGCATGGCTGCTCAGCACAGTGAACCTCCTGTTGTCCAGATAGGGTTTGAGCTGCTTGACAGCCCACACGATGGCATAACATTCCTTCTCAATTGTAGCATAATGCTTCTCTGGGGGGCACAGCTTTTTGCTGAGGAAGGTCACGAGGTGCCTTTTGTCACCTACCCCATCCTGTATCAGCACCGCCCCCAGCCCGATGTCGGATGTTGAAATCCGGGCTGGCCAGCACAGGTTCCTTGGCCAAGACATTCTTTATGCTTTGGAACCCCTGTTCACAGGCCTCCGACCACACCACCCGGTCCGGCCTCTCCTGCTTTGTGAGGTCTGTGATCGGAGCTATGACATCTCTGACCCCTCTCACAAACCTCCTGTAGTAGCTGGCCAGGCTCACGAATGACTGGAGCTGCGTTTTCATTTGGGGGATAGGCCAGATCTTAATGGCCTCCACCCTCAGGGGTTCAGGGCGCACCAACTCACTGCCCACCCTGTGCCCTAGACAGTCACTTCGGCAGCCCCCATCCTGCATTTGGACACCTTGACAATCAGGTTGGCTTCCCCTAGCCGCTGCAGCACCGCCCCTGTGTGACTGAGGTGATCCCGCCAGGAGTTACTAAAGATGGCCAGGTCATCAAAATAAGTGCTGGAATGGGCTCTGCAGGACCTCCGTGATCAGCCCCAGGAAGGTGGCCCTGGAATTCCGCATGCCAAAGGGCAGCACCTTGAACTCACACAGGCCCGACTCCACTATGAACACAGATTTGTCCCATGCATCATCATCTAGGGGACTCTGCCAGTACCCCCTAGTCAGGACTAGAGTACTTATAAACACAGTCCCCTCCTCCCAGCATGTCCAACAGATAGTCTATTCTGAATGTGGGGAAGGGGTCAGGCTGCGTGACAGCATTCAGCTTCCTCTAGTCCATGCAGAGCCTCGTGGTCCTGTCCTTTTTAGGCACCAACACAATAGGGGATGCCCATGGCCAGCATGCTCTCCACAGCCTCCTGAATCTGCCTCTGCATCTCCCCCTTGGCCCCATAGGCTCTGCTAGGCGCTGGGCGAGGCAGGGCCTAGTGAGGATGGAATGCGATGACCTGTCAGCGAGCCCTGGCCTCCTTCACCTTTCGCTTCCTCTCAGCATCTGCCTCCTTCACCTTTCGCTCCACTTTGGCATCCGCCTCCCTCGCCTTTCGACGCACGTCGGCAAGGGCCATCCCATGTTCCAGCTCGATTCCTTCAATGCCTGCTGCTTTCTAATTTCATCTGCAACAGCATCCCTGGCACCGGGTGGGCACTGCTCCCTTCCCTGCTGGTCATTTCGTATTAGCAAAGACCTCAGTTCCAGCTTGTCTCCAATCACAAATCTTCTAGAGCCTTTCGGTCAAGACTCTCATGTAGTTGCTGACTCATTGCAGCTGCTCTTTAACCAATCAAACTCTCTACACCCAAAAAAAAAAAAAAATAAAAATTTAGAACTGCTTGAGGGTCTGATCCAAAGCTTAATTGACCAAGATCTGAGGATCCTGCCGACTATACCACTGTGACGGACCAGGCCAGGTCTGGGCACTGCTAAGGGTGTTGGCTCAGGGTGAATTGCTCAACACAAGGACGCTTTACAGCCCCAGACCAGAGACCTTCCCAAACAGGTCACAAACCAGTCAGACCGCGCAAAACCCCTCAGACACCACAGTTCCCTCTGTGCCCCAATCAGCCCTGGGCCTAACACACAGGTGAGGGGATCTAGAACCCAATCCCACCTACCCCGAATGGGTCTTTCCGGTCCCAAAGAACCAGCCACAAATCCCCGGTCACTTAGGGGAGAAACCTGCCTAGGACAAGGGGCTCTATGGAGGGGGATGCAGGGAATGGAGGAAGTGGGGTGGCCCTTGGGGTCCCTGCCCCGCTGAGAGGCTCCCATCTCTCTTCAGGCAGAGGGGACCAGGGAAGGGCTGAGAGATGGGAGAACCCTCGGCACTGGGTGAGGCTGCTCCACAAAAGGTCTCAGGTGGCTCCTCCGTGCTCACTAGGCCCTGCCAGCCCCCAGGGAGCGAGTGTCCCAGGGCAGCTGCCCAGTGGAAATGCTCAGTCCCAACAGGCTCTGTCCCTGTTCATTGCAGACCCTCGGGGAGCCGCCTGCCTCAGCCCAGCCCACAGCCCTGCTGCTGGAAGCCTTGAAGGCTCTGACGGCCCCCGCCCTGGAGAGCTTTCAGGCGGCAGAGGAGGCGCCGAGAGCCACCGTGTCCCAGCACAGCGCCCGCATGGAGCGAGTAAGAGATGCCCGGCGAGGGGCAGGGCGTGTGGAGACAGGGGCTGGGAGAACTGGCTCTGAGGAAACCGGCCCTGGGGCACAGGGTCAGGGTGAGGGGCAGGTCGGCTCAGCCCCTTTCTAGAAGGCTCTGAGCATCAGTCGCTCCCCTGCTCAATTAAGCCCCATCGCCCGCCGGGGAGGCAGGAATTTGACCCGCGAGACACCCGGGAACTGGAGCCCAGAGCGGCTTGTTGACTTCCCAAGGCTGCGCTGGGGGCAGCGGCAGGGTCAGCAAATGACCCCAGGAGAAGGCCTTGTCCAGGGCCCCTAGAACCAACCTGCCTCGTGGGGCGTGCGGCCGCGTTGCTGCAGTTGGCTCTGCTGGGAATCCTCAGCCAGGCAGAGCCCTGGGCCCTTCGCCAGGCAGGTCTCTTGGGGAAAAGACTCAGGGGTCACGTTCCCGACAGGCCTCTCAACGGGGCCTTTTCTCCCTTGGCCCCACGCCGGCGATGCTCCTGCCCTTCCCCCAGCGCCGTCTGCTGGGGGGGCGGCCTGGCAGGAGGCTGCTCTCGATCAATCCCCCCTCAGCTGTGTGGCTCCCTCCAGATTGGATACGTCGTGGGAAAGATTTTCAGCTGGCTGCGCGACGTTGGGGATCCCAGAGCCAGAGGAGCCGCGCTGGGGACCATCGCCCTGCTGGCTCGCGCCCACCCCCGGGACGTGGTCCCCGCCTGCGTGGCCCACGCGCTACCATGGGACAGGTAGGGAGAGGCTGTTACCACCTCAGTCCCTGATTTCCCTTCCCCCCTCCTGCCAGGGCAGAGCACAGGAAGGGCCTGGCCGGAGACAGGGATGGATCCAGCTCCCTGCTGGGCACAGGGCTGCCCCAGCCTCCTAAGAGAAGATGCCCAGGCCCAGCTCCTGAGGGGACGGCTGCTAAGGGAAGGGAATAAATGCAGAGCTTGTGGAAGGAACTCTCCTGCCTCAGCTTCCCTGCCCCCCAGGGTCTCTTTTGAGAGCCCCTTTCCCGCCCCCTTCCCAGCCTCTTTCTGGGGAGGCAGGCGGAGGCCAAGCAGGGAGGCTCTGATTTTGGTTTCTCACCTTGCAGAGGTGCCAGGGAGCTGTGGAAGGCCGTGGGGGAAGAACCACAGCTCCCCCGGCAGGTGCTGCAGCAGCTGCTGGACGCGCTCCGGAAGAGCCACAGGGAGGAGAGGAGCCGTAGCGTGTCTCTGGCTGTAAGTGACACTGGAGCTGTCCCGTAGGGAACTCACCACTACAGGGAGGATGCTGCATCTGTGGGGGGGAAGGGGGCTTCAACCCCTCTTAGTGTCAGGCCACGGCCCCACTGCACACTGGGCACACAGCCGTGTCATGGGGAGAGCCCCCCTGCTCCCCTCCGGAGGGGGTGTCCGGCCTCTGAGGCCCCTCACTTCGTGGTCAACCCCGCATTCACCACGATGCTCCAAGTCAGCACTGCAGCTCCCTTCACACAGGGCAGTGCGGCCTAGCAGCCGGAGGCAATAACTCCTAGTGGGATTGGTGAGGAGGGGTAGGGGACCCAGGGCGCCCTCTCCACCGGGTCCCAGTCCAGCGCCCTGTCAGCATTGGAGGGGGCACCACTAGCTCTGGGGGAATCAAGTAGAAACTCGCCGAGCACCTGGGGTTCAACTCCCCGCCTGAGCTGCTTTCTGCCAGCTCCTCTCTTGTTGTCTGCGCCGTCTCTTTCCTCCAAACTGGGGCATCTGCTGCGGTTCCCTGCTGACTGGCGATGGCATCTGGGTGCCCCTGCGCTGCTCCTCAGGAGCCCCAGCAGCACCTCCGACCCCATCCGTCAGCCCTGACTGAGCTCGCCACCGGCCTTTCTAGCCACCTCCAGCTGGCGCCTGCCCAGCAGGCCTGTGGGGTAGGACTGTCTCAGCCAGGTAGCCAGGCTGCACCTCTGCAGCTCTAGTGCAGAGATGGGACACTCTGTGTCAGGGGCTGATCCCCACTCTGAGTGCAGAATTTGGAGGCCGGAAGGAAAAAGTTGTCTCTACAGGCTCTGCTTCCAGAACTCCCCAGGGTCAAAGATTTACTAACTGACAGAGACACAGACAGAGCTGCTGACCTTCCAGGACACAAGAAGCAAATATTGACCTGAAAAAAGTGATTTTTTTTTACCAAAGAAAAGCTACACTGGATAACACAGACTTGGTTGCGCGCTGTGACAGAGCAAGTAAGGAAAACAAATGAAAACACAGAGAAAATCTCTAGGAACAGTTTTCAGAGGAGAAGCAGAGATTCACACAGAGCAATTCAAACCGAAACGAAAAATAAAGAAAAATACCCAAGTTTTTCTGAAATAAGAACAGTTGCAGGGTGAGTTTGTAAGAAGCTCGAGTGTGTGAGAACGACCGATGTGCTTCTCGTTATTTGCAATTCACTTTGCTCTGCCCTTTCTCACCTGCAACCACTTAAATCCCACGGCGTGTACTTAATAAACTCACTTTTATTTACTAGCAAGCGTTGTGTGAACAATTGTGACCTGGGGAGCAATCAGTGTGTCCATCCTCCTTTCACTATTAAAGGGGGCTTACGGGAACAATTTATTTGGGGGTTGGGTTCCCAGAAGCTGTGCCTGAAACTGCACTCTCCTCAGACCCGCAGGGATTCAGTGTCTGTATTGCTCTTGGGTGGATGGGAGGGAGGGCTCCTGTGCCCTGGCTGGGCGAGACCAGGAGATCTGGCCCAGAGGACGGGGTGGTGAGAAACCCCATAGAGCCAAGAGGAAAGTGTCAGTGGCTTTGCCAGCACTCTGGGAAGCACCCCAAGGAGTCCTCTGTCATAGAGGGATAAGGGATCTTTCGGAAAAGGCTTTATTTTCCACAAGATCAGCGTCTAGACTGGCGCTTTTTTCCGACAAAGCTCCGTGCGGAAAAAAAGCGGCAGCCATTTTTATGCTAATGAAACGGGGGAGAGTTAAATCCCCACCTCATTAGCAATTGCGATACGTCTAATTTACATCCCTTTTACAAAAAAGGGATGTAGTCTAGACGTAGCCAAACTGTCTCCCTACTGAGGACTACATGGTGGCAGAGGAGCCAGGGAAGCCAGACCCGAAGCCGGAGCATCCGAGAGAGTGACACAAGCAGCACGGCCGGGGTTCCTACAACTGGGTCACGAGGATCGGAACTGACCCGACAGAAGTTCCCATTGACCCAGGTCAAGTACTTTGGGATCTTGGGGGGATTTCGTGGAAGAGCAAAGGAGCGATCCAACCTTCGGATGGCCTGGGAGCAAGTGACAGGCACGAGCCAGACAGATGGTCAACCCCAGAGCCGGACCCAGGGATCCCGGTTTGAGATCAGCAAGGACCTTCCTCATGAGCATTAGCCCAGAACGCACAAGCAGCCCAGTACGACGGGGGAGCGAAAACGAGGACCTGAAACCCGGGATGTGATGGAAAGCCAGTCGCCGGGAGCAACGTGGGGTCTGCACCGACACCGCTTCGACCTCCCGGCATCGCCCCGGCTCCCTGCTGCTTGTGGCGCTGGAGTTACTCAGGCGGCAGAGGGGCAGTGATGCCCCCCCGGTCACGTCTGGCAAGCTGACGGGCGGGGCTAGGCCATGACGACAGAGAACGGGAAATAACGTCACCCGGACTCTTCCGCCCTTTCCAGGAGGTTCCCATCTGCGTCCATTCTAGGACCAGGAGACGGTTCAGGGGCCATCACATCTCCCTTCCCCCCAGAGGATCTCACCCTCCTTCCTCATAAGCCGCAAGGAAATGGAAAATGGAAGCAGGATGACAGCCAAAGCCATGGGAGCGGATGGGCAGGTGGGGACAGCTCAGTGACATTTCTGTCTCCTGTCTGCAGGCAATGGACACGCTGTACGAGATCTTTTTCCTCTGGGGATACCGAGAAGCCATCCTGGAAATGTTTCCCCAGCTCCTCCTCGTCTGCGTCAGGCAGGTGCAGTACGTGCTGGACCTGTGCCTGCCAGGGACTTGGAGGGCCCAGAAGACATCCAGCCCGGAGGGATCCAGCCACCTCAGCCCCTTGAGGTAACGGCGGAAAGGAAGGGGAAGAACAGATTTGTTCTGCTCAGCCCCTGTGGGACCTGCCTGGCCCTCTGCTGTGCGTGTCCCTACAGCCCAGGGGCAGTTCTGGGCAGGTCTGTGTGGAGGGAGCGGTGCTGGGCGCCCGTGTGCGTGTGAGCCACACTTGTTCCTCTGACTCCGACCACAGGCCAGGGGCCACGTCGGCACGTCCCCATGTGCTCCCGGCCGAGGGGTCAGGGCTTTTCTCCGTGCCTGTTGAGCCCGCTGGGCCTCTGTCCCACAAGACCCCACCCCAGGACAGCGTGGCCAGAGCACACACAGAGTGCACAAGACCGGCGGGGGGGCCATGTCACAGGCAGGCAGGACGAGGAGGGGCCCGTGACGCTGATTCCACGGGAACAACCAGGGAACCACCTGGCTAGAAACTCGATGAGTCTGTGGCATGGCCAGGGCCCGTTGGGCAGGGCCGTGCCCTCACACGGTGCTGGGTCCATCCCGGGGGAGGCCGGCTGCTGCTGACCACGCCGGGTGTCCCAGGCCTTGTGCGGTTTGCGCTGCGTGGGGCTGGGGTCGAGTTCTGACACCCAGACTTTTTATTGCCTCTAGCACCTCCCTGGAGGCCGTGAAGACCCTTTTCTCCATGCCCAGATACTGGAAGGAATTTGCCAGTATCCAGTTGCAGCAGGGCTGGGACATGATGGCCTCCCGCCAGCGCTTCTCCCAAGGGGTGGGCTTGATCGCAAGGTAGAGTCTGGGCAATGGGAGCTCAGTGGGAGACCCTCCCCTGCCCCCGCCTGCCCTCTCAGCCCCGCCATGGGAGAGCGACGCTCTCTCCCCTTGGTAACTCCGGGCATTTTCTCTGTCCTGTTCCAGGGCCATGGTGGAGCACCAGACCCCACAGCTCCCTGCGGTGCTCAGAGAGGCCATCGCCATCATGCAGAGTCAGGAGGAGCAGCCCCAGAGAAATATCGCCCTGACTTTCTGCACCGAGGTGAGATTCCGGAGCCGCCAGGCACATGTGGGCTTGTGCAGAGCAGCTCAGTCCCGTCCCAGGCAGGCAGGCAGGCACCGGGGCCCATCGCCAGCAGCTCGGCAACGCCACAGCCAGCCGGCTCCTCTGCCCACGTGGATCCTAGTGGGGCCGGGCAGAGTGGTGGGGGGCAGGGTGAGATTGCTCCTGGCTGGATGTGCCTCCGTGGGACCATGTGACAAGAGAAGATGTTTCTCCAGCGCCCTGAGGCCGGGCCTCTCTCCTCGCCTTTGCCTGGGGTTTCATTTTCTTCTGCCATGGCTCGCTCCAGGACACGCTGCGATGCCCAGAGATTCCCCTTTCCCTGGGCTTCATTAGGGGCTTGTGCATTAGTCGCCCCTCTGGGAATGGACCATCTCAAACACCAGCCGCTGGCTCCTTACCCCCAGAGATTTTGTGTGGCAGGAAGTGACCAGCTGGCAAAGATGCTGGCGCACGAACAGACCGAGAGGCAGATTTCTGCTTCTGCAGCTGATGTTGATTTTCTCTTTCCAGTTTCTCCGGAGTCCTTCCATCCTCACCACAGTCACCAGATCGGAGCTCCAGGAACAGCTGATGGAATGGACCAAAGATCCCAATCCGGAGATACGGAGGCTCTGTCTGCAGGGCCTGGGCAGTATCATCTTCCAGCCAGAGAAGGTGAGGGGCAGGGCTTGCCCAGGTGAGACGTTGCTGCACTGGGAGATAACAGACACATCACTGTTGCAACCCCTGTTCTATGCCGTTACTGAGCAAGCCAGGCGTGAGGTGTCCCTGCTCCCTGGTGCGGGCAGAGCATGGTCGGTGGAGGCAGTGGGGGAGGGGAAGGAGACTCAGGGCGTCGCTCAGGGCAATGGGGGGAGAGTGTCGGCTGACAACAAGACCAAGCTCGGCAAGGACAGACGAGTCGGGGGGTGGGGTCAGAGCTCGGGGGGCGGGGCCTGGAGCGGCTCCAGGCAGGCGACAGGGCGACTCTGCCCAAGGGCCAGGGGTGCAAAGCACCTGCCAGAGCGGCAGGAGAACGACTTTCTCCCCCGCTGGGGGCTGGCCGATGGGGGGATGGTCCAGCCCCTGCCCAGGCTCTGTCCCAGGCCAGGCGTGAGCTGCCTTCTGCCTTCCTGCAGGGGCAGTTGTTACGGGCCCAGCTGCCAGGGACCATCGCCATGTTCTGCGCCAGGAACGCATGGACTGTCCTGGAGGCCCTGAAGGACGCGGCAGACGCCATCTACCTGCTCGCTGGGGAGGGGCTTGGCTCCATCTCCCAGGACATGGCAGTCAGCCTGCGCCCGCTCATTGACCACGTAAGGCCGGGACCCCGGAGAAGCACATTCCCCCTCCCCTGATGTCCTGGTATGACCCTGCCCAGCCCCTCCCCGCCCCCCAGGCCAGCCACACAGCACCCAAGGGGGCCCCTGCCAAGGGTGGGGAGTCTCCTACTCAGCCCCCTCCCTGGCAGAGCCCTTCTGGGAAATGGGGGCGCCAAGCTCCCAGCCCTGCTGCAGCCTCCCCTCCCACCCTCCTGTGCCCAGCCCCTCCCCGAGCCCCAAGGAGGCAGGCGGGAGCCTCAGGTCCCAGTGCCCCGGGAGGGGAGGCCAGAGCAGCCTCTGTGGCCAGGGACCTGGGCCTTCCCTCAGCCCCCTCAGGCCTTGCTGGGGAAGGAAGCAGGGAAGGGGCGATGGAAGGGGAGGGGAGGTGAGGGATGGGGAAGAGGGACGGGGGGTGAGGGACCCGGGAAGTGCAGCAGGAATGAGGTGAGGATGGAGATTCCTCGTAATTTGCCCCTTTCCACCCTTCACCCCCCCCATGCTCAGTGGCTCCCCTGCCTGGCACTGCACAGGGGTGGGCTGGGTCTCTCCAGGCTGGGCGGACGGGGGAGAAGAACATGGAGAGATTGGCCCCTCTCTGGACTCCAGGCGGCTGGGGGACTGGGTGCAGGAAGCTCTCCACACACATTGCACCATGGACCTCTGGGTCTGAGCCCTGGCCAGCGCACAGTGTCTGTGGGGCTGCCTGGTGGTTGCGGCTTCCGCGGGCCAGGGCGGGTCCCTGTCGGGGTGCTGGAGCCGTGTGCTATTTGCGGCCGTCAGGCCCCTGAGCCTGGGACATGGCCTGGCTCTCACGGGCTTCCCCGCCCCGCGTGTCCTTACCAGGAGAGGGGCAATGTCCGCACAGCCGCAATCTCACTGCTGGGCACCATGCTGGGCGGGGTGAAGGGCCCGGACAGACCCCGCGTGCGGCAGGAACTCACCCGCTGCCTGCTCCCGCTGCTGCTCCACCTGGCAGACGAGGAGCAGAGAGTGATCCTGGTAAGTGCCCCCTCGCTATGTCCTGGAGAGCAAAGCAACAGAGTCCCCCGGGCCCCACCCCTCTCCAGAGCCTCTGCCCAGCCAGGGCCATTGGGGACGTGCAGGGAGACCTGAGGGGGCCCCTTGGCTCTGACTCTCTGGGATCCCGGAGCCCCGGCGCTACCGTCTCAACGCGCAAAAGGGCCGAGCTGTGGAGATCCTGTCTGGCTCTCGCCAGCCAATGCTCAGCTCCCCCCCAAGCAGCGTCCCCTGCAGAACAAGGGGCAGGAGGCTCCCCAGGCAGGGAGAGCAGGAGCCCAAGGGGCAGGGAGGAGGGGACGTGCCCCAGACGCTCCCTCTCTCAGCGAGGCCCCTCTCGCTCTCCCCTCGTGCTGCAGAGCTGCAAAGCGACGCTCTTCCGCTGCGCCGTGTTCCTCGGCTGGGCCCATCTCAAGAGTCTCTTCTGCAGCCTGGCCTGGGATGGCTCCTCGCGGCTCTTGCCCGGCGTCGGGAAGTGCCTGGTAGGTGAATTCTGTGGGCCTGGGGAGCGGTGACCGGGGAGCTCAGGGAGACCTTTCTACCCCCACCCCGAGTGTCCAGGGGGATTCTCCCCCGCTCGTCACGCAGGGAGCAGAGGTAGCCCCCCCGGAGGGGCTCGGCATTTCCTCAGTTGTTTTCCAATCCCACCCTTTCCACTGCCCCCATCTCCCGAACTTAGCGCTGCCCCTGCCTCCTGCCCTTGGGCTCCTGCCCCTCTGCCTGTGCCCAGCTTGGAAATGCTCTTCCCCAAGGGCCCGACTCCGGACATCTGGGCTCCTACTGGCTCTTGCCCTGGCTTCCCTCTGTGCTTCAGCGACCCTGGCCTGTCAGCTGTAGGTTGATCACTTTGTCTGGTCTGAGCATGTCTCCTGCTCTGCTCCTAGATGAAGAATTACAAGAGGAACTTCCCCAGGTTCCTGTTCCAGGCTTTAGAGTATCTGGAAAGCTCCCAGGCGTCCATCAGACATTCTGCAGCCCTCTTCATCGGTAAGCAAAGCAGCCCCCGGGAGCTGTTCCAGGGCTGTTAGAGTTAATAAAATCTGCACACGAACAAAAAGGGGTTTCAGGACAAGCATCAGCCAGCACCTCAGGCGCCTGCTGCAACTGCAGCTGTGAAACATGGAGGGAACATAGACGAGCTAGTTGAATAAAATATCAGTGCTATTGTGTTTGGGTGTGTGATTTCGTTCCTCCCGTCCCTGGCGTGCTGCTGCTCGGTCTGCAGTTTGCCCAGGTAAGGAGTATCACGTGCTCTTTCCTAAATGACTAGAAGTCAAGTTGTCTAAAAGAATTGCACCCGGTGTGCCCTCTGAGACGGCGTGAAATGCTGCTCCGAGCTCTCATTGAACATTATGGGGGTGGGAGAGCTCAGTGCTTTGAGCATTGTCTTAGTGAACCCAGGGTTATGAGTCAGTCTTTGAGGGGACCGTTTAGGAATCTGGGGCAAATCTGTCAGGGATGGTGCTTGGTCCTGCTGCGAGGGCAGGGGGCTGGACCTGATGGCGTCTCAAGGTCCCTTTGAATTCCAAAGTTCTCTGTTTTACTGCTCAGATTTGCACTCTTGTTTGAAGAAATATGGGAACGATTAAAAAATTCAATGGCGATTAATGGCAGGCTTAACCGTGTGCACCTCCCCTTTGAGTTCAATCTCCTTCCCCAATCGGCCTTTCAGTGATTCCTGGGGTCGGATGCTTTCTCCATTGTGTTTTGCATCACACTGAAGGACTGTCTTGAATTTCCCAAGGGCTGTCTTATGGGAATGGCTGACTCTTTAGTAATTTGCAGGGATGACACTGAAACAGTGTGAGCTCCATTCTATTCCTTGTCTGTGTAGGAGAAACCATGCACCATTACTGTGACCTGTTGTCAAGAAGAGTGACTGCAGCTAGTGTCACCCGCCTGTGTGAAGGTAAGGAAATACCTCTGGGCGTTTGGGCATCTGTGGGCAGTATGAGGCCTGAACACAGATGTCACAGTGTCCCTCTGGGTCTGAGGACAGTGCTGAAGGGAGAAGAGTGGTCTTGCTGGTAAGACATAAGAATGGGAGTCGGGAGCTTTGAGCCACCAGGAGCAACTCTGTGCCTCAACTTCCCCATCCGTGAAATGGGGGTAAGAACAGAAAGGCACTCAAGGACAGCTGGCCAGAACGGAAAAGGACCCTCACTATGACGAGGCATTAGTAGGAGGAGAAGGATTCTTACCCTGTGTCAGAAAAGTTTGAATTGTCTCCTCCCCAAGGACCTTCACCCAGAGATTGATTCTTAGCTCCTACGGTATCCTGCCAGGCCCCCTGGGAACTCCTTTCCCTGCCACCTCTGGAGCACTGAAGGCGGCACAAATGCACAAAGGGTTCAGTAGAAGTGAGGAGCCTAAACCCTTTCTGCGGATCGGCGCCTGAATGTCAGAGTCACGGTTGTTGTCGTGTTCCCGGGGCAAAGGCCATTGGGGAGCAGAGGTTTCCCAGGCCTCAGTTACAGCAGCTCTGTGGGGTTTCCAACCTGTTTCCTCTTTGTTTCAGCTTTTCAGCAACAGCCTTTAAAATCGGACAGGGACACGTGGCTCATCCTGAATGAACATCGGCAATGGCTGCAGAAGCTTGCGAACCGCGTGTTGGGTGCTTCTTACGACTTGGGAGCGGCACCGACACAGAAGGACCCTTCCTCCTGCCACGGTAGGTACCACAGACGGGAGCAGCTCTTTGGAGCAGGGAGGCAGGTTCCGTGGGGCGAGAGGGGCCGTGAGGGGTGGAAGGAGCGACGCGGCGTCCTGGAGTCACCGGGGGCCACTCGCCTGGGGGCTGGAGCAGAGGGAAATTGTTCCTACCACGGCCCTGCCCCAAACGACTCCCCCCCCCGCCTTTGGGTTCCGTGCGCGATGGCCCAGCCCCCCAGCCACTGCTTCTCCATGGGATCCCCTCCGTCAGCAGCGCGCGGAGAGAGGGGGATTCTCCAGGACTCCCTTTGGCCATCGCCAGCCCCAGGGGAGCAGCTGCCAGGGGAGGGGCTGGTCTCTCTCAGGGATGCCGGCTCTCAGGGAAATGGCAAAGGGGGAGGAAGGGGAACCTGCCCTGGTCCAGATTCTCCCCCTTGACAATTGTGTCCTTCTCATCTGTGCTCCTGCCCTGTCTCCTCTGACAGACACCGGCTGAGCCCACCGCTCCCCGGCCTGGCCGGGAGACCAAGCAGCTGGGACACCACAAGGATCCGGAAGCGGCAGAGCTGCACGTGACGGGGAACCAGCCGCGACCGGGACCAGGAGCCGTTCAACCCACAGGCCAGAGGACGCCAAGCCCCTCCCCGGCCCTGCGGCGCGTCCACAAGAACCGAGGATCCGCTCCTGGCCCAGAGACTTGCAGCTGTCGTGGACTTTTGCTTGTTCCCCAACATTTGTCCTGCCCGACACCCCAGGACATGGCTTGTGAGTCACCATCAGACCCACCCATCTCCGGGCCCTTCCCACCGGCCTCTGCCCATCTGGGTGGGTCTCTCTCGTCATCCGTCTGCCTTCCCACAAACACCAGCGTGGGACCACTCTCCTGGGGGGCACTGGGACTACGCGCGTTCTGGGGTCCGCGGTGGGGAGGGGTTGGGGCTGCCCAGCATTCTGGGGTCCGCGGTGGGGGAGGGGTTGGGGTTGCACGATCTGGGGTCCGCGGTGGGGAGGGGTTGGGGTTGCGCGTTCTGGGGTCCGCGGTGGGGGAGGGGCTGGGGCTGCCCAGCATTCTGGGACTGGGGTGGGAAGCTGAGGCTGCCCGGCTGCTCTGGGGCTTGTGGGGATGCCAGGGCACCGGGCAGCCTGAGGGCTGGTGTGGGAGGGTAGAAATCTGGGGCTGGGCAGCCACCAGTGTGGGGAGGAGAGGGCAGAGGAGGGGCAGTAGCCTGGTGGGCTTGGGGGGCGGAGCCTTGGGAAAAAGGGGCGGGGCTGAGGTTTGCCTTCCCTCGTCAGCCGTTCGCCCGCTGCCCATGCCTCCCACTGCTCTCTGCCAGGCGGGTAGAGGCCCTGGAAAGAGGGGACGTGCCCAGGCACAGAAGTGCTGTGGTCAGGTGCCCCGGCCACAAGAGACTCCTCTGACCCTCCAAGAAACCCCACAGAGCCCTCTGCCAACTGGGGCGGGTTTCACCCCTCCCCCATCTCAGAAGGCCACGTGGGAATTCTTGGAGGGGTCTTGGACCCTCTTGTGGTTTTATCCCCGTGGATCTGCCTCGGGAATGGATTTCACCGATTGGTGACGGGTGCGGGACAGGGACCCATCTGGAAGTGGGTCAGGGGACCCCTCTGAGGACTCCTCTCCCGCCCTCCACCAGTCACTGTGGCCCCTGCCCGTAGGACCAGCGAGGGAGGGGACTGCACCACATGGGGGAAGTGCCGCGGTCTGGGGCCCTGCCCGCAAGAGGGTCCTGTGACCCCTCCAAGGAGTCTCTCCACCGTCCCCTCCCTACCAGTGAGGGTCACCCCCTCCCCCCCGCCTCAGGCCAGCTGAGAAGGGAAACGTGCACCAGTCAGAGCAGCCAGTGCCCGACAGCCTAGGCCAGAAGCCTCCATCTCTGGAGCTGAGCAGCCGGCCGGCACCATCGCCCTGGATGCCCCAGCGCAACAGTGCGAGGAAGATCCCGTCTCGCTCCCTGGACGTCTTTCCAGAACTCAGTGCCTGGCCCTTCGGGCTGCCCCTCTGACTGGTGCACGTTTCCCTTCCGAGCTGGCGTGGGGGAGGGGATGACCCTCACTGGTAGGGAGGGGACGGTGGAGAGACTCCTTGGAGGGGTCACAGGACCCTCTTGCGGGCAGGGCCCCAGACTGTGGCACTTCCCCCATGTGGTGCAGTCCCCTCCCTCGCTGGTCCTACGGGCAGGGGCCACAGTGACTGGTGGAGGGCGGGAGAGGAGTCCTCAGAGGGGTCCCGTGACCCACTTCCCAATGGGACACTCTGCCCCCCGTCGGAGGGACAACTCCCAGCCTGGCTGCGTTACACCAGTCACTGGGGACAGACCCGCAGTCACGGCGCGCTCCGCTTAGACAGGGCTGACTCCCACGCACGACGCCGCAAAGGGGTTAGGGTGGGAGCCAGTTAGGATCCGGCCCATCGGTCAAACCCACTCTCGGGGCGGCGCTACGGGGCCACGTTCCCTCTCAGGTGCGGAATGACCTTTTTTAGGTGCGGCAGGGGGCACAGGGCAGGGGCAGCGGTACTTGTTCTGGCTGGGGGCAGCCTCGGGGGCGCGGCCGGGGATGGAGGATATGCGGCGCGGGGGAATTATCTGAACTCCTGGACTAATAAATGTATCTCTGCTGTAGACCCTGCGTTGCTGTGAATTCCTCTGTCGCGACAAAGATTGTGTTTGATGTTTGTTTGTCTTGTGGGGTTTGTCTTATTGCTGCCTTGTGCTGTATTGTGTTAAACACAAATCCCGCGTTAGGCAGAAACGGATTAATAGGCATTGCTGACTGTATCTGCAGAAGCTATTGTCTCAGCAGGGCAGAGGCCCAGCAATGCCAGGCACAGCAGCTCCTGCGCGACGTGGGGACGCTTCTGCCCCAGGGAGGGGGGGGGCAGCTCTCTGCCTGGGGACCCGCCCGGCCTGTCTCCTCAGGAACCTCTCAGCAGCTGTATCCTGCAACAAGCCGTGAGCAGCCGTGAGCGTGGGCAACGCAGCCTCTGGCCATAGGACAGGCAGCTCCCTCCTGCAGCCCCTGGCAAACTCCCTCCCGGCCTGAGCCACACAGAACCCAGGCGTCCTGGGCCAGACAGCTGACCATGCGTGTGTGGGGGGGGTGACATCTCCCAGCTCATGATCCCTCAGCACTTCACAGACGTTCCTAAAGCCTCCCACCCTGGGCCGTGGGGACTGGAGAGCACCCAGCTCCCCCCAGGAACACCCACTTCCCTTGCACTCTCCAGACCTCAGCTGGCCGCTGCCAGTCCCTCTCTCTAGCCCGTTTCTGGGCAGACTGCAGTCCCTCCTGGCCACTCCTCCCTGGCAAAGGGTGCGGACCTGCTACCTCTGCAACCCTGCCTTCAGGCCTTACGGCCTGGGGCTTCCCCCGCCCAAGCCCTCCCAGCCTGCCATGTCTGCTGTCGTATCTCGGTGTTTTGTACCTCGGTACCTTCGGTGGTCTGGACTGTCAGTGTCAGCGTCGTCTGGTCAGGGTCGTCCTGGCGCGCTCCTGACAGGACCTCTACTCCGTCGGTGATAATAAACTCTCGGCTGCGTGCGTAACAGTCGGTACTCCCTTTATCTAGAGTGTTAGACCCCGTGCACTTGGGTCAACACAAGAGATCTCTGAGAGGCCCCGGAAACGACAGACGCAGGCAAGGTTTGAAATCAGTCGAGCAGGTTTATTGTCAAATGCGAAGCTCTACCAGTTGGTAACAGAGATCAGTACAATGTGACACCACTGGGCACTATGGCCCGCGTTGACACGGTACCAACACCAGGCAGGCCTATTACCATATATCAGATATTAACAGCACTTAGTCAAAGTTAAGTTACTGTGCACTCTGTAAGTTTAGGCAATGACACCTGCCATTCAGGCACCTAGTGCGCCCCCCCCAAGGTCGGCCGGAGAGCACCCTCTGCGGTGTCCTTTTATAGACAGGTACAAACAACTTACATCATTTCTTACGTACCAGGTTACCACCCTCTGTTGCCTAGTTACCACCCCTCACTGTATGGAAGGGGGGCTCACTTACTATCCTTCATGCTGTCAGTTTTGACCCGGTCCTGAACCTAGGTCGGTCTGTGCATTAGTTTTTAGGGAGTTTTTGTACCAAGACATTTCTTATTCAGATGTTCCATTACTCCCCTTTGGCTCTCAGTCTGTACCCAGTGCCTCCCTGTGTCCTTCCATGCTCGACCTAACTTACACAATCCCACAGTTATCAATAGGGCTTCTTTCTTGGCTCCTGTGTTACTGAACCAAAGTCTTGCTCACTAGATTGCAGGCCTGTTGCTGTTTCCGTGTTGCAGGCCTTAGGCCTGCTGACTCCATATCACTGACCCTCAGCTTACTACATCTGCCTCTCACAGCCCCGCCCACCACGGCTGCCTCTCACAGATGCACAGACAGACCTTCCAGGACACAGGAATCAAATCCTCACCTTACAAGAAGTGATTTTTGTTACAAAACAGGAGAGAAACGTGATAAAGAGTACTTGTTTCCTTGATGTTACAGAGCAACTGAGGAAACCGAATTAAAACAGAAAAAACCCTCTAGCACAATGCTCATTTTTTCGGGAAGAATGGCTCCTGCGCAAGAGGGGGGGTTTTCACATCTACACAGCTCCTTTTTGTGTAAAAGGCTCTCGTGAAAAAACTGTTGCTAATTAATTATGCAAATGAAGCGTGGTGATAGTCTACTCTGCGCTTCATTTGCACAAGCTTTTGCGGAGAAAGGTTGCGGTATGGACGTAGCCAAAGAGAGCAGGCAGGGAACCTAAATCCAATTCACATTTCAACCCTCTGTCTCGATTGGTTCTCCTGGCCCCCTGGCTGACACCTTTGCTAGGTACCTGAATTAACCCTTTAATCAGCGGGTGCTGGTCAGCACTCCTCCTGTTCATGACACCTTCCCATGGGCCCGCCTCCATGTCGTAGAGCTCAGCAGTTTGGCATTGGCCCCTTTCCTCTGGTGCAGCCAGGTGAGGGGAGAGTGGTCGGTTACACTGTCAGAGCCGCCCAATTAGCTATCTAAGGGCCCACACCCGGGCCAGGCAGTGCTTCTCTACGGCCGCACAGTGCAGCTCCCGGGGCAGCATCGTCCTGACGAAGTTCGCAGCGGGGCGCCTCTCCCCGTACAGTCAGTTTGCAACAGCACCACCCCGCCCTGTGACTGAGGCGTCAGTGAACAGCAGGAAGGGTTCCCTGACGTCCGCATCCACCTGCACCGGGCCAGGGATGAGTAGCCCCGGTCAGCACAGAGAGCCCTTCCGCACTGCTCGGTCCAGACCACGTGCTTGGGCCCTTCCTACATGGCTCTGTCCGGGGAGCTGCCAGGCTCTACAGCGCTACTGTCACGCGGCCGGGGAGAAGGCCCCGTTCAGGGTGGGGAGGTTAAATATCCGATATTTGAATAGTCGATTAACCTCGTGAATTCTTACCAGTTACTCGACTATTCTACAGTCCCGGGGGTGGGGAGCAGCAGCCAGTGCGCTCTGGCCCCCCTCCCGAGGAGCCCCCTGCCACTCTGCGCTGATGCCTCTGAATCACGGGGTACCAGGTGGGAACTGGTCTTCAAGGAGAGCCAGTTTACACCAGCATCATCCGGGACCACACTGTTGGCCCGCGCTGCTGGCCCTGATCTAGAGGCAGCCGTGCAGGGTGGCAGCAGCTCCTGTCCGGGAGAGCGGTCTGAGCTCCTGGACCCCACATAAGCCAGAACTCAGCCAGGCTCTCTGCCCGCCCACCTCCTAAGGTGTTTGTTCTGCTGCTGCTGCTTCCTTTTCTGCTCCTTCTGCTGCTGCCGCTACCTCTTCTGTTGCAGCTTCTTCTCCTGTCTCGATTTTTTTCTGCTTCTTCTACTGTTTCTTCGTCTGCTGCTTTAAACTGCTGCTGCTTTTTCTTCTGCTGTTTCTGCTGCTTCTGCTACTGCTGCTCCTATTTGTTTTTCTGTTTCTCCTTCTGCTTCAAACTGCTGATTCTTTTGCTGCTCCTGCCTCCTTTCTTCTGCTGCTTCTTCTACTGCCGTGGTCTCCAATCTTTTGAATCACAAGATCACTTTTTCAGTTTAAGTGCAAGGTAAGATCTACCTGAAACCCAAATGCTCTTGCCCCGCTTCCTTCCTGCTCCTTCTTTGAGGTCCTGGCCCTGTTCTACCCCCTTCTTCCAGGCCTCCCCCTGCTCACTCCATGCCCTTTCCTTGCCCATCCTCTCTTTCATCAGCGTTAGGTGGGCGAAGCGATGAAGCTGCTGTGGGGTCCCCTAACAATACTAACCCCTTTGTTCGACTCCTGTGACAGCCAGTGACTGTCTAGGAAGGAGTACGGCAGAAAGGGATCTAGGGGTTATAGTGGACAATATGCTGAATATGAATCAGCAGTGGGATGCTGTTGCAAGAAAAGCAAACATGATTCTGGGATGTGTTGTGAGGAAGACACGAGAAGTCATTCTTCCGCTCTACTCTGCGCTGGTTAGCCCCCGGTTGGAGTATTGAGTCCCGTTCTGGGCATCACATTTCAAGAAAGATGTGGAGAAATTGGAGAGGGTCTTGAGAAGAGCAACAAGAATAATTAAAGGTCTAGAGAACATGAGCTATGAGGGAAGGCTGAAAGAATTGGGTTTGTTTAGTTTAGAAAAGAGAAGACTGGGGATGGGGGGACAGGATAGCTGTTTTCAGGTATCTAAAAGGGTGTTATAAGGAGGAGAGAGAAAACTTGTTCATCTTTGCCTCTGAGGATAGGACAAGAAGCAATGGGCTTAAACTGCAGCAAGGCAGCTTTTAGTTGGACATTAGGAAAAAGTTCCTAGCTATCAGAGTGGTTAAACACTGGAATAAATTGCCCAGGGAGATTGTGGAATCCCCATCTCTTGGAATATTTAAGAGTAGGTTAGATAAATGTCTATCAGGGATGGTTTAGACAGTATTTGGTCCTGCCACGAGGGCAGGGGACTGGACTCAATGACCTCTCGAGGTCCCTCCCAGTCCTAGTATTCTATGATTCTATCATCGGGTGGCGTGTATTTATTCATCAAAAGGCCAATTAAGGTGAATCGAACATATGACCAATTTATGAAGGGTAAATTTACAAAATAGGGGATTCAGCAGATATTAAAAAATGGTTAACGACAACCAATAAACAGTACAAGCGACGAGGAGTCCTGTGGCACCTTATAGACTAACTGAAGTGTAGGAGCATAAGCTTTCATGGGCAAAGACCCACTTTGTCAGATGCAAACAGTACAGTAATCAATTCCCAAAAATCACAAGGAAAAGGAAAATTTCAGCTGAGTCCAATTGGCATGGTCAGTGTAATAACCAAAGTTTATAGCAGCCTTCTTGAAAGTTCCCAGACTGTCGCTCAGGAGCTCAAATCTCGCAGCTCACCGAGAGCTTTGAGAGGAGGCCTGAGAAGAGCCCTCCGAGTCCTCTTCCCTGCCGATGGTAAGTAGTTCTCAGGGTGGCTGGCGATGGTCTTCAGTGGAGTCTCCCGTAGGGCTGCAGTTGTCTTGATCCGGAGTCTGATGTCCTGTGAGGAAAACCCCGCGCACCCTGCCTCTGGGACGGACATCCCCAAACTGTCCAGCTATCGGCCTTCTATCCCGTCTCAGGCGGGAAATCCCTGCGAGGGAAACCCCTCAGAGTCTGCCCCTGCTAGGGAGACCCTGTGTGTGAACTTCTGAGGTAAAGCCAGGTCAGACTGGACAGTGTGTGTTTGTGAGAATGACAGAGACACACACACTGAGAGTGACAGAGATTTGTGCATCGCCGAGCTCCCTCCATCCCCTGCTCTCTGTGTGGAGATAGGGCATAAGAGTAGAGGGAGGGAGGAACACCCTGACATCAGAGCCCCCCCCTTCTCCTTCCCACACCCTGCACAGCAAGCAGGAGGATACCAAGGGGGCAGCTTCAATGCAGAAGGCAGGAGCAGCATGAAAATGGGGAGAGGAGCAACTGAAGCGTTAGCCCTTGAGAGCTTCCTGGACAAACCAGCCAGGATCATCGGCCAGAGGCTCTGAGATCTGTCATTAGACCCCGATCCACTGCTCGGTGAGCACTGCTCGACTATTTCTGCTGCTGCCGCTTCTTCTGTTGCTGCTCCTTCTCCTGCCCCTGCTTGTTTTCATGTTTCTTCTTCTGTTTGTGCTGCTGCTGCTTTGGCTACTTTTTCTTCTGTTGTTTCTTTTGCTGATTCTTCTTCTGCTTTTGCTCCTTCTTCCTCTGTGGCTGCTACTTACTCTGCTGTTGCCTCTTCTGCTGCTGCCTTTCTTCTTCTTCTGGGCTGTGTCTACACTGCACCCCTTTTCCGGAAAGGGATGCAGATGAGACAAGTCGGAATTGCAAATGCAGCGGGGATTTAAATTTTCCCCGCTCCATTTGCATGAACATGGCTGCCGCTTTTTTCCGGCTCGGGGCTTTGCCGGAAAAAAGCGCCAGTCTAGACAGGGATCTTTTGGGAAAAAAAGCCTTTTCCGAAAGGTCCCTTATTCCTCTTAAAATCAGGACACAGCCCTGCTGCTGCTGCTATTTCCTCTTTCTTCGGCTGCTGCTTCTTCAGCTTCTCCTATTCCTGCCTCTGCTTCTGCTGTTCCTGCTGCTCTTTTCTTCTTCTGCTGCTGCTGCCTCTTTTCTTCTCTGTTTCTTCTACTGCTTCTGCAGCTGCTGCTGCTTCTCTGGCTGCTGCTGCTCCTTCTTTTTCTGTGGATACTTCTGCTGTTGCTGCTATTGTGCTACTTCTTCTCCATCTGGTGTTTGTTTCCTGTTGCTACTCTTTCTGCTGCTGCTACTTCTTTTTCTGTTCCTTCTTCTGCTGCTGCTGTTGCTTCTTCTGCAGTGCTGCTGTTTCTGCTGCTTCATCTGCTTCTATGGTTCCTTCTGTGGCTGCTCCTATTTGTTTTTCTGCTTCTCCTTCTTCTGTTTGTGCTTCTGCTTCTTCTGTGGCTGCTGCTGTTTTCTTTCTTTCTTCTGCTGCTGCTGTTTCTACTTCTCTCAGGGTATGTCTACATTTGCCCCCTAGTTCGGAATAGAGAGGCAAATGAAGCATACCGAAGTTGCAAATGAAGTGTGGGATTTAAATATACCATGCTTGATTAGCATATTTGCAGCCGGTCGCCATTTTAAAATGCCAGTCCCCCGATTTAATCTCGCGCTTCATTAGTAACTTGGGTATGCTTCATTTGCCTCCCCTGTTCGAACTAGGGGACAAGTGTAGACACACCCCACTCAATAAGGAGCAGCCAGAGATCATGACGCAGGGATGATCCCCAAAGCCTTATTCTGCCCCTCTAGTGGAGCAGGCGGGAAGTGGGGGGGAGAGGAGGGGTGACCCACAGAAATTAGGAGCCTGCTGGAAGTCTCCAGAGAGCTGTCACCTCTGCACCTGGGAAGGGAAGGGGGAGGGGCTGGCTCCTCAGGGCCTGGGCCTGGGCATCTTCTCTCAGGAAGCAGGGGAAGCCTTGTGCCCGGCAGGGAGCTGGCTCCATCACTGTAGCCGGCTGGGCCCTTACCCCGCTCTGCCCTGTCAGGAGGAGGGGAAGGGAACTCGGGGGCTGAGGTGGTAACAGAGCATCTCCCTCCCTCCCATTTAACACTCCATTGGCATCCACAGCAAAGTGTGGGACACTTCCGGCCCACGCAGCCTCCTCAGCACCTGCCCTGCCATCGACAGGCACATTTGCCTTCCCTCTGCCTCCTCTGCCTGTTCCAGTGCGAGAGGAAACCCCAACATCCTCTGGGAGGAGGGTCCCAGCGACGGGATGGTTTCCCTCTGCTCCCATTGAATGCTCTGTTCCCTTGAGACTTTCATCCTCCTGAAGAGCACTGGGGCTCTCAGACTGGAGGTGGGACAGTACTACTGTGTCCCGGAAAGTCTCATCAACATAGCTCTCTGCCTCCCTTAGCTCCTCCAGTTCAGCCACCCTGGCCTCCAAAGCACGAATTCGGTCTCTGAGAGTCAGGAGCTCCTTCCAACGGGTGCACACATACGCCACCCGCCCACAGGGCAGGTAATTATACATGTTACACTCGACGCAATAAACAGGATAGCCCCCACTCTGCTGCTGGGCTTCTGTCTCCATTTTTCTAATGAATAAGTTTAAGTATAAACTGGGATTCTTTTTAAACCTCTGGAATATAGATTATAATACAAGTTACGTTTTAAGGAAGGTCAGAAGTCACTAGTGCCCTCTAACCTCCCCCTCTAAACTCCCTGTTAGCTGTTCCTGTTCGCAAGCTCCCTGGGCGCTGAGTCACAGGCTTATATAGCTCCGGTAGCCCCTCCCCCTGACTGAGGCTCAGCCAATTAACAGAGGCTTCTATATTTCAAACCTTTTAGAAGTTCCTTCAAACAAGCAAACAAACCAAACAGACAAACACAAGCTCAGCACACAGCAAATAACTCCCCCCCCCCAACACACAAACACACACTCCAGACAGCCACTTACCACAAGGGTCCCACTTTTACTCCTCTTTTACCTGGAGAAATCCCTCTCCAAACTCCCTGTTAGCTGTTCCTATTCGCAAGCTGAACAGGACTTCACTTGACTGCGTACTGAAATGTTTCTGTGTTTGTCAAGTAGCTTGCTAATGTTTTCAGTGCCAAAATCATCCCTGATTTCATGTGGGGGAAGTGAGGCAAAGAAAAAAGTTGCCCGTTCATTAGTTCATTCTCTGGAAACCTCTTACTCAGAGGCTCACACAGCAGGGAGATGAAATGTAGAATAGGTTCACAGCTGAACTGGTCATCGGTTGTGGTTGATTTGATTTGATTTTTCACACTGTTTCTCCAAGATCCTGCCCTCTCATCCTGCGGCTCTGGGCCCATGCTAACTGCACAGCCTCACGTGTTGTCAAAGAACCTTTCTGGGAGCATTTAGTCAGTTCTGCTAATTCATAAAATACAGGACTATGTAGCACTTTAAAGACTAACAAGATGGTTTATTAGATGATGAGCTTTCGTGGGCAAGACCCACTTCCTCAGATCAAATAGTGGAAGAAAATAGTCACAGCCATATATACCAAAGGATACAATGAAAAAAAATAAACACATATCAAAAGGACAAATCACATTTCAGAACAGAAGAGGGAGGCGGGGGGGGGGGGGGGAAGGAAGGTGAATGCCTGTGAGTTAATGATATTAGGGGATCTAATCTATCAAGATCTGGGGAGCTTGAGAAACATGCTGCAGTCAGCACCAGCCAGTGACCTATTGGCAGCAAGGGCAAATGAGAAGGAAGCAGAGGGATCCACTCCACCAAGAATATCAAAGCGTAATGTCTATGAAAAGTTATAAGGAGCTGAGATTAGAAACTGACGAGATCTCAGTAGTAGGCTGGAATTCTGGTTTCAGTCACCCCTGTGTAAATCCGCCTCCCCCGCCACACGGATACTCCTCACGTCAGTGTTTTTAAGATCAGATTCTGATCAGTCACACCACAGTAAATCCTTGGTTATACAGGAGACGTGACCCTGGATTCACAAGGGTGTCAATGAGCAGGCTTTGAACCTAAAAATCCACATGCTCTGTCAGCACCAATTATATAGCCCCATCCATGCATAAGTTCTTATATAGCCAAGTCCTCTGATCTGAGAGCGCCAGAGAGGGTCCGCCACTCTGAGCAGGTGTAGTGCCATTGTGCTGGATGGGGAGAAGATGTGGTAAAATCATTCCAACGGCGGCGTTTGTCCCCACTTGCTATGTATTGGTGCTCCATGGGCAAGGATAGAGGTGGTGGATGCTGAGCACCAGAGATCTGCCACATTGGACAGGGGGATGCAGCTACTCTGGGGTCTCTGGGTACAAATAACTGATAGCAAAATCAATACCACTCTCCAGAAAACCCACTGACTGCTACACTTACCTCCACGCCTCCACCTTCCATCCAGCACACACCATTCCATCCATTGTCTATAGTCAAGCCCTTAGATACAATCACATCTGCTCCAACCCCACTGACAGACCAAAAACGTTAAGATCTCTACCAAGCACTCGTAAAACTCAATTACCCAACGGTGGAATAGAAAAATTTAAAGGGCCAGACACACTTGCAGAAACCATCTACTTCAAGATAGGCCCAAGAAAAGCTAGTTAAACTCCAACACATCAAGCACCTACAACCTACACTGGAACAGGATACTACACTCCGAGAGGCCCTGGGTGACAGACCTATACTCTCTAATAGACAACTACCTAACCTCAGGAAGATACTTACTAACAACCACAAGGCACAGCACATCAATACTAACTCTGGAACTTTCCCTTGTGACAAACCCCATTGCCAGCTTTGTCCACATATCTACTCTGGTGACACCATCACTGGACCTAACTATGTCAGTTATACGATTAAGGACTCATATTCCTGTTCATCCAGCAATGTGACTTATGCCATCATGTGTCAGCAGTGTCCCTCTGCAATGTATATTGACAAAGTGCTCAGTCACTTTGCCAAAGAATCAATGCCCACAAATCTGACATCTTCCAAGAGAAAATCGTATTCGTCTACATTTCAGTCTACCTGGGCATTCCCTTAGAGACCTGACAACATGCATCTTACTTCAGAAAGACTTTAACACTAGATTACAGAGAGAAACTTCAGAACTTTCATTCATGCTTAAATTTGACAGGTTACAAATGGGCCTTAAGAAAGATGCTAGTTACCTACACATTACAAAGACAGCTTCCCCAACTATTGATAGTCCTAGTAACTGCTGATTAGCCACTCACTGACTTAAAATAAGCTATTTCCTCCTTCCCTCTCCCCCGCCCCACCTTTTGTTCTACAATCTGATTTGTTAGTTTATAATGTCCTCACGGTTCCAAGGTTGTCATAGCCAGGGGTGGTAGTGGGGATAAGCTCCCACTGTCTATAAAGTACCCCTATACGGCGTGCGTCTCCAATAGCCTCTGACAACCAAGTCCAGCTCCTGGCCTTCACGTGCGGTTTAGCTTGTAAACCCGGCGGAACTGTTTTAACTGACAGGAGAAGGGGCGCAGGCGGGTCACTGGCGCCTTATAACCAGTTGCTTCGGGGAGATGATACTCGTCAGCCTAGAAGGCAGTTCATCTAGGGGAAGGAAAACCCTGATTTTAAACCTCCGCTGCCTTGCGGCTATATTCTTCCATGGAAAAGGCTTCAGGAGTAAACCTCGAGGAAAAATCCGGAGTCGGAGTCCCTAAGACAGTTCGACGCTGCTTGCAGCCTCGTTCTGGCAACTCCTGCGACGGCGCCGATGCCAAACTGTAGCAGCCCTGCTGTTCCTTTGGATCCATCGACGACGTGGAGAGGGGGGACCCGCTACGTGGGCAATAGCCTGTTCCTCCATATTACATCGCCCTGGCTAGTATCCGACTACCAACATATCTCGCAACCCTGGAGAGGACACTCCAGCCTCGCTAGCGCTACTAGCGCGGAAACAACACGGGGAGCAACAGTTTACCGGTTATAAGCCACAGCTCAATTGGCGTAGAGCATGGCGCCAGGGGTAGTTCCCGACGGTGGGAGGGATCTTCGGGTCTCACTGGGCAGTTACCGCCCGCCTCAAGCTGGGCAGCCCCCAGACAGTCAGGTACTGCCCCGCCACAGTCTGCTATTTTATTTTTATTTCATCAGAAGAAAAGCGAGCCCGCAGGAAGTTACGCAACAACAACAGCCAGGGAACCACCTATAGCTGCGACTTCTGCGGCAAAGAATGCCTGTCCCGGATTGGCCTTTTCAGCCACCAGCGAAACTGTCCCCGACGCTGTCCCAGACAATTCGACACGAACCAAGACGAGAACTAGGATACGTCATCCATGGTCAACTGACCGACGGAGGCCAACAATGTGCTCACCCTCTTCATTGTATTCCTTTGTTATATATGGTCACGCCAATTCTCTTTCAGAATAGGATTTGGAGAAGTGGGTCTGGCCCACGAAAGCTCACCACCTAACAACTTGTTAGTCTTTAAAGTACTATATATGTTTCCTTTTGTTTTACCATGCTACCACAGTGCATTTGCTAGACCTGTGCCTTAGGGAAAAGAATTGACCCATAGTGATTCAAAAGTGACTTTGATTCCATTTCGCTTCCTGTACAAGTCAGTCACACTTTGTTTGGCTCCAGTAACCCTATGTTAAATATTTACTAGGCTCTCATCAGAATCAACATTACAGCTGGGCAAACCTCTCCATGCAAACCCTGTTTTTCACTTGCTTACAAGTTGTATGAAACATCCCGGGTTCAGCCAGGCATAGGAACAAGCCTCTATTGCCGTCTGCCTCTTGTCTACACTTTTGCAGCTTCCTCAACAACGGCTGGTCTGAGTCCCATGCTGGCCACAATCTCCTGTCCCTCAGGATACTGATGCCCCCTCTATGGCCTCCTTGAGACCCCATCATTGAGATTCCTATCTAGATGTAGAGGCTGAAGGAGATGGACAATTACAGGGCTCTCCACTAATCTCCCCTTTGCAGACTCCAGCATATAGTACGCTCAAGGCTCCAGCTGACTTCTCAATTGTACACAGATGTACATCCAATGTATACCCATCCCCAGACAGAACCTGAAAAGGCCAGGTGCCAGGAGAGCTATTTCAGAGTCATCACCTGTGTGTTTCAAACCTCTGACTTCCTCTGCATCCCTTTGTACCTCTAGCAGTAACCATAATCGCAACACAGTTCTGCAAGAGCCTCTCTCACTATCTTCTGTTTCTTTTTGTAACCTCTGTAGTTTATTACAGAATATTAGTCTAATGCATACAGAATCATTTCATGATATAAAACAAAGTTACTTGTTTCCAACAAAGTATATGCTCAGTGCTGTATAATATCCAAAAATAAACTGAAAGCTCTTTAACTTGGGGATTCTTTACAAAATAGATATCCCTGTGGATCATTGGCTTTTAAATTTAAAACAGTTTTGATGATGTAATGCAAGCCCCAAACACTAGGTAGAGCAGCTAGCACAGAAATATTTTATTCAAAATAGCAGGTTGAAATGAACATGTTGCACTGTGGTGGAAAGAGAACAGCAAAAGATTTTTAGCATTTTAAGTTTTTCCACGAATCTGTTAGTTTTGCTTTATTCTACTTTACTATTGTTAAATTAGCACTCAACAAAAGAGGGAGAAAAGTAAAGAAGTAAATTGTACTTCCCTATGATTTCAAAGTAACACATTTCAAAAATTAACATTTGTTTTCAAACTTCAAGAGGAGGAAAACGTCAATGAAAATGGCATTTTTCAATCAGCTGAGAATAAATACAATATATTTATTCTCCATCTCAGATTGTTTAATTTGCAGATTACTGTGCAAACTACTAAACTTGTAATTATGCTACACAACTAAAAACATTAGCGCTAAGTGTGGCTGCTTCATATACCCTGTTTCTTGTTCCTTACCTTAGTCTCATCTTTTCTGTCCTAGGACTCATGAATTAGAAAAAAAAAAAATCAGCTGGTGAAAAACCCTCAGAGATTATCATCTGCAAAAGAAATTAATAGAAATTCTTCCAAAAGACTTAGAAATTATCTTGGATGAATCAGTCTCCCAATCCAGTTTCATAGAGGAGGAATATGATCTCTTGGATAAAACAGAGGAGGACCCCAAGAGGAAACACTGTTGATTCTGATGCAGGAAGTTTTATTTCCAGTGAGTGAACAAGGCATCCAAATAGATGATGACAGCATGGAATGCCAGATTGCAATAACTGCATTAAAAAAATTGCCTCAGAGAAAGAAATGCTAAAGCTCTTCAGGGATTTATGGAAAATCCTGGCTAATGTGGAAAAAGAACTGTGTCGAATGAGAGGTCAGGGAAGATATCCCTGCTGAGAAATATAATCTCAGCTGAAAGATAAGATTTTGCAATTACACAGACAGAATAAATGTGATCTTATTAATGGTTTGACTAGACTCAAATGCTGAATAACATCTACTTACATTAGAGAAACACTATTTTCTGAAATGGATCAAATTTCAGCTGGATCACACTGATAGAAGGAATTGTTCTGAACCTACAGGCTGAATACAAAGAGAAATGCAAGTCTCTCAGATTAGTTCTGCCACTTCTTTACAGGTTGAGATTCCATGTGAAAGTTGGGAAAGTCCCAGGAGGCTGTGCACCCCATGGTTAAAGGCTGCAATACCCTAAAAAGTGGAAGGCAACTCACCCACCTCTCAGGCATCGCAATTGACCTCATGCTAAAAGAGCTTCCTGTTCACCTGATGAACGGACATGTCTGCAACCTCCCACTGCAATGGGTGACCGACATTCTGAACTCTGGGCCAAGCTGAGGGGAAGGACCAAAATGCTGGTTGTGATGATGCTGGGGGTGCAGAGCACTGGGAAATCCACCTTCCTGAACGCCACATTCCAGCGGCAGTTTGCAGTGAGTAGCGGCTGAGGTACGCAGGGAGCCTTCATGCTGCTCCTTCAAGCTAGAGCAATCTTAGAAAAGGAACAGGGCTGTGATTTCATCCTGGTGATGGACACAAAGTATGAAAGCCCCTGAACAGGCCAAGGTGGAAGAGAGTTATCAACATGACAACGAGTTGGCTATCCTGGTGACTGGACTGAACAACAGAACCATTGTTAACATGGTCATGGAGAATGCCACTGAAATGAAAGATTTTGAAAGCTGTGCTCCATGGATTTCTCAGAAAGCAAAGAGCGGGGCATAAATCCCACTGCTAATTTGCGCATCAGAACGTCAGTGATGTTTCTGCATGTGAACAAAACACGAGACACAGGAAACGCCTCCAGGAGCTACTGGATTAAGTCATCAAAACTGCAGCAAAGATGAAAAATCTAAATGAGAAAATAAACTTTTCTGATATCATGGAGGATGATCTGGAAAAACACAGTTGGTACAAATGTTGCCGGACTGCAATTAAGAATCTCTCTCTCCTGATGAATAGAAGCTAACAATCTGAAATGCAACAGAGACTACTGTGTGGAGAACAGAAAATTCTGGAGCTCTTACAATTTTCCCTGTACTATTCTACCAGATTCATATTTGCTGCCCCACTTTCCAAATATTGTTGTATCAGAAGTGCAAAGAGCCTGAAGAAAAAACTGGAAAGTTGCTCACCCATTTAAGAAATGTAAGGAAGCCACTCACATTAAAGAGGGTCGCCACCGCAATATAGCCAATATTCAAGATGACAACATGAAAGTAATTGGAAGGACAGTGGACATGTTTTTCGAAGAAGGCTGGAGAAAAGAAAGTAAACTGGAAAACCATGAACTGGATATGCAATTTGAAAAAATTTGGAAAGAAAATTTCAGAATTGGTGCCCCTTTTTTATAGAACCATGAAATTCATGAAAAAATTGAGTTCTATCTGCAAAAAGACTTGGATAACAAAGGGAGTTCAGTCAGAAGATACGAGCAGCAAAAAGCCTGAGGAATTCTAGAATTAACTCTGTCAACATGAGAACCAAACATTTAGACTTTTGATTGACCAACCAGTGAAACATTGGTTTACAAAAAAAACAAAAACGGTTACAGAAAACAGAAAAAACTGCTGAAATGCTGATGGCCAAATGTAATAGTTACATTGAAGAGGGTCTATTTCAAGGTAGACTGATGAACATTTTGCAGGAAATTGTTACATATGTTCAATGAGAAACTTCAATAGGAGGAATTGAAAACACTTCAGACTCCAGTTTGCTCTGAAGTTGATCTGAAGCTTCACATTTTGGGGGAAGTAGCTCACACATTTCCGAAGATGCATGATGATTTTCCCCAAAGAAAATGGTCCTCAGCAATGGCTGGAACAACTGATAAATATAGAGAAATATTGAAGTAAGAGCCATTATTTGAAAAAAGATGCCCAACAACATAGAGCCAAGGACTTCAGTGATCAGTGTCTCCAGCTTGCCTTAATGGCTTATGTTAGCAAAAAACTCGGGCTAGAAATAGCGAATGACTCAGCAGTGGACAGTCTATTGAATGTGCCAGCTGGACTTTTTCTTCAGTTCACTGTGCAGAAGAAGCTGTTTGAACATGAGAACTTCAACTATGTGAAGTTTGTCAAAGCTTGAATACAAAGGCACAGATTAGATTAGTACCAACAGGCTGAGGATTTGGAAGATCCTGAGGAAGAAGTCAAAGCACATGCTTTGGAGAGGATACAGGAAACATTTGCTATGAAATAAACACACAGATATACTCCTAAATGAGATACCGATATGATGGGATGAAGTCACTGGATGGGCAAAAATGAACCATTTTCATCTACTCTTTGCCCCTTTTAGCCTATAGAAGAGGGGCCCACAGTGCTTCACGTGGGCATTCTTGGGTGTGGAGATTGCACTTGAATAAATAGGGAATGAAATATACAGCCACTACAGTTCTGCAGCTAAAGTCTAAAAAACTGCCCTTCCGTACAGGATCAGGGATTTGGTTTTAATTGCTATTCTTAATGTGCTAAGCAGGTGCTAGTATGATCGGATGAAGTCACTGGATTTCAAAACAGATTTGAAAAACCCAACTTCACACACACATGTAATTTCATCTATTAACACCATTCAGAACATCAGAATAAAAATCTATTTTGTGATACGAGAGAATTTGAGGTTTCTGGAGTGCTAAACCCAGTCGCATTTCACCAGAGCAGTGGTGACAGCCAATACCCATCTAATTCACTCCAAGAACAGGGCAGCTCAACTCATTCAAGTATCAATACCCTCACCCAGACAACTAGTATCTCAGGGTAGCGAACACAATAGCCCAACAAAATGCACTTTATTAGAAGAGCTGGGACAGTCTCATTCCGGATAGAAGATTAGCTGCATTTCTGGCCCAGTTATAATTGGGACAGTGCACCATGATCAGAAGTTAGCAAATCCCATGCCATTAATGGTGCACTTGTAATGCTCCCTCTCCCCTTCCTCTGTCCTGACTCCACCCTTCACCTACAGTCTGTCTCCTCACCTCTGCTCCACTTGGCTCATGCCATCATCTCCTTTCCCTCATTCCCCTGTTCCTGACGACAAAGCTCTTCAGAGTGACTGGTGGAACTTGCCATCTAGACAGTAACTTGTAGCAGCTCAGGGTTCCAGTGCAGAAAGAAACCTACTGAAAAGAACCAGGATTCTAAAAGAAGCTGAAAGAAGGTGCTGCTGGCACAGAGCAGAGAGCAGAACCTCATTCTCTCCCCCATATCCATCAGGAAATAGATGGTCTTGGTGGCTAAAGACTAGGACAGGTGGGTTCTGCTCCTGGTTCTGAGATGAGCATGTGGGATAGTGGAACAGACGTGCTGGGACTAAGATTTCTGGGTTCCATTTCCAGCTCTGCCACTGAACTGCTGTGTTAGTTGGGTAATTTCTCTTAACCTCCGTATGCTTCAGTTTGTCGTGTAAAAGAGGGGATCGAGAATCTGACCCACCTCTCAGCAGATTATGCTGCCTAATTCAAGAATGTTCATAACGTGCTCAGAAATACTCTGATTGGAAGACATTTAGAAAGGGTAAATTGTTAGGATTATTATTAATTTGTTAAGAAGTGTGTTGGGGCAGGGCAGAAACTTTGGTTCCTACAAACATGAAGCTATTCCAGAAGATCTAGAAAGAGAGCTTCAGACAGTTCTGAAGTGGCCTGGCACAGGGCAGACTCATCACCATGATGCCTCCAGTCTTGGGAATTAGCTTGCTTGGCTCTCCGGACACTTCCCTCTAGCTGGGGGCTCCCCATGTTTCTCTTTGTTCCTGGCATCCTCCCCAGGACACTGCCCTCCAGCAGGGCCCACTCCAGTGTCTCAGCCCCCTTCCAGAGGTTGGTGTTTATCCTGCTTGCACTTCAGGGTTCTCCCTTCCCAGGACACCCCAATCCCTTCACCCAGGTCCCCTGCACCCCCCTTGCCTCAGTGACCCACTGCCAGTCTGCATCTAGCCCTGAGGGGCAAACTACAGTCTGGAATGGCCACTCAGCGCTGGCAAAGCAGTGTGGACCTGCTGCCCCTGCCTAGCATGGCTGCCTCACTGCCTCACAAGTAGCCTAAGGCCTTGCTTCAGGCTCTGCAGCCTGGGGCCTTGCTTGGCCACCGCTTCCCCAGATCTGCCCTACCTCCAGGAAGCCACCTGCTTCCCTGGCAGTCAGGCCCCTACTACTCTCTCTCCACACCCCCACTCAGTTCTCCCTCTGCCTCCTGGAGTCCTCCTTTATATGGCCACCAGCTGGGCCCTGGTTAGCTAGAACTGCCTCAGCTGGGGCTTTGCTCGCAGCCCTTGCTCAAGGCTGGGGTTTTGCCCTTAAAGGGCAAGTGCAGGGCAAATGCCCTGTCACAGGCCCACAGCAAAAATTTATTATCCACCCCGTATTAATGCATCCCAGAATCATGTTTGCTTTTTTGGCAGCAGTGTCACATAGTTGACTCATGTTTAACTTGTGGTTCACTATGACCCCTAGATCCCTTTCAGCAGTAGTCCTTCCTAGATCCCTTTCAGCAGTACTCCTTCCTAGACAGTCACTTCCCGTTCTGTATGGCTATGTCTACACTGCACTGGTTTTGCGCAAGACATAAGCAAATGAGGCTAAGCGTGGAATATTGCTGAGCTTCATTTGCATGCCTAATGAGCGGCCACTTTTTGCACAAGAGGCTTTTGTGCAAGAAGGAGCTGTCGACACTGCTCCTTCCTGTGCAAAAAAACCCTCTTGCCCAGAGCCGTTACACTGCTTATTTTCAGGAAGAACGTCTCTGTGCAAGAGGGGTTTTTTTGCACAAGAAGGAGCCGAGTAGACAGCACTTTCTTGTGCAAAAGCCCTTTCTGCAAAAATGGCGGCTCATTGGGTATGCAATCCCTGCACCTCATTTGCATATCTTATTGCGCAACAATGCTCAGTGTAGACAGAGCCTATGTGTGAAATGGAATTTGCATTCCTTTCTCAAAAGAGGAATGAAGTGAAGACATACCCCATGACTCCCAGCTCTGTGAGGACACCGGCTTCTATTAGCAGAGCTGTAGTGGGATTGTCAGTTGTGCCCAAGGTCTGACAGGGAATGTCCCCTGAGTTGCTGGAGCTGCTGAACTGTGGCTGTGTTGCAGGGTGTGGCTGTCCTGGGCTCCCTCAGGCTATGCCTAGACTGCAGGAATTTGTTGGAGAGACAATGCAAATGAAGTGCTCCTTACTCATGCTGTCATTCCCAGTGTAGACAGGGCCATTTTGCACACAAAAAATCCCTTTTGCACAAGATCCCATATGTCTCAAAAAAGGAGGTACAGTATAGGGGATCTTGCATAAAAGGGGTTTTGCGCTGAATGGCCCTGTCTACACAGCCTTTTTTTCAGCAAAGACTTCTTCCACAAAAAGGATCAGAAGAGACTCTGCAAATGACAGCGGGAGAAATGCTAATGAGCGCTTCACTTGCATTGCCTCTCCAACAAATTCCTGCAGTCTAGAAGTAGCTTCAGTGCCCGCTGGACACCCACCGCCCTGTGCCAGGCATCACACACTCTGGGGGCCAAAGACACGTCCGAGGGGTGGGCAGCATTTGGGAGCCAGCAGGAAGAGGGAAATGAGGACACACTTGTCATGCAGTTTGCCCTCTCATCCAGTTGGTAGCTGTGCTGCAGACAGGAACGTAACCTCAGCCACAGCCCTGGCACTGGGGGCCCCACGCTGACCTCACGTCTTGTTGAGCTGTGGGGTGCCGACCAGCGCTATGCTGGAGAGCCCCTTCGCATCACACTGCACCCAGCACCCGTCCTGGTCCCGGTGGCTCTGTCCGGCTGTGGAGCGGTGGAGCTTAGATCAGGCTCAGCATCCTTGTGCTGGCCAGGCCTGACTCCATGTGGCCTGTTGGCAGCTGCCTTCCAGAGTAACATCCTGTTCCTGCTTTAGCTGGCGGAGCTGCAGCTGGGTTCTGCCTGGGCTAGGGCCTGACAGGTGCAAACCAAGATCTAGAGGCGACTCGGGCGGCTCCGTCCCTCCCAGCAGGGGAAAGTTTCAGGTTGGGCTTCGCTGGCTCCGCCCCGGAGCCTGAATGGAACCTTCTGGCCAGACAGAGCCTGGGGGCCGGGCGGCGCCCGAGAGCGACAGCCGCTCTCTGGGGGGGCGTGTGCTGGGCGGTGCGCTTGGAACCCGGCGCTGGCTGGTGCTGGGGGTGAGCCAGCGGGTGGGTGAGCCACTGGCACCCAGCCGAGCACCGTGTGTTCGGCTGGACGGGGCGCGTCGGTCTCTGCTAAATGCCCCCCCACATTCACGCAGGCTGCAAACTGCGCAGGATCAGCATCCTCCCAACCTCCCCTCTCCGCCCCATGGCCGGCGGGTCCAGCAGCCTTCCTGCTTGTGGGGATTTGGCCCACCCCATGGCCACCCAGCTGGGATCTGGCCCCCTGTCTCCAGTTGAGCCCTGGGTGCTTGGCACTGCCTGATTGCTGCTCCTCATTCCAGGGTGTGGGGGGAGCTGCAAAGTGCCCCAGTCACCTTTGTACTGCATTGCCGCTGACACACGTCTCCAGCAAGTCCCAGATCCCCCCACGAACTGACAGAGCAGCTGGGTCTTGCTTAGTGGAGGTTGGTCAGAAAGGGCTTAGGCCCTGCAATGGGGTTCACTCCCCAGGGCAGCGCCACCTGCTGGTTGCCCCAGGAATTAGTTTGCAGAGCTCAGATGCCCTCTTCTGAGGTGCCTTGTCTGTCAGGAGATCCCCGCCCCCACTCTACAGGTGCTGCAGGGTCTACTTTATGACTCGGCCATGCCACAAACTGGGTGCCCCCTTTCGAGGGGAGGGGCACATATCTCACAATACTGCAAGACCCAGAACCCACCATTCTGGGTCCCACCCCAGGGCTATCAGATTTTGCTGCCTCGTCCTAACTCCCTCCACCATTATTAAGGGCAAAGCAGTAAACACAATAACAGTAGCTCAGCTGCAGAGTGGTGGACTCAGCAAGTTACCCCTGGGTGTCTGGTTCAACTCCTGCTCGAAGGAGAGTGTCTTTTTCCTGCCCTGCTCAGGCAGAGCGAGAGAAGAAAGGCAGCTTTTGTCTGCGTGAGGCTGCTCCCCGAAAAGCAGAGCGCCCTGAGCCCACCGCAGCCAGCTCCTCAACAGTCACAGCCCCCACCCCTGGGAATTTCTGTTGTCCCTCAGTGGGACCCACCGTGCATGGAGGGGAGGGGGCAGGGCTAGGCCAAGGGAAGGTTCTGCCTCCTGCCTTCCTTCCCAGTAGCTTTCCAGTACAAGCCAGCTGTGGGTGTCCGCGCTGCCCCGGGCCTGGCTGTGGGATGGGAGAAGAGTTACCTGGGCGGGGGGGCTGGTCTCTGGATGGAGGCCTGAGTGTATTGTGATGTCATGTGTGACAGCAACAAAGAACGTGGCTGCAGCGTTCTTGTCCTGCCTCCAGTCCAACTGGCTGGCAACGGCCGGCGCCCAAGGATCCGGGAGACGAGAACTGAGCCTCTGTCAAGAACCTCAGGCAGCCGCTGTCCCCGCGGGCGCTAGAGAGAGGATGAGTCTGCACAGAAGGTAATTCCCGGAGCCTTTCCCAGCCCACCGCAGAGATTGGTGCCTCCTCGGCCTAGGGACGGGTGGGGGCTGGGGCTGCAACAGGCGCTTCCCAACACTCCGTTTTGATTTGACTCAGAGCATCTTCCCCTCTCCTCCTGCTTCAGCCTTTCCCGCGCTCCTGAGGCAGATGGGGATGATTTTCTCTCACTGCTGACTCGTGGGGGCGAATTTCCATGTTTCTTACCTAAAGGGAACATCACAAAACTTGAGTAGAATTTGGGTTTATGTCTCCATGACGCTTATTCCTCTTGGAGGTGCCCCTAATGCATCCCCGGCCTTCAGGGTGGGCAGAGAAATGTTTGGTCTCAAGTAATGATTGTCCAATATCCGTGTGTTCGGACAACATCCAGCTCAGAATGTGCAGACTTGAAAGAACAAAGTGCCATTTGAATTGACTCATTCTCAACTGGGCCCCTGTCTGTAGCCAGAGTCCCAACGTTCTGAGCACAAAGCTGTGGGGTTTAAGAGCAGGCCCCGCTAAGAGGCATAGAAAATAGATGGTGACCAGTGTTTCTGCTAAGACAGTCCTGGGCAAAATACGGCCTGTGCACTGGATCTGGCCCACAGAGGCAGCAGGGAGCCCCAGCCAGGCTCCCCAGTTAGCCACGCGAACCAGGCAGAAACACGGAGGGGAGGGGGGATGTTTTAGGAGCCTCCCCGCCCTCAGCATATTCCCATTTGCCACTTTCTGGCAGAAACTGGCCAATGCAAACTGCTTGTTGGAATATCATGCAGCTAATAATAACGCCCCCCCCCCTCCCTGGCTCAGTTATTCATGGAACAGTGGCCAGGTAGGCAGGCTAGTCTCTTGGCCACAGCCTGCTTCTGGCACCACAGCCCTTTCCTGCCCCAACTCTCTGCCCCTTCCGCTCAACATACCCAAACTCCCTGTCCCCCTTTGCATCCATCCCCCCTCCCAGATCAGGCACCCCAATCTCCTGCTCCAGATCACACTCCCCTCCTATCCAGGTCACATCCCAAAGCCCTGCACTCCAGTCCTCTGCCCTAGGTCACAATTTTTTGGTAACCTAACTTCTGATTCAATGATAGCGTGTCAAACTTCTCATTGAATGGTCACTGGTTCTTTCCCCCATGCTAATGAGGTCCAGATTTTGAAATGCTTGACAGGAATTACATGGATTTTCATCTGATAATCCGTCCTTCCGGTGCTTCAAACCTGCTACTTAACAAGCTTTTATTTCTTTTACTGGGTTTGATGGGAACAAAGAATTACTCACTTTGACCTTGGCCCCTCGCTGGCTGTGGGGTTTGAGGTCAATATTGAGGTCATGGGCACTTGTTCAGATGTGTGGCACCCACAGGTTACTAACAAATATCTTAGATATATTTAAAATATTACGGAAGAAAGAATACTACAGGAAGGGAAAATTGACAAGGTGCCTGAATTTAAATGTTTGTTGAATATGAAATCAAAACCAAAGAAAATAAATATTGCAAAATTTTCAGTAGCCATTTGGTATCTTAGAAGTTTCTCTTCCTTTGAGACATAACTCAAAATTAACCTTTTTCGTGACATACCAAACAAATTCTGTTATCATTCCTATTAACACGTGAAAAGAAATAGTTGTTACAGTTTATGCTTGAAATTAAAGATTATGTCTCTTGGCTTTACACATGTGAAAAAAAACGTGAGCATCTTTCTATGGGCAAAAAGTGCATCGAGAGTCTGTTGTTGTTGTGACTTGTGAAACATAAAATTAAACTTTTGGTTTTGACACACAAAATTCCTTCTTTTCTTTGCTCTATTTAGAAGACCACTAATCACAGCTTCTAGCTGATGATGGGAAGTTAGTTGCTGCTAGTCATCATGACGAACCTTTTCTTTTCTGCTGTTCCAATTCTTCCAGTGTTCCTACACAGCGTCAGGGTTTCCCATCTCCCTCAGGGTATGTCTACACTACAGCGTTATTTCGAATTAACTTAATTCAATTAGTTAATGCGAATTAAGGTAATTTGCAATAACGCATCTAGACACAAAAACTAACTCGAATTAGCATTTTTCTAATTCGAAATAGCACGTCCACATTGAGTGGACCCTGAATCGAAGGTAAGGCTGGCTGGAAGCAGTGCCAGCAGGGCATCAGGGTCGGACTTAGTGTGTGGGGCTGCTGCCTCAGGGTAGCCAAGGGCTGTGCTTAAAAGTACCCGACCCCCCATCTTCGACAGACAGTTCTCAGGTTTCTCTGCTTGCTGGTCTACCTCGCTGAGGGACAGCAAAGCATTTGTGTCTCCGAGTGCTCTGCCTGCCCTCACCCGGGACACCACGGCACTCTGCAACATGGAACCAGACCTGCCCCCGGGGACTCTGCTGCGTCTCGCGGACACGTTGACAGCTGCCTGGCTGCACTGTCTGCAGGCTGCCATCCGGGAAGACCATCGAGGGGCTGTCAGGATCCAGGGGGCCCTGCGGGAGAGCTTCCACCCTGAGGAGTGCTAACAGTCTCCCAGGTCTGCCCCACCGGGGGCTTGTGCACATTCCCCCCTCTCGTCCTTCCACTTACCCTTCCCTATCCCGCCCTTCCTGATGTCAAATAAAAGAAGGGGGAGGGGAAGCTCAGGGATCAGGGGTGGGGGTCTCACTGGGCCAACCGCCTCCCAGCATGGCGAGGGAGGGGGCCTCGGCATCCCCGGGGTGATGGGGAGGAGGGTGCAGAGGTTGAGGTGGGGGGTGTGGATATTGAGGAGGAGGGTGTAGAGGTTGAGGAGGAAGAGGTGGGAGGGGGGCAGGAGTGGGAGGAGGGACAGTAGTTGGGGGGCAGCAGGCGCAGGACCGGCACGGGGCACCATGCTCTGCAGCAGGACCTGCAGGTGACAGTTCCTCGCTCGGTCCTCTGCAAGCTGCTCCCGGTGGAGCTTCAGGTCCTTCAGCATCCAGGCCTGGACGGTGCGGTGCAGGGCTCGCAGGGCCCCCAGGTGCTGGTCCCAGTACTCCTGCCGTGTGGTGGGGGTCCAGAGCAGGCTGCAGGTGCGGGAGCATGTCCCGGGCGGAGTGGTATGAGCAGCTGGTGCAGCTGCAGAGAAAGAAAAGAAGTGGTCAGTTCTCCCTGGGGACACAGTGGATGATGTGACCGTGCCCTGCACCGTCAGAGCCGCTGTGCTTGCACAGAGGCCATGGTCAGGATGTCTGGCTTTCCCCGGGACTGGGAGCTGCCCCAAGACGGCACCCAGGCCCCTGTGCAGTGTATAGTGTGGCCGGGGTGGGGGGGAGATGTCCCCTGCTTCTGTGTAGAGGGGGCGTGTGAAGGGAGAGCGTCCTGCTGGGTCCCACCCCGGGGTTGGGAGCGTGTCAGGTCTCTTCACACACGCATGTGCCTATTGGGCCATGGCCCCTGGGTGTCATGCAGCTGGAGCCACCTGCCCAAGGGTGGCATGGCGCGTGCTTGCACGTGCACAGGTGGCTGTGTGATCCGTGGGAGGCATGGCCCACATGCGCCATCCCTGGTCTCCCCCCCGCCTGCCGTCCCCCCCGGGCAGGGGACAGTGCTAGCACTTACGTGGTATGGCCTCCCTGGACGACCCTGCCGACTGCGGTGCCGGAACAGCTGGTGGTGGCCCCTCCGGTGTGCCCGGGTCAGGGCCCTCCAGTCCCGGCTCGCTGCCTCCTGGGCTGGCGTGGACTGCCCCGCCCCCCACGAGTTGGTCGAGGGTGGGGAAATAGGGGCAGGTGGCAGCCCCTGCTGTGGAACCGCCCCTGGTGGCCCTCGCGTACCCTGCTGCAGCTCTTTGACTTTCAGACGCACCTGCTCCTGGGTGCGCCTGTGTCCCTTTCGGGCCAGGGTGGCCGCTATGTGGCCATATATGGCCGCGTTCCTCTGCCTAGTGCAGAGATCATGGACGTTGGGGGCCTGCCCCAAACCTCAATGAGTTCCATGACCTCTGCACTAGACCAGGAGGGCGCACACCGTCTACGGCCCCTGGCTGGCCCCTGGGTGCTGGGGGACTGGGCCTGGGAGAGCTGGCTGGCACTGGCTGCCTGGCTCATCCTGGGGCCACTGGGTCAGGGGCAGAGACTGCTGGCAGGCCTGGCTCTGGTAAGTGCCATCTGGCAAGAGTCTACCTCTTTAAGGGCCCCGGGGCCGGGAGAGAGGAGAGGAGTTTCCTGGTTTGGCCCAGAGTGGCCACCAGGGGGAACTGGGAAGGGCTGGAGGCCCTGTAATTCAAAATAAGTATCTACACAGCACTTATTTTGAGTTAGCTATTTCGAATTAGGCATTATTCCCCATAGAATGAGGTTTACCAAGTTCGAATTAAGCAGTTTGTATGTATAGATGCTATGAAAGTTAATTCGAACTAACGGCCATTAGTTCGAATTAACTTTGTAGTGTAGACATATCCTCACTGGCAGAGTGAAAATTGATCCTCGTTAGCATACCCAGGTGATCTTTCTATCTGGTTCATAATTTAGTTTCAATATTCTCCACAAGACTAAAGCCACATTCACAGTCAGCACTGGAAAACTGCTCTCATGTCCCCTCTCAGTCTACTCTTTTCTAAACAAAACAAGACCAATTCTTTCAGTCTTCCCACGTGAATCACGTTTTCTAGACATTTGGGCTGTGTCTAGACTACATCCCTTTTCTCAAAGGGGTGTAAATTTAAATCCCGCCTTCATTTGCAGTTCCGAAGTGTTTAATTTACATCCCTTTTTAGAGGGATCGCTCTCTTACTCCTAACATTCCTGGAGAAACCTTTCTTGTTACCCTTCACATCCCTTGCTAGCTACAAATCCAGTTGTGATTTTGAATTCCTGATTGCTCCCTGCATTCTCGAGCCTATTATTCCTGAGCAAGCTGGTTGTATCATGCAAGCAAGGTAGTAACACACTTCCACAGGCCTTTATTTAACAAAGGTGAAACCTCTTTCCAAAGCTGCTGCTGCTCCCCTCTGTAGCTCTCACTCAGGCTTGGCCCATCTCCTCCCCTCTCCTTCCTGTTTCCCGGGCTTCCAGATTCCCAACAGCCAGTGCTCCCAGTCCTAATAATTACAAGCAGCATCTAAAACACCACATTCCCTCCTCTCTTAAGAAGCTCTCCCAATTATAAAATAAACATTGTTGTTCTAACCACAGCAACAAATATGGAACAAGCCACTATACTGTTTACATTGAAAACACTGTAAATACGACATAACAGTCTCTAGTCCAGACAGGTGGTTGTCTATGTCTGACAGACCATCTCTCAAACCCCGGGTCCAGTGCAATGTCTTCTTGTGTTGGTGCTATGGTGAAGTCAGACAATGCGGGCTGTGTGTTGGCATCGTCTCCTCTAGGTGCAAGAGAAGAAGCATTCCATACCCGCCCATCAGAAAGTCGATAGGCGTAAGGTCCTTTCTTCTCTATGATTTTAAGAGGAGATGTGAATTTATGGTCCCCTTTGCGTAAAATTCCAGGTTTTCTTACTCTAACAAAGGAACCACGCTCAAACTTCGGGTCCTTAGCACCCCGCCGTTTGTCTGTGAAAGCTTTATACTTTGCTTGCTTCTGTTCAACTGTTTTTCTCATAGCATCCTCATTTGGTGCATCAGGCCTCGCCTTTAATAATTCAGCAATGTTCAATTTAGTATTCATCTGTTTTCCATGCAGTAACTCTGCAGGTGATCTTTGAGTTCTCTCTGCTAGAAAAGTTTCAAATTCCCTTTCAAGTGCAGATTTGGGGGGCTGAACAAAGACTCCAACTACCTTACCCATTACAAAGATAGCTTCCCCAATTATCACCTCTAATACCATTAGGTCACAGACATTTACCTTCCTTCCCATCCCCCCACATCCCGCTTCTGTTCTGAAATGTGATTTGTCCTTTTCATATGTGTTCATTGTTTTAATTGTATCCTTTGGTATATATGGTTGTGACTATTTTCTTCCACTACTTGATCTGAGGAAGTGGGTCTGGCCCACGAAAGCTCATCACCTAATAAACCATCTTCTTAGTCTTTAACGTGCTGCATAGTCCTGTATTTTGTTTCAGCTACACCAGACTAACACGGCTACACCTCTATCACTATTCCAAAGATGTGTGTTATCCCACCAAGTCTCTGTGATACCGACTGTGTCATAGTTGTGTTTATTTACTAGCACTTCAAGTTCTTCCTGCCTATTCCCCTGTTCCTTGCATTTGTACACAGGCATCTAAGATACAGATTTGATTTTGTCCCCCGTTCTGCCCTTGTGCCTCCTTTATCTCTGCTATTGCAGCCCATGCTCCCTCCCATTTCCGACCCATCTCCCAGGTCTCCGTGTTCTTCACTTACCTATGGGCTTTGGTCACCTGCCCCCGTCAAACCTAGTTTAAAGCCCTTCTCACTAGGCTAGCTAGTCTGTGCCCAAATACTCTCTTCCCCTTCCTCCAAAGGTGAACCCGTCCCTGCTTAGCAGTCCTTCTTCTTGGAACAGCATCCTGTGGTCAAGGAAGCCAAAGTCCTCCTGGCAACACCATCTTCACCCCTCCAGATGCACCTGCCTCTGCCTGGGCCCCGATCTTTGACAGGAAGGAATGAAGAGAACACCACCGGCTCTCCAAACTCCTCCACCCGGGCTCCCAGAGCCCTGTAGTCACTCTTGGTCCACTCAGGGTCACACCTTGCAGGATCATTAGTGCCCACATGGAGGAGTAGCATGGGGTAGTGTTGCAAGAGGTTGTGGATTGCAACTGCTTGAAACACTAAGGAGAGGGGCTCACCACACAGCAGTGTAAAGGGTTTGTTTATTCAGTTAAAACTGGGGAGGGAGGGGAATCTCACTCACACACTCAACCTCACTGGCAGTCCCCGGCAGGATGATAAGGCGAGCAGAAGGCAGTTCATGTTGTTTGATCTTCCCAAGTTGGCTCCCAAGCAGGTCCACTGGCCAGGCGATCCGAGCGCAGGGCGTTCTGGGAGGCTCCGCTTGATGGTCAACCCACTGTGTATCTGTCCCTCTCTCCTTTTAGGATCAGCCACATGCAGCTTCTGTGTCTCTGGGCCTCAAAGCCCCTCCTATCATATGAACAGCAACCTTCTCACCAGCACTTCAAGACAACTTTAGGGTCATCAGCTCCTAGAGTCCCAGGCTGTAAGGCCGGAAGGCACAGCCCTGCTCCCCAAGTTTCACCTCCTGCACAACACAGGCCCTAGAAATTCCCCACAAGAATCCCTGTGTCACTCCCGGCCCCATGTGTCTTCCCCTTTGGCTGGGTTCTATGGACGAGCTCTGGCTCTTACAGGAGCGGATGGGTTCAGGAGACCGCTCTTTTGTGTGACTCCTGGGCAGAATATTTCCCTGCCTTTCCGGAAGGACAAAAAAACCCCACTGGCTCCTTCTTTTTCTTCCAGGCTGCGTTGCCTCTTGCGAAGACTCACCTCAAGGGAGCACAGACACAGCCAGGTGCTCAGGGTGGTGGTCCAACCTGCAGCAGCCGAGGCATGCTCCGGCCTCAGCCAGGAGGAGCAGGCCTTGCCAGAGGAGCCCAAGAAAACCAGAGGCTCCTGGAAGCTCCTATCTGGCCTGAAAAAACTCTGTGTCTGTGGCCAGTGTGGCAGCTCCCTGGTAGAGGCTGAGGAGGAGACAACAGCTTCCTCGCCCACAAGATGGACACACTTCTCCCTGAAGAAGACCAGGAAGACGAAGAACTCAGTGGAGGACCAGGAAGAGCGAGAGGAGGAGAAGCTGCAGGAGAGCCCAGACAACAGCCAGGAAGATCTCACAGGTGAGTCTACAGCCCGCCCGGTGACTGGGGAGCATGTGAGGGACACTCCCACCAGTCACTCTACAAGCCTGGAGCGTTAGGGCTTCTCATGGGGCAGCCATGGGCTCCTCAGACGCTGGAATCCAGCGAGTTCCTGATGCTCTGGCAGAGAGGGGCTGGCCCCCTTGCACACCCTCCCTCCCAGCTGTCTCCTGCACCCTCTCGCCTGCTCAGACCTCACCCAAACTCCCAGCCCGCTCCAGCACTCTACCTCCCACGCCCGCCTGCACCACTGTCCTCATCCCATGCCCTGGCAGCCACCTCCCACTCCCTGAACCCCTCATTTTGGCCTCACCCAAAGCCTAGGGAGCACAAAATCTACTATCCCCGGTCAAAAGAGTTAATCTGCCCCATGGGAAGCCTTGACTCTTGCTCCTCTCTTCTCTCCCCTGCTCCCCTTGGGGCTGGAGCGGCAGAGGAGTGAAGTGTTGCAGTGGTGGCCACAGCAGTGGGGGATGTTTTATTGCTTTTGTTGTTTGGAGGGTTTTTCCCTCTCACTTTTTTCTGGTCCCCGACTGATTTTTCTGGGGATCAATGGCCCCCAACCCAGAGAAGTTTCCCCACCCCTGCCATAAATAAAGAGAATATTGAAGCCCCTTGTTTTGGACATAAATTAATATTTTAGTTATATAAATTGATGTTTGGTGAACTAACATGATAAAGTTAAAGCTCCTGATTTGGTTACTTATTTGATTTTCATTAATAAAGTCTCCTTTCTTACCGGTTATACACCCCCCCCCCCCACCCCTCACCCCCCATATTATAGCTCCAGTCGTTGAATATGAATAATTGAGTATTTAAGGTTTTTAGAGCGAAGCGAAGGCATTTTGTTCCCCTGGGAGGGTGGCTGGTGATCCAGGGAAAGTTGTGCGTTGAGGGGGATGGGTCCAGGGTCAAAACCTTTGAGAACCAATTGCCCTGTGGGGAGTGCGGGACACCTGGTAAAATCGCTCAAATTCAAGCGAGTTCAAGGAAATTAATAAAAATGATGCGGGTTCTTCCCCCTCCCCCCACCCCGTGTGCTGTAAAAACTGCCAGGCCCAGCGGGAGAAAGGGGGTCATGGGGGCCTGGCTAAGGGGGTCCCCTCAGGTACAGGCGTAATCAGGGTTGACCAGTGAGGGTGACACGGGGGCCACCAGCCACGTGACCTTTCCCCCAGCCTGTAAAAGGGACAGAACCGCCCTCTGCCCCAGGCCCCACCTCCTCCGTGACCTTGCCCTGCCCTTGCCCCACCGCTTTCTCCATCCGATGGGGCCTGGGGAACTAGTGGGGCAGGGTCCGGGGCTGGCAGCAGGGCCATGGCCCCCCACACTCACTGGCAGCGGCATCCCCAGCTCGGGCCCTTGGCCTCCCTGCCCAGGGTGCTTGGGGGACATGTGCTTCTCTTGCCACCCCATGCGGCACTTGTCAGGGGCTGCAGGTTGGATCGTGAGGGGCTCAGAGAGCAGAAAAGGGATTCGCGCCCGCGCAGGGACGCGACTTCCAGGGAACCTTGCATGGGGGCTGAGGGGCAGCTCCAACCCCTGCACCAGCAGCAGCTGCTGGAGAGGAGGGAACATCCAGGCTGCATGCACCATGGCACCAGACAGAGGAGAAGCCGCCCTGCCCTGCCCGGCTCTGGCTTCCCGGCTCCAAACTGCCAGGGGCAGGGAGAGAGGAGGGTGGGTCTGTCCCTGCGACTGCCCTGCACTTCCACTGACGTTCGGGGGCACCATCCCCAGGTCTGCCCAGGGGCTCAGGCGGCTTCTGCTGCACAGTGAGCACTGGGGATACGGGATCCAGCCCTGCCAATCCCAGCTCCCGTTTGGCTTCAGCCCCTCAACCTCTGCTTTGAGCCCCGAGGGGTTCCCAGGCCTTGGGACTTCAGCCCGTGCTGGGGATCGAGGCTTCAGCCTGGGGGTGCTGGGTATTGAGTGTGGACACCAGCAACTGAGCTTATATAATGAACAAAACCATTACAAAGGAGCCAGAGGGTCACCCCATCCCACAGTCTCAGCAGCTCACAGCTGGGAACTGGGCTGGGCTGGGCCATCACTTCCTGGGGGCTCACAGGCAAAATTAGGCCTGTTCCCGTCCCTGCCAGGAAGGGGGCGAGACCGGGGAGAGCAGAACACGCCATGGGAGAGACGCTGCCCCTAGGTTAGAGGAAGCCCAGTGGGGAGAGCACCCAGCTCAGAGTCATGAGAGCGGCGCTCTCTGCTCGGCCCTGCAAGCACCTTGTGTGTGACCCTGGGCAAGTCACGTCAGGGCTCTGGGCCCAGTTCCCTTCCCTGTCGCCCAGGGATACCACATTCAAACCAGTGTTTCCTTCTGCTCCAGGGATGCAGACGGAGCTCTCCGAGACGACGAGGAGCCAGGCAGACCAGAGCGAAGAGGAGGAACCAGCCCCCCAGCCCATCCCATTAGAAAGGAGCAGCTCCCACACGACTATGGTAAAAACTCAAAAAACAACAAAGAGTCCGGTAGCACGTTATAGACTCACAAACCACGTAGATGGGATCATGGGCTTTCGGGGCACAGCCCACTTGTTCAGATGACCAGCGTGTGGGAAGTCCAGAACCAAGAATAAATAAGGGACTGAGCGGAGGAAAAAAATTGAGGGGTAGGGGGGAAGAGGACACTGGGTAGATAAGTCTCAAAGGGATAGCCGAGTCAGTCTGTAACAGGAAACACTTACAAATGAGGCTTGTGGCTGAGCCAGTGGAAAGCGTCCCCTGCGGGGCGTGTGACTATCTCCCCAGCCGGTGTCTCTCAGAGGAGAATGACCTGCCCCCCCACTGGCCCAGGGACCAAAAGGAAACACTCACCCTTGTGACCAGCTCCCCTGAATAAAGTCTTGTAACACGGGGGATTTCTGGGGGCACCGCACCGAGGAGCCAGTCAGGGCACTTTGCTCAGAGACAGGGCTACTGAGAGCCCAGAACGGGGGGTTCTCCACTGCAAGGATCCAAACCAGCCCCAAACGGCACTTCTGTTCCCCACCCTGGCTAGCAAGAAGCCCTGCAAGCAACCCCCTTAGACACTCCTGCCCTCTGGGCCACCACCCGCACAGCCCCTTCTGCAGCGTCGTATCTGCCAGGGCTCGTGCTGCCAGCGTTCAGTGTCGTCTGGTCAGGGTTGTCCCGGGGTGCTCCTGACAGGTCCCCTTCTCCGTTGGTGATGACAAACTTTCGGCTGCGTGTGTGGGTGCCTGTGCTCCCGTCATCTAGACGTGAGTTCCCAAACTGCGGGGGCATGCCCTCCTGGGGGGGGGGGAAGAAATTCCATGGGGGGCACAAGGCGACCCAGCCCCCCATCAACCTCTGCCCCTATAAGTTTTTCTGCTATTGGGGGGACGCATGAGGGTTTCTCAAAAATCAAAAAGAGGGCGTGATGCTGAAAAGTTTGGGAACCACTAATCTAGAGAGGTAGATCCCGTGCACTTGGGTCAACACAGGAGATCTCCAAGAGCCCCCAGAAAGGACAGATGCAGGCAAGGTTTGCAATCAGCCCAGCAGGTTTATTGTCAAATGCGACGCCCTCACAGTTAGTAGCCCTCACGTCACTTCTTTATGTACCAGGCTGCCACCCTTAAAGGTATTAGGTTGACACCTCCAGACGAACCTACTAGACACAACCAATTACCTTGTAGCTGGTGGTTTGATCCAAACATCCCTATCCATAGTGCTGTCATCCCGACCCTGTGCTGAACCTTGGTCGGTAAGTCCATTGTCTACAGGGAGTGTGCTGGGACCGAGCTGTTTCTGCAGGGAAATGTTCTGTTACCATCCTCCCGGAATGTTTGCGGGCATGGCCTGTGCCTCGGACCTCTGCAATATCGGCAGCCCTGTCCTTCCCAAGCTTCTGTCTGCAGGACCTGCCTTTTGCTCACTGCTTAGCTTTGCTTTATGTTAGCAAAGCATTGACGGTTGCTCAGGCCTTAGGCCTCACACTAGGCCTCCACGGTCAGGCCCTTTTGTTACTACATACAGGTGAGAGGTTATGAAAACAAATCCCATCAAATCCAGACAGGTTCCTCTGATCCTTAAGAGCCAGTCACCCGCCCAGGTCAATTGAAACCTCAGAGCTTACCGAAAAGAGCTTGCAGTGCCCATCCCATGGAATTGAAAATAGGAAGGTTTATTAATAAAAGAAAGAAAAAAAAAGGTTGAGCCTAATATTGTTAAAGGACTCAAATTACATTCACCGACTGCAAAGCTCTTTGTGCCGACGTGTAGGAGATGAAATGAACGGCTGTCTTAGGGCAAGTTTCAGGAATACGTCCTCTCCTAGGCTGGATGTATTTCTGAAGCGCCCTCTGCCTTCCCCACCCGGCAGCGTGTGGCGCTACCACCGAACTGGCAGGAATCACGGGCAGGACAGGAAGTAGTTGAGACTGAAGGAGCGAGTCTCCCTGCCGACCACTCTGGGGCCACTTCAGGCTTCAGTTTGTGGCCGAGATCCTTCATAGTGGATTTGCCAGAGTGAAGACAGCAATGAAGATGAAAATGGAGGAACCCTCAGAGCCCCTTTATCCCCCTGCCCATGGGGTGGGAATCCCATTGTTCTCCTGTGAAAGTCTGTCCCAAGATGGAGTCTGTCCCATGAGCAAGTCACCGCTCCAGGCCTGACTCAGTTCTTTTTAGGCAGCAGCCACGGCTTGCATGCTGAACATTCACAGCAAAGCTCATCAGCTGTGATTGGCACTACCTGAGGTCAGTGAAGTGCTGCTACTCACTTGACTAGCAACCCTGTCAAGGCTGTTCCCCACTCCGGCAGGGTGAATGCAGAAGTTGGGGGCCTGCAATAGCACTCCAAAACCTTGCCTCTACAAGCGCTGGTACAAAAACTTCCCGCCCCAATCCTAGTACCCAGATTTTGGGGAATCCACTGCTCACATCAAGTGCTTTGAACCCACAAACAGGGGCAGACACTTGAAACCAGCCAGGGGTACCCCAAGCTCTTTTCCTTCAAAGAAGCTTGAAAAAAGAAAAGAGAAAATCAAGCTGCAGTCTCTGGCGGCTGACCCCTCAGTCAGAGGCCTGCAGGTCCACAGAGACAGACCTTCCAGGACACAAAAATCAACCAATACCGGTTAATTAGAAAACAGAACAAACTCTTACTGTGAAAACAAAGCTACAGTTGCAAGCATAGTAATTTGGCTAGCTGGAAAGAGCCACCATTTGACACAGGTACTCAGGGAAAGTCCCTGGTCTGAAGACTTAGTTAGAAAAGTGGGAGGAAAAAGCACTAAGAAGCTCAGACATTATTTCCATATCCCCAAACAAGGAAAACAAGAAATCCTGACAGACTAGCTAAACTCTTCCCTGCTTACACATTGTAAGAAGTCGCTTTTTGGACAGCGGAGCGTTTCCTGTCTCCTTTGATACTTGGAAGAAACTGGTCGGTACTTGGAAGAAACTTGGAAGAAAATTCCTACCTGCGTTGTTATTGGCTGACCACCCCATACTGGGCTAGGAACAGGAGACATTAGCTCACGTCTTAGTCACCGGATGTTCCTGTCCTGATTATGAAAGACCCTGTCACGGGGGTTGGCCAAGCCTCCAGCTGAGCTCTCCCAGTAGCCCACGTTTGAAATACAAGCACAGCACCCGGGTGCTAACTTCCAGCACCAACATCACACCTCCCTGTGAGCAGCAGAAGCAGAATCGGCCTGGCACTGGGGACTGGCCCGGAGCCCTCGGCCTGGAGGACCGGGCCGGGTCAGGTCACCACTGAGCGCGTCGGCTGAGGGCGAATTGCTCAGAACAAGAGCAAATTAATCGAAACAATAGTTAAGAATAAAATTGTGAGGCATGTAGAAGAACATAATTTGTGGGACAAATGTCCAATCCCACCTACCCTGAATGGGTCTTCCTCTCTCAGGGAACCAGCCACAAATCCCCAGTCAATTTACACTTTGGATCTACCCACAAGATCGCACTGGGCCAATCCTTTAGAATCTAAAGCACAAGCGTAAGGCTGTGAAGGAGAATACATGACATGCACTGAATCACCAAGTTCTCGACGCAGGCTCTTAGCAGAGATGTTACAAACTGCTATCTTAAAAGTCTCTGGAGTACATCCTATGTCAGGATGGGCCAACGATTTTCCCGGCGCGCTGTTCCTCGCAAGGCTGCATCTGGAATTAGTAGCACAATTGAAGGCAAGATGGAGTCTGCCTCATAGCACTTTATATCCATTCCTGGTCTCTTCCAAGCTGGGGCAGGTCAGATGGCCCAGTGACCTGTCCCTGTGTCCCATGTCAGCAGTCATGATATTGGCTGGTTTGCAGACACATTCCTCAGGTGTGTATTAGCCTCTCTGAGAGACTTATCCCTGGAGACTTGCTAATTAGCATAGTCACTGACTGACCATTTCTGGCCCACTGTTCTTTCTCAGACAGAGTATCTTCCGGCATCAACACAGGTTACATATTTATAAATCCACTTACAAATATCACACAAGAGGATGAATAACACATACACAATCAGTAGAGCACAAGCTTTCATTTGACATCTCACATGGCCTCCTTGGTACAGACTTTGGGACAACCCCTCCCCTCCGCCCTTGGGTGCAACAGTGACCTGTCTGATCCCCTTAAAATCCAGTAACGTGACACCCCCAACACAAAACTGATGCAGGAAGTGATGCCAGTAACATCAGTGAGGGCATCACATGGGTCCCCCCGCCTTAGACAAGGCATCTGCCACAGTATTCTCCTTCCCGTTTATGTGGACTATGTCCATGTCGTACTCCTGAAGGATCAGACTCCAGTGGAGCAACCTGGAGTTGGTGCCGTTGGCCTTCTGCAGGCAAGCCAGCGAGGCATGGCTGCTCAGCACAGTGAACCTCCTGTTGTCCAGATAGGGTTTGAGCTGCTTGACAGCCCACACGATGGCATAACTCTCCTTCTCAATTGTAGCATAATGCTTCTCCGGGGGGCACAGCTTTTTGCTGAGGAAGGTCACGAGGTGCCTTTTGTCACCTACCCCATCCTGTATCAGCACCGCCCCCAGCCCGATGTCGGATGTTGAAATCCGGGCTGGCCAGCACAGGTTCCTTGGCCAAGACATTCTTTATGCTTTGGAACCCCTGTTCACGGGCCTCCGACCACACCACCCGGTCCGGCCTCTCCTGCTTTGTGAGGTCTGTGATCGGAGCTATGACATCTCTGACCCCTCTCACAAACCTCCTGTAGTAGCTGGCCAGGCTCACAAATGACTGGAGCTGCGTTTTCATTTGGGGGATAGGCCAGTTCTTAATGGCCTCCACCCTCAGGGGTTCAGGGCGCACCAACTCACTGCCCACCCTGTGCCCTAGACAGTCACTTTGGCAGCCCCCATCCTGCATTTGGACACCTTGACAATCAGGTTGGCTTCCCCGAGCCGCCGCAGCACCGCCCCTGTGTGACTGAGGTGATCCTGCCAGGAGTTACTAAAGATGGCCAGGTCATCAAAATAAGTGCTGGAATGGGCTCTGCAGGACCTCCGTGATCAGCCCCAGGAAGGTGGCCCTGGAATTCCGCATGCCAAAGGGCAGCACCTTGAACTCACACAGGCCCGACTCCACTATGAACACAGATTTGTCCCATGCATCATCATCTAGGGGACTCTGCCAGTACCCCCTAGTCAGGACCAGAGTACTTATAAACACAGTCCCCTCCTCCCAGCATGTCCAACAGATCCTCTATTCTGAATGTGGGGAAGGGGTCAGGCTGCGTGACAGCATTCAGCTTCCTCTAGTCCATGCAGAGCCTCGTGGTCCTGTCCTTTTTAGGCACCAACACAATAGGGGATGCCCATGGCCAGCATGCTCTCCACAGCCTCCTGAATCTGCCTCTGCATCTCCCCCTTGGCCCCATAGGCTCTGCTAGGCGCTGGGCGAGGCAGGGCCTAGTGAGGATGGAATGCGATGTCCTGTCAGCGAGCCCTGGCCTCCTTCACCTTTCGCTCCCTCTCAGCATCTGCCTCCTTCACCTTTCGCTCCACTTCGGCATCCGCCTCCCTCGCCTTTCGACGCACGTCGGCAAGGGCCTTCCCATGTTCCAGCTCGATTCCTTCAATGCCTGCTGCTTTCTAATTTCATCTGCAACAGCATTCCTGGCACCGGGTGGGCACTGCTCCCTTCCCTGCTGGTCATTTCGTATTAGCAAAGACCTCAGTTCCAGCTTGTCTCCAATCACAAATCTTCTAGAGCCTTTCGGTCAAGACTCTCATGTAGTTGCTGACTCATTGCAGCTGCTCTTTAACCAATCAAACTCTCTACACCCAAAAATAAAAATAAATAAAAATTTAGAACCGCTTGAGAGTCAGAACCAAAGCTTAATTGACCAAGATCTGAGGATCCTGCCGACTATACCACTGTGACGGACCAGGCCAGGTCTGTGCACTGCTAAGGGTGTTGGCTCAGGGTGAATTGCTCAACACAAGGACACTTTACAGCCCCAGGCCAGAGACCTTCCCAAACAGGTCACAAACCAGTCAGACCGCGCAAAACCCCTCAGACACCACAGTTCCCTCTGTGCCCCAATCAGCCCTGGGCCTAACACACAGGTGAGGGGATCTAGAACCCAATCCCACCTACCCCGAATGGGTCTTTCCGGTCCCAAAGAACCAGCCACAAATCCCCGGTCACTTAGGGGAGAAACCTGCCTAGGACAAGGGGCTCTATGGAGGGGGATGCAGGGAATGGAGGAAGTGGGGTGGCCCTTGGGGTCCCTGCCCCGCTGAGAGGCTCCCATCTCTCTTCAGGCAGAGGGGACCAGGGAAGGGCTGAGAGATGGGAGAACCCTCGGCACTGGGTGAGGCTGCTCCACAAAAGGTCTCAGGTGGCTCCTCCGTGCTCACTAGGCCCTGCCAGCCCCCAGGGAGCGAGTGTCCCAGGGCAGCTGCCCAGTGGAAATGCTCAGTCCCAACAGGCTCTGTCCCTGTTCATTGCAGACCCTCGGGGAGCCGCCTGCCTCAGCCCAGCCCACAGCCCTGCTGCTGGAAGCCTTGAAGGCTCTGACGGCCCCCGCCCTGGAGAGCTTTCAGGCGGCAGAGGAGGCGCCGAGAGCCACCGTGTCCCAGCACAGCGCCCGCATGGAGCGAGTAAGAGACGCCCGGTGAGGGGCAGGGCGTGTGGAGACAGGGGCTGGGAGAACTGGCTCTGAGGAAACCGGCCCTGGGGCACAGGGTCAGGGTGAGGGGCAGGTCGGCTCAGCCCCTTTCTAGAAGGCTCTGAGCATCAGTCGCTCCCCTGCTCAATTAAGCCCCATCGCCCGCCGGGGAGGCAGGAATTTGACCCGCGAGACACCCGGGAACTGGAGCCCAGAGCGGCTTGTTGACTTCCCAAGGCTGCGCTGGGGGCAGCGGCAGGGTCAGCAAATGACCCCAGGAGAAGGCCTTGTCCAGGGCCCCTAGAACCAACCTGCCTCGTGGGGCGTGCGGCCACGTTGCTGCAGTTGGCTCTGCTGGGAATTCTCAGCCAGGCAGAGCCCTGGGCCCTTCGCCAGGCAGGTCTCTTGGGGAAAAGACTCAGGGGTCACGTTCCCGACAGGCCTCTCAACGGGGCCTTTTCTCCCTTGGCCCCACGCCGGTGACGCTCCTGCCCTTCCCCCAGCGCCGTCTGCCGGGGTGGCGGCCTGGCAGGAGGCTGCTCTCGATCAATCCCCCCTCAGCTGTGTGGCTCCCTCCAGATTGGATACGTCGTGGGAAAGATTTTCAGCTGGCTGCGCGACGTTGGGGATCCCAGAGCCAGAGGAGCCGCGCTGGGGACCATCGCCCTGCTGGCTCGCGCCCACCCCCGGGACGTGGTCCCCGCCTGCGTGGCCCACGCGCTGCCATGGGACAGGTAGGGAGAGGCTGTTACCACCTCAGTCCCTGATTTCCCTTCCCCCTCCTGCCAGGGCAGAGCACAGGAAGGGCCTGGCCGGAGACAGGGATGGATCCAGCTCCCTGCTGGGCACAGGGCTGCCCCGGCCTCCTAAGAGAAGATGCCCAGGCCCAGCTCCTGAGGGGACGGCTGCTAAGGGAAGGGAATAAATGCAGAGCTTGTGGAAGGAACTCTCCTGCCTCAGCTTCCCTGCCCCCCAGGGTCTCTTTTGAGAGCCCCTTTCCCGCCCCCTTCCCAGCCTCTCTCTGGGGAGGCAGGAGGGGGCCAAGCAGGGAGGCTCTGATTTTGGTTTCTCACCTTGCAGAGGTGCCAGGGAGCTGTGGAAGGCCGTGGGAGAAGAACCACAGCTCCCCCGGCAGGTGCTGCAGCAGCTGCTGGACGCGCTCCGGAAGAGCCACCGGGAGGAGAGGAGCCGCAGCGTGTCTCTGGCTGTAAGTGACACTGGAGCTGTCCCGTAGGGAACTCACCACTACAGGGAGGATGCTGCATCTGTGGGGGGGAAGGGGGCTTCAACCCCTCTTAGTGTCAGGCCACAGCCCCACTGCACACTGGGCACACAGCTGTGTCACGGGGAGAGCCCCCCTGCTCCCCTCCGGAGGGGGTGTCCGGCCTCTGAGGCCCCTCACTTCGTGGTCAACCCCGCATGCACCACGATGCTCCAAGTCAGCACTGCAGCTCCCTTCACACAGGGCAGTGCGGCCTAGCAGCCGGAGGCAATAACTCCTAGTGGGATTGGTGAGGAGGGGTAGGGGACCCAGGGCGCCCTCTCCACCGGGTCCCAGTCCAGCGCCCTGTCAGCATTGGAGGGGGCACCACTAGCTCTGGGGGAATCAAGTAGAAACTCGCCGAGCACCTGGGGTTCAACTCCCCGCCTGAGCTGCTTCCTGCCAGCTCCTCTCTTGTTGTCTGCGCCGTCTCTTTCCTCCAAACTGGGGCATCTGCTGCGGTTCCCTGCTGACTGGCGATGGCGTCTGGGTGCCCCTGCGCTGCTCCTCAGGAGCCCCAGCAGCACCTCCGTCCCCATCCGTCAGCCCTGACTGAGCTCGCCACCGGCCTTTCTAGCCACCTCCAGCTGGCGCCTGCCCAGCAGGCCTGTGGGGTAGGACTGTCTCAGCCAGGTAGCCAGGCTGCACCTCTGCAGCTCTAGTGCAGAGATGGGACACTCTGTGTCAGGGGCTGATCCCCACTCTGAGTGCAGAATTTGGAGGCCGGAAGGAAAAAGTTGTCTCTACAGGCTCTGCTTCCAGAACTCCCCAGGGTCAAAGATTTACTAACTGACAGAGACACAGACAGAGCTGCTGACCTTCCAGGACACAAGAAGCAAATATTGACCTCAAAAAAGTGATTTTTTTTTACCAAAGAAAAGCTACACTGGATAACACAGACTTGGTTGCGCGCTGTGACAGAGCAAGTAAGGAAAACAAATGAAAACACAGAGAAAATCTCTAGGAACAGTTTTCAGAGGGGAAGCAGAGATTCCCACAGAGCAATTCAAACCGAAACGAAAAATAAAGAAAAATACCCAAGTTTTTCTGAAATAAGAACAGTTGCAGGGTGAGTTTGTAAGAAGCTCGAGTGTGTGAGAATGACCGATGTGCTTCTCGTTATTTGCAATTCACCTTGCTCTGCCCTTTCTCACCTGCAACCACTTAAATCCCACGGCGTGTACTTAATAAAATCACTTGTATTTACTAGCAAGCGTTGTGTGAACAATTGTGACCTGGGGAGCAATCAGTGTGTCCATCCTCCTTTCACTGTTAAAGGGGGCTCACGGGAACAATTTATTTGGGGGTTGGGTTCCCAGAAGCTGTGCCTGAAACTGCACTCTCCTCAGACCCGCAGGGATTCAGTGTCTGTATTGCTCTTGGGTGGATGGGAGGGAGGGCTCCTGTGCCCTGGCTGGGCGAGACCAGGAGATCTGGCCCAGAGGACGGGGTGGTGAGAAACCCCATAGAGCCAGGAGGAAGGTGTCAGTGGCTTTGCCAGCACTCTGGGAAGCACCCCAAGGAGTCCTCTGTCATAGAGGGATAAGGGATCTTTCGGAAAAGCCTTTATTTTCCACAAGATCAGCGTCTAGACTGGCGCTTTTTTCCGACAAAGCTCCGTGCGGAAAAAAAGCGGCAGCCATTTTTATGCTAATGAAACGGGGGAGAGTTAAATCCACACTTCATTAGCAATTGCGATACGTCTAATTTACATCCCTTTTACGAAAAAGGGATGTAGTCTAGACGTAGCCAAACTGTCTCCCTAACTGAGGACTACATGGTGGCAGAGGAGCCAGGGAAGCCAGACCCGAAGCCGGAGCATCCGAGAGAGTGACACAAGCAGCACGGCCGGGGTCCCTACAACTGGGTCACGAGGATCGGAACTGACCCGACAGAAGTTCCCATTGACCCAGGTCAAGTAGTTTGGGATCTTGGGGGGATTTCATGGAAGAGCAAAGGAGTGATCCAACCTTCGGAAAGCCTGGAAGCAAGTGACAGGCACGAGCCAGACAGATGGTCAACCCCAGAGCCGGACCCAGGGATCCCGGTTTCAGATCAGCAAGGACCTTCCCCATGAGCATTATCCCAGAACGCACAAGAAGCCCAGTACGACGGGGGAGCGAAAACGAGGACCTGAAACCCGGGATGTGATGGAAAGCCAGTCGCCGGGAGCAACGTGGGGTCTGCACCGACACCGCTTCGACCTCCCGGCATCGCCCCGGCTCCCTGCTGCTTGTGGCGCTGGAGTTACTCAGGCGGCAGAGGGGCAGTGATGCCCCCCCGGTCACGTCTGGCAAGCTGAAGGGCGGGGCTAGGCCATGAAGACAGAGAACGGGAAATAACGTCACCCGGACTCTTCCGCCCTTTCCAGGAGGTTCCCATCTGCGTCCATTCTAGGAACAGGAGACGGTTCAGGGGCCATCACATCTCCCTTCCCCCCAGAGGATCTCACCCTCCTTCCTCATAAGCCGCAAGGAAATGGAAAATGGAACCAGGATGGCAGCCAAAGCCATGGGAGCGGATGGGCAGGTGGGGACAGCTCAGTGACATTTCTGTCTCCTGTCTCCAGGCAATGGACACGCTGTACGAGATCTTTTTCCTCTGGGGATACCGAGAAGCCATCCTCGAAATGTTTCCCCAGCTCCTCCTCGTCTGCGTCAGGCAGGTGCAGTACGTGCTGGACCTGTGCCTGCCAGGGACTTGGAGGGCCCAGAAGACATCCAGCCCGGAGGGATCCGGCCGCCTCAGCCCCTTGAGGTAACGGCGGAAAGGAAGGGGAAGAACAGATTTGTTCTGCTCAGCCCCTGTGGGACCTGCCTGGCCCTCTGCTGTGTGTGTCCCTACAGCCCAGGGGCAGTTCTGGGCAGGTCTGTGTGGAGGGAGCGGTGCTGGGCGCCCGTGTGCGTGTGAGCCACACTTGCTCCTCTGACTCCGACCACAGGCCAGGGGCCACGTCGGCACGTCCCCATGTGCTCCCGGCCGAGGGCTCAGGGCTTTTCTCCGTGCCTGTTGAGCCCGCTGGGCCTCTGTCCCACAAGACCCCACCCCAGGACAGCGTGGCCAGAGCACACACAGAGTGCACAAGACCGGCGGGGGGGCCGTGTCACAGGCAGGCAGGACGAGGAGGGGCCCGTGACGCTGATTCCACGGGAACAACCAGGGAACCACCTGGCTAGAAACTCGATGAGTCTGTGGCATGGCCAGGGCCCGTTGGGCAGGGCCGTGCCCTCACACGGTGCTGGGTCCATCCCAGGGGAGGCCGGCTGCTGCTGACCACGCCGGGTGTCCCAGGCCTTGTGCGGTTTATGCTGCGTGGGGCTGGGGTCGAGTTCTGACACCCGGACTTTTTATTGTCTCTAGCACCTCCCTGGAGGCCGTGAAGACCCTTTTCTCCATGCCCAGATACTGGAAGGAATTTGCCAGTATCCAGTTGCAGCAGGGCTGGGACATGATGGCCTCCCGCCAGCGCTTCTCCCAAGGGGTGGGCTTGATCGCAAGGTAGAGTCTGGGCAATGGGAGCTCAGTGGGAGACCCTCCTCTGCCCCCGCCGGCCCTCTCAGCCCCGCCATGGGAGAGCGACGCTCTCTCCCCTTGGTAACTCCGGGCATTTTCTCTGTCCTGTTCCAGGGCCATGGTGGAGCACCAGACCCCACAGCTCCCTGCGGTGCTCAGAGAGGCCATCGCCGTCATGCAGAGTCAGGAGGAGCAGCCCCAGAAAAATATCGCCCTGACTTTCTGCACCGAGGTGAGATTCCGGAGCCGCCAGGCACATGTGGGCTTGTGCAGAGCAGCTCAGTCCCGTCCCAGGCAGGCAGGCAGGCAGGCACCGGGGCCCATCGCCAGCAGCTCGGCAACGCCACAGCCAGCCGGCTCCTCTGCCCACGTGGATCCTAGTGGGGCCGGGCAGAGTGGTGGGGGGCAGGGTGAGATTGCTCCTGGCTGGATGTGCCTCCGTGGGACCATGTGACAAGAGAAGATGTTTCTCCAGCGCCCTGAGGCCGGGCCTCTCTCCTCTCCTTTGCCTGGGGTTTCATTTTCTTCTGCCACGGCTCGCTCCAGGACACGCTGCGATGCCCAGAGATTCCCCTTTCCCTGGGCTGCATTAGGGGCTTGTGCATTAGTCGCCCCTCTGGGAATGGACCATCTCAAACACCAGCCGCTGGCTCCTTACCCCCAGGGATTTTGTGTGGCAGGAAGTGACCAGCTGGCAAAGATGCTGGCGCACGAACAGACCGAGAGGCAGATTTCTGCTCCTGCAGCTGATGTTGATTTTCTCTTTCCAGTTTCTCCGGAGTCCTTCCATCCTCACCACAGTCACCAGATCGGAGCTCCAGGAACAGCTGATGGAATGGACCAAAGATCCCAATCCGGAGATACGGAGGCTCTGTCTGCAGGGCCTGGGCAGTATCATCTTCCAGCCAGAGAAGGTGAGGGGCAGGGCTTGCCCAGGTGAGACGTTGCTGCACTGGGAGATAACAGACACATCACTGTTGCAACCCCTGTTCTATGCCGTTACTGAGCAAGCCAGGCGTGAGGTGTCCCTGCTCCCTGGTGCGAGCAGAGCATGGTCGGTGGGAGGCAGTGGGGGAGGGGAAGGAGACTCAGGGCGTCGCCCAGGGCAATGGGGGGAGAGTGTCGGCTGACAACAAGACCAAGCTCGGCAAGGACAGACGAGTCGGGGGGCGGGGTCAGAGCTCGGGGGGCGGGGCCTGGAGCGGCTCCAGGCAGGCGACAGGGCGACTCTGCCCAATGGCCAGGGGTGCAAAGCACCTGCCAGAGCGGCAGGAGAACGACTTTCTCCCCCGCTGGGGGCTGGCCGATGGGGGGATGGTCCAGCCCCTGCCCAGGCTCTGTCCCAGGCCAGGCGTGAGCTGCCTTCTGCCTTCCTGCAGGGGCAGTTGTTACGGGCCCAGCTGCCAGGGACCATCGCCATGTTCTGCGCCAGGAACGCATGGACTGTCCTGGAGGCCCTGAAGGACGCGGCAGACGCCATCTACCTGCTCGCCGGGGAGGGGCTTGGCTCCATCTCCCAGGACATGGCAGTCAGCCTGCGCCCGCTCATTGACCACGTAAGGCCGGGACCCCGGAGAAGCACATTCCCCCTCCCCTGATGTCCTGGTATGACCCTGCCCAGCCCCTCCCCGCCCCCCAGGCCAGCCACACAGCACCCAAGGGGGCCCCTGCCAAGGGTGGGGAGTCTCCTACTCAGCCCCCTCCCTGGCAGAGCCCTTCTGGGAAATGGGGGCGCCAAGCTCCCAGCCCTGCTGCAGCCTCCCCTCCCCCCCTCCTGTGCCCAGCCCCTCCCCGAGCCCCAAGGAGGCAGGCGGGAGCCTCAGGTCCCAGCGCCCCGGGAGGGGAGGCCAGAGCAGCCTCTGTGGCCGGGGACCTGGGCCTTCCCTCAGCCCCCTCAGGCCTTGCTGGGGCAGGAAGCAGGGAAGGGGCGATGGGAGGGGAGGTGAGGGATGGGGAAGAGGGACGGGGATGGAGGGACCCGGGAAGTGCAGCAGGAATGAGGTGAGGATGGAGATTCCTCGTAACTTGCCCCTTTCCACCCTTCACCCCCCCCATGCTCAGTGACTCCCCTGCCTGGCACTGCACAGGGGCGGGCTGGGTCTCTCCAGGCCGGGCAGACGGGGGAGAAGAACATGGAGAGATTGGCCCCTCTCTGGACTCCAGGCGGCTGGGGGGCTGGGTGCAGGAAGTTCTCCACACACATTGCACCATGGACCTCTGGGTCTCAGCCCTGGCCAGCGCACAGTGTCTGTGGGGCTGCCTGGTGGTTGCGGCTTCCGTGGACCAGGGCGGGTCCCGGTCGGGGTGCTGGAGCCGTGTGCGATTTGCGGCCGTCAGGCCCCAGACCCTGGGACACGGCCTGGCTCTCACGGGCTTCCCCGCCCCACGTGTCCTTACCAGGAGAGGGGCAATGTCCGCTCAGCCGCCATCTCACTGCTGGGCACCATGCTGGGCGGGGTGAAGGGCCCGGACAGACCCCGCGTGCGGCAGGAACTCACCCGCTGCCTGCTCCCGCTGCTGCTCCACCTGGCAGACGAGGAGCAGAGAGTGATCCTGGTAAGTGCCCCCTCGGTATGTCCCGGAGAGCAAAGCGCCAGAGTCCCCCGGGCCCCACCCCTCTCCAGAGCCCCTGCCCAGCCAGGGCCATTGGGGACGTGCAGGGAGGCCTGAGGGGGGCCCCTTGGCTCTGACTCTCTGGGATCCCGGAGCCCCGGCGCTGCCGTCTCTGCGCAAAAGGGCCGAGCTGTGGAGATCCCGTCTGGCTCTCGCCAGCCAATGCTCAGCCCCCGCCCGAGCAGCGTCCCCTGCAGAACAAGGGGCAGGAGGCTCCCCAGGCAGGCAGAGCAGGAGCCCAAGGGGCAGGGAGGAGGGGACGTGCCCCAGACGCTCCCTCTCTCAGCGAGGCCCCTCTCGCTCTCCCCTCGTGCTGCAGAGCTGCAAAGCGACGCTCTTCCGCTGCGCCGTGTTCCTCGGCTGGGCCCATCTCAAGAGTCTCTTCTGCAGCCTGGCCTGGGATGGCTCCTCGCGCCTCTTGCCCGGCGTCGGGAAGTGCCTGGTAGGTGAATTCTATGGGCCCGGGGAGCGGTGACCGGGGAGCTCAGGGAGACCTTTCTACCCCACCCCGAGTGCCCAGGGGGATTCTCCCCTGCTCGTCACGCAGGGAGCAGAGGCAGCCCCCCCAGAGGGGCTCGGCATTTCCTCAGCTGTTATCCAATCCCACCCTTTCCACTGCCCCCATCTCCCGAACTTAGCGCTGCCCCTGCCTCCTGCCCGTGGGCTCCTGCCCCTCTGCCTGTGCGCAGCTTGGAAATGCTCTTCCCCAAGGGCCCGACTCCGGACATCTGGGCTCCTACTGGCTCTTGCCCTGGCTTCCCTCTGTGCTTCAGCGACCCTGGCCTGTCAGCTGTAGGTCGGTCACTTTGTCTGGTCTGAGCATGTCTCCTGCTCTGCTCCTAGATGAAGAATTACAAGAGGAACTTCCCCAGGTTCCTGTTCCAGGCCTTAGAGTATCTGGAAAGCTCCCAGGCGTCCATCAGACATTCTGCAGCCCTCTTCATCGGTAAGCAAAGCAGCCCCCGGGAGCTGTTCCAGGGCTGTTAGAGTTAATAAAATCTGCACATGAACAAAAAGGGGTTTCAGGACAAGCATCAGCCAGCACCTCAGGCACCTGCTGCAACTGCAGCTGTGAAACAGGGAGGGAACATAGACGAGTTAGTTGAATAAAATATCAGTGCTATTGTGTTTGGGTGTGAGATTTCGTTCCTCCCGTCCCTGGCGTACTGCTGCTCGGTCTGCAGCTTGCCCAGGTAAGGAGTATCACGTGCTCTTTCCTAAATGACTAGAAGTCAAGTTGTCTAAAAGAATTGCACCCGGTGTGCCCTCTGATATGGCGTGAAATGCTGCTCCGAGCTCTCAATGAACATTACGGGGGAGGGAGAGCTCAGTGCTTCGAGCATTGTCTTACTGAACCCAGGGTTATGAGTCAGTCTTTGAGGGGACCGTTTAGGAATCTGAGGCAAATCTGTCAGGGATGGTGCTTGGTCCTGCTGTGCGGGCAGGGGGCCGGACCTGATGGCGTCTCAAGGTCCCTTTGAATTCCAAAGTTCTCTGTTTTACTGCTCAGATTTGCACTCTTGTTTGAAGAAATATGGGAACGATTAAAAAATTCAATGGCGATTAATCGCAGGCTTAACCGTGTGCACCTCCCCTTTGAGTTCAATCTTCTTCGCCAATCGGCCTTTCAGTGATTCCTGGGGTCGGATGCTTTCTCCATTGTGTTTTGCATCACACTGAAGGACTGTCTTGAATTTCCCAAGGGCTGTCTTATGGGAATGGCTGACTCTTTAGTAATTTGCAGGGATGACACTGAAACAGTGTGAGCTCCATTCTATTCCTTGTCTGTGTAGGAGAAACCATCCACCATTACTGTGACCTGTTGTCAAAAAGAGTGACTGCAGCTGGTGTCACCCGCCTGTGTGAAGGTAAGGAAATACCTCTGGGCGTTTGGGCATCTGTGGGCAGTATGAGGCCTGAACACAGATGTCACAGTGTCCCTCTGGGTCTGAGGACAGTGCTGAAGGGAGAAGAGTGGTCTTGCTGGTAGGACATAAGAATGGGTGTCAGGAGCTTTGAGCCACCAGGAGCAACTGTGTGCCTCACCTTCCCCATCCGTGAAATGGGGGTAAGAACAGAAAGGCTCTCAAGGACAGCTGGCCAGAATGGAAAAGGACCCTCGCTATGACGAGGCATTAGTAGGAGGAGAAGGATTCTTACCCTGTGTCAGAAAAGTTTGCATTGTCTCCTCCCCAAGGACCTTCACCCAGAGATTGATTCTTAGCTCCTACGGTATCCTGCCAGGCCCCCTGGGAACTCCTTTCCCTGCCACCTCTGGAGCACTGAAGGCGGCACAAATGCACAAAGGGTTCAGTAGAAGTGAGGAGCCTAAACCCTTTCTGCGGATCGGCGCCTGAATGTCAGAGTCACGGTTGTTGTCGTGTTCCCGGGGCAAAGGCCATTGGGAAGCAGAGGTTTCCCAGGCATCAGTTACAGCAGCTCTGTGGGGTTTCCAACCTGTTTCCTCTTTGTTTCAGCTTTTCAGCAACAGCCTTTAAAATCGGACAGGGACACGTGGCTCATCCTGAACGAACATCGGCAATGGCTGCAGAAGCTTGCGAGCCGCGTGTTGGGTGCTTCTTACGACTTGGGAGCGGCACCGACACAGAAGGACTCTTCCTCCTGCCACGGTAGATACCACAGACGGGAGCAGCTCTTTGGAGCAGGGAGGCAGGTTCCGTGGGGCGAGAGGGGCCATGAGGGGCGACAGGAGCGACGCGGCGTCCTGGAGTCACCGGGGGCCACTCGCGTGGGGGCTGGAGCTGAGGGAAATTGTTCCTACCACGGCCCTGCCCCAAACGACCCCCCCCCCCCGCCTTTGGTCTCCATGCGCGATGGCCCAGCCCCCCAGCCACAGCTTCTCCATGGGATCCCCTCCGTCAGCAGCGCGCGGAGAGAGGGGGATTCTCCAGGACTCCCTTCGGCCATCGCCAGCCCCAGGGGAGCAGCGGCCGGGGGAGGGGCTGGGCTCTCTCAGGGATGCCGGCTCTCAGGGAAATGGCAAAGGGGGAGGAAGGGGAACCTGTCCTTCTCATCTGTGCTCCTGCCCTGTCTCCTCTGACAGACACCGGCTGAGCCCACCGCTCCCCGGCCTGGCCGGGAGACCAAGCAGCTGGGACACCACAAGGATCCGGAAGGGGCAGAGCTGCACGTGACGGGGAACCAGCCACGACCGGGACCAGGAGCCGTTCAACCCACAGGCCAGAGGACGCCAAGCCCCTCCCCGGCCCTGCGGCGCGTCCACAAGAACCGAGGATCCGCTCCTGGCCCAGAGACTTGCAGCTGTCGTGGACTTTTGCTTGTTCCCCAACATTTGTCCTGCCCGACACCCCAGGACATGGCTTGTGAGTCACCATCAGACCCACCCATCTCCGGGCCCTTCCCACCGGCCTCTGCCCATCTGGGTGGGTCTCTCTCGTCATCCATCTGCCTTCCCACAAAGACCAGCGTGGGACCACTCTCCTGGGGGACACTGGGACTGCGCGCGTTCTGGGGTCCGCGGTGGGGAGGGGTTGGGGTTGCGTGTTCTGGGGTCCGCGGTGGGGGAGGGGTAGGGTTGCGCATTCTGGGGTCCGCGGTGGGGGAGGGGTTGGGGTTGTGCGTTCTGGGGTCCGCGGTGGGGGAGGGGTTGGGGTTGCGCGTTCTGGGGTCCGTGGTGGAGGAGGGGTTGGGGCTGCCCAGCATTCTAGGACTGGGGTGGGAAGCTGAGGCTGCCCGGCTGCTCTGGGGCTTGCGGGGATGCCAGGGCACCGGGCAGCCTGAGGGCTGGTGTGGGAGGGTAGAAATCTGGGGCTGGGCAGCCACCAGTGTGGGGAGGAGAGGGCAGGGCAGGGTAGGGGAGGGGCAGTAGCCTGAGGGTTTGGGGGGGCGGAGCCTTGGGAAGAAGGGGCAGGGCTGAGGTTTGCCTTCCCTCGTCAGTCGTTCGCCCGCTGCCCATGCCTCCCACTGCTCTCTGCCAGTCGGGTAGAGGCCCTGGAGAGAGGGGACGTGCCCAGGCACAGAAGTGCTGTGGTCAGGTGCCCCGGCCACAAGAGACTCCTCTGACCCTCCAAGAAACCCCACAGAGCCCTCTGCCAACTGGGGCGGGTTTCACCCCTCCCCCATCTCAGAAGGCCACGTGGGGAATTCTTGAAGGGGTCTTGGACCCTCTTGTGGTTTTATCCCCGTGGATCTGCCTCGGGAATGGATTTCACCGATTGGTGACGGGTGCGGGGCAGGGACCCATCTGGAAGTGGGTCAGGGGACCCCTCTGAGGACTCCTCTCCCGCCCTCCACCAGTCACTGTGGCCCCTGCCCGTAGGACCAGCGAGGGAGGGGACTGCACCACATGGGGGAAGTGCCGCGGTCTGGGGCCCTGCCCGCAAGAGGGTCCTGTGACCCCTCCAAGGAGTCTCTCCACCGTCCCCTCTCTACCAGTGAGGGTCACCCCCTCCCCCGCGCCTCAGGCCAGCTCAGAAGGGAAACGTGCACCAGTCAGAGCAGCCAGTGCCCGACAGCCTAGGCCAGAAGCCTCCATCTCTGGAGCTGAGCAGCCGGCCGGCACCATCGCCCTGGACGCCCCAGCGCAACAGTGCGAGGAATCGCTCCCTGGACGTATTTCCAGAACTCAGTGCCTGGCCCTTCGGGCTGCCCCTCTGACTGGTGCACGTTTCCCTTCCGAGCTGGCGTGGGGGGGGGGGTGACCCTCACTGGTAGGGAGGGGACAGTGGAGAGACTCCTTGGAGGGGTCACAGGACCCTATTGCGGGCAGGGCCCCAGACCGTGGCACTTCCCCCATGTGGTGCAGTCCCCTCCCTCGCTGGTCCTACGGGCAGGGGCCACAGTGACTGGTGGAGGGTGGGAGAGGAGTCCTCAGAGGTGTCCTGTGACCCACTTCCCAATGGGACACTCTGCCCCCCGTCGGAGGGACAACTCCCAGCCTGGCTGCGTTACACCAGTCGCTGGGGACAGACCCGCAGTCACGGCGCGCTCCGCTTAGACAGGGCTGACTCCCACGCACGACGCCGCAAAGGGGTTAGGGTGGGAGCCAGTTAGGATCCGGCCCATCGGTCAAACCCACTCTCGGGGCGGCGCTACGGGGCCACGTTCCCTCTCAGGTGCAGAATGACCTTTGTTAGGTGCAGCAGGGGGCACAGGGCAGGGGCAGTGGTACTTGTTCTGGCTGGGGGCAGCCTCGGGGGCGCGGCCGGGGATGGAGGATATGCGGCGCGGGGGAATTATCTGAACTCCTGGACTAATAAATGTATCTCTGCTGTAGACCCTGCGTTGCTGTGAATTCCTCGGTCGCGACAAAGATTGTGTTTGATGTTTGTTTGTCTTGTGGGGTTTGTCTTATTGCTGGCCTTGTGCTGTATTGTGTTAAACACAAATCCCGCGTTAGGCAGAAACGGATTAATAGGCATTGCTGACTGTATCTGCAGAAGCTATTGTCTCAGCAGGGCAGAGGCCCAGCAATGCCAGGCACAGCAGCTCCTGCGCAACGTGGGGACGCTTCTGCCCCAGGGAGGTGGGGGGGGGGGGCAGCTCTCTGCCTGGGGACCCACCCGGCCTGTCTCCTCAGGAACCTCTCAGCAGCTGTATCCTGCCACAAGCCGTGAGCAGCCGTGAGCGTGGGCAACGCAGCCTCTGGCAATAGGACAGGCAGCTCCCTCCTGCAGCCCCTGGCTAGCTCCCTCCCGGCCTGAGCCACACAAGAACCCAGGCGTCCTGGGCCAGACAGCTGACCATGTGTGTGTGGGGGGGTGACATCTCCCAGCTCATGATCCCCCGGCACTTCACAGACGTTCCTGAAGCCTCCCACCCTGGGCCGTGGGGACTGGAGAGCACCCAGCTCCCCCCAGGAACACCCAGTTCCCTTGCACTCTCCAGACCTCAGCTGGCCGCTGCCAGTCCCTCTCTCTAGCCCGTTTCTGGGCAGACTGCAGTCCCTCCTGGCCACTCCTCCCTGGCAAAGGGTGCGGACCTGCTACCTCTGCAACCCTGCCTTCAGGTCTTACGGCCTGGGGCTTCCCCGGCCCAAGCCCTCCCAGCCTGCCATGTCTGCTGTCCTACCTCGGTGTTTTGTACCTCGGTACCTTCGGTGGTCTGGACTGTCAGTGTCAGCGTCGTCTGGTCAGGGTCGTCCTGGCGCGCTCCTGACAGGACCTCTACTCCGTCGGTGATAATAAACTCACGGCTGCGTGCGTAACAATCGGTACTCCCTTTATCTAGAGTGTTAGACCCCGTGCACTTGGGTCAACACAAGAGATCTCTGAGAGGCCCTGGAAACGACAGATGCTGGCAAGGTTTGAAATCAGTCGAGAGGGGTTTTTGTCAGATGCGAAGCTCTACCAGTTGGTAACACAGATCAGTACAATGTGACACCACTGGGCACTATGGCCCGCGTTGACACGGTACCAACACCGGGCAGGCCTATTGCCATATATCAGATATTAACAGCACTTAGTCAAAGTTAAGTTACTGTGCACTCTGTAAGTTTAGGCAATGACACCTGCCGTTCAGGCGCCTAGTGTACCCCCCCCAAGGTCGGCCGGAGAGCACCCTCTGCGGTGTCCTTTTATAGACAGGTACAAACAACTTACATCATTTCTTTACGTACCAGGTTACCACCCTCTGTTGCCTAGTTACCACCCCTCACTGGATGGAAGGGGGGCTCCGTTACTATCCTTCATGCTGTCAATTTTGACCCGGTCCTGAACCTAGGTCGGTCTGTGCATTAATTTTTAGGGAGTTTTTGTACCAAGACATTTCTTATTCAGATGTTCCATTACTCCCCTTTGGCTCACAGTCTGTACCCAGTGCCTCCCTGTGTCCTTCCATGGCCGACCTAACTTACACAATCCCACAGTTATCAATAGGGCTTCTTTCTTGGCTCCTGTGTTACTGAACCAAAGTCTTGCTCACTAGATTGCAGGCCTGTTGCTGTTTCCGTGTTGCAGGCCTTAGGCCTGCTGACTCCATATCACTGACCCTCAGCTTACTACATCTGCCTCTCACAGCCCCTCCCACCATGGCTGCCTCTCGCAGATCCACAGACAGACCTTCCAGGACACAGGAATCAAATCCTCACCTTACAAGAAGTGATTTTTGTTTCAAAACAGGAGAGAAACGTGATAAAGAGTACTTGTTTCCTTGATGTTACAGAGCAACTGAGGAAACCAAATTAAAACAAAAAACCCTCTGGCACAATGCTCATTTTTTCGGGAAGAATGGCTCTTGCGCAAGAGGGGGGGTTTTCACATCTACACAGCTCCTTTTTGTGTAAAAGCCTCTCGTGCAACTACTGTTGCTAATTAATTACGCAAATGAAGCGTGGCGATAGTCTATTCTGTGCTTCATTTGCACAAGCTTTTGCGGAAAAAGGTTGCGGTATGGACGTAGCCAAAGAGAGCAGGCAGGGAACCTAAATCCAATTCACATTTCAACCCTCTGTCTCGATTGGTTCTCCTGGCCCGCTGGCTGACACCTTTGCTAGGTACCTGAATTAACCCTTTAATCAGCGGGTGCTGGTCAGCACTCCTCCTGTTCATGACACCTTCCCATGGGCCCGCCTCCATGTCGTAGAGCTCAGCAGTTTGGCATTGGCCCCTTTCCTCTGGTGCAGCCAGGTGAGGGGAGAGTGGTCGGTTACACTGTCAGAGCCGCCCAAATAGCTATCTAAGGGTTGGAGTCTTGTGTCCAGTTCTGGGCATCACATTTCAAGAAAGATGTGGAGAAATTGGAGAGGGTCTTGAGAAGAGCAACAAGAATAGTTAAAGGTCTAGAGAACATGACCTATGAGGGAAGGCTGAAAGAATTGGGTTTGTTTAGTTTAGAAAAGAGAAGATTGTGGGGGGGACAGGATAGCCGTTTTCAGGTATCTAAAAGGGTGTCATAAGGAGGAGAGAGAAAACTTGTTCATCTTTGCCTCTGAGGCTAGAACAAGAAGCAATGGGCTTAAACTGCAGCAAGGCAGCTTTTAGTTGGACATTAGGAAAAAGTTCCTAGCTATCAGAGTGGTTAAACACTGGAATAAATTGCCCAGGGAGGTTGGAATCCCCATCTCTGGGAATATTTAAGAGTAGATTAGATAAATGTCTATCAGGGATGGTTTAGACAGTATTTGGTCCTGCCATGAGGGCAGGGGACTGGACTCAATGACCTCTCGAGGTCCCTCCCAGTCCTTGTATTCTATGATACTATCATCTAGTGGCGTGTTTTTATTCATCAAAGGGCCAATTAAGGTGAATTGAACATATGACCAATTTATGAAGGGTAAATTTACAAAATAGGGGATTCAGCGGATATTAAAAAATGGTTAACGACAACCAATAAACAGTACAAGCGACGAGGAGTCCTGTGACACCTTATAGACTAACTGAAGTGTAGGAGCATAAGCTTTCGTGGGCAAAGACCCACTTCATCAGATGCAAACAGTACAGTAATCAATTCCCAAAAATCACAAGGAAAAGGAAAATTTTGGCTGAGTCCAATTGGCATGGTCCGTGTGTAGCCCTTCTGCCGGGTAGGCCTGGCAGGAACCAGGGCTGGGTTCAATATCTTGGGGTCAATCTCACAAAGAACCGGCTCGAGCTCCCACCCAGTGATCTGGGAAATTCACGCACCCCTGGGCGCCTCTGAGAGGCAATGCTTCCCCACTCGCAAGCACTGAGTCTGAGTGTAGGAAAAGAACATTTAATGAAACAGAGGAAGAATTCATATGGCATTAGCTTGGGGAAAACACCACAAACAGAGTTCATAACCCAAACATGAGCCCCCACCCCGGCCAAGATTCGCCCGAAGTCCACCGACTCCCCAAAAGTCTCTGTCCCCACAAGTCTCTGTGCCACCCAGAGTCCCAAAGTTCACCCGCAGGGTTTCACCTCCCAACCTGGGTAGAAATGGGGGTGGGGAGATAGATAGGGGGCACCTTATACGAAACTCCGCTACGCTTCACCAGCTGTCTCGTCCCACACCTCTGGATGCTCCGCTGGGCACCTGTCGCCGCTTCTCGCCTGCTGCCGCTCCACGCCACGGCGCTGTTCGCCGCTCGCCACGCCGCTAATGGCCGCTCCTCGCCTGCCGCCGCTCCACGCCACGCCGCTGATGGCCGCTCTTCGCCTGCTGTCACTCTACTGGCTGCAGTAGGTCTGGCTCTCAGCCAAACCAGTGATTTCAGCTTAGTGATTTCAACTCTCAGCCAAACCAGTGATTTCAGCTCTCAAATGAATCCAGCTTTCACTGGACTAGCAAACAAAAAGACTCCTCAGGGAGTCTGCTTTAGGTCTGTCCTTAAAACAAAGGGGGAAAGGTGCAGGCTGGGCCAGTCTTATAGCTCACACCTGGTAGGTGTGAAGCAGGCTAACTCAAGTCCTTTAACCCTTTCCACCAGCTCTGTCCACTCAACTCTGGAAGGGGGGAGGCTTGTTCTTCCGAGACCTCTTACCATGATGGTGGTGTCTCTCCTGCAAGCACTGGTGGCATGTTTGACAGTTCCCACATTTAGGGGTAGTATGATTAGTGACCCCCACAACAGTCCCAAATTATATACAATTCTCCACATTCCATTCCAACACTGACCCTCCATCAGCCCTGGCTGAATGGGATTTACATAGCCACACCTTGGATTCTCTCCTGAGCAGTATTTACATATCAACAGTTAACAGTTAATTACCTTGTAGAGCTAAACAACTGTAGTGGGCACACCCACCCCTCCTTTCAGCTGGCTGACAGCAAGCAGCAGTTCAGCCCCTGCTTACACGTGTAATAACCAAAGTTTATAGCAGCCTTCTTGAAAGTTCCCAGACTGTCGCTCAGGAGCTCAAATCTCGCAGCTCCCCGAGAGCTTTGAGAGGAGGCCTGAGAAGAGCCCTCCGAGTCCTCTTCCCTGCCGATGGTAAGTAGTTCTCAGGGTGGCTGGCGATGGTCTTCAGTGGAGTCTCCCGTAAGGCTGCAGTTGTCTTGATCCGGAGTCTGATGTCCTGTGAGGAAAACCCCGCGCACCCTGCCTCTGGGACGGACATCCCCAAACTGTCCAGCTATCGGCCTTTTATCCCGTCTCAGGCGGGAAATCCCTGCGAGGGAAACCCTCGGAGTCTGCCCCTGCTAGGGAGACCCCGTGTGTGAACTTCTGAGGTAAAGCCAGGTCAGACTGGACAGTGTGTGTTTGTGAGAATGACAGAGACACACACACTGAGAGTGACAGAGATTTGTGCATTGCCGAGCTCCCTCCATCCCCTGCTCTCTGTGTGGAGATAGGGCATAAGAGTAGAGGGAGGGAGGAACACCCTGACATCAGAGCCCCCCCCCTTCTCCTTCCCACACCCTGCACAGCAAGCAGGAGGATACCAAGGGGGCAGCTTCAATGCAGAAGGCAGGAGCAGCATGAAAATGGGTAGAGGAGCAACTGAAGCGTTAGCCCTTGAGAGCTTCCTGGACAAACCAGCCAGGATCATCGGCCAGAGGCTCTGAGATCTGTCATTAGACCCCGATCCACTGCTCGGTGACCACTGCTCGACTATTTCTGCTGCTGCCGCTTCTTCTGTTGCTGCTCCTTCTCCTGCCCCTGCTTGTTTTCATGTTTCTTCTTCTGTTTGTGCTGCTGCTTCTTTGGCTACTTTTTCTTCTGTTGTTTCTTTTGCTGATTCTTCTTCTGCTTTTGCTCCTTCTTCCTCTGTGGCTGCTACTTACTCTGTTGTTGCTTCTTCTGCTGCTGCTTTTCTTCTTCTTCTGGGCTGTGTCTACACTGCACCCCTTTTCCGGAAAGGGATGCAGATGAGACAAGTCGGAATTGCAAATGCAGCGGGGATTTAAATTTTCCCCGCTCCATTTGCATGAACATCGCTGCCGCTTTTTTCCGGCTCGGGGCTCTGCCGGAAAAAAGCTCCAGTGTAGACAGGGATCTTTTGGAAAATAAAGCCTTTTCTGAAAGGTCCCTTATTCCTCTTAAAATCAGGACACAGCCCTGCTGCTGCTGCTAATTCCTCTTTCTTCTGCTGCTGCTTCTTCAGCTTCTCCTATTCCTGCCTCTGCTTCTGCTGTTCCTGCTGCTCTTTTCTTCTTCTGCTGCTGCTGCCTCTTTTCTTCTCTGTTTCTTCTACTGCTTCTTCAGCTGCTGCTTCTTCTCTGGCTGCTGCTGCTCCTTCTTTTTCTGTGGATACTTCTGCTGTTGCTGCTATTGTGCTACTTCTTCTTCTCCATCTGGTGTTTGTTTCCTGTTACTACTCTTTCTGCTGCTGCTACTTCTTTTTCTGTTCCTTCTTCTGCTGCTCCTTCTGCTGCTGCTGTTGCTTCTTCTGCAGTGCTGCTGTTTCTGCTGCTTCATCTGCTTCTATGGTTCCTTCTGTGGCTGCTCCTATTTGTTTTTCTGCTTCTCCTTCTTCTGTTTGTGCTTCTGCTTCTTCTGTGGCTGCTGCTGTTTTCTTTCTTCTGCTGCTGCTGTTTCTACTTCTCTCAGGGGATGTCTACATTTGCCCCCTAGTTCGGAGTAGGGAGGCAAATGAAGCATACCGAAGTTGCTAATGAAGTGTGGGATTTAAATATCCCGTGCTCGATTAGCATATTTGCAGCCGGTCGCCATTTTAAAATGCCAGTCGCCCGATTTAACTCACCGTGTGTAGACACAGGAGTCCGATTTAAAACCCTTCCCTCGATTTAACTGTTACTCCTCATTGCACGAGGAGTAACAGTTAAATCTCGCGCTTCATTAGCAACTTGGGTATGCTTCATTTGCCTCCCCCGTCCGAACTAGGGGACAAGTGTAGACACACCCCCACTCAATAAGGAGCAGCCAGAGATCAAGACGCAGGGATGATCCCCAAAGCCTTATTCTGCCCCTCTAATAGAGCTGGCGGGAAGTGTGTGTGTGGGGGGGTAACCCACAGAAATTAGGAGCCTGCTGGAAGTCTCCAGAGAGCTGTCACCTCTGCACCTGGGAAGGGAAGGGGGAGGGACTGGCTCCTCAGAGGCTGGGACTGGGCATCTTCTCTCAGGAAGCAGGGGAAGCCTTGTGCCCGGCAGGGAGCTGGCTCCATCACTGTAGCCGGCTGGTCCCTTACCCCGCTCTGCCCTGTCAGGAGGAGGGGAAGGGAACTCGGGGGCTGAGGTGGTAACAGAGCATCTCCCTCCCTTCCATTTAACACTCCATTGACATCCACAGCAAAGTGTGGGACACTTCCGGCCCACGCAGCCTCCTCAGCACCTGCCCTGCTATTGACAGGCACATTTGCCTTCCCTCTGCCTCCTCTGCCTGTTCCAGTGCGAGAGGAAACCGCAACATCCTCTGGGAGGAGGGTCCCAACTACGGGATGGTTTCCCTCTGCTCCCATTGAATGCTCTGTTCCCTTGAGACTTTCATCCTCCTTAAGAGCACTGGGGCTCTCAGACTGGAGGTGGGACAGTACTACTTCTTTGATAAGATAACGAGCCTTGTGGATAAGGGAGAAGCGGTGGATGTCATATACCTAGACTTTAGTAAGGCATTTGATACGGTCTCGCATGATATTCTTATTGATAAACTAGGCAAATATAACTTAGATAGGGCCACGATAAGGTGGGTGCATAATTGGCTGGATAACCGTAGTCAGAGAGTTGTTGTTAACGGTTCTAAATCCTGCTGGAAAGGGATAACAAGTGGAGTTCCTCAAGGGTCTGTTTTGGGACCCGTACTATTCAATATCTTCATCAATGATGTAGATATTGGGATAGAGAGTACTCTTATTAAGTTTTCAGATGATACCAAACTGGGTGGGGTTGCGACTTCTTTGGAGGATAGGGACATAATTCAAAATGACCTTAGCAAGTTAGAGAAATGGTCAGAGGTAAACAGGATGAGGTTTAATAAAGAGAAATGCAAAGTGCTCCACTTAGGAAGGAACAATCAGTTCCATACATACAAGATGGGAAGCGACTGTCTAGGAAGGAGCATGGCGGAAAGGGATCTAGGGGTCATAGTGGACCACAAGTTGAATATGAGTCAACAGTGTGATGCTGTTGCAAAAAAAGCAAATATGATTCTAGGTTGTATCAACAGGTGTGTTGTAAGCAAAACTCGTGAAGTCATTCTGCCGCTCTATTCTGCACTAGTTAGGCCTCAGCTGGAGTACTGTGTCCAGTTCTGGGCGCCACATTTCAAGAAAGATGTGGAGAAATTGGAAAGGGTACAGAGAAGAGCGACAAGAATGATTAAAGGTCTAGAGAACATGACCTATGAAGCCAGGCTTCATGAACTGGGCTTGTTTAGTTTGGAAAAAAGAAGATTAAGGGGGGACATGATAGCGGTTTTCAAATATCTAAAAGGGTGTCACAAGGAGGAAGGCGAAAATTTGTTCCTCTTGGTTTCTGAGGACAGGACAAGGAGTAATGGGCTTAAAGTGCAGCAGGGGAGGTTTAGATTGGACATTAGGAAAAAATTCCTAACTGTCAGGGTGGTCAAATATTGGAATAAATTGCCAAGGGAGGTGGTGGAAACTCCCTCTCTGGAGATATTTAAGAACAGGTTAGATAGACATCTGTCAGGGATGGTGTAGACGGAGCTTGGTCCTGCCTTGAGGGCGGGGGGCTGGACTCGATGACCTCTCGAGGTCCCTTCCAGTCCTATTATTCTATGATTCTATGATTCTATACTGTGTCCCAGAAAGTCTCATCAGCATAGCTCTCTGCCTCCCTTAGCTCCTCCAGTTCAGGCACCCTGGCCTCCAAAGCACGAACTCGGTCTCTGAGGGTCAGGCGCTCCTTGCAACGGGTGCACACATACGCCACCCGCCCACAGGGCAGGTAATTATACGTGTTACACTCGACGCAATAAACAGGATAGCCCCCACTCTGCTGCTGGGCTTCTGTCTCCATTTTTCTAATGAATAAATTTAAGTATAAACTGGGATTCTTTTTAAACCTCTGGAATATAGATTATTATACAAGTTACGTTTTAAAGAAGGTCAGAAGTCACTAGTGCCCTCTAACCTCCCCCTCTAAACTCCCTGTTAGCTGTTCCTGTTCACAAGCTCCCTGGGCGCTGAGTCACAGGCTTATATAGCTCTGGTAGCCCCTCCCCCTGACTGAGGCTCAGCCAATTAACAGAGGCTTCTAGATTTCAAACCTTTTAGAAGCTCCTTCAAACAAACAAACAGACAGACAAACACAAGCTCAGCACACAGCAAATAACTCCCCCCCCACACAAACACACACTCCAGACAGCCACTTACCACAAGGGTCCCGCTTTTACTCCTCTTTTACCTGGAGAACTCCCTCTCCAAACTCCCTGTTAGCTATTCCTGGTCGCAAGCAGAACGGGACTTCACTTGACTGCGTACTGAAATGTTTCTGTGTTTGTCAAGTAGCTTGCTAATGTTTTCAGTGCCAAAATCATCCCTGATTTCATGTGGGGGAAGTGAGGCAAAGAAAAAAGCTGCCCATTCATTTAGTTCATTCTCTGGAAACCTCTTACTCAGAGGATCACACAGCAGGGAGATGAAACGTAGAATAGGTTCACAGCTGAACTGGTCATCGGTTGTGGTTGATTTGATTTGATTTTTCACGCTGTTTCTCCAAGATCCTGCCCTCTCATCCTGCGGCTCTGGGCCCTTGCTAACTGCACAGCCTCACGCGTTGTCAAAGAACCTTTCTGGGAGCATTTAGTCAGTTCTGCTAATTCACGTGAGACCTCATTTAATACAGCTGCAGTGACGTGGCAATTAGTGTCATGGAATTTAGTCAGGCAGCACTTTGCTATTGGGTCATTATTTTTTGAGATTTCCTGTTCCAAATAGTTAAGAAGGGGCTCCTAATTACACAGCAAAGCACTTCCAGCAAAATGTCTAGGTGGCTACCTCACTTCAGTTGGAGGTTTCAATGATACAGTCTCATTTTCTGTGACATTTGCTATTTCCTCAAATTGTCCTCTTTGGACTGAGGATCTGCAAAATATTCTATAAACGGTCTTCAAAAGGGTCTGTCCTGTCTTCAGCACTGGCACTTGGTTCCACACATCAGCTAAACCCAGGTCTTCTCCATGGGCCAGGCAGTGTTGTGCTGTTAAATGTGGGATGCTCTGCTTGAGTTGTCTGGCAACACCATTGTTTTTCCCCCAGCACGACTGAAGCACCATCTGAAGTGAACATCGCTGTTTTCATCAGATCCCGCTTATTCAGGGTGTCAAAGGCTTTGAGAGCAGCTGTAGCAGCTTGTGCATTCCAAGCAGATAACTGAATCGTTCCACCAAACACAGTCTTCTGCCCTGCACATGCTGCAGCTCTCAACTTGAAGTCAATGAAAAGCAAATTGGTGACAGAAATACCTGTGCTCTCATCAGTAATAAGTGTATGGTAGGAATACAGGCAAATAGCTGACTTGATTTCTGCACAGACAACACTGATGATTGACTCCAAAACCGCAAAAGCAGAGTTTTTCTATGCCAGCTTGTGCATACTGGTGCTTTCCCATGTGGTCATTTATATTTTGCGCATTTCTATTCGGGAGCTGTTCATTTGTACGGGAAGCTGAAAGTCATCTGTGAGAATTTTTATTTTTTCTGGCTTGAAATGTTTTCTGTCCTTCAGTTCCAGCCTCTTCTGTTTCTTATTTGTGTTTCTAAGAGCATCCTTCACAACTCACATCCCAGGGGAGGAGAATTCCTGCTCCTAAGAATATGTGCAGCAGATTCACGACTTTTGCTTGAGGAATCCTCTTCATGTTGTCCAAGGGCTTCCCCCTTCCCACTTGTGGCCTGCGGAGAAGTGGCTGCATATTCTAGTCTGAGTCCAAATCTAGCAGGTCAAGCCCACATCAGCACTGTACTGGAATATGTCCCCGCTCTGTACACAGATCTGGCCTTGAGATTGTTGAGATTCTGCTTCAACTCTTTCATTCACCCATTCTCCTTTGACCGTGGGGCAGCATTTCTTCTTAGGGTTTGCTCCTGTGTTGGTTGATGCTCTTTGTCTTCATTAACACATGACTGTTAAAAGGTGCAGAAGGGCTGGGGGTCATGTAATATCACGTATTGTGCTCTTAATTAAAAATCCTGTAGTCCATGAGATATGTACAGCTTGTATTAAAAAGAGTCTGCCCGAGAGTGCTGCTGTGATAACTAACTCTATTGCAGGCAATGATCAGAGTCATTGAACACTAGGACTGGAAGTGACTCGGGAGATCAAGTCCCTGCCCTGCACTCACGGCAGGACCAAGCACTGTCTAGATCATCCCTGACAGCTGTATGTCCAACCTGCTCTTCGGTATCTCCAGTGATGGAGACTCCACAACCTCCCTCAGCAATTTATTCTAGTGTTTAACCACCCTGACAGGTAGGAAGTTTTTCCTAATGTCCAACCTAAACCTCCCCTGCTGGAATTTAAGTCCATTGCTTCTTGTCCTATCCTCAGAGGCCCAGGAGAACAGTCTTTCTACTTGCTCCTCCTGGTAACACCCTTTTAGATACTTGAAAACCGCTATCATGTCCCCTCTCAGTCTATTCTTTTCTAAAGTAAACAAGACCAATTCTTTCAGTCTTCCCACATGAATCATATTTTCTAGACATTTGGTCTGTGTCTAGAATACATCCCTTTTCTCGAAAAAGGAATGTAAATCAACCACAGGAAATTTAAATCAACTTCATTTGCAATTTCGAAGTGTCTAATTTACATCCCTTTTTCGAGAAAAAGGATGTAGTTTAGACACATCCTTAGTCATTTTTGTGGCTCTTCTATGGACCTTCTTCAATTTCTCTGCATCTTTCTTGAAATGTGGTGCCCAGAATTAGACACAATACTCCAGTTGAGGCCTGATCAGTGCCGCGTAGAGTAGAAGAATAACTTCTGGTCTCCTGCTCACAACACTCCTGTTAATGCATTCCAGAATCATGTTTGCTTTTCTTCCCCAACAGCATCACACTGTTTAGTTTCTGATCCAGTATGACCCCCTAGATCCCTTTCTGCAGTGCTCCTTCCTAGACAGTCGCTTCCCATTCTGTATGTATGAAACTGAGTGTTCCTTTCAAAGTGGAGCACTTTGCATTTGCCCTTATCAAACTTCATCCTGTTTACCTCAGACCAGTTCTCTAGTTTATCCAGATCATTCTGAATTCTGATTCTGTCATCCAAAGCACTTGCAACCCCTCCCAGCTTGGTATAATGTGCAAACATAATACGCGTACTCTCTATGCCATTATCTAAATTGATGATGAAGATATTGAACAGAATTGGTCCCAAAACAGACCCCTGAAGAACCCCACTTGTTATGCCCTTCCAGTATGACAAGTGAACCATTAGTAATTACTTTCTGAGAACAGTTATCCTGCCAGTTTTGCACCCACTTACGTTGTATTTCATCTTTTTGGTAGTTGCCCCATCTAGGTTGTATTTCCCTAGTTTATTGATAAGCAGGTCATGCGATACCGTATCAAATGCCCACCTCCTTCCCATACTGCATTGCCTAGTGCAGTAGTCTGGGAGCTGAATTTGTTTGTGAAGACAGAGGCAAAATAAGCATTGAGTACTTCAGCTTTCTCCACATCATCTGTCACTAGTTTACCTCCCTCATTCAGTAAGGGCCCCACACCCTCTCTGATAACCCTCTTAATGCTAACATGCCTGGAGGAACCTTTCTTACCCGTCACATCCCTTGCTAGCTGCAAACCAGTTGTGCTTTTGAATTCCTGACTGCTCCCCTGCATTCTTGATCCTATCATTCCAGAGCAAGCTGTACCCTTCTCTATCAATATTCCAATCACGTGTATTATCCCACCAAGTCTCTGTGATACAGACTGTGTCACAGTTGTGTTTATTTACTAGCACTTCAAGTTCTTCCTGCCTATTCCCCGCCCTCCTTGTATTTGTACACAGGCATCTAAGGGTATGTCTACACTACAGCAGTAATTCGAATTAACTTAGTTAATTAATTAATTCGAACTAAGCTAATTCGAACTAATGCATCCACACTAAAAAACTAGTTCAAATTAGCATTTTGCTAATTCGAACTAGCATGTCCACACAGAGTGGACCCTGAACTGGGGTAAAGGATGGCCGGAAGCAGTGCCAGCAGGGCATCAGATGAGGACTTAGAGCGTGGAGCTGCTGTCTCAGGCTAGCCGAGGGCTGTGCTTAAAGGAACCCGACCCCCACCCCAGACAGACAGTTCTCAGGGGTTCCCCACTTGCAAAGCAGTCCTGGCTTGGATTGCCCAGAGTACCCACACTGGGCACATCACAGCACTCGGCCACAAGCCCGGCTGCACTTGCCGCAGGCTGCCATCCGGGGAGAGGGGACAACTGGGGGGCTGTATGAGAGGTTCCACCCCCAGAAGCCTGCAGAGCCAGCCCAGTCCTCCCCATCGGGGGCTCGTACCCCATTCATCCCTCACCTCCTTCCGCTTATCCCTCCCTAGCCCCCCTTTCCTGATGTACAAAATAAAGGACACGTGTGTTCAAAAATAGAATCTCTCTTTATTGAACAAAACTGGAGGAGACTGGGAAAAGGAGGTGGGAGAGGGGAAGAGAGAGGGTGGGAGGGAGAGGGCAACTACAATGATGAGGGGTTTGGAACAGGTCCCATATGAAGAGAGGCTAAAGAGACTGGGACTTTTCAGCTTAAAAGAGAGGAGATGGAGGGGGGATATGATAGAGGTCTATAAAAGCATGAGTGGTGTGGAGAGGGTGCATACAGAAAAGTTCTTCATTAGTTCCCATAACAGAAGGACTAGAGGACACCAAAGGAAAGGAATGGGTAGCAGGCTTCAAACTAGTAACAGAAAGTTGTTCTTCACAAAGCAAAGAGTCTACCTGTGGAACTCCTTGCTGCAGGAGGCTGTGAAGGTTAGAACTAGAACAGAGTTTAAAGAAAAGTGAGATCAATTCATGGAGGTTGGGTCCATGGAGTGGTATTAGTCAGGGGGTAGGAGTGGTGTCCCTGCCCGAAGTTTGTGGAAGGCTGGACAGGGATGGCACGAGACAAATGGCTTGGTCATGGTCTTCGGTCCATCCCCTCCAGGGTCCCTAGGGTTGGCCGCTGTCGGCAGACAGGCTACTGGGCTAGATGGACCTTTGGTCTGACCCAGTACGGCCATTCTAAGCTCAGGGTCGGGGGTCTCAGTGGACCCCCTTGATTTTCATGCACACCTGCTCCTGGGTGGCCAGGCTGGCAGCTCTCCTGCCCTAGACGGCCACTTTCCTGTGCCTAGTGCGGAGGTCGTGGACGAGGTCCACGATGTCTGCACTAGACCAGGCGGGTGCCCGCCTCTTGCGATCCTGGGCAAGCTCCCTGGCGCCGCCAGCCTGGTCCCGGGAAGAGGGGGAGGGCTGGGGGGCATCGAGTGGGTGGCTTGCACCTGGCATGGGCACCGTAGCCAGCCCGTGCCCCTTTAAGGGGTCCAGGGCCGGGAGGGGGGCAGTAGAGTTTCTCTGGTGTTGGACAGAGTGGCCACCAGGGAAAGCTGGGGAGGGCTAGCTACACAGGGCTAGCTACACAGCCCTTAATTCGAACTAGTAAGTTCAAACTAGGCTTAGTCCTCGTACAATGAGGTTTACCTAGTTCGAACTAAGCGCTATGCTAATTCGAATTAAGTTCGAACTAGCGGAGCGCTAGTTTAGCGCCTATCAAAGTTAATTCAAACTAACGTCCGTTAGTTCGAATTAACTTTGTAGTGTAGACATACCCAAAGATACAGATTTGATTTTGCCCCCCAGTTCTGCTTTGTCCCTCTTTTACCTCTGCTATTGCAGCCCATGGTCCCTCCCATTTCTGACCCATCTTCCAGGTCTCCATGTTCTTCACTTGCCTATGAGCTTTGGTCACCTGCCACCGTCAAACCTAGTTGAAGGCCCTTTTCACTAGTTTAGCCAGTCTGTGCCCAAATACTCTCTTCCCCTTCCTCCAAAGGTGAACCCCATCCCTGCTTAGCAGTCCTTCTTCTTGGAACAGCATCCTGTGGTCAAGGAAGCCAAAGCCCTCCTGGCAACACCATCTTCGCAGCCAGGCATTCCCCTCCATGATGCACCTCTCTCTGCCTGGGCCCCGACCTTTAACAGGAAGGACTGAACAGAACACCACCAGCTCTCCAAACTCCTTCACCCATACTCCCAGAGCCCTGTAGTCACTCTTGGTCTGCTCAAGGTCACACCTTGCAGTATCATTAGTGCCCACATGGATGAGTAGCATGGGGTAGTAGTCAGAGGGGTGGATATTCCTCGCCAATGCCTCTGTAATGTCTCAGATACGGGCCCCTGGCAGGCAGCACCTCCCGAGATGACTTGTCAGGGTGACAGATGGGTGCCTCCATCCCCCTCAGAAAGGAGTCTCCAACCACTGAGGAAGATTTCACAAAGCAAAACTGATTCCAAAATGATCAGTCTCTGAGGCCCAGTGAGAGTCAGAACTCCTCAAGAAAAAGCTACAATACATCTGGTTTCACTCAATAATTGCTGCCTGCTGTTGTAGCTTCTAAAAGATGGTGAACTACCTGGATTTCATCCACTGTAGCCCAGTCCATCACAGCTAGAATCCAAACTAATTCCAGTTAGATAGGCAAGTTTCTTCTGGCTCTTTGTCGACTTTTCAAAATACGGAATACAGTTCATACAGTTTACAGAGTAGTAATGTTAACCCAGTTAACCCACGTGGCCCTGACCCAGGAGCAGCTTGGCAGCCACCATGTGATCTTGGCCCCAACACCAGCATTGGGGACAGCAGAGAGCTGCCCAGATCAGCACCCACTCCCCCACCAAACCCAGCACCACCAGCAGCTTCCTTGCCACCGGTAGGATGGCGAGTGCAGGCTAGGTCTACACTACAGAGTTTTTGCTCAAAAACGGCCGTCCACATCTCAAGCGCTTTTTTGCGCAAGTAAAACCAAAGAACAGAGGGGTTTTCCCGGGGAAGGTATTCCTCAGTCTACGAGAAATAATTCCTTTTTGCAAAACAGTTTTTCACAAAAAGGTGTATGTGGACGGGCAAAAGGGGTTTTTTTGCACAAGAAAAGGGAAGAGGAAAAAGCACAGGTGCCCTTGGGTTCCATTCTAGCCATAGTAATCACTGCTCACTTCAAGAAAGCATCCAGGCAGTCTGGACGCTCTCTTTCGCAAAAGTGCATCCCTTTTTTGATGCGCTTTTGCAGTGTGGATGCTCTCTTGTTTAAGAAGTTTTTGCAGATGAAAAGCTTCTTGTGCAAGAAGCCTGTAGTCTTCACTTAGCTTTAAGAGAAAATGTAGGATGAACTTCAGCCACTTCTATAACAGCATTTCTGTAGAAAATCCCCTTTTTATAAACAAACAAACAGACCTCAGACAAAGCCTCTCCTATCATAAGAACAGCAACCTTCTCATTAGCACTTTAAGCCAACTTTAGGGTCATCGGCTCCCACAGTCCCAGGCTGTAAGGCCAGAAGGGACAGCCCTGCTCCCCGAGTTTCACCTCCTTCACAACAGAGGCCTGAGATATTCCTCACAACAGTTCCTGTGTCACTCCCAGCCCCATGTGTCTTCACCTTTGCCTGGGTTCTATGGACCAGCTCTGGCTCTTACAAGAGCGGATGGTTTCAAGAGACCGTTCTTGTGTGTGAATCCTGGGCAGACTATTCCCCGGCCTTTCCGGAAGGACAGAAAAACCCACTGGCTCCTTCTTTTTATTCTAGGCTGCATTTCTTCTTGCGAAGACTCACCTCAAGGGAGCACAGACACAGCCAGGTGCTCAGGGTGGTGGGCCTCAGCCAGCAGGAGCAGGCCTTGCCAGAGGAGCCCAAGAAAACCAGAGGCTCTTGAAAGCTCCTATCAGGCATAAGAAGACTCTGTCTGTAGCAAGTGTGGCAGCTCCATGGCAGAGGCTGATGAGGAGACAACAGCTTCCTCGCCCACAAGCTAGTTTTACTAGCTAGGAGCTTACAAATTAGAAAGGGAAAGAAGCTGCAGTATTAGATACGCCAGAGCACAACACATCTTCAGGGAAAGGGAACAGAGCCAAGAGCCCAGACACTGCTGCATGCAGAGAGAAAGGAAATGGAGTGGAGAGCCCAGAAGCCCAACAGAACACATCTACGCACACTGTGGGCTAGCAAACACCTACGCTGAACAGTGGAGTGTCTGACTGGGACATGCTTGGGAATCTCTTCTTTTCTGGTCTCAATAAACCTACTGTGACTCACACGTCTCATGCCCTGTTCTCATCCTGCTAGTGTTCCCTCCTTCCAGGCCATTGGACAAGATAGTTTCCAGCGCGGGAGCTTAAAGAGGTCATGGACTATAGGCATTGGGTAGGTGTTTGAGGATATATTAAGAATCTTTAAGATTCATAAACTGTCAGTCTGGAATGTAACCCTTTGCTTTCCAGAACCAGAGCGATTATTCCCACAAGCCCAAAATGAAAAAATCAGACCGGGGAGCCTGAGAAACATGCTGCAGTCAGCACCAGCCAGTGACCTATTGGCAGCAAGGGCAAATGAGAAGGAAGCGGAGGGATCCACTCCACCAAGAATATCAAAGCGTAATGTCTATGAAAAGTTATAAGGAGCTGAGATTAGAAACTGACGAGATCTCAGTAGTAGGCTGGAATTCTGGTTTCAGTCATCCCTGTGTAAATCCGCCTCCCCCGCCACACGGATACTCCTCACGTCAGTGTTTTTAAGATCAGATTCTGATCAGTCACACCACAGTAAATCCCTGGTTATACAGGAGACGTGACCCTGGATTCACAAGGGTGTCAATGAGCAGGCTTTGAACCTAAAAATCCACATGCTCTGTCAGCACCAATTATATAGCCCCATCCATGCATAAGTTCTTATATAGCCAAGTCCTCTGATCTGAGAGCGCCAGAGAAGGTCCACCACTCTGAGCAGGTGTAGTACCATTGTGCTGGATGGGGAGAAGATGTGGTAAAACCATTCCAACGGCGGCGTTTGTCCCCACTTGCTATGTATTGGTGCTCCATGAGCAAGGATAGAGGTGGTGGATGCTGAGCAACAGAGATCTGCCACATTGGACAAGGGGGTGCAGCTACTCCGGGGTCTCTGGGTACAAATAACTGATAGCAAAATCAATACCACTCTCCAGAAAACCCACTGACTGCTACACTTACCTACACGCCTCCACCTTCTATCCAGCACACACCATTCCATCCATTGTCTATAGTCAAGCCCTTAGATACAATCACATCTGCTCCAACCCCACTAACAGACCAAAAACTTTAAGATCTCTACCAAGCATTCGTAAAACTCAATTACCCACCGGTGGAATAGAAATAAATTGAAAGGGCCAGACAAACTTGCAGAAACCATCTACTTCAAGATAGGCCCAAGAAAAGCTAGTTAAACTCCAGCACATCAGCCACCTACAATCTACACTGGAACAGGATACTACACTCCGAGAGGCCCTGGGTGACAGACCTATACTCTCTAATAGACAACCACCTAACCTCAGGAAGATACTAACAACCACAAGGCACAGCACATCAATACTAACTCTGGAACTTTCCCTTGTGACAAACCCCATTGCCAACTTTGTCCACATATCTACTCTGGTGACACCATCACTGGACCTAACTATGTCAGTTATACGATCAAGGACTCATATTCCTGTTCATCCAGCAATGTGACCTATGTCATCATGTGTCAGCAGTGTCCCTCTTACAATTTTCCCTGTACTATTCTACCAGATTCAGATTTGCTGCCCCACTTTCCAAATATTGTTGTATCAGAAGTGCAAAGAGCCTGAAGAAAAAACTGGAAAGTTGCTCACTCATTTAAGAAATGTAAGGAAGCCACTCACATTAAAGAGGGTCGCCACCGCAATATAGCCAATATTCAAGATGACAACATGAAAGTAATTGGAAGGACAGTGGACATGTTTTTCGAAGAAGGCTGGAGAAAAGAAAGTAAACTGGAAAACCATGAATTGGATATGCAATTTGAAATAATTTGGAAAGAAAATTTCAGAATTGGTGCCCCTTTTTTATAGAACCATGAAATTCATGAAAAAATTGAGTTCTATCTGCAAAAAGACTTGGATAACAAAGGGAGTTCAGTCAGAAGATACGAGCAGCAAAAAGCCTGAGGAATTCTAGAATTAACTCTGTCAACATGAGAACCAAACATTTAGACTTTTGATTGACCAACCAGTGAAACATTGGTTTACAAAAAAAAAAAAAAAAAAACGGTTACAGAAAACAGAAAAAACTGCTGAAACGCTGATGGCCAAATGTAATAGTTACATTGAAGAGGGTCTATTTCAAGGTAGACTGATGAACATTTTGCAGGAAGTTGTTACATATGTTCAATGAGAAACTTTAATAGGAGGAATTGAAAACACTTCAGACTCCAGTTTGCTCTGAAGTTGATCTGAAGCTTCACATTTTGGGGGAAGCCGCTCACACATTTCCGAAGATGCATGATGATTTTCCCCAAAGAAAATGATCCTCAGCAATGGCTGGAACAACTGATGCTTCAATATTTCTCTATATTTAAGAGCCATTATTTGAAAAAAGATGGCCAACAACATAGAGCCAAGGACTTCAGTGATCAGTGTCTCCAGCTTGCCTTAATGGCTTATGTTAGCAAAAAACTCGGGCTAGAAATAGTGAATGACTCAGCAGTGGACAGTCTATTGAATGTGCCAGCTGGACTTTTTCTTCAGTTCACTGTGCAGAAGAAGCTGTTTGAACATGAGAACTTCAACTATGTGAAGTTTGTCAAAGCTTGAATACAAAGGCACAGATTAGATTGGTACCAACAGGCTGAGGATTTGGAAGATCCTGAGGAAGAAGTCAAAGCACATGCTTTGGAGAGGATACAGGAAACATTTGCTATGAAATAAACACACAGATATACTCCTAAATGAGATACCGATATGATGGGATGAAGTCACTGGATGGGCAAAAATGAACCATTTTCATCTACTCTTTGCCCCTTTTAGCCTATAGAAGAGGGGCCCACAGTGCTTCACGTGGGCATTCTTGGGTGTGGAGATTGCACTTGAATAAATAGGGAATGAAATATGCAGCCACTACAGTTCTGCAGCCAAAGTCTCAAAAACTGCCCTTCCGTACAGGATCAGGGATTTGGTTTTAATTGCTATTTTTAATGTGCTAAGCAGGTGCTAGTATGATCGGATGAAGTCACTGGATTTCAAAACAGATTTGAAAAACCCAACTTCAAACACACATGTACTTTCATCTATTAACACCATTCATAAAATCAGAATAAAAATCTATTTTGTGATGCGAGAGAATTTGAGGTTTCTGGAGTGCTAAACCCAGTCGCATTTCACCAGAGCAGTGGTGACAGCCAATAACCATCTAATTCACTCCAAGAACAGGGCAGCTCAACTCATTCAAGTATCAATACCCTCACCCAGACAACTAGTATCTCAGGGTAGTGTACACAATAGCCCAACAAAATGCACTTTATTAGAAGAGCTGGGACAGTCTCATTCCGGATAGAAGATTAGCTGCATTTCTGGCCCAGTTATAATTGGGACAGTGCACCATGATCAGAAGTTAGCAAATCCCATGCCATTAATGGTGCACTTGTAATGCTCCCTCTCCCCTTCCTCTGCCCTGACTCCGCCCTTCACCTACAGTCTGTCTCCTCAGCTCTGCTCCATTTGGCTCATGCCATCATCTCCTTTCCCTCATTCCCCTGTTCCTGACGACAAAGCTCTTCAGAGTGACTGGTGGAACTTGCCATCTAGACAGTAACTTGTAGCAGCTCAGGGTTCCAGTGCAGAAAGAAACCTACTGAAAAGAACCAGGATTCTAAAAGAAGCTGAAAGAAGGTGCTGCTGGCACAGAGCAGAGAGCAGTACCTCATTCTCTCCCCCATATCCATCAGGAAATAGATGGTCTTGGTGTCTAAAGACTAGGACAGGTAGGTTCTGTTCCTGGTTCTGACATGAGCATGTGGGATAGTGGATCAGACGTGCTGGGAAGAAGATTTCTGGGTTCCATTTCCAGCTCTGCCACTGAACTGCTGTGTTAGTTGGGTAATTTCTCTTAACCTCCGTATGCTTCAGTTTGTTGTGTAAAAGAGGGGATCGAGAATCTGACCCACCTCTCAGCACATTATGCTGCCTAATTCAAGAATGTTCATAACGTGCTCAGAAATACTCTGATTGAAAGACGTTTAGAAAGGGTAAGTTATTACGATTAATTTGGTAAGAAGTGTGTTGGGGCAGGGCAGAAACGTTGGTTCCTACAAACATGAAGGGTACGTCCAGGGGCCAGATGTAGCCCACCTAACACTTCAATCCGGCCTGTGGACTGCATCTGGCTGCTTTCTGTTTATATCCTGCTGCCTCTGCCCCCGAGTTTCCAGGCAGTGGCTCAGGCAGCAGGATCCTTTTTAAAAGGCTTGTGGCTCACGGCTATAGTGCTAAACGAGCAGGAGTCAGAGCTGCGATGCCTTTAAATAGCTGCAGAAATCGTGGGCAGCTGCCAGGCACTGCAGTAGCCGTAAGGCCATAAGCCCTTTGCTGTGTTTTCATTCAAAGCCTCTGGGGAGAGACAAGTCTCCAGCCCTGCCCATTCTGCCCAAAGCCCCAGCCCTTCATGAGGTGGAGCCACCCATGACCCCATCCCAAAATTTGTAAAGTAACCCCCTGCAAAAATTACTGGTCCCCCCAATAGACCACCACCCTATTGTGAACAACCTCATCTCTACAAGATGCCATATAAGAGTCACCAACTTCTGAAAGCTTGTTCCTAAATGAAAGTAAACCCTGCCTGTCCCCACTCACTAACACTGCGGTCTAGTGTTAAAGGGCCAGCCGGCTCTGCATGATAGAAATCCTCTTCTTTCTTAGGGTACAGCCGCACTGCAAGCTTATTTTGGGAAAAGCTATTCCAGAAGATCTAGAAAGAGAGCTTCAAACAGTTCTGAAGTGGCCTGACACAGGGCAGACTCATCACCATGATGCCTCCAGTCTTGGGAATTAGCTTGCTTGGCTCTCCGGACACTTCCCTCTAGCTGGGGGCTCCCCATGTTTCTCTTTGTTCCTGGCATCCTCCCCAGGACACTGCCCTCCAGCAGGGCCCACTCCAGTGTCTGAGCCCCCTTCCAGAGGTTGGTGTTTATCCTGCTTGCACTTCAGGGTTCTCCCTTCCCAGGGCACCCCAATCCCTTCACCCAGGTCCCCTGCACCCCCCTTGCCTCAGTGACCCACTGCCAGTCTGCATCTAGCCCTGAGGGGCAAACTACAGTCTGGAATGGCCACTCGGCGCTGGCAAAGCAGTGTGGACCTGCTGCCCCTGCCTACCATGGCTGCCTCACTACCTCACAAGTTGACTAAGGCCTTGCTTCAGGCTCTGCAGCCTGGGACCTTGCTTGGCCACCTCTTCCCCAGATCTGCCCTACCTCCAGGAAGCCACCTGCTACCCTGGCAGTCAGGCCCCTACTACTCTCCACACCACCACTCAGTTCTCCCTCTGCCACCTGGAGTCCTCCTTTATATGGCCACCAGCTGGGCCCTGGTTAGCTAGAACTGCCTCAGCTGGGGCTTTGCTCGCAGCCCTTGCTGAAGGCTGGGGTTTTGCCCTTAAAGGGCAAGTGCAGGGCAAATGCCCCGTCACAGGCCCACAGCAAAAAATTATTATCCACCCCGTATTAATGCATCCCAGAATCATGTTTGCTTTTTTGGCAGCAGTATCACATAGTTGACTCATGTTTAACTTGTGGTTCACTATGACCCCTAGATCCCTTTCAGCAGTACTCCTTCCTAGACAGTCACTTCCCGTTCTGTATGGCTATGTCTACACTGCACTGGTTTTGCACAAGAAATATGCAAATGAGGCTAAGCGTGGAATATTGCTGAGCTTCATTTGCATGCCTAATGAGCGGCCACTTTTTGCACAAGAGGCTTTTGTGCAAGAAGGAGCTGTCTACACTGCTCCTTCTTGTGCAAAATAACCCTCTTGTGCAGAGCCATTACACTGCTTATTTTCAGGAAGAATGTCTCTGTGCAAGAGGGGTTTTTTGCACAAGAAGGAGCCGTGTAGAGAGCACTTTATTGTGCAAAAGCACTTTCTGCAAAAATGGCGGCTCATTGGGTATGCAATCCCTGCACCTCATTTGCATATCTTATTGCGCAACAATGCTCAGTGTAGACATAGCCTATGTGTGAAATGGAATTTGCATTCCTTTCTTAAAAGAGGAATGAAGTGAAGACATACCCCATGACTCCCAGCTCTGTGAGGACACCGGCTTCTATGTTTGCCTGTTAGCACAGCTGGAGTTGGATTGTCAGTTGTGCCCGAGGTCTGACAGGGAATGTCCCGAGTTGCTGGAGCTGCTGAACTGTGGCTGTGTTGCAGGGTTTGGCTGTCCTGGGCTCCCTCAGGCTATGCCTAGACTGCAGGAATTTGTTGGAGAGACAATGCAAATGAAGTGCTCCTTACTCCTGCTGTCATTCCCAGTATACACAGGGCCATTTTGCACAAAAAAATCCCTTTTGCACAAGATCCCATATGCCTCAAAAAAGGAGGTACAGTATAGGGGATCTTGCATAAAAGGGGTTTTGCGCTGAATGGCCCTGTCTACACAGCTTTTTTTTCAGCAAAGACTTCTTCCACAAAAAGGATCAGAAGAGACTCTGCAAATGACAGCGGGAGAAATGCTAATGAACGCTTCACTTGCATTGCCTCTCCAACAAATTCCTGCAGTCTAGAAGTAGCTTCAGTGCCCGCTGGACACCCACCGCCCTGTGCCAGGCATCACACACTCTGGGGGCCAAAGACACATCCGAGGGGTGGGCAGCATTTGGGAGCCAGCAGGAAGAGGGAAATGAGGACACACTTGTCATGCAGTTTGCCCTCTCATCCAGTTGGTAGCTGTGCTGCAGACAGGAACGTAACCTCAGCCACAGCCCTGGCACTGGGGGCCCCACGCTGGCCTAACGTCTTGTTGAGCTGTGGGGTGCCGACCAGCGCTATGCTGGAGAGCCCCTTCGCATCACACTGAACCCAGCACCCATCCTGGTCCCGGTGGCTCTGTCCGGCTGTGGAGCGGTGGAGCTTAGATCAGGCTCAGCATCCTTGTGCTGGCCAGGCCCGGCTCCATGTGGCCTGCCTGGGGGCCGGGCAGCGCCCGAGAGCGACAGCCGCTCTCTGGGGGGGCGTGTGCTGGGCGGTGCGCTTGGAACCCGGCGCTGGCTGGCGCTGGGGGTGAGCCAGCGGGTGGGTGAGCCACTGGCACCCAGCCGAGCACCGTGTGTTGGGCTGGACGGGGCGCGTCGGTCTCTGCTAAATGCCCCCCCTCATTCACGCAGGCTGCAAACTGCGCAGGATCAGCATCCTCCCAACCTCCCCTCTCCGCCCCATGGCCGGCGGGTCCAGCAGCCTTCCTGCTTGTGGGGATTTGGCCCCACCCCATGGCCACCCATGGACCCGGGGCCCATTGACCCAGCTGGGATCTGGCCCCCTGTCTCCTGTTGAGCCCCGGGTGCTTGGCACTGCCTGATTGCTGCTCCTCATTCCAGGGTGTGGTGGGAGCTGCAAAGTGCCCCAGTCACCTTTGTACTGCATTGCCGCTGACACACGTCTCCAGCAAGTACCAGATCCCCCCACGAACTGACAGAGCAGCTGGGTCTTGCTTAGTGGAGGTTGGTCAGAAAGGGCTTAGGCCCTGCAATGGGGTTCACTCCCCAGGGCAGCGCCACCTGCTGGTTGCCCCAGGAATTAGTTTGCAGAGCTCAGATGCCCTCTTCTGAGGGTGCTTTGTCTGTCAGGAGATCCCCGCCCCCACTCTACAGGTGCTGCAGGGTCTTCTTTATGACTCAGCCATGCCACAAACTGGGTGCCCCGTTTCGAGGGGAGGGGCACATATCTCACAATACTGCAAGACCCAGAACCCACCATTCTGGGTCCCACCCCAGGGCTATCAGATTTTGCTGCCTCGTCCTAACTCCCTCCACCATTCTTAAGGGCAAAGCAGTAAACACAATAACAGTAGCTCAGCTGCAGAGTGGTGGACTCAGCAAGTTACCCCTGGGTGTCTGGTTCAACTCCTGCTCGAAGGAGAGTGTCTTTTTCCTCCCCTGCTCAGGCAGAGCGAGAGAAGAAAGGCAGCTTTTGTCTGCGTGAGGCTGCTCCCCGAAAAGCAGAGCGCCCTGAGCCCACCGCAGCCAGCTCCAAACAGTCACAGCCCCCACCCCTGGGAATTTCTGTTGTCCCTCAGTGGGACCCACCGTGCATGGAGGGGAGGGGGCAGGGCTAGGCCAAGGGAAGGTTCTGCCTCCTGCCTTCCTTCCCAGTAGCTTTCCAGTACAAGCCAGCTGTGGGTGTCCGCGCTGCCCCGGGCCTGGCTGTGGGATGGGAGAAGAGTTACCTGGGCGGGGGGGCTGGTCTCTGCATGGAGGCCTGAGTGTATTGTGATGTCATGTGTGACAGCAACAAAGACTGTGGCTGCAGCGTTCTTGTCCTGCCTCCAGTCCAACTGGCTGGCAACGGCCGGCGCCCAAGGATCCGAGAGACGAGAACTGAGCCTCTGTCAAGAACCTCAGGCAGCCGCTGTCCCCGCGGGCGCTGGAGAGAGGATGAGTCTGCACAGAAGGTAATTCCCGGAGCCTTTCCCAGCCCACCTCAGAGATTGGTGCCTCCTCGGCCTAGGGACGGGTGGGGGCTGGGGCTGCAACAGGCGCTTCCCAACACTCCGTTTTGATTTGACTCAGAGCATCTTCCCCTCTCCTCCTGCTTCAGCCTTTCCCGCGCTCCTGAGGCAGATGGGGATGATTTTCTCTCACTGCTGACTCGTGGGGGCGAATTTCCATGTTTCTTACCTAAAGGGAACATCACAAAACTTGAGTAGAATTTGGGTTTATGTCTCCATGACGCTTATTCCTCTTGGAGGTGCCCCTAATGCATCCCCGGCCTTCAGGGTGGGCAGAGAAATGTTTGGTCTCAAGTAATGATTGTCCAATATCCGTGTGTTCGGACAACATCCAGCTCAGAATGTGCAGACTTGAAATAACAAAGTGCCATTTGAATTCTAGTGAAAATGATACCGCTCTACTGCCAGGGCCAGGCTCTCATGTGGGTAGTTCTCTCAGAAATGCAAAACTCCATACAAATTCCTCTCTACCCCCTCCAGACTATAAAATATCTCTGTAAATATCCATTGAGGTTCCATTTTAGGAAACGGATTTAAATAAACTGCTACCTCATTTTGTCATGAGTCTTGGGTGTGATTTCTTTATCATTTTTTTGGTGACCTACGTTCTGGTTTGATGTTCTAAGTAGTGTGTAAAGCTCTTCATTGAATGTTCTCTGGTTCCTTCCCCCATGCTAATAGGTTCCAGATTTTGAAATACTTGACAGGAATGAAATGTCTTTTCAGCTCATAATCCGTCCTTCCGGTGCTTCAAAGCTGCTACTTAACAAGCTTTTATTTCTCTTCCTGGCTTTGATGGGAGCAGAGGGTTACTCATTCTCAACTGGGCCCCTGTCTGTAGCCAGAGTCCCAACGTTCTGAGCACAAAGCTGTGGGGTTTAAGAGCAGGCCCCGCTAAGAAGCATAGAAAATAGATGGTGACCAGTGTTTCTGCTAAGACAGTCCTGGGCAAAATACGGCCTGTGCACTGGATCTGGCCCACGGAGGCAGCAGGGAGCCCCAGCCAGGCTCCCCAGTTAGCCACGCGAACCAGGCAGAAACACGGAGGGGAGGGGGGATGTTTTAGGAGCCTCCCCGCCCTCAGCATATTCCCATTTGCCAGTTTCTGGCAGAAACTAGCCAATGCAAACTGCTTGTTGGAATATCATGCAGCTAATAATAACCCCCCCCCTCCTGGCTCAGTTATTCATGGAACAGTGGCCAGGTAGGCAGGCTAGTCTCTTGGCCACAGCCTGCTTCTGGCACCACAGCCCTTTCCTGCCCCAACTCTCTGCCCCTTCCTCTCAACATACCCAAACTCCCTGTCCCCCTTTGCATCCATCCCCCCTCCCAATCTCCTGCCCCAGATCACAATCCCCTCCTACCCAGGTCACATCCCAAAGCCCTGCACTCCAGTCCCCTGCCCTAGGTCACAATTTTTTGGTAACCTAACTTCTGATTCAATGATAGCGTGTCAAACTTCTCATTGAATGGTCACTGGTTCTTTTCCCCATGCTAATGAGGTCCAGATTTTGAAATGCTTGACAGGAATTACATGGATTTTCATCTGATAATCCGTCCTTCCGGTGCTTCAAACCTGCTACTTAACAAGCTTTTATTTCTCTTACTTGGTTTGATGGGAACAAAGAGTTACTCACTTTGACCTTGGCCCCTCGCTGGCTGTGGGGTTTAAGGTTAATATTGAGGTCATGGGCACTTGAGGTCATGGGACAACTGCCTCAGGTTAGCTGAGGGCTGTGCTTAAAGGGACCCGACCCCCCATCTTGGACAGACAGTTCTCAGGTTTCTCTGCTTGCTGGTCTACCTCGCTGAGGGACAGCAAAGAGGACAGGAGAGAGGGTAGGAGAGGGGAGGGAGAAAACTGGGAGGAGGGAACTGGAAGGGGGAAGCAAGGGGAAGAAGGGGGAGGGAAACTCAGGGATCAGGGGTGGGGGTCTCACTGGGCCAACCGCCTCCCAGCATGGCGAGGGAGGGGGCCTCGGCATCCCTGGGGCGATGGGAAGGAGGGTGCAGAGGTTGAGGTGGGGGGTGTGGATATTGAGGAGGAGGGTGTAGAGGTTGAGGAGGAAGAGGTGGGAGGGGGGCAGGAGTGGGAGGAGGGACAGTAGTTGGGGGGCAGCAGGAGGAGGACCGGCACGGGGCACCATGCTCTGCAGCAGGACCTGCAGGTTAGCATTTCTGGCTCAGTCCTCTGCAAGCTGCTCCCGGTGGAGCTTCAGGTCCTTCAGCATCCAGGCCTGGACGGGGCGGTGCAGGGCTCTCAGGGCCCCCAGGTGCTGGTCCCAGTACTCCTGCCGTGTGGTGGTGGTTCAGAGCAGGCTGCAGGTGTGTGAGCATGTCCCGGGCGGAGTGGTATGAGCAGCTGGTGCAGCTGTAGAGAAAGAAAAGAAGTGGTCAGTTCTCCCTGGGGACACAGTGGATGATGTGACCGTGCCCTGCACCGTCAGAGCCGCTGTGCTTGCACAGAGGCCATGGTCAGGATGTCTGGCTCTCCCCGGGACTGGGAGCTGCCCCAAGACGGCACCCAGGCCCCTGTGCCGTGTATAGTGTGGCCGGGGTGGGGGGGAGATGTCCCCTGCTTCTGTGCAGAGGGGGCGTGTGAAGGGAGAGCGTCCTGCTGGGTCCCACCCCGGGGTTGGGAGCGTGTCAGGTCTCTTCACACACGCATGTGCCTATTGGGCCATGGCCGCTGGGTGTCATGCAGCTAGAGCCACCTGCCCAAGGGTGGCATGGCGCGTGCTTGCACCTGCACAGGTGGCTGTGTGATCCGTGGGAGGCATGGCCCACATGCGCCGTCCCTGGTCTCCCCCCCGCCTGCCGTCCCCCCCCGGGCAGGGGACAGTGCTAGCACTTACGTGGTATGGCCTCCCTGGACGACCCTGCCGACTGCGGTGCCGGAACAGCTGGTGGTGGCCCCTCCGGTGTGCCCGGGTCAGGGCCCTCCAGCCCCGGCTCGCTGCCTCCTGGGCTGGCGTGGACTGCCCCGCCCCCCACGAGTTGGTCGAGGGTGGGGAAATAGGGGCAGGTGGCAGCCCCTGCTGCGGCGCCGCCCCTGGTGGCCCTAGCGTACCCTGCTGCAGCTCTTTGACTTTCAGGCGCACCTGCCCCTGGGTGCGCCTGTGTCCCTTTCGGGCCAGGGTGGCCGCTATGTGGCCATAGATGGCCGCGTTCCTCTGCCTAGTGCAGAGATCATGGACGTTGGGGGCCTGCCCCAAACCTCAATGAGGTCCATGACCTCTGCACTAGGCCAGGAGGGCGCTCACCGTCTACGGCCCCTGGCTGGCCCCTGGGTGCTGGGGGACTGGGCCTGGGAGAGCTGGCTGGCACTGGCTGCCTGGCTCATCCTGGGGCCACTGGGTCAGGGGCAGAGACTGCTGGCAGGCCTGGCTCTGGTAAGTGCCATCTGGCAAGAGTCTACCTCTTTAAGGGCCCCGGGGCCGGGGGAGAGGAGAGGAGTTTTCCTGGTTTGGCCCAGAGTGGCCACCAGGGGGAAGAGGGAAGGGCTGGAGGCCCTGTAATTCAAAATAAGTGTCTACACAGCACTTATTTTGAGTTAGGGTACGTCTACACTACAGCGCTAGTTCGAACTAACTTAGTTCGAATTAGTTAATTCGAACTAAGCTAATTCGAACTGACGTGTCTAGAACTAAAAACTAGTTCGAATTAGCGTTTTGCTAATTCGAACTAGCAAGTCCACATTGAGTGGACTCTGAACAGGGCTTAAGGATGGCCGGAAGCAGTGCCGGCAGGGCATCAGAGGAGGACTTAGAGCATGGAGATGCTGTCTCAGGCTAGCCGAGGGCTGCGCTTAAAGTGTCCCGACCCCCACCCCGGACAGACAGTTCTAAGGGGTGCCCCGCTTGCAAAGAAGTTCTGGCTTGGAGTGCCCAGAGTACCCACACTGGGCACATCACACCACTCGGCTATCTGACCGGCTGCACTTGCCGCAGGCTGCCATCTGGGGAGAGGGGCTAATCGGGGGGCTGCAGGAGAGCTTCCACCCCCAGAAGCCCACAGAGCCAGCCCAGTCCTCCCCATCGGGGGCTCGTACCCCATTCCTCCCTCACCTCCTTCCACTTACCCTTCCCTAGCCCCCCTTCTTATTGATGTACAAAATAAAGATAACGTTTCTTCCAACATTGACTCTGTCTTTATTGAACAAAACTGGGGGAGACTGGGAAAAGGAGGTGGGAGAGGGGAAGAGAAAGGCTGGGAGAAGGGAGGGCAACTAACACGATCAGGGGTTGGGAACAGGTCCCATATGAAGAGAGGCTACAGAGACTGGGACTGTTCAGCTTAGAAAAGAGGAAGCGGAGGGGGGACAGGATAGAGGTCTCTAAAAGCAGGGGTTGGGTGGAGAGGGTGCATTCCGAAAAGTTCTTCCTGAGTTCCCATAAAGAAGGACTAGAGGACACCAAAGGAAAGGAATGGGTAGCAGGCTTGAAACTAGTAAGAGAAAGTTGTTCTTCACAAAGCAAATAGTTAACCTGCAGAACTCCTTCCTGCAGGAGGCTGTGAAGGCTAGAACTAGAACAGAGTTGAAAGGGAAGTGAGATCAAGTCATGGAGGTGGGTCCATGGAGTGGTATTAGCCAGGGGGTAGGAGTGGTGTCCCTGCCCAAAGTTTGTGGAAGGCTGGAGAGGGATGGCACGAGACAAATGGCTTGGTCACTGTCTTCGGTCCATCCCCTCCAGGGTCCCTAGGGTTGGCCGCTGTCGGCAGACAGGCTACTGGGCTAGATGGACCTTTGGTCTGACCCAGGACAGCCATTGTAAGCTCGGGGCTCAGTGTCGGGGGTCTCAGTGGACCCCCTTGATTTTCATGCACACCTGCTCCTGGGTGGCCAGACTGGCAGCTCTCCTGCCCTAGACGGCCACTTTCCTGTGCCTAGTGCGGAGATCGTGGACGAGGTTCACGATGTCCGCACTAGCCCAGGAAGGTGCCCGCCTCTTGCGGTCCAGGGCAAGCTCCCGGGAGCCGCCAGCCTGGTCCCGGCAAGAGGGGGTGGGCTGGGGGACATCGGGTGGGTGGTTCTGTGCCGTGCCAGGTGCAGGGTCTGCTAGCTGGGTGCTGGCAGGCTTGCACCTGGCACGGGCACCGTAGCCAGCCTGTGCCCCTTTAAGGGGTCCGGGGCCGGGAGGGGGGCATAGAGTTTCCCTGGTGTTGGCCAGAGTGGCCACCAGGGAAACCTGGGGAGGGCTAGCCTCCCACTAGTTCGAACTAAAGGGCTACACAGCCCTTAGTTCGAACTAGCTAGTTCGAACTAGGCGTTAGTCCTCGTAAAATGAGGTTTACCTAGTTCGAACTAAGCGCTCCGCTAGTTCGATTCAAATTCGAACTAGCGGAGCGCTAGTGTAGCACCTATTAAAGTTAGTTCGAACTAACTTTGTAGTGTAGACATACCCTGAGCTATTTCGAATTAGGCATTATTCCCCATAGAATGAGGTTTACCCAGTTCGAATTAAGCAGTTTGTATGTATAGATGCTATGAAAGTTAATTCGAACTAACGGCCATTAGTTCGAATTAACTTTGTAGTGTAGACATATCCTCACTGGCAGAGAGAAAATTGATCCTCGTTAGCATACCCAGGTGATCTTTCTATCTGGTTCCGCTCAAACTTCGGTTACTTAGCACCCCATCGTTTGTCTGTGAAAGCCTTATACAGGCAGTCCCCGACTTACGCGGATCCGACTTACGTCGGATCCGCACTTACGAACGGAGCTTTCTCACCCCGGAAGTCGGGGCGAGAAAGCCCCGTTCGTAAGCTGCTCCGGTGCCCCTGGTCTGCTGGAGACCGTCTCCAGCAGACCAGGGGCACCGGGCGGGTTCCCGTGCTTCTGAGGCTTTGCCAGAGCAAAGCCTCAGAAGCGCGGGAACCGCTGCTGCTGCCCCTTGAGATCCGGTGCCTGTAGTCTGCTGGGGACGGTCCCCAGCAGACCACAGGCACCCAGACTGAAGCCGCAGCCGCGGCGGTTCCCCGCGCCTCTGAGGCTTTGCTCTGGCAAAGCCTCAGAGGCGCGGGACCCCCCGCGGCTGCGGCTTCAGTCCGGGTGCCTGTGGTCTGCTGGGGACCGTCCCCAGCAGACCACAGGCACCCAGACTGAAGCCGCAGCCGTGGCGGGGTCCCTCACCTCTGAGGCTTTGCCAGAGCAAAGCCTCAGAGGTGCGGCACCCCGCTGCCACTGCGGCTCTGCTCCCCGTGTCCCTGGTCTGCTGGGGGGGGGCGCAGCTAGTGTGCTCCCCCCCGCCAGCAGACCAGGCTTTTGTTTTGGACTCTGGGGCAGAGCAGCTGGGGCGCTGCCGATTGGTCCTGTAGCGCCCGTGGGCACTACTGGACCAACCCGCCAGCACCCCAGCTGCTCTGCCCCAGGTCCTGATTCAGCCGCTGCTGGTCAGTTTCAGCAGCGGCTGAATCAGGACGTCTGGGACAGAGCAGATGGGGTGCTGCTGGGTTGGTCCAGTAGCACCCCAGCTGCTCTGCCCCAGGCGTCCCCAAGTCAGCTTCTGCTGAAACTGACCAGCACTGACTACAGGAAGCCCCAGGCAGAGTTGCTCTGCCCCGGGCTTCCTTGAATCAGCTGCTGATCAGTTTCAGCAGCAGCTGACTTGGGGACGCCTGGGGTTCTTAATTTGATTCTGTATGTAAGTCAGAACTGGCGGTCAGTTTCAGCAGTGTCTGAATCTGGACGCCAGTTCCGACTTACATACAGATTTAACTTAAGAACAAACCTACAGTCCCTATCTTGTACGTAACCCGGGGACTGCCTGTACTTTGCTTGCTTCTGTTCAACTGTTTTTCTCATAGCATCCTCATTTGGTGCATCAGGCCTTGCCTTTAATAATTCAGCAATGTTCAATTTAGTATTCATCTGTTTTCCATGCAGTAACTCTGCAGGTGATCTTTGCGTTGTGGCACGTCGTGTGGCCCTGTAAGCTTGCAAGAAATCAGTAGTGAAGGTTACCCATGAGCGCCCTTCCAGTTTAGCTGTTTGCAAACTCTCTTTCAAACTTCTGTTAAACCTTTTGCTTTCCTCATTGGCTTGAGGGCAATACAGGGACATTCTTCTATGTAAAATGTTTCTCTCTGCTAGAAAAGTTTCAAATTCCATGGAAATAAATTGACTACCGTTATCTGAAACCAGTTCTTTGGGGTTACCTTCCCTGCTAAAAACTGTAGAGAGGAACTTAATTACTGTAGCAGAAGAAACTTGCAAAGTAAACGCTACCTCAGGCCATTTACTGAAATAGTCTATTAAAGTGATGGCATATGACAGTCAATGAGAGAAGTTTCAAAGGGTCATACGATGTCAATCGCAACTTTTCCCCATGCAGAATCAGGAAGAGGAACAGGCTGTAATGGTGGGGTACATGTCACTGCTGTCTTATCATGCATTTGGCAAGTGACAGAGGATTTTATGATTGCTTCAGTTTGGGAGTCCATCCCTGGCCACCAATACAGATCTCGTAGTCGGTGTTTCGTTCTGACAATACCTTGATGAGTATCATGTGAGAGGTGTATGAGTTTTGGCTGTAATTCTTCTGGCACAAGTAGCCAGTGTGTACCTCGTAGCACACAGCCATCAAGCAAAGAAAGTTCATCCCGAATTCTAAGATAAGGCAGCAAAACTGGGTCAAGGCTTTTAGGGTTACTGGGCCATTTCTTTGTCAGAAATTCCTGTAGCTTTTGTTGAATTGGACATGCTGAACAAGCAGCTTGGAATTGCTCTCTTGTAACTGCAGTAAGAGTGCTTGTAATAAGCGCAACTGCTTCATCCTCATCCTCCGGTGGACCATCTGTAAAGACAAAGGCAGGCTAGAAAGGCAATAAGCTCCCACATTTTGGTTTCCAGGCTTATATTCCAGTTCATCATTGAAAGAGAGTAGTCTTGCCGACCCTGCTCTTCCCAGTCCTTTTGTGGTTAGCAATGTTGTCAAAGGGCTGTGGTCTGTGCACAACTTGAACGTGCGGCCCCACAAGTAAGTTCTCCATTTTTCACTAGCCCAGACACAGGCAAGTGCTTCTTTTTCAACTGTAGAATATTTTCTCTCAGCATCACTCAGTGTCCTTGAAGCAAATGCAACAGTCCTCTGTGTTGTCCTCATGAAGTTGTGTGAGGACAGCCCCAAGTCCATAATCAGAAGCATCAGTAGTCACAATTGTGGGCAATGCAGGACTGAATAGTGCAAGTACTGGACTATGTACAATCAAGTTGTCCACACCGAGGTTGAACTTCTCCGTAGTAATTCTTGTAAGGTTTCAATGACAGAAGCATAATTGGGAATGAATTTTACATACCAGGAGGTTGCACCCAAGAAGGAACGTAAGGTTTGCAAATCAGTTGGAGGAGGAGCATTTGAAATTGCTAGGATATGATCTGGATCAGGTTTTAGTCCAGCCGGTGAAATTGTATGCTCCAGAAAGGAGAGTTCTGTTTGTCTAAATTTGCATTTAGACATATTGAGCTTGAGGCCTGCTGTGCTGATGCAGTTTAGTACAGATTGCAGATTATTGTCATGCTCCTCAGAAGTATTGCCAAACACGATAATATCATCCAGATAGCACTGAACTCCATGATGATTCTTCAGAATCAATTACATCATTTTTTGGAAGGCCCTTGGGGCAGATGCAAGACCGTATGGAACCTGTTTAAAACGAAATAGTCCCTCATGTTTAATAAATGCTGTGAGGTCTCTGCTATCTTCATGCAACATAACCTGGTGGTACGCGCTCTGCAAATCAAAAGTAGAAAACATCTTTGCTCCAGGGAGTTCTGCAAATACTTCTTCAAGGTGAGGTATTCAATGTCAATCACAATAGCTTTATTTGGCTCCTTGAAGTCCACACAAAGGCGAATGCCTCCATCCTTCTTCTGTGACACTACTATAGGTGAAATCCATTCCGAGGAGTCAATCTCTTCAATAACGTCTTTCTGAACAAGCTTTTTAAGTTTCTCTGAAACGGCTTCCCTGACTGAAAATGGTAAGCACCGTACCTTCTGTCGTACAGGCATCACACTCTGTCGCATTTTAACTTTATGCACAAACCCATAAGCACAGCCAAGTTTCTCCCCAACCTGGTCTTGGGGCCCAGCTGAAACTGGTGTGTGTACTGCCAGAGTGCTTTGCTGAGAAAGATCCATTAACTACCCTGAGGTTTAAAGCAGCCAATAAATCTCTGCCAAGGATAGGAGTGCCTTGGTGGACAATGTAGAGCTCTGCATTTACACAGCAATCACCAAAAGTCACTGTTGTGACAGGCAGCCATGCACTGGAATTTGATTTTTCAAATAGCACACCAAGTGAAGTTTGGGTTCAGTAAGAGGCACATCTTTAAAGTAATGCAAATAGATGGAATCAGGTAACATAAATACTGCTGAACCAGTGTCCAGCATAGCTGAATAGGATGTGATTTGCCTGAAGGTGCAACAGAAACATTTACAGTGCACCTTATCTGCTCTGGAATATGTGCAATAGTGACTTTGTCCACACTCAGCACAGTAACATCTGGTATTGTAACTACATGCACCTGTTGATTGTACTGGCTACTGTGGCAGACCTTAGCAAAATGGTCACCCCCGCGGAGAGTGTCGAATTTTAGCATGAATGACAGTTCAGAGGATTCCCTTTCAAGTGCAGATTTGGGGAGCTGAACAAAGACTCCAACTACCTTACCCATTACAAAGATAGCTTCCCCAATTATCACCTCTAATATCATTAGCTCACAGACATTTACCTTCCTTCCCCCCCCCCCCTCCACATCCCGCTTCTGTTCTGAAATGTGATTTGTCCTTTTCATATGTGTTCATTTTTTAAAATTGTATCCTTTGGTATATATGGCTGTGACTATTTTCTTCCACTATTTGATCTGAGGAAGTGGGTCTGGCCCACGAAAGCTCATCACCTAATAAACCATCTTGTTAGTCTTTAAAGCGCTGCATAGTCCTGTATTTTGTTTCAGCTACACCAGACTAACACGGCTACATCTCTATCACTATTCCAATCATGTGTGTTATCCCACCAAGACTCTGTGATACCGACTGTGTCATAGTTGTGTTTATTTACTAGCACTTCAAGTTCTTCCTGCCTATTCCCCTGTTCCTTGCATTTGTACACAGGCATCTAAGATACAGATCTGATTTTGTCCCCAGTTCTGCCCTTGTGCCTCCTTTACCTCTGCTACTGCAGCCCATGCTCCCTCCCATTTCCGACCCATCTCCCAGGTCTCCATGTTTTTCACTTACCTATGGGCTTTGGTCACCTGCCCCCGTCAAACCTAGTTTAAAGCCCTTCTCACTAGGCTAGCTAGTCTGTGCCCAAATACTCTCTTCCCCTTCCTCCAAAGGTGAACCCGTCCCTGCTTAGCAGTCCTTCTTCTTGGAACAGCATCCTGTGGTCAGGGAAGCCAAAGTCCTCCTGGCAACACCATCTTCACCCCTCCAGATGCACCTGCCTCTGCCTGGGCCCCGACCTTTGACAGGAAGGAATGAAGAGAACACCACCGGCTCTCCAAACTCCTCCACCCGGGCTCCCAGAGCCCTGTAGTCACTCTTGGTCCACTCAGGGTCACACCTTGCAGGATCATTAGTGCCCACATGGAGGAGTAGCATGGGGTAGTGTTGCAAGAGGTTGTGGATTGCAACTGCTTGAAACACTAAGGAGAGGGGATCACCACACAGCAGTGTAAAGGGTTTGTTTGTTCAGTTAAAAGTGGGGAGGGAGGGGAATGATAAAGCAGGATGATAAGGCGAGCAGAAGGCAGTTCATGTTGTTTGATATTCCCAAGTTGGCTCCCAAACAAGTCCACTGGCCAGGCGATCCGAGCGCAGGGCGTTCTGGGAGGCTGCACTTCGTGGTCAACCCACTGTGGGTACGTCTACACTACAGCGCTAATTCGAACTAACGTGTCTAGAACTAAAAACTAGTTCGAATTAGCATTTTGCTAATTCGAACTAGCATGTCCACATTAAGTGGACCCTGAACCGGGCTTAAGGATGGCCGGAAGCAGTGCCGGCAGGGCACCAGAGGAGGACTTAGAGCGTGGAGATGCTGTCTCAGGCTAGCCGAGGGCTGCGCTTAAAGGGACCCGACCCCCACCCCAGACAGACAGTTCTCAGGGTACCCTGCTTGCAAACCAGTCCTGGCTTGGAGTGCCCGGAGTGCCCACACTGGGCACATCACACCACTCGGCTATCAGCCCGGCTGCACTTGCCGCAGGCTGCCATCTGGGGAGAGGGGGCAATTGGGGGGCTGCAGGAGAGCTTCCACCCCAGAAGCCTGCAGAGCCAGCCCAGTCCTCCCCATCGGGGGCTCGTGCCCCATTCCTCCCTCACCTCCTTCCACTTACCTTTCCCTAGCCCCTCTTCTTGATGTACAAAATAAAGGACAATTGTGTTCAAAAATGGAATCTGTCTTTATTGAACAAAACTGGGGGAGACTGGGAAAAGGAGGTGGGAGAGGGGAAGAGAGAGGCTGGGAGAGGGGAGGGCAACTAAAATGATCAGGGGTTGGGAACAGGTCCCATATGAAGAGAAGCTAAAGAGACTGGGACTTTTCAGCTTAGAAAAGAGGAGACGGAGGCGGGACAGGATAGAGGTCTCTAAAAGTAGGAGTTGGGTGGAGAGGGTGCATACAGAAAAGTTCTTCATTAGTTCCCATAAAGAAGGACTAGAGGACACCGAAGGAAAGGAATGGGTAGCAGGCTTCAAACTAGTAAGAGAAAGTTTTTCTTCACAAAGCAAAGAGTCAACCTGTGGAACTCCTTGCTGCAGGAGGCTGTGAAGGCTACAACTAGAACAGAGTTTAAAGGGACGTGAGATCAAGTCATGGAGGTTGGGTCCATGGAGTGCTATTAGCCAGGGGGTAGGAGTGGTGTCCCTGCCCAAGGTTTGTGGAAGGCTGGAGAGGGATGGCACGAGACAAATGGCTTGGTCACTGTCTTCGGTCCATCCCCTCCAAGGTCCCTAGGGTTGGCCGCTGTCAGCAGACAGGCTACTGGGCTAAATGGACCTTTGGGCTGACCCAGGACAGCCATTGTAAGCTCAGGGCTCAGGGTCGGGGGTCTCAGTGGACCCCCTTGATTTTCATGCACACCTGCTCCTGGGTGGCCAGGCTGGCAGCTCTCCTGCCCAAGCCGGCCACTTTCCTGTGCCTAGTGCGGAGATCATGGACGAGGTCCACGATGTCCGCACTAGCCCAGGTGGGTGCCCGCCTCTTGCGGTCCCGGGCAGGTAGTTCGAACTACCGGGCATTTAAATATGGCGGCGCCCGGGAACATGTAAATCAAGCCTGGGATATTTAAATCCCGGGCTTCATTTGCAAGTTTGAATTACGACATTAGCCACCCTGGTTCGAACTAGGGTGGCTAGTGTAGACCTACTCCAAAAGAGTAGTGAAAAAGCAATGCTCTCTTGTGCAAGAAGTTTTTGCAGACAATCTCTTCCACAAAAAGCTTCTTACACAAGAAGCCTGTAGTCTAGACAAAGCTTAAGAGTAAATGTAGGATGAACTTCAGCCACTTCTATAACAGCATTTCTGTAGAAAATCCCCTTTTCATAAACAAACAAACAAACAAGCAAACAAGCAAACAGACAGACAGACCTCAGACAAAGCCCCTCCTATCGTATGAACAGCAACCTTCTCACCAGCACTTCAAGACAACTTTAGGGTCATCAGCTCCTAGAGTCCCAGGCTGTAAGGCCGGAAGCCACAGCCCTGCTCCCCGAGTTTCACCTCCTGCACAACACAGGCCCTAGAAATTCCCCACAAGAATCCCTGTGTCACTGCCGGCCCCATGTGTCTTCACCTTTGGCTGGGTTCTATGGACGAGCTCTGGCTCTTACAGGAGCGGATGGGTTCAGGAGACCGCTCTTATGTGTGACTCCTGGGCAGACTATTTCCCTGCCTTTCCGGAAGGACAAAAAAACCCCACTGGCTCCTTCTTTTTCTTCCAGGCTGCGTTGCCTCTTGCGAAGACTCACCTCAAGGGAGCACAGACACAGCCAGGTGCTCAGGGTGGTGGTCCAACCAGCAGCAGCCGAGGCATGCTCCGGCCTCAGCCAGGAGGAGCAGGCCTTGCCAGAGGAGCCCAAGAAAACCAGAGGCTCCTGGAAGCTCCTATCTGGCCTGAAAAAACTCTGTGTCTGTGGCCAGTGTGGCAGCTCCCTGGCAGAGGCTGAGGAGGAGACAACAGCTTCCTCGCCCACAAGATGGACACACTTCTCCCTGAAGAAGACCAGGAAGACGAAGAACTCAGTGGAGGACCAGGAAGAGCGAGAGGAGGAGAAGCTGCAGGAGAGCCCAGACAACAGCCAGGAAGATCTCACAGGTGAGTCTACAACCCGCCCGGTGACTGGGGAGCATGTGAGGGACACTCCCACCAGTCACTCTACAAGCCTGGAGCGTTAGGGCTTCTCATGGGGCAGCCATGGGCTCCTCAGACGCTGGAATCCAGCGAGTGTCTGATGCTCTGGCAGAGAGGGGCTGGCCCCCTTGCACACCCTCCCTCCCAGCTGTCTCCTGCACCCTCTCGCCTGCTCAGACCTCACCCAAACTCCCAGCCCGCTCCAGCACTCTACCTCCCACGCCCGCCCGCCTGCACCACTGTCCTCATCCCATGCCCTGGCAGCCACCTCCCACTCACTGAACCCCTCATTTTGGCCTCACCCAAAGCCTAGGGAGCACAAAATCTACTACCCCGGTCAAAAGAGTTAATCTGCCCCATGGGAAGCCTTGACGCTTGCTCCTCTCTTCTCTCCCCTGCTCCCCTTGGGGCTGGAGCAGCAGAGGAGTGAAGTGTTGCAGTGGTGGCCACAGCAGTGGGGGATGTTTTATTGCTTTTGTTGTTTGGAGGTTTTTCCCTCTCACTTTTTTCTGGTCCCCGACTGATTTTTCTGGGGATCAATGGCCCCCAACCCAGAGAAGTTTCCCCACCCCTGCCATAAATAAAGAGAATATTGAAGCCACTTGTTTTGGACATAAATTAATATTTTAGTTATATAAATTGATGTTTGGTGAACTAACATGATAAAGTTAAAGCTCCTGATTTGGTTAATTATTTTGATTTTCATTAATAAAGTCTCCTTTCTTACCGGTTATACACCCCCCAACCCTCCCCCCCATATTATAGCTCCAGTCGTTTAATATGAATAATTGAGTATTTAAGGTTTTTAGAGCGAAGCGAAGGCATTTTGTTCCCATGGGGGGGTGGCTGGTGATCCAGGGAAAGTTGTGCGTTGAGGGGGATGGGTCCAGGGTCAAAACCTTTGAGAACCAATTGCCCTGTGGGGAGTGCGGGACACCTGGTAAAATCGCTCAAATTCAAGCGAGTCAAGGAAATTAATAAAAATGATGCGGGTTCTTCCCCCTCCCCCCACCCCGTGTGCTGTAAAAACTGCCAGGCCCAGTGGGAGAAAGGGGGTCGTGGGGGCCTGGCTAAGGGGGTCCCTCAGGTACAGGCGTAATCAGGGTGACCAGTGAGGGTGACACGGGGGCCACCAGCCACGTGACCTTTCCCCCAGCCTGTAAAAGGGACAGAACCGCCCTCTGCACCAGGCCCCACCTCCTCCGTGACCTTGCCCTGCCCTTGCCCCACCGCTTTCTCCATCCGATGGGGCCTGGGGAACTAGTGGGGCAGGGTCCGGGGCTGGCAGCAGGGCCATGGCCCCCCACACTCACTGGCAGCGGCATCCCCAGCTCGGGCCCTTGGCCTCCCTGCCCAGGGTGCTTGGGGGACATGTGCTTCTCTTGCCACCCCATGCGGCACTTGTCAGGGGCTGCAGGTTGGATCGTGAGGGGCTCAGAGAGCAGAAAAGGGATTCGCGCCCGCGCAGGGACGCAACTTCCAGGGAACCTTGCATGGGAGCTGAGGGGCATCTCCAACCCCTGCACCAGCAGCAGCTGCTGGAGAGGAGGGAACAGCCAGGCTGCCTGCACCAGGGCACCAGACAGAGGAGAAGCCGCCCTGCCCTGCCCGGCTCTGGCTTCCCGGCTCCAAACTGCCAGGGGCAGGGAGAGAGGAGGGTGGGTCTGTCCCTGCGACTGCCCTGCACTTCCACTGACGTTCGGGGGCACCATCCCCAGGTCTGCCCAGGGGCTCAGGCGGCTTCTGCTGCACGGTGAGCACTGGGGATTCGGGATCCAGCCCTGCCAATCCCAGCTCCCGTTTGGCTTCAGCCCCTCAACCTCTGCTTTGAGCCCCGAGGGGTTCCCAGGCCTTGGGACTTCAGCCCGTGCTGGGGATCGAGGCTTCAGCCTGGGGGTGCTGGGTATTGAGTGTGAACACCAGCAACTGAGCTTAGATAATGAACAAAACCATTACAAAGGAGCCAGAGGGTCACCCCATCCCACAGCTCAGCAGCTCACAGCTGGGAACTGGGCTGGGCTGGGCCATCACTTCCTGGGGGCTCACAGGCGAAATGAGGCCTGTTCCCGTCACTGCCAGGAAGGGGGCGAGACCGGGGAGAGCAGAACAAGCCATGGGAGAGACGCTGCCCCTAGGTTAGAGGAAGCCCAGTGGGGAGAGCACCCAGCTCAGAGTCATGAGAGCGGCGCTCTCTGCTCGGCCCTGCAAGCACCTTGTGTGTGACCCTGGGCAAGTCACGTCAGGGCTCTGGGCCCAGGTCCCTTCCCTGTCGCCCAGGGGTACCACATTCAAACCAGTGTTTCCTTCTGCTCCAGGGATGCAGACGGAGCTCTCCGAGACGATGAGGAGCCAGGCAGACCAGAGCGAAGAGGAGGAACCAGCCCCCCAGCCCATCCCATTAGAAAGGAGCAGCTCCCACACGACTATGGTAAAAACTTAAAAAACAACAGAGTCCGGTAGCACGTTATAGACTCACAAACCATGTAGATGGGATCATGGGCTTTCGGGGCACAGCCCACTTGTTCAGATGACCAGCGTGTGGGAAGTCCAGAGCCAAGAACAAATAAGGGACGGAGCGGAGGAAAAAAATTGAGGGGTTGGGGGGAAGAGGACACTGGGTAGATAAGTCTCAAAGGGATAGCCGAGCCAGTCTGTAACAGGAAACACTTACAAATGAGGCTTGTGGCTGAGCCAGTGGAAAGCGTCCCCCGCGGGGCGTGTGACTATCTCCCCAGCCGGTGTCTCTCAGAGGAGAATGACCTGCCCCCCTCCAGCCCAGGGACCGAAAGGAAACATTCACCCTTGAGACCAGCTCCCCTGAATAAAGCCTTGTAACACGGGGGATTTCTGGGGGCACCGCACCGAGGGGCCAGTCAGGGCACTTTGCTCAGAGACAGGGCTACTGAGAGCCCAGAACGGGGGGTTCTCCACTGCAAGGATCCAAACCAGCCCCAAACGGCACTTCTGTTCCCCACCCTGGCTAGCAAGAAGCCCTGCAAGCAACCCCCTTAGACACTCCTGCCCTCTGGGCCACCACCCGCACCGCCCCTTCTGCAGCGTCGTATGTGCCAGGGCTCGTACTGCCAGCGTTCAGTGTCGTCTGGTCAGGGTTGTCCCGGGGCGCTCCTGACAGGTCCCCTTCTCCGTTGGTGATGTCAAACTTTCGGCTGCGTGTGTGGGTGCCTGTTCTCCCGTCATCTAGACGTGTGTTCCCAAACTGCGGGGGCATGCCCTCCTGGGGGGGTGAAGAAATTCCAGGGGGGGCACGAGGGGACCCAGCCCCCCTCAACATCTGCCCCCATAAGTTTTTCTGCTATTGGGGGGACGCATGAGGGTTTCTCAAAAATCAAAAAGAGGGCGTGATGCTGAAAAGTTTGGGAACCACTAATCTAGAGCGTTAGACCCCGTGCACTTGGGTCAACACAGAAGATCTCCATGAGCCCCCAGAAACGACAGATGCAGGCAAGGTTTGCCATCAGCCCAGCAGGTTTATTGTCAAATGCGACACCCTCACAGTTAGTAGCCCTCACGTCACTTCTTTATGTACCAGGCTGCCACCCTTAAAGGTATTAGGTTGACACCTCCAGACGAACCTACTAGACACAACCAATTACCTTGTACCTGGTGGTTTGATCCAAACATCCCTATCCATAGTGCTGTCATCCCGACCCTGTGCTGAACCTGGGTCGGTAAGTCCCTTGTCTACGGGGAGTGTGCTGGGACCGAGCTGTTTCTGCAGGGAAATGTTCTGTTACCATCCTCCCGGAATGTTTGCGTGCATGGCCTGTGCCTCGGACCTCTGCAATATCGGCAGCCCTGTCCTTCCCAAGCTTCTGTCTGCAGGACCTGCCTTTTGCTCACTGCTTAGCTTTGCTTTATGTTAGCAAAGCATTGATGGTTGCTCAGGTCTTAGGCCTCACACTAGGCCTCCACGGTCAGGCCCTTTTGTTACTACATACAGGTGAGAGGTTATGAAAACAAATCCCATCAAATCCAAACAGGTTCTTCTGATCCTTAAGAGCCAGTCACCCGCCCAGGTCAATTGAAACCTCAGAGCTTACCGAAAAGAGCTTGCAGTGCCCATCCCATAGAATTGAAAATAGGAAGGTTTATTAATAAAAGAAAGAAAAAAAAGGTTGAGCCTAATATTGTTAAAGGACTCAAATTACATTCACCGACTGCAAAGCTCTTTGTGCCGGCGTGTAGGAGATGAAATGAACGGCTGTCTTAGGGCAAGTTTCAGGAATACGTCCTCTCCTAGGCTGGATGTATTTCTGAAGCGCCCTCTGCCTTCCCCACCCGGCAGCGTGTGGCGCTACCACCGAACTAGCAGGAATCACGGGCAGGACAGGAAGTAGTTGAGACTGAAGGAGCGAGTCTCCCTGCCGACCACTCTGGGGCCACTTCAGGCTTCAGTTTGTGGCCGAGATCCTTCATAGTGGATTTGCCAGAGTGAAGACAGCAATGAAGATGAAAATGGAGGAACCCTCAGAGCCCCTTTATCCCCCTGCCCATGGGGTGGGAATCCCATTGTTCTCCTGTGAAAGTCTGTCCCAAGATGGAGTCTGTCCCATGAGCAAGTCACCGCTCCAGGCCTGACTCAGTTCTTTTTAGGCAGCAGCCACAGCTTGCATGCTGAACATTCACAGCAAAGCTCATCAGCTGTGATTGGCACTACCTGAGGTCAGTGAAGTGCTGCTACTCACTTGACTAGCAACCCTGTCAAGGCTGTTCCCCACTCCGGCAGGATGAATGCAGAAGTTGGGGGCCTGCAATAGCACTCCAAAACCTTGCCTCTACAAGCTCTGGTACAAAAACTTCCCGCCCCAATCCTAATACCCAGATTTTGGGGAATCCACTGCTCACATCAAGTGCTTTGAACCCACAAACAGGGGCGGACACTTGAAACCAACCAGGGGTACCCCAAGCTCTTTTCCTTCAAAGAAGCTTGAAAAAAGAAAAGAGAAAATCAAGCTGCAGTCTCTGGTGGCTGACCCCTCAGTCAGAGGCCTGCAGGTCCACAGAGACAGACCTTCCAGGACACAAAAATCAACCAATACCGGTTAATTAGAAAACAGAACAAACTCTTACTGTGAAAACAAAGCTACAGTTGCAAGCATAGTAATTTGGCTAGCTGGAAAGAGCCACCATTTGACACAGGTACTCAGGGAAAGTCCCTGGTCTGAAGACTTAGTTAGAAAAGTGGGAGGAAAAAGCACTAAGAAGCTCAGACATTATTTCCATATCCCCAAACAAGGAAAACAAGAAATCCTGACAGACTAGCTAAACTCTTCCCTGCTTACACATTGTAAGAAGTCGCTTTTTGGACAGCGGAGCGTTTCCTGTCTCCCTTGATACTTGGAAGAAACTGGTCGGTACTTGGAAGAAACTTGAAAGAAAATTCCTACCTGCGTTGTTATTGGCTGACCACCCTATACCGGGCTAGGAACAGGAGACATTAGTTCATGTCTTAGTCACCGGATGTTCCTGTCCTGATTATGACAGACCCTTTCAAAGGGCTTGGCCAAGCCTCCAGCTGAGCTCTCCCAGTAGCCCACATTTGAAATACAAGCGCAGCACCCGGGTGGTAACTTCCAGCACCAACATCACACCTGCCTGTGAGCAGCAGAAGCAGAATGGGCCTGGCACTGGGGACTGGCCCGGAGCCCTCGGTCTGGGGTTCTCGTCGGCAGAGAGACTCACTCCTTCAGTCTCAGCTACTTCCTGCCCTGCGCATGGTTCCTGCCAGTGGGGAGGTGGCGCCACACGCTGCCGGGTGGGGAAGGCAGAGGGGGTTTCCGGATGGGCCCTGCTCTCAGTCCTTTCCGCGCAGACATCGTGGGTGCTAGAGCCGCTGGACCCATCTGCTCAGGCCCGGGTGGGGGATGGAACATGGGGCATGTTCTCCAGTGGCCCCTCTGCTCACTTCACAAGCGCTGGAATGGGCTCTGCAGGGCTCTGCGGGTTTCTCAGCCAAAGCTCCCCTGGGTGCAGCGGCCGTGAGCTCTAGGGGCCTGTGATACCTAGGATCCAACAACATTCCTGGCTCGTGGACCCGGCTCCACTAAAGTTTGAGGCTGGGGCTCTCTCCTGCCCCTTCCCCACTGCCTCCGGGTGTTTTACTCATAGACTCATAAACTTTAAGGTCAGAAGGGACCATTATGATCATCTAGTCTGACCCCCTGCACCGTACAGGCCACAGAATCTCACCCACCCCTCCCAGAATAATCCTCTCACCTATATCTCAGATATTGAAGCCTTCAAATACTGTGAAGACCCCAAGATGCAGAGAATCCTCCAGCTGTGATCTGTGCCCCATGCTACAGAGGAAGGCGAAAAACCTCCAGGGCCTCTGCCAATCTACCCTGGAGGAAAATTCCTTCCCGACCCCAAATATGGCGACCAGCTAAACCCTGAGCATGTGGGCAAGACTCACCAGCCAGACACCCAGAAAGTTCTCTATAGTAACTCCTAAAAGAGCCCAGGTTCCCCTCCTGTCACCAGGGGGAAGGGGGCTAAAGGACCTTCCCACCCACCCTCACTCTGTGTGCGGCGGCAGCACGTCCCTGAGGCGCCTGGGTGGGAGGGGTGTCTCCTCAGGCTGCCACCACCTGAGCACCCCTGGGGCCAATGGGAGGTGCGGGGGCGACCCCAGTGGGCAGCAGCTCACGGAAACCCTCTGGCCTAAGAGCTGCTGCTGGAGGGGGGGGTGGGTCACTGTGACGGACCGGGCCGGGTCTGGTCACCACTGAGAGCGTCGGCTGAGGGCGAATTGCTCAGAACAAGAGCAAATTAGTCGAAACAATAGTTAAGAATAAAATTGTGAGGCATGTAGAAGAACATAATTTGTTGGACAAATGTCAACGTGGCTTTCTGTAAAGGGAAATCCTGTCTTACTAATCTATTAGAGTTCTTTGAAGAGGTTAACAAACATGCAGACAAGGGGGATCCAGTAGATATAGTTTACTTAGATTTTCAGAAAGCCTTTGACAAGGTCCCTCACCAAAGGCTCTTGTATAAATTACAAGGCCATGGGATAAGAGGGAAGCTCCTTTCTTGGATTGAGAACTGGTTAAAAGACAGGAAACAAAGGGTAGGAATAAAAGGTAAATTTTCAGAATGGAGAAGGGTAACTAGTGGTATCCCCCAAGGGTCAATCCTGGGACCAATCCCTTTCAACTTATTCATAAATGATCTGGAGAAAGGGGTAAGCAGTGAGGTGGTAAAGTTTGTGGATGTTACAAAAATACGCCCAACTATAGGTACAGTATGATGGGGGCTAGTTTGGCTATGACAAATCAGGAAAGAGATCTTGGAGTTATCGTGGACAGTTCTCTGAAAACTTCCACACAGTGTGCAGCGGCGGTCAAAAAGGCAAATAGGATGCTAGGAATTATTAAGAAAGGGATATAAAATAAGACACAGAATATCTTACTGGCCCTGTTTAAAACTATGGCACGCCCACATCTTGAATACTGTGTACAGATGTGGTCTCCTCACCTCAAAAAAGATATTTTGGCCTTGGAAAGGGTTCAAAAAATGGCAACTAAAATGATTAGGGGTTTGGAACAGGTCCCATATGAGGAGAGGTTAAAGCGACTGGGACTTTTCAGTTTGGAAAAGAAGAGACTGAGGGTATGTTTACACTACCCCCCTAGTTCGAACTAGGGGAGTAATGTATGCATACCGAACTTGCTAATGAAGCCCGGGATTTGAATTTCCCGGGCTTCATTAGCATAAAGCCGGCTCCGCCATTTTTAAAAGCTGGCTTGTTCGAACCCCGTGCCGCGCGGCTACACGCGGCATGGGCTAGATAGTTCGAACTATGTAGCCATTCCGATCTATCTGTACACCTCATTCCACGAGGCGCGCACGGGGTTCGAACAAGCCGGCTTTTAAAAATGGCGGAGCCGGCTTTATGCTAATGAAATTCAAATCACGGGCTTCATTAGCAAGTTCGGTATGCATACATTACTCCCCTAGTTCGAACTAGGGGGGTAGTGTAGACATACCCTGAGGGAGGATATGATAGAGGTCTATAAAATCATGAGTGGTGTGGAGAGGGCCGATAAAGAAAAGTTATTTATTAGTTCCCATAATAGAAGAACTAGAGGACAGCAAATGAAATTAATGGGTAGCAGGTTTAAAACTAATAAAAGAAAGTTCTTCACACAGCACGTAGTCAACCTGTGGAACTCCTTGCCAGAGGAGGCTGTGAAGGCTAGGACTATAACAGAGTTTAAAGAGAAGCTAGATAATTTCATGGAGGTTAGGTCCATAAAAGGCTATTAGCCAGGGGATAGAATTGGTGTCCCTGGCCTCTATTTGTCAGAGGCTGGAGAGGGATGGCAGGAGACAAATCGCTTGATCATTATCTTTGGTCCACCCTCTCTGGGGCACCTGGTGCTGGCCACTGTTGGCAGACAGGACACTGGGCTAGATGGACCTTTGGTCTGACCCAGTACGGCCTGTGATGGACCGGGCTGTGTCTGGGCACAGCATCTGCCTCCCTCGCCTTTCGACGCACGTCTTCCCATGTTCCAGCTCGATTCCTTCAGTGCCTGCTGCTTTCTAATTTCATCTGCAACAGCATCCCTGGCACCGGGTGGGCACTGCTCCCTTCCCTGCTGGTCATTTCGTATTAGCAAAGACCTCAGTTCCGGCTTAAAAGCTTTTTCTCTGAATTCAGTGATTGTCTCCAATCACAAATCATCTAGAGCCTTTCGGTCAAGACTCTCATGTAGTTGCTGACTCATTGCAGCTGCTCTTTAACCAATCAAACTCTCTACACCCCAAAATAAAAATAAATAAAAATTTAGAACCACTTGAGGGTCTGATCCAAAGCTTAATTGACCAAGATCTGAGGATCCTGCTGACTATACCACTGTGACGGACCGGGCCAGGTCTGTGCACTGCTAAGGGTGTTGGCTCAGGGTGAATTGCTCAACACAAGGACGCTTTACAGCCCCAGACCAGAGACCTTCCCAAACAGGTCACAAACCAGTCAGACCGCGCAAAACCCCTCAGACACCACAGTTCCCTCTGTGCCCCAATCAGCCCTGGGCCTAACACACAGGTGAGGGGATCTAGAACCCAATCCCACCTACCCCGAACGGGTCTTTCCGGTCCCAAAGAACCAGCCACAAATCCCCGGTCACTTAGGGGAGAAACCTGCCTAGGACAAGGGGCTCTATGGAGGGGGATGCAGGGAATGGAGGAAGTGGGGTGGCCCTTGGGGTCCCTGCCCCGGCTGAGAGGCTCCCATCTCTCTTCAGGCAGAGGGGACCAGGGAAGGGCTGAGAGATGGGAGAACCCTCGGCACCGGGTGAGGCTGCTCCACAAAAGGTCTCAGGTGGCTCCTCTGTGCTCACTAGGCCCTGCCAGCCCCCAGGGAGCGAGTGTCCCAGGGCAGCTGCCCAGTGGAAATGCTCAGTCCCAACAGGCTCTGTCCCTGTTCATTGCAGACCCTCGGGGAGCCGCCTGCCTCAGCCCAGCCCACAGCCCTGCTGCTGGAAGCCTTGAAGGCTCTGACGTCCCCCGCCCTGGAGAGTTTTCAGGAGGCAGAGGAGGCGCCGAGAGCCACCGTGTCCCAGCACAGCGCCCGCATGGAGCGAGTAAGAGATGCCCGGCGAGGGGCAGGGCATGTAGAGACAGGGGCTGGGAGAACTGGCTCTGAGGAAACTGGTCCTGGGGCACAGGGTCAGGGTGCGGGGCAGGTCGGCTCAGCCCCTTTCTAGGAGGCTCTGAGCATCAGTCGCTCCCCTGCTCAATTAAGCCCCATCGCCCGCCGGGGAGGCAGGAATTCGACCCACGAGACACCCGGGAACTGGAGCCCAGAGCGGCTTGTTGACTTCCCAAGGCTGCGCTGGGGGCAGCGGCAGGGTCAGCAAATGACCCCGGGAGAAGGCCTTGTCCAGGGCCCCTAGAACCAACCTGCCTCGTGGGGCGTGCGGCCGCGTTGCTGCAGTTGGCTCTGCTGGGAATCCTCAGCCAGGCAGAGCTCTGGGCCCTTCGCCAGGCAGGTCTCTTGGGGAAAAGACTCAGGGGTCACGTTCCCGACAGGCCTCTCACCGGGGCCTTTTCTCCCTTGGCCCCACGCCGGTGACGCTCCTGCCCTTCCCCGAGCGCCGTCTGCCAGGGGGGGGGGCGGCCTGGCAGGAGGCTGCTCTCGATCAATCCCCCCTCAGCTGTGTGGCTCCCTCCAGATTGGATACGTCGTGGGAAAGATTTTCAGCTGGCTGCGCGACGTCGGGGATCCCAGAGCCAGAGGAGCCGCGCTGGGGACCATCGCCCTGCTGGCTCGCGCCCACCCCCGGGACGTGGTTCCCGCCTGCGTGGCCCACGCGCTGCCATGGGACAGGTAGGGAGAGGCTGTTACCACCTCAGTCCCTGATTTCCCTTCCCCCCTCCTGCCAGGGCAGAGCGCAGGAAGGGCCTGGCCGGAGACAGGGATGGATCCAGCTCCCTGCTGGGCACAGGGCTGCCCTGGCCTCCTAAGAGAAGATGCCCAGGCCCAGCTCCCGAGGGGACGGCTGCTAAGGGAAGGGAATAAATGCAGAGCTTGTGGAAGGAACTCTCCTGCCTCAGCTTCTCTGCCCCCCAGGGTCTCTTTTGAGAGCCCCTTTCCCGCCCCCTTCCCAGCCTCTCCCTGGGGAGGCAGGAGGGGGCCAAGCAGGGAGGCTCTGATTTTGGTTTCTGACCTTGCAGAGGTGCCAGGGAGCTGTGGAAGGCCGTGGGGGAAGAACCACAGCTCCCCCGGCAGGTGCTGCAGCAGCTGCTGGACGCGCTCCGGAAGAGCCACCGGGAGGAGAGGAGCCGCAGCGTGTCTCTGGCTGTAAGTGACACTGGAGCTGTCCCGCAGGGAACTCACCACTACAGGGAGGATGCTGCATCTGTGGGGGGGAAAGGGGCTTCAACCCCTCTTAGTGTCAGGCCACGGCCCCACTGCACACTGGGCACACAGCCGTGTCACGGGGAGAGCCCCCCTGCTCCCCTCCGGAGGGGGTGTCCGGCCTCTGAGGCCCCTCACTTCGTGGTCAACCCCGCATGCACCACGATGCTCCAAGTCAGCACTGCAGCTCCCTTCACACAGGGCAGTGTGGCCTAGCAGCAGGAGGCAATAACTCCTAGTGGGATTGGTGCGGAGGGGTAGGGGACCCAGGGCGCCCTCTCCACCGGGTCCCAGTCCAGCGCCCTGTCAGCATTGGAGGGGGCACCACTAGCTCTGGGGGAATCAAGTAGAAACTCGCCGAGCACCTGGGGTTCAACTCCCCGCCTGAGCTGCTTTCTGCCAGCTCCTCTCTTGTTGTCTGCGCCGTCTCTTTCCTCCAAACTGGGGCATCTGCTGCGGTTCCCTGCTGACTGGCGATGGCATCTGGGTGCCCCTGCGCTGCTCCTCAGGAGCCCCAGCAGCACCTCCGTCCCCGTCCGTCAGCCCTGACTGAGCTCGCCACCGGCCTTTCTAGCCACTTCCAGCTGGCGCCTGCCCAGCAGGCCTGTGGGGTAGGACTGTCTCAGCCAGGTAGCCAGGCTGATCCCCACTCGGAGTGCAGAATTTGGAGGCCGGAAAGAAAAAGTTGTCTCTACAGGCTCTGCTTCCAGAACTCCCCAGGGTCAAAGATTTACTAACTGACAGAGACACAGACAGAGCTGCTGACCTTCCAGGACACAAGAAGCAAATATTGACCTAAAAAAAGTGATTTTTTTTTACCAAAGAAAAGCTACACTGGATAACACAGACTTGGTTGCGCGCTGTGACAGAGCAAGTAAGGAAAACAAATGAAAACACAGAGAAAATCTCTAGGAACAGTTTTCAGCGTCTAGACTGGCGCTTTTTTCCGACAAAGCTCCGTGCGGAAAAAAAGCGGCAGCCATTTTTATGCTAATGAAACGGGGGAGAGTTAAATCCCCACTTCATTAGCAATTGCGATACGTCTAATTTACATCCCTTTTACGAAAAAGGGATGTAGTCTAGACGTAGCCAAACTGTCTCCCTACTGAGGACTACATGGTGGCAGAGGAGCCAGGGAAGCCAGACCAGAAGCCGGAGCATCCGAGAGAGTGACACAAGCAGCACGGCCGGGGTCCCTACAACTGGGTCACGAGGATCGGAACTGACCCGACAGAAGTTCCCATTGACCCAGGTCAAGTAGTTTGGGATCTTGGGGGGATTTCGTGGAAGAGCAAAGGAGCGATCCAACCTTCGGAAGGCCTGGGAGCAAGTGACAGGCACAAGCCAGACAGATGGTCAACCCCCGAGCCGGACCCAGGGATCCCGGTTTCAGATCAGCAAGGACCTTCCTCATGAGCATTAGCCCAGAAGGCACAAGCAGCCCAGTACGACGGGGGAGTGAAAACGAGGACCTGAAACCCGGGATGTGATGGAAAGCCAGTCGCCGGGAGCAACGTGCGGTCTGCACCGACACCGCTTCGACCTCCCAGCATCGCCCCGGCTCCCTGCTGCTTGTGGCGCTGGAGTTACTCAGGCGGCAGAGGGGCAGTGATGCCCCCCCGGTCACGTCTGGCAAGCTGACGGGCGGGGCTAGGCCATGAAGATAGAGAACGGGAAATAACGTCACCCGGACTCTTCCGACCTTTCCAGGAGGTTCCCATCAGCGTCCATTCTAGGAACAGGAGACGGTTCAGGGGCCATCACATCTCCCTTCCCCCCAGAGGATCTCACCCTCCTTCCTCATAAGCCGCAAGGAAATGGAAAATGGAAGCAGGATGACAGCCAAAGCCATGGGAACGGATGGGCAGGTGGGGACAGCTCAGTGACATTTCTGTCTCCTGTCTCCAGGCAATGGACACGCTGTACGAGATCCTTTTCCTCTGGGGATACCGAGAAGCCATCCTGGAAATGTTTCCCCAGCTCCTCCTCGTCTGCGTCAGGCAGGTGCAGTACGTGCTGGACCTGTGCCTGCCAGGGACTTGGAGGGCCCAGAAGACATCCAGCCCAGAGGGATCCAGCCGCCTCAGCCCCTTGAGGTAACGGCGGAAAGGAAGGGGAAGGACAGATTTGTTCTGCTCAGCCCCTGTGGGACCTGCCTGGCCCTCTGCTGTGCGTGTCCCTACAGCCGAGGGGCAGTTCTGGGCAGGTCTGTGTGGAGGGAGCGGTGCTGGGCGCCCGTGTGCGTGTGAGCCACACTTGCTCCTCTGACTCCGACCACAGGCCAGGGGCCACGTCGGCACGTCCCCATGTGCTCCCGGCCGAGGGGTCAGGGCTTTTCTCCGTGCCTGTTGAGCCCGCTGGGCCTCTGTCCCACAAGACCCCACCCCAGGACAGCGTGGCCAGAGCACACACAGAGTGCACAAGATCGGCGGGGGGGCCGTGTCACAGGCAGGCAGGACGAGGAGGGGCCCGTGACGCTGATTCCACAGGAACAACCAGGGAACCACTTGGCTAGAAACTCGATGAGTCTGTGGCATGGCCAGGGCCCGTTGGGCAGGGCCGTGCCCTCACACGGTGCTGGGTCCATCCCGGGGGAGGCCGGCTGCTGCTGACCACGCCGGGTGTCCCAGGCCTTGTGCGGTTTGCGCTGCGTGGGGCTGGAGTCGAGTTCTGACACCCGGACTTTTTATTGCCTCTAGCACCTCCCTGGAGGCCGTGAAGACCCTTTTCTCCATGCCCAGATACTGGAAGGAATTTGCCAGTATCCAGTTGCAGCAGGGCTGGGACATGATGGCCTCCCGCCAGCGCTTCTCCCAAGGGGTGGGCTTGATCGCAAGGTAGAGTCTGGGCAATGGGAGCTCAGTGGGAGACCCTCCTCTGCCCCCGCCGGCCCTCTCAGCCCCGCCATGGGAGAGCGACGCTCTCTCCCCTTGGTAACTCCGGGCATTTTCTCTGTCCTGTTCCAGGGCCATGGTGGAGCACCAGAACCCACAGCTCCCTGCGGTGCTCAGAGAGGCCATCGCCCTCATGCAGAGTCAGGAGGAGCAGCCCCAGAGAAATATCGCCCTGACTTTCTGCACCGAGGTGAGATTCCGCAGCCGCCAGGCACATGTGGGCTTGTGCAGAGCAGCTCGGTCCCGTCCCAGGCAGGCAGGCAGGCACCGGGGCCCATCGCCAGCAGCTCGGCAACGCCACAGCCAGCTGGCTCCTCTGCCCACGTGGATCCTAGTGGGGCCGGGCAGAGTGGTGGGGGGCAGGGTGAGATTGCTCCTGGCTGGATGTGCCTCCGTGGGACCATGTGACAAGAGACGATGTTTCTCCAGCGGCCTGAGGCCGGGCCTCTCTCCTCGCCTTTGCCTGGGGTTTCATTTTCTTCTGCCACGGCTCGCTCCAGGACACGTTGCGATGCCCAGAGATTCCCCTTTCCCTGGGCTTCATTAGGGGCTTGTGCATTAGTCGCCCCTCTGGGAATGGACCATCTCAAGCACCAGCCGCTGGCTCCTTACCCCCAGAGATTTTGTGTGGCAGGAAGTGACCAGCTGGCAAAGATGCTGGCGCACGAACAGACCGAGGGGCAGATTTCTGCTCCTGCAGCTGATGTTGATTTTCTCTTTCCAGTTTCTCCGGAGTCCTTCCATCCTCACCACAGTCACCAGATCGGAGCTCCAGGAACAGCTGATGGAATGGACCAAAGATCCCAATCCGGAGATACGGAGGCTCTGTCTGCAGGGCCTGGGCAGTATCATCTTCCAGCCAGAGAAGGTGAGGGGCAGGGCTTGCCCAGGTGAGACGTTGCTGCACTGGGAGATAACAGACACATCACTGTTGCAACCCCTGTTCTATGCCGTTACTGAGCAAGCCAGGCGTGAGGTGTCCCTGCTCCCTGGTGCGGGCAGAGCATGGTCGGTGGAGGCAGTGGGGGAGGGGAAGGAGACCCAGGGCATCGCTCAGGGCAATGGGGGAGAGTGTCGGCTGACAACAAGCCCAAGCTCGGCAAGGACAGACGAGTCGGGGGGCGGGGTCAGAGCTCGGGGGGCGGGGCCAGGGGTGCAAAGCACCTGCCAGAGCGGCAGGAGAACGACTTTCTCCCCCGCTGGGGGCTGGCCGATGGGGGGATGGTCCAGCCCCTGCCCAGGCTCTGTCCCAGGCCAGGCGTGAGCTGCCTTCTGCCTTCCTGCAGGGGCAGTTGTTACGGGCCCAGCTGCCAGGGACCATCGCCATGTTCTGCGCCAGGAACGCATGGACTGTCCTGGAGGCCCTGAAGGATGCGGCAGACGCCATCTACCTGCTCGCCGGGGAGGGGCTTGGCTCCATCTCCCAGGACATGGCAGTCGGCCTGCGCCCGCTCATTGACCACGTAAGGCCGGGACCCCGGAGAAGCACATTCCCCCTCCCCTGATGTCCTGGTATGACCCTGCCCAGCCCCTCCCCGCCCCCCAGGCCAGCCACACAGCACCCAAGGGGGCCCCTGCCAAGGGTGGGGAGTCTCCTACTCAGCCCCTCCCTGACAGAGCCCTTCTGGGAAATGGGGGCGCCAAGCTCCCAGCCCTGCTGCAGCCTCCCCTCCCACCCTCCTGTGCCCAGCCCCTCCCCGAGCCCCAAGGAGGCAGGTGGGAGCCTCAGGTCCCAGCGCCCCGGGAGGGGAGGCCAGAGCAGCCTCTGTCGCCAGGGACCTGGGCCTTCCCTCAGCCCCCTCAGGCCTTGCTGGGGCAGGAAGAAGGGAAGGGGCGATGGGAGGGGAGGGGAGGGATGGGGAAGAGGGACGGGGACGGAGGGACCCGGGAAGTGCAGCAGGAATGAGGTGAGGATGGAGATTCCTCGTAACTTGCCCCTTTCCACCCTTCACCCCCCCATGCTCAGTGGCTCCCCTGCCTGGCACTGCACAGGGGTGGGCTGGGTCTCTCCAGGCTGGGCGGACGGGGGAGAAGAACATGGAGAGATTGGCCCCTCTCTGGACTCCACGCGGCTGGGGGGCTGGGTGCAGGAAGCTCTCCACACACATTGCACCATGGACCTCTGGGTCTCAGCCCTGGCCAGCGCACAGTGTCTGTGGGGCTGCCTGGTGGTTGCGGCTTCCGCGGGCCAGGGCGGGTCCCGGTCGGGGTGCTGGAGCCGTGTGCGATTTGCGGCCGTCAGGCCCCTGACCCTGGGACACGGCCTGGCTCTCACGGGCTTCCCCGCCCCGCGTGTCCTTACCAGGAGAGGGGCAATGTCCGCTCAGCCGCCATCTCACTGCTGGGCACCATGCTGGGCGGGGTGAAGGGCCCGGACAGACCCCGCGTGCGGCAGGAACTCACCCGCTGCCTGCTCCCGCTGCTGCTCCACCTGGCAGACGAGGAGCAGAGAGTGATCCTGGTAAGTGCCCCCTCGGTATGTCCCGGAGAGCAAAGCGCCAGAGTCCCCCGGGCCCCACCCCTCTCCAGAGCCCCTGCCCAGCCAGGGCCATTGGGGACGTGCAGGGAGGCCTGAGGGGGGCCCCTTGGCTCTGACTCTCTGGGATCCCGGAGCCCCGGCGCTGCCGTCTCTGCGCAGAAGGGCCGAGCTGTGGAGATCCCGTCTGGCTCTCGCCAGCCAATGCTCAGCCCCCACCCGAGCAGCGTCCCCTGCAGAACAAGGGGCAGGAGGCTCCCCAGGCAGGGAGAGCAGGAGCCCAAGGGGCAGGGAGGAGGGGACGCGCCCCAGACGCTCCCTCTCTCAGCGAGGCCCCTCTCGCTCTCCCCTCGTGCTGCAGAGCTGCAAAGCGACGCTCTTCCGCTGCGCCGTGTTCCTCGGCTGGGCCCATCTCAAGAGTCTCTTCTGCAGCCTGGCCTGGGATGGCTCCTCGCGGCTCTTGCCCGGCGTCGGGAAGTGCCTGGTAGGTGAATTCTGTGGGCCCGGGGAGCGGTGACCGGGGAGCCCAGGGAGACGTTTCTACCCCCACCCCGAGTGCCCAGGGGGACTCTCCTCCGCTCGTCACGCAGGGAGCAGAGGCAGCCCCCGCCAGAGGGGCTCGGCATTTCCTCAGTTGTTTTCCAATCCCACCCTTTCCACTGCCCCCATCTTCCGAACTTAGCGCTGCTCCTGCCTCCTGCCCCTCTGCCTGTGCCCAGCTTGGAAATGCTCTTCCCCAAGGGCCCGACTCCAGACATCTGGGCTCCTACTGGCTCTTGCCCTGGCTTCCCTCTGCGCTTCAGCGACCCTGGCCTATCAGCTGTAGGTCGATCACTTTGTCTGGTCTGAGCATGTCTCCTGCTCTGCTCCTAGATGAAGAATTACAAGAGGAACTTCCCCAGGTTCCTGTTCCAGGCCTTAGAGTATCTGGAAAGCTCCCAGGCGTCCATCAGACATTCTGCAGCCCTCTTCATCGGTAAGCAAAGCAGCCCCCGGGAGCTGTTCCAGGGCTGTTAGAGTTAATAAAATCTGCACACGAACAAAAAGGGGTTTCAGGACAAGCATCAGCCAGCACCTCAGGCGCCTGCTGCAACTGCAGCTGTGAAACATGGATGGAACATAGACGAGTTAGTTGAATAAAATATCAGTGCTATTGTGTTTGGGTGTGTGATTTCGTTCTTCCCGTCCCTGGCGTGCTGCTGCTAGGTCTGCAGCTTGCCCAGGTAAGGAGTATCACGTGCTCTTTCCTAAATGACTAGAAGTCAAGTTGTCTAAAAGAATTGCACCCGGTGTGCCCTCTGAGACGGCGTGAAATGCTGCTCCGAGCTCTCAATGAACATTACGGGGGAGGGAGAGCTCAGTGCTTCGAGCATTGTCTTACTGAACCCAGGGTTATGAGTCAGTCTTTGAGGGGACCGTTTAGGAATCTGGGGCAAATCTGTCAGGGATGGTGCTTGGTCCTGCTGCGAGGGCAGGGGGCCGGACCTGATGGCGTCTCAAGGTCCCTTTGAATTCCAAAGTTCTCTGTTTTACTGCTCAGATTTGCACTCTTGTTTGAAGAAATATGGGAACGATTAAAAAATTCAATGGCGATTAATCGCAGGCTTAACCGTGTGCACCTCCCCTTTGAGTTCAATCTCCTTCCCCAATCGGCCTTTCAGTGATTCCTGGGGTCGGATGCTTTCTCCATTGTGTTTTGCATCACACTGAAGGACTGTCTTGAATTTCCCAAGGGCTGTCTTATGGGAATGGCTGACTCTTTAGTAATTTGCAGGGATGACACTGAAACAGTGTGAGCTCCATTCTATTCCTTGTCTGTGTAGGAGAAACCATCCACCATTACTGTGACCTGTTGTCAAAAAGAGTGACTGCAGCTGGTGTCACCCGCCTGTGTGAAGGTAAGGAAATACCTCTGGGCGTTTGGGCGTCTGTGGGCAGTATGAGGCCTGAACACAGATGTCACAGTGTCCCTCTGGGTCTGAGGACAGTGCTGAAGGGAGAAGAGTGGTCTTGCTGGTAGGACATAAGAATGGGAGTCGGGAGCTTTGAGCCACCAGGAGCAACTCTGTGCCTCACCTTCCCCATCCGTGAAATAGGGGTAAGAACAGAAAGGCTCTCAAGGACAGCTGGCCAGAATGGAAAAGGACCCTCGCTATGACGAGGCATTAGTAGGAGGAGAAGGATTCTTACCCTGTGTTAGAAAAGTTTGCATTGTCTCCTCCCCAAGGACCTTCACCCAGAGATTGATTCTTAGCTCCTACGGTATCCTGCCAGGCCCCCTGGGAACTCCTTTCCCTGCCACCTCTGGAGCACTGAAGGCAGCACAAATGCACAAAGGGTTCAGTAGAAGTGAGGAGCCTAAACCCAGGCATCAGTTACAGCAGCTCTGTGGGTTTTCCAACCTGTTTCCTCTTTGTTTCAGCTTTTCAGCAACAGCCTTTAAAATCGGACAGGGACACGTGGCTCATCCTGAACGAACATCGGTAATGGCTGCAGAAGCTTGCGAACCGCGTGTTGGGTGCTTCTTACGACTTGGGAGCGGCACCGACACAGAAGGACTCTTCCTCCTGCCACGGTAGGTACCACAGACGGGAGCAGCTCTTTGGAGCAGGGAGGCAGGTTCCGTGGGGCGAGAGGGGCCGTGAGGGGTGGCAGGAGCGACGCGGCGTCCTGGAGTCACTGGGGGCCTCTCGCCTGGGGGCTGGAGCTGAGGGAAATTGTTCCTACCACAGCCCTACCCCAAACGACTCCCCCCCCCCCTGCCTTTGGTCTCCATGCACGATGGCCCAGCCCCCAGCCACAGCTTCTCCATGGGATCCCCTCCGTCAGCAGCGCGCGGAGAGAGGGGGATTCTCCAGGACTCCCTTCGGCCATCGCCAGCCCCAGGGGAGCAGCGGCCGGGGGAGGGGCTGGGCTCTCTCAGGGATGCCGGCTCTCAGGGAAATGGCAAAGGGGGAGGGAAGGGGAACCTGCCCTGGTCCAGATTCTCCCCCTTGACAATTGTGTCCTTCTCATCTGTGCTCTTTCCCTGTCTCCTCTGACAGACACCGGCTGAGCCCACCGCTCCCCGGCCTGGCCGGAAGACCAAGCAGCTGGGACACCACAAGGATCCGGAAGAGGCAGAGCTGCATGTGACGGGGAACCAGCCGCGACCGGGACCAGGAGCCGTTCAACCCACAGGCCAGAGGACGCCAAGCCCCTCCCCGGCCCTGCGGCGCGTCCACAAGAATCGAGGATCCGCTCCTGGCCCAGAGACTTGCAGCTGTCGTGGACTTTTTTTGTTCCCCAACATTTGTCCTGCCCGACACCCCAGGACATGGCTTGTGAGTCACCATCAGACCCACCCATCTCCGGGCCCTTCCCACCGGCCTCTGCCCATCTGGGTGGGTCTCTCTCGTCGTCCGTCTGCCTTACCACAAACACCAGCGTGGGACCACTCTCCTGGGGGGCACTTGGACTGCGCGTGCTCTGGGGTCCGCGGTGGGGGAGGGGTTGGGTTTGCGTGTTCTGGGGTCCGCGGTGGGGGAGGGGCTGAGGCTGCCCAGCATTCTGGGACTGGGGTGGGAAGCTGAGGCTGCCAGGCTGCTCTGGGGCTTGCGGGGATGCCAGGGCACCGGGCAGCCTGAGGGCTGGTGTGGGAGGGTAGAAATCTGGGGCTGGGCAGCCACCAGTGTGGGGAGGAGAGGGCAGGGCAGGGGCAGTAGCCTGGTGGACTTGGGGGGGCGGAGCCTTAGGACGAAGGGGCGGGGCTGAGGTTTGCCTTCCCTCGTCAGCCGTTCGCCCACTGCCCATGCCTCCCACTGCTCTCTGCCAGTCGGGTAGAGGCCCTGGAGAGAGGGGACGTGCCCAGGCACAGAAGTGCTGTGGTCAGGTGCCCCGGCCACAAGAGACTCCTCTGACCCTCCAAGAAACCCCACAGAGCCCTCTGCCAACTGGGGCGGGTTTCACCCCTCCCCCATCTCAGAAGGCCACGTGGGGAATTCTTGAAGGGGTCTTGGACCCTCTTGTGGTTTTATCCCCGTGGATCTGCCTCGGGAATGGATTTCACCGATTGGTGACGGGTGCGGGGCAGGGACCCATCTGGAAGTGGGTCAGGGGACCCCTCTGAGGACTCCTCTCCCGCCCTCCACCAGTCACTGTGGCCCCTGCCCGTAGGACCAGCGAGGGAGGGGACTGCACCACATGGGGGAAGTGCCGCGGTCTGGGGCCCTGCCCGCAAGAGGGTCCTGTGACCCCTCCAAGGAGTCTCTCCACCGTCCCCTCCCTACCAGTGAGGGTCACCCCCTGCCCCCCGCCTCAGGCCAGCTCAGAAGGGAAACGTGCACCAGTCAGAGCAGCCAGTGCCCGACAGCCTAGGCCAGAAACCTCCATCTCTGGAGCTGAGCAGCCGGCCGGCACCATCGCCCTGGACGCCCCAGCGCAACAGTGCGAGGAATCGCTCCCTGGACGTCTTTCCAGAACTCAGCGCCTGGCCCTTCGGGCTGCGCCTCTGACTGGTGCACGTTTCCCTTCCGAGCTGGCGTGGGGGAGGGGGTGACCCTCACTGGTAGGGAGGGGACGGTGGAGAGACTCCTTGGAGGGGTCACAGGACCCTCTTGCGGGCAGGGTCCCAGACCGTGGCACTTCCCCCATGTGGTGCAGTCCCCTCCCTCGCTGGTCCTACGGGCAGGGGCCCCAGTCACTGGTGGAGGGGGGAGAGGAGTCCTCAGAGGGGTCCCGTGACCCACTTCCCAAAGGGACACACTGCCCCCCGTCGGAGGGACAACTCCCAGCCTGGCTGCGTTACACCAGTCGCTGGGGACAGACCCGCAGTCACGGCGCGCTCCGCTTAGACAGGGCTGAGTCCCACGCACGACGCCGCAAAGGGGTTAGGGTGGGAGCCAGTTAGGATCCGGCCCATCGGTCAAACCCACTCTCGGGGCGGCGCTACGGGGCCACGTTCCCTCTCAGGTGCGGAATGACCTTTGTTAGGTGCAGCAGGGGGCACAGAGCAGGGGCAGCGGTACTTGTTCTGGCTGGGGGCAGCCTCGGGGGCGCGGCCAGGGATGGAGGATATGCGGCGCGGGGGAATTATCTGAACTCCTGGACTAATAAATGTATCTCTGCTGTAGACCCTGCGTTGCTGTGAATTCCTCTGTCACGACAAAGATTGTGTTTGATGTTTGTTTGTCTTGTGGGGTTTGTCTTATTGCTGCCTTGTGCTGTATTGTGTTAAAACAGAAATCCCTCGTTAGGCAGAAACGGATTAATAGGCATTGCTGACTGTATCTGCAGAAGCTATTGTCTCAGCAGGGCAGAGGCCCAGCAATGCCAGGCACAGCAGCTCCTGCGCGACGTGGGGACGCTTCTGCCCCAGGGAGGTGGGCGGGGGGGCAGCTCTCTGCCTGGGGACCCGCCCGGCCTGTCTCCCCAGGAACCTCTCAGCAGCTGTATCCTGCCACAAGCCGTGAGCAGCCGTGAGCGTGGGCAACGCAGCCTCTGGCCATAGGACAGGCAGCTCCCTCCTGCAGCCCCTGGACAGCTCCCTCCTGGCCTGAGCCACACAAGAACCCAGGCGTCCTGGGCCAGACAGCTGACCATGTGTGTGGGGGGGGGTGACATCTCCCAGCTCATGATCCCCCAGCACTTCACAGACGTTCCTGAAGCCTCCCACCCTGGGCCGTGGGGACTGGAGAGCACCCAGCTCCCCCCAGGAACACCCACTTCCCTTGCACTCTCCAGACCTCAGCTGGCCGCTGCCAGTCCCTCTCTCTAGCCCGTTTCTGGGCAGACTGCAGTCCCTCCTGGCCACTCCTCCCTGGCAAAGGGTGCGGACCTGCTACCTCTGCAACCCTGCCTTCAGGCCTTACGGCCTGGGGCTTCCCCGGCCCAAGCCCTCCCAGCCTGCCAGGTCTGCTGTCGTATCTCGGTGCTTTGTACCTCGGTACCTTCGGTGGTCTGGACTGTCAGTGTCAGCGTCGTCTGGTCAGGGTCGTCCTGGCGCGCTCCTGACAGGACCTCTACTCCGTCGGTGATGATAAACTCTCGGCTGCGTGCGTAACAGTCGGTACTCCCTTTATCTAGAGTGTTAGACCCCGTGCACTTGGGTCAACACAAGAGATCTCTGAGAGGCCCCGGAAACGACAGATGCAGGCAAGGTTTGAAATCAGTTGAGCGGGTTTATTGTCAGATGTGAAGCTCTACCAGTTGGTAACAGAGATCAGTACAATGTGACACCACTGGGCACTATGGCCCGGGTTGACACGGTACCAACACTGGGCAGGCCTATTGTCATATAACAGATATTAACAGCACTTAGTCAAAGTTAAGTTACTGCGCACTCTGTAAGTTTAGGCAATGACACCTGCCGTTCAGGCGCCTAGTGCACCCCCCCCCAAGGTCGGCCGGAGAGCACCCTCTGCGGTGTCCTTTTATAGACAGGTACAAACAACTTACATCATTTCTTTACGTACCAGGTTACCACCCTCTGTTGCCTAGTTACCACCCCTCACTGTATGGAAGGGGGGCTCACTTACTATCCTTCATGCTGTCAATTTTGACCAGGTCCTGAACCTAGGTCGGTCTGTTCATTAGTTTTTAGGGAGTTTTTGTACCAAGACATTTCTTATTCAGATGTTCCATTACTCCGCTTTGGCTCACAGTCTGTACCCAGTGCCTCCCTGTGTCCTTCCATGCTCGACCTAACACTGGAATAAATTGCCCAGGGAGGTTGTGGAATCCCTATCTCTGGGAATATTTAAGAGTAGGTTAGATAAATGTCTATCAGGGATGGTTTAGACAGTATTTGGTCCTGCCATGAGGGCAGGGGACTGGACTCAATGACCTCTCGAAATCCCTCCCAGTCCTTGTATTCTATGATACTATCATCTGGTGGCGTGTTTTTATTCATCAAAGGGCCAATTAAGGTGAATTGAACATATGACCAATTTATGAAGGGTAAATTTACAAAATAGGGGATTCAGCGGATATTAAAAAATGGTTAACGACAACCAATAAACAGTACAAGCGACGAGGAGTCCTGTGGCACCTTATAGACTAACTGAAGTGTAGGAGCATAAGCTTTTGTGGGCAAAGACCCACTTCGTCAGATGCAAACAGTACAGTAATCAATTCCCAAAAATCACAAGGAAAAGGAAAATTTCGGCTGAGTCCAATTGGCATGGTCAGTGTAATAACCAAAGTTTATAGCAGCCTTCTTGAAAGTTCCCAGACTGTCGCTCAGGAGCTCAAATCTCGCAGCTCACCGAGAGCTTTGAGAGGAGCCCTGAGAAGAGCCCTCGGAGTCCTCTTCCCTGCCGATGGTAAGTAGTTCTCAGGGTGGCTGGCGATGGTCTTCAGTGGAGTCTCCCGTAAGGCTGCAGTTGTCTTGATCCGGAGTCTGATGTCCTGTGAGGAAAACCCCGCGCACCCTGCCTCTGGGACGGACATCCCCAAACTGTCCAGCTATCGGCCTTTTATCCCGTCTCAGGCGGGAAATCCCTGCGAGGGAAACCCCTCAGAGTCTGCCCCTGCTAGGGAGACCCTGTGTGTGAACTTCTGAGGTAAAGCCAGGTCAGACCGGACAGTGTGTGTTTGTGAGAATGACAGACACAAACACTGAGAGTGACAGAGATTTGTGCATTGCCGAGCTCCCTCCATCCCCTGCTCTCTGTGTGGAGATAGGGCATAAGAGTAGAGGGAGGGAGGAACACCCTGACATCAGAGCCCCCCCCTTCTCCTTCCCACACCCTGCACAGCAAGCAGGAGGATACCAAGGGGGCAGCTTCAATGCAGAAGGCAGGAGCAGCATGAAAATGGGGAGAGGAGCAACTGAAGTGTTAGCCCTTGAGAGCTTCCTGGACAAACCAGCCAGGATCATTGGCCAGAGGCTCTGAGATCTGTCATTAGACCCCGATCCACTGCTCGGTGAGCACTGCTCGACTATTTCTGCTGCTGCCGCTTCTTCTGTTGCTGCTCCTTCTCCTGCCCCTGCTTGTTTTCATGTTTCTTCTTCTGTTTGTGCTGCTGCTGCTGCGGCTACTTTTTCTTCTGTTGTTTCTTTTGCTGATTCTTCTTCTGCTTTTGCTCCTTCTTCCTCTGTGGCTGCTACTTACTCTGCTGTTGCCTCTTCTGCTGCTGCTTTTCTTCTTCTTCTGGGCTGTGTCTACACCCCACCCCTTTTCCGGAAAGGGATGCAGATGAGACAAGACGGAATTGCATATGCCACTGGGATTTAAATTTTCCCCGCTCCATTTGCATGAACATGGCTGCCGCTTTTTTCCAGCTCGGGGCTCTGCCGGAAAAAAGCTCCAGTCTAAACAGGGATCTTTTGGAAAATAAACCCTTTTCCGAAAGGTCCCTTATTCCTCTTAAAATCAGGATACAGCCCTGCTGCTGCTGCTAATTCCTCTTTCTTCGGCTGCTGCTTCTTCAGCTTCTCGTATTCCTGCCTCTGCTTCTGCTGTTCCTGCTGCTCTTTTCTTCTTCTGCTGCTGCTGCCTCTTTTCTTCTCTGTTTCCTCTACTGCTTCTGCAGCTGCTGCTGCTTCTCTGGCTGCTGCTGCTCCTTCTCTTTATGTGGATACTTCTGCTGTTGCTGCTATTGTGCTACTTCTTCTTCTCCATCTGGTGTTTGTTTCCTGCTGCTACTCTTTCTGCTGCTGCTACTTCTTTTTCTGTTCCTTCTTCTGCTGCTCCTGTTGCTTCTTCTTCAGTGCTGCTGTTTCTGCTGCTTCATCTGCTTCTATGGTTCCTTCTGTGGCTGCTCCTATTTGTTCTTCTGCTTCTCCTTCTTCTGTTTGTGTTTCTGCTGTGGCTGCTGCTGTTTTCTTTCTTCTGCTGCTGCTGTTTCTACTTCTCTCAGGTATGTCTACATTTGCCCCCTAGTTCGGAGTAGGGAGGCAAATGAAGCATACCGAAGTTGCTAATGAAGTGTGGGATTTAAATATCCCGTGCTTGATTAGCATATTTGCAGCCGGTCGCCATTTTAAAATGCCAGTCGCCCGATTTAACTCACCGTGTGTAGACACAGGAGTCCGATTTAAAACCCTTCCCTCGATTTAACTGTTACTCCTCATTGCACGAGGAGTAACAGTTAAATCTCGCGCTTCATTAGCAACTTGGGTATGCTTCATTTGCCTCCCTCGTCGGAACTAGGGGACAAGTGTAGACACACCCCCACTCAATAAGGAGCAGCCAGAGATCATGACGCAGGGATGATCCCCAAAGCCTTATTCTGCCCCTCTAGTGGAGCAGGCGGGAAGTGGGGGCAGGGGTGACCCACAGAAATTAGGAGCCTGCTGGAAGTCTCCAGAGAGCTGTCACCTCTGCACCTGGGAAGGGAAGGGGGAGGGGCTGGCTCCTCAGGGGCTGGGCCTGGGCATCTTCTCTCAGGAAGCAGGGGAAGCCTTGTGCCCGGTAGGGAGTTGGCTCCATCACTGTAGCCGGCTGGGCCCTTACCCCGCTCTGCCCTGTCAGGAGGAGGGGAAGGGAACTCGGGGGCTGAGGTGGTAACAGAGCATCTCCCTCCCTCCCATTTAACACTCCATTGGTATCCACAGCAAAGTGTGGGACACTTCCGGCCCACGCAGCCTCCTCAGCACCTGCCCTGCTATCGACAGGCACATTTGCCTTCGCTCTGCCTCCTCCTGTTCCAGTGCGAGAGGAAACCGCAACATCCTCTGGGAGGAGGGTCCCAACTACGGGATGGTTTCCCTCTGCTCCCATTGAATGCTCTGTTCCCTTGAGACTTTCATCCTCCTTAAGAGCACTGGGGCTCTCAGACTGGAGGTGGGACAGTACTACTGTGTCCCGGAAAGTCTCATCAACATAGCTCTCTGCCTCCCTTAGCTCCTCCAGTTCAGGCACCCTGGCCTCTCTGAGGGTCAGGCGCTCCTTGCAACGGGTGCACACATACGCCACCCGCCCACAGGGCAGGTAATTATACATGTTACACTCGACGCAATAAATAGGATCGCCCCCACTCTGCTGCTGGGCTTCTGTCTCCATTTTTCTAATGAATAAGTTTAAGTATAAACTGGGATTCTTTTTAAACCTCTGGAATATAGATTATAATACAAGTTATGTTTTAAAGAAGGTCAGAAGTCACTAGTGCCCTCTAACCTCCCCTCTAAACTCCCTGTTAGCTGTTCCTGTTCGCAAGCTCCCTGGGCGCTGAGTCACAGGCTTATATAGCTCCGGTAGCCCCTCCCCCTGACTGAGGCTCAGCCAATTAACAGAGGCTTCTAGGTTTCAAACCTTTTAGAAGCTCCTTCAAACAAACAAACAGACAAACAGATAAACACAAGCTCAGCACACAGCAAACTCCCCCCCTACACAAACACACACTCCAGACAGCCACTTACCACAAGGGTCCCGCTTTTACTCCTCTTTTATCTGGAGAACTCCCTCTCCAAACTCCCTGTTAGCTGTTCCTGGTCGCAAGCGGAACAGGACTTCACTTGACTGCGTACTGAAATGTTTCTGTGTTTGTCAAGTAGCTTGCTAATGTTTTCAGTGCCAAAATCATCCCTGATTTCATGTGGGGGAAGTGAGGCAAAGAAAAAAGTTGCCCGTTCATTAGTTCATTCTCTGGAAACCTCTTACTCAGAGGCTCACACAGCAGGGAGATGAAATGTAGAATAGGTTCACAGCTGAACTGGTCATCGGTTGTGGTTGATTTGATTTGATTTTTCACACTGTTTCTCCAAGATCCTGCCCTCTCATCCTGCGGCTCTGGGCCCTTGCTAACTGCACAGCCTCACGCATTGTCAAAGAACCTTTCTGGGAGCATTTAGTCAGTTCTGCTACTTCATAAAATACAGGACTATGTAGCACTTTAAAGACTAACAAGATGGTTTATTAGATGATGAGCTTTCGTGGGCCAGACCCACTTCCTCAGATCAAATAGTGGAAGAAAATAGTCACAGCATATATACCAAAGGATACAATTAAAAAAAATGAACACATATCAAAAGGACAAATCACATTTCAGAACAGAAGAGGGATGCGGCGGGGGGGGAAGGAAGGTGAATGCCTGTGAGTTAATGATATTAGGGGATCTAATCTATCAAGATCTGGGGAGCTTGAGAAACATGCTGCAGTCAGCACCAGCCAGTGACCTATTGGCAGCAAGGGCAAATGAGAAGGAAGCGGAGGGATCCACTCCACCAAGAATATCAAAGCGTAATGTCTATGAAAAGTTATAAGGAGCTGAGATTAGAAACTGTCGAGATCTCAGTAGTAGGCTGGAATTCTGGTTTCAGTCACCCCTGTGTAAATCCGCCTCCCCCGCCACACGGATACTCCTCACGTCAGTGTTTTTAAGATCAGATTCTGATCAGTCACACCACAGTAAATCCCTGGTTATACAGGAGACGTGACCCTGGATTCACAAGGGTGTCAATGAGCAGGCTTTGAACCTAAAAATCCACATGCTCTGTCAGCACCAATTATATAGCCCCATCCATGCATAAGTTCTTATATAGCCAAGTCCTCTGATCTGAGAGCGCCAGAGAGGGTCCGCCACTCTGAGCAGGTGTAGTTCCGTTGTGCTGGATGGGGAGAAGATGTGGTAAAATCATTCCAACGGCGGCGTTTGTCCCCACTTGCTATGTATTGGTGCTCCATGGGCAAGGATAGAGGTGGTGGATGCTGAGCACCAGAGATCTGCCACATTGGACAGGGGGATGCAGCTACTCTGGGGTCTCTAGGTACAAATAACTGATAGCAAAATCAATACCACTCTCCAGAAAACCCACTGACTGCTACACTTACCTCCACGCCTCCACCTTCCATCCAGCACACACCATTCCATCCATTGTCTATAGTCAAGCCCTTAGATACAATCACATCTGCTCCAACCCCACTGACAGACCAAAAACTTTAAGATCTCTACCAAGCACTCGTAAAACTCAATTACCCAACGGTGGAATAGAAAAATTTAAAGGGCCAGACACACTTGCAGAAACCATCTACTTCAAGATAGGCCCAAGAAAAGCTAGTTAAACTCCAACACATCAAGCACCTACAACCTACACTGGAACAGGATACTACACTCCGAGAGGCCCTGGGTGACAGACCTATACTCTCTAATAGACAACCACCTAACCTCAGGAAGATACTTACTAACAACCACAAGGGACAGCACATCAATACTAACTCTGGAACTTTCCCTTGTGACAAACCCCATTGCCAGCTTTGTCCACATATCTACTCTGGTGACACCATCACTGGACCTAACTATGTCAGTTATACGATTAAGGACTCATATTCCTGTTCATCCAGCAATGTGACTTATGCCATCATGTGTCAGCAGTGTCCCTCTGCAATGTATATTGACAAAGTGCTCAGTCACTTTGCCAAAGAATCAATGCCCCCAAATCTGACATCTTCCAAGAGAAAATCGTATTCGTCTACATTTCAGTCTACCTGGGCATTCCCTTAGAGACCTGACAACATGCATCTTACTTCAGAAAGACTTTAACACTAGATTACAGAGAGAAACTTCAGAACTTTCATTCATGCTGAAATTTGACAGGTTACAAATGGGCCTTAAGAAAGATTCTAGTTACCTACACATTACAAAGACAGCTTCCCCAACTATTGATAGTCCTAGTAACTGCTGATTAGCCACTCACTGACTTAAAATAAGCTATTTCCTCCTTCCCTCTCCCCCGCCCCACCTTTTGTTCTACAATCTGATTTGTTAGTTTATAATGTGCTCACCCTCTTCATTGTATTCCTTTGTTATATATGGTCACGTCAATTCTCTTTCAGAATAGGATTTGGAGAAGTGGGTCTGGCCCACGAAAGCTCACCACCTAACAACTATCTTGTTAGTCTTTAAAGTACTATATATGTTTCCTTTTGTTTTACCATGCTACCACAGTGCATTTGCTAGACCTGTGCCTTAGGGAAAAGAATTGACCCATAGTGATTCAAAAGTGACTTTGATTCCATTTCGCTTCCTGTACAAGTTAGTCGCACTTTGTTTGACTCCAGTAACCCTATGTCAAATATTTACTAGGCTCTCATCAGAATCAACATTACAGCTGGGCAAACCTCTCCATGCAAACCCTGTTTTTCACTTGCTTACAAGTTGTATGAAACATCCCGGGTTCAGCCAGGCATAGGAACAAGCCTCTATTGCCGTCTGCCTCTTGTCTACACTTTTGCAGCTTCCTCAACAACGGCTGGTCTGAGTCCCATGCTGGCCACAATCTCCTGTCCCTCAGGATACTGATGCCCCCTCTATGGCCTCCTTGAGACCCCATCATTGAGATTCCCATCTAGATGTAGAGGCTGAAGGACATGGACAATTACAGGGCTCTCCACTAATCTCCCCTTTCCAGACTCCAGCATATAGTACGCTCAAGGCTCCAGCTGACTTCTCAATTGTACACAGATCTACATCCAATGTATACCCATCCCCAGACAGAACCTGAAAAGGCCAGGTGCCAGGAGAGCTATTTCAGAGTCATCACCTGTGTGTTTCAAACCTCTGACTTCCTCTGCATCCCTTTGTACCTCTAGCAGTAACCATAATCGCAACACAGTTCTGCAAGAGCCTCTCTCCCTATCTTCTGTTTCTTTTTGTAACCTCTGTAGTTTATTACAGAATATTAGTCTAATGCATACAGAATCATTTCATGATATAAAACAAAGTTACTTGTTTCCAACAGAGTATATGCTCAGTGCTGTATAATATCCAAAAATAAACTGAAAGCTCTTTAACTTGGGGATTCTTTACAAAATAGATATCCTGTGGATCATTGGCTTTTAAATTTAAAACAGTTTTGATGCTGTAATGCAAGCCCCAAACACTAGGTAGAGCAGCTAGCACAGAAATATTTTATTCAAAATAGCAGGTTGAAATGAACATGTTGCACTGTGGTGGAAAGAGAACAGCAAAAGATTTTTAGCATTTTAAGTTTTTCCACGAATCTGTTAGTTTTGCTTTATTCTACTTTACTATTGTTAAATTAGCACTCAACAAAAGAGGGAGAAAAGTAAAGAAGTAAATTGTACTTCCCTATGATTTCAAAGTAACAAATTTCAAAAATTAACATTTGTTTTCAAATTTCAAGAGGAGGAAAAATTCAATGAAAATGGCATTTTTCAATCAGCTGAGAATAAACACAATATATTTATTCTCCATCTCAGATTGTTTAATTTGCAGATTACTGTGCAAATTACTAAATTTCTAATTATGCTACACAACTAAAAACATTAGCGCTAAGTGTGGCTGCTTCATATACCCTGTTTCTTGTTCCTTACATTAGTGTAATCTTTTTTGTCCTAGGACTCATGAATTAGAAAAAAAAATCAGCTGGTGAAAAACCCTCAGAGATTATCATCTGCAAAAGAAATAAATAGAAATTCTTCCAAAAGACTTAGAAATTATCTTGGATGAATCAGTCTCCCAATCCAGTGTCATAGAGGAGGAATATGATCTCTTGGATAAAACAGAGGAAGACCCCAAGAGGAAACACTGTTGATTCTGATGCAGGAAGTTTTATTTTCAGTGAGTGAACAAGGCATCCAAATAGATGATGACAGCATGGAATGCCAGATGGCAAGCAACTGCATTAAAAAAATTGCCTCAGAAAGAAATGTGGAAAAAGAACTGTGTCGAATGAGAGGTCAGGGAAGATATCCCTGCTGAGAAATATAAATCTCAGCTGAAAGATAAGATTTTGCAATTACACAGACAGAATAAATGTGATCTTATTAATGGTTTGACTAGACTCAAAGGTTGTACAACATCTACTTCCATTAGAGAAACACTATTTCCTGAAATGGATCAAATTTCAGCTGGATCACATTGATAGAAGGAATTGTTCTGAACCTACAGGCTGAATACAAAGAGAAATGCAAGTCTCAGATTAGTTCTGCCACTTCTTTACATTTTGAGCATTCCATGTGAAAGTTGGGGAAGTCTCAGGAGGCTGTGCACCCCATGGTTAAAGGCTGCAATACCCTAAAAAGTGGAAGGCAACTCACCCACCTCTCAGGCATCACAATTGACCTCATGCTAAAAGAGCTTCCCGTTCACCTGATGAACGGACATGTTTGCAACCTCCCACTGCAATGGGTGACCGACATTCTGAACTCAGGGCCAAGCTGAGGGGAAGGACCAAAATGCTGGTTGTGATGATGCTGGGAGTGCAGAGCACTGGGAAATCCACCTTCCTGAACGCCACATTCCAGCGGCAGTTTGCAGTGAGTAGCGGCTGAGGTACGCAGGGAGCCTTCATGTTGCTCCTTCAAGCTAGAGCAATCTTAGAAAAGGAACAGGGCTGTGATTTCATCCTGGTGATGGACACAAAGTATGAAAGCCCCTGAACAGGCCAAGGTGGAAGAGAGTTATCAACATGACAACGAGTTGGCTATCCTGCTGACTGGACTGACCAACAGAACCATTGTTAACATGGTCATGGAGAATGCCACTGAAATGAAAGATTTTGAAAGCTGTGCTCCATGGATTTCTCAGAAAGCAAAGAGCGGGGCATAAATCCCACTGCTAATTTGCGCATCAGAACGTCAGTGATCTTTCTGCATATGAACAAAACACGAGACACAGGAAACGCCTCCAGGAGCTACTGGATTAAGTGATCAAAACTGCAGCAAAGATGAAAAATCTAAATGAGAAAATAAACTTTTCTGATATCATGGAGGATGATCTGGAAAAAAACACAGTTGGTACAAGTGTTGCCGGACTGCAATTAAGAATCTCTCTCTCCTGATGAATAGAAGCTAACAATGTGAAATGAAACAGAGACTACTGTGGGGAGAACAGAAAATTCTGGAGCTCTTACAATTTTCCCTGTACTATTCTACCAGATTCAGATTTGCTGCCCCACTTTCCAAATATTGTTGTATCAGAAGTGCAAAGAGCCTGAAGAAAAAACTGGAAAGTTGCTCACTCATTTAAGAAATGTAAGGAAGCCACTCACATTAAAGAGGGTCGCCACCGCAATATAGCCAATATTCAAAATGACAACATGGAAGTAATTGGAAGGACAGTGGACATGTTTTTCGAAGAAGGCTGGAGAAAAGAAAGTAAACTGGAAAACCATGAATTGGATATGCAATTTGAAAAAATTTGGAAAGAAAATTTCAGAATTGGTGCCCCTTTTTTTACAAAACCATGAAATTCATGAAAAAATTGAGTTCTATCTGCAAAAAGACTTGGATAACAAAGGGAGTTCAGTCAGAAGATACGAGCAGCAAAAAGCCTGAGGAATTCTAGAATTAACTCTGTCAAAATGAGAACCAAACATTTAGACTTTTGATTGACCAACCAGTGAAACATTGGTTTAAAAAAAAAACAAAAACAGTTACAGAAAACAGAAAAAACTGCTGAAACGCTGATGGCCAAATGTAATAGTTACATTGAAGAGGGTCTATTTCAAGGTAGACTGATGAACATTTTGCAGTTAATTGTTACATATGTTCAATGAGAAACTTTCTCTATATTTAAGAGCCATTATTTGAAAAAAGATGCCCAACAACATAGAGCCAAGGACTTCAGTGATCAGTGTCTCCAGCTTGCCTTAATGGATTATGTTAGCAAAAAACTCGGGCTAGAAATAGCGAATGACTCAGCAGTGGACAGTCTATTGAATGTGCCAGCTGGACTTTTTCTTCAGTTCACTGTGCAGAAGAAGCTGTTTGAACATGAGAACTTCAACTATGTGAAGTTTGTCAAAGCTTGAATACAAAGGCACAGATTAGATTAGTACCAACAGGCTGAGGATTTGGAAGATCCTGAGGAAGAAGTCAAAGCACATGCTTTGGAGAGGATACAGGAAACATTTGCTATGAAATAAACACACAGATATACTCCTAAATGAGATACCGATATGATCGGATGAAGTCACTGGATGGGCAAAAATGAACCATTTTCATCTACTCTTTGCCCCTTTTAGCCTATAGAAGAGGGGCCCACAGTGCTTCACGTGGGCATTCTTGGGTGTGGAGATTGCACTTGAATAAATAGGGAATGAAATATGCAGCCACTACAGTTCTGCAGCCAAAGTCTTAAAAACTGCCCTTCCGTACAGGATCAGGGATTTGGTTTTAATTGCTATTCTTAATGTGCTAAGCAGGTGCTAGTATGATCGGATGAAGTCACTGGATTTCAAAACAGATTTGAAAAACCAAACTTCACACACACATGTAATTTCATCTATTAACACCATTCAGAACATCAGAATAAAAATCTATTTTGTAATACGAGACAATTTGAGGTTTCTGGAGTGCTAAACCCAGTCGCATTTCACCAGAGCAGTGGTGACAGCCAATAACCATCTAATTCACTCCAAGAACAGGGCAGCTCAACTCATTCAAGTATCAATACCCTCACCCAGACAACTAGTATCTCAGGGTAGCGTACACAATAGCCCAATAAAATGCACTTTCTTAGAAGAGCTGGGACAGTCTCATTCCGGATAGAAGATTAGCTGCATTTCTGGCCCAGTTATAATTGGGACAGTGCACCGTGATCAGAAGTTAGCAAATCCCATGCCATTAATGGTGCACTTGTAATGCTCCCTCTCCCCTTCCTCTGTCCTGACTCCACCCTTCACCTACAGTCTGTCTCCTCACCTCTGCTCCATTTGGCTCATGCCATCATCTCCTTTCCCTCATTCCCCTGTTCCTGACGACAAAGCTCTTCAGAGTGACTGGTGGAACTTGCCATCTAGACAGTAACTTGTAGCAGCTCAGGGTTGCAGTGCAGAAAGAAACCTACTGAAAAGAACCAGGATTCTAAAAGAAGCTGAAAGAAGGTGCTGCTGGCACAGAGCAGAGAGCAGTACCTCATTCTCTCCCCCATATCCATCAGGAAATAGATGGTCTTGGTGGCTAAAGACTAGGACAGGTGGGTTCTGTTCCTGGTTCTGAGATGAGCATGTGGGATAGTGGATCAGACATGCTGGGAAGAAGATTTCTGGGTTCCATTTCCAGCTCTGCCACTGAATTGCTGTGTTAGTTGGGTAATTTCTCTTAACCTCCGTATGCTTCAGTTTGTCGTGTAAAAGAGGGGATCGAGAATCTGACCCACCTCTCAGCAGATTATGCTGCCTAATTCAAGAACGTTCATAACGTGCTCAGAAATACTCTGATTGGAAGACGTTTAGAAAGGGTAAGTTGTTAGGATTATTATTAATTTGGTAAGAAGTGTGTTGGGGCAGGGCAGAAACGTTGGTTCCTACAAACACGAAGGGTACGTCCAGGGGCCAGATGTAGCCCACCTAACACTTCAATCTGGCCTATGGACTGCATCTGGCTGCTTTCTGTTTATATCCTGCTGCCTCTGCCCCCGAGTTTCCAGGCAGTGGCTCAGGCAGCAGGATCCTTTTTAAAAGGCTTGTGGCTCACGGCTATAGTGCTAAACCAGCAGGAGTCAGAGCTGCGATGCCTTTAAATAGCCGCAGAAATCGTGGGCAGCTGCCAGGCACTGCAGTAGCAGTAAGGCCATGAGCCCTTTGCTGTGTTTTCATTCAAAGCCTCTGGCCCCAGACAACTCTGGGGAGAGACAAGTCTCCAGCCCTGCTCATTCTGCCCAAAGCCCCAGCCCTTCATGAGGTAGAGCCAGACACGACCCCATCCCAAAATTTGTAAAGTGCCCCCCTGCAAGTGTTACTGGTCCCCCTAATAGACCACCACCCTACTGTGAACAGCCTCATCTCTACAAGATGCCATATAAGAGTCACCAACGTCTGAAAGCTTGTTCCTAAATGAAAGTAAACCCTGCCTCTCCCCACTCACTAACACTGCGGTCTAGTGTTAAAGGGCCAGCCGGCTCTGCAGGATAGAAATCCTCTTCTTTCTTAGGGTACAGCCGCACTGCAAGCTTATTTTGGGAAAAGCTATTCCAGAAGATCTAGAAAGAGAGCTTCAAACAGTTCTGAAGTGGCCTGACACAGGGCAGACTCATCACCATGATGCCTCCAGTCTTGGGAATTAGCTTGCTTGGCTCTCTGGACACTTCCCTCTAGCTGGGGGCTCCCCATGTTTCTCTTTGCTCCTGGCATCCTCCCCAGGACACTGCCCTCCAGCAGGGCCCACTCCAGTGTCTGAGCCCCCTTCCAGAGGTTGGTGTTTATCCTGCTTGCACTTCAGGGTCCTCCCTTCCCAGGGCACCCCAATCCCTTCACCCAGGTCCCCTGCACCCACCTTGACTCAGTGACCCACTGCCAGTCTGCATCTAGCCCTGAGGGGCAAACTACAGTCTGGAATGGCCACTCAGCGCTGGCAAAGCAGTGTGGACCTGCTGCCCCTGCCTAGCATGGCTGCCTCACTACCTCACAAGTAGCCTAAGGCCTTGCTTCAGGCTCTGCAGCCTGGGACCTTGCTTGGCCACCGCTTCCCCAGATCTGCCCTACCTCCAGGAAGCCACCTGCTTCCCTGGCAGTCAGGCCCCTACTACTCTCTCTCCACACCACCACTCAGTTCTCCCTCTGCCTCCTGGAGTCCTCCTTTATATGGCCACCAGCTGGGCCCTGGTTAGCTAGAACTGCCTCAGCTGGGGCTTTGCTCGCAGCCCTTGCTCAAGGCTGGGGTTTTGCCCTTAAAGGGCAAGTGCAGGGCAAATGCCCTGTCACAGGCCCACAGCAAAAAATTATTATCCACCCCGTATTAATGCATCCCAGAATCATGTTTGCTTTTTTTGCATCAGTGTCACATAGTTGACTCATGTTTAACTTGTGGTTCACTATGACCCCTAGATCCCTTTCAGCAGTACTCCTTCCTAGACAGTCACTTCCCGTTCTGTATGGCTATGTCTACACTGCACTGGTTTTGCGCAAGAAATATGCAAATGAGGCTAAGCGTGGAATATTGCTGAGCTTCATTTGCATGCCTAATGAGCGGCCACTTTTTGCGCAAGAGGCTTTTGTCTGCCGCAAGGGAAAGGACGGTCAGGGAGCGGTGGGAGCTGCAAAGTGCCCCAGTCACCTTTGTACTGCATTGCCGCTGACACACGTCTCCAGCAAGTACCAGATCCCCCCACGAACTGACAGAGCAGCTGGGTCTTGCTTAGTGGAGGTTGGTCAGAAAGGGCTTAGGCCCTGCAATGGGGTTCACTCCCCAGGGCAGCGCCACCTGCTGGTTGCCCCAGGAATTAGTTTGCAGAGCTCACATGCCCTCTTCTGAGGGTGCCTTGTCTGTCAGGAGATCCCCGCCCCCACTCTACAGGTGCTGCAGGGTCTTCTTTATGACTCAGCCATGCCACACACTGGGTGCCCCCTTTCGAGGGGAGGGGCACATATCTCACAATACTGCAAGACCCAGAACCCACCATTCTGGGTCCCACCCCAGGGCTATCAGATTTTGCTGCCTCGTCCTAACTCCCTCCACCATTATTAAGGGCAAAGCAGTAAACACAATAACAGTAGCTCAGCTGCAGAGTGGTGGACTGTAGGAGCGGCTCAGCAAGTTACCCCTGGGTGTCTGGTTCAACTCCTGCTCGAAGGAGAGTGTCTTTTTCCTCCCCTGCTCAGGCAGAGCGAGAGAAGAAAGGCAGCTTTTGTCTGCGTGAGGCTGCTCCCCGAAAAGCAGAGCGCCCTGAGCCCACCGCAGCCAGCTCCTCAACAGTCACAGCCCCCACCCCTGGGAATTTCTGTTGTCCCTCAGTGGGACCCACCGTGCATGGAGGGGAGGGGGCAGGGCTAGGCCAAGGGAAGGTTCTGCCTCCTGCCTTCCTTCCCAGTAGCTTTCCAGTACAAGCCAGCTGTGGGTGTCCGCGCTGCCCCGGGCCTGGCTGTGGGATGGGAGAAGAGTTACCTGGGTGGGGGGGCTGGTCTCTGCATGGAGGCCTGAGTGTATTGTGATGTCATGTGTGACAGCAACAAAGACTGTGGCTGCAGCGTTCTTGTCCTGCCTCCAGTCCAACTGGCTGGCAACGGCCGGCGCCCAAGGATCCGAGAGACGAGAACTGAGCCTCTGTCAAGAACCTCGGGCAGCCGCTGTCCCCGCGGGCGCTAGAGAGAGGATGAGTCTGTACAGAAGGTAATTCCCGGAGCCTTTCCCAGCCCACCGCAGAGATTGGTGCCTCCTCGGCCTAGAGACGGGTGGGGGCTGGGGCTGCAACAGGCGCTTCCCAACACTCCGTTTTGATTTGACTCAGAGCATCTTCCCCTCTCCTCCTGCTTCAGCCTTTCCCGTGCTCCTGAGGCAGATGGGGATGATTTTCTCTCACTGCTGACTCGTGGGGGCGAATTTCCATGTTTCTTACCTCAAGGGAACATCACAAAACTTGAGTAGAATTTGGGTTTATGTCTCCATGACGCTTATTCCTCTTGGAGGTGCCCCTAATGCATCCCCGGCCTTCAGGGTGGGCAGAGAAATGTTTGGTCTCAAGTAATGATTGTCCAATATCCGTGTGTTCGGACAACATCCAGCTCAGAATGTGCAGACTTGAAAAAACAAAGTGCCATTTGAATTATAGTGAAAATGATACCGCTCTACTGCCAGGGCCAGGCTCTCATGTGGGTAGTTCTCTCAGAAATGCAAAACTCCATACAAATTCCTCTCTACCCCCTCCAGACTATAAAATATCTCTGTAAATATCCAGTGAGGTTCCATTCTAGGAAACGGATTGAAATAAACTGCTACCTCATTTTGTCATGAGTCTTGGGTGTGATTTCTTTATCATTTTTTTGGTGACCTACGTTCTGATTTGATGTTCTAAGTTGCGTATAAGCTCTTCATTGAATGTTCTCTGGTTCCTTCCCCCATGCTAAGAGGTTCCAGATTTTGAAATATGTGAAATGTCTTTTCAGCTGATAATCCGTCCTTCCGGTGCTTCAAAGCTGCTACTTAACAAGCTTTTATTTCTCTTCCTGGCTTTGATGGGAGCAGAGGGTTACTCATTCTCAACTGGGCCCCTGTCTGTAGCCAGAGTCCCAACGTTCTGAGCACAAAGCTGTGGGGTTTAAGAGCAGGCCCGCTAAGAAGCATAGAAAATAGATGGTGACCAGTGTTTCTGCTAAGACAGTCTTGACAAAATACGGCCTGTGCACTGGATCTGGCCCACGGAGGCAGCAGGGAGCCCCAGCCAGGCTCCCCAGTTAGCCACGCGAACCAGGCAGAAACACGGAGGGGAGGGGGGATGTTTTAGGAGCCTCCCCGCCCTCAGCATATTCCCATTTGCCAGTTTCTGGCAGAAACTAGCCAATGCAAACTGCTTGTTGGAATATCATGCAGCTAATAATAACCACCCCCCCTTCCTCCCTCCTGGCTCAGTTATTCATGGAACAGTGGCCAGGTAGGCAGGCTAGTCTCTTGGCCACAGCCTGCTTCTGGCACCACAGCCCTTTCCTGCCCCAACTCTCTGCCCCTTCCTCTCAACATACCCAAACTCCCTGTCCCCCTTTGCATCCATTCCCCCTCCCAATCTCCTGCCCCAGATCACAATCCCCTCCTACCCAGGTCACATCCCAAAGCCCTGCACTCCAGTCCCCTGCCCTAGGTCACAATTTTTTGGTAACCTAACTTCTGATTCAATGATAGCGTGTCAAACTTCTCATTGAATGGTCACTGGTTCTTTTCCCCATGCCAATGAGGTCCAGATTTTGAAATGCTTGACAGGAATTACATGGATTTTCATCTGATAATCCGTCCTTCCGGTGCTTCAAACCTGCTACTTAACAATCTTTTATTTCTCTTACTGGGTTTGATGGGAACAAAGAGTTACTCACTTTGACCTTGGCCCCTCGCTGGCTGTGGGGTTTAAGGTTAATATTGAGGTCATGGGCACTTGAGGTCATGGGACAACTGCCTCAGGTTAGCTGAGGGCTGTGCTTAAAGGGACCCGACCCCCCATCTTGGACAGACAGTTCTCAGGTTTCTCTGCTTGCTGGTCTACCTCGCTGAGGGACAGCAAAGAGGACAGGAGAGAGGGTAGGAGAGGGGAGGGAGAAAACTGGGAGGAGGGAACTGGAAGGGGGAAGCAAGGGGAAGAAGGGGGAGGGGAAGCTCAGGGATCAGGGGTGGGGGTCTCACTGGGCCAACCGCCTCCCAGCATGGCGAGGGAGGGGGCCTCGGCATCCCTGGGGCGATGGGAAGGAGGGTGCAGAGGTTGAGGTGGGGGGTGTGGATATTGAGGAGGAGGGTGTAGAGGTTGAGGAGGAAGAGGTGGGAGGGGGGCAGGAGTGGGAGGAGGGACAGTAGTTGGGGGGCAGCAGGAGCAGGACCGGCACGGGGCACCATGCTCTGCAGCAGGACCTGCAGGTTAGCATTTCTGGCTCAGTCCTCTGCAAGCTGCTCCCGGTGGAGCTTCAGGTCCTTCAGCATCCAGGCCTGGACGGTGCGGTGCAGGGCTCGCAGGGACCCCAGGTGCTGGTCCCAGTACTCCTGCCGTGTGGTGGTGGTCCAGAGCAGGCTGCAGATGTGTGAGCATGTCCCGGGCGGAGTGGTATGAGCAGCTGGTGCAGCTGTAGAGAAAGAAAAGAAGTGGTCAGTTCTCCCTGGGGACACAGTGGATGATGTGACCGTGCCCTGCACCGTCAGAGCCGCTGTGCTTGCACAGAGGCCATGGTCAGGATGTCTGGCTCTCCCCGGGACTGGGAGCTGCCCCAAGACGGCACCCAGGCCCCTGTGCCGTGTATAGTGTGGCCGGGGTGGGGGGGAGATGTCCCCTGCTTCTGTGCAGAGGGGGCGTGTGAAGGGAGAGTGTCCTGCTGGGTCCCACCCCGGGGTTGGGAGCGTGTCAGGTCTCTTCACACACGCATGTGCCTATTGGGCCATGGCCCCTGGGTGTCATGCAGCTGGAGCCACCTGCCCAAGGGTGGCATGGCGCGTGCTTGCACCTGCACAGGTGTCTGTGTGATCCGTGGGAGGCATGGCCCACATGCGCCGTCCCTGGTCTCCCCCCCGCCTGCCGTCCCCCCCGGGCAGGGGACAGTGCTAGCACTTACGTGGTATAGCCTCCCTGGACGACCCTGCCGACTGCGGTGCCGGAACAGCTGGTGGTGGCCCCTCCGGTGTGCCCGGGTCAGGGCCCTCCAGCCCCGGCTCGCTGCCTCCTGGGCTGGCGTGGACTGCCCCGCCCCCCACGAGTTGGTCGAGGGTGGGGAAATAGGGGCAGGTGGCAGCCCCTGCTGCGGCGCCGCCCCTGGTGGCCCTAGCGTACCCTGCTGCAGCTCTTTGACTTTCAGGCACACCTGCTCCTGGGTGCGCCTGTGTCCCTTTCGGGCCAGGGTGGCCGCTATGTGGCCATAGATGGCCGCGTTCCTCTGCCTAGTGCAGAGATCATGGACGTTGGGGGCCTGCCCCAAACCTCAATGAGGTCCATGACCTCTGCACTAGGCCAGGAGGGCGCTCACCGTCTACGGCCCCTGGCTGGCCCCTGGGTGCTGGGGGACTGGGCCTGGGAGAGCTGGCTGGCACTGGCTGCCTGGCTCATCCTGGGGCCACTGGGTCAGGGGCAGAGACTGCTGGCAGGCCTGGCTCTGGTAAGTGCCATCTGGCAAGAGTCTACCTCTTTAAGGGCCCCGGGGCCGGGGGAGAGGAGAGGAGTTTTCCTGGTTTGGCCCAGAGTGGCCACCAGGGGGAAGAGGGAAGGGCTGGAGGCCCTGTAATTCAAAATAAGTGTCTACACAGCACTTATTTTGAGTTAGGGTACGTCTACACTACAGCGCTAGTTCGAACTAACTTAGTTCGAATTAGTTAATTCGAACTAAGCTAATTCGAACTGACGTGTCTAGAACTAAAAACTAGTTCGAATTAGCGTTTTGCTAATTCGAACTAGCAAGTCCACATTGAGTGGACTCTGAACAGGGCTTAAGGATGGCCGGAAGCAGTGCCGGCAGGGCATCAGAGGAGAACTTAGAGCATGGAGATGCTGTCTCAGGCTAGCCGAGGGCTGCGCTTAAAGGGTCCCGACCCCCACCCCGGACAGACAGTTCTAAGGGGTGCCCTGCTTGCAAAGAAGTTCTGGCTTGGAGTGCCCGGAGTACCCACACTGGGCACATCACACCACTCGGCTATCTGACCGGCTGCACTTGCCGCAGGCTGCCATCTGGGGAGAGGGGGCAATCGGGGGGCTGCAGGAGAGCTTCCACCCCCAGAAGCCCGCAGAGCCAGCCCAGTCCTCCCCATCGGGGGCTCGTACCCCATTCCTCCCTCACCTCCTTCCACTTACCCTTCCCTAGCCCCCCTTCTTATTGATGTACAAAATAAAGATAACGTTTCTTCCAACATTGACTCTGTCTTTATTGAACAAAACTGGGGGAGACTGGGAAAAGGAGGTGGGAGAGGGGAAGAGAAAGGCTGGGAGAGGGGAGGGCAACTAACACGATCAGGGGTTGGGAACAGGTCCCAGATGAAGAAAGGCTACAGAGACTGGGACTGTTCAGCTTAGAAAAGAGGAGACGGAGGGGGGACAGGATAGAGGTCTCTAAAAGCAGGGGTTGGGTGGAGAGGGTGCATTCCGAAAAGTTCTTCCTGAGTTCCCATAAAGAAGGACTAGAGGACACCAAAGGAAAGGAATGGGTAGCAGGCTTGAAACTAGTAAGAGAAAGTTGTTCTTCACAAAGCAAATAGTTAACCTGCAGAACTCCTTCCTGCAGGAGGCTGTGAAGGCTAGAACTAGAACAGAGTTGAAAGGGAAGTGAGATCAAGTCATGGAGGTGGGTCCATGGAGTGGTATTAGCCAGGGGGTAGGAGTGGTGTCCCTGCCCAAAGTTTGTGGAAGGCTGGAGAGGGATGGCACGAGACAAATGGCTTGGTCACTGTCTTCGGTCCATCCCCTCCAGGGTCCCTAGGGTTGGCCGCTGTCGGCAGACAGGCTACTGGGCTAGATGGACCTTTGGTCTGACCCAGGACAGCCATTGTAAGCTCGGGGCTCAGTGTCGGGGGTCTCAGTGGACCCCCTTGATTTTCATGCACACCTGCTCCTGGGTGGCCAGACTGGCAGCTCTCCTGCCCTAGACAGCCACTTTCCTGTGCCTAGTGCGGAGATCGTGGACGTGGTTCACGATGTCCGCACTAGCCCAGGAAGGTGCCCGCCTCTTGCGGTCCAGGGCAAGCTCCCGGGAGCCGCCAGCCTGGTCCCGGCAAGAGGGGGTGGGCTGGGGGACATCGGGTGGGTGGTTCTGTGCCGTGCCAGGTGCAGGGTCTGCTAGCTGGGTGCTGGCAAGCTTGCACCTGGCACGGGCACCGTAGCCAGCCTGTGCCCCTTTAAGGGGTCCGGGGCCGGGAGGGGGGCATAGAGTTTCCCTGGTGTTGGCCAGAGTGGCCACCAGGGAAACCTGGGGAGGGCTAGCCTCCCACTAGTTCGAACTAAAGGGCTACACAGCCCTTAGTTCGAACTAGCTAGTTCGAACTAGGCGTTAGTCCTCGTAAAATGAGGTTTACCTAGTTCGAACTAAGCGCTCCGCTAGTTCGATTCAAATTCGAACTAGCGGAGCGCTAGTGTAGCACCTATTAAAGTTAGTTCGAACTAACTTTGTAGTGTAGACATACCCTGAGCTATTTCGAATTAGGCATTATTCCCCATAGAATGAGGTTTACCAAGTTCGAATTAAGCAGTTTGTATGTATAGATGCTATGAAAGTTAATTCGAACTAACGGCCATTAGTTCGAATTAACTTTGTAGTGTAGACATATCCTCACTGGCAGAGAGAAAATTGATCCTCGTTAGCATACCCAGGTGATCTTTCTATCTGGTTCCGCTCAAACTTCGGTTACTTAGCACCCCATCGTTTGTCTGTGAAAGCCTTATACAGGCAGTCCCCGACTTACGCGGATCCGACTTACGTCGGATTCGCACTTACGAACGGAGCTTTCTCACCCCGGAAGTCGGGGCGAGAAAGCCCCGTTCGTAAGCTGCTTTGGTGCCCCTGGTCTGCTGGAGACCGTCTCCAGCAGACCAGGGGCACCGGGCGGGTTCCCGTGCTTCTGAGGCTTTGCCAGAGCAAAGCCTCAGAAGCGCGGGAACCGCTGCTGCTGCCCCTTGAGACCCGGTGCCTGTGGTCTGCTGGGGACGGTCCCCAGCAGACCACAGGCACCCAGACTGAAGCCGCAGCCGCGGGGGGGTCCCGCGCCTCTGAGGCTTTGCCAGAGCAAAGCCTCAGAGGCGCGGGGAACCGCCGCTGCTGCCGCTTTGACTGAAGCGGCAGCAGCGGCGGTTCCCCGCGCCTCTGAGGCTTTGCTCTGGCAAAGCCTCAGAGGCGCGGGACCCCCCGCGGCTGCGGCTTCAGTCCGGGTGCCTGTGGTCTGCTGGGGACCGTCCCCAGCAGACCACAGGCACCCAGACTGGAGCGGCAGCAGCGGCGGTTCCCCGCGCCTCTGAGGCTTTGCTCTGGCAAAGCCTCAGAGGCGCGGGACCCCCCGTGGCTGCGGCTTCAGTCCGGGTGCCTGTGGTCTGCTGGGGACCGTCCCCAGCAGACCACAGGCACCCAGACTGAAGCCGCAGCCGCGGGGGGGTCCCGCGCCTCTGAGGCTTTGCCAGAGCAAAGCCTCAGAGGCGCGGGGAACCGCCGCTGCTGCCGCTTTGACTGAAGCGGCAGCAGCGGCGGTTCCCCGCGCCTCTGAGGCTTTGCTCTGGCAAAGCCTCAGAGGCGCGGGACCCCCCGCGGCTGCGGCTTCAGTCCGGGTGCCTGTGGTCTGCTGGGGACCGTCCCCAGCAGACCACAGGCACCCAGACTGAAGCCGCAGCCGTGGCGGGGTCCCTCACCTCTGAGGCTTTGCCAGAGCAAAGCCTCAGAGGTGCGGCACCCCGCTGCCGCTGTGGCTCTGCTCCCCGTGTCCCTGGTCTGCTGGGGGGGGGGCGCAGCTAGTGTGCTCCCCCCCGCCAGCAGACCAGGCTTTTGTTTTGGACTCTGGGGCAGAGCAGCTGGGGCGCTGCCGATTGGTCCTGTAGCGCCCGTGGGCACTACTGGACCAACCCGGCAGCACCCCAGCTGCTCTGCCCCAGGTCCTGATTCAGCCGCTGCTGGTCAGTTTCAGCAGCGGCTGAATCAGGACGTCTGGGACAGAGCAGATGGGGTGCTGCTGGGTTGGTCCAGTAGCACCCCAGCTGCTCTGCCCCAGGCGTCCCCAAGTCAGCTTCTGCTGAAACTGACCAGTGCTGACTACAGGAAGCCCCAGGCAGAGTTGCTCTGCCCCGGGCTTCCTTGAATCAGCTGCTGATCAGTTTCAGCAGCAGCTGACTTGGGGACGCCTGGGGTTCTTAAGTTGATTCTGTATGTAAGTCAGAACTGGCGGTCAGTTTCAGCAGTGTCTGAATCTGGACGCCAGTTCCGACTTACATACAGATTCAACTTAAGAACAAACCTACAGTCCCTATCTTGTACGTAACCCGGGGACTGCCTGTACTTTGCTTGCTTCTGTTCAACTGTTTTTCTCATAGCATCCTCATTTGGTGCATCAGGCCTTGCCTTTAATAATTCAGCAATGTTCAATTTAGTATTCATCTGTTTTCCATGCAGTAACTCTGCAGGTGATCTTTGCGTTGTGGCACGTCGTGTGGCCCTGTAAGCTTGCAAGAAATCAGTAGTGAAGGTTACCCATGAGCGCCCTTCCAGTTTAGCTGTTTGCAAACTCTCTTTCAAACTTCTGTTAAACCTTTTGCTTTCCTCATTGGCTTGAGGGCAATACAGGGACGTTCTTCTATGTAAAATGTTTCTCTCTGCTAGAAAAGTTTCAAATTCCATGGAAATAAATTGACTACCGTTATCTGAAACCAGTTCTTTGGGGTTACCTTCCCTGCTAAAAACTGTAGAGAGGAACTTAATTACTGTAGCAGAAGAAACTTGCAAAGTAAACGCTACCTCAGGCCATTTACTGAAATAGTCTATTAAAGTGATGGCATATGACAGTCAATGAGAGAAGTTTCAAAGGGTCATACGATGTCAATCGCAACTTTTCCCCATGCAGAATCAGGAAGAGGAACAGGCTGTAATGGTGGGGTACATGTCACTGCTGTCTTATCATGCATTTGGCAAGTGACAGAGGATTTTCTGATTGCTTCAGTTTGGGAGTCCATCCCTGGCCACCAATACAGATCTCGTAGTCGGTGTTTCGTTCTGACAATACCTTGATGAGTATCATGTGAGAGGTGTATGAGTTTTGGCTGTAATTCTTCTGGCACAAGTAGCCAGTGTGTACCTCGTAGCACACAGCCATCAAGCAAAGAAAGTTCATCCCGAATTCTAAGATAAGGCAGCAAAACTGGGTCAAGGCTTTTAGGGTTACTGGGCCATTTCTTTGTCAGAAATTCCTGTAGCTTTTGTTGAATTGGACATGCTGAACAAGCAGCTTGGAATTGCTCTCTTGTAACTGCAGTAAGAGTGCTTGTAATAAGCGCAACTGCTTCATCCTCATCCTCCGGTGGACCATCTGTAAAGACAAAGGCAGGCTAGAAAGGCAATAAGCTCCCACATTTTGGTTTCCAGGCTTATATTCCAGTTCATCATTGAAAGAGAGTAGTCTTGCCGACCCTGCTCTTCCCAGTCCTTTTGTGGTTAGCAATGTTGTCAAAGGGCTGTGGTCTGTGCACAACTTGAACGTGCGGCCCCACAAGTAAGTTCTCCATTTTTCACTAGCCCAGACACAGGCAAGTGCTTCTTTTTCAACTGTAGAATATTTTCTCTCAGCATCACTCAGTGTCCTTGAAGCAAATGCAACAGTCCTCTGTGTTGTCCTCATGAAGTTGTGTGAGGACAGCCCCAAGTCCATAATCAGAAGCATCAGTAGTCACAATTGTGGGCAATGCAGGACTGAATAGTGCAAGTACTGGACTATGTACAATCAAGTTGTCCACACCAAGGTTGAACTTCTCCGTAGTAATTCTTGTAAGTGTTCAATGACAGAAGCATAATTGGGAATGAATTTTACATACCAGGAGGTTGCACCCAAGAAGGAACGTAAGGTTTGCAAATCAGTTGGAGGAGGAGCATTTGAAATTGCTAGGATATGATCTGGATCAGGTTTTAGTCCAGCCGGTGAAATTGTATGCTCCAGAAAGGAGAGTTCTGTTTGTCTAAATTTGCATTTAGACATATTGAGCTTGAGGCCTGCTGTGCTGATGCAGTTTAGTACAGATTGCAGATTATTGTCATGCTCCTCAGAAGTATTGCCAAACACGATACTATCATCCAGATAGCACTGAACTCCATGTTGATTCTTCAGAATCAATTACATCATTTTTTGGAAGGCCCTTGGGGCAGATGCAAGACCGTATGGAACCCGTATGGAAACGAAATAGTCCCTCATGTTTAATAAATGCTCTGTGGTCTCTGCTATCTTCATGCAACATAACCTGGTGGTACGCGCTCTGCAAATCAAAAGTAGAAAACATCTTTGCTCCAGGGAGTTCTGCAAATACTTCTTCAATGTGAGGTATTCAATGTCAATCACAATAGCTTTATTTGGCTCCCTGAAGTCCACACAAAGGCGAATGCCTCCATCCTTCTTCTGTGTCACTACTATAGGTGAAATCCATTCCGAGGAGTCAATCCCTTCAATAACGTCTTTTTGAACAAGCTTTTTAAGTTCCTCTGAAACGGCTTCCCTGACTGAAAATGGTAAGCACCGTACCTTCTGTCGTACAGGCATCACACTCTGTCGCATTTTAACTTTATGCACAAACCCATAAGCACAGCCAAGTTTCTCCCCAACCTGGTCTTGGGGCCCAGCTGAAACTGGTGTGTGTACTGCAAGAGTGCTTTGCTGAGAAAGATCCATTAACTACCCTGAGGTTTAAAGCAGCCAATAAATCTCTGCCAAGGATAGGAGTGCCTTTGTGGACAATGTAGAGCTCTGCATTTACACAGTAATCACCAAAAGTCACTGTTTTGACTGGCAGCCATGCACTGGAATTTGATTTTTCAAATAGCACACCAAGTGAAGTTTGGGTTCAGTAAGAGGCACATCTTTAAAGTAATGCAAATAGATGGAATCAGGTAGCATAAATACTGCTGAACCAGTGTCCAACATAGCTGAATAGGATGTGATTTGCCTGAAGGTGCGACACAAACATTTACAGTGCACCTTATCTGTTCTGGAATATGTGCAATAGTGACTTTGTCCACACTCAGCACGGTAACATCTGGTATTGTAACTACATGCACCTGTTGATTGGACTGGCTACTGTGGCAGACCTTAGCAAAATGGTCACCCCCGCGGAGAGTGTCGAATTTTAGCATGAATGACAGTTCGGAGGATTCCCTTTCAAGTGCAGATTTGGGGGGCTGAACAAAGACTCCAACTACCTTACCCATTACAAAGATAGCTTCCCCAATTATCACCTCTAATATCATTAGCTCACAGACATTTACCTTTCTTCCCCCTCCCCCTCCCGCTACATTCCCCTTCTGTTCTGAAATGTGATTTGTCCTTTTGATATGTGTTCATTGTTTTAATTGTATCCTTTGGTATATATGGTTGTGACTATTTTCTTCCACTACTTGAGCTGCGGAAGTGGGTCTGGCCCACGAAAGCTCATCACCTAATAAACCATCTTGTTAATCTTTAAAGTGCTGCATAGTCCTGTATTTTGTTTCAGCTACACCATACTAACACGGCTACATCTCTATCACTATTCCAATCATGTGTGTTATCCCACCAAGTCTCTGTGATACCGACTGTGCCATAGTTGTGTTTATTTACTAGCACTTCAAGTTCTTCCTGCCTATTCCCCTGTTCCTTGCATTTGTACACAGGCATCTAAGATACAGATTTGATTTTGTCCCCAGTTCTGCCCTTGTGCCTCCTTTCTCTCTGCTATTGCAGCCCATGCTCCCTCCCATTTCCGACCCATCTCCCAGGTCTCCATGTTTTTCACTTACCTATGGGCTTTGGTCACCTGCCCCCGTCAAACCTAGTTTAAAGCCCTTCTCACTAGGCTAGCTAGTCTGTGCCCAAATACTCTCTTCCCCTTCCTCCAAAGGTGAACCCGTCCCTGCTTAGCAGTCCTTCTTCTTGGAACAGCATCCTGTGGTCAAGGAAGCCAAAGTCCTCCTGGCAACACCATCTTCACCCCTCCAGATGCACCTGCCTCTGCCTGGGCCCCGACGTTTGACAGGAAGGAATGAAGAGAACACCACCGGCTCTCCAAACTCCTCCACCCGGGCTCCCAGAGCCCTGTAGTCACTCTTGGTCCACTCAGGGTCACACCTTGCAGGATCATTAGTGCCCACATGGAGGAGTAGCATGGGGTAGTGTTGCAAGAGGTTGTGGATTGCAACTGCTTGAAACACTAAGGAGAGGGGCTCACCACACAGCAGTGTAAAGGGTTTGTTTATTCAGTTAAAACTGGGGAGGGAGGGGAATCTCACTCACACACTCAACCTCACTGGCAGTCCCCGGAAGGATGATAAGGCGAGCAGAAGGCAGTTCATGTTGTTTGATCTTCCCAAGTTGGCTCCCAAGCAGGTCCACTGGCCAGGCGATCCGAGTGCAGGGCGTTCTGGGAGGCTCCGCTTGGTGGTCAACCCACTGTGTGTCTGTCCCTCTCTCCTTTTAGGATCAGCCACATGCAGCTTCTGTGTCTCTGCGCCTCTCGGGCCCTGTGCACTGTTGTTTACTCCTGCTGTTTACCTCAGAGTTTTCCCGCCTCTGTGTCCACCTTAGACATTCTTCTGCACTCACTCAGGGAAGGGAGAGGGGGTTAACAGATAACACTTTAACAGTTTAGGGAACCGAATGACATCATTAACGGGTGAGAAAGAGAACAACGTCCATTTTAACTCTCCCCTTGCTCCTCCTTTGCCTCCAACAGTAGTAGTCAGAGGGCCGGATTGTCCTAGACAATGCCTCTGTAATGTCTCAGATAGGGGCCCCTGGCAGGCCGCACCTCCCAAGATGACTTGTCAGGGTGACAGATGGGTGCCTCCGTCCCCCTCAGAAAGGAATCTCCAACCACTGAGGAATACAGTTCATACACAGTTTACAGAGTAGTAATGTTAACCCAGTTAACCCATGTGGCCCTGACCCAGGAGCAGCTGGACAGCCACCATGCGATTCTGGCCCCACTACCAGCCCTGGGGACAGCAGAGAGCTGCCTGGATCAGCCCGTATCCCCCTACCAAACCCGCCACCAGCAGCAGCTTCCCTGCCACTGGTAGGATGGTGAGTGCTGCCTAGATCTACACTGCAGAGTTTTTGGTCAAAAACGTCCGTCCACATCTCAAGCACTTTTTTGCGCAAGTAAAACCAAAGAACAGAGGGGTTTTCCCGGTGAAGGTATTCCTCAGTCTACGAGGAATAATTCCTTTTCACAAAAAAGTTTTTTGCAAAAAGGTGTGTGAGGACAGGCTAGAGGGGTATTTTGTGCAAGAAAAGGGAAGAGGAAAAAGCACGGGTGCCCTGGTAGCCATTCTATCCATAGTAATCACTGCTTACTTACAAGAGAACATCCAGGCAGTTTGGACGCTCTCGTTCCCAAAAGCGCATTGCTTTTTCAATACTCTTTTTCGGTGTGTCCACACTACGAGTAGTAATGCGGAGTAATGGTAGTTCGAATTAGGAGCTTTAATTCAAACTACCTAGCCCGTGCCGCGTGTAGCCGCGGACAGGTAGTTCGAACTACCGGGCATTTAAAAATGGCGGCGCCCGGGAACATGTAAATCAAGCCCGGGATATTTAAATCCCGGGCTTCATTTGCAAGTTCGAATGACTACATTAGCCACCTGGTTTGAACTAGGGTGGCTAGTGTAGACATACTCCAAAAGAGTAGTGAAAAAGCAATGCTCTCTTGTGCAAGAAGTTTTTGCAGACAATCTCTTCCACAAAAAGCTTCTTACGCAAGAAGCCTGTAGTCTAGACAAAGCTTAAGAGTAAATGTAGGATGAACTTCAGCCACTTCTATAACAGCATTTCTGTAGAAAATCCCCTTTTTATACACAAATAAACAAACAAGCAAACAGATAGACAGACCTCAGACAAAGCCCCTCCTATCGTAAGAACAGCAACCTTCTCACCAGCACTTCAAGACAACTTTAGGGTCATCAGCTCCTAGAGTCCCAGGCTGTAAGGCCGGAAGGCACAGCCCTGCTCCCCGAGTTTCACCTCCTGCACAACACAGGCCCTAGAAATTCCCCACAAGAATCCCTGTGTCACTGCCGGCCCCATGTGTCTTCACCTTTGGCTGGGTTCTATGGACGAGCTCTGGCTCTTACAGGAGCGGATGGGTTCAGGAGACCGCTCTTATGTGTGACTCCTGGGCAGACTATTTCCCTGCCTTTCCGGAAGGACAAAAAAACCCCACTGGCTCCTTCTTTTTCTTCCAGGCTGCGTTGCCTCTTGCGAAGACTCACCTCAAGGGAGCACAGACACAGCCAGGTGCTCAGGGTGGTGGTCCAACCTGCAGCAGCCGAGGCATGCTCCGGCCTCAGCCAGCAGGAGCAGGCCTTACCAGAGGAGCCCAAGAAAACCAGAGGCTCCTGGAAGCTCCTATCTGGCCTGAAAAAACTCTGTGTCTGTGGCCAGTGTGGCAGCTCCCTGGCAGAGGCTGAGGAGGAGACAACAGCTTCCTCGCCCACAAGATGGACACACTTCTCCCTGAAGAAGACCAGGAACACGAAGAACTCAGTGGAGGACCAGGAAGAGCGAGAGGAGGAGAAGCTGCAGGAGAGCCCAGACAACAGCCAGGAAGATCTCACAGGTGAGTCTACAATCCGCCCGGTGACTGGGGAGCATGTGAGGGACACTCCCACCAGTCACTCTAAAAGCCTGGAGCGTTAGGGCTTCTCATGGGGCAGCCATGGGCTCCTCAGACGCTGGAATCCAGCGAGTGCCTGATGCTCTGGCAGAGAGGGGCTGGCCCCCTTGCACACCCTCCCTCCCAGCTGTCTCCTGCACCCTCTCGCCTGGTCAGACCTCACCCAAACTCCCAGCCCGCTCCAGCACTCTACCTCCCACGCACACCCGCCTGCACCACTGTCCTCATCCCATGCCCTGGCAGCCACTCACTGAACCCCTCATTTTGGCCTCACCCAAAGCCTAGGGAGCACAAAATCTAATATCCCCGGTCAAAAGAGTTAATCTGCCCCAAGGGAAGCCTTGACTCTTGCTCCTCTCTTCTCTCCCCTGCTCCCCTTGGGGCTGGAGCGGCAGAGGAGTGAAGTGATGCAGTGGTGGCCACAGCAGTGGGGGATGTTTTATTGCTTTTGTTGTTTGGAGGTTTTTTCCCTCTCACTTTTTTCTGGTCCCCGACTGATTTTTCTGGGGATCAATGGCCCCCAACCCAGAAAAGTTTCCCCACCCCTGTCATAAATAAAGAGAATATTGAAGCCACTTGTTTTGGATATAAATTAATATTGTAGTTATATAAATTGATGTTTGGTGAACTAACATGATAAAGTTAAAGCTCCTGATTTGGTTAATTATTTTGATTTTCATTAATAAAGTCTCCTTTCTTACCAGTTATACACCCCCCAACCCTCCCCCCCATATTATAGCTCCAGTCGTTTAATATGAATAATTGAGTATTTAAGGTTTTTAGAGCGAAGCGAAGGCATTTTGTTCCCCTGGGGGGGTGGCTGGTGATCCAGGGAAAGTTGTGCGTTGAGGGGGATGGGTCCAGGGTCAAAACCTTTGAGAACCAATTGCCCTGTGGGGAGTGCGGGACACCTGGTAAAATCGCTCAAATTCAAGCGAGTTGAAGGAAATTAATAAAAATGATGCGGGTTCTTCCTCCTCCCCCCACCCCGTGTGCTGTAAAAACTGCCAGGCCCAGCGGGAGAAAGGGGGTCATGGGGGCCTGGCTAAGGGGGTCCCCTCAGGTACAGGCGTAATCAGGGTGACCAGTGAGGGTGAGACGGGGGCCACCAGCCACGTGACCTTTCCCCCAGCCTGTAAAAGGGACAGAACCGCCCTCTGCCCCAGGCCCCACCTCCTCCGTGACCTTGCCCTGCCCTTGCCCCACCGCTTTCTCCATCCGATGGGGCCTGGGGAACTAGTGGGGCAGGGTCCGGGGCTGGCAGCAGGGCCATGGCCCCCCACACTCACTGGCAGCGGCAACCCCAGCTCGGGCCCTTGGCCTCCCTGCCCAGGGTGCTTGGGGGACATGTGCTTCTCTTGCCACCCCATGCGGCACTTGTCAGGGGCTGCAGGTTGGATCGTGAGGGGCTCAGAGAGCAGAAAAGGGATTCGCGCCCGCGCAGGGACGCAACTTCCAGGGAACCTTGCATGGGAGCTGAGGGGCAGCTCCAACCCCTGCACCAGCAGCAGCTGCTGGAGAGGAGGGAACAGCCAGGCTGCCTGCACCATGGCACCAGACAGAGGAGAAGCCGCCCTGCCCTGCCCGGCTCTGGCTTCCCGGCTCCAAACTGCCAGGGGCAGGGAGAGAGGAGGGTGGGTCTGTCCCTGCGACTGCCCTGCACTTCCACTGACGTTCGGGGGCACCATCCCCAGGTCTGCCCAGGGGCTCAGGCGGCTTCTGCTGCATGGTGAGCACTGGGGATTCGGGATCCAGCCCTGCCAATCCCAGCTCCCGTTTGGCTTCAGCCCCTCAACCTCTGCTTTGAGCCCCGAGGGGTTCCCAGGCCTTGGGACTTCAGCCCGTGCTGGGGATCGAGGCTTCAGCCTGGGGGTGCTGGGTATTGAGTGTGGACACCAGCAACTGAGCTTAGATAATGAACAAAACCATTACAAAGGAGCCAGAGGGTCACCCCATCCCACAGTTTCAGCAGCTCACAGCTGGGAACTGGGCTGGGCTGGGCCATCACTTCCTGGGGGCTCACAGGCGAAATGAGGCCTGTTCCCGTCACTGCCAGGAAGGGGGACAGACCGGGGAGAGCAGAACACGCCATGGGAGAGACGCTGCCCCTAGGTTAGAGGAAGCCCAGTGGGGAGAGCACCCAGCTCAGAGTCATGAGAGCGGCGCTCTCTGCTCAGCCCTGCAAGCACCTTCTGTGTGACCCTGGGCAAGTCACGTCAGGGCTCTGGGCCCAGTTCCCTTCCCTGTCGCCCAGGGGTACCACATTCAAACCAGTGTTTCCTTCTGCTCCAGGGATGCAGACGGAGCTCTCCGAGACGACGAGGAGCCAGGCAGACCAGAGCGAAGAGGAGGAACCAGCCCCCCAGCCCATCCCATTAGAAAGGAGCAGCTCCCACACGACTATGGTAAAAACTTAAAAAACAACAGAGTCCGGTAGCGCGTTATAGACTCACAGACCATGTAGATGGGATCATGGGCTTTCGGGGCACAGCCCACTTGTTCAGATGACCAGCGTGTGGGAAGTCCAGAGCCAAGAACAAATAAGGGACGGAGTGGAGGAAAAAAATTGAGGGGTAGGGGGGAAGAGGACACTGGGTAGATAAGTCTCAAAGGGATAGCCGAGCCAGTCTGTAACAGGAAACACTTACAAATGAGGCTTGTGGCTGAGCCAGTGGAAAGCGTCCCCTGCGGGGCGTGTGACTATCTCCCGGAGCCGGTGTCTCTCAGAGGAGAATGACCTGCCCCCCTCCGGCCCAGGGATCGAAAGGAAACACTCACCCTTGAGACCAGCTCCCCTGAATAAAGCCTTGTAACACGGGGGATTTCTGGGGGCACCGCACCGAGGGGCCAGTCAGGGCACTTTGCTCAGAGACAGGGCTACTGAGAGCCCAGAACGCGGGGTTCTCCACTGCAAGGATCCAAACCAGCCCCAAACAGCACTTCTGTTCCCCACCCTGGCTAGCAAGAAGCCCTGCAAGCAACCCCCTTAGACACTCCTGCCCTCTGGGCCACCACCCGCACCACTCCTTCTGCAGCATCGTAGCTGCCAGGGCTCGTACTGCCAGCGTTCAGTGTCGTCTGGTCAGGGTTGTCCCGGGGTGCTCCTGACAGGTCCCCTTCTCCATTGGTGATGTCAAACATTCGGCTGCGTGTGTGGGTGCCTGTGTGTTGCATAAATTGCTAGTTTCGTCCCCTTGGAGGCTAGTCTGATTTACCCCAAGAAGAGAGTCACACTTTCAGGCTGGGTCCAACTCAAGTTTATTGGTTGCAACCAAGGTACGGCTAAGGAACTCAATGTTCAAAGCAGAGCCGACCCCCAACATCTCATATGCAGGGGTTTTTATAGGGTTAACATCCTTCCTGGTTTAGGTGCCTTAACATGATAGGTTACTTCATTTTTTACATTTAGCATTCCTATAGGTCAGGTTAATTTTCCAAATGAGGTTAAATACAGTGCCTACTTGCTGACTTTGCGGTACAGCTGTGTTGCATTCATTCACTTTTGCTGAACAATGGGCGAGCCATACTTCCCTTTTTCCTTTCCTGCTTGAGCCGGTCACAAGTTTAAAGGATGTGGAATCTATCCATATCTCTACTTAACAGAAGACTGGTTTCACTTCCCCTCGTCTCCTTATTATAAGTTATTACCTGTGACAGGCCTTGACCTTTGTCATGTCTTACTCCTATACAAATAGCAAATATATCTAAGCATTAGCAATGTATGTATATTGTACGTGCCCCTCATAGGGGAATCAATAGCTCCGGGGGATTTGATTTCCCTTTTACACATCAATTCCCCCCTCAAGAGGCTTTCTCTTTCTTATACCTCATCAGTTTCTTCTTTAGCTAATCTTTGGTAATGTACAAGCATTTCATGGTTGACAGTAGTCAATACAGTGCGACGTATAGAGGCAATTATACAAGGTATAAAACAGGGCTTTAAGCATAATATAATCACAACAAAACAAAACTAAACAGGAATGTGTACCAACATAGCACAACAAGAGTTTTCCTCTTTTTCTTTGAAACAGTCGTGGTTCAGCATCATGCAGGGGAGAGGTTACTAGCACATCACCCTGTAATATTTCGATTCTTCTGGTGACCAACAGGTGGGAAAGCAGGACCAGAAGAGAGAGGCTTATCAGCAGTCGGGGTAGGATCATTTTGCAATGGGAAGCATTGGCCAACAGTCAGTTCTTGGCACTTCACAGCGCTGATGGACATAAGAGTCTTTATTCTCTGAGCCAAAAGCCAGCTAGCTCTTTTGGAACCAAGGTTATTTCCTAGGAATAAAGCAAACCATAAAAACAATCCCACGCGGTTGCTTGATACCGGCCTTATCAAAGTGAGGCCTTTTTGGCATGTGGTTGCCAGGGGAACCAGGGTCGCAGTTACTGCTGTAGCATACGCTTCTCAGGCTGACTTAATGATTTGAGTTTGTCAGTCCTTAGCAAGATACCATGGACTGCCTCAGTTTACTCCTATAGTTCTTTTCTCTTGACTTTGGGGTTCTTCTTAATCTACTAGGTTAAATACAACAATTTAAGGGATTTTAATTTACTCTGGAAGTGCTGGTACAGCACTATCATTATTATAAATGTTAAAATCTAAACTCTCTACGTAATTTGGCAAACACTATTCAAATCCATCCCCAAGATATTTCGTCGCCTTACTGGCACTGCCCATGATTATAGGTTTGACCTCTACTGCCTGGTTGAGCGCTGCAGAGATAGGTGTTTGGCATGGTCCACGGTGTTTCCCTATCTGTGTGTACCTCAGACGGCCAGCCCCGATATATCTTTGGGCATTGGCCACCAACTTCTTGATCTTTGCCTGCAGGGCCAGTAAACCCTCCCCTTGGTACTTACTTCCGCTGTGCCACTCAGCATCTCATGTGTAGTTATCTCCACTACCAAAGTGCAATATGTCCACATTCTATTGACGGTTAGGCCGCTTGATGAGGGACCGTTATGCACACAGACGGATATACAGAGAGGCAGGATGGAGTGATCTGTCTGGGTAGTCAAACACCAGTAGGTACCGTTCATTTGGACCAGCTCGATGTTCATTTGTTTTTCTATGACAACCACATCAAGCCTAGGCAGATTCATCACGATGTTAAATGGGCAGGTACATAAAATTTCCTTATCAAAGTGGGTGCAACAATCCCTGGGTATAGGGAGGCTCCCACACCTTCAGAATAAGCAATGCCTTCTATTCTATCTATATGCCCTTGCTTTGGTACAAGCAGGGAGGTTACCATTCTGATCTGATCTGAGTGAGGAATCCTCAGAGGGACCAAAAACAAATGGTTGTACTATGCCCTGTCCAGGTGGGCCTTTGGGTCCTCATGGATTCTCTCTTTCCCTACTCCCATGGGTAGGCACAGGGGAGATTGGGGACTCACCACCTTAAGAACTGAGTGGTAGTGGCTAAAGTTTACCTTATTCTTCAATACTGGCCTTCTAATTTCTTTATTTTACTTCCAATCCAATTAGCTTCTGGTTCAAACATCAGGTTAGGTCTACAGAGCTGGACAGATCCTTCAAACTATTTAGGATCAATTGATTAGCTTGGCTGGTGTGTAGGCCTTTACGGGCACTGGATATTACTGCATTTACAAGTCTGGATTCTCATACAATTTCTGGGCTATGACATAAGTGTTGCTGATAGGGTTACCAGGCTCAAACCAATCTGCGATGGTATCTGCTAAGCCTTGTCATTGCCTAATCAGGCATTTGCCAATTTGATTAGCCAGTCTAGCACACAGCTGGTCTGTACCAGTGTGGAACATCATCAAGGTAAGGATCAGTGACAGTTGTCCTGGTTCTGGAACAGAGGCCTGTTCAGAGCATGATGCACAATTGGGAGGCTCTATTTTGTCCTTAAAGTCCTGGTTGATGATATCCAAATGAGGGCAAGAAGCAAAATGCAGGACAATGTAGCACTTTAAAGACTAACAAGATGGTTTATTAGATGATGAGCTTTCGTGGGCCAGACCCACTTCCTCAGATCAAATAGTGGAAGAAAGTAGTCACAACCATATATACCAAAGGATACAATTTAAAAAAAATGAACAAATATGAAAAGGACAAATCACATTGCAGAACAGAAGGAGGATGCGGGGGGGTGGGAAGGGGGAGGAAGGAAGGTAAGTGTCTGTGAATTGCTGATATTAAAGGTAGGGAGAGTGGGATGTTTGTGAGTTAATGGTATTACAGGTGATAATTGGGGAAACTGTCTTGATAATGGGTGAGAAAGTTCAAAGACTTGTTAAGTCCTTGTTGGTAAGTGTCGAATTTTAACATGAATGACAGTTCAGAGGATTCCCTTTCAAGTGCAGATGTAAAAGGTCTTTGTAGCAGAATGCAGGTGGCTAAGTCATTTAGAGAGTGTCCTTTCTGGTTAAAGTGGCAAGAAACTGTTTTCTCTTTGTGATCTTGTCTAATATCTGTTTTGTGGGCATTAATCCTTTGGCGAAGTGTCTGAGATGTTTGTCCAATGTACATAGCAGATGTACATACCTCAAGATGATTCTTACCAACCACCACAGGACATACCACACTAATACCAACCCTGGTACCTTCCCTTGCAACAAACCCCGTTGCCAGCTTTGTCCACATATTCATTCTGCTGATACCATTATTGGACCTAACCAAGTGAGTTATAAGATCAAGAACACATATTCCTGCGCATCCAGAAATATAATCTACGCTATCATGTGCCGAAAGTGTCCGTCTGCTATGTACATTGGACAAACATCTCAGACACTTCGCCAAAGGATTAATGCCCACAAAACAGATATTAGACAAGATCACAAAGAGAAAACAGTTTCTTGCCACTTTAACCAGAAAGGACACTCTCTAAATGACTTAGCCACCTGCATTCTGCTACAAAGACCTTTTACATCTGCACTTGAAAGGGAATCCTCTGAACTGTCATTCATGTTAAAATTCGACACTTACCAACAAGGACTTAACAAGTCTTTGAACTTTCTCACCCATTATCAAGACAGTTTCCCCAATTATCACCTGTAATACCATTAACTCACAAACATCCCACTCTCCCTACCTTTAATATCAGCAATTCACAGACACTTACCTTCCTTCCTCCCCCTTCCCACCCCCCCGCATCCTCCTTCTGTTCTGCAATGTGATTTGTCCTTTTCATATTTGTTCATTTTTTTTAAATTGTATCCTTTGGTATATATGGTTGTGACTACTTTCTTCCACTATTTGATCTGAGGAAGTGGGTCTGGCCCACGAAAGCTCATCATCTAATAAACCATCTTGTTAGTCTTTAAAGTGCTACATTGTCCTGCATTTTGCTTCAACTACCCCAGACTAACACGGCTACATTTCTATCACAAATGAGGGCAAGTTAGCAATGGCCATTAAAGCAAAACTAGTCTGGTGGGAAGGAGCTAGTCCTGTCTCCCATCCTTCTGTTCACGTGATGTACTCCTTGCTTCCTTCCAGTTCTTTTTGTTCACCTGTGGAGACATTGTTAACATTCTCCTAGCCTAAACAATTTCCTCTTCACAACATTTGCAATACGTATTACAATTAAGACACACAAGACAAACTTGGACAGAACACAAACTCATTATGTCATGACACAGAACCATGGTTTTTTTGTTGTTGTTGTTTTTCTTCAACTGGCACCAGCGCTTTCTGATGATCTGAAAGACAAGAAAACATTTCTCCCCCCCCCTCCCCCCCGTCGGGGTGGCCTATTATAACTAAAAATACTGCCTAAGATCTGTTAGGGGAACGGGTTACAGCTAGTTCCTTACCATTTTCATATGTGAGTGAGCTGCAACTTTCTGAGAACAAGAGCGGTACTCGTGACCTTCCACTCCCTTGAATTACCTTAGAGTTGCTAGCCCTCCCCAACAGTGGCATGGTTCTGTTTCCCTCTCGTATTGCAGACCGGGCCCTTTTTTCCTCTTATGATCTGTCTTGATCCTGCTAAATGACTTTTCTTAATTACACAGATTTGTCTAGCATTAATTTGGTAAGGAGAGTGGGCTTTCTAGTTAGCCCCCACACTTCCTAATTCTTTTCAGTATATGATTTTCATAACATCCAGGCTGCAGCAGTTGAGTTATGCTGCTGGCTCTGGGGTGAATCACTTGCTCATGTTCTGTAAGGAGATTTATGTTGCAGAATGTGTCTCCTTGTTAGGGCAGATTTAGTTTTTAGTGATTACATCTTCACATTCAATTTCTACTGGTTGACATTTGGGTGGCTTTTAAGTTACCTTCCCCCACGCCCTCAAGCCAATTATAACGGGTGTGAGGGAAAGGTTTTAACTGTTTGTTATGTTTTTTCCTCTGGATGGCCCCCACTCATATGTTGTGAAACATCTTTGGGTTGCCTGCGTTTCTAGCCGTAGAGGCTGTCGTTATCTATTTGCTAAGAAGGGCTTGAGAATTTCCTGAAGTTGCTTGGATTCGATCCTTGCTCAAAGCCCGCATTCCCTTTTCAATCTCATAGCTTAGGAAGGTGCATATTTGGGCCTTCTCTTGTGAAACTTTATATCCCTTCTTCCCTAGGGCATTCAACAGGGGCTCCGTTGCCCTTTTTCCCTTTTGCATATCAGGACTGGTAATCAACAAATCATCAATATACTGGAGGAGAGCTACCTCAGGGTGCTGCCCCCTCCAGTCTTCTAAGTCTTTTTGCAATGTCGTCCCAAAAATATGGGGGGATGACACAAAACCCTAGGGCAACACAGTCCACAACAGCTGGGTTTTGTGATGGGTGTCCGGGTCTTCCCATTCAAAAGCAAATAATTTCCAACTATCTTTGTGTAAAGGTATAGAAAAGAAAGCATCTTTCAAGTCTAATACCGTAAACACTGTTGTGTCTGCTGGAATTTGTGTTAAGATAGTGTGTGGGTTGGGGACCATAGGATGGTCTACAAGAACTTTCTTATTTATTGCCCGTAAGTCTTGCACGAGTCTATAAGAGACGCTATCCGGTTTTGGCATCCCTAAAATAGGGGTGTTGAAGGGAGAGGAACTTTCTACTACCTAGCCATATCTTTTGAATTGTTCGATTAATGGCTTTAAGCCTATCCAGGTGGCTCTTTTTTTTTTTCTCTCAGGGGACATTGCTTTACACCCACAGAGCCTTCTCCTTCAATGAGAGGAATTCTTACTGGAGTCACAAACTTTGCTCGGGCAGGGGTCTCATCTGCCCATACACATGGATTGACTCCTTCTAAGACCTCAGTCCCTTTTGTCTCTAACAGCATCTCAGCTGCACAGAGGGCCATCTGGTAATTTGAGCCCTGTTTCACAGGCAGCTGCACTACATTCTGATCACTCCGGAAGAAAATTTTAGCTTGCAGCTTAATTAGCATATCTCGCCCTAGCAGGGCAACTGGGCATGCAGATGAAACAACAAAGGCATGCTCTAGCATAATTTTTTTCTAATCTTCGTGAGGAGGGGTCTACATACGGGTAGCCTGCTTCTTCTTCTCTCAATTCCTTCTATCGTCACATGCTTTCCACTTTCTTTAGCTGAAGGGGGTTTTATGGGGATCATAGAGAACGTGGCTCCAGTATCCACCAGAGCCTCATAGTCCCTGCCACCCACCCTTATTTTTACCATGGGATCCTTTCTGAGGGGGCCTGTGACGGATTTACGGGTGCGAGCACCTCGCGCCCCCTCTTTTTGGCTCAGCGTAGAGCCGGGGGCGGGGCTCCGCGGACCCACCGCCTTCTTTATTCTTCTTGTCCCCAGCCCCTGGGCTTGTTGGCAGGGCCGCCCAGGAAGGGGGTGCGATCACCTCTCGACCAGGGATGGCCGAGAGGGTTCGGCGAACCCCGAGTTCGGGCCCCCTCCTCCAGCCGGAGGGGGGGGGTGTTCGTGGTGTCCCTGGGGGTGGGGTTTGGGGTCCTGACCCGTGCCAGATCCTGCGGCGGGCACCATCCGCGTTGCTTCCGGCTCTTGAGGGTCGTAGGAAGGGTGGGGGAGTGGGGGACCCGGGCCCGCCCTCACCACCGGGTCCCAGCCCGAGGCCCTAAGTGGAGTTGGCGTCTACGCGTTGCCCTCCACGGCGGATGGGGCGGCAGCCCCCAACTCCTCCGCCCACGGGCGCCAAAAGGGCCCTGCCTCGGGCTCCTTCCACTCCCGGCTTGTCCGCCCCAGCGATGGGGCTGATTGGGGTGCACTCACCGCGCCGAAGTCTCCGGGTGCGTCCCAGCGCGAGTCGCCAGCTGCTGACTCCGTCCTTCTTGGTCGCCCCGGGGGCCGAGCCCTTGGCGCCCCTGGAAGCCAGGGTCGCTGCCTCCTCGCTCCTGCCCCCTTGTCCGTCTGCCCGGCTGCCATCTTTATGGGCGCCGGGGAGTGACGTCCGGGCGGTCCGCCCTGTCCGTGCGCCGCCGCCGCCCCCGCCCTTTCCCCAGCATGGGTCCGTGCCCCGTTTAACGCCGCCAGCCGGGGCGGGCGGGCTGGCTGCTTCCGCGCGGCCCGCCCCCTCCCCCGCTCCCAGCGGGGTGCCCTGGGTTGGGCTTGCCGCTGCCCCAACTCCGGGGCTGCGATGCCGGTCGGCGCGCCGCTTGCGGCGCGCGGTTTCTCCCGAGGGGGGGGGGGGGAGTCCCGCTCCCTCCTCTAGTGCGGACCCCGCCGGGTCCGTCACAGGGCCCCTTATGGTCCGGCCTCTGATTGCTGGAGAGTGCTGCAGCCAGCACTGCCATCTGCTTCTGCGCTCTCTTATCTTCCCTCCTCTATTACTTCTCTAAGGGGGTACTGATGGTATGATGATCCCAGATCTGATGGGCCTTTTCGCAAGAAGTACTTTTTTTTTTTTTTTTTGCCCGAATGGAGTAGTCTACCCTGTTGGCTCAGCCCCCCTCACTTCAGCCTCTGCAGGGGGGGCTGAAGTGAATCCAGGACCAGCAGGAGTCTGATAAGGGGGGGTAACTTTTCAGATGTAAGTTCACTTATGATTTCAGAGTTACTGTTTCCTCCTGAAGTGGCAGGAGAGGAACAATTCTCATTCTCTCTAATAGGGCTAGACCCTCCTGAAGAAGAAGGGGGTTTCCTCTTCTTTCCATAGGACTCAAATTCCTCATCACTAGAGGGAGCCAGTATTCCAGGGCTTTTACTCCCAAGGTCTTTGCCTTTGCAGCCATGACCTTACACACACCCATACTACATTTTAATATCCATTTTGGTCGATCCTGGACATGGAATAACCAACAATCAATATATGGGAAGTGATCCCACTGTCCATCCCGCGTCACAACTCTATGTGTTAGGGATACCAGGTTTACATCAAAGGAGCCCGTATCTGGCCATCCGACACCAAAAGTAGGCCACTCAAGTTGACAAAATTTAATTAACTCATCTTTTGCCATTTTTACTCTATAGTCACTTTTAAAATTACTAAAATTCTGTAACATGCATCCCAATGGGGTTGCGGAGTTTTCTATCCGGGAACTTCCCGAACCCATATCTATCTATTTATATATATTGCGCGCACACACACACACACAGTCAACAAGCTTTTATCGTGGCTCCGTGTGTCGATGGAATGACACCACACCAGCTTTTAGCGTCCGAACTCAGAGAGGGGTCCAGCGCTTGGCTGCCTCACTAGAGACACAGGTGTGCCCTTATGGAGCCGTGACACTTAAGACGGGCCTATCAAACAGTAACAAATATAGACAAACAGGGGGCTTAGAGACTCGCTGGGTCACGAGGTTCGGCTGACCCCCCTTGCAATCAAGAAATCCTGGTCATCGGGTTTCCCCTTGCAGGATTCTTGGGGCGGCTGGAGTCAGCTTAAGTCTCAGACCTGGTCAGCGACAGTCATGCTTACACACAAACCTGTGGTTTCACAACTTAGGTTTCCAACAAATCATTTAAAACAAAGAACAAGAGTACTCCTACTAAAAACAAAAGCAATCCACTGGAGTTTTCCTAACTCCTCGTAACTTCCCCACGCAACCCACGGGTTCATGGTGTTCCTTCTGGGGCTTACAGAGGTTTCTACCATTTGGGAGTGACCCAATTCCACAATATTGTGTTCTTTCCAATGTTCAGACCTATGTGCTGAACGCAACGCCCCCGGGGGACAAACAAATACTCAGACCTATATGCTGAGTGCAAACTTACAGATCAATATCTGCTAGAACACAGGAATAGGTATACTCACTCCGTCTATACCCCGGCGCCTTCCTCTTTTCTTCGGACCTGACAGCCTCGTGTGACTCATTCAATAGAGACTCCTTTAACTTTCCGGATGTCCCGACTCACGCTTTCGGTGCCGTGACGGACTCAAACAGTCCGGTGCGCACTTCACGGTCACCTACGGCGAATCTTGTCGTCCGACTCCGGAGTAGTCCAAGGGATGTCCCATCTGGGGTGCCAATTTGTTGCATAAATTGCTAGTTTCGTCCCCTTGGAGGCTAGTCTGATTTACCCCAAGAAGAGAGTCACACTTTCAGGCTGGGTCCAACTCAAGTTTATTGGTTGCAACCAAGGTACGGCTAAGGAACTCAATGTTCAAAGCAGAGCCGACCCCCAACATCTCATATGCAGGGGTTTTTATAGGGTTAACATCCTTCCTGGTTTAGGTGCCTTAACATGATAGGTTACTTCATTTTTTACATTTAGCATTCCTATAGGTCAGGTTAATTTTCCAAATGAGGTTAAATACAGTGCCTACTTGCTGACTTTGCGGTTACAGCTGTGTTACATTCATTCACTTTTGCTGAACAATGGGCGAGCCATACTTCCCTTTTTCCTTTCCTGCTTGAGCAGGTCACAAGTTTAAAGGATGTGGAATCTATCCATATCTCTACTTAACAGAAGACTGGTTTCACTTCCCCTCGTCTCCTTATTATAAGTTATTACCTGTGACAGGCCTTGACCTTTGTCATGTCTTACTCCTATACAAATAGCAAATATATCTAAGCATTAGCAATGTATGTATATTGTACGTGCCCCTCATAGGGGAATCAATAGCTCCGGGGGATTTGATTTCCCTTTTACACATCATGTGCTCCCGTCATCTAGACGTGAGTTCCCAAACTGCGGGGGCATGCCCTCCTAGGGGGGGTGAAGAAATTCCAAGGGGGGCACAAGGCGACCCAGCCCCCCATCAACCTCTGCCCCCATAAGTTTTTCTGCTATTGGGGGGACGCATGAGGGTTTCTCAAAAATCAAAAAGAGGGCGTGATGCTGAAAACTTTGGGAACCACTAATCTAAAGCAGTAGACCCCGTGCACTTGGGTCAACACAGGAGATCTCCACGAGCCTCCAGAAACGACAGATGCAGGCAAGGTTTGCAATGAGCCCAGCAGGTTTATTGTCCAATGCGACGCCCTCACAGTTAGTAGCCCTCACGTCACTTCTTTATGTACCAGGCTGCCACCCTTAAAGGTATTAGGTTGACACCTCCAGACGAACCTACTAGACACAACCAATTACCTTGTACCTGGTGGTTTGATCCAAACATCCCTATCCATAGTGCTGTCATCCCGACCCTGTGCTGAACCTGGGTCGGTAAGTCCCTTGTCTACGGGGAGTGTGCTGGGACCGAGCTGTTTCTGCAGGGAAATGTTCTGTTACCATCCTCCCGGAATGTTTGCGGGCATGGCCTGTGCCTCGGACCTCTGCAATGTCGGCAGCCCTGTCCTTCCCAAGCTTCTGTCTGCAGGACCTGCCTTTTGCTCACTGCTTAGCTTTGCTTTATGTTAGCAAAGCACTGACGGTTGCTCAGGTCTTAGGCCTCACACTAGGTCTCCACGGTCAGGCCCTTTTGTTACTACATACAGGTGAGAGGTTATGAAAACAAATCCCATCAAATCCAAACAGGTTCCTCTGATCCTTAAGAGCCAGTCACCCGCCCAGGTCAATTGAAACCTCAGAGCTTACCGAAAAGAGCTTACAGTGCCCATCCCATAGAATTGAAAATATGAAGGTTTATTAATAAAAGAAAGAAAAAAAGGTTGAGCCTAATATTGTTAAAGGACTCAAATTACATTCACCGACTGCAAAGCTCTTTGTGCCGGCGTGTAGGAGATGAAATGAACGGCTGTCTTAGGGCAAGTTTCAGGAATACGTCCTCTCCTAGGCTGGATGTATTTCTGAAGCGCCCTCTGCCTTCCCCACCCGGCAGCGTGTGGCGCTACCACCGAACTGGCAGGAACCACGGGCAGGACAGGAAGTAGTTGAGACTGAAGGAGCGAGTCTCCCTGCCGACCACTCTGGGGCCACTTCAGGCTTCAGTTTGTGGCCAAGATCCTTCATAGTGGATTTGCCAGAGTGAAGACAGGAATGAAGACGAAAATGGAGGAACCCTCAGAGCCCCTTTGTCCCCCTGCCCATGGGGTGGGAATCCCACTGATCTCCTGTGAAAGTCTGTCCCAAGATGGAGTCTGTCCCATGAGCAAGTCACCGCTCCAGGCCTGACTCAGTTCTTTTTAGGCAGCAGCCACGGCTTGCATGCTGAACATTCACAGCAAAGCTCATCAGCTGTGATTGGCACTACCTGAGGTCGGTGAAGTGCTGCTACTCACTTGACTAGCAACCCTGTCAAGGCTGTTCCCCACTCCGGCAGGATGAATGCAGAAGTTGGGGGCCTGCAATAGCACTCCAAAACCTTGCCTCTACAAGCTCTGGTACAAAAACTTCCCTAATACCCAGATTTTGGGGAATCCACTGCTCACATCAAGTGCTTTGAACCCACAAACAGGGGCGGACACTTGAAACCAGCCAGGGGTACCCCAAGCTCTTTTCCCTCAAAGAAGCTTGAAAAAAGAAAAGAGAAAATCAAGCTGCAGTCTCTGGTGGCTGACCCCTCAGTCAGAGGCCTGCAGGTCCACAGAGACAGACCTTCCAGGTCACAAAAATCAATCAATACCGGTTAATTAGAAAACAGAACAAACTCTTACTGTGAAAACAAAGCTACAGTTGCAAGCATAGTAATTTGGCTAGCTGGAAAGAGCCACCATTTGACACAGGTACTCAGGGAAAGTCCCTGGTCTGAAGACTTAGTTAGAAAAGTGGGAGGAAAAAGCACTAAGAAGCTCAGACATTATTTCCATATCCCCAAACAAGGAAAACAAGAAATCCTGACAGACTAGCTAAACTCTTCCCTGCTTACACATTGTAAGAAGTCGCTTTTTGGACAGCGGAGCGTTTCCTGTCTCCCTTGATACTTGGAAGAAACTGGTCGGTACTTGGAAGAAACTTGGAAGAAAATTCCTACCTGCGTTGTTATTGGCTGACCACCCCACACCGGGCTAGGAACAGGAGACATTAGTTCACGTCTTAGTCACCGGATGTTCCTGTTCTGATTATGACAGACCCTGTCACGGGGGTTGGCCAAGCCTCCAGCTGAGCTCTCCCAGTAGCCCACGTTTGAAATACAAGCGCAGCACCCGGGTGGTAACTTCCAGCACCAACATCACACCTGCCTGTGATCAGCAGAAGCAGAATGGGCCTGGCACTGGGGACTGGCCCGGAGCCCTCGGTCTGGGGTTCTCGTCGGCAGGGAGACTCACTCCTTCAGTCTCAGCTACTTCCTGCCCTGCGCATGGTTCCTGCCAGTGGGGAGGCGGCGTCACACGCTGCCGGGTGGGGAAGGCAGAGGGGGTTTCCGGATGGGCCCTGCTCTCAGTCCTTTCCGCGCAGACATCGTGGGTGCTAGAGCCGCTGGACCCATCTGCTCAGGCCCGGGTGGGGGATGGAACATGGGGCATGTTCTCCAGTGGCCCCTCTGCTCACTTCACAAGCGCTGGAATGGGCTCTGCAGGGCTCTGCGGGTTTCTCAGTCAAAGCTCCCCTGGGTGCAGCGGCCGTGAGCTCTAGGGGCCTGTGATACCTAGGATCCAACAACATTCCTGGCTCGTGGACCCGGCTCCACTAAAGTTTGAGGCTGGAGCTCTCTCCTGCCCCTTCCCCACTGCCTCCGGTTGTTTTACTCCTAGACTCATAAACTTTAAGGTCAGAAGGGACCATTATGATCATCTAGTCTGACCCTCTGCACAGTGCAGGCCTCAGAATCTCACCCACCCCTCCCAGAATAATCCTCTCACCTATATCTCAGATATTGAAGCCTTCAAATACTGTGAAGACCCCAAGATGCAGAGAATCCTCCAGCTGTGATCTGTGCCCCATGCTACAGAGGAAGGCGAAAAACCTCCAGGGCCTCTGCCAATCTATCCTGGAGGAAAATTCCTTCCCGACCCCAAATATGGCGACCAGCTAAACCCTGAGCATGTGGGCAAGACTCACCAGCCAGACACCCAGAAAGTTCTCTATAGTAACTCCTAAAAGAGCCCAGGTTCCCCTCCTGTCACCAGGGGCAAGGGGGCTAAAGGACCTTCCCACCCACCCTCACTCTGTGTGCGGCGGCAGCACGTCCCTGAGGCGCCTGGGTGGGAGGGGTGTCTCCTCAGGCTGCCACCACCTGAGCACCCCTGGGGCCAATGGGAGGTGCGGGGGCGACCCCAGTGGGCAGCAGCTCACGGAAACCCTCTGGCCTAAGAGCTGCTGCTGGAGGGGGGGGGGCGGGTCACTGTGACGGACCGGGCCGGGTCTGGTCACCACTGAGAGCGTCGGCTGAGGGCGAATTGCTCAGAACAAGAGCAAATTAGTCGAAACAATAGTTAAGAATAAAATTGTGAGGCATGTAGAAGAACATAATTTGTTGGACAAATGTCAACGTGGCTTTCTGTAAAGGGAAATCCTGTCTTACTAATCTATTAGGGTATGTCTACACTACAGAGTTAGTTCGAACTAATGGACATTAGTTCGAACTAACTTTCATAGGCGCTACACTAGCGCTCTGCTAGTTCGAACTTAATTCGAACTAGCGGAGCGCTTAGTTCGAACTAGGAAAACCTCATTTTACGAGGATTAATCCTAGTTCGAACTAGCTAGTTTGAATTAAGGGGTGTGTAGCCCCTTAATTCGAACTAGTGGGAGGCTAGCCCTCCCCAGGTTTCCCTGGTGGCCACTCTGGCCAACACCAGAGAAACTCTATGTCCCCCTCCCGGCCCTGGACCCCTGCCCGTGCCAGGTGCAAGCCTGCCAGCACCCAGCCAGCAGACCCTGCACCTGGCACGGCTCGAGCCAGCCACCCGCTGCCCCCCCAGCCCTCCCCCTCTTCCCGGGACCAGGCTGGCGGCTCCCGGGAGCTTGCCCGGGACCGCAAGAGGCGAGTACGCGCCTGTGCTAGTGCGGACATCGTGGACTTTGTCCACGATCTCTGCAGTAGGCACAGGAAAGTGGCCGTCTAGGGCAGGAGAGCTGCCAGCTTGGCCACCCAGGAGCAGGTGTGCATGAAAATCAAGGGGGTCCACTGAGACCCCCGACCCTGAGCCCTGAGCTTACAATGGCCGTCCTGGGTCAGACCAAAGGTCCATCTAGCCCAGTAGCCTGTCTGCCGACAGCGGCCAACCCCAGGGACTCTGGAGGGGATGGATCGAAGACAGTGACCAAGCCATTTGTCTCGTGCTATCCCTCTCCAGCCTTCCACAAAACTTGGGCAGGGACACCACTCCTACCCCCTGGCTTATAGCACTCCATGGACCCAACCTCCATGACTTGATTTCACGTCCCTTTAAACTCTGTTCCAGTTCTAGCCTTCAGAGCCTCCTGCAGCCAGGAGTTCCACAGGTTGACTCTTTGCTTTGTGAAGAACAACTTTCTTTTACTAGTCTGAAGCCTGCTACTCATTCCTTTCCTTTGGTGTCCTCTAGTCCTTCTTTATGGGAACTAATGAAGAACTTTTCTGTATGCACCCTCTCCACCCCACTCCTGCTTTTAGAGACCTCTATCCTGTCCCCCCTCCGTCTCCTCTTTTCTAAGCTGAAAAGTCCCAGTCTCTTTAGCCTCTCTTCATATGGGACCTGTTCCCAACCCCTGATCATTGTAGTTGCCCTCCCCTCTCCCACCTCCTTTTCCCAGTCTCCCCCAGTTTTGTTCAATAAAGACAGATTCCATTTTTGAACACAATTGTCCTTTATTTTGTACATCAAGAAAAGGGGCTAGGAAAGGGTAAGTGGAAGGAGGTGAGGGAGGAATGGGGTACGAGCCCCCGATGGGGACGACTGGGCTGGCTCTGCGGGCTTCTGGGGGTGGAAGCTCTCCTGCAGTCCCCCAATTGCCCCCTCTCTCCAGATCGCAGCCTGCGGCAAGTGCAGCCGGTCTGATAGCCGAGTGGTGTGATGTGCCCAGTGTGGGTACTCCGGGCAATCCAAGCCAGGACTGCTTTGCAAGGGGGGCACCCCTGAGAACTGTCGGTCCGGGGTGGGGGTCGGGACCCTTTAAGCACAGCCCTCGGCTAGCCTGAGACAGCATCTCCATGCTCTAAGTCCTCCTCTCATGTCCTGCCAGCACTGTCTACACTACAACGCTAATTCGAACTAGTTATTTAGTCTGGATTCGTTAGTTCGAATTAACGTAGTAGTGTAGACGTACCCAGAGAGCCTTACCCCTGGAGACTTGCTAATTAGCATAGTCACTGACTGACCATTTCTGGCCCACTGTTCTTTCTCAGAGAATCTTCCAGCATCAACACAGGTTACATATTTATAAATCCACTTACAGATATCACACAAGTAGATGAATAACACAAACACAATCAGTAGAGCACAAGCTTTCATTTGACATCTCACATGGCCTCCTTGGTACAGACTTTGGGACAACCCCTCCCCCCTACACTTGGGTGCAACAGTGACCTGTCTGATCCCCTTAAAATCCAGTAACGTGACACCCCCAACACAAAACTGATGCAGGAAGTGATGCCAGTAACATCAGTGAGGGCATCACATGGGTCCTCCCGCCTTAGACAAGGCATCTGCCACAGTATTCTCCTTCCCGTTTACGTGGACTATGTCCGTGTCGTACTCCTGAAGGACCAGACTCCAGTGGAGTAACCTGGAGTTGGTGCCGTTGGCCTTCTGCAGGCAAGCCAGCGAGGCATGGCTGCTCAGCACAGTGAACCTCCTATTGTCCAGATAGGGTTTGAGCTGCTTGACAGCCCACACGATGGCATAACACTCCTTCTCAATTGTAGCATAATGCTTCTCCGGGGGGCACAGCTTTTTGCTGAGGAAGGTCACGAGGTGCCTTTTGTCACCTACCCCATCCTGCATCAGCACCGCCCCCAGCCCGATGTCGGATGTTGAAATCCGGGCTGGCCAGCACAGGTTCCTTGGCCAAGACATTCTTTATGCTTTGGAACCCCTGTTCACCGGCCTCCGACCACACCACCTGGTCCGGCCTCTCCTGCTTTGTGAGGTCTGTGATCGGAGCTATGACGTCTCTGACCCCTCTCACAAACCTCCGGTAGTAGCTAGCCAGGCTCACAAATGACTGGAGCTGCATTTTCATTTGGGGGATAGGCCAGTTCTTAATGGCCTCCACCCTCAGGGGTTCAGGACGCACCAACTCACTGCCCACCCTGTGCCCTAGACAGTCACTTCGGCAGCCCCCATCCTGCATTTGGACACCTTGACAATCAGGTTGGCTTCCCCGAGCCGCCGCAGCACCACCCCTGTGTGACTGAGGTGATCCTGCCAGGAGTTACTAAAGATGGCCAGGTCATCAAAATAAGTGCTGGAATGGGCTCTGCAGGACCTCCGTGATCAGCCCCAGGAAGGTGGCCCTGGAATTCCGCATGCCAAAGGGCAGCACCTTGAACTCACACAGGCCCGACTCCACTATGCACGCAGATTTGTCCCATGCATCAGCATCTAGGGGACTCTGCCAGTACCCCTAGTCAGGACCAGAGTACTTATAAACACAGTCCCCTCCCCCCAGCGTGTCCAACAGATCCTCTATTCTGAGTGTGGGGAAGGGGTCAGGCTGCGTGACAGCATTCAGCTTCCTCTCGTCCATGCAGAGCCTCGTGGTCCTGTCCTTTTTAGGAACCATCACAATAGGGGATGCCCATGGCCAGCATGCTCTCCACAGCCTCCTGAATCTGCCTCTGCATCTCCCCCTTGGCCCCATAGGCTCTGCTAGGCGCTGGGCGAGGCAGGGCCTAGTGAGGATGGAATGCGATGACCTGTCAGCGAGCCCTGGCCTCCTTCACCTTTCGCTCCCTCTCAGCATCCGCCTCCCTCGCCTTTCGACGCACGTCGGCAAGGGCCTTCCCATGTTCCAGCTCGATTCCTTCAATGCCTGCTGCTTTCTAATTTCATCTGCAACAGCATCCCTGGCACCGGGTGGGCACTGCTCCCTTCCCTGCTGGTCATTTCGTATTAGCAAAGACCTCAGTTCCGGCTTAAAAGCTTTCTCTCTGAATTCAGTGATTGTCTCCAATCACAAATCTTCTAGAGCCTTTCGGTCAAGACTCGCATGTAGTTGCTGACTCATTGCAGCTGCTCTTTAACCAATCAAACTCTCTACACCCAAAAATAAAATTTAGAACCGCTTGAGGTTCTGATCCAAAGCTTAATTGACCAAGATCTGAGGATCCTGCTGACTATACCACTGTGACGGACCAGGCCAGGTCTGGGCACTGCTAAGGGTGTTGGCTCAGGGTGAATTGCTCAACACAAGGACACTTTACAGCCCCAGACCAGAGACCTTCCCAAACAGGTCACAAACCAGTCAGACCGCGCAAAACCCCTCAGACACCACAGTTCCCTCTGTGCCCCAATCAGCCCTGGGCCTAACACACAGGTGAGGGGATCTAGAACCCAATCCCACCTACCCCGAACGGGTCTTTCCCGTCCCAAAGAACCAGCCACAAATCCCCGGTCACTTAGGGGAGAAACCTGCCTAGGACAAGGGGCTCTATGGAGGGGGATGCAGGGAATGGAGGAAGTGGGGTGGCCCTTGGGGTCCCTGCCCCGGCTGAGAGGCTCCCATCTCGCCTCAGGCAGAGGGGACCAGGGAAGGGCTGAGAGAAGGGAGAACCCTCGGCACCGGGTGAGGCTGCTCCACAAAAGGTCTCAGGTGGCTCCTCCGTGCTCACTAGGCCCTGCCAGCCCCCAGGGAGCGAGTGTCCCAGGGCAGCTGCCCAGTGGAAATGCTCAGTCCCAACAGGCTCTGTCCCTGTTCATTGCAGACCCTTGGGGAGCTGCCTGCCTCAGCCCAGCCCACAGCCCTGCTGCTGGAAGCCTTGAAGGCTCTGACGTCCCCCGCCCTAGAGAGTTTTCAGGCAGCAGAGGAGGCGCCAAGAGCCACCGTGTCCCAGCACAGCACCCGCATGGAGCGAGTAAGAGACGCCCGGCGAGGGGCAGGGCGTGTGGAGACAGGGGCTGGGAGAACTGGCTCTGAGAAAACCAGCCCAGGGGCACAGGGTCAGGGTGCGGGGCAGGTCGGCTCAGCCCCTTTCTAGGAGGCTCTGAGCATCAGTCGCTCCCCTGCTCAATTAAGCCCCATCGCCCGCCGGGGAGGCAGGAATTCGACCCGCGAGACACCCGGGAACTGGAGCCCAGAGCGGCTTGTTGACTTCCCAAGGCTGCGCTGGGGGCAGCGGCAGGGTCAGCAAATAACCCCAGGAGAAGGCCTTGTCCAGGGCCCCTAGAACCAACCTGCCTCGTGGGGCGTGCGGCCGCGTTGCTGCCGTTGGCTCTGCTGGGAATCCTCAGCCAGGCAGAGCCCTGGGCCCTTCGCCAGGCAGGTCTCTTGGGGAAAAGACTCAGGGGTCACGTTCCCGACAGGCCTCTCAACGGGGCCTTTTCTCCCTCGGCCCCACGCCGGTGACGCTCCCGCCCTTCCCCCAGCGCCGTCTGCCGGGGGGGGGGTGGCCTGGCAGGAGGCCGCTCTCGATCAATCCCCCCTCAGCTGTGTGGCTCCCTCCAGATTGGATACGTCGTGGGAAAGATTTTCAGCTGGCTGCGCGACGTCGGGGATCCCAGAGCCAGAGGAGCCGCGCTGGGGACCATCGCCCTGCTGGCTCGCGCCCACCCCCGGGACGTGGTTCCCGCCTGCGTGGCCCACGCGCTGCCATGGGACAGGTAGGGAGACGCTGTTACCACCTCAGTCCCTGATTTCCCTTCCCCCCTCCTGCCAGGGCAGAGCGCAGGAAGGGCCTGGCCAGAGACAGGGATGGATCCAGATCCCTGCTGGGCACAGGGCTGCCCCGGCCTCCTAAGAGAAGATGCCCAGGCCCAGCTCCCGAGGGGACGGCTGCTAAGGGAAGGGAATAAATGCAGAGCTTGTGGAAGGAACTCTCCTGCCTCAGCTTCCCTGCCCCCCAGGGTCTCTTTTGAGAGCCCCTTTCCCGCCCCCTTCCCAGCCTCTCCCTGGGGAGGCAGGAGGGGGCCAAGCAGGGAGGCTCTGATTTTGGTTTCTCACCTTGCAGAGGTGCCAGGGAGCTGTGGAAGGCCGTGGGGGAAGAACCACAGCTCCCCCGGCAGGTGCTGCAGCAGCTGCTGGACGCGCTCCGGAAGAGCCACCGGGAGGAGAGGAGCCGCAGCGTGTCTCTGGCTGTAAGTGACACTGGAGCTGTCCCGCAGGGAACTCACCACTACAGGGAGGATGCTGCATCTGTGGGGGGGAAGGGGGCTTCAACCCCTCTTAGTGTCAGGCCACGGCCCCACTGCACACTGGGCACACAGCTGTGTCACGGGGAGAGCCCCCCTGCTCCCCTCCGGAGAGGGTGTCTGGCCTCTGAGGCCCCTCACTTCGTGGTCAACCCCGCATGCACCACGATGCTCCAAGTCAGCACTGCAGCTCCCTTCACACAGGGCAGTGCGGCCTAGCAGCCGGAGGCAATAACTCCTAGTGGGATTGGTGCGGAGGGGTAGGGGACCCAGGGCGCCCTCTCCACCGGGTCCCAGTCCAGCGCCCTGTCAGCATTGGAGGGGGCACCACTAGCTCTGGGGGAATCAAGTAGAAACTCGCCGAGCACCTGGGGTTCAACTCCCCGCCTGAGCTGCTTTCTGCCAGCTCCTCTCTTGTTGTCTGCGCCGTCTCTTTCCTCCAAACTGGGGCATCTGCTGCGGTTCCCTGCTGACTGGCGATGGCGTCTGGGTGCCCCTGCGCTGCTCCTCAGGAGCCCCAGCAGCACCTCCGTCCCCATCCGTCAGCCCTGACTGAGCTCGCCACCGGCCTTTCTAGCCACCTTCAGCTGGCGCCTGCCCAGCAGGCCTGTGGGGTAGGACTGTCTCAGCCAGGTAGCCAGGCTGCACCTCTGCAGCTCTAGTGCAGAGATGGGACACTCCGTGTCAGGGGCTGATCCCCACTCGGAGTGCAGAATTTGGAGGCCGGAAAGAAAAAGTTGTCTCTACAGGCTCTGCTTCCAGAACTCCCCAGGGTCAAAGATTTACTAACTGACAGAGACACAGACAGAGCTGCTGACCTTCCAGGACACAAGAAGCAAATATTGACCTGAAAAAAGTGATTTTTTTTACCAAAGAAAAGCTACACTGGATAACACAGACTTGGTTGCGCTGTGACAGAGCAAGTAAGGAAAACAAATGAAAACACAGAGAAAATCTCTAGGAACAGTTTTCAGAGGGGAAGCAGAGATTCACACAGAGCAATTCAAACCGAAACAAAAAATAAAGAAAAATACCCAAGTTTTTCTGAAATAAGAACAGTTGGAGGGTGAGTTTGTAAGAAGCTCGAGTGTGTGAGAACGACCGATGTGCTTCTCGTTATTTGCAATTCCCTTTGCTCTGCCCTTTCTCACCTGCAACCACTTAGATCCCATGGCGTGTACTTAATAAACTCACTTTTATTTACTAGCAAGCGTTGTGTCAACAATTGTGACCTGGGGAGCAATCAGTGTGTCCATCCTCCTTTCACTGTTAAAGGGGGCTCACGGGAACAATTTATTTGGGGGTTGGGTTCCCAGAAGCTGTGCCTGAAACTGCACTCTCCTCAGACCCACAGGGATTCAGTGTCTGTATTGCTCTTGGGTGGATGGGAGGGAGGGCTCCTGTGCCCTGGCTGGGCGAGACCAGGAGATCTGGCCCAGAGGACGGGGTGGTGAGAAACCCCATAGGGCCAAGAGGAAGGTGTCAGTGGCTTTGCCAGCACTCTGGGAAGCACCCAAGGAGTCCTCTGTCATAGAGGGATAAGGGATCTTTCGGAAAAGGCTTTATTTTCCACAAGATCAGCGTCTAGACTGGCGCTTTTTTCCGACAAAGCTCCGTGCGGAAAAAAAGCGGCAGCCATTTTTATGCTAATGAAACGGGGGAGAGTTAAATCCCCACTTCATTAGCAATTGCGATACGTCTAATTTACATCCCTTTTACGAAAAAGGGATGTAGTCTAGACGTAGCCAAACTGTCTCCCTACTGAGGACTACATGGTGGCAGAGGAGCCAGGGAAGCCAGAGCCGAAGCCGGAGCATCCGAGAGAGTGACACAAGCAGCACGGCCGGGGTCCCTACAACTGGGTCACGAGGATCGGAACTGACCCGACAGAAGTTCCCATTGACCCAGGTCAAGTAGTTTGGGATCTTGGGGGGATTTCGTGGAAGAGCAAAGGAGCGATCCAACCTTCGGAAGGCCTGGGAGCAAGTGACAGGCACGAGCCAGACAGATGGTCAACCCCAGAGCCAGACCCAGGGATCCCGGTTTCAGATCAGCAAGGACCTTCCTCATGAGCATTAGCCCAGAACGCACAAGCAGCCCAGTACGACGGGGGAGCGAAAACGAGGACCTGAAACCCGGGATGTGATGGAAAGCCAGTCGCCGGGAGCAACGTGGGGTCTGCACCGACACCGCTTCGACCTCCCGGCATCGCCCCGGCTCCCTGCTGCTTGTGGCGCTGGAGTTACTCAGGCGGCAGAGGGGCAGTGATGCCCCCCCGGTCACGTCTGGCAAGCTGAAGGGCGGGGCTAGGCCATGAAGACAGAGAACGGGAAATAACGTCACCCGGACTCTTCCGCCCTTTCCAGGAGGTTCCCATCTGCGTCCATTCGAGGAACAGGAGACGGTTCAGGGGCCATCACATCTCCCTTCCCCCCAGAGGATCTCACCCTCCTTCCTCATAAGCCGCAAGGAAATGGAAAATGGAAGCAGGATGACAGCCAAAGCCATGGGAGCGGATGGGCAGGTGGGGACAGCTCAGTGACATTTCTGTCTCCTGTCTCCAGGCAATGGACACGCTGTACGAGATCCTTTTCCTCTGGGGATACCGAGAAGCCATCCTCGAAATGTTTCCCCAGCTCCTCCTCGTCTGCGTCAGGCAGGTGCAGTACGTGCTGGACCTGTGCCTGCCAGGGACTTGGAGGGCCCAGAAGACATCCAGCCCGGAGGGATCCAGCCGCCTCAGCCCCTTGAGGTAACGGCGGAAAGGAAGGGGAAGAACAGATTTGTTCTGCTCAGCCCCTGTGGGACCTGCCTGGCCCTCTGCTGTGCGTGTCCCTACAGCCCAGGGGCAGTTCTGGGCAGGTCTGTGTGGAGGGAGCGGTGCTGGGCGCCCGTGTGCATGTGAGCCACACTTGCTCCTCTGACTCCGACCACAGGCCAGGGGCCACGTCGGCACGTCCCCATGTGCTCCCGGCCGAGGGGTCAGGGCTTTTCTCCGTGCCTGTTGAGCCCGCTGGGCCTCTGTCCCACAAGACCCCACCCCAGGACAGCGTGGCCAGAGCACACACAGAGTGCACAAGACCGGCGGGGGGGCCGTGTCACAGGCAGGCAGGACGAGGAGGGGCCCGTGAAGCTAATTCCACGGGGACAACCAGGGAACCACCTGGCTAGAAACTCGATGAGTCTGTGGCATGGCCAGGGCCCGTTGGGCAGGGCCGTGCCCTCACACGGTGCTGGGTCCATCCCCCGGAGGCCGGCTGCTGCTGACCACGCCGGGTGTCCCAGGCCTTGTGTGGTTTGCGCTGCGTGGGGCTGGAGTCGAGTTCTGACACCCGGACTTTTTATTGCCTCTAGCACCTCCCTGGAGGCCGTGAAGACCCTTTTCTCCATGCCCAGATACTGGAAGGAATTTGCCAGTATCCAGTTGCAGCAGGGCTGGGACATGATGGCCTCCCGCCAGCGCTTCTCCCAAGGGGTGGGCTTGATCGCAAGGTAGAGTCTGGGCAATGGGAGCTCAGTGGGAGACCCTCCCCTGCCCCCACCGGCCCTCTCAGCCCCGCCATGGGAGAGCGACGCTCTCTCCCCTTGGTAACTCCGGGCATTTTCTCTGTCCTATTCCAGGGCCATGGTGGAGCACCAGACCCCACAGCTCCCTGCGGTGCTCAGAGAGGCCATCGCCGTCATGCAGAGTCAGGAGGAGCAGCCTCAGAGAAATATCGCCCTGACTTTCTGCACCGAGGTGAGATTCCGGAGCCGCCAGGCACATGTGGGTTTGTACAGAGCAGCTCAGTCCCGTCCCAGGCAGGCAGGCAGGCACCGGGGCCCATCGCCAGCAGCTCGGCAACGCCACAGCCAGCCGGCTCCTCTGCCCATGTGGATCCTAGTGGGGCCAGGCAGAGTGGTGGGGGGCAGGGTGAGATTGCTCCTGACTGGATGTGCCTCCATGGGACCATGTGACAAGAGAAGATGTTTCTCCAGCACCCTGAGGCCGGGCCTCTCTCCTCGCCTTTGCCTGGGGTTTCATTTTCTTCTGCCACGGCTCGCTCCAGGACACGTTGCGATACCCAGAGATTCCCCTTTCCCTGGGCTTCATTAGGGGCTTGTGCATTAGTCGCCCTTCTGGGAATGGACCATCTCAAACACCAGCCGCTGGCTCCTTACCCCCAGGGATTTTGTGTGGCAGGAAGTGACCAGCTGGCAAAGATGCTGGCGCACGAACAGACCGAGAGGCAGATTTCTGCTCCTGCAGCTGATGTTGATTTTCTCTTTCCAGTTTCTCCGGAGTCCTTCCATCCTCACCACAGTCACCAGATCGGAGCTCCAGGAACAGCTGATGGAATGGACCAAAGATCCCAATCCGGAGATACGGAGGCTCTGTCTGCAGGGCCTGGGCAGTATCATCTTCCAGCCAGAGAAGGTGAGGGCAGGGCTTGCCCAGGTGAGACGTTGCTGCACTGGGAGATAACAGACACATCACTGTTGCAACCCCTGTTCTATGCCGTTACTGAGCAAGCCAGGCGTGAGGTGTCCCTGCTCCCTGGTGCAGGCAGAGCATGGTCGGTGGCAGGCAGTGGGGGAGGGGAAGGAGACTCAGGGCGTCGCTCAGGGCAATGGGGGGAGAGTGTCGGCTGACAACAAGCCCAGGCTCAGCAAGGACAGACGAGTCGGGGGGCGGAGTCAGAGCTCGGGGGGCGGGGCATGGAGCGGCTCCAGGCAGGCGACAGGGCGACTCTGCCCAAGGGCCAGGGGTGCAAAGCACCTGCCAGAGCAGCAGGAGAACGACTTTCTCCCCCGCTGGGGGCTGGCCGATGGGGGGATGGTCCAGCCCCTGCCCAGGCTCTGTCCCAGGCCAGGCGTGAGCTGCCTTCTGCCTTCCTGCAGGGGCAGTTGTTACGGGCCCAGCTGCCAGGGACCATCGCCATGTTCTGCGCCAGGAACGCATGGACTGTCCTGGAGGCCCTGAAGGACGCGGCAGACGCCATCTACCTGCTCGCCGGGGAGGGGCTTGGCTCCATCTCCCAGGACATGGCAGTCAGCCTGCGCCCGCTCATTGACCACGTAAGGCCGGGACCCCGGAGAAGCACATTCCCCCTCCCCTGATGTCCTGGTATGACCCTGCCCAGCCCCTCCCTCCCCCCAGGCCAGCCACACAGCACCCAAGGGGGCCCCTGCAACGGGTGGGGAGTCTCCTACTCAGCCCCTCCCTGGAAGAGCCCTTCTGGGAAATGGGGGCGCCAAGCTCCCAGCCCTGCTGCAGCCTCCCCTCCCCCCCTCCTGTGCCCAGCCCCTCCCCGAGCCCCAAGGAGGCAGGCGGGAGCCTCAGGTCCCAGTGCCTTGGGAGGGGAGGCCAGAGCAGCCTCTGTCACCAGGGACCTGGGCCTTCCCTCAGCCCCCTCAGTCCTTGCTGGGGAACGAAGCAGGGAAGGGGCGATGGGAGGGGAGGGGAGGGAAGGGGAAGAGGGACGGGGACGGAGAGACCCGGGAAGTGCAGCAGGAATGAGGTGAGGATGGAGATTCCTCGTAACTTGCCCCTTTCCACCTGTGACGGCGCGTTGGGGGTTCCCCGTCTCCTGCACCCCGAAATGGCACAAACAGACTGCACCAGCCAGTGGAATTGAGGGTGGTTTATTGCTCCTCCAGCACAGCGCAGCACAGACGTAATCTGGTCACAGGAACTGGGCTAGGATGCCTCAGGCCCCCTTGAGATGGGGGAGACTGGGCCCCTAAACTCCAGCCCCTTCTCCTAGGCTCTCCTCCATGCCCTCCGACAGCCAGCAACCAACTCCCTCTCTTCCAGCCCTGCCCCCCAGCCAGGGCAGCATCCACCTTCCTTTGTTCCTCTCCATGGGGGGTGTCTGGCCACTGGTTTGCATAGTGACTCATCCTGTTTTGCTGCGTCGTGGTACCCACGGCAGCCAGTGGGGGTTCCCCCAGAGCCAGCAGCATAGAAACCAGCCAGGTACCCCCACTACGTCACACCACCCTTCACCCCCCCCCATGCTCAGTGGCTCCCCTGCCTGGCACTGCACAGGGGTGGGCTGGGTCTCTCCAGGCCGGGCGGACGGGGGAGAAGAACATGGAGAGATTGGCCCCTCTCTGGACTCCAGGCGGCTGGGGGGCTGGGTGCAGGAAGCTCTCCACACACATTGCACCATGGACCTCTGGGTCTCAGCCCTGGCCAGCGCACAGTGTCTGTGGGGCTGCCTGGTGGTTGCAGCTTCCGCGGGCCAGGGAGGGTCCCGGTCGGGGTGCTGGAGCCGTGTGCGATTTGCGGCCGTCAGGCCCCTGACCCTGGGACACGGCCTGGTTCTCACGGGCTTCCCCGCCCCGCGTGTCCTTACCAGGAGAGGGGCAATGTCCGCTCAGCCGCCATCTCACTGCTGGGCACCATGCTGGGCGGGGTGAAGGGCCCGGACAGACCCCGCGTGCGGCAGGAACTCACCCGTTGCCTGCTCCCGCTGCTGCTCCACCTGGCAGACGAGGAGCAGAGAGTGATCCTGGTAAGTGCCCCCTCGGTATGTCCCGGAGAGCAAAGCGCCAGAGTCCCCCGGGCCCCACCCCTCTCCAGAGCCCCTGCCCAGCCAGGGCCATTGGGGACGTGCAGGGAGGCTTGAGGGGGGCCCCTTGGCTCTGACTCTCTGGGATCCCGGAGCCCCGGCGCTGCCGTCTCTGCGCAGAAGGGCCGAGCTGTGGAGATCCCGTCTGGCTCTTGCCAGCCAATGCTCAGCTCCCGCCCGAGCAGCGTCCCCTGCAGAACAAGGGGCAGGAGGCTCCCCAGGCAGAGTAGGAGCCCAAAGGGCAGGGAGGAGGGGGCGCGCCCGAGACGGTCCCTCTCTCAGAGAGGCCCCTCTCGCTCTCCCCTCGTGTTGCAGAGCTGCAAAGCGACGCTCTTCCGCTGCGCCGTGTTCCTCGGCTGGGCCCATCTCAAGAGTCTCTTCTGCTGCCTGGCCTGGGATGGCTCCTCGCGGCTCTTGCCCGGCGTCGGGAAGTGCCTGGTAGGTGAATTCTGTGGGCCCGGGGAGCGGTGACCGGGGAGCTCAGGGAGACCTTTCTACCCCCACCCCGAGTGCCCAGGGGGATTCTCCCCCTCTCGTCACGCAGGGAGCAGAGGCAGCCCCCCCAGAGGGGCTCGGCCTTTCCTCAGTTGTTATCCAATACCACCCTTTCCACTGCCCCCATCTCCCGAACTTAGCACTGCCCCTGCCTCCTGCCCGTGGACTCCTGCCCCTCTGCCTGTGCCCAGCTTAGAAATGCTCTTCCCCATGGGCCCGACTCCGGACATCTGGGCTCCTACTGGCTCTTGCCCTGGCTTCCCTCTGTGCTTCAGCGACCCTGGCCTGTCAGCTGTAGGTCGATCACTTTGTCTGCTCTGAGCATGTCTCCTGCTCTGCTCCTAGATGAAGAATTACAAGAGGAACTTCCCCAGATTCCTGTTCCAGGCCTTAGAGTATCTGGAAAGCTCCCAGGCGTCCATCAGACATTCTGCAGCCCTCTTCATCGGTAAGCAAAGCAGCCCCCGGGAGCTGTTCCAGGGCTGTTAGAGTTAATAAAATCTGCACATGAACAAAAAGGGGTTTCAGGACAAGCATCAGCCAGCACCTCAGGCGCCTGCTGCAACTGCAGCTGTGAAACAGGGATGGAACATAGACGAGTTAGTTGAATAAAATATCAGTGCTATTGTGTTTGGGTGTGTGATTTCGTTCTTCCCGTCCCTGGCGTACTGCTGCTCGGTCTGCAGCTTGCCCAGGTAAGGAGTATCACGTGCTCTTTCCTAAATGACTAGAAGTCAAGTTGTCTAAAAGAATTGCACCCGGTGTGCCCTCTGAGACGGCGTGAAATGCTGCTCCGAGCTCTCAATGAACATTACGGGGGAGGGAGAGCTCAGTGCTTCGAGCATTGTCTTACTGAACCCAGGGTTATGAGTCAGTCTTTGAGGGGACCGTTTAGGAATCTGGGGCAAATCTGTCAGGGATGGTGCTTAGTCCTGCTGCGCGGGCAGGGGGCCGGACCTGATGGCGTCTCAAGGTCCCTTTGAATTCCAAAGTTCTCTGTTTTACTGCTCAGATTTGCACTCTTGTTTGAAGAAATATGGGAACGATTAAAAAATTCAATGGCGATTAATCGCAGGCTTAACCGTGTGCACCTCCCCTTTGAGTTCAATCTCCTTCCCCAATCGGCCTTTCAGTGATTCCTGGGGTCGGATGCTTTCTCCATTGTGTTTTGCATCACACTGAAGGACTGTCTTGAATTTCCCAAGGGCTGTCTTACGGGAATGGCTGACTCTTTAGTAATTTGCAGGGATGACACTGAAACAGTGTGAGCTCCATTCTATTCCTTGTCTGTGTAGGAGAAACCATCCACCATTACTGTGACGTGTTGTCAAAAAGAGTGACTGCAGCTGGTGTCACCCGCCTGTGTGAAGGTAAGGAAATACCTCTGGGCGTTTGGGCATCTGTGGGCAGTATGAGGCCTGAATACAGATGTCACAGTGTCCCTCTGGGTCTGAGGACAGTGCTGAAGGGAGAAGAGTGGTCTTGCTGGTAAGACATAAGAATGGGAGTCGGGAGCTTTGAGCCACCAGGAGCAACTCTGTGCCTCACCTTCCCCATCCGTGAAATGGGGGTAAGAACAGAAAGGCACTCAAGGACAGCTGGCCAGAATGGAAAAGGACCCTCACTATGACGAGGCATTAGTAGGAGGAGAAGGATTCTTACCCTGTGTCAGAAAAGTTTGCATTGTCTCCTCCCCAAGGACCTTCACCCAGAGATTGATTCTTAGCTCCTACGGTATCCTGCCAGGCCCCCTGGGAACTCCTTTCCCTGCCACCTCTGGAGCACTGAAGGCGGCACAAATGCACAAAGGGTTCAGTAGAAGTGAGGAGCCTAAACCCTTTCTGCGGATCGGCGCCTGAATGTCAGAGTCACGGTTGTTGTCGTGTTCCCGGGGCAAAGGCCATTGGGAAGCAGAGGTTTCCCAGGCATCAGTTACAGCAGCTCTGTGGGGTTTCCAACCTGTTTCCTCTTTGTTTCAGCTTTTCAGCAACAGCCTTTAAAATCGGACAGGGACACGTGGCTCATCCTGAACGAACATCGGCAATGGCTGCAGAAGCTTGCGAGCCGCGTGTTGGGCGCTTCTTACGACTTGGGAGCGGCACCGACACAGAAGGACTCTTCCTCCTGCCACGGTAGGTACCACAGACGGGAGCAGCTCTTTGGAGCAGGGAGGCAGGTTCCGTGGGGCGAGAGGGGCCGTGAGGGGTGGCAGGAGCGACGCGGCGTCCTGGAGTCACCGGGGGCCACTCGCCTGGGGGCTGGAGCTGAGGGAAATTGTTCCTACCACGGCCCTACCCCAAACGACCCCCCCCCGCCTTTGGGCTCCATGCGCGATGGCCCAGCCCCCCAGCCACAACTTCTCCATGGGATCCCCTCCGTCAGCAGCGCGCGGAGAGAGGGGGATTCTCCAGGACTCCCTTCGGCCATCGCCAGCCCCAGTGGAGCAGCGGCCGGGGGAGGGGCTGGGCTCTCTCAGGGATGCCGGCTCTCAGGGAAATGGCAAAGGGGGAGGAAGGGGAACCTGCCCTGGTCCAGATTCTCCCCCTTGACAATTGTGTCCTTCTCATCTGTGCTCCTGCCCTGTCTCCTCTGACAGACACCGGCTGAGCCCACCGCTCCCCGGCCTGGCCGGGAGACCAAGCAGCTGGGACACCACAAGGATCCGGAAGAGGCAGAGCTGCACGTGACGGGGAACCAGCCGCGACCGGGACCAGGAGCCGTTCAACCCACAGGCCAGAGGACGCCAAGCCCCTCCCCGGCCCTGCGGCGCGTCCACAAGAACCGAGGATCCGCTCCTGGCCCAGAGACTTGCAGCTGTCGTGGACTTTTGCTTGTTCCCCAACATTTGTCCTGCCCGACACCCCAGGACATGGCTTGTGAGTCACCATCAGACCCACCCATCTCCGGGCCCTTCCCACCGGCCTCTGCCCATCTGGGTGGGTCTCTCTCGTCGTCCGTCTGCCTTCCCACAAAGACCAGCGTGGGACCACTCTCCTGGGGGGCACTGGGACTGCGCGCGTTCTGGGGTCGGCGGTGGGGGAGGGGTTGGGGTTGCGCGTTCTGGGGTCCGCGGTGGGGGAGGGGTTGGGGTTGCGCGTTCTGGGGTCCGCGGTGGGGGAGGGGTTGGGGTTGCGCGCGTTCTGGTGTCCGCGGTGGGGGAGGGGTTGGGGTTGCGCGTTCTGGGGTCCGCGGTGGGGGAGGGGTTGGGGTTGCGCGTTCTGGGGTCCGCGGTGGGGGAGGGGTTGGGGTTGCGCATTCTGGGGTCCGCGGTGGGGGAGGGGCTGGGGCTGCCCAGCATTCTGGGACTGGGGTGGGAAGCTGAGGCTGCCCGGCTGCTCTGGGGCTTGCGGGGATGCCAGGGCACCAGGCAGCCTGAGGGCTGGTGTGGGAGGGTAGAAATCTGGGGCTGGGCAGCCACCAGTGTGGGGAGGAGAGGGCAGGGCAGGGGCAGCAGCCTGGTGGGCTTGGGGGGGCGGAGCCTTAGGAAGAAGGGGCGGGGCTGAGGTTTGCCTTCCCTCGTCAGCCGTTCGCCCGCTGCCCATGCCTCCCACTGCTCTCTGCCAGTCGGGTAGAGGCCCTGGAGAGAGGGGACGTGCCCAAGCACAGAAGTGCTGTGGTCAGGTGCCCCAGCCACAAGAGACTCCTCTGACCCTCCAAGAAACCCCACAGAGCCCTCTGCCAACTGGGGCGGGTTTCACCCCTCCCCCATCTCAGAAGGCCACGTGGGGAATTCTTGGAGGGGTCTTGGACCCTCTTGTGGTTTTATCCCCGTGGATCTGCCTCGGGAATGGATTTCACCGATTGGTGACGGGTGCGGGGCAGGGACCCATCTGGAAGTGGGTCAGGGGACCCCTCTGAGGACTCCTCTCCCGCCCTCCACCAGTCACTGTGGCCCCTGCCCGTAGGACCCACGACGGAGGGGACTGCACCACATGGGGGAAGTGCCGCGGTCTGGGGCCCTGCCCGCAAGAGGGTCCTGTGACCCCTCCAAGGAGTCTCTCCACCGTCCCCTCCCTACCAGTGAGAGTCACCCCCTCCCCCCCGCCTCAGGCCAGCTCAGAAGGGAAACGTGCACCAGTCAGAGCAGCCAGTGCCCGACAGCCTAGGCCAGAAGCCTCCATCTCTGGAGCTGAGCAGCCGGCCGGCACCATCGCCCTGGACGCCCCAGCGCAACAGTGCGAGGAAGAGCCCGTCTCGCTCCCTGGACATCTTTCCAGAACTCAGCGCCTGGCCCTTCAGGCTGCCCCTCTGACTGGTGTACGTTTCCCTTCCGAGCTGGCCTGGGGGAGGGGGTGACCCTCACTGGTAGGGAGGGGACGGTGGAGAGACTCCTTGGAGGAGTCACAGGACCCTCTTGCAGGCAGGGCCCCAGACCGTGGCACTTGCCCCATGTGGTGCAGTCCCCTCCCTCGCTGGTCCTACGGGCAGGGGCCACAGTGACTGGTGGAGGGGGGGAGAGGAGTCCTCAGAGGGGTCCCGTGACCCACTTCCCAATGGAACACTCTGCCCCCCGTCGGAGGGCAACTCCCAGCCTGGCTGCGTTACACCAGTCACTGGGGACAGACCCGCAGTCACGGCGCGCTCCGCTTAGACAGGGCTGACTCCCACACACGACGCCACAAAGGGGTTAGGGTGGGAGCCAGTTAGGATCCGGCCCATCGGTCAAACCCACTCTCGGGGCGGCGCTACGGGGCCACGTTCCCTCTCAGGTGCGGAATGACCTTTGTTAGGTGCGGCAGGGGGCACAGGGCAGGGGCAGCGGTACTTGTTCTGGCTGGGGGCAGCCTCGGGGGCGCGGCCGGGGATGGAGGATATGCGGCGCGGGGGAATTATCTGAACTCCTGGACTAATAAATGTATCTCTGCTGTAGACCCTGCGTTGCTGTGAATTCCTCTGTCGCGACAAAGATTGTGTTTGATGTTTGTTTGTCGTGTGGGGTTTGTCTTATTGCTGCCTTGTGCTGTATTGTGTTAAACACAAATCCCGCGTTAGGCAGAAACGGATTAATAGGCATTGCTGACTGTATCTGCAGAAGCTATTGTCGCAGCAGGGCAGAGGCCCAGCAATGCCAGGCACAGCAGCTCCTGCGCGACGTGGGGACGCTTCTGCCCCAGTGGGGGGGGGAGGCAGCTCTCTGCCTGGGGACCCGCCTGGCCTGTCTCCTCAGGAACCTCTCAGCAGCTGTATCCTGCAACAAGCCGTGAGCAGCCGTGAGCGTGGGCAACGCAGCCTCTGGCCATAGGACAGGCAGCTCCCTCCTGCAGCCCCTGGACAGCTCCCTCCCGGCCTGAGCCACACAGAACCCAGGCGTCCTGGGCCAGACAGCTGACCATGTGTGTGTGGGGGGGTGACATCTCCCAGCTCATGATCCCCCAGCACTTCACAGACGTTCCTGAAGCCTCCCCCCCGCGGGCCGTGGGGACTGGAGAGCACCCAGCTCCCCCCAGGAACACCCAGTTCCCTTGCACTCTCCAGACCTCAGCTGGCCACTGCCAGTCCCTCTCTCTAGCCCGTTTCTGGGCAGACTGCAGTCCCTCCTGGCCACTCCTCCCTGGCAAAGGGTGCGGACCTGCTACCTCTGCAACCCTGTCTTCAGGCCTTATGGCCTGGGGCTTCCCCGGCCCAAGCCCTCCCAGCCTGCCATGTCTGCTGTCGTACCTCGGTGTTTTGTACCTCGGTACCTTCGGTGGTCTGGACTGTCAGTGTCAGCGTCGTCTGGTCAGGGTCGTCCTGGCGCGCTCCTGACAGGACCTCTACTCCGTCGGTGATAATAAACTCTCGGCTGCGTGCATAACAGTCGGTACTCCCTTTATCTAGCGTGTTAGACCCCGTGCACTTGGGACAACACAAGAGATCTCTGAGAGGCCCCGGAAACGACAGATGCAGGCAAGGTTTGAAATCAGTTGAGCGGGTTTATTGTCAGATGCGAAGCTCTACCAGTTGGTAACACAGATCAGTACAATGTGACACCACTGGGCACTATGCCCCGCGTTGACACGGTACCAACACCGGGCAGGCCTATTGCCATATATCAGATATTAACAGCACTTAGTCAAAGTTAAGTTACTGCACACTCTGTAAGTTTAGGCAATGACACCTGCCGTTCAGGCGCCTAGTGCGCCCCCCCCGAGGTCGGCCGGAGAGCACCCTCTGCGGTGTCCTTTTATAGACAGGTACAAACAACTTACATCATTTCTTTACGTACCAGGTTACCACCCTCTGTTGCCTAGTTACCACCCCTCACTGTATGGAAGGGGGGCTCACTTACTATCCTTCCTGCTGTCATTTTGACCCAGTCCTGAACCTAGGTCGGTCTGTGCATTAGTTTTTAGGGAGTTTTTGTATCAAGACATTTCTTATTAAGATGTTCCATTACTCCCCTTTGGCTCACAGTCTGTACCCAGTGCCTCCGTGTGTCCTTCCATGCTCGACCTAACTTACACAATCCCACAGTTATCAATAGGGCTTCTTTCTTGGCTCCTGTGTTACTGAACCAAAGTCTTGCTCACTAGATTGCAGGCCTGTTGCTGTTTCCGTGTTGCAGGCCTTAGGCCTGCTGACTCCATATCACTGACCCTCAGCTTACTACATCTGCCTCTCACAGCCCCGCCCACCACGGCTGCCTCTCACAGATGCACAGACAGACCTTCCAGGACACAGGAATCAAATCCTCACCTTACAAGAAGTGATTTTTGTTACAAAACAGGAGAGAAACGTGATAAAGAGTACTTGTTTCCTTGATGTTACAGAGCAACTGAGGAAACCGAATTAAAACAGAAAAAACCCTCTGGCACAATGCTCATTTTTTCGGGAAGAATGGCTCTTGCGCAAGAGGGGGGTTTTCACATCTACACATCTCCTTTTTGTGTAAAAGCCTCTCATGCAAAAACTGTTGCTAATTAATTATGCAACTGAAGCATGGCGATAGTGTACCCTGTGCTTCATTTGCACAAGCTTTTGCGGAAAAAGGTTGCGGTATGGACGTAGCCAAAGAGAGCAGGCAGGGAACCTAAATCCAATTCACATTTCAACCCTCTGTCTCGATTGGTTCTCCTGGCCCCCTGGCTGACACCTTTGCTAGGTACCTGAATTAACCCTTTAATCAGCGGGTGCTGGTCAGCACTCCTCCTGTTCATGACACCTTCCCATGGGCCCGCCTCCATGTCGTAGAGCTCAGCAGTTTGGCATTGGCCCCTTTCCTCTGGTGCAGCCAGGTGAGGGGAGAGTGGTCGGTTACACTGTCAGAGCCGCCCAAATAGCTATCTAAGGGCCCACACCCGGGCCAGGCAGTGCTTCTCTACGGCCGCACAGTGCAGCTCCCAGGGCAGCATCATCCTGACGAAGTTCACAGCGGGGCGCCTCTCCCGGTACAGTCAGTTTGCAACAGCACCACCCCGCCCGGTGTCTGAGGCGTCAGTGAACAGCAGGGAGGGTTCGCTGACGTCCGCATCCACCTGCACCGGGCCAGGGATGAGTAGCCCCGGTCAGCACAGAGAGCCCTTCCGCACTGCTCGGTCCAGACCACGTGCTTGGGCCCTTCCTACATGGCTCTGTCCGGGGAGCTGCCAGGCTCTACAGCGCGACTGTCACGCGGCCGGGGAGAAGGCCCCGTTCAGGGTGGGGAGGTTAAATATCTGATATTTGAATAGTCGATTAACCTCGTGAATTCTTACCAGTTACTCGACTATTCTACAGTCCCGGGGGTGGGGAGCAGCAGCCAGTGCGCTCTGGCCCCCCTCCCGAGGAGCCCCCTGCCACTCTGCGCTGATGCCTCTGAATCACGGGGTACCAGGTGGGAACTGGTCTTCAAGGAGAGCCAGTTTACAAACCGGCATCATCCGGGACCACGCTGTTGGCCCGCGCTGCTGGCCCTGATCTAGAGGCAGCCGTGCAGGGTGGCAGCAGCTCCTGTCCGGGAGAGCGGTCTGAGCTCCTGGACCCCACATAAGCCAGAACTCAGCCAGGCTCTCTGCCCGCCCACCTCCTAAGGTGTTTGTTCTGCTGCTGCTGCTGCTTCCTTTTCTGCTCCTTCTGCTGCTGCCGCTACCTCTTCTGTTGCAGCTTCTTCTCCTGTCTCGATTTTTTTCTGCTTCTTCTACTGTTTCTTCCTCTGCTGCTTTAAACTGCTGCTGCTTTTTCTTCTGCTGTTTCTGCTGCTTCTGCTACTGCTGCTCCTATTTGTTTTTCTGTTTCTCCTTCTGCTTCAATCTGCTGATTCTTTTGCTGCTCCTGCCTCCTTTCTTCTGCTGCTTCTTCTACTGCCGTGGTCTCCAATCTTTTGAATCACAAGATCACTTTTTCAGTTTAAGTGCAATGTAAGATCTACCTCAAACCCAAATGCTCTTGCCCCGCTTCCTTTCTGCTCCTTCTTTGAGGCCCTGGCCCTGTTCTACCCCCTTCTTCCAGGCCTCCCCCTGCTCACTCCATGCCCTTTCCTTGCCCATCCTCTCTTTCATCAGCGTTAGGTGGGAGAAGCGATGAAGCTGCTGTGGGGTCCCCTAACAATACTAACCCCTTTGTTCGACTCCTGTGACAGCCAGTGACTGTCTAGGAAGGAGTACGGCAGAAAGGGATCTAGGGGTTATAGTGGACAATATGCTGAATATGAGTCAGCAGTGTGATGCTGTTGCAAGAAAAGCAAACATGATTCTGGGATTTATTGTGAGGAAGACACGAGAAGTCATTCTTCCGCTCTACTCTGCGCTGGTTAGCCCCCGGTTGGAGTATTGAGTCCAGTTATGGGCATCACATTTCAAGAAAGATGTGGAGAAATTGGAGAGGGTCTTGAGAAGAGCAACAAGAATAATTAAAGGTCTAGAGAACATGAGCTATGAGGGAAGGCTGAAAGAATTGGGTTTGTTTAGTTTAGAAAAGAGAAGATTGTGGGGGGGGGACAGGATAGCCATTTTCAGGTATCTAAAAGGGTGTTATAAGGAGGAGAGAGAAAACTTGTTCATCTTTGCCTCTGAGGATAGAACAAGAAGCAATGGGCTTAAACTGCGGCAAGGCAGCTTTTAGTTGGACATTAGGAAAAAGTTCCTAGCTATCAGAGTGGTTAAAAACTGGAATAAATTGCCCAGGGAGATTGTGGAATCCCCATCTCTGGGAATATTTAAGAGTAGGTTAGATAAATGTCTATCAGGGATGGTTTAGACAGTATTTGGTCCTGCCATGAGGGCAGGGGACTGGACTCAATGACCTCTCGAGGTCCCTCCCCGTCCTAGTATTCTATGACTCTATCATCTGGTGGCGTGTTTTTATTCATCAAAGGGCCAATTAAGGTGAATCGAACATATGACCAATTTATGAAGGGTAATTTACAAAATAGGGGATTCAGCGGTGTGACGTAGTGGGGGTACCTGCTGGGCTGTGGTGACCCCTGCTGTCTGGAGCAAGACCCAGCAGGGGAAACCTCACTATGCAAAGGTAGTGCCAAACTTGTTGAACCAGTGGCCAGACACCCCCCATGGAGAGGAACAAAGGAAGGTGGAATGCTGCCCTGACTGGGGGGCAGGGCTGGAAGGGAATTTAGTTAGTTCTGTCTGAGAGCATGGAGGAGACAGCCTAGGGGAAGGGGCCCAGTCTCCCCCATCTCAAGGGGGCCTGAGGCATCCTAGCCCAGCTCTGTGACCAGATTTCATCTGTGCTGTGCTGTATCCTGGAGAGGCAATAAACTTCCTCTATTCCACCGGCTGGTGCAGTCTGTTTGTGCCATTTCGGGGTGCAGGAGACGGGGGACCCCCAACGCGCCGTCACAAGCGGATATTAAAAAATGTTTAACGACAACCAACAAACAGTACAAGCGACGAGGAGTCCTGTGGCACCTTATAGACTAACTGAAGTGTAGGAGCATAAGCTTTCGTGGGCAAAGACCCACTTCGTCAGATGCAAACAGTAAAGTAATCAATTCCCAAAAATCACAAGGAAAAGGAAAATTTCGGCTGAGTCCAATTGGCATGATCCGTGTAATAACCAAAGTTTATAGCAGCCTTCTTGAAAGTTCCCAGACTGTCGCTCAGGAGCTCAAATCTCGCAGCTCACCGAGAGCTTTGAGAGGAGCCCTGAGAAGAGCCCTCGGAGTCCTCTTCCCTGCCGATGGTAAGTAGTTCTCAGGGTGGCTGGCGATGGTCTTCAGTGGAGTCTCCCGTAAGGCTGCAGTTGTCTTGATCCGGAGTCTGATGTCCTGTGAGGAAAACCCCGCGCACCCTGCCTCTGGGACGGACATCCCCAAACTGTCCAGCTTTTATCCCGTCTCAGGCGGGAAATCCGTGCGAGGGAAACCCCTCAGAGTCTGCCCCTGCTAGGGAGACCCTGTGTGTGAACATCTGAGGTAAAGCCAGGTCAGACCGGACAGTGTGTGTTTGTGAGAATGACAGAGACACACACACTGAGAGTGACAGAGATTTGTGCATTGCCGAGCTCCCTCCATCCCCTGCTCTCTGTGTGGAGATAGGGCATAAGAGTAGAGGGAGGGAGGAACACCCTGACATCAGAGCCCCCCCCCCCCCTTCTTCTTCCCACACCCTGCACAGCAAGCAGGAGGATACCAAGGGGGCAGCTTCAATGCAGAAGGCAGGAGCAGCATGAAAATGGGGAGAGGAGCAACTGAAGCGTTAGCCCTTGAGAGCTTCCTGGACAAACCAGCCAGGATCATCGGCCAGAGGCTCTGAGATCTGTCATTAGACCCCGATCCACTGCTCGGTGACCACTGCTCGACTATTTCTGCTGCTGCCGCTTCTTCTGTTGCTGCTCCTTCTCCTGCCCCTGCTTGTTTTCATGTTTCTTCTTCTGTTTGTGCTGCTGCTTCTTTGGCTACTTTTTCTTCTGTTGTTTCTTTTGCTGATTCTTCTTCTGCTTTTGCTCCTTCTTCCTCTGTGGCTGCTACTTACTCTGCTGTTGCCTCTTCTGCTGCTGCTTTTCTTCTTCTTCTGGGCTGTGTCTACACTGCACCCCTTTTCTGGAAAGGGATGCAGATGAGACAAGTCGGAATTGCAAATGCAGCGGGGATTTAAATTTTCCCCGCTCCATTTGCATGAACATGGCTGCCGCTTTTTTCCGGCTCGGGGCTTTGCCGGAAAAAAGCGCCAGTCTAGACAGGGATCTTTTGGGAAAAAAAGCCTTTTCCGAAAGGTCCCTTATTCCTCTTAAAATCAGGACACAGCCCTGCTGCTGCTGCTAATTCCTCTTTCTTCTGCTGCTGCTTCTTCAGCTTCTCCTATTCCTGCCTCTGCTTCTGCTGTTCCTGCTGCTCTTTTCTTCTTCTGCTGCTGCTGCCTCTTTTCTTCTCTGTTTCTTCTACTGCTTCTGCAGCTGCTGCTGCTTCTCTGGCTGCTGCTGCTCCTTCTTTTTCTGTGGATACTTCTGCTGTTGCTGCTATTGTGCTACTTCTTCTTCTCCATCTGGTGTTTGTTTCCTGTTGCTACTCTATCTGCTGCTGCTACTTCTTTTTCTGTTCCTTCTTCTGCTGCTCCTTCTGCTGCGGCTGTTGCTTCTTCTGCAGTGCTGCTGTTTCTGCTGCTTAATCTGCTTCTATGGTTCCTTCTGTGGCTGCTCCTATTTGTTTTTCTGCTTCTCCTTCTTCTGTTTGTGCTTCTGCTTCTGCTGTGGCTGCTGCTGTTTTCTTTCTTCTGCTGCTGCTGTTTCTACTTCTCTCAGGTATGTCTACATTTGCCCCCCAGTTCGGAGTAGGGAGGCAAATGAAGCATACCGAAGTTGCTAATGAAGTGTGGGATTTAAATATCCCGTGCTTGATTAGCATATTTGCAGCCGGTCGCCATTTTAAAATGCCAGTCGCCCGATTTAACTCACCGTGTGTAGACACAGTAGTCCGATTTAAAACCCTTCCCTCGATTTAACTGTTACTCCTCATTGCACGAGGAGTAACAGTTAAATCTCGCGCTTCATTAGCAACTTGGGTATGCTTCATTTGCCTCCCCCGTCCGAACTAGGGGACAAGTGTAGACACACCCCCACTCAATAAGGAGCAGCCAGAGATCATGACGCAGGGATGATCCCCAAAGCCTTATTCTGCCCCTCTAGTGGAGCTGGCGGGAAGTGGGGGGGGAGGGGTGACCCACAGAAATTAGGAGCTTGCTGGAAGTCTCCAGAGAGCTGTCACTGTGACGGATTTACGGGTGCGAGCACCTCGCGCCCCCTCTTTTTGACTCAGCGTAGAGCCGGGGGCGGGGCTCCGCGGACCCACCGCCTTCTTTCTTCTCCTTGTCCCCAGCCCCCTGGGCTTGTTGACCGGGCCGCCCAGGAAAGGGATGCGATCGCCTCTCGACCCGGGATGGCCGAGAGGGTTCGGCGAACCCCGAGTTCAGGCCCCCTCCTTCGGCCAGGGGGGGGGTGTCCGTGGTGTCTTAGGGGGTGGGGGTTGGGGACCTGACCCGCGCCAGCTTCTGCGGCGGGCACCGTCCGCCCTGCTTCCGGCTCTTGAGGGTCGTAGGAAGGGTGGGGGAGTGGGGGACCCGGGCCCGCCCTCACCACCGGGTCCCAGCCCGAGGCCCTAAGTGGAGTTGGCGTCTACGAGTCGCCCTCCACGGCGGATGGGGCGGCAGCCCCCGACTCCTCCGCCCACGGGCGCCAAAAGGGCCCTGCCTCGGGCTCCTTCCACTCCCTGCTTGTCCGCCCCGGCGATGGGGCTGATTGGGGTGCACTCACCGCGCCGAAGTCTCCGGGTGCGTCCCAACGCGAGTCGCCAGCTGCTGACTCCTTCCTTCTTGATCGCCTCGGGGGCCGGGCCCTTGGCGCCCCTGGAAGCCAGGGTCGCTGCCTCTTCGCTCCTGCCCCCCCTTCCGTCTGCTCGGCCGCCATCTTTATGGGCGCCGGGGAGTGACGTCCGGGCGTTCCGCCCTGTCCGTGCGCCGCCGCCGCCCCGCCCTTTCCCCAGCGTGGGTTCATGCCCCGTTTAATGCCGCCAGCCGAGGCGGGCGGGCTGGCTGCTTCCGCGCGGCCCGCCCCCTCCCCCGCTCCCGGCGGGGTGCCCTGGGTTGGGCTTGCCGCGGCCCCAACTTCGGGGCTGCGATGCCGGTCGGCGCGCCGCTTGCGGCGCGCGGTTTCTCCCGAGGGGGGGGAGTCCCGCTCCCTCCTCTAGTGCGGACCCCGCCGGGTCCGTCACACACCTCCCCCCCTTGGAGAGGCGCGCCCCGGGTGGAGACTGTTCCCCGATTCGGGAGAAAAAGTCTGCGTTCTGGTGGGTCGCCCCCGGCCGATGCACCACCTCAAAACAGTACGGCTGCAAGGCCAGGTACCACCGCATTATACGGGCGTTCGTCTCTTTCATAGAGTTCAACCAAACCAAGGGTGCGTGATCAGTCACCAACTTAAATTTATTCCCCCACAAATAATACCGTAAAGTGTCAATCGCCCATTTCACCGCAAGTGCCTCTTTCTCTATCGTGGCGTATGCCCTCTCTCGTGGCAGCAGTTTTCGACTGAGGTAGAGGACCGGCTGGTCCGCGCCTTGTTCCTCTTGGGCTAGTACCGCCCCGAGTCCCACCTCCGAGGCATCTGTATAAAGGATAAATGGTTTGTCAAAGTTTGGCTGCCACAGCACTGGGGCGGAGGCTAGTTTGTCTTTTAAGGCCCGAAAAGCGAGCTCTGCCTGTGGGTTCCACCTCACCCTGGTCGGTTCTGTATTCCTTATCAGCTCCGTTAATGGGGCTGCCAGCGAGGCGAATTGGGGCACAAATCGCCGATAGTACCCGGCCAGTCCCAGGAACTGGCGGATCTGTTTTTTGGTTGTTGGGATGGGGTAGTCTTTCAGGGCTTGAACCTTGCTGTAAATTGGTTTCAACTTCCCCCGTCCTACTGCATACCCCAGGTAAGAAACCTCCCGTTGGGCGAAGTGGCATTTACGGGGGTTGGCCGTGAGGCCCGCCTTACCCAGGGCTGTCAGTACAGCATCGACGTGCTTTAAGTGTTCTCCCCATGTGGGACTATAGATGACAATGTCGTCGATGTATGCGGCAGCGTACTCCTGGTGGGGTGTTAGTACCCGGTCCATCACCCTTTGGAATGTCGCTGCCGCCCCGTGGAGACCGAAAGGCATGGTCCGAAACTGGAACAATCCGAATGGTGTCGAGAAGGCTGTCTTTTCCCGTGCCGCGGGGTCCAGGGGGATCTGCCAGTAGCCTTTTGACAAATCTAGGGTTGTTATGTAGGCCGCCTGCCCGAGCCGCTCCAACAGTTCGTCCACCCTCGGCATCGGGTAAGCGTCGAACCGGGACACGGAGTTTACCTTTCTGAAGTCTATACAGAATCGGGTGGCGCCGTCGGGTTTGGGGACCAAGACGATTGGGCTGCGCCATTCGCTGGTCGATTCCTCGATCACCCCCCACTGTCGCATCTGCTGCAGCTCCTGTTTGACCGTATCCCACATTTTTCGGGGTAGAGGGCGTATGGGCTCCTGCACCGTCCGGCCTTCTTCGGTTATAATCCGGTGCAGCCCCACCATCGTACAGCCCGGCCTGGTCGTCAGGGTCGCTTGGTGTCCCCGGAGCATTTCTTTCAGCTGTCCCTGTTGGGGAGGTGTCAGCTCCGGATCCCACGAGAGCTCGGTCTTTCCGCCTTCCTGCCCCCCCCAGGGTCCCAGGTCCTCTCCTTCGGAGGGTGGTGCGATTAGCAGGGCCTCTCGGGGTATCCATTTCTTTAGCAGGTTGACATGGAAGAGCTGCGTTCCTTGCCTGCGGCCGGTTAGTCGCACTTCATAATCCACCTCCCCCACTCTCTTAACCACTTCGAAGGGTCCCTGCCACTGCGCTAGTAGTTTGGATTCTGTCGTGGGGAGGAGCAGCATGACTCGGTCCCCCGGGTGGAAAACCCGCTGGCGGGCGTGGGCATCGTAATATTTTACTTGGCGCCTCTGGCTGTTCTCGAGGTTTAACCGGGCGTATTCGCCCAGCCGGCTTAACTTCTCCCTCAGTTGGGTGATGTAATGGACCGTCCCCCGCCCTGACCCCGTCGGTTGCTCCCAGCCCTCCCTCAAGAGATCGAGGATCCCACGGGGCCGCCGGCCGTATAGCAACTCGAACGGAGAAAAGCCGGTCGACGCCTGGGGGACCTCCCGCACCGCAAATAGGAGGCTCGGGAGCATCAGGTCCCAGCCCCGAGGGTCTTCTTGCGCGAACCGCCGCAGCATACCTTTGAGCGTCTGGTTAAAACGCTCTACTAAACCGTCCGTCTGCGGGTGGTAGACTGATGTTTGCAGTCGTTTGATCTTCAGCAGTGCGCACAGCTCTTTCATCAGCCGGGAGGTGACGTTAGGTCCTTGATCCGTGAGGATCGCCTGTGGCAGCCCCACTCGGGAAAAAATCCGCAAGAGTTCCCGGGCCAGGGTCGGGGCCTTTGTATTTCTCAGTGGGACTGCCTCCGGGTATCGGGTGGCGTAGTCTATTACTACCATAATAAAACGGTGCCCCCTCCCTGAGGGCTCCAAGGGTCCCACCAAGTCCATGGCCACCCGCTCGAACGGAGTCCCTACTACGGGGAGGGGCACCAGGGGGGCCTTCGGCACCCGCGCGGGGGCCGTCCTCTGGCACTCGGGGCACGATGCGCAAAAATCCTGCACCGCCCGAAAGACCCCCGGCCAGTAGAATCGCTGTAAGACCCGTTCTAACGTTTTCTCGCGTCCGAGGTGGCCCGCCCAGGGGTTCGCATGCCCCAGTTCCAGTACTTCCCGGCGGAATCGGGTGGGAACTACCAGCTGTTTTTGCATTTCCCCCCTTTTTCCCTCTGAAACCCGGTATAAGCGGTCCTCCCATACCTGGAATCGGGGTCCTTGCATCGGCCCCTCCAGGCCTTGCTCCGGATCCTCCGGCACCCCGGCTTGGTCCCAGGCATTCTGTAGGGTGGGGTCCATCCTCTGCTCCGTCATGAAGTCCGGGGCTGCCTCTATCTCCAAGCAGGCGGCCTTGCCGCGGAGTTCCTCGTCGCGGCACAACCCCCGGGGTTCCGTGGCTCCCCCTCGTCCCGTGGGGGCAACCGGGCCCTGAAGCAAGGCTCCAAACCCGGGCCAGTCTCGTCCTATGAGGAGGGGGTATGGCAAGGTCTGGGCCTTCCCCACCCGCCACAGCCGGTCCTGCCCGCCCCCGCTCAGGTGGACCTGGACGGTGGGGTAGGCGCGGGTGTCCCCGTGGACGCATCTCATCCAGACTGGCTCCCCTTCCGGCCGTCGGGGGGGGATGAGGTCAGCCCGGACGAGCGTTACCGATGACCCAGAGTCCACCAGGGCCCTGACCGGCTGCCCTTCCACCATCATGTCTCGCACGACTCGGTTTCCCTCGTCGGCCCGGTCCCCTGCCGGGCTGGCTCCCTCCCCTTGGTTCAGCGTACAGTCCATTAAGGTGCATTCTCGCTTAAAGTGGCCCATCTGTCCGCACTGAAAGCAGGGGCCGCGGGTCCCGGCCCGGGCCTCTCTCGGCACCTTCTCCGGCGGTTCCTCCCCGCTAGTTCTCTCTGGGGGCGGGTGCGACCACACCGGGGCTAGGCGGGGGATATTGTCCCGCGCACGGCGTGGCTCCGGGGCCGGTTCCTTCCCTATGGGCTTCCCCCCGATCCGGGGCCCCCCTACCTTCGTGCCGGGTAACGCCTCTCGTCTGACGCCTCCCTCCTCTTGCTCCGCGAGGAGGTGTGCCTCCATTAGGTTCACTGCCTCCTGTAGGGTCGTGGGTCGGTTCCGCCGGACCCATCGCTGCCCTTCTCGGGGTAAGATGTGTATGAATTGTTCCATTACAATCATCTCGGTGACTTGTAGGCCCGTCTTCTGTTCGGGCTCCAGCCACCGATTGGCCCATTCCCGTAGGCGCTGGGCCACTGCCCGCGGTCTGTCTCCCGCCTTGAACCCCTCCTGCCGGAACCGCTGCCGGCAGGTCTCCGGTGAGTGTCCCAGCTGGTCCAATATTGCCTCTCGGACCTTGTAGTAGTTCAAGGCATCGGTGACCGCTAGGCTGCGGTAGGCCAGTTGGGCGGGCCCGCTCAAGTAGGGGGCCAGCAGGGTGGCCCATTGTTCCGGCGGCCAGCGGGCCGCTGTTGCCACCCGTTCAAAAGTTGTGAGGAAGGCTTCGGGGTCATCCTGCGGGCCCAACTTGCTGAGCCGCAGGGGTAGGTTGGGTCCTTCTCCCGCCCCATTGGGTCCTCCCCCCGTTGCCCCCCATCTTCTTTCTACGGTTTGTCGCCACTGGTTTTGCTGAGCGGCGAGTTCCTGAACTAGTTGCCGCTGGTGCTCTTGGAACTGGCTTGTCAGCTGTTGGATCAACTGAGTCTGTTGTTCCTGCTGAGCCTGGTTCTGCAATCGTTGGTTCCCTTCGAACCACTCCAGGAATTGGCGGGGTTCCATCGCTCCTTCCGGTTCCCCCGCGTCTTCTGAATCGGGGATAGCTCGATGCTCTCGACCTCGTTCGTCTGTGGGGGATATTAGTTAACAGGCACCCACATTCTCCACCAGTGTGACGGATTTACGGGTGCGAGCACCTCGCGCCCCCTCTTTTTGACTCAGCGTAGAGCCGGGGGCGGGGCTCCGCGGACCCACCGCCTTCTTTCTTCTCCTTGTCCCCAGCCCCCTGGGCTTGTTGACCGGGCCGCCCAGGAAAGGGGTGCGATCGCCTCTCGACCCGGGATGGCCGAGAGGGTTCGGCGAACCCCGAGTTCAGGCCCCCTCCTTCGGCCGGGGGGGGGTGTCCGTGGTGTCTTAGGGGGTGGGGGTTGGGGACCTGACCCGCGCCAGCTTCTGCGGCGGGCACCGTCCGCCCTGCTTCCGGCTCTTGAGGGTCGTAGGAAGGGTGGGGGAGTGGGGGACCCGGGCCCGCCCTCACCACCGGGTCCCAGCCCGAGGCCCTAAGTGGAGTTGGCGTCTACGAGTCGCCCTCCACGGCGGATGGGGCGGCAGCCCCCAACTCCTCCGCCCACGGGCGCCAAAAGGGCCCTGCCTCGGGCTCCTTCCACTCCCTGCTTGTCCGCCCCGGCGATGGGGCTGATTGGGGTGCACTCACCGCGCCGAAGTCTCCGGGTGCGTCCCAACGCGAGTCGCCAGCTGCTGACTCCTTCCTTCTTGATCGCCCCGGGGGCCGGGCCCTTGGCGCCCCTGGAAGCCAGGGTCGCTGCCTCCTCGCTCCTGCCCCCTTGTCCGTCTGCCCGGCTGCCATCTTTATGGGCGCCGGGGAGTGACGTCCGGGCATTCCGCCCTGTCCGTGCGCCGCCGCCGCCCCGCCCTTTCCCCAGCGTGGGTTCGTGCCCCGTTTAATGCCGCCAGCCGAGGCGGGCGGGCTGGCTGCTTCCGCGCGGCCCGCCCCTCCCCCGCTCCCGGCGGGGTGCCCTGGGTTGGGCTTGCCGCGGCCCCAACTTCGGGGCTGCGATGCCGGTCGGCGCGCCGCTTGCGGCGCGCGGTTTCTCCCGAGGGGGGGGGGAGTCCCGCTCCCTCCTCTAGTGCGGACCCCGCCGGGTCCGTCACCTCTGCACCTGGGAAGGGAAGGGGGAGGGGCTGGCTCCTCAGAGGCTGGGCCTGGGCATCTTCTCTCAGGAAGCAGGGGAAGCCTTGTGCCCGGCAGGGAGTTGGCTCCATCACTGTAGCCGGCAGGGCCCTTACCCCGCTCTGCCCTGTCAGGAGGAGGGGAAGGGAACTCGGGGGCTGAGGTGGTAACAGAGCATCTCCCTCCCTCCCATTTAACACTCCATTGGCATCCACAGCAAAGTGTGGGTCACTTCCGGCCCACGCAGCCTCCTCAGCACCTGCCCTGCTATCGACAGGCACATTTGCCTTCCCTCTGCCTCCTCTGCCTGTTCCAGTGCGAGAGGAAACCGCAACATCCTCTGGGAGGAGGGTCCCAACTACGGGATGGTTTCCCTCTGCTCCCATTGAATGCTCTGTTCCCTTGAGACTTTCATCCTCCTTAAGAGCACTGGGGCTCTCAGACTGGAGGTGGGACAGTACTACTGTGTCCCGGAAAGTCTCATCAACATAGCTCTCTCCCTCCCTTAGCTCCTCCAGTTCAGACACCCTGGCCTCCAAAGCACGAACTCGGTCTCTGAGGGTCAGGCGCTCCTTGCAACGGGTGCACACATACGCCACCCGCCCACAGGGCAGGTAATTATACATGTTACACTCGAGGCAATAAACAGGATAGCCCCCACTCTGCTGCTGGGCTTCTGTCTCCATTTTTCTAATGAATAAGTTTAAGTATAAACTGGGATTCTTTTTAAACCTCTGGAATATAGATTATTATACAAGTTATGTTTTAAAGAAGGTCAGAAGTCACTAGTGCCCTCTAACCTCCCCCTCTGAACTCCCTGTTAGCTGTTCCTGTTCGCAAGCTCCCTGGGCGCTGAGTCACAGGCTTATATAGCTCCGGTAGCCCCTCCCCCTGACTTAGGCTCAGCCAATTAACAGAGGCTTCTAGGTTTCAAACCTTTTAGAAGCTCCTTCAAACAAACAGACAGACAAATACAAGCTCAGCACACAGCAAATAACTCCCCCCCACACAAACACACACTCCAGACAGCCACTTACCACAAGGGTCCCGCTTTTACTCCTCTTTTACCTGGAGAACTCCCTCTCCAAACTCCCTGTTAGCTGTTCCTGGTCGCAAGCGGAACAGGACTTCACTTGACTGCGTACTGAAATGTTTCTGTGTTTGTCAAGTAGCTTGCTAATGTTTTCAGGGCCAAAATCATCCCTGATTTCATGTGGGGGAAGTGAGGCAAAGAAAAAAGCTGCCCGTTCAGTTAGTTCATTCTCTGGAAACCTCTTACTCAGAGGCTCACACAGCAGGGAGATGAAACGTAGAATAGGTTCACTGCTGAACTGGTCATCGGTTGTGGTTGATTTGATTTGATTTTTCACGCTGTTTCTCCAAGATCCTGCCCTCTCATCCTGCGGCTCTGGGCCCTTGCTAACTGCACAGCCTCACGCGTTGTCAAAGAACCTGTCTGGGAGCATTTAGTCAGTTCTGCTAATTCATATGAGACCTCATTTAATACAGCTGCAGTGACGTGGCAATTAGTGTCATGGAACTTAGTCAGGCAGCACTTTGCTATTGGGTCATTTTTTTTTGAGATTTCCTGTTCCAAATAGTTAAGAAGGGGCTCCTAATTACACAGCAAAGCACTTCCAGCAAAATGTCTAGGTGGCCACCTCACTTCAGTTGGAGGTTTCAATGATACAGTCTCATTTTCTGTGACATTTGCTATTTCCTCAAATTCTCCTTTTCGGACTGAGGATCTGCAAAAGATTCTATAAACGGTCTTCAAAAGGGTCTCTACTGTCTTCAGCACTGGCACTTGGTTCCACACATCAGCTAAACCCAGGTCTTCTCCATGGGCCAGGCAGTGTTGTGCTGTTAAATGTGGGATGCTCTGCTTGAGTTGTCTGGCAACACCATTGTTTTTCCCCCAGCACGAGTGAAGCACCATCTGAAGTGAACATCGCTGTTTTCATCAGATCCCGCTTCTTCAGGGTGTCAAAGGCTTTGAGAGGAGCTGTAACAGCTTGTGCATTCCAAGCAGATAACTGAATCGTTCCACCAAACACAGTCTTCTGCCCTGCACATGCTGCAGCTCTGAACTTGAAGTCAATGACAAGCAAGTTGGTGACAGAAATACCTGTGCTCTCATCAGTAACAAGTGTATGGTAGGAAGACAGGCGAATAGCTGACTTGATTTCTGCACGGACAACACTGATGATTGACTCCAAAACCGCAAAAGCAGAGTTTTTCTATGCCAGCTTGTACATACTGGTGCTTTTGCTTGATGAATCCTCTTCACGTTGTCCAAGGGCTTCCCCCTTCCCACTTGTGGCCTGCGGAGAAATGGCTGCATATTCTAGTCTGAGTCCAAATTTAGCACGTCAAGCCCACATCAGCACTGTACTGGAATATGTCCCCGCTCTGTACACAGATCTGGCCTTGAAATTGTTGAGATTCTGCTTCAACTCTTTCATTCAGCCATTCTCCTTTGACCGTGGGGCAGCATTTCTTCTTAGGGTTTGCTCCTGTGTTGGTTGATGCTCTTAGCCTTCATTAACACATGACTGTTAAAAGGTGCAGAAGGGCTGGGGGTCATGTAATATCACATATTCTGCTCTTAATTAAAAATCCTGTAGTCCATGAGATATGTACAGCTTGTATTAAAAAGAGTCTGCCCGAGAGTGCTGCTGTGATAACTAACTCTGTTGCAGGCAATGATTAGAGTCATTGAACACTAGGACTGGAAGTGACTCAGGAGATCAAGTCCCTCCCCTGCACTCATGGCATGACCAAGCACTGTCTAGATCATCCCTGGCAGGCGTCTCTCCAACCTGCTCTTCAGTATCTCCAGTGATGGAGACTCCACAACCTCCCTCAGCAATTTATTCCAGTGTTTAACCACCCAGACAGGTAGGAAGTTTTTCCTTATGTCCAATCTAAACCTCCCCTGCTGGAATTTAAGTCCATTGCTTCTTGTCCTATCCTCAGAGGCCCAGGAGAACAGTCTTTCAACTTACTCCTCCTGGTAACACCCTTTTAGATACTTGAAAACCGCTATCATGTCCCCTCTCAGTCTATTCTTTTCTAAAGTAAACAAGACCAATTCTTTCAGTCTTCCCACATGAATCATGTTTTGTAGACATTTGGTCTGTGTCTAGACTACATCCCTTTTCTCGAAAAAGGAATGTAAATGAACCCCGGGAAATTTAAATCCCGCCTTCATTTGCAATTTCGAAGTGTCTAATTTACATCCCTTTTTCGAGAAAAAGGATGTAGTTTAGACACAGCCTTAGTCATTTTTGTTGCTCTTCTATGGACCTTCTTCAATTTCTCTGCATCTTTCTTGAAATGTGGTGCCCAGAATTAGACACAATACTCCAATTGAGGCCTGATCAGTGCCGTGCAGAGTAGAAGAATGACTTCTGGTCTCCTGCTCACAACACTCCTGTTAATGCATTCCAGAATCATGTTTGCTTTTCTTCCCCATCAGCATCACACTGTTTAGCTTCTGATCCAGTAAGACCCCCTAGATCCCTTTCTGCCGTGCTCCTTCCTACACAGTCGCTTCCCATTCTGTATCTTAGAAAGTGTTCCTTTCAAAGTGGAGCACTTTGCATTTGCCCTTATCAAACTTCATCCTGTTTACCTCAGACCAGTTCTCGTTTATCCAGATCATTCTGAATTCTGATTCTGTCATCCAAAGCACTTGCAACCCCTCCCAGCTTGGTATAATGTGCAAACATAATACGCGTACTCTCTATGCCATTATCTAAATTGATGATGAAGATATTGAACAGAATTGGTCCCAAAACAGACCCCTGAAGAACCCCACTTGTTATGCCCTTCCAGTATGACAAGTGAACCATTAGTAATTACTTTCTGAGAACAGTTATCCAGCCAGTTTTGCACCCACTTACGTTGTATTTCATCTTTTTGGTAGTTGCCCCATCTAGGTTGTATTTCCCTAGTTTATTGATAAGCAGGTCATGCGATACCGTATCAAATGCCCACCTCCTTCCCATACTGCATTGCCTAGTGCAGTAGTCTGGGAGCTGAATTTGTTTGTGAAGACAGAGGCAAAATAAGCATTGAGTACTTCAGCTTTCTCCACATCATCTGTCACTAGTTTACCTCCCTCATTCAGTAAGGGCCCCACACCCTCTCTGATAACCCTCTTAATGCTAACATGCCCGGAGGAACCTTTCTTACCGGACACATCCCTTGCTAGCTGCAAACCAGTTGTGCTCTTGAATTCCTGACTGCTCCCCTGCATTCTTGATCCTATCATTCCAGAGCAAGCTGTACCCTTCTCTATCAATATTCCAATCACGTGTATTATCCCACCAATTCTCTGTGATACCGACTGTGTTACAGTTGTGTTTATTTACTAGCACTTCAAGTTCTTCCTGCCTATTCCCCGCCCTCCTTGCATTTGTACACAGGCATCTAAGATACAGATTTGATTTTGTCCCCAGTTCTGCTTTGTCCCTCCTTTACCTCTGCTATCGCAGCCCATGCTCCCTCCCATTTGCGACCCATCTCCCAGGTCTCCATGTTCTTCACTTGCCTATGAGCTTTGGTCACCTGCCACCGTCAAACCTAGTTGAAGGCCCTTTTCACTAGTTTAGCCAGTCTGTGCCCAAATACTCTCTTCCCCTTCCTCCAAAGGTGAACCCCATCCCTGCTTAGCAGTCCTTCTTCTTGGAACAGCATCCTGTGGTCAAAGAAGCCAAAGCCCTCCTGGCAACACCATCTTCGCAGCCAGGCAGTCCCCTCCATGATGCACCTCTCTCTGCCTGGGCCCCGACCTTTAACAGGAAGGACTGAACAGAACACCACCAGCTCTCCAAACTCCTTCACCCATACTCCCAGAGCCCTGTAGTCACTCTTGGTCCGCTCAAGGTCACACCTTGCAGTATCATTAGTGCCCACATGGATGAGTAGCATGGGGTAGTAGTCAGAGGGGTGGATATTCCTTGATAGTGCCTCTGTAATGTCTCAGATACGGGCCCCTGGCAGGCCGCACCTCCCGAGATGACTTGTCAGGGTGACAGATGGGTGCCTCCATCCCCCTCAGAAAGGAGTCTCCAACCACTGAGGAAGATTTCACAAAGCAAAACTGATTCCAAAATGATCAGTCTCTGAGGCACAGTGAGTCAGAACTCCTCAAGAAAAAGCTAACAAACATCTGGTTTCACTGAATAATTGCTGTCTGCTGCCATAGCTTCTAAAAGATGGTGAACAACCTGGATTTCATCCGCTGTAGCCCAGTCCATCACAGCTAGAATCCAAACTAATTCCAGTTAGATAGGCAAGTTTCTTCTGGCTCTTTGTCATACACAGTTTACAGGGTAATAATGTTAACCCAGTTAACCCATGTGGCCCTGACTCAGGAGCAGCTTGGCAGCCACCATGTGATCCTGGCCCCAACATCAGCCCTGGGAACAGCAGAGAGCTGCCCAGATCAGCACCCACTCCCCCACCAAACCCAGCACCACCAGCAGCTTCCTTGCCTCCGGTAGGATGGCGAGTGCAGGCTACGTCTACACTACAGAGTTTTTGCTCAAAAACGGCCGTCCACATCTCAAGTACTTTTTTGCGCAAACAAACCAAAGAACAGAGGGGTTTTCCCGGTGTAGGTATTCCTCAGTCTACGAGGAATAATTCCTTTTTGCAAAACAGTTTTTAGCAAAAAGGTGTATGTGGACGGGCAAAAGGGGTTTTTTGCACAAGAAAAGGGAAGAGGAAAAAGCACAGGTGCCCTGGTGGCCATTCTAGCCATAGTAATCACTGCTCACTTCAAGAAAGCATCCAGGCAGTCTGGACGCTGTCTTTCGCAAAAGTGCATCCCTTTTTTTATGCGCTTTTGCAGTGTGGATGCTCTCTTGTTTAAGAAGTTTTTGCAGATGAAAAGCTTCTTGTGCAAGAAGCCTGTAGTCTACACTTAGCTTTAAGAGAAAATGTAGGATGAACTTCAGCCACTTCTATAACAGCATTTCTGTAGAAAATCCCCTTTTTATAAACAAACAAACAGACCTCAGACAAAGCCTTTCCTATCATATGAACAGCAACCTTCTCATTAGCACTTTAAGCCAACTTTAGGGTCATCGGCTCCCACAGTCCCAGGCTGTAAGGCCAGAAGGAACGGCCCTGCTCCCCGAGTTTCACCTCCTGCGCAACACAGGCCTGAGATATTCCTCACAACAGTTCCTGTGTCACTCCCGTCCCCATGTGTCTTCACCTTTGCCTGGGTTCTATGGACAAGCTCTGGCTCTTACAGGAGCGGATGATTTCAAGAGACCGCTCTTGTGTGTGAATCCTGGGCAGACTATTCCCCGGCCTTTCCGGAAGGACAGAAAAACCCATTGGCTCCTTCTTTTTATTCTAGGCTGCATTTCTTCTTGCGAAGACTCACCTCAAGTGAGCACAGACACAGCCAGGTGCTCAGGGTGGTGGTCCAACCTGCAGCAGCCGAGGCATGCTCCGGCCTCAGCCAGCAGGAGCAGGCCTTGCCAGAGGAGCCCAAGAAAACCAGAGGCTCTTGAAAGCTCCTATCGGGCATAAGAAGACTCTGTCTGTAGCCAGTGTGGCAGCTTCATGGCAGAGGCTGATGAGGAGACAACAGCTTCCTCGCCCACAAGCTAGTTTTACTAGCTAGGAGCTTACAAATTAGAAAGGGAAAGAAGCTGCAGTATTAGATACGCCAGAGCACAACACATCTTCAGGGAAAGGGAACAGAGCCAAGAGCCCAGACACTGCTGCATGCAGAGAGAAAGGAAATGGAGTGGAGAGCCCAGAAGCCCAACAGAACTCATCTACGCACACTGTGGGCTAGCAAACACCTACGCTGAACAGTGGAGTGTCTGACTGGGACATGCTTGGGAATCTCTTCTTTTCTGGTCTCAATAAACCTACTGTGACTAGCACGTCTCATGTCCTGTTCTCATCCTGCTAGTGTTCCCTCCTTCCAGGCCATTGGACAAGATAATTTCCAGCGCGGGAGCTTAAAGAGGTCATGGACTATAGGCATTGGGTAGGTGTTTGAGGATATATTAAGGATCTTTAAGATTCATAAACTGTCAGTCTGGAATGTAACCCTTTGCTTTCCAGAACCAGAGCGATTATTCCCACAAGCCCAAAATGAAAAAATCAGACCGGGGAGCCTGAGAAACATGCTGCAGTCAGCACCAGCCAGTGACCTATTGGCAGCAAGGGCAAATGAGAAGGAAGCGGAGGGATCCGCTCCACCAAGAATATCAAAGCGTAATGTCTATGAAAAGTTATAAGGAGCTGAGATTAGAAACTGACAAGATCTCAGTAGTAGGCTGGAATTCTGGTTTCAGTCACCCCTGTGTAAATCCGCCTCCCCCACCACACGGATACTCCTCACGTCAGTGTTTTTAAGATCAGATTCTGATCAGTCACACCACAGTAAATCCCTGGTTATACAGGAGACGTGACCCTGGATTCACAAGGGTGTCAATGAGCAGGCTTTGAACCTAAAAATCCACATGCTCTGTCAGCACCAATTATATAGCCCCATCCATGCATAAATTCTTATATAGCCAAATCCTCTGAACAGAGCGCGCCAGAGAAGGTCCGCCACTCTGAGCAGGTGTAGTTCCGTTGTGCTGGATGGGGAGAAGATGTGGTAAAATCATTCCAACGGCGGCGTTTGTCCCCACTTGCTATGTATTGGTGCTCCATGGGCAAGGATAGAGGTGGTGGATGCTGAGCACCAGAGATCTGCCACATTGGACAAGGGGGTGCAGCTACTCTGGGGTCTCTGGGTACAAATAACTGATAGCAAAATCAATACCACTCTCCAGAAAACCCACTGACTGCTACACTTACCTACACGCCTCCACCTTCCATCCAGCACACACCATTCCATCCATTGTCTATAGTCAAGCCCTTAGATACAATCACATCTGCTCCAACCCCACTGACAGACCAAAAACTTTAAGATCTCTACCAAGCATTCGTAAAACTCAATTACTCACCGGTGGAATAGAAACAAATTGAAAGGGCCAGACAAACTTGCAGAAACCATCTACTTCAAGATAGGCCCAAGAAAAGCTAGTTAAACTCCAACACATCAAGCACCTACAACCTACACTGGAACAGGATACTACACTCCGAGAGGCCCTGGGTGACAGACCTATACTCTCTAATAGACAACCACCTAACCTCAGGAAGATACTTACTAACAACCACAAGGCACAGCACATCAATACTAACTCTGGAACTTTCCCTTGTGACAAACCCCATTGCCAACTTTGTCCACATATCTACTCTGGTGACACCATCACTGGACCTAACTATGTCAGTTATACGATTAAGGACTCATATTCCTGTTCATCCAGCAATGTGACTTATGCCATCATGTGTCAGCAGTGTCCCTCTGCAATGTATATTGACAGACTGCTCATTGATTCACTTTACCAAAGAATCAATGCCCACAAATCTGACATCTTCCAAGAGAAAATCCTATTAGTCTACATTTCAGTCTACCTGGGCATTCCCTTAGAGACCTGACAACATGCATCTTACTTCAGAAAGACTTTAACACTAGATTACAGAGAGAAACTTCAGAACTTTCATTCATGCTTAAATTTGACAGGTTACAAATGGGCCTTAAGAAAGATGCTACTTACCTACACATTACAAAGACAGCTTCCCCAACTATTGATAGTCCTAGTAACTGCTGATTAGCCACTCACTGACTTAAAATAAGCTATTTCCTCCTTCCCTCTCCCCCTCCCCACCTTTTGTTCTACAATCTGATTTGTTAGTTTATAATGTGCTCACCCTCTTTATTGTATTCCGTTGTTATATATGGTCACGCCAATTCTCTTTCAGAATAGGATTTGGAGAAGTGGGTCTGGCCCAAGAAAGCTCACCACCTAACAACTATCTTGTTAGTCTTTAAAGTGCTATTATATTTTTCCTTTTGTTTTACCATGCTACCACAGTGCATTTGCTAGACCTGTGCCTTAGGGAAAAGAATTGACCCATAGTGATTCAAAAGTGACTTTGATTCCATTTCGCTTCCTGTGCAAGTTAGTCACACTTTGTTTGGCCCCAGTAACCCTATGTCAAATATTTACTAGGCTCTCATCAGAATCAACATTACAGCTGGGCAAACCTCTCCATGCAAACCCTGTTTTTCACTTGCTTACAAGTTGTATGAAACACCCCGGGTTCAGCCAGGCATAGGAACAAGCCTCTATTGCCGTCTGCCTCTTGTCTACACTTTTGCAGCTTCCTCAACAACGGCTGGTCTGAGTCCCATGCTGGCCACAATCTCCTGTCCCTCAGGATACTGATGCCCCCTCTATGGCCTCCTTGAGACCCCATCATTGAGATTCCCATCTAGATGTAGAGGCTGAAGGAGATGGACAATTACAGGGCTCTCCACTAATCTCCCCTTTCCAGACTCCAGTATATAGTACGCTCAAGGCTCCAGCTGACTTCTCAATTGTACACAGATCTACATCCAATGTATACCCATCCCCAGACAGAACCTGAAAAGGCCAGGTGCCAGGAGAGCTATTTCAGAGTCATCACCTATGTGTTTCAAACCTCTGACTTCCTCTGCATCCCTTTGTACCTCTAGCAGTAACCATAATCGCAACACAGTTCTGCAAGAGCCTCTCTCGCTATCTTCTGTTTCTTTTTGTAACCTCTGTAGTTTATTACAGAATGTTAGTCTAATGCATACAGAATCATTTCATGATATAAAAGAAAGTTACTTGTTTGCAACAGAGTATATGCTCAGTGCTGTATAATATCCAAAAATAAACTGAAAGCTCTTTAACTTGGGGATTCTCTACAAAATAGATATCCTGTGGATCATTGGCTTTCAAATTTAAAACAGTTTTGATGCTGTAATGCAAGCCCCAAACACGAGGTAGAGCAGCTAGCACAGAAATATTCTGTTCAAAATAGCAGGTTGAAATGAACATGTTGCACTGTGGTGGAAAGAGAACAGCAAAAGATTTTTAGCATTTTAAGTTTTTCCACGAATCTGTTAGTTTTGCTTTATTCTACTTTACTATTGTTAAATTAGCACTCAACAAAAGTGGGAGAAAAGTAAAGTAAATTGTACTTCCCCATGATTTCAAAGTAACAAATTTCAAAAATTAACATTTCTTTTCACACTTCAAGAGGAGGAAAACTTCAGTGAAAATGGCATTTTTCAATCAGCTGAAAATAAATACAATATATTTATTCTCTCTCAGATTGTTTAATTTCCAGATTACTGTGCAAATTACTAAATTTCTAATTATGCTACACAACTAAAAACATTAGCGCTAAGTGTGGCTGCTTCTTATACCCTGTTTCTTGTTCCTTACATTAGTGTAATCTTTTTTTGTCCTAGGACTCATGAATTAGAAAAAAAAAAAATCAGCTGGTGAAAAACCCTCAGAGATTATCATCTGCAAAAGAAATTAATAGAAATTCTTCCAAAAGACCTAGAAATTATCTTGGATGAATCAGTCTCCCAATCCATTTTCACAGAAGAGGAATACGATTTCTTGGATAAAACAGAGGACCTCCCCCAAGAGGAAACACTGTTGATTCCGATACAGGAAGTTTTATTTCCAGTATCGGAACAAGGCATCCAAATAGATGATGACAGCATGGAATGTCAGATGGCAAGCAACTGCATTAAAGAAATTGCCTCAGAGAAAGAAATGCTAAAGCTTTTCAGGGATTTATGGAAAATCCTGGCTAATGTGGGAAAAGAACTGTGTTGAATGAGAGGTCAGGGAAGATATCCCTGCTGAGAAATATAAATCTCAGCTGAAAGATAAGATTTTGCAATTACACAGACAGAATAAATGTGATCTTATTAATGGTTTGACTAGACTCAAAGGTTGTACAACATCTACTTGCATTAGAGAAACACTATTTCCTGAAGTGGATCAAATTTCAGCTGGATCACACTGATAGAAGGAATTGTTCTGAACCTACAGGCTGAATACAAAGAGAAATGCAAGTCTCTCCGATTAGTTCTGCCACTTCTTTACAGGTTGAGCATTCCATGTGAAAGTTGGGGAAGTCCCAGGAGGCTGTGCACCCCATGGTTAAAGGCTGCAATACCCTAAAAAGTGGAAGGCAACTCACCCACCTCTCAGGCATCGCAATTGACCTCTTGCTAAAAGAGCTTCCCGTTCACCTGATGAACGGACATGTCTGCAACCTCTCACTGCAATGGGTGACCGACATTCTGAACTCTGGGCCAAGCTGAGGGGAAGGACCAAAATGCTGGTTGTGATGATGCTGGGAGTGCAGAGCACTGGGAAATCCACCTTCCTGAAAGCCACATTCCAGCGGCAGTTTGCAGTGAGTAGCGGCTGAGGTAGGCAGGGAACCTTCATGTTGCTCCTTCAAGCTAGAGCAATCTTAGAAAAGGAACAGGGCTGTGATTTCATCCTGGTGATGGACACAAAGTATGAAAGCCCCTGAACAGGCCAAGGTGGAAGAGAGTTATCAACATGACAACGAGTTGGCTATCCTGGTGACTGGACTGAACAACAGAACCATTGTTAACATGGTCATGGAGAATGCCACTGAAATGAAAGATTTTGAAAGCTGTGCTCCATGGATTTCTCAGAAAGCAAAGAGCGGGGCATAAATCCCACTGCTAATTTGCGCATCAGAATGACAGTGATGTTTCTGCATGTGAACAAAACAGGAGACACAGGAAACGCCTCCAGGAGCTACTGGATTAAGTCATCAAAACTGCAGCAAAGATGAAAAATCTAAATGAGAAAATAAACTTTTCTGATATCATGGAGGATGATCTGGAAAAAACACAGTTGGTACAAGTGTTGCCGGACTGCAATTAAGAATCTCTCTCTCCTGATGAATAACAGCTAACAATCTGAAATGCAACAGAGACTACTGTGTGGAGAACAGAAAATTCTGGAGCTCTTACAATTTTCCCTGTACTATTCTACCAGATTCAGATTTGCTGCCCCACTTTCCAAATATTGTTGTATCAGAAGTGCAAAGAGCCTGAAGAAAAAACTGGAAAGTTGCTCACTCATTTAAGAAATGTAAGGAAGCCACTCACATTAAAGAGGGTCGCCACCGCAATATAGCCAATATTCAAAATGACAACATGGAAGTAATTGGAAGGACAGTGGACATGTTTTTCAAAGAAGGCTGGAGAAAAGAAAGTAAACTGGAAAACCATGAATTGGATATGCAATTTGAAAAAATTTGGAAAGAAAATTTCAGAATTGGTGCCCCTTTTTTATAGAACCATGGAATTCATGAAAAAATTGAGTTCTATCTGCAAAAAGACTTGGATAACAAAGGGAGTTCAGTCAGAAGACACGAGCAGCAAAAAGCCTGAGGAATTCTAGAATTAACTCTGTCAACATGAGAACCAAACATTTAGACTTTTGATTGACCAACCAGTGAAACATTGGTTTACAAAAAAACCAAAAACGGTTACAGAAAACAGAAAAAACTGCAGAAACGCTGATGGCCAAATGTAATAGTTACATTGAAGAGGGTCTATTTCAAGGTAGACTGATGAACATTTTGCAGGAAATTGTTACATATGTTCAATGAGAAACTTCAATAGGAGGAATTGTAAACACTTCAGACTCCAGTTTGCTCTGAAGTTGATCTGAAGGTTCACATTTTGGGGGAAGCCGCTCACACATTTCCGAAGATGCATGATGATTTTCCCCAAAGAAAATGATCCTCAGCAATGGCTGGAACAACTGATACTTCAATATTTCTCTATATTTAAGAGCCATTATTTGAAAAAAGATGCCCAACAACATAGAGCCAAGGACTTCAGTGATCAGTGTCTCCAGCTTGCCTTAATGGATTATGTTAGCAAAAAACTCGGGCTAGAAATAGCGAATGACTCAGCAGTGGACAGTCTATTGAATGTGCCAGCTGGACTTTTCCTTCAGTTCACTGTGCAGAAGAAGCTGTTTGAACATGAGAACTTCAACTATGTGAAGTTTGTCAAAGCTTGAATACAAAGGCACAGATTAGATTAGTACCAACAGGCTGAGGATTTGGAAGATCCTGAGGAAGAAGTCAAAGCACATGCTTTGGAGAGGATACAGGAAACATTTGCTATGAAATAAACACACAGATATACTCCTAAATGAGATACCGATATGATGGGATGAAGTCACTGGATGGGCAAAAATGAACCATTTTCATCTACTCTTTGCCCCTTTTAACCTATAGAAGAGGGGCCCACAGTGCTTCACGTGGGCATTCTTGGGTGTGGAGATTGCACTTGAATAAATAGGGAATGAAATATGCAGCCACTACAGTTCTGCAGCCAAAGTCTCAAAAACTGCCCTTCCGTACAGGATCAGGGATTTGGTTTTAATTGCTATTTTTAATGTGCTAAGCAGGTGCTAGTATGATCGGATGAAGTCACTGGATTTCAAAACAGATTTGAAAAACCCAACTTCACACACACATGTAATTTCATCTATTAACACCATTCATAACATCAGAATAAAAATCTATTTTGTGATACGAGAGAATTTGAGGTTTCTGGAGTGCTAAACCCAGTCGCATTTCACCAGAGCAGTGGTGACAGCCAATACCCATCTAATTCACTCCAAGAACAGGGCAGCTCAACTCATTCAAGTATCAATACCCTCACCCAGACAACTAGTATCTCAGGGTAGCAAACACAATAGCCCAACAAAATGCACTTTATTAGAAGAGCTGGGACAGTCTCATTCCGGATAGAAGATTAGCTGCATTTCTGGCCCAGTTATAATTGGGACAGTGCACCATGATCAGAAGTTAGCAAATCCCATGCCATTAATGCTGCACTTGTAATGCTCCCTCTCCCCTTCCTCTGTCCTGACTCCACCCTTCACCTACAGTCTGTCTCCTCACCTCTGCTCCATTTGGCTCATGCCATCATCTCCTTTCCCTCATTCCCCTGTTCCTGACGACAAAGCTCTTCAGAGTGACTGGTGGAACTTGCCATCTAGACAGTAACTTGTAGAGCAGCTCAGGGTTCCAGTGCAGAAAGAAACCTACTGAAAAGAACCAGGATTCTAAAAGAAGCTGAAAGAAGGTGCTTCTGGCACAGAGCAGAGAGCAGAACCTCATTCTCTCCCCCATATCCATCAGGAAATAGATGGTCTTGGTGGCTAAAGACTAGGACAGGTGGGTTCTGTTCCTGGTTCTGAGATGAGCATGTGGGATAGTGGATCAGACGTTCTGGGAAGAAGATTTCTGGGTTCCATTTCCAGCTCTGCCACTGAACTGCTGTGTTATTTGGGTAATTTCTCTTAACCTCCGTATGCTTCAGTTTGGCGTGTAAAAGAGGGGATCGAGAATCTGACCCACCTCTCAGCAGATTATGCTGCTTAATTCAAGAATGTTCATAACTTGCTCAGAAATACTCTGATTGGAAGAAGTTTAGAAAGGGTAAGTTGTTATGATTATTATTAATTTGGTAAGAAGTGTGTTGGGGCAGGGCAGAAACGTTGGTTCCTACAAACATGAAGGGTACGTCCAGGGGCCAGATGTAGCCCACCTAACACTTCAATCCGGCCTGTGGACTGCATCTGGCTGCTTTCTATTTATATCCTGCTGCCTCTGCCCCCGAGTTTCCAGGCAGTGGCTCAGGCAGCAGGATCCTTTTTAAAAGGCTTGTGGCTCACGGCTATAGGGCTAAACCAGCAGGAGTCAGAGCTGCGATGCCTTTAAATAGCCGCAGAAATCGTGGGCAGCTGCCAGGCACTGCAGTAGCAGTAAGGCCATGAGCCCTTTGCTGTGTTTTCATTCAAAGCCTCTGCCCCCAGACAACTCTGGGGAGAGACAAGTCTCCAGCCCTGCCCATTCTGCCCAAAGCCCCAGCCCTTCATGAGGTGGAGCCAGCCATGACCCCATCCCAAAATTTGTAAAGTGCCCCCCTGCAAAAGTTACTGGTCCCCCCAATAGACCACCACCCTATTGTGAACAGCCTCATCTCTACAAGATGCCATATAAGAGTCACCAACGTCTGAAAGCTTGTTCCTAAATGAAAGTAAACCCTGCCTGTCCCCACTCACTAACACTGCGGTCTAGTGTTAAAGGGCCAGCCGGCTCTGCATGATAGAAATCCTCTTCTTTCTTAGGGTACAGCCGCACTGCAAGCTTATTTTGGGAAAAGCTATTCCAGAAGATCTAGAAAGAGAGCTTCAAACAGTTCTGAAGTGGCCTGACACAGGGCAGACTCGTCACCATGTCGCCTCCAGTCTTGGGAATTAGCTTGCTTGGCTCTCCGGACACTTCCCTCTAGCTGGGGGCGCCCCATGTTTCTCTTTGTTCCTGGCATCCTCCCCAGGACACTGCCCTCCAGCAGGGCCCACTCCAGTGTCTGAGCCCCCTTCCAGAGGTTGGTGTTTATCCTGCTTGCACTTCAGGGTTCTCCCTTCCCAGGGCACCCCAATCCCTTCACCCAGGTCCCCTGCACCCCCCTTGCCTCAGTGACCCACTGCCAGTCTGCATCTAGCCCTGAGGGGCAAACTACAGTCTGGAACGGCCACTCAGCGCTGGCAAAGCAGTGTGGACCTGCTGCCCCTGCCTACCATAGCTGCCTCACTACCTCACAACTAGCCTAAGGCCTTGCTTCAGGCTCTGCAGCCTGGGGCCTTGCTTGGCCACCGCTTCCCCAGATCTGCCCTACCTCCAGGAAGCCACCTGCTTCCCTGGCAGTCAGGCCCCTACTTCTCTCTCTCCACACCCCCACTCAGTTCTCCCTCTGCCTCCTGGAGTCCTCCTTTATATGGCCACCAGCTGGGCCCTGGTTAGCTAGAACTGCCTCAGCTGGGGCTTTGCTCGCAGCCCTTGCTCAAGGCTGGGGTTTTGCCCTTAAAGGGCAAGTGCAGGGCAAATGCCCCGTCACAGGCCCACAGCAAAAAATTATTATCCACCCCGTATTAATGCATCCCAGAATCATGTTTGCTTTTTTTGCAGCAGTGTCACATAGTTGACTCATGTTTAACTTGTGGTTCACTATGACCCCTATATCCCTTTCAGCAGTACTCCTTCCTAGATCCCTTTCAGCAGTACTCCTTCCTAGAGTCACTTCCCGTTCTGTATGGCTATGTCTACACTGCACTGGTTTTGCGCAAAAAATATGCAAATGAGGCTAAGCGTGGAATATTGCTGAGCTTCATTTGCATGCCTAATGAGCGGCCACTTTTTGCGCAAGAGGCTTTTGTGCAAGAAGGAGCTGTCTACACTGCTCCTTCTTGTGCAAAAAAACCCTCTTGAGCAGAGCCGTTACACTGCTTATTTTCAGGAAGAACGTCTCGGTGCAAGAGGGGTTTTTTTGCACAAGAAGGAGCCGTGTACACAGCACTTTCTTGTGCAAAAGCCCTTTCTGCAAAAATGGCGGCTCATTGGGTATGCAAATGAGGCACGGTGATATTCATCCCTGCGCCTCATTTGCATATCTTATTGCGCCACAATGCTCAGTGTAGACATAGCCTATGTGTGAAATGGATTGTTCCTTCTTAAGTGTAGCACTTCACAATTGTCCTTATTACACTTCCTCCTATTTACCTCAGACCATTTTGAATTATGACCCTATCCTCCAAAGCAGTTGAGACACCTCCCAGCTTAGTATCATCTGCAAACTTAATAAGCGTACGTTCTATGCCGATATCTAAATTGTTGATGAAGCTATTGAACAGAGCCAGTCCCAAGAACAGACCCTGCGGAATTCCACTTGTTCTGCCCTTTGGGAGTGATTGTGCACCATTAATAACTATTCTCTGGGAACGTTATCCAGCTAGTTAGGCACCCACCTTATAGAAGCCCCATCTAAGTAATATTTGCCTAGTTTATTGATAAGAAGATCATGCAAGAGCACATAAAATGCTTTACAAAATTCTAGCTATACCATGTCCAGCACTTCTCCCTTATCCAACAAATTCCTGCAGTCTAGAAGTAGCTTCAGTGCCCGCTGGACACCCACCGCCCTGTGCCAGGCATCACACACTCTGGGGGCCAAAGACACGTCCGAGGGGTGGGCAGCATTTGGGAGCCAGCAGGAAGAGGGAAATGAGGACACACTTGTCATGCAGTTTGCCTTCTGATCCAGTTGGTAGCTGTGCTGCAGACAGGAACGTAACCTCAGCCACAGCTCTGGCACTGGGGGCCTCACGCTGGCCTCACGTCTTGTTGAGCTGTGGGGTGCCGACCAGCGCTATGCTGGAGAGCCCCTTCGCATCACACTGCACCCAGCACCCGTCCTGGTCCCGGTGGCTCTGTCCGGCTGTGGAGCGGTAGAGCTTAGATCAGGCTCAGCATCCTTGTGGTGGCCAGGCCCGGCTCCATGTGGCCGGTTGGCAGCTGCCTTACAGAGAAACATCCTGTTCCTGCTTTAGCTGGCGGAGCTGCAGCTGGGCTATGCCTGGGCTAGGGCCTGACAGGTGCAAACCAAGCTCCAGAGGCGACTCGGGCGGCTCCGTCCCTCCCAGCAGGGGAAAGTTTCAGGTTGGGCTTCGCTGGCTCCGCCCCGGAGCCTGAATGGAACCTTCTGGCCAGACAGAGCCTGGGGGCCGGGCGGCGCCCGAGAGCGACAGCCGCTCTCTGGGGGGGCGTGCGCTGGGCGGTGCGCTTGGAACCCGGCGCTGGCTGGTGCTGGGGGTGAGCCAGAGGGTGGGTGAGCCACTGGCACCCAGCCGAGCACCGTGTGTTGGGCTGGACGGGGCGCGTCGGTCTCTGCTAACTGCCCCCCCACATTCACGCAGGCTGTAAACTGCGCAGGATCAGCATCCTCCCAACCTCCCCTCTCCACCCCATGGCCGGCGGGTTCAGCAGCCTTCCTGCTTGTGGGGATTTGGCCCCACCCCATGGCCACCCAGCTGGGATCTGGCCCCCTGTCTCCAGTTGAGCCCCGGGTGCTTGGCACTGCCTGATTGCTGCTCCTCATTCCAGGGTGTGGTGGGAGCTGCAAAGTGCCCCAGTCACCTTTGTACTGCATTGCCGCTGACACACGTCTCCAGCAAGTACCAGATCCCCCCACGAACTGACAGAGCAGCTGGGTCTTGCTTAGTGGAGGTTGGTCAGAAAGGGCTTAGGCCCTGCAATGGGGTTCACTCCCCAGGGCAGCGCCACCTGCTGGTTGCCCCAGGAATTAGTTTGCAGAGCTCAGATGCCCTCTTCTGAGGGTGCCTTGTCTGTCAGGAGATCCCCGCCCCCACTCTACAGGTGCTGCAGGGTCTTCTTTATGACTCAGCCATGCCACACACTGGGTGCCCCCTTTCGAGGGGAGGGGCACATATCTCACAATACTGCAAGACCCAGAACCCACCATTCTGGGTCCCACCCCAGGGCTATCAGATTTTGCTGCCTCGTCCTAACTCCCTCCACCATTATTAAGGGCAAAGCAGTAAACACAATAACAGTAGCTCAGCTGCCGAGTGGTGGACTCAGCAAGTTACCCCTGGGTGTCTGGTTCAACTCCTGCTCCAAGGAGAGTGTCTTTTTCCTCCCCTGCTCAGGCAGAGCGAGAGAAGAAAGGCAGCTTTTGTCTGCGTGAGGCTGCTCCCCGAAAAGCAGAGCGCCCTGAGCCCACCGCAGCCAGCTCCTCAACAGTCACAGCCCCCACCCCTGGGAATTTCTGTTGTCCCTCAGTGGGACCCACCGTGCATGGAGGGGAGGGGGCAGGGCTAGGCCAAGGGAAGGTTCTGCCTCCTGCCTTCCTTCCCAGTAGCTTTCCAGTACAAGCCAGCTGTGGGTGTCCGCGCTGCCCCGGGCCTGGCTGTGGGATGGGAGAAGAGTTACCTGGGCGGGGGGGCTGGTCTCTGGATGGAGGCCTGAGTGTATTGTGATGTCATGTGTGACAGCAACAAAGAACGTGGCTGCAGCGTTCTTGTCCTGCCTCCAGTCCAACTGGCTGGCAACGGCCGGCGCCCAAGGATCCGAGAGACGAGAACTGAGCCTCTGTCAAGAACCTCAGGCAGCCGCTGTCCCCGCGGGCGCTGGAGAGAGGATGAGTCTGCACAGAAGGTAATTCCCGGAGCCTTTCCCAGCCCACCTCAGAGATTGGTGCCTCCTCGGCCTAGGGACAGGTGGGGGCTGGGGCTGCAACAGGCGCTTCCCAACACTCCGTTTTGATTTGACTCAGAGCATCTTCCCCTCTCCTCCTGCCTCAGCCTTTCCCGCGCTCCTGAGGCAGATGGGGATGATTTTCTCTCACTGCTGACTCGTGGGGGCGAATTTCCATGTTTCTTACCTAACGGGAACATCACAAAACTTGAGTAGAATTTGGGTTTATGTCTCCATGACGCTTATTCCTCTTGGAGGTGCCCCTAACGCATCCCCGGCCTTCAGGGTGGGCAGAGAAATGTTTGGTCTCAAGTAATGATTGTCCAATAGCCGTGTGTTCGGACAACATCCAGCTCAGAATGTGCAGACTTAAAATAACAAAGTGCCATTTGAATTCTAGTGAAAATGATACCGCTCTACTGCCAGGGCCAGGCTCTCATGTGGGTAGTTCTCTCCGAAATGCAAAACTCCATACAAATTCCTCTCTACCCCCTCCAGACTATAAAATATCTCTGTAAATAACCAGTGAGGTTCCATTCTAGGCAACGGATTGAAATAAACTGCTACCTCATTTTGTCATGAGTCTTGGCTGTGATTTCTTTATCATTTTTTTGGTGACCTACGTTCTGATTTGATGTTCTAAGTAGTGTGTAAAGCTCTTCATTGAATGTTCTCTGGTTCTTTCTCGAATGCTAATAGGTTCCAGATTTTGCAATACTTGACAGGAATGAAATGTCTTTTCAGCTGATAATCCGTCCTTCCGGTGCTTCAAAGCTCCTACTTAACAAGCTTTTATTTCTCTTACTGGCTTTGATGGGAGCAGAGGGTTACTCATTCTCAACTGGGCCCCTGTCTGTAGCCAGAGTCCCAACGTTCTGAGCACAAAGCTGTGGGGTTTAAGAGCAGGCCCCGCTAAGAAGCATAGAAAATAGATGGTGACCAGTGTTTCTGCTAAGACAGTCCTGGGCAAAATACGGCCTGTGCACTGGATCTGGCCCACGGAGGCAGCAGGGAGCCCCAGCCAGGCTCCCCAGTTAGCCACGCGAACCAGGCAGAAACACGGAGGGGAGGGGGGATGTTTTAGGAGCCTCCCCGCCCTCAGCATATTCCCATTTGCCAGTTTCTGGCAGAAACTAGCCAATGCAAACTGCTTGTTGGAATATCATGCAGCTAATAATACCGCCCCCCCCCCCCCCCCGGCTCAGTTATCTATGAAGCACATGGCCAGGTAGGCAGGCTAGTCTCTTGACCACAGCCTGCTTCTGGCACCACAGCCCTTTCCTGCCCCAACTCTCTGCCCCTTCCTCTCAACATACCCAAACTCCCTGTCCCCCTTTGCATCCATCCCCCCTCCCAATCTCCTGCCCCAGATCACAATCCCCTCCTACCCAGGTCACATCCCAAAGCCCTGCACTCCAGTCCCCTGCCCTAGGTCACAATTTTTTGGTAACCTAACTTCTGATTCAATGATAGCGTGTCAAACTTCTCATTGAATGGTCACTGGTTCTTTTCCGCATGCTAATGAGGTCCAGATTTTGAAATGCTTGACTGGAATTACATGGATTTTCATCTGATAATCCGTCCTTCCGGTGCTTCAAACCTGCTACTTAACAATCTTTTATTTCTTTTACTTGGTTTGATGGGAACAAAGAGTTACTCACTTTGACCTTGGTCCCTCGCTGGCTGTGGGGTTTGAGGTCAATATTGAGGTCATGGGCACTTGTTCAGATGTGTGGCACCCACAGGTTACTAACAAATATCTTAGATATATTTAAAATATTATGGAAGAAAGAATACTACAGGAAGGGAAAATTGACAAGGTGCCTGAATTTAAATGTTTGTTGAATATGAAATTAAAACCAAAGAAAATAACTATTGCAAAATGTTCAGTAGCCATTTGGTATCTTAGAAGTTTCTCTTCCTTTGAGACATAACTCAAAATTAACCTTTTTCGTGACATACCAAACAAATTCTGTTATCATTCCTATTAACTCGTGAAAAGAAATAGTTGTTACAGTTTATGCTTGAAATTAAAGATTATGTCTCTTGGCTTTACACATGTGAAAAAAAACATGAGCATCTTTCTATGGGCAAAAAGTGCATCGAGAGTCTGTTGTTGTTGTGACTTGTGAAACATAAAATTAAACTTTTGGTTTTGACACAGAAAATTCCTTCTTTTCTTTGCTCTATTTAGAAGACCACTAATCACAGCTTCTAGCTGATGATGGGAAGTTAGTTGCTGCTAGTCATCATGATGAACCTTTTCTTTTCTGCCGTTCCAATTCTTCCAGTGTTGCTACACAGCGTCAGGGTTTCCATCTCCCTCAAGGTATGTCTACACTACAGCGTTATTTCAAATTAACTTAATTCAATTAGCTCATGAGAATTAAGGTAATTCGAAATAACGCATCTAGACACAAAAACTAATTCGAATTGGAATTTTTCTAATTTGAAATAGCACGTCCACATTGAGTGGACCCTGAATCGAAGGTAAGGCTGGCTGGAACCAGTGCCAGCAGGGCATCAGGGTCGGACTTAGTGTGTGGGGCTGCTGCCTCAGGTTAGCCGAGGGCTGTGCTTAAAGGGACCCGACCCCCCATCTTCGACAGACAGTTCTCAGGTTTCTCTGCTTGCTGGTCTACCTCGCTGAGGGACAGCAAATCATTTGTGTCTCCGAGTGCTCTGCCTGCCCTCACTCGGGACACCACGGCACTCAGCAACATGGAACCAGACCTGCCCCCGGGGACTCTGCTGCGTCTCGCGGACACGTTGACAGCAGCCTGGCTGCACTGTCTGCAGGCTGCCATCCGGGAAGACCATCGAGGGGCTGTCAGGATCCAGGGGGCCCTGCGGGAGAGCTTCCACCCTGAGGAGCGCTAACAGTCTCCCCGGTCTGCCCCACCGGGGGCTTGTGCACATTCCCCCCTCTCGTCCTTCCACTTACCCTTCCCTAGCCCGCCCTTCCTGATGTCAAATAAAAGACACGTATTTTCAAAAATAACAACTCTCTTTATTGAACACAACTGGGGAGGGGGAATGAAACTGTGGGGAGACTGGGGAAAGGAGGCGGGAGAGGACAGGAGAGAGGGTGGGAGAGGGGAGGGAGAAAACTGGGAGGAGGGAACTGGAAGGGGGAAGCAAGGGGAAGAAGGGGGAGGGGAAGCTCAGGGATCAGGGGTGGGGGTCTCACTGGGCCAACCGCCTCCCAGCATGGCGAGGGAGGGGGACTCGGCATCCCCGGGGTGATGGGGAGGAGGGTGCAGAGGTTGAGGTGGGGGGTGTGGATATTGAGGAGGAGGGTGTAGAGGTTGAGGAGGAACAGGTGGGAGGGGGGCAGGAGTGGGAGAAGGGACAGTAGTTGGGGTGCAGCAGGCGCAGGACCGGCACGGGGCACCATGCTCTGCAGCAGGACCTGCAGGTCACAGTTCCTCACTCGGTCCTCTGCAAGCTGCTCCCGGTGGAGCTTCAGGTCCTTCAGCATCCAGGCCTGGACAGTGCGGTGCAGGGCTTGCAGGGCCCCCAGGGGCTGGTTCCAGTACTCCTGCCGTGTGGTGGTGGCCCAGAGCAGGCTGCAGGTGCGGGAGCATGTCCCGGGCGGAGTGGTACGAGCAGCTGGTGCAGCTGTAGAGAAAGAAAAGAAGTGGTCAGTTCTCCCTGGGGACACAGTGGATGATGTGACCGTGCCCTGCACCGTCAGAGCCGCTGTGCTTGCACAGAGGCCATGGTCAGGATGTCTGGCTCTCCCCGGGACTGGGAGCTGCCCCAAGACGGCACCCAGGCCCCTGTGCCGTGTATAGTGTGGCCGGGGTGGGGGGAGATGTCCCCTGCTTCTGTGCAGAGGGGGCGTGTGAAGGGAGAGTGTCCTGCTGGGTCCCACCCCGGGGTTGGGAGCGTGTCAGGTCTCTTCACACACGCATGTGCCTATTGGGCCATGGCCCCTGGGTGTCATGCAGCTGGAGCCACCTGCCCAAGGGTGGCATGGCGCGTGCTTGCACCTGCACAGGTGGCTGAGTGATCCGTGGGAGGCATGGCCCACATGCGCCGTCCCTGGTCTCCCCCCGCCTGTCGTCCCCCCCGGGCAGGGGACAGTGCTAGCACTTACGTGGTATGGCCTCCCTGGACGACCCTGCCGACTGCGGTGCCGGAACAGCTGGTGGTGGCCCCTCCGGTGTGCCCGGGTCAGGGCCCTCGAGCCCCGGCTCGCTGCCTCCTGGGCTGGTGTGGACTGCCCCGCCCCCCACGAGTTGGTCGAGGGTGGGGAAATAGGGGCAGGTGGCAGTCCCTGCTGCGGCGCCGCCCCTGGTGGCCCTCGCGTACCCTGCTGCAGCTCTTTGACTTTCAGGCGCACCTGCTCCTGGGTGCGCCTGTGTCCCTTTCGGGCCAGGGTGGCCGCTATGTGGCCATAGATGGCCGCGTTCCTCTGCCTAGTGCAGAGATCATGGACGTTGGGGGCCTGCCCCAAACCTCAATGAGGTCCATGACCTCTGCACTAGTCCAGGAGGGTGCACACCGTCTACGGCCTCTGGCTGGCCCCTGGGTGCTGGCGGAGTGGGCGGGGGAGAGCTGGCTGGCACTGGCTGCCTGGCTCATCCTGGGGCCACTGGGTCAGGGGCAGAGACTGCTGGTAGGCCTGGCTCTGGTAAGTGCCATCTGGCAAGAGTCTACCTCTTTAAGGGCCCCGGGGCCGGGGGAGAGGAGAGGAGTTTCCTGGCTTGGCCCAGAGTGGCCACCAGGGGGAACTGGGAAGGGCTGGAGGCCCTGTAATTCAAAATAAGTGTCTACACAGCACTTATTTTGAGTATCAGAGGGGTAGCCGTGTTAGTCTGAATCTGCAAAAGCGACGAGGAGTCCTGTGGCACCTTATAGACTAACTGAAGTGTAGGAGCATAAGCTTTCGTGGGCAAAGACCCACTTCGTCAGATGCATGTCATCTGACGAAGTGGGTCTTTGCCCACGAAAGCTTATGCTCCTACACTTCAGTTAGTCTATAAGGTGCCACAGGACTCCTCGTCACTTATTTTGAGTTAGCTATTTCGAATTAGGCATTATTCCCCATAGAACGAGGTTTACCACGTTCGAATTAAGCAGTTTGTATGTATAGATGCTATGAAAGTTAATTCGAACTAACGGCCATTAGTTCGAATTAACTTTGTAGTGTAGACATATCCTCACTGGCAGAGAGAAAACTGATCCTTGTTAGCATACCCAGGTGATCTTTCTATCTGGTTCATAATTTAGTTTCAATATTCTCCACAAGACTAAAGCCACATTCACAGTCAGCACTGGAAAACTGCTCTCCTGTCCCCTCTCAGACTACTCTTTTCTAAACAAAACAAGACCAATTCTTTCAGTCTTCCCACGTGAATCACATTTTCTAGACATTTGGGCTGTGTCTAGACTACATCCCTTTTCTCAAAGGGGTGTAAATTTAAATCCCGCCTTCATTTGCAGTTCCGAAGTGTCTAATTTACATCCCTTTTTAGAGGGATCACTCTCTTACTCCTAACATGCCTGGAGAAACCTTTCTTGTTACCCTTCACATCCCTTGCTAGCCACAAATCCAGTTGTGATTTTGAATTCCTGATTGCTCCCTGCATTCTCGAGCCTATTATTCCTGAGCAAGCTTGTTGTATCATTCAAGCAAGGTAGTAACACACTTCCACTTCCTCCCCCCTCCTTCCTGTTTCCTGGGCTTCCAGATTCCCAACAGCCAGTGCTCCCAGTTCTAATAATTACAAGCAGCATCTGAAACACCACATTCCCTCCTCTCTTAAGAAGTTCTCCCAATTATAAAAGAAACATTGTTGTTCTAACCACAGCAACAAATATGGAACAAGCCACTATACTGTTTACATTGAAAACACTGTAAATACGACATAACAGTCTCTAGTCCAGACAGGTGGTTGTCTATGTCTGACAGACCATCTCTCAAACCCCAGGTCCAGTGCAATGTCTTGTTGTGTTGGTGCTATGGTGAAGTCAGACAATGTGGGCTGTGTGTTGGCATCGTCTCCTCTAGGTGCAAGAGAAGAAGCATTCCATACCCGCCCATCAGAAAGTCGATAGGTGTAAGGTCCTTTCTTCTCTATGATTTTAAGAGGAGATGTGAATTTATGGTCCCCTTTGCGTAAAATTCCAGGTTTTCTTACTCTAAAAATGGAACCACGCTCAAACTTCGGTTCCTTAGCACCCCGTCGTTTGTCTGTGAAAGCCTTATACTTTGCTTGCTTCTGTTCAACTGTTTTTCTCATAGCATCCTCATTTGGTGCATCAGGCCTTGCCTTTAATAATTCAGCAATGTTCAATTTAGTATTCATCTGTTTTCCATGCAGTAACTCTGCAGGTGATCTTTGCGTTGTGACACGTCGTGTGGCCCTGTAAGCTTGCAAGAAATCAGTAGTGAAGGTTACCCACGAGCGCCCTTCCAGTTTAGCTGTTTGCAAACTCTCTTTCAAACTTCTCTTAAACCTTTTGATTTCCTCATTGGCTTGAGGGTAATACAGGGACTATCTTCTATGTAAAATGTTTCTCTCTGCTAGGAAAGTTTCAAATTCCATGGAAGTAAATTGACTACCGTTATCTGAAACCAGTTCTTTGGGGTTACCTTCCCTGCTAAAAACTGTAGAGAGGAACTTAATTACTGTAGCAGAAGAAACTTGCGATGTAAAAGCTACCTCAGGCCATTTACTGAAATAGTCTATTAAAGTGATGGCATAATGACAGTCAATGAGAGCAGTTTCAAAGGGTCATACGATGTCTATTGCAACTTTTTCCCATGCAGAATCAGGAAGAGGAACAGGCTGCAATGGTGGGGTACATGTCACTGCTGTCTTATCATGCATTTGGCAAGTGACAGAGGATTTTAGGATTGCTTCAGTTTGGGAGTCCATCCCTGGCCACCAATACAGATCTCGTAGTCGGTGTTTCGTTCTGCAATACCTTGATGAGTATCGTGTGCCAGGTGTATGAGTTTTGGCTGTAATTCTTCTGGCACAAGTAGCCAGTGTGTACCTCGTAGCACACAGCCATCAAGCAAAGAAAGTTCATCCCGAATTCTAAGATAAGGCAGCAAAACTGGGTCAAGGCTTTTAGGGTTACTGGGCCATTTCTTTGTCAGAAAATCCTGTAGCTTTTGTTGAATTGGACATGCTGAACAAGCAGCTTGGAATTGCTCTCTTGTAACTGCAGTAAGAGTGCTTGTAATAAGCGCAACTGCTTCATCCTCATCCTCCGGTGGACCATCTGTAAAGACAAAGGCAGGCAAGAAAGGCAATAAGCTCCCACATTTTGGTTTCCAGGCTTATATTCCAGTTCATCATTGAAAGAGAGTAGTCTTGCCGACCCTGCTCTTCCCAGTCCTTTTGTGGTTAGCAATGTTGTCAAAGGGCTGTGGTCTGTGCACAACTTGAACGTGCGGCCCCACAAGTAAGTTCTCCATTTTTCACTAGCCCAGACACAGGCAAGTGCTTCTTTTTCAACTGTAGAATATTTTCTCTCAGCATCACTCAGTGTCCTTGAAGCAAATGCAACAGTCCTCTGTGTTGTCCTCATGAAGTTGTGTGAGGACAGCCCCAAGTCCATAATCAGAAGCATCAGTAGTCACAATTGTGGGCAACGCAGGACTGAATAGTGCAAGTACTGGACTATGTACAATCAAGTTGTCCACACCAAGGTTGAACTTCTCCGTAGTAATTCTTGTAAGGGTTCAATGACAGAAGCATAACTGGGAATGAATTTTGCATACCAGGAGGTTGCACCCAAGAAGGAACGTAAGGTTTGCAAATCAGTTGGAGGAGGAGCATTTGAAATTGCTAGGATATGATCTGGATCAGGTTTTAGTCCAGCCGGTGAAATTGTATGTCCCAGAAAGGAGAGTCCTGTTTGTCTAAATTTGCATTTAGACATATTGAGCTTGAGGCCTGCTGTGCTGATGCAGTTTAGTACAGATTGCAGATTATTGTCGTGCTCCTCAGAAGTATTGCCAAACACGATACTATCATCCAGATAGCACTGAACTCCATGTTGATTCTTCAGAATCAATTACATCATTTTTTGGAAGGCCCTTGGGGCAGATGCAAGACCGTATGGAACCTGTTTAAAACAAAATAGTCCCTCATGTTTAATAAATGCTGTGAGGTCTCTGCTATCTTCATGCAACATAACCTGGTGGTACGCGCTCTGCAAATCAAAAGTAGAAAACATCTTTGCTCCAGGGAGTTCTGCAAATACTTCTTCAAGGTGAGGTATTCAATGTCAATCACAATAGCTTTATTTGGCTCCCTGAAGTCCACACAAAGGCGAATGCCTCCATCCTTCTTCTGTGTCAGTACTATCGGTGAAATCCATTCCGAGGAGTCAATCTCTTCAATAATGTCTTTTTGAACAAGCTTTTTAAGTTCCTCTGAAACGGCTTCCCTGACTGAAAATGGTAAGCACCGTACCTTCTGTCGTACAGGCATCATACTCTGTCGCATTTTAACTTTATGCACAAACCCATAAGCACAGCCAAGTTTCTCCTCAACCTGGTCTTGGGGCCCAGCTGAAACTGGTGTGTGTACTGCAAGAGTGCTTTGCTGAGAAAGATCCATTAACTACCCTGAGGTTTAAAGCAGCCAATAAATCTCTGCCAAGGATAGGAGTGCCTTTGTGGACAATGTAGAGCTCTGCATTTACACAGCAATCACCAAAAGTCACTGTTGAGACCGGCAGCCATGCACTGGAATTTGATTTTTCAAATAGCACACCAAGTGAAGTTTGGGTTCAGTAAGAGGCACATCTTTAAAGTAATGCAAATAGATGGAATCAGGTAACATAAATACTGCTGAACCAGTGTCCAACATAGCTGAATAGGATGTGATTTGCCTGAAGGTGCGACACAAACATTTACAGTGCACCTTATCTGCTCTGGAATATGTGCAATAGTGACTTTGTCCACACTCAGCACAGTAACATCTGGTATTGTAACTACATGCACCTGTTGATTGGACTGGCTACTGTGGCAGACCTTAGCAAAATGCCCAATCTTTTTGCAGTGATTGCATTGAGCTTCTTTTGCAGGATATCTTGTGCAGCTTGCAAGGTGTCGTGTGACACCACAGCGAAAGCATGCTTTTGCTGTGCTTTGAATTTGCTGATTCTTTGGTTTTTCATTAGTTTTCCCCTTGTGATTGTTTGTCTGCAGCAATAGTGGACTATTCTACAAAGGAGTCACAGCCTGGACTGGGCCTCCTGTATCCATGCTCATTATTTTGGCTTCTGCAATGGCTGACTCAGTGTGGGTAGCAATGGTTATTGCTTTTTCCAGTGTAAGTTGTGGTTCTAGCAGCAAGCGTTCTCTTACACGAAGCATGGTTGTTTTCTCAATGAACTGCTCTCTAATCATCTCATCTGCCATATTCCCAAAGTCACAAGTTACAATCAGACTCCTCAGAGAAGCAACATACTACAGTATAGTTTCCCCTGGTTTCTGCTCATGCTGGCGATATCTATAGCGATTAGCTACTACATTCACTTTTGGCACAAAAAAGTTCTTTAATGCAATGAGTGCAGTCTCATATTTATCATCTGCAAGGGGGAAAGTGTAAAATATACGCCGCCCTTCTGCTCCAAGGCAGTGGATTAGCAGAGCACGCTTTCTTACTTCAGAAATCTCTGTAGCCCTGATTGCAAGCAGATAGGTTTCAAACATATGGATCCAGGCAGTAAAAGCAATTGGAGGCTCACCTGGCCTTTGCAGAAAGGGTGCAACTGGGTTCAGAGGCAGAAGATCCATCCTCATCACCAAAATGTTGTATCATGCAAGCAAGGTACAAAGAAACTTCCACAGGCCTTTTTTTACCAAAGGTAAAACCTCTTTACAAAGCTGCTGCTGCTGCTCCCCTCTGTAGCTCTCTGTGACGTAGTGGGGGTACCTGGCTGGTTTCTATGCTGCTGGCTCTGGGGGAACCCCCACTGGCTGCCGTGGGTACCACGACCCAGCAAAACAGGATGAGTCACTATGCAAACCAGTGGCCAGACACCCCCCATGGAGAGGAACAAAGGAAGGTGGAATGCTGCCTTGGCTGGGGGGCAGGGCTGGAAGTTGGGGAGTTGGTTGCTGGCTGTCGGAGGGCATGGAGGAGAGCCTAGGGGAAGGGGCTGGAGTTTAGGGGCCCAGTCTCCCCCATCTCAAGGGGGCCTGAGGCATCCTAGCCCAGTTCCTGTAACCAGATTACATCTGTGCTGCGCTGTGCTGGAGGAGCAATAAACCACCCTCAATTCCACTGGCTGGTGCAGTCTGTTTGTGCCATTTCGGGGTGCAGGAGACGGGGAACCCCCAACGCGCCGTCACACTGGTGTCAGAAGTGGGATGCACTGCACCCCGTGGATGGAGCTTCCAGCGGCGAGCGACAAGGCACAGTAGAAGCAAGAGCCCTGGAGCCAGGCGTGCTGGAGACAGAGCGAAGCGGTTCCTGGGAATCGTGGGGCGCTGCAGCACTAGACTGGTGAGTCTGCACCGAGGGGCCCAGCGGGCAGATGGCCTACGCCCGACTCTTGAAGGCAGAGCTGGTGGGGCTGTGCAGAGAGAGGGGCTTGCCTGTGCAGAAAGCAACCAAGGCCCAGCTGATTGCTCAGCTAGAAGAGAACGACCAGCCACAGGGCCAGGATCTTGTCCCCAGGGGAAGCAGCCAGACCCCCCCTGAGAGTGTGTCAGGCTCAGAGAGGGGGAGGAGCGCTGGAACCCACAGGAGAGATGAGACAGCTTCCCCCAGGAGGCCTGCAAGCTGCAGCCCATCTAGGGCAGGGGCCAGCCAAGCAGAGCTGCGGCGGCTGGAGATCCAGCTGCGGATCAAGGAATTGGAAGTAGAGGACCGAGAGAGGGACCGCCAGGACCGAGAAAGGGATCGCCAAGATCGAGAGAGGCAGCGGCAGCATGAGCTGGCCATGGCAGAGCGGAGAACCGGCGGGGCACCGGCTGCGCCAAGTGCGGATGGGCCCCAGGGTCCCAGGACTGCCAGATGCTTGGAGAGGCCCGTGGTGGCCCTATTGAAGGACATGGGTGACATAGACGGGTTCCTCAGTGCCTTTGAGAGGGCCTGTGGACTGCAACGGGTTCCCCCAGCTGACTGGCTGCAGGAGCTCATCCCCGCACTGAGCCAGGAGGCGGCCGGAGTGCTCAGTCAGCTGGAGGACCTACAGCCAGGGGATTACAACCGAGTCAAGGAGGCCCTGCTGCACAAGTTCGGGCTGACCCCCGAGATGTACAGGAAGAAGTTCCGGGGGGTACAGAAAGGGCCACGGGAGACCTATGTGGATCTGGTCTCCCGCCTGGCGCAATACTGCCGCAAGTGGGTGTCTGGAGTCGGAGCCCAGACTGCAGAGGAGCTGCTCAAGCTGGTCATGATGGAGCAGTTCTATGAAGTGTGCCCACCCAAACTGAGGCTGTGGCTCAAGGACCGGAGACCAGAGAACCCCCAGGAGGCCGGGAGACTGGCGGATGAGTTCACGGAGAGCCGGTCCGGGTGTGAACGGGAGTCCCGGAGAGAAAGGGAATCGCGCAGAGACCGGATCTCGGCTGAGCGACGGAGGGAGTCAACTACGGGGCGAGACCAAGGAACAGGTCGTCTGCGCCCCAGAGAACCAGCCAGGGCCTGGACAGAGACAGCCCAAAGCCTAACTTGCCATCGCTGTGGGCAAAAAGGCCACAAGAGGGCTCAGTGCACCAGGTCCCAGGACCAGGGACTTTCCAGGGTTAACTGGCTGGGGCGGGAGGAAGGGCAGGCTGCCCCAGAGGCAGGGGCTGGCAGGCAAACCTCAGCTCAGAGAGAGGGGAAGGATGCTCAGTGCACCTCCCCTGGGAGGTCTGATTCTCAGGAGGCGGATTTCTCCGTGTACCGGGTGGGGGCAGGACGGCCCCTGCGGAGCGAGTGCCTCATACCCCTGGAGGTGGATGGTAGGAAGGTGACGGGCTTCTGGGACACGGGGGCGGAGGTGACTCTGGCCCGATCCGACATAGTGGCCCCGGAGCGGATACTACCCCACGCGCAGCTGACCCTGAAGGGCATAGATGGGTCCCCGTTTAAGGTGCCTGTAGCCCGGGTGCATCTGAAATGGGGGGCGAAGGAAGGCCTCAAGGAAGTGGGGGTGCACCCGCACTTGCCCACCGAGGTGCTGATGGGGAATGACCTAGAGGAGTGGCCCCATGAATCCCAGCGGGCTCTAGTCACTACCTGGAGCCAGAGCCAGCGGGGGGCTGACAACGTGGGTCCAGGGAAGGACTCCTGGCAGCATCCTCAGGGTCCCATCCCAGTGGACACGGGGTCCAGCCAGGCTGGGACTCCGGACCTAGGCAGAGGTGGGGGACAGGTCCCGATCCCTGCCTCAGCAGCTGAATTCCAGGCTGAGGTGCAGGCAGACCCCTCCTTGCAGAGGCTGAGGGACCAGGCTGGCCTCCATGCAGCTCAGCCCCGGGGGAGAGGTGGCCAGGAGAGATTCCTGCGGGAGCGTGGGCTCCTGTTCCGTGAGTGGCTCCCCCCCAGGAAGGCGAGGGCATGGAGGGTAGAGCGGCAGCTGGTCGTCCCCCGAAAGTATCGCCTCAAGCTGCTGTATTTGGCCCACGATGTCCCCGTTGGGGGCCACCGGGGGATCCGGAGCACCCGGCTGAAGCTGCTCCAGCACTTCTATTGGCCGGGAATCTTTACAGCCGTGCAGCGGTACTGCCGGTCCTGTGACTCCTGCCAGAGGGGCGGGAAGGCCCAAGACAGTAGGAAAGCAGCTTGGGGGTCTCTACCCCAGATAGAGGACCCTCTGGGCTTGCTGAGAGAGTTATGGGAGGGGAAGTCCTCCCTGGATGGAGCATCGGGGGTGGAAGCCGCCCTGGCTGTCCAGAGAAGGCTCACTGGGCTCATGGCCCCGGCCCGAGAGACCCTGGCCAGAGATCAAGGCCAGTGGAAGGGTGGGTGTGACCCCCGAGGACAGGCCTGTGCCAGTCGCCCTGGAGCGGGGCGGCGAGTGGACAGAGGGAAGCCAATTCATGTGGGGCCTTGCCACGGCCGGCCCGAGTCAAGGGGAGCACCCATGTCCCCGGGGCGGGTTCCCACGCAGAGGACCCGAACTTCCCTAGGTCACGAGCGGAGTGACCCTGCTCAGTTCGCTCTCGGAGGGGGGAGAACTGTGACGTAGTGGGGGTACCTGGCTGGTTTCTATGCTGCTGGCTCTGGGGGAACCCCCACTGGCTGCCGTGGGTACCACGACCCAGCAAAACAGGATGAGTCACTATGCAAACCAGTGGCCAGACACCCCCCATGGAGAGGAACAAAGGAAGGTGGAATGCTGCATTGGCTGGGGGGCAGGGCTGGAAGTTGGGGAGTTGGTTGCTGGCTGTCGGAGGGCATGGAGGAGAGCCTAGGGGAAGGGGCTGGAGTTTAGGGGCCCAGTCTCCCCCATCTCAAGGGGGCCTGAGGCATCCTAGCCCAGTTCCTGTAACCAGATTACATCTGTGCTGCGCTGTGCTGGAGGAGCAATAAACCACCCTCAATTCCACTGGCTGGTGCAGTCTGTTTGTGCCATTTCGGGGTGCAGGAGACGGGGAACCCCCAACGCGCCGTCACACTCTCATCACAGCTAGAATCCAAACTCATTCCAGTTAGATAGGCAAGTTTCTTCTGGTTCTTTGCTGACTTCCCAAAACAAGGAATACAATTCATGGACAGTTTACAGAGTAGTAATGTTAAACCAGTCAACCCACGTGGCCCTGTCCCAGGAGCAGCTGGACAGCCACCATACGATTCTGGCCCCACTACCAGCCCTGGGGACAGGAGAGAGCTGCCTAGATCAGCCCGTATCCCCCTACCAAACCCGCCACCAGCAGCAGCTTCCCTGCCACCGGTAGGATGGTGAGTGCTGCCTAGATCTACACTGCAGAGTTTTTGGTCAAAAACGTCCGTCCACATCTCAAGCACTTTTTTGCGCAAGTAAAACCAAAGAACAGAGGGGTTTTCCCGGTGAAGGTATTCCTCAGTCTACAAGGAATAATTCCTTTTCACAAAAAAGTTTTTTGCAAAAAGGTGTGTGAGGACAGGCTAGAGGGGTATTTTGTGCAAGAAAAGGGAAGAGGAAAAAGCACAGGTGCCCTGGTAGCCATTCTATCCATAGTAATCACTGCTTACTTACAAGAGAACATCCAGGCATGTTGGACTCTCTCGTTCCCAAAAGCACATTGCTTTTTCAATACCCTTTTTCGGTGTGTCCACACTACGAGTAGTAATGCGGAGTAATGGTAGTTCGAATTAGGAGCTTTAATTCAAACTACCTAGCCCGTGCCGCGTGTAGCCGCGGACAGGTAGTTCGAACTACCGGGCATTTAAAAATGGCGGCGCCCGGGAACATGTAAATCAAGCCCGGGATATTTAAATCCCGGGCTTCATTTGCAAGTTCGAATGACTACATTAGCCACCTGGTTTGAACTAGGGTGGCTAGTGTAGACATACTCCAAAAGAGTAGTGAAAAAGCAATGCTCTCTTGTGCAAGAAGTTTTTGCAGACAATCTCTTCCACAAAAAGCTTCTTACGCAAGAAGCCTGTAGTCTAGACAAAGCTTAAGAGTAAATGTAGGATGAACTTCAGCCACTTGTATAACAGCATTTCTGTAGAAAATCCCCTTTTTATACACAAATAAACAAACAAGCAAACAGATAGACAGACCTCAGACAAAGCCCCTCCTATCGTAAGAACAGCAACCTTCTCACCAGCACTTCAAGACAACTTTAGGGTCATCAGCTCCTAGAGTCCCAGGCTGTAAGGCCGGAAGGCACAGCCCTGCTCCCCGAGTTTCACCTCCTGCACAACACAGGCCCTAGAAATTCCCCACAAGAATCCCTGTGTCACTGCCGGCCCCATGTGTCTTCACCTTTGGCTGGGTTCTATGGACGAGTTGTGGCTCTTACAGGAGCGGATGGGTTCAGGAGACGGCTCTTATGTGTGACTCCTGGGCAGACTATTTCCCTGCCTTTCCGGAAGGACAAAAAAAACCCACTGGCTCCTTCTTTTTCTTCCAGGCTGCGTTGCCTCTTGCGAAGACTCACCTCGAGGGAGCACAGACACAGCCAGGTGCTCAGGGTGGTGGTCCAACCTGCAGCAGCCGAGGCATGCTCCGGCCTCAGCCAGCAGGAGCAGGCCTTGCCAGAGGAGCCCAAGAAAACCAGAGGCTCCTGGAAGCTCCTATCTGGCCTGAAAAAACTCTGTGTCTGTGGCCAGTGTGGCAGCTCCCTGGCAGAGGCTGAGGAGGAGACAACAGCTTCCTCGCCCACAAGATGGACACACTTCTCCCTGAAGAAGACCAGGAACACAAAGAACTCAGTGGAGGACCAGGAAGAGCGAGAGGAGGAGAAGCTGCAGGAGAGCCCAGACAACAGCCAGGAAGATCTCACAGGTGAGTCTACAATCCGCCCGGTGACTGGGGAGCATGTGAGGGACACTCCCACCAGTCACTCTACAAGCCTGGAGCGTTACGGCTTCTCATGGGGCAGCCATGGGCTCCTCAGACGCTGGAATCCAGCGAGTGCCTGATGCTCTGGCAGAGAGGGGCTGGCCCCCTTGCACACCCTCCCTCCCAGCTGTCTCCTGCACCCTCTCGCCTGCTCAGACCTCACCCAAACTCCCAGCCCGCTCCAGCACTCTACCTCCCACGCACACCCGCCTGCACCACTGTCCTCATCCCATGCCCTGGCAGCCACTCACTGAACCCCTCATTTTGGCCTCACCCAAAGCCTAGGGAGCACAAAATCTAATATCCCCGGTCAAAAGAGTTAATCTGCCCCATGGGAAGCCTTGACTCTTGCTCCTCTCTTCTCTCCCCTGCTCCCCTTGGGGCTGGAGCGGCAGAGCAGTGAAGTGTTGCAGTGGTGGCCACAGCAGTGGGGGATGTTTTATTGCTTTTGTTGTTTGGAGGTTTTTTCCCTCTCACTTTTTTCTGGTCCCCGACTGATTTTTCTGGGGATCAATGGCCCCCAACCCAGAAAAGTTTCCCCACCCCTGTCATAAATAAAGAGAATATTGAAGCCACTTGTTTTGGACATAAATTAATATTGTAGTTATATAAATTGATGTTTGGTGAACTAACATGATAAAGTTAAAGCTCCTGATTTGGTTAATTATTTTGATTTTCATTAATAAAGTCTCCTTTCTTACCAGTTATACACCCCCCAACCCTCCCCCCCATATTATAGCTCCAGTCGTTTAATATGAATAATTGAGTATTTAAGGTTTTTAGAGCGAAGCGAAGGCATTTTGTTCCCCTGGGGGGGTGGCTGGTGATCCAGGGAAAGTTGTGCGTTGAGGGGGATGGGTCCAGGGTCAAAACCTTTGAGAACCAATTGCCCTGTGGGGAGTGCGGGACACCTGGTAAAATCGCTCAAATTCAAGCGAGTTGAAGGAAATTAATAAAAATGATGCGGGTTCTTCCTCCTCCCCCCACCCCGTGTGCTGTAAAAACTGCCAGGCCCAGCGGGAGAAAGGGGGTCGTGGGGGCCTGGCTAAGGGGGTCCCCTCAGGTACAGGCGTAATCAGGGTGACCAGTGAGGGTGAGACGGGGGCCACCAGCCACGTGACCTTTCCCCCAGCCTGTAAAAGGGACAGAACCGCCCTCTGCCCCAGGCCCCACCTCCTCCGTGACCTTGCCCTGCCCTTGCCCCACCGCTTTCTCCATCCGATGGGGCCTGGGGAACTAGTGGGGCAGGGTCCGGGGCTGGCAGCAGGGCCATGGCCCCCCATACTCACTGGCAGCGGCATCCCCAGCTCGGGCCCTTGGCCTCCCTGCCCAGGGTGCTTGGGGGACATGTGCTTCTCTTGCGCCCCATGCGGCACTTGTCAGGGGCTGCAGGTTGGATTGTGAGGGGCTCAGAGAGCAGAAAAGGGATTCGCGCCCGCGCAGGGACGCAACTTCCAGGGAACCTTGCATGGGAGCTGAGGGGCAGCTCCAACCCCTGCACCAGCAGCAGCTGCTGGAGAGGAGGGAACAGCCAGGCTGCCTGCACCAGGGCACCAGACAGAGGAGAAGCCGCCCTGCCCTGCCCGGCTCTGGCTTCCCGGCTCCAAACTGCCAGGGGCAGGGAGAGAGGAGGGTGGGTCTGTCCCTGCGACTGCCCTGCACTTGCACTGACGTTCGGGGGCACCATCCCCAGGTCTGCCCAGGGGCTCAGGCGGCTTCTGCTGCACGGTGAGCACTGGGGATTCGGGATCCAGCCCTGCCAATCCCAGCTCCCGTTTGGCTTCAGCCCCTCAACCTCTGCTTTGAGCCCCGAGGGGTTCCCAGGCCTTGGGACTTCAGCCCGTGCTGGGGATCGAGGCTTCAGCCTGGGGGTGCTGGGTATTGAGTGTGGACACCAGCAACTGAGCTTAGATAATGAACAAAACCATTACAAAGGAGCCAGAGGGTCACCCCATCCCACAGTTTCAGCAGCTCACAGCTGGGAACTGGGCTGGGCTGGGCCATCACTTCCTGGGGGCTCACAGGCGAAATGAGGCCTGTTCCCGTCACTGCCAGGAAGGGGGACAGACCGGGGAGAGCAGAACACGCCATGGGAGAGACGCTGCCCCTAGGTTAGAGGAAGCCCAGTGGGGAGAGCACCCAGCTCAGAGTCATGAGAGCGGCGCTCTCTGCTCAGCCCTGCAAGCACCTTCTGTGTGACCCTGGGCAAGTCACGTCAGGGCTCTGGGCCCAGTTCCCTTCCCTGTCGCCCAGGGGTACCACATTCAAACCAGTGTTTCCTTCTGCTCCAGAGATGCAGACGGAGCTCTCCGAGACGACGAGGAGGCAGGCAGACCAGAGCGAAGAGGAGGAACCAGCCCCCCAGCCCATCCCATTAGAAAGGAGCAGCTCCCACACGACTATGGTAAAAACTTAAAAAACAACAGAGTCCGGTAGCGCGTTATAGACTCACAGACCATGTAGATGGGATCATGGGCTTTCGGGGCACAGCCCACTTGTTCAGATGACCAGCGTGTGGGAAGTCCAGAGCCAAGAACAAATAAGGGACGGAGCGGAGGAAAAAAATTGAGGGGTAGGGGGAAGAGGACACTGGGTAGATAAGTCTCAAAGGGATAGCCGAGCCAGTCTGTAACAGGAAACACTTACAAATGAGGCTTGTGGCTGAGCCAGTGGAAAGCGTCCCCTGCGGGGCGTGTGACTATCTCCCCAGCCGGTGTCTCTCAGAGGAGAATGACCTGCCCCCCTCCGGCCCAGGGATCGAAAGGAAACACTCACCCTTGAGACCAGCTCCCCTGAATAAAGCCTTGTAACACGGGGGATTTCTGGGGGCACCGCACCGAGTGGCCTGTCAGGGCACTTTGCTCAGAGACAGGGCTACTGAGAGCCCAGAACGCGGGGTTCTCCACTGCAAGGATCCAAACCAACCCCAAACAGCACTTCTGTTCCCCACCCTGGCTAGCAAGAAGCCCTGCAAGCAACCCCCTTAGACACTCCTGCCCTCTGGGCCA